>NW_026968285.1:0-1309149 GCF_028390025.1 Pseudophryne corroboree | reverse complement strand
ACGAAGGACACTAGAAAGAAAATTTTAAAGCCTCCTGTTAGACCATCATCTACACGACATAGCCCTGAATTTTCCAATGCGCAGCTCTTTGCAAAAGAGAGATATTGGCAAGGAAAAGCTGTCTTGTACCATTGCATTTTTCTCCCAAACGAAGGACACTAGAATTAAAATTTTAAAGCCTCCTGTTAGGCCATCATCTACACGATATAGCCCTGAATTTTCCAATGCGCAGCTCTTTGCAAACGAGAGATATTGGCAAGGAAAAGCTGTCTTGTACCTTTGCATTTTTCTCCCAAACGAAGGACACTAGAAAGAAAATTTTAAAGCCTCCTGTTAGACCATCATCTACACGACATAGCCCTGAATTTTCCAATGCGCAGCTCTTTGCAAAAGAGAGATATTGGCAAGGAAAAGCTGTCTTGTACCATTGCATTTTTCTCCCAAACGAAGGACACTAGAAAGAAAATTTTAAAGCCTCCTGTTAGACCATCATCTACACGACATAGCCCTGAATTTTCCAATGCGTAGCTCTTTGCAAAAGAGAGATATTGGCAAGGAAAAGCTGTCTTGTACCTTTGCATTTTTCTCCCAAACGAAGGACACTAGAAAGAAAATTTTAAAGCCTCCTGTTAGGCCATCATCTACACGACATAGCCCTGAATTTTCCAATGCGCAGCTCTTTGCAAAAGAGAGATATTGGCAAGGAAAAGCTGTCTTGTACCATTGCATTTTTCTCCCAAACGAAGGACACTAGAATTAAAATTTTAAAGCCTCCTGTTAGACCATCATCTACACGGCATAGCCATGAATTTTCCAATGCGCAGCTCTTTGCAAAAGAGAGATATTGGCAAGGAAAAGCTGTCTTGTACCTTTGCATTTTTCTCCCAAACGAAGGACACTAGAATTAAAATTTTAAAGCCTCCTGTTAGGCCATCATCTACACGATATAGCCCTGAATTTTCCAATGCGCAGCTCTTTGCAAAAGAGAGATATTGGCAAGGAAAAGCTGTCTTGTACCATTGCATTTTTCTCCCAAACGAAGGACACTAGAAAGAAAATTTTAAAGCCTCCTGTTAGACCATCATCTACACGACATAGCCCTGAATTTTCCAATGCGTAGCTCTTTGCAAAAGAGAGATATTGGCAAGGAAAAGCTGTCTTGTACCTTTGCATTTTTCTCCCAAACGAAGGACACTAAAAAGAAAATTTTAAAGCCTCCTGTTAGGCCATCATCTACACGACATAGCCCTGAATTTTCCAATGCGCAGCTCTTTGCAAAAGAGAGATATTGGCAAGGAAAAGCTTTCTTGTACCATTGCATTTTTCTCCCAAACGAAGGACACTAGAATTAAAATTTTAAAGCCTCCTGTTAGGCCATCATCTACACGATATAGCCCTGAATTTTCCAATGCGCAGCTCTTTGCAAAAGAGAGATATTGGCAAGGAAAAGCTTTCTTGTACCATTGCATTTTTCTCCCAAACGAAGGACACTAGAAAGAAAATTTTAAAGCCTCCTGTTAGACCATCATCTACACGACATAGCCCTGAATTTTCCAATGCGTAGCTCTTTGCAAAAGAGAGATATTGGCAAGGAAAAGCTGTCTTGTACCTTTGCATTTTTCTCCCAAACGAAGGACACTAGAATTAAAATTTTAAAGCCTCCTGTTAGGCCATCATCTACACGATATAGCCCTGAATTTTCCAATGCGCAGCTCTTTGCAAACGAGAGATATTGGCAAGGAAAAGCTGTCTTGTACCTTTGCATTTTTCTCCCAAACGAAGGACACTAGAATTAAAATTTTAAAGCCTCCTGTTAGGCCATCATCTACACGACATAGCCCTGAATTTTCCAATACGCAGCTCTTTGCAAAAGAGAGATATTGGCAAGGAAAAGCTGTCTTGTACCTTTGCATTTTTCTCCCAAACGAAGGACACTAAAAAGAAAATTTTAAAGCCTCCTGTTAGGCCATCATCTACACGACATAGCCCTGAATTTTCCAATGCGCAGCTCTTTGCAAAAGAGAGATATTGGCAAGGAAAAGCTTTCTTGTACCATTGCATTTTTCTCCCAAACGAAGGACACTAGAATTAAAATTTTAAAGCCTCCTGTTAGGCCATCATCTACACGATATAGCCCTGAATTTTCCAATGCGCAGCTCTTTGCAAACGAGAGATATTGGCAAGGAAAAGCTGTCTTGTACCTTTGCATTTTTCTCCCAAACGAAGGACACTAGAAAGAAAATTTTAAAGCCTCCTGTTAGGCCATCATCTACACGACATAGCCCTGAATTTTCCAATGCGCAGCTCTTTGCAAAAGAGAGATATTGGCAAGGAAAAGCTGTCTTGTACCATTGCATTTTTCTCCCAAACGAAGGACACTAGAAAGAAAATTTTAAAGCCTCCTGTTAGGCCATCAACTACACGATATAGCCCTGAATTTTCCAATGCGCAGCTCTTTGCAAACGAGAGATATTGGCAAGGAAAAGCTGTCTTGTACCTTTGCATTTTTCTCCCAATCGAAGGACACTAGAAAGAAAATTTTAAAGCCTCCTGTTAGGCCATCATCTACACGACATAGCCCTGAATTTTCCAATGCGCAGCTCTTTGCAAAAGAGAGATATTGGCAAGGAAAAGCTGTCTTGTACCATTGCATTTTTCTCCCAAACGAAGGACACTAGAAAGAAAATTTTAAAGCCCCCTGTTAGACCATCATCTACACGACATAGCCCTGAATTTTCCAATGCGCAGCTCTTTGCAAAAGAGAGATATTGGCAAGGAAAAGCTGTCTTGTACCATTGCATTTTTCTCCCAAACGAAGGACACTAGAAAGAAAATTTTAAAGCCTCCTGTTAGACCATCATCTACACGACATAGCCCTGAATTTTCCAATGCGTAGCTCTTTGCAAAAGAGAGATATTGGCAAGGAAAAGCTGTCTTGTACCTTTGCATTTTTCTCCCAAACGAAGGACACTAGAAAGAAAATTTTAAAGCCTCCTGTTAGGCCATCATCTACACGACATAGCCCTGAATTTTCCAATGCGCAGCTCTTTGCAAAAGAGAGATATTGGCAAGGAAAAGCTTTCTTGTACCTTTGCATTTTTCTCCCAAACGAAGGACACTAGAATTAAAATTTTAAAGCCTCCTGTTAGGCCATCATCTACACGATATAGCCCTGAATTTTCCAATGCGCAGCTCTTTGCAAAAGAGAGATATTGGCAAGGAAAAGCTGTCTTGTACCTTTGCATTTTTCTCCCAAACGAAGGACACTAGAAAGAAAATTTTAAAGCCTCCTGTTAGGCCATCATCTACACGACATAGCCCTGAATTTTCCAATGCGCAGCTCTTTGCAAAATAGAGATATTGGCAAGGAAAAGCTTTCTTGTACCATTGCATTTTTCTCCCAAACGAAGGACACTAGAATTAAAATTTTAAAGCCTCCTGTTAGACCATCATCTACACGGCATAGCCCTGAATTTTCCAATGCGCAGCTCTTTGCAAAAGAGAGATATTGGCAAGGAAAAGCTGTCTTGTACCATTGCATTTTTCTCCCAAACTAAGGACACTAGAATTAAAATTTTAAAGCCTCCTGTTAGGCCATCATCTACACGATATAGCCCTGAATTTTCCAATGCGCAGCTCTTTGCAAACGAGAGATATTGGCAAGGAAAAGCTGTCTTGTACCTTTGCATTTTTCTCCCAAACGAAGGACACTAGAAAGAACATTTTAAAGCCTCCTGTTAGAACATCATCTACACGGCATAGCCATGAATTTTCCAATGCGCAGCTCTTTGCAAAAGAGAGATATTGGCAAGGAAAAGCTGTCTTGTACCATTGCATTTTTCTCCCAAACGAAGGACACTAGAATTAAAATTTTAAAGCCTCCTGTTAGGCCATCATCTACACGACATAGCCCTGAATTTTCCAATGCGCAGCTCTTTGCAAAAGAGAGATATTGGCAAGGAAAAGCTTTCTTGTACCATTGCATTTTTCTCCCAAACGAAGGACACTAGAATTAAAATTTTAAAGCCTCCTGTTAGGCCATCATCTACACGATATAGCCCTGAATTTTCCAATGCGCAGCTCTTTGCAAACGAGAGATATTGGCAAGGAAAAGCTGTCTTGTACCTTTGCATTTTTCTCCCAAACGAAGGACACTAGAAAGAAAATTTTAAAGCCTCATGTTAGGCCATCATCTACACGACATAGCCCTGAATTTTCCAATGCGCAGCTCTTTGCAAAAGAGAGATATTGGCAAGGAAAAGCTGTCTTGTACCATTGCATTTTTCTCCCAAACGAAGGACACTAGAAAGAAAATTTTAAAGCCTCCTGTTAGACCATCATCTACACGACATAGCCCTGAATTTTCCAATGCGCAGCTCTTTGCAAAAGAGAGATATTGGCAAGGAAAAGCTGTCTTGTACCATTGCATTTTTCTCCCAAACGAAGGACACTAGAATTAAAATTTTAAAGCCTCCTGTTAGGCCATCATCTACACGACATAGCCCTGAATTTTCAAATGCGCAGCTCTTTGCAAACGAGAGATATTGGCAAGGAAAAGCTGTCTTGTACCTTTGCATTTTTCTCCCAATCGAAGGACACTAGAAAGAAAATGTTAAAGCCTCCTGTTAGGCCATCATCTACACGACATAGCCCTGAATTTTCCAATGCGCAGCTCTTTGCAAAAGAGAGATATTGGCAAGGAAAAGCTGTCTTGTACCATTGCATTTTTCTCCCAAACGAAGGACACTAGAAAGAACATTTTCAAGCCTCCTGTTAGACCATCATCTACACGGCATAGCCATGAATTTTCCAATGGGCAGCTCTTTGCAAAAGAGAGATATTGGCAAGGAAAAGCTGTCTTGTACCTTTGCATTTTTCTCCCAAACGAAGGACACTAGAATTAAAATTTTAAAGCCTCCTGTTAGGCCATCATCTACACGATATAGCCCTGAATTTTCCAATGCGCAGCTCTTTGCAAAAGAGAGATATTGGCAAGGAAAAGCTGTCTTGTACCTTTGCATTTTTCTCCCAAACGAAGGACACTAAAAAGAAAATTTTAAAGCCTCCTGTTAGGCCATCATCTACACGACATAGCCCTGAATTTTCCAATGCGCAGCTCTTTGCAAAAGAGAGATATTGGCAAGGAAAAGCTTTCTTGTACCATTGCATTTTTCTCCCAAACGAAGGACACTAGAATTAAAATTTTAAAGCCTCCTGTTAGGCCATCATCTACACGATATAGCCCTGAATTTTCCAATGCGCAGCTCTTTGCAAAAGAGAGATATTGGCAAGGAAAAGCTTTCTTGTACCATTGCATTTTTCTCCCAAACGAAGGACACTAGAAAGAAAATTTTAAAGCCTCCTGTTAGACCATCATCTACACGACATAGCCCTGAATTTTCCAATGCGTAGCTCTTTGCAAAAGAGAGATATTGGCAAGGAAAAGCTGTCTTGTACCTTTGCATTTTTCTCCCAAACGAAGGACACTAGAATTAAAATTTTAAAGCCTCCTGTTAGGCCATCATCTACACCAGGGGTGGCCAACCAGTCAGAGTCAAAGAGCCAAAAAATCTTGTTAGGTACGTCAAAGAGCCGAAGGCGAGCATGCAAAAATGGGATGTGGCCTTGTGCCCGCTAGGCCACGCCCTGGTATAAAATACATTGAAAAAGCCAGATCCACATAAATACATTTTTAAAGCCAGAACCAACATAAAATACATTGAAGAAGTCACTTCCGCATAAAATAATTGAAAAAGCCAGAACCATATAAAATATAATGAAAGACGATTCACATAGTACACTTCAGCTCTCCCATGTGTCACTCCAGCCAGCTTCCCCACGTGTCACTCCTGCTAGCACCCTCCTATGTCACTTCATCCAGCTCTCCTATGTGTCACTCCTGCTAGAACCCTCATGCATCACTCCAGAGCCCCCCCCCACCAACTCGTGCCATTGTAGCAGCTCCTTATTACCCCTTTTACACCGCACAAATATCCTGGTATCGACCCGGCAATATGCCGGGTCAACACGGGTTGGTGTTTGGTGTGAATGGGCCATGGTTGAATTCCTGGGTCGCCTGACCCGATAATTCATCCCGTGTTAAAAGCAGTGTTATTCCTGGGTTGAATACCGGGTCAGTGGCAGCGTAAACGGGCTCCCGGGTCGATGGGACCCATTTACTAGATAGGGAGAGGTGGCACGGAGATGAGCTCATCTCCTAACGCCGCCTCCACCCCCCCTGGAGCTATGGCAACCGACCCAGCAAATTGCCGGATCGGGAAGCCACCTGTTAGGGTCCAAAGCCGGATCCCACCTGGGAAGGACCGTTTCTAATTTCCGGGTGGGATCCTGCATTGGCAATGTGAAAGGGGCTTAAGGATCCTCTGTTTCACGGTGGGTGTTTTATCTCTAGTTTCTGGCTTCCTCAGTCCACAGCCCTTGTAGTGCTTCCGCGTGTCTTTCTGGAGTGCAGTGGTTACTTACCAGATCTGTTGTGGTAATGTGACTTCAAGTGTCGGGAGCCACATTTAAAGAAAGAAAGAGCCACATGCGGCTCAAGAGCCACAGGTTGGCCACCCCTGATCTACACGATATAGCCCTGAATTTTCCAATGCGCAGCTCTTTGCAAACGAGAGATATTGGCAAGGAAAAGCTGTCTTGTACCTTTGCATTTTTCTCCCAAACGAAGGACACTAGAATTAAAATTTTAAAGCCTCCTGTTAGGCCATCATCTACACGACATAGCCCTGAATTTTCCAATGCGCAGCTCTTTGCAAAAGAGAGATATTGGCAAGGAAAAGCTGTCTTGTACCCTTGCATTTTTCTCCCAAACGAAGGACACTAAAAAGAAAATTTTAAAGCCTCCTGTTAGGCCATCATCTACACGACATAGCCCTGAATTTTCCAATGCGCAGCTCTTTGCAAAAGAGAGATATTGGCAAGGAAAAGCTTTCTTGTACCATTGCATTTTTCTCCCAAACGAAGGACACTAGAATTAAAATTTTAAAGCCTCCTGTTAGGCCATCATCTACACGATATAGCCCTGAATTTTCCAATGCGCAGCTCTTTGCAAACGAGAGATATTGGCAAGGAAAAGCTGTCTTGTACCTTTGCATTTTTCTCCCAAACGAAGGACACTAGAAAGAAAATTTTAAAGCCTCCTGTTAGGCCATCATCTACACGACATAGCCCTGAATTTTCCAATGCGCAGCTCTTTGCAAAAGAGAGATATTGGCAAGGAAAAGCTGTCTTGTACCATTGCATTTTTCTCCCAAACGAAGGACACTAGAAAGAAAATTTTAAAGCCTCCTGTTAGGCCATCAACTACACGATATAGCCCTGAATTTTCCAATGCGCAGCTCTTTGCAAACGAGAGATATTGGCAAGGAAAAGCTGTCTTGTACCTTTGCATTTTTCTCCCAATCGAAGGACACTAGAAAGAAAATTTTAAAGCCTCCTGTTAGGCCATCATCTACACGACATAGCCCTGAATTTTCCAATGCGCAGCTCTTTGCAAAAGAGAGATATTGGCAAGGAAAAGCTGTCTTGTACCATTGCATTTTTCTCCCAAACGAAGGACACTAGAAAGAAAATTTTAAAGCCTCCTGTTAGGCCATCATCTACACGACATAGCCCTGAATTTTCAAATGCGCAGCTCTTTGCAAACGAGAGATATTGGCAAGGAAAAGCTGTCTTGTACCTTTGCATTTTTCTCCCAATCGAAGGACACTAGAAAGAAAATGTTAAAGCCTCCTGTTAGGCCATCATCTACACGACATAGCCCTGAATTTTCCAATGCGCAGCTCTTTGCAAAAGAGAGATATTGGCAAGGAAAAGCTGTCTTGTACCATTGCATTTTTCTCCCAAACGAAGGACACTAGAAAGAAAATTTTAAAGCCTCCTGTTAGACCATCATCTACACGACATAGCCCTGAATTTTCCAATGCGCAGCTCTTTGCAAAAGAGAGATATTGGCAAGGAAAAGCTGTCTTGTACCTTTGCATTTTTCTCCCAAACGAAGGACACTAAAAAGAAAATTTTAAAGCCTCCTGTTAGGCCATCATCTACACGACATAGCCCTGAATTTTCCAATGCGCAGCTCTTTGCAAAAGAGAGATATTGGCAAGGAAAAGCTTTCTTGTACCATTGCATTTTTCTCCCAAACGAAGGACACTAGAATTAAAATTTTAAAGCCTCCTGTTAGGCCATCATCTACACGATATAGCCCTGAATTTTCCAATGCGCAGCTCTTTGCAAACGAGAGATATTGGCAAGGAAAAGCTGTCTTGTACCTTTGCATTTTTCTCCCAAACGAAGGACACTAGAAAGAAAATTTTAAAGCCTCCTGTTAGGCCATCATCTACACGACATAGCCCTGAATTTTCCAATGCGCAGCTCTTTGCAAAAGAGAGATATTGGCAAGGAAAAGCTGTCTTGTACCATTGCATTTTTCTCCCAAACGAAGGACACTAGAAAGAAAATTTTAAAGCCTCCTGTTAGGCCATCAACTACACGATATAGCCCTGAATTTTCCAATGCGCAGCTCTTTGCAAACGAGAGATATTGGCAAGGAAAAGCTGTCTTGTACCTTTGCATTTTTCTCCCAATCGAAGGACACTAGAAAGAAAATTTTAAAGCCTCCTGTTAGGCCATCATCTACACGACATAGCCCTGAATTTTCCAATGCGCAGCTCTTTGCAAAAGAGAGATATTGGCAAGGAAAAGCTGTCTTGTACCATTGCATTTATCTCCCAAACGAAGGACACTAGAAAGAAAATTTTAAAGCCCCCTGTTAGACCATCATCTACACGACATAGCCCTGAATTTTCCAATGCGCAGCTCTTTGCAAAAGAGAGATATTGGCAAGGAAAAGCTGTCTTGTACCATTGCATTTTTCTCCCAAACGAAGGACACTAGAAAGAAAATTTTAAAGCCTCCTGTTAGACCATCATCTACACGACATAGCCCTGAATTTTCCAATGCGTAGCTCTTTGCAAAAGAGAGATATTGGCAAGGAAAAGCTGTCTTGTACCTTTGCATTTTTCTCCCAAACGAAGGACACTAGAAAGAAAATTTTAAAGCCTCCTGTTAGGCCATCATCTACACGACATAGCCCTGAATTTTCCAATGCGCAGCTCTTTGCAAAAGAGAGATATTGGCAAGGAAAAGCTTTCTTGTACCTTTGCATTTTTCTCCCAAACGAAGGACACTAGAATTAAAATTTTAAAGCCTCCTGTTAGGCCATCATCTACACGATATAGCCCTGAATTTTCCAATGCGCAGCTCTTTGCAAAAGAGAGATATTGGCAAGGAAAAGCTGTCTTGTACCTTTGCATTTTTCTCCCAAACGAAGGACACTAGAAAGAAAATTTTAAAGCCTCCTGTTAGGCCATCATCTACACGACATAGCCCTGAATTTTCCAATGCGCAGCTCTTTGCAAAATAGAGATATTGGCAAGGAAAAGCTTTCTTGTACCATTGCATTTTTCTCCCAAACGAAGGACACTAGAATTAAAATTTTAAAGCCTCCTGTTAGACCATCATCTACACGGCATAGCCCTGAATTTTCCAATGCGCAGCTCTTTGCAAAAGAGAGATATTGGCAAGGAAAAGCTGTCTTGTACCATTGCATTTTTCTCCCAAACTAAGGACACTAGAATTAAAATTTTAAAGCCTCCTGTTAGGCCATCATCTACACGATATAGCCCTGAATTTTCCAATGCGCAGCTCTTTGCAAACGAGAGATATTGGCAAGGAAAAGCTGTCTTGTACCTTTGCATTTTTCTCCCAAACGAAGGACACTAGAAAGAACATTTTAAAGCCTCCTGTTAGAACATCATCTACACGGCATAGCCATGAATTTTCCAATGCGCAGCTCTTTGCAAAAGAGAGATATTGGCAAGGAAAAGCTGTCTTGTACCTTTGCATTTTTCTCCCAAACGAAGGACACTAGAAAGAAAATTTTAAAGCCTCCTGTTAGGCCATCATCTACACGACATAGCCCTGAATTTTCCAATGCGCAGCTCTTTGCAAACGAGAGATATTGGCAAGGAAAAGCTGTCTTGTACCTTTGCATTTTTCTCCCAAACGAAGGACACTAGAAAGAAAATTTTAAAGCCTCCTGTTAGACCATCATCTACACGACATAGCCCTGAATTTTCCAATGCGCAGCTCTTTGCAAAAGAGAGATATTGGCAAGGAAAAGCTGTCTTGTACCATTGCATTTTTCTCCCAAACGAAGGACACTAGAAAGAAAATTTTAAAGCCTCCTGTTAGACCATCATCTACACGACATAGCCCTGAATTTTCCAATGCGTAGCTCTTTGCAAAAGAGAGATATTGGCAAGGAAAAGCTGTCTTGTACCTTTGCATTTTTCTCCCAAACGAAGGACACTAGAAAGAAAATTTTAAAGCCTCCTGTTAGGCCATCATCTACACGACATAGCCCTGAATTTTCCAATGCGCAGCTCTTTGCAAAAGAGAGATATTGGCAAGGAAAAGCTGTCTTGTACCATTGCATTTTTCTCCCAAACGAAGGACACTAGAATTAAAATTTTAAAGCCTCCTGTTAGACCATCATCTACACGGCATAGCCATGAATTTTCCAATGCGCAGCTCTTTGCAAAAGAGAGATATTGGCAAGGAAAAGCTGTCTTGTACCTTTGCATTTTTCTCCCAAACGAAGGACACTAGAATTAAAATTTTAAAGCCTCCTGTTAGGCCATCATCTACACGATATAGCCCTGAATTTTCCAATGCGCAGCTCTTTGCAAAAGAGAGATATTGGCAAGGAAAAGCTGTCTTGTACCATTGCATTTTTCTCCCAAACGAAGGACACTAGAAAGAAAATTTTAAAGCCTCCTGTTAGACCATCATCTACACGACATAGCCCTGAATTTTCCAATGCGTAGCTCTTTGCAAAAGAGAGATATTGGCAAGGAAAAGCTGTCTTGTACCTTTGCATTTTTCTCCCAAACGAAGGACACTAAAAAGAAAATTTTAAAGCCTCCTGTTAGGCCATCATCTACACGACATAGCCCTGAATTTTCCAATGCGCAGCTCTTTGCAAAAGAGAGATATTGGCAAGGAAAAGCTTTCTTGTACCATTGCATTTTTCTCCCAAACGAAGGACACTAGAATTAAAATTTTAAAGCCTCCTGTTAGGCCATCATCTACACGATATAGCCCTGAATTTTCCAATGCGCAGCTCTTTGCAAAAGAGAGATATTGGCAAGGAAAAGCTTTCTTGTACCATTGCATTTTTCTCCCAAACGAAGGACACTAGAAAGAAAATTTTAAAGCCTCCTGTTAGACCATCATCTACACGACATAGCCCTGAATTTTCCAATGCGTAGCTCTTTGCAAAAGAGAGATATTGGCAAGGAAAAGCTGTCTTGTACCTTTGCATTTTTCTCCCAAACGAAGGACACTAGAATTAAAATTTTAAAGCCTCCTGTTAGGCCATCATCTACACGATATAGCCCTGAATTTTCCAATGCGCAGCTCTTTGCAAACGAGAGATATTGGCAAGGAAAAGCTGTCTTGTACCTTTGCATTTTTCTCCCAAACGAAGGACACTAGAATTAAAATTTTAAAGCCTCCTGTTAGGCCATCATCTACACGACATAGCCCTGAATTTTCCAATACGCAGCTCTTTGCAAAAGAGAGATATTGGCAAGGAAAAGCTGTCTTGTACCTTTGCATTTTTCTCCCAAACGAAGGACACTAAAAAGAAAATTTTAAAGCCTCCTGTTAGGCCATCATCTACACGACATAGCCCTGAATTTTCCAATGCGCAGCTCTTTGCAAAAGAGAGATATTGGCAAGGAAAAGCTTTCTTGTACCATTGCATTTTTCTCCCAAACGAAGGACACTAGAATTAAAATTTTAAAGCCTCCTGTTAGGCCATCATCTACACGATATAGCCCTGAATTTTCCAATGCGCAGCTCTTTGCAAACGAGAGATATTGGCAAGGAAAAGCTGTCTTGTACCTTTGCATTTTTCTCCCAAACGAAGGACACTAGAAAGAAAATTTTAAAGCCTCCTGTTAGGCCATCATCTACACGACATAGCCCTGAATTTTCCAATGCGCAGCTCATTGCAAAAGAGAGATATTGGCAAGGAAAAGCTGTCTTGTACCATTGCATTTTTCTCCCAAACGAAGGACACTAGAAAGAAAATTTTAAAGCCTCCTGTTAGGCCATCAACTACACGATATAGCCCTGAATTTTCCAATGCGCAGCTCTTTGCAAACGAGAGATATTGGCAAGGAAAAGCTGTCTTGTACCTTTGCATTTTTCTCCCAATCGAAGGACACTAGAAAGAAAATTTTAAAGCCTCCTGTTAGGCCATCATCTACACGACATAGCCCTGAATTTTCCAATGCGCAGCTCTTTGCAAAAGAGAGATATTGGCAAGGAAAAGCTGTCTTGTACCATTGCATTTTTCTCCCAAACGAAGGACACTAGAAAGAAAATTTTAAAGCCCCCTGTTAGACCATCATCTACACGACATAGCCCTGAATTTTCCAATGCGCAGCTCTTTGCAAAAGAGAGATATTGGCAAGGAAAAGCTGTCTTGTACCATTGCATTTTTCTCCCAAACGAAGGACACTAGAAAGAAAATTTTAAAGCCTCCTGTTAGACCATCATCTACACGACATAGCCCTGAATTTTCCAATGCGTAGCTCTTTGCAAAAGAGAGATATTGGCAAGGAAAAGCTGTCTTGTACCTTTGCATTTTTCTCCCAAACGAAGGACACTAGAAAGAAAATTTTAAAGCCTCCTGTTAGGCCATCATCTACACGACATAGCCCTGAATTTTCCAATGCGCAGCTCTTTGCAAAAGAGAGATATTGGCAAGGAAAAGCTTTCTTGTACCTTTGCATTTTTCTCCCAAACGAAGGACACTAGAATTAAAATTTTAAAGCCTCCTGTTAGGCCATCATCTACACGATATAGCCCTGAATTTTCCAATGCGCAGCTCTTTGCAAAAGAGAGATATTGGCAAGGAAAAGCTGTCTTGTACCTTTGCATTTTTCTCCCAAACGAAGGACACTAGAAAGAACATTTTAAAGCCTCCTGTTAGAACATCATCTACACGGCATAGCCATGAATTTTCCAATGCGCAGCTCTTTGCAAAAGAGAGATATTGGCAAGGAAAAGCTGTCTTGTACCATTGCATTTTTCTCCCAAACGAAGGACACTAGAATTAAAATTTTAAAGCCTCCTGTTAGGCCATCATCTACACGACATAGCCCTGAATTTTCCAATGCGCAGCTCTTTGCAAAAGAGAGATATTGGCAAGGAAAAGCTGTCTTGTACCTTTGCATTTTTCTCCCAAACGAAGGACACTAGAAAGAAAATTTTAAAGCCTCCTGTTAGGCCATCATCTACACGACATAGCCCTGAATTTTCCAATGCGCAGCTCTTTGCAAAATAGAGATATTGGCAAGGAAAAGCTTTCTTGTACCATTGCATTTTTCTCCCAAACGAAGGACACTAGAATTAAAATTTTAAAGCCTCCTGTTAGACCATCATCTACACGGCATAGCCCTGAATTTTCCAATGCGCAGCTCTTTGCAAAAGAGAGATATTGGCAAGGAAAAGCTGTCTTGTACCATTGCATTTTTCTCCCAAACTAAGGACACTAGAATTAAAATTTTAAAGCCTCCTGTTAGGCCATCATCTACACGATATAGCCCTGAATTTTCCAATGCGCAGCTCTTTGCAAACGAGAGATATTGGCAAGGAAAAGCTGTCTTGTACCTTTGCATTTTTCTCCCAAACGAAGGACACTAGAAAGAACATTTTAAAGCCTCCTGTTAGAACATCATCTACACGGCATAGCCATGAATTTTCCAATGCGCAGCTCTTTGCAAAAGAGAGATATTGGCAAGGAAAAGCTGTCTTGTACCATTGCATTTTTCTCCCAAACGAAGGACACTAGAATTAAAATTTTAAAGCCTCCTGTTAGGCCATCATCTACACGACATAGCCCTGAATTTTCCAATGCGCAGCTCTTTGCAAAAGAGAGATATTGGCAAGGAAAAGCTTTCTTGTACCATTGCATTTTTCTCCCAAACGAAGGACACTAGAATTAAAATTTTAAAGCCTCCTGTTAGGCCATCATCTACACGATATAGCCCTGAATTTTCCAATGCGCAGCTCTTTGCAAACGAGAGATATTGGCAAGGAAAAGCTGTCTTGTACCTTTGCATTTTTCTCCCAAACGAAGGACACTAGAAAGAAAATTTTAAAGCCTCATGTTAGGCCATCATCTACACGACATAGCCCTGAATTTTCCAATGCGCAGCTCTTTGCAAAAGAGAGATATTGGCAAGGAAAAGCTGTCTTGTACCATTGCATTTTTCTCCCAAACGAAGGACACTAGAAAGAAAATTTTAAAGCCTCCTGTTAGACCATCATCTACACGACATAGCCCTGAATTTTCCAATGCGCAGCTCTTTGCAAAAGAGAGATATTGGCAAGGAAAAGCTGTCTTGTACCATTGCATTTTTCTCCCAAACGAAGGACACTAGAATTAAAATTTTAAAGCCTCCTGTTAGGCCATCATCTACACGACATAGCCCTGAATTTTCAAATGCGCAGCTCTTTGCAAACGAGAGATATTGGCAAGGAAAAGCTGTCTTGTACCTTTGCATTTTTCTCCCAATCGAAGGACACTAGAAAGAAAATGTTAAAGCCTCCTGTTAGGCCATCATCTACACGACATAGCCCTGAATTTTCCAATGCGCAGCTCTTTGCAAAAGAGAGATATTGGCAAGGAAAAGCTGTCTTGTACCATTGCATTTTTCTCCCAAACGAAGGACACTAGAAAGAACATTTTCAAGCCTCCTGTTAGACCATCATCTACACGGCATAGCCATGAATTTTCCAATGGGCAGCTCTTTGCAAAAGAGAGATATTGGCAAGGAAAAGCTGTCTTGTACCTTTGCATTTTTCTCCCAAACGAAGGACACTAGAATTAAAATTTTAAAGCCTCCTGTTAGGCCATCATCTACACGATATAGCCCTGAATTTTCCAATGCGCAGCTCTTTGCAAAAGAGAGATATTGGCAAGGAAAAGCTGTCTTGTACCTTTGCATTTTTCTCCCAAACGAAGGACACTAAAAAGAAAATTTTAAAGCCTCCTGTTAGGCCATCATCTACACGACATAGCCCTGAATTTTCCAATGCGCAGCTCTTTGCAAAAGAGAGATATTGGCAAGGAAAAGCTTTCTTGTACCATTGCATTTTTCTCCCAAACGAAGGACACTAGAATTAAAATTTTAAAGCCTCCTGTTAGGCCATCATCTACACGATATAGCCCTGAATTTTCCAATGCGCAGCTCTTTGCAAAAGAGAGATATTGGCAAGGAAAAGCTTTCTTGTACCATTGCATTTTTCTCCCAAACGAAGGACACTAGAAAGAAAATTTTAAAGCCTCCTGTTAGACCATCATCTACACGACATAGCCCTGAATTTTCCAATGCGTAGCTCTTTGCAAAAGAGAGATATTGGCAAGGAAAAGCTGTCTTGTACCTTTGCATTTTTCTCCCAAACGAAGGACACTAGAATTAAAATTTTAAAGCCTCCTGTTAGGCCATCATCTACACGATATAGCCCTGAATTTTCCAATGCGCAGCTCTTTGCAAACGAGAGATATTGGCAAGGAAAAGCTGTCTTGTACCTTTGCATTTTTCTCCCAAACGAAGGACACTAGAATTAAAATTTTAAAGCCTCCTGTTAGGCCATCATCTACACGACATAGCCCTGAATTTTCCAATGCGCAGCTCTTTGCAAAAGAGAGATATTGGCAAGGAAAAGCTGTCTTGTACCCTTGCATTTTTCTCCCAAACGAAGGACACTAAAAAGAAAATTTTAAAGCCTCCTGTTAGGCCATCATCTACACGACATAGCCCTGAATTTTCCAATGCGCAGCTCTTTGCAAAAGAGAGATATTGGCAAGGAAAAGCTTTCTTGTACCATTGCATTTTTCTCCCAAACGAAGGACACTAGAATTAAAATTTTAAAGCCTCCTGTTAGGCCATCATCTACACGATATAGCCCTGAATTTTCCAATGCGCAGCTCTTTGCAAACGAGAGATATTGGCAAGGAAAAGCTGTCTTGTACCTTTGCATTTTTCTCCCAAACGAAGGACACTAGAAAGAAAATTTTAAAGCCTCCTGTTAGGCCATCATCTACACGACATAGCCCTGAATTTTCCAATGCGCAGCTCTTTGCAAAAGAGAGATATTGGCAAGGAAAAGCTGTCTTGTACCATTGCATTTTTCTCCCAAACGAAGGACACTAGAAAGAAAATTTTAAAGCCTCCTGTTAGGCCATCAACTACACGATATAGCCCTGAATTTTCCAATGCGCAGCTCTTTGCAAAAGAGAGATATTGGCAAGGAAAAGCTGTCTTGTACCATTGCATTTTTCTCCCAAACGAAGGACACTAGAAAGAAAATTTTAAAGCCTCCTGTTAGACCATCATCTACACGACATAGCCCTGAATTTTCCAATGCGCAGCTCTTTGCAAAAGAGAGATATTGGCAAGGAAAAGCTGTCTTGTACCATTGCATTTTTCTCCCAAACGAAGGACACTAGAATTAAAATTTTAAAGCCTCCTGTTAGGCCATCATCTACACGACATAGCCCTGAATTTTCAAATGCGCAGCTCTTTGCAAACGAGAGATATTGGCAAGGAAAAGCTGTCTTGTACCTTTGCATTTTTCTCCCAATCGAAGGACACTAGAAAGAAAATGTTAAAGCCTCCTGTTAGGCCATCATCTACACGACATAGCCCTGAATTTTCCAATGCGCAGCTCTTTGCAAAAGAGAGATATTGGCAAGGAAAAGCTGTCTTGTACCATTGCATTTTTCTCCCAAACGAAGGACACTAGAAAGAACATTTTCAAGCCTCCTGTTAGGCCATCATCTACACGGCATAGCCATGAATTTTCCAATGGGCAGCTCTTTGCAAAAGAGAGATATTGGCAAGGAAAAGCTGTCTTGTACCTTTGCATTTTTCTCCCAAACGAAGGACACTAGAATTAAAATTTTAAAGCCTCCTGTTAGGCCATCATCTACACGATATAGCCCTGAATTTTCCAATGCGCAGCTCTTTGCAAAAGAGAGATATTGGCAAGGAAAAGCTGTCTTGTACCTTTGCATTTTTCTCCCAAACGAAGGACACTAAAAAGAAAATTTTAAAGCCTCCTGTTAGGCCATCATCTACACGACATAGCCCTGAATTTTCCAATGCGCAGCTCTTTGCAAAAGAGAGATATTGGCAAGGAAAAGCTGTCTTGTACCCTTGCATTTTTCTCCCAAACGAAGGACACTAGAATTAAAATTTTAAAGCCTCCTGTTAGGCCATCATCTACACGACATAGCCCTGAATTTTCCAATGCGCAGCTCTTTGCAAAAGAGAGATATTGGCAAGGAAAAGCTTTCTTGTACCATTGCATTTTTCTCCCAAACGAAGGACACTAGAATTAAAATTTTAAAGCCTCCTGTTAGGCCATCATCTACACGATATAGCCCTGAATTTTCCAATGCGCAGCTCTTTGCAAACGAGAGATATTGGCAAGGAAAAGCTGTCTTGTACCTTTGCATTTTTCTCCCAAACGAAGGACACTAGAAAGAAAATTTTAAAGCCTCCTGTTAGGCCATCATCTACACGACATAGCCCTGAATTTTCCAATGCGCAGCTCTTTGCAAAAGAGAGATATTGGCAAGGAAAAGCTGTCTTGTACCATTGCATTTTTCTCCCAAACGAAGGACACTAGAAAGAAAATTTTAAAGCCTCCTGTTAGGCCATCAACTACACGATATAGCCCTGAATTTTCCAATGCGCAGCTCTTTGCAAACGAGAGATATTGGCAAGGAAAAGCTGTCTTGTACCTTTGCATTTTTCTCCCAATCGAAGGACACTAGAAAGAAAATTTTAAAGCCTCCTGTTAGGCCATCATCTACACGACATAGCCCTGAATTTTCCAATGCGCAGCTCTTTGCAAAAGAGAGATATTGGCAAGGAAAAGCTGTCTTGTACCATTGCATTTTTCTCCCAAACGAAGGACACTAGAAAGAAAATTTTAAAGCCTCCTGTTAGGCCATCATCTACACGACATAGCCCTGAATTTTCAAATGCGCAGCTCTTTGCAAACGAGAGATATTGGCAAGGAAAAGCTGTCTTGTACCTTTGCATTTTTCTCCCAATCGAAGGACACTAGAAAGAAAATGTTAAAGCCTCCTGTTAGGCCATCATCTACACGACATAGCCCTGAATTTTCCAATGCGCAGCTCTTTGCAAAAGAGAGATATTGGCAAGGAAAAGCTGTCTTGTACCATTGCATTTTTCTCCCAAACGAAGGACACTAGAAAGAAAATTTTAAAGCCTCCTGTTAGACCATCATCTACACGACATAGCCCTGAATTTTCCAATGCGCAGCTCTTTGCAAAAGAGAGATATTGGCAAGGAAAAGCTGTCTTGTACCTTTGCATTTTTCTCCCAAACGAAGGACACTAAAAAGAAAATTTTAAAGCCTCCTGTTAGGCCATCATCTACACGACATAGCCCTGAATTTTCCAATGCGCAGCTCTTTGCAAAAGAGAGATATTGGCAAGGAAAAGCTTTCTTGTACCATTGCATTTTTCTCCCAAACGAAGGACACTAGAATTAAAATTTTAAAGCCTCCTGTTAGGCCATCATCTACACGATATAGCCCTGAATTTTCCAATGCGCAGCTCTTTGCAAACGAGAGATATTGGCAAGGAAAAGCTGTCTTGTACCTTTGCATTTTTCTCCCAAACGAAGGACACTAGAAAGAAAATTTTAAAGCCTCCTGTTAGGCCATCATCTACACGACATAGCCCTGAATTTTCCAATGCGCAGCTCTTTGCAAAAGAGAGATATTGGCAAGGAAAAGCTGTCTTGTACCATTGCATTTTTCTCCCAAACGAAGGACACTAGAAAGAAAATTTTAAAGCCTCCTGTTAGGCCATCAACTACACGATATAGCCCTGAATTTTCCAATGCGCAGCTCTTTGCAAACGAGAGATATTGGCAAGGAAAAGCTGTCTTGTACCTTTGCATTTTTCTCCCAATCGAAGGACACTAGAAAGAAAATTTTAAAGCCTCCTGTTAGGCCATCATCTACACGACATAGCCCTGAATTTTCCAATGCGCAGCTCTTTGCAAAAGAGAGATATTGGCAAGGAAAAGCTGTCTTGTACCATTGCATTTATCTCCCAAACGAAGGACACTAGAAAGAAAATTTTAAAGCCCCCTGTTAGACCATCATCTACACGACATAGCCCTGAATTTTCCAATGCGCAGCTCTTTGCAAAAGAGAGATATTGGCAAGGAAAAGCTGTCTTGTACCATTGCATTTTTCTCCCAAACGAAGGACACTAGAAAGAAAATTTTAAAGCCTCCTGTTAGACCATCATCTACACGACATAGCCCTGAATTTTCCAATGCGTAGCTCTTTGCAAAAGAGAGATATTGGCAAGGAAAAGCTGTCTTGTACCTTTGCATTTTTCTCCCAAACGAAGGACACTAGAAAGAAAATTTTAAAGCCTCCTGTTAGGCCATCATCTACACGACATAGCCCTGAATTTTCCAATGCGCAGCTCTTTGCAAAAGAGAGATATTGGCAAGGAAAAGCTTTCTTGTACCTTTGCATTTTTCTCCCAAACGAAGGACACTAGAATTAAAATTTTAAAGCCTCCTGTTAGGCCATCATCTACACGATATAGCCCTGAATTTTCCAATGCGCAGCTCTTTGCAAAAGAGAGATATTGGCAAGGAAAAGCTGTCTTGTACCTTTGCATTTTTCTCCCAAACGAAGGACACTAGAAAGAAAATTTTAAAGCCTCCTGTTAGGCCATCATCTACACGACATAGCCCTGAATTTTCCAATGCGCAGCTCTTTGCAAAATAGAGATATTGGCAAGGAAAAGCTTTCTTGTACCATTGCATTTTTCTCCCAAACGAAGGACACTAGAATTAAAATTTTAAAGCCTCCTGTTAGACCATCATCTACACGGCATAGCCCTGAATTTTCCAATGCGCAGCTCTTTGCAAAAGAGAGATATTGGCAAGGAAAAGCTGTCTTGTACCATTGCATTTTTCTCCCAAACTAAGGACACTAGAATTAAAATTTTAAAGCCTCCTGTTAGGCCATCATCTACACGATATAGCCCTGAATTTTCCAATGCGCAGCTCTTTGCAAACGAGAGATATTGGCAAGGAAAAGCTGTCTTGTACCTTTGCATTTTTCTCCCAAACGAAGGACACTAGAAAGAACATTTTAAAGCCTCCTGTTAGAACATCATCTACACGGCATAGCCATGAATTTTCCAATGCGCAGCTCTTTGCAAAAGAGAGATATTGGCAAGGAAAAGCTGTCTTGTACCATTGCATTTTTCTCCCAAACGAAGGACACTAGAATTAAAATTTTAAAGCCTCCTGTTAGGCCATCATCTACACGATATAGCCCTGAATTTTCCAATGCGCAGCTCTTTGCAAAAGAGAGATATTGGCAAGGAAAAGCTGTCTTGTACCTTTGCATTTTTCTCCCAAACGAAGGACACTAGAAAGAAAATTTTAAAGCCTCCTGTTAGGCCATCATCTACACGACATAGCCCTGAATTTTCCAATGCGCAGCTCTTTGCAAAAGAGAGATATTGGCAAGGAAAAGCTGTCTTGTACCATTGCATTTTTCTCCCAAACGAAGGACACTAGAATTAAAATTTTAAAGCCTCCTGTTAGGCCATCATCTACACGATATAGCCCTGAATTTTCCAATGCGCAGCTCCTTGCAAACGAGAGATATTGGCAAGGAAAAGCTGTCTTGTACCTTTGCATTTTTCTCCCAAACGAAGGACACTAGAAAGAAAATTTTAAAGCCTCCTGTTAGGCCATCATCTACACGACATAGCCCTGAATTTTCCAATGCGCAGCTCTTTGCAAAAGAGAGATATTGGCAAGGAAAAGCTTTCTTGTACCATTGCATTTTTCTCCCAAACGAAGGACACTAGAATTAAAATTTTAAAGCCTCCTGTTAGGCCATCATCTACACGATATAGCCCTGAATTTTCCAATGCGCAGCTCTTTGCAAAAGAGAGATATTGGCAAGGAAAAGCTGTCTTGTACCTTTGCATTTTTCTCCCAAACGAAGGACACTAGAAAGAAAATTTTAAAGCCTCCTGTTAGGCCATCATCTACACGACATAGCCCTGAATTTTCCAATGCGCAGCTCTTTGCAAAAGAGAGATATTGGCAAGGAAAAGCTGTCTTGTACCATTGCATTTATCTCCCAAACGAAGGACACTAGAAAGAAAATTTTAAAGCCCCCTGTTAGACCATCATCTACACGACATAGCCCTGAATTTTCCAATGCGCAGCTCTTTGCAAAAGAGAGATATTGGCAAGGAAAAGCTGTCTTGTACCATTGCATTTTTCTCCCAAACGAAGGACACTAGAAAGAAAATTTTAAAGCCTCCTGTTAGACCATCATCTACACGACATAGCCCTGAATTTTCCAATGCGTAGCTCTTTGCAAAAGAGAGATATTGGCAAGGAAAAGCTGTCTTGTACCTTTGCATTTTTCTCCCAAACGAAGGACACTAGAAAGAAAATTTTAAAGCCTCCTGTTAGGCCATCATCTACACGACATAGCCCTGAATTTTCCAATGCTCAGCTCTTTGCAAAAGAGAGATATTGGCAAGGAAAAGCTTTCTTGTACCTTTGCATTTTTCTCCCAAACGAAGGACACTAGAATTAAAATTTTAAAGCCTCCTGTTAGGCCATCATCTACACGATATAGCCCTGAATTTTCCAATGCGCAGCTCTTTGCAAAAGAGAGATATTGGCAAGGAAAAGCTGTCTTGTACCTTTGCATTTTTCTCCCAAACGAAGGACACTAGAAAGAAAATTTTAAAGCCTCCTGTTAGGCCATCATCTACACGACATAGCCCTGAATTTTCCAATGCGCAGCTCTTTGCAAAATAGAGATATTGGCAAGGAAAAGCTTTCTTGTACCATTGCATTTTTCTCCCAAACGAAGGACACTAGAATTAAAATTTTAAAGCCTCCTGTTAGACCATCATCTACACGACATAGCCCTGAATTTTCCAATGCGCAGCTCTTTGCAAAAGAGAGATATTGGCAAGGAAAAGCTGTCTTGTACCATTGCATTTTTCTCCCAAACGAAGGACACTAGAATTAAAATTTTAAAGCCTCCTGTTAGGCCATCATCTACACGACATAGCCCTGAATTTTCAAATGCGCAGCTCTTTGCAAACGAGAGATATTGGCAAGGAAAAGCTGTCTTGTACCTTTGCATTTTTCTCCCAATCGAAGGACACTAGAAAGAAAATGTTAAAGCCTCCTGTTAGGCCATCATCTACACGACATAGCCCTGAATTTTCCAATGCGCAGCTCTTTGCAAAAGAGAGATATTGGCAAGGAAAAGCTGTCTTGTACCATTGCATTTTTCTCCCAAACGAAGGACACTAGAAAGAACATTTTCAAGCCTCCTGTTAGACCATCATCTACACGGCATAGCCATGAATTTTCCAATGGGCAGCTCTTTGCAAAAGAGAGATATTGGCAAGGAAAAGCTGTCTTGTACCTTTGCATTTTTCTCCCAAACGAAGGACACTAGAATTAAAATTTTAAAGCCTCCTGTTAGGCCATCATCTACACGATATAGCCCTGAATTTTCCAATGCGCAGCTCTTTGCAAAAGAGAGATATTGGCAAGGAAAAGCTGTCTTGTACCTTTGCATTTTTCTCCCAAACGAAGGACACTAAAAAGAAAATTTTAAAGCCTCCTGTTAGGCCATCATCTACACGACATAGCCCTGAATTTTCCAATGCGCAGCTCTTTGCAAAAGAGAGATATTGGCAAGGAAAAGCTGTCTTGTACCCTTGCATTTTTCTCCCAAACGAAGGACACTAGAATTAAAATTTTAAAGCCTCCTGTTAGGCCATCATCTACACGACATAGCCCTGAATTTTCCAATGCGCAGCTCTTTGCAAAAGAGAGATATTGGCAAGGAAAAGCTTTCTTGTACCATTGCATTTTTCTCCCAAACGAAGGACACTAGAATTAAAATTTTAAAGCCTCCTGTTAGGCCATCATCTACACGATATAGCCCTGAATTTTCCAATGCGCAGCTCTTTGCAAACGAGAGATATTGGCAAGGAAAAGCTGTCTTGTACCTTTGCATTTTTCTCCCAAACGAAGGACACTAGAAAGAAAATTTTAAAGCCTCCTGTTAGGCCATCATCTACACGACATAGCCCTGAATTTTCCAATGCGCAGCTCTTTGCAAAAGAGAGATATTGGCAAGGAAAAGCTGTCTTGTACCATTGCATTTTTCTCCCAAACGAAGGACACTAGAAAGAAAATTTTAAAGCCTCCTGTTAGGCCATCAACTACACGATATAGCCCTGAATTTTCCAATGCGCAGCTCTTTGCAAACGAGAGATATTGGCAAGGAAAAGCTGTCTTGTACCTTTGCATTTTTCTCCCAATCGAAGGACACTAGAAAGAAAATTTTAAAGCCTCCTGTTAGGCCATCATCTACACGACATAGCCCTGAATTTTCCAATGCGCAGCTCTTTGCAAAAGAGAGATATTGGCAAGGAAAAGCTGTCTTGTACCATTGCATTTTTCTCCCAAACGAAGGACACTAGAAAGAAAATTTTAAAGCCTCCTGTTAGGCCATCATCTACACGACATAGCCCTGAATTTTCAAATGCGCAGCTCTTTGCAAACGAGAGATATTGGCAAGGAAAAGCTGTCTTGTACCTTTGCATTTTTCTCCCAATCGAAGGACACTAGAAAGAAAATGTTAAAGCCTCCTGTTAGGCCATCATCTACACGACATAGCCCTGAATTTTCCAATGCGCAGCTCTTTGCAAAAGAGAGATATTGGCAAGGAAAAGCTGTCTTGTACCATTGCATTTTTCTCCCAAACGAAGGACACTAGAAAGAAAATTTTAAAGCCTCCTGTTAGACCATCATCTACACGACATAGCCCTGAATTTTCCAATGCGCAGCTCTTTGCAAAAGAGAGATATTGGCAAGGAAAAGCTGTCTTGTACCTTTGCATTTTTCTCCCAAACGAAGGACACTAAAAAGAAAATTTTAAAGCCTCCTGTTAGGCCATCATCTACACGACATAGCCCTGAATTTTCCAATGCGCAGCTCTTTGCAAAAGAGAGATATTGGCAAGGAAAAGCTTTCTTGTACCATTGCATTTTTCTCCCAAACGAAGGACACTAGAATTAAAATTTTAAAGCCTCCTGTTAGGCCATCATCTACACGATATAGCCCTGAATTTTCCAATGCGCAGCTCTTTGCAAACGAGAGATATTGGCAAGGAAAAGCTGTCTTGTACCTTTGCATTTTTCTCCCAAACGAAGGACACTAGAAAGAAAATTTTAAAGCCTCCTGTTAGGCCATCATCTACACGACATAGCCCTGAATTTTCCAATGCGCAGCTCTTTGCAAAAGAGAGATATTGGCAAGGAAAAGCTGTCTTGTACCATTGCATTTTTCTCCCAAACGAAGGACACTAGAAAGAAAATTTTAAAGCCTCCTGTTAGGCCATCAACTACACGATATAGCCCTGAATTTTCCAATGCGCAGCTCTTTGCAAACGAGAGATATTGGCAAGGAAAAGCTGTCTTGTACCTTTGCATTTTTCTCCCAATCGAAGGACACTAGAAAGAAAATTTTAAAGCCTCCTGTTAGGCCATCATCTACACGACATAGCCCTGAATTTTCCAATGCGCAGCTCTTTGCAAAAGAGAGATATTGGCAAGGAAAAGCTGTCTTGTACCATTGCATTTATCTCCCAAACGAAGGACACTAGAAAGAAAATTTTAAAGCCCCCTGTTAGACCATCATCTACACGACATAGCCCTGAATTTTCCAATGCGCAGCTCTTTGCAAAAGAGAGATATTGGCAAGGAAAAGCTGTCTTGTACCATTGCATTTTTCTCCCAAACGAAGGACACTAGAAAGAAAATTTTAAAGCCTCCTGTTAGACCATCATCTACACGACATAGCCCTGAATTTTCCAATGCGTAGCTCTTTGCAAAAGAGAGATATTGGCAAGGAAAAGCTGTCTTGTACCTTTGCATTTTTCTCCCAAACGAAGGACACTAGAAAGAAAATTTTAAAGCCTCCTGTTAGGCCATCATCTACACGACATAGCCCTGAATTTTCCAATGCGCAGCTCTTTGCAAAAGAGAGATATTGGCAAGGAAAAGCTTTCTTGTACCTTTGCATTTTTCTCCCAAACGAAGGACACTAGAATTAAAATTTTAAAGCCTCCTGTTAGGCCATCATCTACACGATATAGCCCTGAATTTTCCAATGCGCAGCTCTTTGCAAAAGAGAGATATTGGCAAGGAAAAGCTGTCTTGTACCTTTGCATTTTTCTCCCAAACGAAGGACACTAGAAAGAAAATTTTAAAGCCTCCTGTTAGGCCATCATCTACACGACATAGCCCTGAATTTTCCAATGCGCAGCTCTTTGCAAAATAGAGATATTGGCAAGGAAAAGCTTTCTTGTACCATTGCATTTTTCTCCCAAACGAAGGACACTAGAATTAAAATTTTAAAGCCTCCTGTTAGACCATCATCTACACGGCATAGCCCTGAATTTTCCAATGCGCAGCTCTTTGCAAAAGAGAGATATTGGCAAGGAAAAGCTGTCTTGTACCATTGCATTTTTCTCCCAAACTAAGGACACTAGAATTAAAATTTTAAAGCCTCCTGTTAGGCCATCATCTACACGATATAGCCCTGAATTTTCCAATGCGCAGCTCTTTGCAAACGAGAGATATTGGCAAGGAAAAGCTGTCTTGTACCTTTGCATTTTTCTCCCAAACGAAGGACACTAGAAAGAACATTTTAAAGCCTCCTGTTAGAACATCATCTACACGGCATAGCCATGAATTTTCCAATGCGCAGCTCTTTGCAAAAGAGAGATATTGGCAAGGAAAAGCTGTCTTGTACCATTGCATTTTTCTCCCAAACGAAGGACACTAGAATTAAAATTTTAAAGCCTCCTGTTAGGCCATCATCTACACGATATAGCCCTGAATTTTCCAATGCGCAGCTCTTTGCAAAAGAGAGATATTGGCAAGGAAAAGCTGTCTTGTACCTTTGCATTTTTCTCCCAAACGAAGGACACTAGAAAGAAAATTTTAAAGCCTCCTGTTAGGCCATCATCTACACGACATAGCCCTGAATTTTCCAATGCGCAGCTCTTTGCAAAAGAGAGATATTGGCAAGGAAAAGCTGTCTTGTACCATTGCATTTTTCTCCCAAACGAAGGACACTAGAATTAAAATTTTAAAGCCTCCTGTTAGGCCATCATCTACACGATATAGCCCTGAATTTTCCAATGCGCAGCTCCTTGCAAACGAGAGATATTGGCAAGGAAAAGCTGTCTTGTACCTTTGCATTTTTCTCCCAAACGAAGGACACTAGAAAGAAAATTTTAAAGCCTCCTGTTAGGCCATCATCTACACGACATAGCCCTGAATTTTCCAATGCGCAGCTCTTTGCAAAAGAGAGATATTGGCAAGGAAAAGCTTTCTTGTACCATTGCATTTTTCTCCCAAACGAAGGACACTAGAATTAAAATTTTAAAGCCTCCTGTTAGGCCATCATCTACACGATATAGCCCTGAATTTTCCAATGCGCAGCTCTTTGCAAAAGAGAGATATTGGCAAGGAAAAGCTGTCTTGTACCTTTGCATTTTTCTCCCAAACGAAGGACACTAGAAAGAAAATTTTAAAGCCTCCTGTTAGGCCATCATCTACACGACATAGCCCTGAATTTTCCAATGCGCAGCTCTTTGCAAAAGAGAGATATTGGCAAGGAAAAGCTGTCTTGTACCATTGCATTTATCTCCCAAACGAAGGACACTAGAAAGAAAATTTTAAAGCCCCCTGTTAGACCATCATCTACACGACATAGCCCTGAATTTTCCAATGCGCAGCTCTTTGCAAAAGAGAGATATTGGCAAGGAAAAGCTGTCTTGTACCATTGCATTTTTCTCCCAAACGAAGGACACTAGAAAGAAAATTTTAAAGCCTCCTGTTAGACCATCATCTACACGACATAGCCCTGAATTTTCCAATGCGTAGCTCTTTGCAAAAGAGAGATATTGGCAAGGAAAAGCTGTCTTGTACCTTTGCATTTTTCTCCCAAACGAAGGACACTAGAAAGAAAATTTTAAAGCCTCCTGTTAGGCCATCATCTACACGACATAGCCCTGAATTTTCCAATGCTCAGCTCTTTGCAAAAGAGAGATATTGGCAAGGAAAAGCTTTCTTGTACCTTTGCATTTTTCTCCCAAACGAAGGACACTAGAATTAAAATTTTAAAGCCTCCTGTTAGGCCATCATCTACACGATATAGCCCTGAATTTTCCAATGCGCAGCTCTTTGCAAAAGAGAGATATTGGCAAGGAAAAGCTGTCTTGTACCTTTGCATTTTTCTCCCAAACGAAGGACACTAGAAAGAAAATTTTAAAGCCTCCTGTTAGGCCATCATCTACACGACATAGCCCTGAATTTTCCAATGCGCAGCTCTTTGCAAAATAGAGATATTGGCAAGGAAAAGCTTTCTTGTACCATTGCATTTTTCTCCCAAACGAAGGACACTAGAATTAAAATTTTAAAGCCTCCTGTTAGACCATCATCTACACGGCATAGCCCTGAATTTTCCAATGCGCAGCTCTTTGCAAAAGAGAGATATTGGCAAGGAAAAGCTGTCTTGTACCATTGCATTTTTCTCCCAAACTAAGGACACTAGAATTAAAATTTTAAAGCCTCCTGTTAGGCCATCATCTACACGATATAGCCCTGAATTTTCCAATGCGCAGCTCTTTGCAAACGAGAGATATTGGCAAGGAAAAGCTGTCTTGTACCTTTGCATTTTTCTCCCAAACGAAGGACACTAGAAAGAACATTTTAAAGCCTCCTGTTAGAACATCATCTACACGGCATAGCCATGAATTTTCCAATGCGCAGCTCTTTGCAAAAGAGAGATATTGGCAAGGAAAAGCTGTCTTGTACCATTGCATTTTTCTCCCAAACGAAGGACACTAGAATTAAAATTTTAAAGCCTCCTGTTAGGCCATCATCTACACGATATAGCCCTGAATTTTCCAATGCGCAGCTCTTTGCAAAAGAGAGATATTGGCAAGGAAAAGCTGTCTTGTACCTTTGCATTTTTCTCCCAAACGAAGGACACTAGAAAGAAAATTTTAAAGCCTCCTGTTAGGCCATCATCTACACGACATAGCCCTGAATTTTCCAATGCGCAGCTCTTTGCAAAAGAGAGATATTGGCAAGGAAAAGCTGTCTTGTACCATTGCATTTTTCTCCCAAACGAAGGACACTAGAATTAAAATTTTAAAGCCTCCTGTTAGGCCATCATCTACACGATATAGCCCTGAATTTTCCAATGCGCAGCTCCTTGCAAACGAGAGATATTGGCAAGGAAAAGCTGTCTTGTACCTTTGCATTTTTCTCCCAAACGAAGGACACTAGAAAGAAAATTTTAAAGCCTCCTGTTAGGCCATCATCTACACGACATAGCCCTGAATTTTCCAATGCGCAGCTCTTTGCAAAAGAGAGATATTGGCAAGGAAAAGCTTTCTTGTACCATTGCATTTTTCTCCCAAACGAAGGACACTAGAATTAAAATTTTAAAGCCTCCTGTTAGGCCATCATCTACACGATATAGCCCTGAATTTTCCAATGCGCAGCTCTTTGCAAAAGAGAGATATTGGCAAGGAAAAGCTGTCTTGTACCTTTGCATTTTTCTCCCAAACGAAGGACACTAGAAAGAAAATTTTAAAGCCTCCTGTTAGGCCATCATCTACACGACATAGCCCTGAATTTTCCAATGCGCAGCTCTTTGCAAAAGAGAGATATTGGCAAGGAAAAGCTTTCTTGTACCATTGCATTTTTCTCCCAAACGAAGGACACTAGAATTAAAATTTTAAAGCCTCCTGTTAGACCATCATCTACACGGCATAGCCATGAATTTTCCAATGCGCAGCTCTTTGCAAAAGAGAGATATTGGCAAGGAAAAGCTGTCTTGTACCTTTGCATTTTTCTCCCAAACGAAGGACACTACAATTAAAATTTTAAAGCCTCCTGTTAGGCCATCATCTACACGATATAGCCCTGAATTTTCCAATGCGCAGCTCTTTGCAAACGAGAGATATTGGCAAGGAAAAGCTGTCTTGTACCTTTGCATTTTTCTCCCAAACGAAGGACACTAGAAAGAAAATTTTAAAGCCTCATGTTAGGCCATCATCTACACGACATAGCCCTGAATTTTCCAATGCGCAGCTCTTTGCAAAAGAGAGATATTGGCAAGGAAAAGCTGTCTTGTACCATTGCATTTTTCTCCCAAACGAAGGACACTAGAAAGAAAATTTTAAAGCCTCCTGTTAGACCATCATCTACACGACATAGCCCTAAATTTTCCAATGCGCAGCTCTTTGCAAAAGAGTGATATTGGCAAGGAAAAGCTGTCTTGTACCATTGCATTTTTCTCCCAAACGAAGGACACTAGAAAGAAAATGTTAAAGCCTCCTGTTAGGCCATCATCTACACGACATAGCCCTGAATTTTCCAATGCGCAGCTCTTTGCAAAAGAGAGATATTGGCAAGGAAAAGCTGTCTTGTACCATTGCATTTTTCTCCCAAACGAAGGACACTAGAAAGAAAATTTTAAAGCCTCCTGTTAGACCATCATCTACACGACATAGCCCTGAATTTTCCAATGCGCAGCTCTTTGCAAAAGAGAGATATTGGCAAGGAAAAGCTGTCTTGTACCATTGCATTTTTCTCCCAAACGAAGGACACTAGAATTAAAATTTTAAAGCCTCCTGTTAGGCCATCATCTACACGACATAGCCCTGAATTTTCAAATGCGCAGCTCTTTGCAAACGAGAGATATTGGCAAGGAAAAGCTGTCTTGTACCTTTGCATTTTTCTCCCAATCGAAGGACACTAGAAAGAAAATGTTAAAGCCTCCTGTTAGGCCATCATCTACACGACATAGCCCTGAATTTTCCAATGCGCAGCTCTTTGCAAAAGAGAGATATTGGCAAGGAAAAGCTGTCTTGTACCATTGCATTTTTCTCCCAAACGAAGGACACTAGAAAGAAAATTTTAAAGCCTCCTGTTAGACCATCATCTACACGACATAGCCCTGAATTTTCCAATGCGCAGCTCTTTGCAAAAGAGAGATATTGGCAAGGAAAAGCTGTCTTGTACCATTGCATTTTTCTCCCAAACGAAGGACACTAGAATTAAAATTTTAAAGCCTCCTGTTAGGCCATCATCTACACGATATAGCCCTGAATTTTCCAATGCGCAGCTCTTTGCAAACGAGAGATATTGGCAAGGAAAAGCTGTCTTGTACCTTTGCATTTTTCTCCCAAACGAAGGACACTAGAAAGAACATTTTCAAGCCTCCTGTTAGACCATCATCTACACGGCATAGCCATGAATTTTCCAATGGGCAGCTCTTTGCAAAAGAGAGATATTGGCAAGGAAAAGCTGTCTTGTACCTTTGCATTTTTCTCCCAAACGAAGGACACTAGAAAGAAAATTTTAAAGCCTCCTGTTAGGCCATCATCTACACGACATAGCCCTGAATTTTCCAATGCGCAGCTCTTTGCAAAAGAGAGATATTGGCAAGGAAAAGCTTTCTTGTACCATTGCATTTTTCTCCCAAACGAAGGACACTAGAATTAAAATTTTAAAGCCTCCTGTTAGGCCATCATCTACACGATATAGCCCTGAATTTTCCAATGCGCAGCTCTTTGCAAAAGAGAGATATTGGCAAGGAAAAGCTGTCTTGTACCTTTGCATTTTTCTCCCAAACGAAGGACACTAGAAAGAAAATTTTAAAGCCTCCTGTTAGACCATCATCTACACGACATAGCCCTGAATTTTCCAATGCGCAGCTCTTTGCAAAAGAGAGATATTGGCAAGGAAAAGCTGTCTTGTACCATTGCATTTTTCTCCCAAACGAAGGACACTAGAATTAAAATTTTAAAGCCTCCTGTTAGGCCATCATCTACACGACATAGCCCTGAATTTTCAAATGCGCAGCTCTTTGCAAACGAGAGATATTGGCAAGGAAAAGCTGTCTTGTACCTTTGCATTTTTCTCCCAATCGAAGGAAACTAGAAAGAAAATTTTAAAGCCTCCTGTTAGGCCATCATCTACACGACATAGCCCTGAATTTTCCAATGCGCAGCTCTTTGCAAAAGAGAGATATTGGCAAGGAAAAGCTGTCTTGTACCATTGCATTTTTCTCCCAAACGAAGGACACTAGAATTAAAATTTTAAAGCCTCCTGTTAGGCCATCATCTACACGATATAGCCCTGAATTTTCCAATGCGCAGCTCTTTGCAAACGAGAGATATTGGCAAGGAAAAGCTGTCTTGTACCTTTGCATTTTTCTCCCAAACGAAGGACACAAGAAAGAAAATTTTAAAGCCTCCTGTTAGGCCATCATCTACACGACATAGCCCTGAATTTTCCAATGCGCAGCTCTTTGCAAAAGAGAGATACTGGCAAGGAAAAGCTGTCTTGTACCATTGCATTTTTCTCCCAAACGAAGGACACTAGAAATAAAATTTTAAAGCCTCCTGTTAGACCATCATCTACACGACATAGCCCTGAATTTTCCAATGCGCAGCTCTTTGCAAAAGAGAGATATTGGCAAGGAAAAGCTGTCTTGTACCATTGCATTTTTCTCCCAAACGAAGGACACTAGAATTAAAATTTTAAAGCCTCCTGTTAGGCCATCATCTACACGATATAGCCCTGAATTTTCCAATGCGCAGCTCTTTGCAAACGAGAGATATTGGCAAGGAAAAGCTGTCTTGTACCTTTGCATTTTTCTCCCAAACGAAGGACACTAGAAAGAAAATTTTAAAGCCTCCTGTTAGGCCATCATCTACACGACATAGCCCTGAATTTTCCAATGCGCAGCTCTTTGCAAAAGAGAGATATTGGCAAGGAAAAGCTTTCTTGTACCATTGCATTTTTCTCCCAAACGAAGGACACTAGAATTAAAATTTTAAAGCCTCCTGTTAGGCCATCATCTACACGATATAGCCCTGAATTTTCCAATGCGCAGCTCTTTGCAAAAGAGAGATATTGGCAAGGAAAAGCTGTCTTGTACCTTTGCATTTTTCTCCCAAACGAAGGACACTAGAAAGAAAATTTTAAAGCCTCCTGTTAGGCCATCATCTACACGACATAGCCCTGAATTTTCCAATGCGCAGCTCTTTGCAAAAGAGAGATATTGGCAAGGAAAAGCTTTCTTGTACCATTGCATTTTTCTCCCAAACGAAGGACACTAGAATTAAAATTTTAAAGCCTCCTGTTAGACCATCATCTACACGGCATAGCCATGAATTTTCCAATGCGCAGCTCTTTGCAAAAGAGAGATATTGGCAAGGAAAAGCTGTCTTGTACCTTTGCATTTTTCTCCCAAACGAAGGACACTAGAATTAAAATTTTAAAGCCTCCTGTTAGGCCATCATCTACACGATATAGCCCTGAATTTTCCAATGCGCAGCTCTTTGCAAACGAGAGATATTGGCAAGGAAAAGCTATCTTGTACCTTTGCATTTTTCTCCCAAACGAAGGACACTAGAAAGAAAATTTTAAAGCCTCCTGTTAGGCCATCATCTACACGACATAGCCCTGAATTTTCCAATGCGCAGCTCTTTGCAAAAGAGAGATATTGGCAAGGAAAAGCTGTATTGTACCATTGCATTTTTCTCCCAAACGAAGGACACTAGAAAGAAAATTTTAAAGCCTCCTGTTAGACCATCATCTACACGACATAGCCCTGAATTTTCCAATGCGCAGCTCTTTGCAAAAGAGAGATATTGGCAAGGAAAAGCTGTATTGTACCATTGCATTTTTCTCCCAAACGAAGGACACTAGAAAGAAAATTTTAAAGCCTCCTGTTAGACCATCATCTACACGACATAGCCCTGAATTTTCCAATGCGCAGCTCTTTGCAAAAGAGAGATATTGGCAAGGAAAAGCTGTCTTGTACCTTTGCATTTTTCTCCCAAACGAAGGACACAAGAAAGAAAATTTTAAAGCCTCCTGTTAGGCCATCATCTACACGACATAGCCCTGAATTTTCCAATGCGCAGCTCTTTGCAAAAGAGAGATACTGGCAAGGAAAAGCTGTCTTGTACCATTGCATTTTTCTCCCAAACGAAGGACACGAAATAAAATTTTAAAGCCTCCTGTTAGACCATCATCTACACGACATAGCCCTGAATTTTCCAATGCGCAGCTCTTTGCAAAAGAGAGATATTGGCAAGGAAAAGCTGTCTTGTACCATTGCATTTTTCTCCCAAACGAAGGACACTAGAATTAAAATTTTAAAGCCTCCTGTTAGGCCATCATCTACACGACATAGCCCTGAATTTTCCAATGCGCAGCTCTTTGCAAAAGAGAGATATTGGCAAGGAAAAGCTTTCTTGTACCATTGCATTTTTCTCCCAAACGAAGGACACTAGAATTAAAATTTTAAAGCCTCCTGTTAGACCATCATCTACACGGCATAGCCATGAATTTTCCAATGCGCAGCTCTTTGCAAAAGAGAGATATTGGCAAGGAAAAGCTGTCTTGTACCTTTGCATTTTTCTCCCAAACGAAGGACACTACAATTAAAATTTTAAAGCCTCCTGTTAGGCCATCATCTACACGATATAGCCCTGAATTTTCCAATGCGCAGCTCTTTGCAAACGAGAGATATTGGCAAGGAAAAGCTGTCTTGTACTTTTGCATTTTTCTCCCAAACGAAGGACACTAGAAAGAAAATTTTAAAGCCTCATGTTAGGCCATCATCTACACGACATAGCCCTGAATTTTCCAATGCGCAGCTCTTTGCAAAAGAGAGATACTGGCAAGGAAAAGCTGTCTTGTACCATTGCATTTTTCTCCCAAACGAAGGACACTAGAAAGAAAATTTTAAAGCCTCCTGTTAGACCATCATCTACACGACATAGCCCTGAATTTTCCAATGCGCAGCTCTTTGCAAAAGAGAGATATTGGCAAGGAAAAGCTGTCTTGTACCATTGCATTTTTCTCCCAAACGAAGGACACTAGAATTAAAATTTTAAAGCCTCCTGTTAGGCCATCATCTACACGATATAGCCCTGAATTTTCCAATGCGCAGCTCTTTGCAAACGAGAGATATTGGCAAGGAAAAGCTGTCTTGTACCTTTGCATTTTTCTCCCAAACGAAGGACACTAGAAAGAAAATTTTAAAGCCTCCTGTTAGGCCATCATCTACACGACATAGCCCTGAATTTTCCAATGCGCAGCTCTTTGCAAAAGAGAGATATTGGCAAGGAAAAGCTTTCTTGTACCATTGCATTTTTCTCCCAAACGAAGGACACTAGAATTAAAATTTTAAAGCCTCCTGTTAGGCCATCATCTACACGATATAGCCCTGAATTTTCCAATGCGCAGCTCTTTGCAAAAGAGAGATATTGGCAAGGAAAAGCTGTCTTGTACCTTTGCATTTTTCTCCCAAACGAAGGACACTAGAAAGAAAATTTTAAAGCCTCCTGTTAGGCCATCATCTACACGACATAGCCCTGAATTTTCCAATGCGCAGCTCTTTGCAAAAGAGAGATATTGGCAAGGAAAAGCTTTCTTGTACCATTGCATTTTTCTCCCAAACGAAGGACACTAGAATTAAAATTTTAAAGCCTCCTGTTAGACCATCATCTACACGGCATAGCCATGAATTTTCCAATGCGCAGCTCTTTGCAAAAGAGAGATATTGGCAAGGAAAAGCTGTCTTGTACCTTTGCATTTTTCTCCCAAACGAAGGACACTAGAATTAAAATTTTAAAGCCTCCTGTTAGGCCATCATCTACACGATATAGCCCTGAATTTTCCAATGCGCAGCTCTTTGCAAACGAGAGATATTGGCAAGGAAAAGCTATCTTGTACCTTTGCATTTTTCTCCCAAACGAAGGACACTAGAAAGAAAATTTTAAAGCCTCCTGTTAGGCCATCATCTACACGACATAGCCCTGAATTTTCCAATGCGCAGCTCTTTGCAAAAGAGAGATATTGGCAAGGAAAAGCTGTATTGTACCATTGCATTTTTCTCCCAAACGAAGGACACTAGAAAGAAAATTTTAAAGCCTCCTGTTAGACCATCATCTACACGACATAGCCCTGAATTTTCCAATGCGCAGCTCTTTGCAAAAGAGAGATATTGGCAAGGAAAAGCTGTATTGTACCATTGCATTTTTCTCCCAAACGAAGGACACTAGAAAGAAAATTTTAAAGCCTCCTGTTAGACCATCATCTACACGACATAGCCCTGAATTTTCCAATGCGCAGCTCTTTGCAAAAGAGAGATATTGGCAAGGAAAAGCTGTCTTGTACCTTTGCATTTTTCTCCCAAACGAAGGACACAAGAAAGAAAATTTTAAAGCCTCCTGTTAGGCCATCATCTACACGACATAGCCCTGAATTTTCCAATGCGCAGCTCTTTGCAAAAGAGAGATACTGGCAAGGAAAAGCTGTCTTGTACCATTGCATTTTTCTCCCAAACGAAGGACACGAAATAAAATTTTAAAGCCTCCTGTTAGACCATCATCTACACGACATAGCCCTGAATTTTCCAATGCGCAGCTCTTTGCAAAAGAGAGATATTGGCAAGGAAAAGCTGTCTTGTACCATTGCATTTTTCTCCCAAACGAAGGACACTAGAATTAAAATTTTAAAGCCTCCTGTTAGGCCATCATCTACACGATATAGCCCTGAATTTTCCAATGCGCAGCTCTTTGCAAACGAGAGATATTGGCAAGGAAAAGCTGTCTTGTACCTTTGCATTTTTCTCCCAAACGAAGGACACTAGAAAGAACATTTTCAAGCCTCCTGTTAGACCATCATCTACACGGCATAGCCATGAATTTTCCAATGCGCAGCTCTTTGCAAAAGAGAGATATTGGTAAGGAAAAGCTGTCTTGTACCTTTGCATTTTTCTCCCAAACGAAGGACACTAGAAAGAAAATTTTAAAGCCTCCTGTTAGGCCATCATCTACACGACATAGCCCTGAATTTTCCAATGCGCAGCTCTTTGCAAAAGAGAGATATTGGCAAGGAAAAGCTTTCTTGTACCATTGCATTTTTCTCCCCAACGAAGGACACTAGAATTAAAATTTTAAAGCCTCCTGTTAGGCCATCATCTACACGATATAGCCCTGAATTTTCCAATGCGCAGCTCTTTGCAAAAGAGAGATATTGGCAAGGAAAAGCTGTCTTGTACCTTTGCATTTTTCTCCCAAACGAAGGACACTAGAAAGAAAATTTTAAAGCCTCCTGTTAGGCCATCATCTACACGACATAGCCCTGAATTTTCCAATGCGCAGCTCTTTGCAAAAGAGAGATATTGGCAAGGAAAAGCTTTCTTGTACCATTGCATTTTTCTCCCAAACGAAGGACACTAGAATTAAAATTTTAAAGCCTCCTGTTAGACCATCATCTACACGGCATAGCCATGAATTTTCCAATGCGCAGCTCTTTGCAAAAGAGAGATATTGGCAAGGAAAAGCTGTCTTGTACCTTTGCATTTTTCTCCCAAACGAAGGACACTAGAATTAAAATTTTAAAGCCTCCTGTTAGGCCATCATCTACACGATATAGCCCTGAATTTTCCAATGCGCAGCTCTTTGCAAACGAGAGATATTGGCAAGGAAAAGCTGTCTTGTACCTTTGCATTTTTCTCCCAAACGAAGGACACTAGAAAGAAAATTTTAAAGCCTCATGTTAGGCCATCATCTACACGACATAGCCCTGAATTTTCCAATGCGCAGCTCTTTGCAAAAGAGAGATATTGGCAAGGAAAAGCTGTCTTGTACCATTGCATTTTTCTCCCAAACGAAGGACACTAGAAAGAAAATTTTAAAGCCTCCTGTTAGACCATCATCTACACGACATAGCCCTAAATTTTCCAATGCGCAGCTCTTTGCAAAAGAGAGATATTGGCAAGGAAAAGCTGTCTTGTACCATTGCATTTTTCTCCCAAACGAAGGACACTAGAAAGAAAATGTTAAAGCCTCCTGTTAGGCCATCATCTACACGACATAGCCCTGAATTTTCCAATGCGCAGCTCTTTGCAAAAGAGAGATATTGGCAAGGAAAAGCTGTCTTGTACCATTGCATTTTTCTCCCAAACGAAGGACACTAGAAAGAAAATTTTAAAGCCTCCTGTTAGACCATCATCTACACGACATAGCCCTGAATTTTCCAATGCGCAGCTCTTTGCAAAAGAGAGATATTGGCAAGGAAAAGCTGTCTTGTACCATTGCATTTTTCTCCCAAACGAAGGACACTAGAATTAAAATTTTAAAGCCTCCTGTTAGGCCATCATCTACACGACATAGCCCTGAATTTTCCAATGCGCAGCTCTTTGCAAACGAGAGATATTGGCAAGGAAAAGCTGTCTTGTACCTTTGCATTTTTCTCCCAATCGAAGGACACTAGAAAGAAAATTTTAAAGCCTCCTGTTAGGCCATCATCTACACGACATAGCCCTGAATTTTCCAATGCGCAGCTCTTTGCAAAAGAGAGATATTGGCAAGGAAAAGCTGTCTTGTACCATTGCATTTTTCTCCCAAACGAAGGACACTAGAAAGAAAATTTTAAAGCCTCCTGTTAGACCATCATCTACACGACATAGCCCTGAATTTTCCAATGCGCAGCTCTTTGCAAAAGAGAGATATTGGCAAGGAAAAGCTGTCTTGTACCATTGCATTTTTCTCCCAAACGAAGGACACTAGAAAGAAAATGTTAAAGCCTCCTGTTAGGCCATCATCTACACGACATAGCCCTGAATTTTCCAATGCGCAGCTCTTTGCAAAAGAGAGATATTGGCAAGGAAAAGCTGTCTTGTACCTTTGCATTTTTCTCCCAAACGAAGGTCACTAGAATTAAAATTTTAAAGCCTCCTGTTAGGCCATCATCTACACGACATAGCCCTGAATTTTCCAATGCGTAGCTCTTTGCAAAAGAGAGATATTGGCAAGGAAAAGCTTTCTTGTACCATTGCATTTTTCTCCCAAACGAAGGAAACTAGAAAGAAAATTTTAAAGCCTCCTGTTAGGCCATCATCTACACGACATAGCCCTGAATTTTCCAATGCGTAGCTCTTTGCAAAAGAGAGATATTGGCAAGGAAAAGCTGTCTTGTACCATTGCATTTTTCTCCCAAACGAAGGACACTAGAAAGAAAATTTTAAAGCCTCCTGTTAGACCATCATCTACACGACATAGCCCTAAATTTTTCAATGCGCAGCTCTTTGCAAAAGAGAGATATTGGCAAGGAAAAGCTGTCTTGTACCATTGCATTTTTCTCCCAAACGAAGGACACTAGAAAGAAAATGTTAAAGCCTCCTGTTAGGCCATCATCTACACGACATAGCCCTGAATTTTCCAATGCGCAGCTCTTTGCAAAAGAGAGATATTGGCAAGGAAAAGCTTTCTTGTACCATTGCATTTTTCTCCCAAACGAAGGACACTAGAATTAAAATTTTAAACCCTCCTGTTAGACCATCATCTACACGGCATAGCCATGAATTTTCCAATGCGCAGCTCTTTGCAAAAGAGAGATATTGGCAAGGAAAAGCTGTCTTGTACCTTTGCATTTTTCTCCCAAACGAAGGACACTAGAATTAAAATTTTAAAGCCTCCTGTTAGGCCATCATCTACACGATATAGCCCTGAATTTTCCAATGCGCAGCTCTTTGCAAACGAGAGATATTGGCAAGGAAAAGCTTTCTTGTACCATTGCATTTTTCTCCCAAACGAAGGACACTAGAATTAAAATTTTAAAGCCTCCTGTTAGACCATCATCTACACGGCATAGCCATGAATTTTCCAATGCGCAGCTCTTTGCAAAAGAGAGATATTGGCAAGGAAAAGCTGTCTTGTACCTTTGCATTTTTCTCCCAAACGAAGGACACTAGAATTAAAATTTTAAAGCCTCCTGTTAGGCCATCATCTACACGATATAGCCCTGAATTTTCCAATGCGCAGCTCTTTGCAAACGAGAGATATTGGCAAGGAAAAGCTATCTTGTACCTTTGCATTTTTCTCCCAAACGAAGGACACTAGAAAGAAAATTTTAAAGCCTCCTGTTAGGCCATCATCTACACGACATAGCCCTGAATTTTCCAATGCGCAGCTCTTTGCAAAAGAGAGATATTGGCAAGGAAAAGCTGTATTGTACCATTGCATTTTTCTCCCAAACGAAGGACACTAGAAAGAAAATTTTAAAGCCTCCTGTTAGACCATCATCTACACGACATAGCCCTGAATTTTCCAATGCGCAGCTCTTTGCAAAAGAGAGATATTGGCAAGGAAAAGCTGTATTGTACCATTGCATTTTTCTCCCAAACGAAGGACACTAGAAAGAAAATTTTAAAGCCTCCTGTTAGACCATCATCTACACGACATAGCCCTGAATTTTCCAATGCGCAGCTCTTTGCAAAAGAGAGATATTGGCAAGGAAAAGCTGTCTTGTACCTTTGCATTTTTCTCCCAAACGAAGGACACAAGAAAGAAAATTTTAAAGCCTCCTGTTAGGCCATCATCTACACGACATAGCCCTGAATTTTCCAATGCGCAGCTCTTTGCAAAAGAGAGATACTGGCAAGGAAAAGCTGTCTTGTACCATTGCATTTTTCTCCCAAACGAAGGACACGAAATAAAATTTTAAAGCCTCCTGTTAGACCATCATCTACACGACATAGCCCTGAATTTTCCAATGCGCAGCTCTTTGCAAAAGAGAGATATTGGCAAGGAAAAGCTGTCTTGTACCATTGCATTTTTCTCCCAAACGAAGGACACTAGAATTAAAATTTTAAAGCCTCCTGTTAGGCCATCATCTACACGATATAGCCCTGAATTTTCCAATGCGCAGCTCTTTGCAAACGAGAGATATTGGCAAGGAAAAGCTGTCTTGTACCTTTGCATTTTTCTCCCAAACGAAGGACACTAGAAAGAACATTTTCAAGCCTCCTGTTAGACCATCATCTACACGGCATAGCCATGAATTTTCCAATGCGCAGCTCTTTGCAAAAGAGAGATATTGGTAAGGAAAAGCTGTCTTGTACCTTTGCATTTTTCTCCCAAACGAAGGACACTAGAAAGAAAATTTTAAAGCCTCCTGTTAGGCCATCATCTACACGACATAGCCCTGAATTTTCCAATGCGCAGCTCTTTGCAAAAGAGAGATATTGGCAAGGAAAAGCTTTCTTGTACCATTGCATTTTTCTCCCAAACGAAGGACACTAGAATTAAAATTTTAAAGCCTCCTGTTAGGCCATCATCTACACGATATAGCCCTGAATTTTCCAATGCGCAGCTCTTTGCAAAAGAGAGATATTGGCAAGGAAAAGCTGTCTTGTACCTTTGCATTTTTCTCCCAAACGAAGGACACTAGAAAGAAAATTTTAAAGCCTCCTGTTAGGCCATCATCTACACGACATAGCCCTGAATTTTCCAATGCGCAGCTCTTTGCAAAAGAGAGATATTGGCAAGGAAAAGCTTTCTTGTACCATTGCATTTTTCTCCCAAACGAAGGACACTAGAATTAAAATTTTAAAGCCTCCTGTTAGACCATCATCTACACGGCATAGCCATGAATTTTCCAATGCGCAGCTCTTTGCAAAAGAGAGATATTGGCAAGGAAAAGCTGTCTTGTACCTTTGCATTTTTCTCCCAAACGAAGGACACTAGAATTAAAATTTTAAAGCCTCCTGTTAGGCCATCATCTACACGATATAGCCCTGAATTTTCCAATGCGCAGCTCTTTGCAAACGAGAGATATTGGCAAGGAAAAGCTGTCTTGTACCTTTGCATTTTTCTCCCAAACGAAGGACACTAGAAAGAAAATTTTAAAGCCTCATGTTAGGCCATCATCTACACGACATAGCCCTGAATTTTCCAATGCGCAGCTCTTTGCAAAAGAGAGATATTGGCAAGGAAAAGCTGTCTTGTACCATTGCATTTTTCTCCCAAACGAAGGACACTAGAAAGAAAATTTTAAAGCCTCCTGTTAGACCATCATCTACACGACATAGCCCTAAATTTTCCAATGCGCAGCTCTTTGCAAAAGAGAGATATTGGCAAGGAAAAGCTGTCTTGTACCATTGCATTTTTCTCCCAAACGAAGGACACTAGAAAGAAAATGTTAAAGCCTCCTGTTAGGCCATCATCTACACGACATAGCCCTGAATTTTCCAATGCGCAGCTCTTTGCAAAAGAGAGATATTGGCAAGGAAAAGCTGTCTTGTACCATTGCATTTTTCTCCCAAACGAAGGACACTAGAAAGAAAATTTTAAAGCCTCCTGTTAGACCATCATCTACACGACATAGCCCTGAATTTTCCAATGCGCAGCTCTTTGCAAAAGAGAGATATTGGCAAGGAAAAGCTGTCTTGTACCATTGCATTTTTCTCCCAAACGAAGGACACTAGAATTAAAATTTTAAAGCCTCCTGTTAGGCCATCATCTACACGACATAGCCCTGAATTTTCCAATGCGCAGCTCTTTGCAAACGAGAGATATTGGCAAGGAAAAGCTGTCTTGTACCTTTGCATTTTTCTCCCAATCGAAGGACACTAGAAAGAAAATTTTAAAGCCTCCTGTTAGGCCATCATCTACACGACATAGCCCTGAATTTTCCAATGCGCAGCTCTTTGCAAAAGAGAGATATTGGCAAGGAAAAGCTGTCTTGTACCATTGCATTTTTCTCCCAAACGAAGGACACTAGAAAGAAAATTTTAAAGCCTCCTGTTAGACCATCATCTACACGACATAGCCCTGAATTTTCCAATGCGCAGCTCTTTGCAAAAGAGAGATATTGGCAAGGAAAAGCTGTCTTGTACCATTGCATTTTTCTCCCAAACGAAGGACACTAGAAAGAAAATGTTAAAGCCTCCTGTTAGGCCATCATCTACACGACATAGCCCTGAATTTTCCAATGCGCAGCTCTTTGCAAAAGAGAGATATTGGCAAGGAAAAGCTGTCTTGTACCTTTGCATTTTTCTCCCAAACGAAGGTCACTAGAATTAAAATTTTAAAGCCTCCTGTTAGGCCATCATCTACACGACATAGCCCTGAATTTTCCAATGCGTAGCTCTTTGCAAAAGAGAGATATTGGCAAGGAAAAGCTTTCTTGTACCATTGCATTTTTCTCCCAAACGAAGGAAACTAGAAAGAAAATTTTAAAGCCTCCTGTTAGGCCATCATCTACACGACATAGCCCTGAATTTTCCAATGCGTAGCTCTTTGCAAAAGAGAGATATTGGCAAGGAAAAGCTTTCTTGTACCATTGCATTTTTCTCCCAAACGAAGGAAACTAGAAAGAAAATTTTAAAGCCTCCTGTTAGGCCATCATCTACACGACATAGCCCTGAATTTTCCAATGCGCAGCTCTTTGCAAAAGAGAGATATTGGCAAGGAAAAGCTGTCTTGTACCATTGCATTTTTCTCCCAAACGAAGGACACTAGAAAGAAAATTTTAAAGCCTCCTGTTAGACCATCATCTACACGACATAGCCCTAAATTTTTCAATGCGCAGCTCTTTGCAAAAGAGAGATATTGGCAAGGAAAAGCTGTCTTGTACCATTGCATTTTTCTCCCAAACGAAGGACACTAGAAAGAAAATGTTAAAGCCTCCTGTTAGGCCATCATCTACACGACATAGCCCTGAATTTTCCAATGCGCAGCTCTTTGCAAAAGAGAGATATTGGCAAGGAAAAGCTGTCTTGTACCGTTGCATTTTTCTCCCAAACGAAGGACACTAGAAAGAAAATTTTAAAGCCTCCTGTTAGACCATCATCTACACGACATAGCCCTGAATTTTCCAATGCGCAGCTCTTTGCAAAAGAGAGATATTGGCAAGGAAAAGCTGTCTTGTACCATTGCATTTTTCTCCCAAACGAAGGACACTAGAATTAAAATTTTAAAGCCTCCTGTTAGGCCATCATCTACACGACATAGCCCTGAATTTTCCAATGCGCAGCTCTTTGCAAACGAGAGATATTGGCAAGGAAAAGCTGTCTTGTACCTTTGCATTTTTCTCCCAATCGAAGGACACTAGAAAGAAAATTTTAAAGCCTCCTGTTAGGCCATCATCTACACGACATAGCCCTGAATTTTCCAATGCGCAGCTCTTTGCAAAAGAGAGATATTGGCAAGGAAAAGCTGTCTTGTACCATTGCATTTTTCTCCCAAACGAAGGACACTAGAAAGAAAATTTTAAAGCCTCCTGTTAGACCATCATCTACACGACATAGCCCTGAATTTTCCAATGCGCAGCTCTTTGCAAAAGAGAGATATTGGCAAGGAAAAGCTGTCTTGTACCATTGCATTTTTCTCCCAAACGAAGGACACTAGAAAGAAAATGTTAAAGCCTCCTGTTAGGCCATCATCTACACGACATAGCCCTGAATTTTCCAATGCGCAGCTCTTTGCAAAAGAGAGATATTGGCAAGGAAAAGCTGTCTTGTACCTTTGCATTTTTCTCCCAAACGAAGGACACTAGAATTAAAATTTTAAAGCCTCCTGTTAGGCCATCATCTACACGACATAGCCCTGAATTTTCCAATGCGCAGCTCTTTGCAAAAGAGAGATATTGGCAAGGAAAAGCTGTCTTGTACCTTTGCATTTTTCTCCCAAACGAAGGTCACTAGAAAGAAAATTTTAAAGCCTCCTGTTAGGCCATCATCTACACGACATAGCCCTGAATTTTCCAATGCGTAGCTCTTTGCAAAAGAGAGATATTGGCAAGGAAAAGCTTTCTTGTACCATTGCATTTTTCTCCCAAACGAAGGAAACTAGAAAGAAAATTTTAAAGCCTCCTGTTAGGCCATCATCTACACGACATAGCCCTGAATTTTCCAATGCGTAGCTCTTTGCAAAAGAGAGATATTGGCAAGGAAAAGCTTTCTTGTACCATTGCATTTTTCTCCCAAACGAAGGAAACTAGAAAGAAAATTTTAAAGCCTCCTGTTAGGCCATCATCTACACGACATAGCCCTGAATTTTCCAATGCGCAGCTCTTTGCAAAAGAGAGATATTGGCAAGGAAAAGCTGTCTTGTACCTTTGCATTTTGCTCCCAAACGAAGGATACTAGAATTAAAATTTTAAAGCCTCCTGTTAGGCCATCATCTACACGATATAGCCCTGAATTTTCCAATGCGCAGCTCTTTGCAAAAGAGAGATATTGGCAAGGAAAAGCTGTCTTGTACCATTGCATTTTTCTCCCAAACGAAGGACACTAGAAAGAAAATTTTAAAGCCTCCTGTTAGACCATCATCTACACGGCATAGCCATGAATTTTCCAATGCGCAGCTCTTTGCAAAAGAGAGATATTGGCAAGGAAAAGCTGTCTTGTACCATTGCATTTTTCTCCCAAACGAAGGACACTAGAAAGAAAATGTTAAAGCCTCCTGTTAGGCCATCATCTACACGACATAGCCCTGAATTTTCCAATGCGCAGCTCTTTGCAAAAGAGAGATATTGGCAAGGAAAAGCTGTCTTGTACCTTTGCATTTTTCTCCCAAGCGAAGGACACTAGAATTAAAATTTTAAAGCCTCCTGTTAGGCCATCATCTACACGACATAGCCCTGAATTTTCCAATGCGCAGCTCTTTGCAAAAGAGAGATATTGGCAAGGAAAAGCTGTCTTGTACCTTTGCATTTTTCTCCCAAACGATGGTCACTAGAAAGAAAATTTTAAAGCCTCCTGTTAGGCCATCATCTACACGACATAGCCCTGAATTTTCCAATGCGTAGCTCTTTGCAAAAGAGAGATATTGGCAAGGAAAAGCTGTCTTGTACCATTGCATTTTTCTCCCAAACGAAGGACACTAGAAAGAAAATGTTAAAGCCTCCTGTTAGGCCATCATCTACACGACATAGCCCTGAATTTTCCAATGCGCAGCTCTTTGCAAAAGAGAGATATTGGCAAGGAAAAGCTGTCTTGTACCTTTGCATTTTTCTCCCAAGCGAAGGACACTAGAATTAAAATTTTAAAGCCTCCTGTTAGGCCATCATCTACACGACATAGCCCTGAATTTTCCAATGCGCAGCTCTTTGCAAAAGAGAGATATTGGCAAGGAAAAGCTGTCTTGTACCTTTGCATTTTTCTCCCAAACGATGGTCACTAGAAAGAAAATTTTAAAGCCTCCTGTTAGGCCATCATCTACACGACATAGCCCTGAATTTTCCAATGCGTAGCTCTTTGCAAAAGAGAGATATTGGCAAGGAAAAGCTGTCTTGTACCTTTGCATTTTTCTCCCAAACGAAGGACACTAGAAAGAAAATTTTAAAGCCTCCTGTTAGGCCATCATCTACACGACATAGCCCTGAATTTTCCAATGCGCAGCTCTTTGCAAAAGAGAGATATTGGCAAGGAAAAGCTGTCTTGTACCTTTGCATTTTGCTCCCAAACGAAGGACACTAGAATTAAAATTTTAAAGCCTCCTGTTAGACCATCATCTACACGACATAGCCCTGAATTTTCCAATGCGCAGCTCTTTGCAAAAGAGAGATATTGGCAAGGAAAAGCTGTCTTGTACCATTGCATTTTTCTCCCAAACGAAGGACACTAGAATTAAAATTTTAAAGCCTCCTGTTAGGCCATCATCTACACGATATAGCCCTGAATTTTCCAATGCGCAGCTCTTTGCAAACGAGAGATATTGGCAAGGAAAAGCTGTCTTGTACCTTTGCATTTTTCTCCCAAACGAAGGACACTAGAAAGAAAATTTTAAAGCCTCCTGTTAGGCCATCATCTACACGACATAGCCCTGAATTTTCCAATGCGCAGCTCTTTGCAAAAGAGAGATATTGGCAAGGAAAAGCTGTCTTGTACCATTGCATTTTTCTCCCAAACGAAGGACACTAGAAAGAAAATGTTAAAGCTCTTTGCAAAAGAGAGATATTGGCAAGGAAAAGCTGTCTTGTACCATTGCATTTTTCTCCCAAACGAAGGACACTAGAAAGAAAATGTTAAAGCCTCCTGTTAGGCCATCATCTACACGACATAGCCCTGAATTTTCCAATGCGCAGCTCTTTGCAAAAGAGAGATATTGGCAAGGAAAAGCTGTCTTGTACCATTGCATTTTTCTCCCAAACGAAGGACACTAGAATTAAAATTTTAAAGCCTCCTGTTAGGCCATCATCTACACGATATAGCCCTGAATTTTCCAATGCGCAGCTCTTTGCAAACGAGAGATATTGGCAAGGAAAAGCTGTCTTGTACCATTGCATTTTTCTCCCAAACGAAGGACACTAGAATTAAAATTTTAAAGCCTCCTGTTAGGCCATCATCTACACGATATAGCCCTGAATTTTCCAATGCGCAGCTCTTTGCAAACGAGAGATATTGGCAAGGAAAAGCTGTCTTGTACCTTTGCATTTTTCTCCCAAACGAAGGACACAAGAAAGAAAATTTTAAAGCCTCCTGTTAGGCCATCATCTACACGACATAGCCCTGAATTTTCCAATGCGCAGCTCTTTGCAAAAGAGAGATATTGGCAAGGAAAAGCTGTCTTGTACCATTGCATTTTTCTCCCAAACGAAGGACACTAGAAATAAAATTTTAAAGCCTCCTGTTAGACCATCATCTACACGACATAGCCCTGAATTTTCCAATGCGCAGCTCTTTGCAAAAGAGAGATATTGGCAAGGAAAAGCTGTCTTGTACCATTGCATTTTTCTCCCAAACGAAGGACACTAGAATTAAAATTTTAAAGCCTCCTGTTAGGCCATCATCTACACGATATAGCCCTGAATTTTCCAATGCGCAGCTCTTTGCAAACGAGAGATATTGGCAAGGAAAAGCTGTCTTGTACCTTTGCATTTTTCTCCCAAACGAAGGACACTAGAAAGAACATTTTAAAGCCTCCTGTTAGACCATCATCTACACGGCATAGCCATGAATTTTCCAATGCGCAGCTCTTTGCAAAAGAGAGATATTGGCAAGGAAAAGCTGTCTTGTACCATTGCATTTTTCTCCCAAACGAAGGACACTAGAAAGAAAATTTTAAAGCCTCCTGTTAGACCATCATCTACACGACATAGCCCTGAATTTTCCAATGCGCAGCTCTTTGCAAAAGAGAGATATTGGCAAGGAAAAGCTGTCTTGTACCATTGCATTTTTCTCCCAAACGAAGGACACTAGAAAGAAAATTTTAAAGCCTCCTGTTAGACCATCATCTACACGACATAGCCCTGCATTTTCCAATGCGCAGCTCTTTGCAAAAGAGAGATATTGGCAAGGAAAAGCTGTCTTGTACCATTGCATTTTTCTCCCAAACGAAGGACACTAGAAAGAAAATGTTAAAGCCTCCTGTTAGGCCATCATCTACACGACATAGCCCTGAATTTTCCAATGCGCAGCTCTTTGCAAAAGAGAGATATTGGCAAGGAAAAGCTGTCTTGTACCATTGCATTTTTCTCCCAAACGAAGGACACTAGAATTAAAATTTTAAAGCCTCCTGTTAGGCCATCATCTACACGATATAGCCCTGAATTTTCCAATGCGCAGCTCTTTGCAAACGAGAGATATTGGCAAGGAAAAGCTGTCTTGTACCATTGCATTTTTCTCCCAAACGAAGGACACTAGAATTAAAATTTTAAAGCCTCCTGTTAGGCCATCATCTACACGATATAGCCCTGAATTTTCCAATGCGCAGCTCTTTGCAAACGAGAGATATTGGCAAGGAAAAGCTGTCTTGTACCTTTGCATTTTTCTCCCAAACGAAGGACACAAGAAAGAAAATTTTAAAGCCTCCTGTTAGGCCATCATCTACACGACATAGCCCTGAATTTTCCAATGCGCAGCTCTTTGCAAAAGAGAGATATTGGCAAGGAAAAGCTGTCTTGTACCATTGCATTTTTCTCCCAAACGAAGGACACTAGAAAGAAAATTTTAAAGCCTCCTGTTAGACCATCATCTACACGACATAGCCCTGAATTTTCCAATGCGCAGCTCTTTGCAAAAGAGAGATATTGGCAAGGAAAAGCTGTCTTGTACCATTGCATTTTTCTCCCAAACGAAGGACACTAGAAAGAAAATGTTAAAGCCTCCTGTTAGGCCATCATCTACACGACATAGCCCTGAATTTTCCAATGCGCAGCTCTTTGCAAAAGAGAGATATTGGCAAGGAAAAGCTGTCTTGTACCATTGCATTTTTCTCCCAAACGAAGGACACTAGAATTAAAATTTTAAAGCCTCCTGTTAGGCCATCATCTACACGATATAGCCCTGAATTTTCCAATGCGCAGCTCTTTGCAAACGAGAGATATTGGCAAGGAAAAGCTGTCTTGTACCATTGCATTTTTCTCCCAAACGAAGGACACTAGAATTAAAATTTTAAAGCCTCCTGTTAGGCCATCATCTACACGATATAGCCCTGAATTTTCCAATGCGCAGCTCTTTGCAAACGAGAGATATTGGCAAGGAAAAGCTGTCTTGTACCTTTGCATTTTTCTCCCAAACGAAGGACACTAGAAAGAAAATTTTAAAGCCTCCTGTTAGACCATCATCTACACGACATAGCCCTGAATTTTCCAATGCGCAGCTCTTTGCAAAAGAGAGATATTGGCAAGGAAAAGCTGTCTTGTACCATTGCATTTTTCTCCCAAACGAAGGACACTAGAATTAAAATTTTAAAGCCTCCTGTTAGGCCATCATCTACACGATATAGCCCTGAATTTTCCAATGCGCAGCTCTTTGCAAACGAGAGATATTGGCAAGGAAAAGCTGTCTTGTACCTTTGCATTTTTCTCCCAAACGAAGGACACTAGAAAGAACATTTTAAAGCCTCCTGTTAGACCATCATCTACACGGCATAGCCATGAATTTTCCAATGCGCAGCTCTTTGCAAAAGAGAGATATTGGCAAGGAAAAGCTGTCTTGTACCTTTGCATTTTTCTCCCAAACGAAGGACACTAGAAAGAAAATGTTAACGCCTCCTGTTAGTAGAGATGAGCGCCTGAAATTTTTCGGGTTTTGTGTTTTGGTTTTGGGTTCGGTTCCGCGGCCGTGTTTTGGGTTCAAACGCGTTTTGGCAAAACCTCACCGAATTTTTTTTGTCGGATTCGGGTGTGTTTTGGATTCGGGTGTTTTTTTCAAAAAACACTAAAAAACAGCTTAAATCATAGAATTTGGGGGTCATTTTGATCCCAAAGTATTATTAACCTCAAAAACCATAATTTACACTAATTTTCAGTCTATTCTGAATACCTCACACCTCACAATATTATTTTTAGTCCTAAAATTTGCACCGAGGTCGCTGTGTGAGTAAGATAAGCGACCCTAGTGGCCGACACAAACACCGGGCCCATCTAGGAGTGGCACTGCAGTGTCACGCAGGATGTCCCTTCCAAAAAACCCTCCCCAAACAGCACATGACGCAAAGAAAAAAAGAGGCGCAATGAGGTAGCTGTGTGAGTAAGATTAGCGACCCTAGTGGCCGACACAAACACCGGGCCCATCTAGGAGTGGCACTGCAGTGTCACGCAGGATGTCCCTTCCAAAAAACCCTCCCCAAACAGCACATGACGCAAAGAAAAAAAGAGGCGCAATGAGGTAGCTGTGTGAGTAAGATTAGCGACCCTAGTGGCCGACACAAACACCGGGCCCATCTAGGAGTGGCACTGCAGTGTCACGCAGGATGGCCCTTCCAAAAAACCCTCCCCAAACAGCACATGACGCAAAGAAAAAAAGAGGCGCAATGAGGTAGCTGTGTGAGTAAGATTAGCGACCCTAGTGGCCGACACAAACACCGGGCCCATCTAGGAGTGGCACTGCAGTGTCACGCAGGATGTCCCTTCCAAAAAACCCTCCCCAAACAGCACATGACGCAAAGAAAAAAAGAGGCGCAATGAGGTAGCTGACTGTGTGAGTAAGATTAGCGACCCTAGTGGCCGACACAAACACCGGGCCCATCTAGGAGTGGCACTGCAGTGTCACGCAGGATGTCCCTTCCAAAAAACCCTCCCCAATCAGCACATGATGCAAAGAAAAAGAAAAGAAAAAAGAGGTGCAAGATGGAATTGTCCTTGGGCCCTCCCACCCACCCTTATGTTGTATAAACAAAACAGGACATGCACACTTTAACCAACCCATCATTTCAGTGACAGGGTCTGCCACACGACTGTGACTGATATGACGGGTTGGTTTGGACCCCCCCCAAAAAAGAAGCAATTAATCTCTCCTTGCACAAACTGGCTCTACAGAGGCAAGATGTCCACCTCATCTTCACCCTCCGATATATCACCGTGTACATCCCCCTCCTCACAGATTATCAATTCGTCCCCACTGGAATCCACCATCTCAGCTCCCTGTGTACTTTGTGGAGGCAATTGCTGCTGGTCAATGTCTCCGCGGAGGAATTGATTATAATTCATTTTAATGAACATCATCTTCTCCACATTTTCTGGATGTAACCTCGTACGCCGATTGCTGACAAGGTGAGCGGCGGCACTAAACACTCTTTCGGAGTACACACTTGTGGGAGGGCAACTTAGGTAGAATAAAGCCAGTTTGTGCAAGGGCCTCCAAATTGCCTCTTTTTCCTGCCAGTATAAGTACGGACTGTGTGACGTGCCTACTTGGATGCGGTCACTCATATAATCCTCCACCATTCTATCAATGTTGAGAGAATCATATGCAGTGACAGTAGACGACATGTCCGTAATCGTTGTCAGGTCCTTCAGTCCGGACCAGATGTCAGCATCAGCAGTCGCTCCAGACTGCCCTGCATCACCGCCAGCGGGTGGGCTCGGAATTCTGAGCCTTTTCCTCGCACCCCCAGTTGCGGGAGAATGTGAAGGAGGAGATGTTGACAGGTCGCGTTCCGCTTGACTTGACAATTTTGTCACCAGCAGGTCTTTCAACCCCAGCAGACCTGTGTCTGCCGGAAAGAGAGATCCAAGGTAGGCTTTAAATCTAGGATCGAGCACGGTGGCCAAAATGTAGTGCTCTGATTTCAACAGATTGACCACCCGTGAATCCTTGTTAAGCGAATTAAGGGCTGCATCCACAAGTCCCACATGCCTAGCGGAATCGCTCCCTTTTAGCTCCTTCTTCAATGCCTCCAGCTTCTTCTGCAAAAGCCTGATGAGGGGAATGACCTGACTCAGGCTGGCAGTGTCTGAACTGACTTCACGTGTGGCAAGTTCAAAGGGCATCAGAACCTTGAACAACGTTGAAATCATTCTCCACTGCACTTGAGACAGGTGCATTCCACCTCCTATATCGTGCTCAATTGTATAGGCTTGAATGGCCTTTTGCTGCTCCTCCAACCTCTGAAGCATATAGAGGGTTGAATTCCACCTCGTTACCACTTCTTGCTTCAGATGATGGCAGGGCAGGTTCAGTAGTTTTTGGTGGTGCTCCAGTCTTCTGTACGTGGTGCCTGTACGCCGAAAGTGTCCCGCAATTTTTCTGGCCACCGACAGCATCTCTTGCACGCCCCTGTCGTTTTTTAAAAAATTCTGCACCACCAAATTCAAGGTATGTGCAAAACATGGGACGTGCTGGAATTTGCCCATATTTAATGCACACACAATATTGCTGGCGTTGTCCGATGCCACAAATCCACAGGAGAGTCCAATTGGGGTAAGCCATTCCGCGATGATCTTCCTCAGTTGCCGTAAGAGGTTTTCAGCTGTGTGCGTATTCTGGAAAGCGGTGATACAAAGCGTAGCCTGCCTAGGAAAGAGTTGGCGTTTGCGAGATGCTGCTACTGGGGCCGCCGCTGCTGTTCTTGCGGCGGGAGTCCATACATCTACCCAGTGGGCTGTCACAGTCATATAGTCCTGACCCTGCCCTGCTCCACTTGTCCACATGTCCGTGGTTAAGTGGACATTGGGTACAACTGCATTTTTTAGGACACTGGTGAGTCTTTTTCTGACGTCCGTGTACATTCTCGGTATCGCCTGCCTAGAGAAGTGGAACCTAGATGGTATTTGGTAACGGGGGCACACTGCCTCAATAAATTGTCTAGTTCCCTGTGAACTAACGGCGGATACCGGACGCACGTCTAACACCAACATAGTTGTCAAGGCCTCAGTTATCCGCTTTGCAGTAGGATGACTGCTGTGATATTTCATCTTCCTCGCAAAGGACTGTTGAACAGTCAATTGATTACTGGAAGTAGTACAAGTGGGCTTACGACTTCCCCTCTGGGATGACCATCGACTCCCAGCGGCAACAACAGCAGCGCCAGCAGCAGTAGGCGTTACACGCAAGGATGCATCGGAGGAATCCCAGGCAGGAGAGGACTCGTCAGAATTGCCAGTGACATGGCCTGCAGGACTATTGGCATTCCTGGGGAAGGAGGAAATTGACACTGAGGGAGTTGGTGGGGTGGTTTGCGTGAGCTTGGTTACAAGAGGAAGGGATTTACTGGTCAGTGGACTGCTTCCGCTGTCACCCAAAGTTTTTGAACTTGTCACTGACTTATTATGAATGCGCTGCAGGTGACGTATAAGGGAGGATGTTCCGAGGTGGTTAACGTCCTTACCCCTACTTATTACAGCTTGACAAAGGGAACACACGGCTTGACACCTGTTGTCCGCATTTCTGGTGAAATACCTCCACACCGAAGAGCTGATTTTTTTGGTATTTTCACCTGGCATGTCAACGGCCATATTCCTCCCACGGACAACAGGTGTCTCCCCGGGTGCCTGACTTAAACAAACCACCTCACCATCAGAATCCTCCTGGTCAATTTCCTCCCCAGCGCCAGCAACACCCATATCCTCCTCATCCTGGTGTACTTCAACACTGACATCTTCAATCTGACTATCAGGAACTGGACTGCGGGTGCTCCTTCCAGCACTTGCAGGGGGCGTGCAAATGGTGGAAGGCGCATGCTCTTCACGTCCAGTGTTGGGAAGGTCAGGCATCGCAACCGACACAATTGGACTCTCCTTGTGGATTTGGGATTTCGAAGAATGCACAGTTCTTTGCTGTGCTGCTTTTGCCAGCTTGAGTCTTTTCATTTTTCTAGCGAGAGGCTGAGTGCTTCCATCCTCATGTGAAGCTGAACCACTAGCCATGAACATAGGCCAGGGCCTCAGCCGTTCCTTGCCACTCCGTGTGGTAAATGGCATATTGGCAAGTTTACGCTTCTCCTCCGACAATTTTATTTTAGGTTTTGGAGTCCTTTTTTTTCTGATATTTGGTGTTTTGGATTTGACATGCTCTGTACTATGACATTGGGCATCGGCCTTGGCAGACGACGTTGCTGGCATTTCATCGTCTCGGCCATGACTAGTGGCAGCAGCTTCAGCACGAGGTGGAAGTGGATCTTGATCTTTCCCTAATTTTGGAACCTCAACATTTTTGTTCTCCATATTTTAATAGGCACAACTAAAAGGCACCTCAGGTAAACAATGGAGATGGATACTAGTATACAATTATGGACTGCCTGCCGACTGCAGACACAGAGGTAGTTACAGCCGTGAACTACCGTACTGTACTGTGTCTGCAGCTAATATAGACTGGTTGATAAAGAGAAGATGTCTATGTAACTATGTATGTATAAAGAAGACTGAAAAAAATCCACGGTTAGGTGGTATACAATTATGGACGGACTGCCTGCCGAGTGCAGACACAGAGGTAGCCACAGCCGTGAACTACCGTACTGTACTGTGTCTGCAGCTAATATAGACTGGTTGATAAAGAGAAGATGTCTATGTAACTATGTATGTATAAAGAAGAATGAAAAAAATCCACGGTTAGGTGGTATTACAATTATGGACGGACTGCCTGCCGAGTGCAGAGACACAGAGGTAGCCACAGCCGTGAACTACCGTACTGTGTCTGCTGCGACTGGATGATAAATGATATAAAATATATATATATATCACTACTGCAGCCGGACAGGTATATATTATATATTATATAATGACGGACCTGCTGGACACTGTCTGTCAGCAGAATGAGTTTTATTTTTATAGAATAAAAAAAAAAAAACACACAAGTGAAGTCACACGACGAGTGTTTAACTTTTTCAGGCAATCACAATATAAGTATACTACTAACTATACTGGTGGTCAGTGTGGTCAGGTCACTGGTCAGTCACACTGGCAGTGGCACTCCTGCAGCAAAAGTGTGCACTGTTTAATTTTAATATAATATGTACTCCTGGCTCCTGCTATAACCTATAACTGGCACTGCAGTAGTGCTCCCCAGTCTCCCCCACAATTATAAGCTGTGTGAGCTGAGCAGTCAGACAGATATATATAATATTATATATAGATAATAGATGATGCAGCACACTGGCCTGAGCCTGAGCAGTGCACACAGATATGGTATGTGACTGACTGAGTCACTGTGTGTATCGCTTTTTTCAGGCAGAGAACGGATATATTAAATAAACTGCACTGTGTGTCTGGTGGTCACTCACTATATAATATATTATGTACTCCTGGCTCCTGCTATAACCTATAACTGGCACTGCAGTAGTGCTCCCCAGTCTCCCCCACAATTATAAGCTGTGTGAGCTGAGCAGTCAGACAGATATATATAATATTATATATAGATAATAGATGATGCAGCACACTGGCCTGAGCCTGAGCAGTGCACACAGATATGGTATGTGACTGAGTCACTGTGTGCTGTGTATCGCTTTTTTCAGGCAGAGAACGGATTATAAAGTAAACTGCACTGTCCTCACTAGTAAACTCTCTCCACTCAGTCTCTACACTTCTACAGTAACAGTACTCCTCCTAGTCAGCTCCAGTAAATCTCTCTCAGTCTCTTATAATCTAAATGGAGAGGACGCCAGCCACGTCCTCTCCCTATCAATCTCAATGCACGTGTGAAAATGGCGGCGACGCGCGGCTCCTTATATAGAATCCGAGTCTCGCGATAGAATCCGAGCCTCGCGAGAATCCGACAGCGTCATGATGACGTTCGGGCGCGCTCGGGTTAACCGAGCAAGGCGGGAAGATCCGAGTCGCTCGGACCCGTGAAAAAAAACATGAAGTTCTGGCGGGTTCGGATTCAGAGAAACCGAACCCGCTCATCTCTACCTGTTAGGCCATCATCTACACGACATAGCCCTGAATTTTCCAATGCGCAGCTCTTTGCAAAAGAGAGATATTGGCAAGGAAAAGCTGTCTTGTACCTTTGCATTTTTCTCCCAAATGAAGGACACTAGAATTAAAATTTTAAAGCCTCCTGTTAGGCCATCATCTACACGACATAGCCCTGAATTTTCCAATGCGCAGCTCTTTGCAAAAGAGAGATATTGGCAAGGAAAAGCTGTCTTGTACCTTTGCATTTTTCTCCCAAACGAAGGTCACTAGAAAGAAAATTTTAAAGCCTCCTGTTAGGCCATCATCTACATGACATAGCCCTGAATTTTCCAATGCGTAGCTCTTTGCAAAAGAGAGATATTGGCAAGGAAAAGCTGTCTTGTACCTTTGCATTTTTCTCCCAAACGAAGGACACTAGAAAGAAAATTTTAAAGCCTCCTGTTAGGCCATCATCTACACGACATAGCCCTGAATTTTCCAATGCGCAGCTCTTTGCAAAAGAGAGATATTGGCAAGGAAAAGCTGTCTTGTACCTTTGCATTTTGCTCCCAAACGAAGGACACTAGAATTAAAATTTTAAAGCCTCCTGTTAGGCCATCATCTACACGATATAGCCCTGAATTTTCCAATGCGCAGCTCTTTGCAAAAGAGAGATATTGGCAAGGAAAAGCTGTCTTGTACCATTGCATTTTTCTCCCAAACGAAGGACACTAGAAAGAAAATTTTAAAGCCTCCTGTTAGACCATCATCTACACGGCATAGCCATGAATTTTCCAATGCGCAGCTCTTTGCAAAAGAGAGATATTGGCAAGGAAAAGCTGTCTTGTACCTTTGCATTTTTCTCCCAAACGAAGGACACTAGAAAGAAAATTTTAAAGCCTCCTGTTAGGCCATCATCTACACGACATAGCCCTGAATTTTCCAATGCGCAGCTCTTTGCAAAAGAGAGATATTGGCAAGGAAAAGCTGTATTGTACCATTGCATTTTTCTCCCAAACGAAGGACACTAGAAAGAAAATTTTAAAGCCTCCTGTTAGACCATCATCTACACGACATAGCCCTGAATTTTCCAATGCGCAGCTCTTTGCAAAACAGAGATATTGGCAAGGAAAAGCTGTCTTGTACCATTGCATTTTTCTCCCAAACGAAGGACACTAGAATTAAAATTTTAAAGCCTCCTGTTAGGCCATCATCTACACGATATAGCCCTGAATTTTCCAATGCGCAGCTCTTTGCAAACGAGAGATATTGGCAAGGAAAAGCTGTCTTGTACCTTTGCATTTTTCTCCCAAACGAAGGACACAAGAAAGAAAATTTTAAAGCCTCCTGTTAGGCCATCATCTACACGACATAGCCCTGAATTTTCCAATGCGCAGCTCTTTGCAAAAGAGAGATATTGGCAAGGAAAAGCTGTCTTGTACCATTGCATTTTTCTCCCAAACGAAGGACACTAGAAATAAAATTTTAAAGCCTCCTGTTAGACCATCATCTACACGACATAGCCCTGAATTTTCCAATGCGCAGCTCTTTGCAAAAGAGAGATATTGGCAAGGAAAAGCTGTCTTGTACCATTGCATTTTTCTCCCAAACGAAGGACACTAGAATTAAAATTTTAAAGCCTCCTGTTAGGCCATCATCTACACGATATAGCCCTGAATTTTCCAATGCGCAGCTCTTTGCAAACGAGAGATATTGGCAAGGAAAAGCTGTCTTGTACCTTTGCATTTTTCTCCCAAACGAAGGACACTAGAAAGAACATTTTAAAGCCTCCTGTTAGACCATCATCTACACGGCATAGCCATGAATTTTCCAATGCGCAGCTCTTTGCAAAAGAGAGATATTGGCAAGGAAAAGCTGTCTTGTACCTTTGCATTTTTCTCCCAAACGAAGGACACTAGAATTAAAATTTTAAAGCCTCCTGTTAGGCCATCATCTACACGATATAGCCCTGAATTTTTCAATGCGCAGCTCTTTGCAAAAGAGAGATATTGGCAAGGAAAAGCTGTCTTGTACCTTTGCATTTTTCTCCCAAACGAAGGACACTAGAAAGAAAATTTTAAAGCCTCCTGTTAGGCCATCATCTACACGACATAGCCCTGAATTTTCCAATGCGCAGCTCTTTGCAAAAGAGAGATATTGGCAAGGAAAAGCTGTCTTGTACCATTGCATTTTTCTCCCAAACGAAGGACACTAGAAAGAAAATTTTAAAGCCTCCTGTTAGACCATCATCTACACGACATAGCCCTGAATTTTCCAATGCGCAGCTCTTTGCAAAAGAGAGATATTGGCAAGGAAAAGCTGTCTTGTACCATTGCATTTTTCTCCCAAACGAAGGACACTAGAATTAAAATTTTAAAGCCTCCTGTTGGGCCATCATCTACACGATATAGCCCTGAATTTTCCAATGCGCAGCTCTTTGCAAACGAGAGATATTGGCAAGGAAAAGCTGTCTTGTACCTTTGCATTTTTCTCCCAAACGAAGGACACTAGAAAGAAAATTTTAAAGCCTCCTGTTAGGCCATCATCTACACGACATAGCCCTGAATTTTCCAATGCGCAGCTCTTTGCAAAAGAGAGATATTGGCAAGGAAAAGCTGTCTTGTACCATTGCATTTTTCTCCCAAACGAAGGACACTAGAAAGAAAATTTTAAAGCCTCCTGTTAGACCATCATCTACACGACATAGCCCTGAATTTTCCAATGCGTAGCTCTTTGCAAACGAGAGATATTGGCAAGGAAAAGCTGTCTTGTACCTTTGCATTTTTCTCCCAAACGAAGGACACTAGAAAGAAAATTTTAAAGCCTCCTGTTAGGCCATCATCTACACGACATAGCCCTGAATTTTCCAATGCGCAGCTCTTTGCAAAAGAGAGATATTGGCAAGGAAAAGCTGTCTTGTACCATTGCATTTTTCTCCCAAACGAAGGACACTAGAAAGAAAATTTTAAAGCCTCCTGTTAGGCCATCATCTACACGACATAGCCCTGAATTTTCCAATGCGCAGCTCTTTGCAAAAGAGAGATATTGGCAAGGAAAAGCTTTCTTGTACCATTGCATTTTTCTCCCAAACGAAGGACACTAGAATTAAAATTTTAAAGCCTCCTGTTAGGCCATCATCTACACGATATAGCCCTGAATTTTCCAATGCGCAGCTCTTTGCAAAAGAGAGATATTGGCAAGGAAAAGCTGTATTGTTTTTTTTCATTTTTCTCCCAAACGAAGGACACTAGAATTAAAATTTTAAAGCCTCCTGTTAGGCCATCATCTACACGACATAGTCCTGAATTTTCCAATGCGTAGCTCTTTGCAAAAGAGAGATAATGGCAAGGAAAAGCAGTCTTGTACCTTTGCATTTTTCTCCCAAACGAAGGTCACTAGAAAGAAAATTTTAAAGCCTCCTGTTAGGCCATCATCTACACGACATAGCCCTGAATTTTCCAATGCGTAGCGCTTTGCAAAAGAGAGATATTGGCAAGGAAAAGCTGTCTTGTACCTTTGCATTTTTCTCCCAAACGAAGGTCACTAGAAAGAAAATTTTAAAGCCTCCTGTTAGGCCATCATCTACACGACATAGCCCTGAATTTTCCAATGCGTAGCTCTTTGCAAAAGAGAGATATTGGCAAGGAAAAGTTGTCTTGTACCTTTGCATTTTTCTCCCAAACGAAGGACACTAGAAAGAAAATTTTAAAGCCTCCTGTTAGGCCATCATCTACACGACATAGCCCTGAATTTTCCAATGCGCAGCTCTTTGCAAAAGAGAGATATTGGCAAGGAAAAGCTGTCTTGTACCTTTGCATTTTTCTCCCAAACGAAGGACACTAGAATGAAAATTTTAAAGCCTCCTGTTAGTGCTTCATCTACACGGCATAGCCCTGAATTTTCCAATGCGTAGCTCTTTGCAAAAGAGAGATATTGGCAAGGAAAAGCTGTCTTGTACCTTTGCATTTTTCTCCCAAACGAAGGACACTAGAATTAAAATTTTAAAGCCTCCTGTTAGACCATCATCTACACGACATAGCCCTGAATTTTCCAATGCGCAGCTCTTTGCAAAACAGAGATATTGGCAAGGAAAAGCTGTCTTGTACCATTGCATTTTTCTCCCAAATGAAGGACACTAGAATTAAAATTTTAAAGCCTCCTGTTAGGCCATCATCTACACGATATAGCCCTGAATTTTCCAATGCGCAGCTCTTTGCAAACGAGAGATATTGGCAAGGAAAAGCTGTCTTGTACCTTTGCATTTTTCTCCCAAACGAAGGACACAAGAAAGAAAATTTTAAAGCCTCCTGTTAGGCCATCATCTACACGACATAGCCCTGAATTTTCCAATGCGCAGCTCTTTGCAAAAGAGAGATATTGGCAAGGAAAAGCTGTCTTGTACCATTGCATTTTTCTCCCAAACGAAGGACACTAGAAATAAAATTTTAAAGCCTCCTGTTAGACCATCATCTACACGACATAGCCCTGAATTTTCCAATGCGCAGCTCTTTGCAAAAGAGAGATATTGGCAAGGAAAAGCTGTCTTGTACCATTGCATTTTTCTCCCAAACGAAGGACACTAGAATTAAAATTTTAAAGCCTCCTGTTAGGCCATCATCTACACGATATAGCCCTGAATTTTCCAATGCGCAGCTCTTTGCAAACGAGAGATATTGGCAAGGAAAAGCTGTCTTGTACCTTTGCATTTTTCTCCCAAACGAAGGACACTAGAAAGAACATTTTAAAGCCTCCTGTTAGACCATCATCTACACGGCATAGCCATGAATTTTCCAATGCGCAGCTCTTTGCAAAAGAGAGATATTGGCAAGGAAAAGCTGTCTTGTACCTTTGCATTTTTCTCCCAAACGAAGGACACTAGAATTAAAATTTTAAAGCCTCCTGTTAGGCCATCATCTACACGATATAGCCCTGAATTTTTCAATGCGCAGCTCTTTGCAAAAGAGAGATATTGGCAAGGAAAAGCTGTCTTGTACCTTTGCATTTTTCTCCCAAACGAAGGACACTAGAAAGAAAATTTTAAAGCCTCCTGTTAGGCCATCATCTACACGACATAGCCCTGAATTTTCCAATGCGCAGCTCTTTGCAAAAGAGAGATATTGGCAAGGAAAAGCTGTCTTGTACCATTGCATTTTTCTCCCAAACGAAGGACACTAGAAAGAAAATTTTAAAGCCTCCTGTTAGACCATCATCTACACGACATAGCCCTGAATTTTCCAATGCGCAGCTCTTTGCAAAAGAGAGATATTGGCAAGGAAAAGCTGTCTTGTACCATTGCATTTTTCTCCCAAACGAAGGACACTAGAATTAAAATTTTAAAGCCTCCTGTTGGGCCATCATCTACACGATATAGCCCTGAATTTTCCAATGCGCAGCTCTTTGCAAACGAGAGATATTGGCAAGGAAAAGCTGTCTTGTACCTTTGCATTTTTCTCCCAAACGAAGGACACTAGAAAGAAAATTTTAAAGCCTCCTGTTAGGCCATCATCTACACGACATAGCCCTGAATTTTCCAATGCGCAGCTCTTTGCAAAAGAGAGATATTGGCAAGGAAAAGCTGTCTTGTACCATTGCATTTTTCTCCCAAACGAAGGACACTAGAAAGAAAATTTTAAAGCCTCCTGTTAGACCATCATCTACACGACATAGCCCTGAATTTTCCAATGCGTAGCTCTTTGCAAACGAGAGATATTGGCAAGGAAAAGCTGTCTTGTACCTTTGCATTTTTCTCCCAAACGAAGGACACTAGAAAGAAAATTTTAAAGCCTCCTGTTAGGCCATCATCTACACGACATAGCCCTGAATTTTCCAATGCGCAGCTCTTTGCAAAAGAGAGATATTGGCAAGGAAAAGCTGTCTTGTACCATTGCATTTTTCTCCCAAACGAAGGACACTAGAAAGAAAATTTTAAAGCCTCCTGTTAGGCCATCATCTACACGACATAGCCCTGAATTTTCCAATGCGCAGCTCTTTGCAAAAGAGAGATATTGGCAAGGAAAAGCTTTCTTGTACCATTGCATTTTTCTCCCAAACGAAGGACACTAGAATTAAAATTTTAAAGCCTCCTGTTAGGCCATCATCTACACGATATAGCCCTGAATTTTCCAATGCGCAGCTCTTTGCAAAAGAGAGATATTGGCAAGGAAAAGCTGTATTGTTTTTTTTCATTTTTCTCCCAAACGAAGGACACTAGAATTAAAATTTTAAAGCCTCCTGTTAGGCCATCATCTACACGACATAGTCCTGAATTTTCCAATGCGTAGCTCTTTGCAAAAGAGAGATAATGGCAAGGAAAAGCAGTCTTGTACCTTTGCATTTTTCTCCCAAACGAAGGTCACTAGAAAGAAAATTTTAAAGCCTCCTGTTAGGCCATCATCTACACGACATAGCCCTGAATTTTCCAATGCGTAGCGCTTTGCAAAAGAGAGATATTGGCAAGGAAAAGCTGTCTTGTACCTTTGCATTTTTCTCCCAAACGAAGGTCACTAGAAAGAAAATTTTAAAGCCTCCTGTTAGGCCATCATCTACACGACATAGCCCTGAATTTTCCAATGCGTAGCTCTTTGCAAAAGAGAGATATTGGCAAGGAAAAGTTGTCTTGTACCTTTGCATTTTTCTCCCAAACGAAGGACACTAGAAAGAAAATTTTAAAGCCTCCTGTTAGGCCATCATCTACACGACATAGCCCTGAATTTTCCAATGCGCAGCTCTTTGCAAAAGAGAGATATTGGCAAGGAAAAGCTGTCTTGTACCTTTGCATTTTTCTCCCAAACGAAGGACACTAGAATGAAAATTTTAAAGCCTCCTGTTAGTGCTTCATCTACACGGCATAGCCCTGAATTTTCCAATGCGTAGCTCTTTGCAAAAGAGAGATATTGGCAAGGAAAAGCTGTCTTGTACCTTTGCATTTTTCTCCCAAACGAAGGACACTAGAATTAAAATTTTAAAGCCTCCTGTTAGGCCATCATCTACACGACATAGCCCTGAATTTTCCAATGCGCAGCTCTTTGCAAAAGAGAGATGTTGGCAAGGACAAGCTGTCTTGTAACTTTGCATTTTTCTCCCAAACGAAGGTCACTAGAAAGAAAATTTTAAAGCCTCCTGTTAGGCCATCATCTACACGACATAGTCCTGAATTTTCCAATGCGTAGCTCTTTGCAAAAGAGAGATATTGGCAAGGAAAAGCTGTCTTGTACCTTTGCATTTTTCTCCCAAACGAAGGTCACTAGAAAGAAAATTTTAAAGCCTCCTGTTAGGCCATCATCTACACGACATAGCCCTGAATTTTCCAATGCGTAGCTCTTTGCAAAAGAGAGATATTGGCAAGGAAAAGCTGTCTTGTACCTTTGCATTTTTCTCCCAAACGAAGGACACTAGAAAGAAAATTTTAAAGCCTCCTGTTAGGCCATCATCTACACGACATAGCCCTGAATTTTCCAATGCGTAGCTCTTTGCAAAAGAGAGATATTGGCAAGGAAAAGCTGTCTTGTACCTTTGCATTTTTCTCCCAAACGAAGGTAACTAGAAAGAAAATTTTAAAGCCTCCTGTTAGGCCATCATCTACACGACATAGCCCTGAATTTTCCAATGCGTAGCTCTTTGCAAAAGAGAGATATTGGCAAGGAAAAGCTGTCTTGTACCATTGTATTTTTCTCCCAAACGAAGGACACTAGAAATAAAATTTTAAAGCCTCCTGTTAGACCATCATCTACACGACATAGCCCTGAATTTTCCAATGCGTAGCTCTTTGCAAAAGAGAGATATTGGCAAGGAAAAGCTGTCTTGTACCTTTGCATTTTTCTCCCAAACGAAGGACACTAGAATGAAAATTTTAAAGCCTCCTGTTAGTGCTTCATCTACACGGCATAGCCCTGAATTTTCCAATGCGTAGCTCTTTGCAAAAGAGAGATATTGGCAAGGAAAAGCTGTCTTGCACCTTTGCATTTTTCTCCCAAACGTCTCCCATTTTTGTCATTATAGGTGCTCTGTGAGCTGCTGGCCATGCCCCAGCCCCTCTGTCTCCCGTGAATAGAGATTGAGGCTTATTCAGACCAGATCGCTTCAATTTATTTTCACCCAGCGGGCAATCTGGTTTGCACTGCACATGCTTATGCGCCACAATGCGTAAGTGCGACGGTCCGGAGATCACAAGAAGATTGACAAGAAGAGGGTGTTTGTGTGGGTGGCAACTGAATGTTTCTAGGGAGTGTCCGGAAAAACACTGGAGGGACCCGGCGTTTTGTGGGAGGATTTGTGACGTCACCTCAATGGCTGAGTAAGTGCTGAGCTGTGCAGCTCTTGTGCACATGTGATCACACACCTGCACAGCAAATTTTCCCTTCCGCTGTAGGCGACAACTACCTGATTACAGGGATGCAAAAAAACACACCCTAGCGATCAGGTCTGAATTACCCACAATGTGCATATTTGCAGAGCAACAAGCTACAGGGAGCCTTCCACCCCCCCCCCTTCCCCATGGGAAGGGGGGGGGGGTTGTTTGGGTTAGCTGGACATTCCCCAAAAAAGTGACTGTCCTGCAAAAATTGGGATAGTTGGGAGGTATGTTCAAATACATTTATTGTTTTGCATGCAGGGTAAATACTGGCTTCTTTGACATTTAGCCACAAATGCTGCACAGCTGAATTACAGTATTACACTGCAATTAACAGTTATGCTAGGACATTCCCCCTCCCAAATCTACCTCTCTCTGCATGTTACATCTGTCCCACAGTGGCGTGCGGTGAGGTCAGTGGCTAGTGAGGCACTACAGCCATAATGTCCGCCGAATCCTGCCGATGACCCTTAGCCAATGCCCGCTACTGCCTCTGAGCCGATACCCGCTGCCACCGCCAATGGCTTACAAACTCGCCCACAATCAACTGACCCAGCCCTCCACCACTAATTTCTATCTCAGTCCGATGCCGCCAATGCCCGCTGCCTGCCTGCTCATTGTTCTCGTTATATATTATACATTTTTAAAGAAAAAAAATGAGTGTTTGGGACTGGGAAGGGTGAGGGAGGAGGACATGAATGCAATTTTGTTGTCCAGGGCTTCCATTAACTTAAAGGAGAAGGTTCTGAATGGGTTAAAAAAATGCGTGAGGTCCCCCCTCCTTAGTATAACCAGCCTCGGGCTCTTTGAGCCGGTCCTGGTTATTTAAATACTGGGGGAAAAATTGGACAGGGGTTCCCCGTATTTAGACAACCAGCACCGGGCTCTTAGACCGGTCCAGTTTCCAAAAATACGTGGGACAATAGATGTAGGGGTCCCCCATATTTTTAAAACCAGCACCGGGCTCCACTAGCCAGAGAGATAATGCCACAGCCGGGGGACACTTTTATGTAGGTCCCTGCGGCCCTGGCATTACCCCTCCAACTAGTCACCCCTGGCCGGGGTTCCCTGGAGGAGTGGGGACCCCTTAAATCAAGAGGTTCCTCCCCTCGAGGCACCCAAGGGCCAGGGGTGAAGCCCGAGGCTGTCCCCAGCACCCCTGGGTGGTGGGTGTCGGGCTGATAGCCATGTGTGTAAAAAAAGAATATTGTTTTTTCGTTGTGGAACTACAAGGCCCAGCAAGCCTCCCCCGCTTGCTGGTACTTGGAGAACCTCAAGTACCAGCAGGCGGGAAAATAACGGGCTTGCTGGTACCTGTAGTTCTACAACAACAAAAAATACCCAAATAAAAACACAAACACACACAGCGTGACAGTAAAATTATTGAGACAGGCTGTAGCATGTGGGTGCATGTAACCCTATAAAAGTGATGGATTGGGTGACTATTACAATACCCACTGTTGCTGTCTGAAAAATGATGGATTTATAGATTGCTCTGCCGAGACATGTTTTTTTCTAAAATGCACCACAGGTATGGATGGATAGTATACTTGACGACACAGAGGTAGGTAGAGCAGTGGCCTACTGTACCGTACTGCTATATATTATATTATTTATTATTATTATTATCCTTTATTTATATGGTGCCACAAGGGTTCCGCAGTGCCCAATTACAGAGTACATAAACAAATAATCAAACAGGAAAACAGCAACTTACAGTTGACGATAATATAGGACAAGTACAGGGTAAATAAACATAGCTACATCAGCAGATGACACTGGAATAAGTATCAGGTGGCAGAAGACTGCTGAATTTGGTGCAGCTGAAGATTATTAAAGTAAGAAAAGAGTAAGCACATGAGGGAAGAGGGCCCTGCTCGTGAGAGCTTACATTCTAAAAGGGAGGGGTAGACAGACAGGGGTGAGACAGATGGGGTACATAGAGAGCATGGAACAGAGGTTTAGGATGAGATTTGGCTGGGTTTGGTGAAGAAGTGGGTCTTGAGAGCCCGTTTGAAGTTTTGTAGAGAGGTGGAGAGTCTGAGGGGGAGAGGTAGGGAATTCCAGAGAAGTGGTGCAGCACGTGAAAAATCTTGGAGGTAGGAGTGGGAGGAAGTAATCCGTAGGCAGGAGAGTCAGTGTGCATTAGCAGAGCGAAGAGGACGGGTGGGAGTGTAAAGCGAGATAAGATCAGAGATGTAGATGGGAGAGGAGTGGGTGAGGGCTTTGTAAGCAAGTGTGAGAAGCTTGAAATGGATTCTGAAAGGGAAGGGGAGCCAGTGAAGGACTAGTAAGAGAGGAGAGGTGGACGTAGTGCGTTTGGTGAGGAAAATGAGCCGGGCAGCAGCATTGAGGATAGATTGGAGTGGAGAGAGGTATTTGTCAGGAATGCCAGTCAGGAAGAGATTACAGCAGTCCAGTCTGGAGATGACCAGTGAGTGGATAAGAGTCTTAGTAGCATCCTGGGTCAGAAAGGGTCTGATCCTGGAAATATTTTTTAGATGAAAACGGCAGGTTTGTGAGAGGTGCTGAATGTGTGGTTTGAAGGAGAGGGAGGAGTCAAGGATTACTCCAAGACAGCGCACTTGGGGGGTAGAGGAGATAGTAGTGCCATCAATAGATAATGAGATTGTAGGAGGTGAGATTATGCGGGAGGGAGGGAAGATGATCAGCTCGGTCTTAGACATGTTAAGTTTAAGAAAGCGCTCGGACATCTAGGAAGAGATAGCAGAGAGACAGTTGGAGATACGAGTGAGGAGAGTAGGGGAGAGGTCTGGAGAGGAAAGATAGATTTGAGTGTCATCAGCATAGAGATGATATTGGAAACCAAAAGAACTAATGAGCTTACCTAGTGAGGACGTATAGAGAGAGAAGAGAAGAGGACCAAGGACAGAACCTTGGGGTACCCCTACAGTTAGTGGAAGTGAGGGGGAGGTGGAGTCATGAGAGGAGACAGAGAATGAACGGTCAGAAAGGTAGGACGACAACCAAGAGAGGGCAGTGTTACGCAGACCAATGGAGTGAAGGATTTGCAGTAGGAGAGGATGGTCCACAGTGTCAAAAGCAGCAGAGAGATCAAGTAGAATAAGTAGAGAGTAGTGTCCCTTAGATTTAGCAGCATGGAGGTCATTGCATACTTTTGTAAGGGCAGTTTCAGTGGAGTGGAGAGGACGGAAGCCAGACTGGAATGGGTCAAGCAGTGAGTGTGAGGAAAGAAAGGAAGTAAGGCGGTTGTAGACAATACGCTCAAGGAGTTTGGAGGCAAAAGGGAGGAGAGAGATGGGTCGGTAGTTGGAGAGAGTGTTTGGATCAAGGGTAGGTTTTTTAAGAATAGGAGAGATGAGAGCGTGCTTGAAGGCAGAGGGGACAGTGCCTGATGAGAGGGAGAGATTGAGAAGGTGGGAAAGATGGGAACAAGCAGAAGAAGAGAGGTGGCAAAGGAGGCGGGAGGGGATAGGGTCAAGTGGGGAGGTGGTGAGGGGACAGGAACGAATGAGGGCCATGACTTCCTCTCCAGATGCATAGGAGAAAGATGACAGAGTTGGTGCGAGGGATGGGGAGGGTTGGTAAGGGATGGGAGAAGGCTGGTTACTGATAGTCTGGTGTGATGTGATGTCCTGACGTATGGAGTCAATTTTGGATGTGAAGTAAGTGGCAAAGTCAAGAGCAGAGAGTGAGGAAGGGAGACGAGGTGGAGGTGGGCAGAGGAGTGAGTTGAGAGTAGCAAAGAGGCGCCGGGGGTTGGAAGACTGGGAGGAGATGAGGTTCTTGAAGTATGACTGTTTAGCAAGAGAAAGGGCAGCACTGAAGGATGAGAGCATAAGTTTGAAATGGAGGAAGTCTGCCTTAGAGCGTGATTTCCTCCAGTGTCGCTCAGCAGTACATGAGCATTTTTGCAGATATCTGGTGCATTTGGTGTGCCAGGGTTGAGGTGTTAATTTGCAAGGGTGAATAGTGGTTGGTGGAGCAACAGAGTCAAGAGCAGAAGTAAGGGAAGCATTGTATGTGGAAGTGGCTTGTTCAGGGCATGAGAGAGAGAGAATAGGAGAGAGAAGTGAGTCAAACAGAGAGGAAAGGAATGTGGTGTCAATAGCTTCAATGTTACGCTTAGTGATGGTAGCCTTAGGAGGTAGAGATGGGGAAGTCGAGAGAGATAGGTTGAAGGAGAGCAGGTGGTGGTCAGAGAGGGGAAATGGGGAGTTGGAAAAATCAGAAATATCACAGCGGTGAGTGAAGACCAGATCCAGTGAGCTCCCATTCACATGGGAGGGTGAGGAGGTCCACTGGGAGAGACCAAGTGAAGAGGTGAGGTTAAGGAGTTTAGAGGCAGGGGATTGTGTGGGGATGTCAATAGGGATGTTGAAATCGCCTAGGATAATGGTGGGAATGTCAGAAGAGAGGAAGTGAGGAAGCCAGGAAGCAAAGTTGTCGATGAATTTGGAAGCAGTGCCAGGGGGGCGGTAAATGACAGCTACTCTAAGATTGACTGGTTGGAAGAGGCATATGGCGTGGACCTCAAATGTAGAGAATATAAGGGATGGTTCTGGTGGTATGAGTTGGTAGGAGTAACTAGAAGGTAAAAGGACCCCAACACCACCCCCATGGCGACCCCCAGGTCGGGGTGTGTGTGTGAATGTAAGGCCCCCAGCAGAGAGAGCAGCAGCAGAAGTAGTGTCAGAGGGCATAATCCAAGTTTCAGTAATGGCTAGTAGGTGTAGGGAGTTGGAAATGAAAAGGTCATGAGTGGGGACCAGTTTGTTACAAACAGATCTGGCATTCCAGAGGGCACAGGATAGGGGGTATGAGTTTGTGGGAGAGATGTGAATTAGATTTTCAGGGTTGCTGTAGCGATGAGGTGGGATTAACTTTGAGGGCAGGGATGATGAGAGAGTAGTGATGGTACGGGTGCCTGAGCTAGGAGGGGAAACTGCAGGAGGTGGGCAGGGAGGGAGGTCAGTGTGATGTGGATGGGGGTGTGGGGAGGTGACAGGGAAGGGAGAGAGGGAGCAGGGCTGAGTTGTGGGGTAGCAGGACCATGGGGCAGAGGTGAATGAAAGTGGGGTAACAGGAAAGGTGGGGGAAGGAAACAGAGGGATGGAGGGGAGACAGAGGAGGGGAGAGAGGAGGAGGTGGAGGAGACTAGTGGGGAAGGATAAAGATACATTATTAGGTAGACACTGAGTGATGTGGGGAGTATAAGAAAACCTTGACATAGTGTTAAGTAGGTAAATAGGTTGAAGTAGTGGAAGTAGGAGAGGAGACTGTAAGGCAATCCGAGCAGAAGAATTGCAGAAATGCAGGTGAGAAAAGCAGTGTAGGCTCAAGGGGTGTAGATTTAGTATGAAATGAGTCAAAAGCGTAGATAAAGTGGGTGCAGAAATGTATTTGGAGTGTAAGAAATGAAAGGATTGTGAGAGGTTTAAGAAGCAATGGTAATTATGTTAGATGTTTTAAGTGTTTGCAGGTAAAATTGCATTGGTGCAGCTGTGCTTATAAAACAAAATTACAATAATACAGATACAGGCATTTGTAGGTGAAATGGATGGTTTATGAAATGTCCAAGTAAGGTAGTTCTGTGCTATGTAATCAGATGCAACAATCAGGAGGTGAGTGATCTGAGGAGTAAGTGACTCACATTTGTTATTAGTTCTTCAGTTTTCTTTGTTTTGTTAGATTGGTGTGCTTCTGTTTTCCTTCTTTTTCACTTCGATTGAACGCTGATTGAACACTGCTGTTATGTGTCAATTTTATCACGCTTTGATAAAAATGCACGCTTAGATCAATAAATGCACAGCCAAATGGCTTTGCACAGCCTACACCATTGGACTTAAGTAGAAGACTATTACAAGTGAAACCAATAATTGAAATCTGTAACCACACCCCATCCCCTCAAATGCCAGGCAATAAATTACCTTAAAAACAACAACCAGGCATTCCACAAAGATTAAACTGGGTCTATATCATTCAAAACTTTAAAAAAGTACTTCAAAATCACATACTATGCAATAATGTTTCAATTTGCATAACCCAGAGAATTAGCTTTGCATATATAGATATAGTGCAGCAGAATATATTGGTGGTTGTAGTCAATTGTAATTACCTGTAGGTGACAAGAAGAGAAGAAACGTCAATTCACAATCGATATCAGCTGAAGATAAATTAACGCTGATTGAACGCTGCTGTTATGTGTCAATTTTATCACGCTTTGATAAAAATGCACGCTTAGATCAATAAATGCACAGCCAAACGGCTTTGCACAGCCTACACCATTGGACTTAAGTAGAAGACTATTACAAGTGAAACCAATAATTGAAATCTGTAACCACACCCCACCCCCTCAAATGCCAGGCAATAAATTACCTTAAAAACAACAACCAGGCATTCCACAAAGATTAAACTGGGTCTATATCATTCAAAACTTTAAAAAAGTACTTCAAAATCACATACTATGCAATAATGTTTCAATTTGCATTACCCAGCAGAATTAGCTTTGCATATATAGATATAGTGCAGCAGAATATATTGGTGGTTGTAGTCAATTGTAATTACCTGTAGGTGACAAGAAGAGAAGAAACGTCAATTCACAATCGATATCAGCTGAAGATAAATTAACGCTGATTGAACGCTGCTGTTATGTGTCAATTTTATCACGCTTTGATAAAAATGCACGCTTGGATCAATAAATGCACAGCCAAACGGCTTTGCACAGCCTACACCATTGGACTTAAGTAGAAGACTATTACAAGTGAAACCAATAATTGAAATCTGTAACCACACCCCAACCCCTCAAATGCCAGGCAATAAATTACCTTAAAAACAACAACCAGGCATTCCACAAAGATTAAACTGGGTCTATATCATTCAAAACTTTAAAAAAGTACTTTAAAATCACATACTATGCAATATTGTTTCAATTTGCATTACCCAGCAGAATTAGCTTTGCATATATAGATATAGTGCAGCAGAATATATTGGTGGTTGTAGTCAATTGTAATTACTCAGCAGAATTAGCTTTTCATATATAGATATAGTGCAGCAGAATATATTGGTGGTTGTAGTCAATTGTAATTACCCAGCAGAATTAGCTTTGCAAATATAGATATAGTGCAGCAGAATATATTGGTGGTTGTAGTCAATTGTAATTACCCAGCAGAATTAGCTTTGCATATATATAGTGCAGCAGAATATATTGGTGGTTGTAGTAAATTGTAATTACCCAGCAGCAGCTCTACTGCACTCAACATCACCAGTGCTCACAATATATATATAATGCTATATACTATGCCATAGTGGTGCTTACTGTATAACACCTCCTACTGCGTTCCCCCTGGCAATGAGCATGACACCCAGAGAGTGAAACCCCTGGCAATGAGCATGACACCCAGCACGTGAAACTCTTGGCATTGAGCAGTTTTTGTAAAAGTAATTAGAAGCTTTACTGTAGGGCATAGTGTATCACAGATATTGTGGTGAGTGACATAATATGTTCCAAAGGGCATTAATGTGTGGGGCTTAACATGGTGGAAATTACTGTACTTTTTTCCCTGTGGTGGCCGAGGTCTGTTGGTGCAGGGTCAAGAACTGGGGTGTAAGGTAGTCTTTGCCTGCAAGGCTACGCTCATTTTATTGAGACCATACCCATACATTTAAGTGTGGCATATACCTGCGCTTGCTCGCGGGGTGAGAACATCTCCCTAATTGAATTCAGCGATATGAATAGAGGTTGTGCAGCAGCCACAGAAAGGGTTAATCTCTGCAGCTTGTCACTAAATTACATTGTTGCAATTTTAGCTGGGAGCTGCAATAATTACTCTAATACATAACACAGCCAACACTTCTATATTCACACAATATACTGCATGGTGAATATAGCAGTGGGTTGCAGAGAAAAAAAATATGCTGGCAAAAAAATCCAATTGAGTGATTAAACAGCTCTTCATTTTCTGGCTTTATTTTTATGCTAACAAATTTGTTCTCTGAAAAGTGTCCACAAAGCCAAGTATCTGATTAACACCTTTGTAGGGATGGTTTTTCACCTATTACTAAATTAAACTTGCTTCATTGGAAAGGCAGCAAGATGCATCGTCATTTCAATATCTACTGAAATAATACAGGTTGACACCAGGAAACATTAACGCCACTGCATCCTTGCTGCTTTCTCATGTGGAAGTCTGTTTAATGTGAAAACAAGGTGATATCTAATTAGCACACAGGTAAGGAATTAAGAAAATCTTTATTTAAGGGTGAAGATGTTTCTCACAAAATCGTTACCCCAATGCATCATTGAAATTCAAGCTGGAAAGATGATTTTAATATATCACTTGTACATTTTGTATTGCTCTTCTGGTGACAATGTAGTTTGTTTTTGTCAATTACCATTTTAATAATAGGGTAAAGAAAATTAAGTGGATTTTTGAAAGAAAACAATACTGTCAATATACTATTAAACAAATTAAAATGGTAAAAGTTATTGTACTTTAAGTAAAAATAAAAGAGCTAAAATATCAATCCCAATTTTGGATTACTTTAATTAAAAAAAAATGCATATAGCAGAGGATAGTTTCAATCTGCCTACCTCTGGGTTATCGGCCCAGAATGCTTCCATTGCAGTACTCTGCTGCACATGTAAGTGCAAGAGATCCTGAAGCACTCACTCATCATGGGAAAGTACCAATGTGTTTCTTCGTTGGTTGATGGAAGAAACATCTTACAAAAACTCTCCAGATTATTGACTTTTTAAAGTTTTTCTAGGAAACGTTCTAGATGAATGCTTATTAGCCTTTGTCAGTATGTACTTTTTGCAAAGTGTCTCTGTGGCGCAATCGGTTAGTGTGTTCGGCTATTAACCAAAAGGTTGGTGGTTCAATCCCACCCAGGGATGTAATTGACCTTGTGATTGGATTTTGGTGATATTTAAGTAGACAAGTCAAAATTTCAAACCCCCTGTTATGGTGTGGGTACCTGGCCTTCCCTGATGTAATCAGAGTTAGATTTGATTCAGTGATTTTATAAAAACAGCTAGGAAGCACAATTTAGCAGTAGGTTGCAGAGAAAAAAAATATGCTGGCAGAAAAATCCAATTGAGTGATTAAACTGCTCTTCATTTTCTGGCTTTATTTTTATGCTAACAAATTTGTTCTCTGAAAAGTGTCCACAAAGCCAAGTCTCTGATTAACACCTTTGTAAGGATGGTTTTTCACCTATTACTAAATTAAACTTGCTTCATTGGAAAGGCAGCAAGATGCATCCTCATTTCAATGTCTACTGAAATAATACAGGTTGACACCAGGAAACATTAATGCCACTGCATCCTTGCTGCTTTCTCATGTGGAAGTCTGTTTAATGTGAAAACAAGGTGATATCTAATTAGCACACAGGTAAGGAATTAAGAAAATCTTTATTTAAGGGTAAAGATGTTTCTCACAAAATCGTTGCCCCAATGCATCATTGAAATTCAACCTGGAAAGATGATTTTAATATATCACTTGTACATTTTGTATTGCTCTTCTGGTGACAATGTAGTTTGTTTTTGTCAATTACCATTTTAATAATAGGGTAAAGAAAATTAAGTGGATTTTTGAAAGAAAACAATACTGTCAATATACTATTAAAACAAATTAAAATGGTAAAAGTTATTGTACTTTAAGTAAAAATAAAAGAGCAAAAATATCCATCCCAGTTTTGGATTACTTTAATTAACAAAAAAAATGCATATAGCAGAGGATAGTTTCAATCTGCCTACCTCTGGGTTATGGGCCCAGCATGCTTCCATTGCAGTACTCTGCTGCACATGTAAGTGCAAGAGATCCTGAAGCACTCACTCATCATGGGAAAGTACCAATGTGTTTCTTTGTTGGTTGATGGAAGAAACATCTTACAAAAACTCTCCAGATTATTGACTTTTTAAAGTTTTTCTAGGAAACGTTCTAGATGAATGCTTATTAGCCTTTGTCAGTATTTACTTTTTGCAAAGTGTCTCTGTGGCGCAATCGGTTAGTGTGTTCGGCTATTAACCAAAAGGTTGGTGGTTCAATCCCACCCAGGGATGTAATTGACCTTGTGATCGGATTTTGGTGATATTTAAGTAGACAAGTCAAAATTTCAAACCCCCTCTTATTGTGTAGGGTACCTAGCCTTCTCTGATGTAATCAGAGTTAGATTTGATTCAGTGATTTTATAAAAACAGCTAGGAAGCACAATTTAGCAGTGGGTTGCAGAGAAAAAGAAATATGCTGGCAAAAAAATCCAATTGAGTGATTAAACAGCTCTTCATTTCTGGCTTTATTTTTATGCTAACAAATTTGTTCTTTGAAAAGTGTCCACAAAGCCAAGTCTCTGATTAACACCTTTGTAGGGATGGTTTTTCACATATTACTAAATTAAACTTGCTTCATTGGAAAGGCAGCAAGATGCATCCTCATTTCAATGTCTACTGAAATAATACAAGTTGACACCAGGAAACATTAACGCCACTGCATCCTTGCTGCTTTCTCATGTGGAAGTCTGTTTAATGTGAAAACAAGGTGATATCTAATTAGCACACAAGTAAGGAATTAAGAAAATCTTTATTTAAGGGTGAAGATGTTTCTCACAAAATCGTTGCCCCAATGCATCATTGAAATTCAAGCTGGAAAGATGATTTTAATATATCACTTGTACATTTTGTATTGCTCTTCTGGTGACAATGTAGTTTGTTTTTGTCAATTACCATTTTAATAATAGGGTAAAGAAAATTAAGTGGATTTTTGAAAGAAAACAATACTGTCAATATACTATTAAAACAAATTAAAATGGTAAAAGTTATTGAACTTTAAGTAAAAATAAAAGAGGCAAAATATCAATCCCAGTTTTGGATTACTTTAATTAACAAAAAAAAAATGCATATAGCAGAGGATAGTTTCAATCTGCCTACCTCTGGGTTATGGGCCCAGCATGCTTCCATTGCTGTACTCTGCTGCACATGTAAGTGCAAGAGATCCTGAAGCACTCACTCATCATGGGAAAGTACCAATGTGTTTCTTCGTTGGTTGATGGAAGAAACATCTTACAAAAACTCTCCAGATTATTGACTTTTTAAAGTTTTTCTAGGAAACGTTTTAGATGAATGCTTATTAGCCTTTGTCATTATTTACTTCTGCAAAGTGTCTCTGTGGCGCAATCAGTTAGTGTGTACGGCTGCTAACCAAAAGGTTGGTGGTTCAATCACACCCAGGGACGTAATTGACCTTGTGATCAGATTTTGGTGATCTTTAAGTAGACAAGTCAAAATTTCAAACCCCCTGTTATGGTGTAGGGTACCTGGCCTTCTCTGATGTAATCAGAGTTAGATTTGATTCAGTGATTTTATAAAAACAGCTAGGAAGCACAATTTAGCAGTGGGTTGCAGAGAAAAAGAAATATGCTGGCAAAAAAATTCAATTGAGTGATTAAACAGCTCTTCATTTTCTGGCTTTATTTTTATGCTAACAAATTTGTTCTCTGAAAAGTGTCCACAAAGCCAAGTCTCTGATTAACACCTTTGTAGGGATGGTTTTTCACCTATTACTAAATTAAACTTGCTTCATTGGAAAGGCAGCAAGATGCATCCTCATTTCAATGTCTACTGAAATAATACAGGTTGACACCAGGAAACATTAACGCCACTGCATCCTTGCTGCTTTCTCATGTGGAAGTCTGTTTAATGTGAAAACAAGGTGATATCTAATTAGCACACAGGTAAGGAATTAAGAAAATCTTTATTTAAGGGTGAAGATGTTTCTCACAAAATCGTTGCCCCAATGCATCATTGAAATTCAAGCTGGAAAGATGATTTTAATATATCACTTGTACATTTTGTATTGCTCTTCTGGTGACAATGTAGTTTGTTTTTGTCAATTACCATTTTAATAATAGGGTAAAGAAAATTAAGTGGATTTTTGAAAGAAAACAATACTGTCAATATACTATTAAAACAAATTAAAATGGTAAAAGTTATTGTACTTTAAGTAAAAATAAAAGAGCAAAAATATCAATCCCAGTTTTGGATTACTTTAATTAACAAAAAAAATGCATATAGCAAAGGATAGTTTCAATCTGCCTATCTCTGGGTTATGGGCCCAGCATGCTTCCATTGCAGTACTCTGCTGCACATGTAAGTGCAAGAGATCCTGAAGCACTCACTCATCATGGGAAAGTACCAATGTGTTTCTTTGTTGGTTGATGGAAGAAACATCTTACAAAAACTCTCCAGATTATTGACTTTTTAAAGTTTTTCTAGGAAACGTTCTAGATGAATGCTTATTAGCCTTTGTCAGTATGTACTTTTTGCAAAGTGTCTCTGTGGCGCAATCGGTTAGTGTGTTCGGCTATTAACCAAAAGGTTGGTGGTTCAATCCCACCCAGGGATGTAATTGACCTTGTGATCGGATTTTGGTGATATTTAAGTAGACAAGTCAAAATTTCAAACCCCCTCTTATTGTGTAGGGTACCTAGCCTTCTCTGATGTAATCAGAGTTAGATTTGATTCAGTGATTTTATAAAAACAGCTAGGAAGCACAATTTAGCAGTGGGTTGCAGAGAAAAAGAAATATGCTGGCAAAAAAATCCAATTGAGTGATTAAACAGCTCTTCATTTCTGGCTTTATTTTTATGCTAACAAATTTGTTCTCTGAAAAGTGTCCACAAAGCCAAGTCTCTGATTAACACCTTTGTAGGGATGGTTTTTCACATATTACTAAATTAAACTTGCTTCATTGGAAAGGCAGCAAGATGCATCCTCATTTCAATGTCTACTGAAATAATACAAGTTGACACCAGGAAACATTAACGCCACTGCATCCTTGCTGCTTTCTCATGTGGAAGTCTGTTTAATGTGAAAACAAGGTGATATCTAATTAGCACACAAGTAAGGAATTAAGAAAATCTTTATTTAAGGGTGAAGATGTTTCTCACAAAATCGTTGCCCCAATGCATCATTGAAATTCAAGCTGGAAAGATGATTTTAATATATCACTTGTACATTTTGTATTGCTCTTCTGGTGACAATGTAGTTTGTTTTTGTCAATTACCATTTTAATAATAGGGTAAAGAAAATTAAGTGGATTTTTGAAAGAAAACAATACTGTCAATATACTATTAAAACAAATTAAAATGGTAAAAGTTATTGTACTTTAAGTAAAAATAAAAGAGGCAAAATATCAATCCCAGTTTTGGATTACTTTAATTAACAAAAAAAAATGCATATAGCAGAGGATAGTTTCAATCTGCCTACCTCTGGGTTATGGGCCCAGCATGCTTCCATTGCTGTACTCTGCTGCACATGTAAGTGCAAGAGATCCTGAAGCACTCACTCATCATGGGAAAGTACCAATGTGTTTCTTCGTTGGTTGATGGAAGAAACATCTTACAAAAACTCTCCAGATTATTGACTTTTTAAAGTTTTTCTAGGAAACGTTTTAGATGAATGCTTATTAGCCTTTGTCAGTATTTACTTCTGCAAAGTGTCTCTGTGGCGCAATCAGTTAGTGTGTACGGCTACTAACCAAAAGGTTGGTGGTTCAATCACACCCAGGGACGTAATTGACCTTGTGATCAGATTTTGGTGATCTTTAAGTAGACAAGTCAAAATTTCAAACCCCCTGTTATGGTGTAGGGTACCTGGCCTTCTCTGATGTAATCAGAGTTAGATTTGATTCAGTGATTTTATAAAAACAGCTAGGAAGCACAATTTAGCAGTGGGTTGCAGAGAAAAAGAAATATGCTGGCAAAAAAATTCAATTGAGTGATTAAACAGCTCTTCATTTTCTGGCTTTATTTTTATGCTAACAAATTTGTTCTCTGAAAAGTGTCCACAAAGCCAAGTCTCTGATTAACACCTTTGTAGGGATGGTTTTTCACCGATTACTAAATTAAACTTGCTTCATTGGAAAGGCAGCAAGATGCATCCTCATTTCAATGTCTACTGAAATAATACAGGTTGACACCAGGAAACATTAACGCCACTGCATCCTTGCTGCTTTCTCATGTGGAAGTCTGTTTAATGTGAAAACAAGGTGATATCTAATTAGCACACAGGTAAGGAATTAAGAAAATCTTTATTTAAGGGTGAAGATGTTTCTCACAAAATCGTTGCCCCAATGCATCATTGAAATTCAAGCTGGAAAGATGATTTTAATATATCACTTGTACATTTTGTATTGCTCTTCTGGTGACAATGTAGTTTGTTTTTGTCAATTACCATTTTAATAATAGGGTAAAGAAAATTAAGTGGATTTTTGAAAGAAAACAATACTGTCAATATACTATTAAAACAAATTAAAATGGTAAAAGTTATTGTACTTTAAGTAAAAATAAAAGAGCAAAAATATCAATCCCAGTTTTGGATTACTTTAATTAACAAAAAAAATGCATATAGCAAAGGATAGTTTCAATCTGCCTATCTCTGGGTTATGGGCCCAGCATGCTTCCATTGCAGTACTCTGCTGCACATGTAAGTGCAAGAGATCCTGAAGCACTCACTCATCATGGGAAAGTACCAATGTGTTTCTTTGTTGGTTGATGGAAGAAACATCTTACAAAAACTCTCCAGATTATTGACTTTTTAAAGTTTTTCTAGGAAACGTTCTAGATGAATGCTTATTAGCCTTTGTCAGTATGTACTTTTTGCAAAGTGTCTCTGTGGCGCAATCGGTTAGTGTGTTCGGCTATTAACCAAAAGGTTGGTGGTTCAATCCCACCCAGGGATGTAATTGACCTTGTGATCGGATTTTGGTGATATTTAAGTAGACAAGTCAAAATTTCAAACCCCCTCTTATTGTGTAGGGTACCTAGCCTTCTCTGATGTAATCAGAGTTAGATTTGATTCAGTGATTTTATAAAAACAGCTAGGAAGCACAATTTAGCAGTGGGTTGCAGAGAAAAAGAAATATGCTGGCAAAAAAATCCAATTGAGTGATTAAACAGCTCTTCATTTCTGGCTTTATTTTTATGCTAACAAATTTGTTCTCTGAAAAGTGTCCACAAAGCCAAGTCTCTGATTAACACCTTTGTAGGGATGGTTTTTCACATATTACTAAATTAAACTTGCTTCATTGGAAAGGCAGCAAGATGCATCCTCATTTCAATGTCTACTGAAATAATACAAGTTGACACCAGGAAACATTAACGCCACTGCATCCTTGCTGCTTTCTCATGTGGAAGTCTGTTTAATGTGAAAACAAGGTGATATCTAATTAGCACACAAGTAAGGAATTAAGAAAATCTTTATTTAAGGGTGAAGATGTTTCTCACAAAATCGTTGCCCCAATGCATCATTGAAATTCAAGCTGGAAAGATGATTTTAATATATCACTTGTACATTTTGTATTGCTCTTCTGGTGACAATGTAGTTTGTTTTTGTCAATTACCATTTTAATAATAGGGTAAAGAAAATTAAGTGGATTTTTGAAAGAAAACAATACTGTCAATATACTATTAAAACAAATTAAAATGGTAAAAGTTATTGTACTTTAAGTAAAAATAAAAGAGGCAAAATATCAATCCCAGTTTTGGATTACTTTAATTAACAAAAAAAAATGCATATAGCAGAGGATAGTTTCAATCTGCCTACCTCTGGGTTATGGGCCCAGCATGCTTCCATTGCTGTACTCTGCTGCACATGTAAGTGCAAGAGATCCTGAAGCACTCACTCATCATGGGAAAGTACCAATGTGTTTCTTCGTTGGTTGATGGAAGAAACATCTTACAAAAACTCTCCAGATTATTGACTTTTTAAAGTTTTTCTAGGAAACGTTTTAGATGAATGCTTATTAGCCTTTGTCAGTATTTACTTCTGCAAAGTGTCTCTGTGGCGCAATCAGTTAGTGTGTACGGCTACTAACCAAAAGGTTGGTGGTTCAATCACACCCAGGGACGTAATTGACCTTGTGATCAGATTTTGGTGATCTTTAAGTAGACAAGTCAAAATTTCAAACCCCCTGTTATGGTGTAGGGTACCTGGCCTTCTCTGATGTAATCAGAGTTAGATTTGATTCAGTGATTTTATAAAAACAGCTAGGAAGCACAATTTAGCAGTGGGTTGCAGAGAAAAAGAAATATGCTGGCAAAAAAATTCAATTGAGTGATTAAACAGCTCTTCATTTTCTGGCTTTATTTTTATGCTAACAAATTTGTTCTCTGAAAAGTGTCCACAAAGCCAAGTCTCTGATTAACACCTTTGTAGGGATGGTTTTTCACCGATTACTAAATTAAACTTGCTTCATTGGAAAGGCAGCAAGATGCATCCTCATTTCAATGTCTACTGAAATAATACAGGTTGACACCAGGAAACATTAACGCCACTGCATCCTTGCTGCTTTCTCATGTGGAAGTCTGTTTAATGTGAAAACAAGGTGATATCTAATTAGCACACAGGTAAGGAATTAAGAAAATCTTTATTTAAGGGTGAAGATGTTTCTCACAAAATCGTTGCCCCAATGCATCATTGAAATTCAAGCTGGAAAGATGATTTTAATATATCACTTGTACATTTTGTATTGCTCTTCTGGTGACAATGTAGTTTGTTTTTGTCAATTACCATTTTAATAATAGGGTAAAGAAAATTAAGTGGATTTTTGAAAGAAAACAATACTGTCAATATACTATTAAAACAAATTAAAATGGTAAAAGTTATTGTACTTTAAGTAAAAATAAAAGAGCAAAAATATCAATCCCAGTTTTGGATTACTTTAATTAACAAAAAAAAATGCATATAGCAAAGGATAGTTTCAATCTGCCTATCTCTGGGTTATGGGCCCAGCATGCTTCCATTGCAGTACTCTGCTGCACATGTAAGTGCAAGAGATCCTGAAGCACTCACTCATCATGGGAAAGTACCAATGTGTTTCTTCATTGGTTGATGGAAGAAACATCTTACAAAAACTCTCCAGATTATTGACTTTTTAAAGTTTTTCTAGGAAACGTTCTTGATGAATGCATATTAGCCTTTGTCAGTATGTACTTTTTGCAAAGTGTCTCTGTGGAGCAATCAGTTAGTATGTACGGCTATTAACCAAAAGGTTGGTGGTTCAATCCCACCCAGGGACCTAATTGACCTTGTTATCAGATTTTGGTGATCTTTAAGTAGACAAGTCAAAATTTCAAACCCCCTGTTATGGTGTAGGGTACCTGGCCTTCTCTGATGTAATCAGAGTTAGATTTGATTCAGTGATTTTATAAAAACAGCTAGGAAGCACAATTTAGCAGTGGGTTGCAGAGAAAACAAATATGCTGGCAGAAAAATCCAATTGAGTGATTAAACAGCTCTTTATTTTCTGGCTTTATTTTTATGCTAACAAATTTGTTCTCTGAAAAGTGTCCACAAAGCCAAGTCTCTGATTAACACCTTTGTAAGGATGGTTTTTCACCTATTACTAAATTAAACTTGCTTCATTGGAAAGGCAGCAAGATGCATCCTCATTTCAATGTCTACTGAAATAATACAGGTTGACACCAGGAAACATTAACGCCACTGCATCCTTGCTGCTTTCTCATGTGGAAGTCTGTTTAATGTGAAAACAAGGTGATATCTAATTAGCACACAGGTAAGGAATTAAGAAAATCTTTATTTAAGGGTGAAGATGTTTCTCACAAAATCGTTGCCCCAATGCATCATTGAAATTCAAGCTGGAAAGATGATTTTAATATATCACTTGTACATTTTGTATTGCTCTTCTGGTGACAATGTAGTTTGTTTTTGTCAATTAATATTTTAATAATAGGGTAAAGAGAATTAAGTGGATTTTTGAAAGAAAACAATACTGTCAATATACTATTAAAACAAATTACAATGGTAAAAGTTATTGTACTTTAAGTAAAAATAAAAGAGCCAAAATATCAATCCCAGTTTTGGATTACTTTAATTAACAAACAAAAAAATGCATATAGCAGAGGATAGTTTCAATCTGCCTACCTCTGGGTTATGGGCCCAGCATGCTTCTATTGCAGTACTCTGCTGCACATGTAAGTGCAAGAGATCCTGAAGCACTCACTCATCATGGGAAAGTACCAATGTGTTTCTTCGTTGGTTGATGGAAGAAACATCTTACAAAAACTCTCCAGATTATTGACTTTTTTAAGTTTTTCTAGGAAACGTTTTAGATGAATGCTTATTAGCCTTTGTCAGTATGTACTTTTGCAAAGTGTCTCTGTGGTGCAATCAGTTAGTGTGTACGGCTATTAACCAAAAGGTTGGTGGTTCAATCCCACCCAGGGACGTAATTGACCTTGTTATCAGATTTTGGTGATCTTTAAGTAGACAAGTCAAATTTCATACCCCCTGTTATGGTTTAGGGTACCTGGCCTTCTCTGATGTAATCAGAGTTAGATTTGATTCAGTGATTTTATAAAAACATCTAGGAAGCACAATTTAGCAGTGGGTTGCAGAGAAAAAGAAATATGCTGGCAAAAAAATCAAATTGCGTGATTAAACAGCTCTTAATTTTCTTGCTTTATTTTTATGCTAACAAATTTGTTCTCTGAAAAGTGTCCACAAAGCCAAGTCTCTGATTAACACCTTTGTAGGGATGGTTTTTCACCGATTACTAAATTAAACTTGCTTCATTGGAAAGGCAGCAAGATGCATCCTCATTTCAATGTCTACTGAAATAATACAAGTTGACACCAGGAAACATTAACGCCACTGCATCCTTGCTGCTTTCTCATGTGGAAGTCTGTTTAATGTGAAAACAAGGTGATATCTAATTAGCACACAAGTAAGGAATTAAGAAAATCTTTATTTAAGGGTGAAGATGTTTCTCACAAAATCGTTGCCCCAATGCATCATTGAAATTCAAGCTGGAAAGATGATTTTAATATATCACTTGTACATTTTGTATTGCTCTTCTGGTGACAATGTAGTTTGTTTTTGTCAATTACCATTTTAATAATAGGGTAAAGAAAATTAAGTGGATTTTTGAAAGAAAACAATACTGTCAATATACTATTAAAACAAATTAAAATGGTAAAAGTTATTGAACTTTAAGTAAAAATAAAAGAGGCAAAATATCAATCCCAGTTTTGGATTACTTTAATTAACAAAAAAAAAATGCATATAGCAGAGGATAGTTTCAATCTGCCTACCTCTGGGTTATGGGCCCAGCATGCTTCCATTGCTGTACTCTGCTGCACATGTAAGTGCAAGAGATCCTGAAGCACTCACTCATCATGGGAAAGTACCAATGTGTTTCTTCGTTGGTTGATGGAAGAAACATCTTACAAAAACTCTCCAGATTATTGACTTTTTAAAGTTTTTCTAGGAAACGTTTTAGATGAATGCTTATAAGCCTTTGTCATTATTTACTTCTGCAAAGTGTCTCTGTGGCGCAATCAGTTAGTGTGTACGGCTGCTAACCAAAAGGTTGGTGGTTCAATCACACCCAGGGACGTAATTGACCTTGTGATCAGATTTTGGTGATCTTTAAGTAGACAAGTCAAAATTTCAAACCCCCTGTTATGGTGTAGGGTACCTGGCCTTCTCTGATGTAATCAGAGTTAGATTTGATTCAGTGATTTTATAAAAACAGCTAGGAAGCACAATTTAGCAGTGGGTTGCAGAGAAAAAGAAATATGCTGGCAAAAAAATTCAATTGAGTGATTAAACAGCTCTTCATTTTCTGGCTTTATTTTTATGCTAACAAATTTGTTCTCTGAAAAGTGTCCACAAAGCCAAGTCTCTGATTAACACCTTTGTAGGGATGGTTTTTCACCTATTACTAAATTAAACTTGCTTCATTGGAAAGGCAGCAAGATGCATCCTCATTTCAATGTCTACTGAAATAATACAGGTTGACACCAGGAAACATTAACGCCACTGCATCCTTGCTGCTTTCTCATGTGGAAGTCTGTTTAATGTGAAAACAAGGTGATATCTAATTAGCACACAGGTAAGGAATTAAGAAAATCTTTATTTAAGGGTGAAGATGTTTCTCACAAAATCGTTGCCCCAATGCATCATTGAAATTCAAGCTGGAAAGATGATTTTAATATATCACTTGTACATTTTGTATTGCTCTTCTGGTGACAATGTAGTTTGTTTTTGTCAATTACCATTTTAATAATAGGGTAAAGAAAATTAAGTGGATTTTTGAAAGAAAACAATACTGTCAATATACTATTAAAACAAATTAAAATGGTAAAAGTTATTGTACTTTAAGTAAAAATAAAAGAGCAAAAATATCAATCCCAGTTTTGGATTACTTTAATTAACAAAAAAAATGCATATAGCAAAGGATAGTTTCAATCTGCCTATCTCTGGGTTATGGGCCCAGCATGCTTCCATTGCAGTACTCTGCTGCACATGTAAGTGCAAGAGATCCTGAAGCACTCACTCATCATGGGAAAGTACCAATGTGTTTCTTTGTTGGTTGATGGAAGAAACATCTTACAAAAACTCTCCAGATTATTGACTTTTTAAAGTTTTTCTAGGAAACGTTCTAGATGAATGCTTATTAGCCTTTGTCAGTATGTACTTTTTGCAAAGTGTCTCTGTGGCGCAATCGGTTAGTGTGTTCGGCTATTAACCAAAAGGTTGGTGGTTCAATCCCACCCAGGGATGTAATTGACCTTGTGATCGGATTTTGGTGATATTTAAGTAGACAAGTCAAAATTTCAAACCCCCTCTTATTGTGTAGGGTACCTAGCCTTCTCTGATGTAATCAGAGTTAGATTTGATTCAGTGATTTTATAAAAACAGCTAGGAAGCACAATTTAGCAGTGGGTTGCAGAGAAAAAGAAATATGCTGGCAAAAAAATCCAATTGAGTGATTAAACAGCTCTTCATTTCTGGCTTTATTTTTATGCTAACAAATTTGTTCTCTGAAAAGTGTCCACAAAGCCAAGTCTCTGATTAACACCTTTGTAGGGATGGTTTTTCACATATTACTAAATTAAACTTGCTTCATTGGAAAGGCAGCAAGATGCATCCTCATTTCAATGTCTACTGAAATAATACAAGTTGACACCAGGAAATATTAACGCCACTGCATCCTTGCTGCTTTCTCATGTGGAAGTCTGTTTAATGTGAAAACAAGGTGATATCTAATTAGCACACAAGTAAGGAATTAAGAAAATCTTTATTTAAGGGTGAAGATGTTTCTCACAAAATCGTTGCCCCAATGCATCATTGAAATTCAAGCTGGAAAGATGATTTTAATATATCACTTGTACATTTTGTATTGCTCTTCTGGTGACAATGTAGTTTGTTTTTGTCAATTACCATTTTAATAATAGGGTAAAGAAAATTAAGTGGATTTTTGAAAGAAAACAATACTGTCAATATACTATTAAAACAAATTAAAATGGTAAAAGTTATTGTACTTTAAGTAAAAATAAAAGAGGCAAAATATCAATCCCAGTTTTGGATTACTTTAATTAACAAAAAAAAATGCATATAGCAGAGGATAGTTTCAATCTGCCTACCTCTGGGTTATGGGCCCAGCATGCTTCCATTGCTGTACTCTGCTGCACATGTAAGTGCAAGAGATCCTGAAGCACTCACTCATCATGGGAAAGTACCAATGTGTTTCTTCGTTGGTTGATGGAAGAAACATCTTACAAAAACTCTCCAGATTATTGACTTTTTAAAGTTTTTCTAGGAAACGTTTTAGATGAATGCTTATTAGCCTTTGTCAGTATTTACTTCTGCAAAGTGTCTCTGTGGCGCAATCAGTTAGTGTGTACGGCTACTAACCAAAAGGTTGGTGGTTCAATCACACCCAGGGACGTAATTGACCTTGTGATCAGATTTTGGTGATCTTTAAGTAGACAAGTCAAAATTTCAAACCCCCTGTTATGGTGTAGGGTACCTGGCCTTCTCTGATGTAATCAGAGTTAGATTTGATTCAGTGATTTCATAAAAACAGCTAGGAAGCACAATTTAGCAGTGGGTTGCAGAGAAAAAGAAATATGCTGGCAAAAAAATCCAATTGAGTGATTAAACAGCTCTTCATTTCTGGCTTTATTTTTATGCTAACAAATTTGTTCTCTGAAAAGTGTCCACAAAGCCAAGTCTCTGATTAACACCTTTGTAGGGATGGTTTTTCACATATTACTAAATTAAACTTGCTTCATTGGAAAGGCAGCAAGATGCATCCTCATTTCAATGTCTACTGAAATAATACAAGTTGACACCAGGAAACATTAACGCCACTGCATCCTTGCTGCTTTCTCATGTGGAAGTCTGTTTAATGTGAAAACAAGGTGATATCTAATTAGCACACAAGTAAGGAATTAAGAAAATCTTTATTTAAGGGTGAAGATGTTTCTCACAAAATCGTTGCCCCAATGCATCATTGAAATTCAAGCTGGAAAGATGATTTTAATATATCACTTGTACATTTTGTATTGCTCTTCTGGTGACAATGTAGTTTGTTTTTGACAATTAATATTTTAATAATAGGGTAAAGAAAATTAAGTGGATTTTTGAAAGAAAACAATACTGTCAATATACTATTAAAACAAATTAAAATGGTAAAAGTTATTGTACTTTAAGTAAAAATAAAAGAGGCAAAATATCAATCCCAGTTTTGGATTACTTTAATTAACAAAAAAAAATGCATATAGCAGAGGATAGTTTCAATCTGCCTACCTCTGGGTTATGGGCCCAGCATGCTTCCATTGCTGTACTCTGCTGCACATGTAAGTGCAAGAGATCCTGAAGCACTCACTCATCATGGGAAAGTACCAATGTGTTTCTTCGTTGGTTGATGGAAGAAACATCTTACAAAAACTCTCCAGATTATTGACTTTTTAAAGTTTTTCTAGGAAACGTTTTAGATGAATGCTTATTAGCCTTTGTCAGTATTTACTTCTGCAAAGTGTCTCTGTGGCGCAATCAGTTAGTGTGTACGGCTACTAACCAAAAGGTTGGTGGTTCAATCACACCCAGGGACGTAATTGACCTTGTGATCAGATTTTGGTGATCTTTAAGTAGACAAGTCAAAATTTCAAACCCCCTGTTATGGTGTAGGGTACCTGGCCTTCTCTGATGTAATCAGAGTTAGATTTGATTCAGTGATTTCATAAAAACAGCTAGGAAGCACAATTTAGCAGTGGGTTGCAGAGAAAAAGAAATATGCTGGCAAAAAAATCCAATTGAGTGATTAAACAGCTCTTCATTTCTGGCTTTATTTTTATGCTAACAAATTTGTTCTCTGAAAAGTGTCCACAAAGCCAAGTCTCTGATTAACACCTTTGTAGGGATGGTTTTTCACATATTACTAAATTAAACTTGCTTCATTGGAAAGGCAGCAAGATGCATCCTCATTTCAATGTCTACTGAAATAATACAAGTTGACACCAGGAAACATTAACGCCACTGCATCCTTGCTGCTTTCTCATGTGGAAGTCTGTTTAATGTGAAAACAAGGTGATATCTAATTAGCACACAAGTAAGGAATTAAGAAAATCTTTATTTAAGGGTGAAGATGTTTCTCACAAAATCGTTGCCCCAATGCATCATTGAAATTCAAGCTGGAAAGATGATTTTAATATATCACTTGTACATTTTGTATTGCTCTTCTGGTGACAATGTAGTTTGTTTTTGTCAATTACCATTTTAATAATAGGGTAAAGAAAATTAAGTGGATTTTTGAAAGAAAACAATACTGTCAATATACTATTAAAACAAATTAAAATGGTAAAAGTTATTGTACTTTAAGTAAAAATAAAAGAGCAAAAATATCAATCCCAGTTTTGGATTACTTTAATTAACAAAAAAAATGCATATAGCAAAGGATAGTTTCAATCTGCCTATCTCTGGGTTATGGGCCCAGCATGCTTCCATTGCAGTACTCTGCTGCACATGTAAGTGCAAGAGATCCTGAAGCACTCACTCATCATGGGAAAGTACCAATGTGTTTCTTCATTGGTTGATGGAAGAAACATCTTACAAAAACTCTCCAGATTATTGACTTTTTAAAGTTTTTCTAGGAAACGTTCTTGATGAATGCATATTAGCCTTTGTCAGTATGTACTTTTTGCAAAGTGTCTCTGTGGCGCAATCAGTTAGTATGTACGGCTATTAACCAAAAGGTTGGTGGTTCAATCCCACCCATGGACCTAATTGACCTTGTTATCAGATTTTGGTGATCTTTAAGTAGACAAGTCAAAATTTCAAACCCCCTGTTATGGTGTAGGGTACCTGGCCTTCTCTGATGTAATCAGAGTTAGATTTGATTCAGTGATTTTATAAAAACAGCTAGGAAGCACAATTTAGCAGTGGGTTGCAGAGAAAACAAATATGCTGGCAGAAAAATCCAATTGAGTGATTAAACAGCTCTTTATTTTCTGGCTTTATTTTTATGCTAACAAATTTGTTCTCTGAAAAGTGTCCACAAAGCCAAGTCTCTGATTAACACCTTTGTAAGGATGGTTTTTCACCTATTACTAAATTAAACTTGCTTCATTGGAAAGGCAGCAAGATGCATCCTCATTTCAATGTCTACTGAAATAATACAGGTTGACACCAGGAAACATTAACGCCACTGCATCCTTGCTGCTTTCTCATGTGGAAGTCTGTTTAATGTGAAAACAAGGTGATATCTAATTAGCACACAGGTAAGGAATTAAGAAAATCTTTATTTAAGGGTGAAGATGTTTCTCACAAAATCGTTGCCCCAATGCATCATTGAAATTCAAGCTGGAAAGATGATTTTAATATATCACTTGTACATTTTGTATTGCTCTTCTGGTGACAATGTAGTTTGTTTTTGTCAATTACCATTTTAATAATAGGGTAAAGAGAATTAAGTGGATTTTTGAAAGAAAACAATACTGTCAATATACTATTAAAACAAATTACAATGGTAAAAGTTATTGTACTTTAAGTAAAAATAAAAGAGCCAAAATATCAATCCCAGTTTTGATTACTTAAATTAACAAAAAAAATGCATATAGCAAAGGATAGTTTCAATCTGCCTATCTCTGGGTTATGGGCCCAGCATGCTTCCATTGCAGTACTCTGCTGCACATGTAAGTGCAAGAGATCCTGAAGCACTCACTCATCATGGGAAAGTACCAATGTGTTTCTTCATTGGTTGATGGAAGAAACATCTTACAAAAACTCTCCAGATTATTGACTTTTTAAAGTTTTTCTAGGAAACGTTCTTGATGAATGCATATTAGCCTTTGTCAGTATGTACTTTTTGCAAAGTGTCTCTGTGGCGCAATCAGTTAGTATGTACGGCTATTAACCAAAAGGTTGGTGGTTCAATCCCACCCAGGGACCTAATTGACCTTGTTATCAGATTTTGGTGATCTTTAAGTAGACAAGTCAAAATTTCAAACCCCCTGTTATGGTGTAGGGTACCTGGCCTTCTCTGATGTAATCAGAGTTAGATTTGATTCAGTGATTTTATAAAAACAGCTAGGAAGCACAATTTAGCAGTGGGTTGCAGAGAAAACAAATATGCTGGCAGAAAAATCCAATTGAGTGATTAAACAGCTCTTTATTTTCTGGCTTTATTTTTATGCTAACAAATTTGTTCTCTGAAAAGTGTCCACAAAGCCAAGTCTCTGATTAACACCTTTGTAAGGATGGTTTTTCACCTATTACTAAATTAAACTTGCTTCATTGGAAAGGCAGCAAGATGCATCCTCATTTCAATGTCTACTGAAATAATACAGGTTGACACCAGGAAACATTAACGCCACTGCATCCTTGCTGCTTTCTCATGTGGAAGTCTGTTTAATGTGAAAACAAGGTGATATCTAATTAGCACACAGGTAAGGAATTAAGAAAATCTTTATTTAAGGGTGAAGATGTTTCTCACAAAATCGTTGCCCCAATGCATCATTGAAATTCAAGCTGGAAAGATGATTTTAATATATCACTTGTACATTTTGTATTGCTCTTCTGGTGACAATGTAGTTTGTTTTTGTCAATTACCATTTTAATAATAGGGTAAAGAGAATTAAGTGGATTTTTGAAAGAAAACAATACTGTCAATATACTATTAAAACAAATTACAATGGTAAAAGTTATTGTACTTTAAGTAAAAATAAAAGAGCCAAAATATCAATCCCAGTTTTGATTACTTAAATTAACAAAAAAAATGCATATAGCAAAGGATAGTTTCAATCTGCCTACCTCTGGGTTATAGGTCCAGCATGCTTCCATTGCAGTACTCTGCTGCACATGTAAGTGCAAGAGATCCTGAAGCACTCACTCATCATGGGAAAGTACCAATGTGTTTCTTCGTTGGTTGATGGAAGAAACATCTTACAAAAACTCTCCAGATTATTGATTTTTTAATGTTTTTCTAGGAAACGTTCTAGATGTATGCCTATTAGCCTTTGTCAGTATGCACTTTTTGCAAAGTGTCTCTGTGGCGCAATTGGTTAGTGTGTTCGGCTATTAATCAAAAGGTTGGTGGTTCAATCCCACCCAGGGACGTAATTAAACTTGTGATCAGATTTTGGTGATATTTAAGTAGACAAGTCAAAATTTCAAACCCCCTGTTATGGTGTAGGGTACCTGGCCTTCTCTGATGTAATCAGAGTTAGATTTGATTCAGTGATTTTATAAAAACAGCTAGGAAGCACAATTTAGCAGTGGGTTGCAGAGAAAAAAAATATGCTGGCAGAAAAATCCAATTGAGTGATTAAACAGCTCTTCATTTTCTGGCTTTATTTTTATGCTAACAAATTTGTTCTCTGAAAAGTGTCCACAAAGCCAAGTCTCTGATTAACACCTTTGTAAGGATGGTTTTTCACCTATTACTAAATTAAACTTGCTTCATTGGAAAGGCAGCAAGATGCATCCTCATTTCAATGGTAAGTCAACCTTCTTGCCCTATGTTCCCTCTCAACGGATGAAGACGCATCATTATCTACCGCAGTCATTTTGGCCCAATAGATATGCAAGAAGTTAAGATTCCCCATTCTTTGCAGGTAGAGGAAGGAAAAGGAAGAGGTCTGTAGCCTCTTCAAGATCGCAGGACCAGAGATTGTCCTCTGCTTCTGCCAAATCCACTGCATGACACTGGGGCTTTCTTGCAGGAGCCCACACCAGTGGGGGCACGTCTAAAACTCTTCAGTCAGTTCTGGATTCATTCGGACCTGGACTCGTGGGTTTTACAAATAGTGTCCCAAGGGTACAAACTGGGGTTTCAAGACGTTCCCCCTCACCGATTGTTCAAATTGGCCTTAGTCAGCAGGGAGAATGTTTTTATTCAAGCCTCTTCGTGGTCCCGAAGCCGGACGGCTCAGTCAGACCAATCTTAAATCTGAAATCCCTCAATTTCTTCCTAAAGAAATTCAATTTCAAGATGGAATTTCTCAGGGCAGTGATCTCCAGTCCGGAGGACGGAGATTTCATGGTTTTGGTAGACATAAAGGATGCCTACTTACATGTTCCCATTTAGCCACTGCCTCAAGCTACCTAAGGTTTGCAATTCAGGATTGTCATTACCAATTTCAGACATTGCCGTTTGGTCTGTCCACGGCTCCGAGGATTTTCACCAGGGTGATGGCGGAAATTATGGTTCTCCTTCGCAAGCAAGGAGTCACAATTATCCCGTACTTGGATGATCTCCTGATAAAGGCGAGATCCAGGGACCAGTTGGTGCAAAACATCTACTCTCCCTGACAGTTCTTCAACAACATGGTTGGCTCCTAAACTTGCCAAAATCGCAGTTGGTCCCAATGACGCGGTTGTTGTTTTTGGGAGTCATACTGTTAGGCGCCGGGGTCCGCTTGATGGTCTGCGCGGCCCGGCGCCTAGCAACTAGAGACGCCGTGCACGTACAGCCGCCGGCTCCCTAGCAACGCTAGACGCCGGGCGCGCTGAGCCGCACGGACCCTAGCAACGGGGACGCCACTGGCGGACCGCGTTCCCCGTTGCTAGGCTTTAGGAAATTAAGATATTCACCTGCTCTCTGGCCGTGCAGCAAGGCAGCTGCACGGCATTTATTCTAATCAGCCTTTAGCAGCTGATTGGAGGACTCCTTGTTAAATACACTCCCAGGGCTTCTCACAGACGCCGGTAATAGCTTCCTGCATGCTGCCTTTGTTTGCTGAGAGTCTGTTTCCAGTCCTGCTGTATCCGGTCATTCCAGTCCGCAGAAGTCCGGTATTCGGGAGTTGTCATCTCATCCCAAGAGGTCGTTTGGTTCCCTGGAGTCCTGATTGATCACCGTTTTATATCCAGTGGTGTTCGTGAGTTGCGGCTCTGCCGTGTGTTGCGGCTCAGCCGCTTTACCTTTTATATTTTGTGTTTGGAGCATTTGCGGAGGGTTCCGCTTCCACAAGTCCTCTCTGGTACTTGGCGGTGCCGGGTAGGAGAATTGGACAAGTGGATATTTTGGTTGTCCTTTTTCCTGGCGGTTTCTCCGCACATATTATAGTTTTGAGTTTGCTTATCCCCTGGCCTGGTTGTTTAGTTAGAGGGCCTCTTGTTATCACCCTGTCTCGGGTTTCCCTTTGTCTCTCATTAAGACCGGGGGGCATCGAAGTTGGGCAGACATAATCCGCCCTTCAAACGCGGCTGCCAAGGGCTCAAGAAACCATAGTCTCGCAGGGGATTTCTGACAACACGGGTGAGACAACAGAGTTAGGGCGCCAGGGGCTATTTTCCTGTCCTGCTCCCTTCCCCAGCATTCCGTTCCAGTGCTCCAGTCCTTGCCATAAGATCTTCTCTGACCAGAGTGCTGGAATCATAACATTATTACCGGCCATACCAAAACTTAAAATTAAACGGGGTTTAATTTTTTCTCATTCAGTTTTGTGAGAGTTTATCGGCCTCATGAATCCAACAGGTTTAGGGCCAAATCCTGGTCAGCTCTTAGTCAGCCAGATTCAAGAACTTACTCAGATGGTTCAGGATCTTTCTCTTCGGGTGAAGTCGCAGGAAGATCTTTTGCGAGCTTCCCCAAGGGTAGTCCCTGAACCAAAGATGCATTTGCCTGACCGTTTTTCTGGTGATAGAAAAGAGTTTTTTAATTTGAAAGAATCCTGTAAACTTTATTTTCGTTTAAGACCGACTTCCTCGGGTACTGAATCTCAGCGGGTCGGGTTTATTATTTCTTTGCTCCAGGGGGATCCTCAGACCTGGGCATTTGGTTTAAGAGCAGAGGATCCGGCAGTTGACGCTTTTTTTGAGTCTTTAGGGCTCTTGTATGATGACCCTGATAGAGAGGCGTCCGCTGAAAGTCAGTTGCGCGCTCTCAGACAGGGTAGAAATCCTGCAGAGGTTTATTGTACGGAGTTTCGCCGTTGGTCGAACGACTGTGGCTGGAATGACCCAGCCCTGCGCAGTCAGTTTCGCCTCGGCTTATCAGAGTCTATAAAAGACAGTCTCCTTCAGTACCCCGCTCCTGAGACTCTCGATAAACTCATGGAGCTTTCTATTAAGATTGATCGTCGTCTCAGAGAGCGGAGGGCTGAAAAAGGAGCACCTGTAAGGTCAAGTCCGTGTGTATATTCCATTCCTGAAGACGTAGAGGAGACCATGCAGATGGGTCTCTCCCGGCTGTCTCCTGAAGAAAGAGCCAGAAGGCAAAATTCTGGTCTTTGTCTGTACTGTGGGGGTAAGGGACATTTTGCTCGTAATTGTCCGAACAAGTCGGGAAACGCTTTGACCAGGTGAATTGTGAGGGGGTTCACCTAGGTCTGCAGCTTATCTCATCGAATAACTCCCTTTTAGTCCCAGTTAAAGTTTCCTTTGGCAGCCTCAGTTCTTCGGTGTCGGCTTTTGTTGACAGTGGAGCTGCAGGAAACTTTATGGATTTAACTTGGGCTAAGGCCTTAGGCATTCCTCAGTTACCTTTGGGTAGGTGTGTCACCATGCATGGCTTAGATGGGAGTCCGCTGTCTAATGGGATTATTTCTCTCCGTACACCCCCTGTACTACTTACAGTAGGAGCTCTACATTCCGAGAAAATCGAGTTCTTTCTTACACATTGCCCAGCAGTTCCAGTTGTTCTGGGTCACCCTTGGCTGGCCTTTCATAATCCCACCATTGATTGGCGGTCGGGGGAGATTTCACATTGGGGTACTTTTTGTGATAAGGAATGTATCACGTTTCCAGTCAGAGTAGCAGCTATCATTCCAGAACTCATTCCGGTGGAATACCAGGAGTTTGCTGATGTTTTCTCCAAAGGCAATGCGGACATTCTGCCTCCCCATCGGCCTTATGATTGTGCTATTGAGTTAATTCCTGGTGCCGCATTGCCAAAGGGAAGATTATATGCATTATCCGGGCCAGAAACTGCGGCTATGAATGATTATGTAAAGGAGAGCCTTGAGAAAGGATTTATTAGACCATCAAAATCTCCTTTAAGTGCAGGCTTCTTCTTTGTGGAGAAAAAGGATGGCTCGCTTAGACCTTGCATTGATTTTAGAGCCCTGAACAAGATCTCAGTTAAAAACACCTATCCTTTGCCGTTGATTTCTGTACTCTTTGATCAGTTACGTTCTGCTGTGATTTTTTCTAAAATTGACCTTAGAGGAGCGTACAACCTCATCCGAATTAAATCTGGAGATGAGTGGAAAACGGCCTTCAGTACTCAGTCGGGTTACTACGAATACCTGGTGATGCCGTTCGGCCTGTCCAATGCTCCGGCAGTTTTTCAAGACCTCATTAACGATGTGCTCCGTGACTTCCTAGGGAAATTCGTGGTCGTTTACTTAGACGACATCCTGATTTTTTCTAAATCAATGGAACAACATGTTACCCAGGTGCGTCTGGTTCTTCAAAAGTTATGTGAGAATCATTTATATGCCAAGCTGGAGAAGTGTGAGTTTCATGTCACGGAAGTATCTTTTTTAGGGTACATAATTTCCCCTCAGGGATTTTCCATGGAACCAAAGACACTCCAGGCCATCCTTAGTTGGGCGCAACCCACCAATTTAAAAGCAATTAAGCGTTTTTTAGGGTTTGCGAATTATTATAGGAGGTTCATTCATTCTTTTTCTGACCTGGTTGCTCCCATTGTAGCTCTGACAAAGAAAGGAGCGGATCCTACCAACTGGTCGCGTGAAGCTGAGTGTTAGGCGCCGAGGGTCCGCTCGTCAGTGCGGCCGGCGCCTAGCAACGGGGACGCCACTGTCGGATCGTGTTCCCCGTTGCTGGGTCTAAGTTTATATCATCACTGGTTTCCTGGCTGTGTAGCATGCAGCTGCACGGCATGTTGTAATTATCACTCATCTGTTTCCCTGGCCATGCAGCTTGTCAGCTGCATGGCATTTAATCCAATCAGCCTCCAAACAGCTGATTGGAAGACTCTCTGTTAAAAGCACTCCCAGGACTCCTCACAGACGCCGGTGATAGCTTCCTGTTTGCCTGATTCTGCTGCAGAGAGAGTTCCCAGTCCCGGTCTGTTCGTTTGTTCCTGTTCTCAGTGATCCAGTACTCGGAAGTTACCATCTGTTCCTGGAGTCTGACCGAGCACCTTTAACATCTGGTGGTGTTCGTGAGTCGCGGCGCAGCCGTGTGTTGCGGCTTGTCCGCTACTATTTATTATTGTGTTTATTTTGAGTTCTGGAGCTTTGCGGAGGATTCCGCTTCCACAAGATCCACTCTGGTGTCCAGCGGTGCCGGATAGGAGTGTCGGATCCGTGGATCCTTGGTTGTCCTTTTCCCTGGCGGCTAGTCCGCACATACCTTTTGATTTAGTTAAGTTAGCTTGTAACCCCTGGCTTGGTTGCTTAGTCAGAGGGCCCCTTGTTATCACCCTGTCTCGGACTTCCCCTTGTCTCCCATTAAGACCTGCGGGAGCATCGGGGTTGGGCAGACATAATCCGCCCTTCGAACGCGGCTGCCATGGGCTCAAGCAACCATAGTCTCGCAGGGGATTTCTGATAACACGGGCGAGACAACGGAGTTAGGGCGCCAGGGGTTACTAGGCTCTCCAGCTCCCACAACCTGTATTTCATTCCTGTACTCAGATCTCTGCCATAAGATCTTCTCCAGTCTGGAGTACAGGAATCGTAACACTGAGTTGTCCTTCCGGGCCTTGAAACAAGCCTTTGTCTCGGCTCCAGTCCTCAGACATCCTAATCCGGAATTGCCCTTTGTGGTGGAGGTTGATGCCTCGGAGGTTGGAGTGGGGGCTATCCTTTCTCAAAAGGATCCGGAGTCTCTGGAGTTACATCCTTGTGCCTTTATGTCCAGGAAATTCTCCTCCGCTGAATCCAACTATGACGTTGGTAATCGGGAGTTACTGGCGGTAAAATGGGCTTTCGAGGAGTGGAGGCATTGGCTGGAGGGAGCAAAACATACTATTTCGGTATTGACTGACCATAAGAACCTGCAATACATTGAATCGGCTAAGCGGCTTAATGCCCGGCAGGCACGTTGGGCATTATTTTTTACGCGTTTCAAATTTATAATCACTTTCAGGCCTGGTTCCAAGAATACTAAGGCTGATGCCCTGTCACATAGCTTTCTTCCGGTTCACAATAACAATCCTGTTACACCCATACTTCCATCTTCGGTCATCTGGGCGGGCCTCACACAAGATTTATTTACCCAGTTAAAACAGCTTCAACACCAAGCTCCTAGAATTACTCCTGCTGGTCGTCTTTACGTCCCTGAGTTTTTGAGAGTTACTGTTTTAACGGAATTCCATGATAACAAAGTTTCAGGGCATCCAGGAGTCTCTAAGACATTGGAGTTAGTCTCTCGCTCAGTATGGTGGCCTGGTCTTTCTAAAGACGTCAAGGAATTTGTTTATTCATGTCAGGTTTGTGCACAGCATAAGGTTCCCCGTTCCTTGCCCATCGGGCAACTTATGCCCTTAAATGTTCCTCTCAGGCCGTGGTCTCATATTTCCATGGATTTTGTGGTTGACCTTCCCCTTTCAGCCGGATTCCGAGTCATATGGGTGGTAGTGGACCGTTTTAGTAAAATGGCTCATTTTATTGCTCTTCCCCGATTGCCTTCTGCCCAAGGGTTGGCAGTTTTGTTTCTCCGCCATGTATTCAGGCTTCATGGGTTGCCTACTGATATTGTTTCTGATCGGGGTCCACAATTTATCGCACAATTCTGGAAATGTTTTTGTGCCTCATTGAAGATGAAATTGTCGTTAACATCCGGTTACCACCCACAATCCAACGGGCAAACCGAACGAGTTAACCAATCATTGAAACAATATTTGCGCTTGTATTCAGCCAAACTCCAGAATGATTGGTCCGAGTTTCTTACGTTGGCTGAATTTGCTTACAATAATTCTTGTCATTCCTCCACTAAAGAGTCTCCATTCTTTTCAGTTTTTGGTTTTCACCCCAGAGCTAATTCTTTTTTTCATCATTCCTCAGTCTCCTCGCTTACCTTAACCTCCCATCTCAGAGCCATTTGGAAAAAGGTGCACCTTGCTCTCAGAAAAGCGGCCTTTCGAGAGAAGAAATTTTCTGACAGGCTCCGACGTCCTTGCACTTTTAAGGTGGGAGATAGGGTGTGGTTGTCGACTCGCAACATCAGGCTTCGACAATCCTCAGCTAGACTGGGACCCAAATTTATTGGGCCATTTCTTATTATTAAAAGAGTCAACCCAGTTGCCTTTCGGTTACGTTTACCAAGATCTCTCAGGATTGGAAATACGTTTCATTGTTCCCTGTTGAAACAATACGTTTCTTCCAGTAGATTTCCTCGGAAGATCTCTCAGGGTAGATCTCCAGTGGATGTACAGGGACAACAGGAGTTCTTGGTAGAGAAGGTTCTCGATTCCAAATTGTCCCGGGATCGGCTGTATTTTCTGGTTCACTGGAAAGGCTATGGTCCGGAGGAAAGGTCTTGGGTCCTGGATAAGGATCTTCATGCCCCGAGGCTCAAGAGGGCATTTTTTCGGGAATTTCCTCAGAAACCTGGCTTTAGGGGTTCCTTGACCCCTCCTCAAGGGGGGGGTACTGTTAGGCGCCGGGGTCCGCTTGATGGTCTGCGCGGCCCGGCGCCTAGCAACTAGAGATGCCGTGCACGTACAGCCGCCGGCTCCCTAGCAACGCTAGACGCCGGGCGCGCTGAGCCGCACGGACCCTAGCAACGGGGACGCCACTGGCGGACCGCGTTCCCCGTTGCTAGGCTTTAGGAAATTAAGATATTCACCTGCTCTCTGGCCGTGCAGCAAGGCAGCTGCACGGCATTTATTCTAATCAGCCATTAGCAGCTGATTGGAGTACTCCTTGTTAAATACACTCCCAGGGCTTCTCACAGATGCCGGTAATAGCTTCCTGCATGCTGCCTTTGTTTGCTGAGAGTCTGTTTCCAGTCCTGCTGTATCCGGTCATTCCAGTCCGCAGAAGTCCGGTATTCGGGAGTTGTCATCTCATCCCAAGAGGTTGTTTGGTTCCCTGGAGTCCTGACTGATCACCGTTTTATATCCAGTGGTGTTCGTGAGTTGCGGCTCTGCCGTGTGTTGCGGCTCAGCCGCTTTACCTTTTATATTTTGTGTTTGGAGCATTTGCGGAGGGTTCCGCTTCCACAAGTCCTCTCTGGTACTCGGCGGTGCCGGGTAGGAGAATTGGACAAGTGGATATTTTGGTTGTCCTTTTTCCTGGCGGTTTCTCCGCACATATTATAGTTTTGAGTTTGCTTATCCCCTGGCCTGGTTGTTTAGTTAGAGGGCCTCTTGTTATCACCCTGTCTCGGGTTTCCCTTTGTCTCTCATTAAGACCGGGGGGCATCGAAGTTGGGCAGACATAATCCGCCCTTCAAACGCGGCTGCCAAGGGCTCAAGAAACCATAGTCTCGCAGGGGATTTCTGACAACACGGGTGAGACAACAGAGTTAGGGCGCCAGGGGCTATTTTCCTGTCCTGCTCCCTTCCCCAGCATTCCGTTCCAGTGCTCCGGTCCTTGCCATAAGATCTTCTCTGACCAGAGTGCTGGAATCATAACACATACTGGACACAGAAGAGGTTTTCTTCCAGTGGAAAGGCTATGGAGATCCAGAGTCTGGTCAAACAAATTCTGAAACCAGCAAGAGTGTTAATCCATCAATGCATTCAGTTGCTGGGGAAGATGGTTGTGGCCTACGAGGCCATTCAGTTTGGCAGGTTCCATGCCAGAGTGTTCCAGTGGGACCTGTTGGACAATTGGTCCGGATCCCACCTACACATGCACCGGAGGATAATCCTGTCTTCCAAGACCAGAATCTCACTCCATTGGTGGCTGCACAGTTCTCACCTCCTAGAGGGGCGATGGTTCGGGATCCAGGACTGGATCCTAGGGACCACAGATGCAACCCTCCGAGGCTGGGGAGCAGTCACACAGGGGGAAAATGTCCAAGGAAGATGGTCAAGTCAGGAAAGTTGTCTCCACATAAATGTTCTGGAGTTAAGGGCCATTTAATAACTGCAGACACAGTACACACTGGGACGGGTGCCCAGCATCCTCAACAGACTAAGAGAAAAGGATTTACCGGTAGGTATTAAAATCCTAGTTTCTCTAACGTCCTAGAGGATGCTGGGGACTCCGTAAGGACCATGGGGATAGACGGGCTCCACAGAGTTCATGATCTTCACTGAGGTAGCGTACAGCACTGCAGCTGTGCGCCATTGCTCCCATACACCTCACATACTCCGGTCACTGTAAGGGTGCAGGGCGCAGGGGGGGCGCCCTGGGCAGCAATATAAACCTCTTTTTGGCAAAAATATAACATAGATACAGCTGGGCACTGTATATATGTATGAGCCCCCACCAATTTTACAGTTTAAGCGGGACAGAAGCCCGCCGCCGAGGGGGCGGGGCTTCTCCCTCAGCACTCACCAGCGCCATTTTTTCTCCACAGCACCGCTGAGAGGAAGCTCCCCGGACTCTCCCCTGCTTATACCACGGTAGAGAAGAGGGTTGAAAAGAGAGGGGGGGCACATAATTCGGCGCAAATTACATACAGCAGCGCTACTGGACAAACATTAAGTTACTGTGTTATTCCTGGGTTATATAGCGCTGGGGAGTGTGCTGGCATACTCTCTCTCTGTCTCTCCAAAGGGCCTTGTGGGGAAACTGTCTTCAGAAAAAGTTTTCCCTGTGTGTGGTGTGTCGGTACACGTGTGTCGACATGTCTGAGGAAGAAGGCTATATTAGAGAGGAGCGGGAGCAAATGAATGTGGTGTCTCCGCTGACACCTGATTGGATGGATATGTGGAATGTTTTAAATGCTAGTGTAAACTCATTGTACAAAAGATTAGACAAGGCTGAAGCTTTGGGACAGTCAGGGACTCAACCCATGCCTGATCCTATGTTGCAGGGACTGTCAGGGTCTCATAAGCGCCCACTATCCCAGATTGTTGACACAGATACCGACACGGATTCTGACTCCAGTGTCGATTACGATGATGCAAAGTTACAGCCAAAATTGGCAAAATCCATTCGATATATGATTATGGCAATAAAAGATGTTTTGCACATCACAGAGGAACCCCCTGTCCCTGACAAGAGGGTACATATGTACAAGGGAAAGAAGCCTGAGGTAACCTTTGAGGGAGTCACACGAGCTGAACGAGTTATGTGAAAAAGCTTGGGAATCTCCAGATAAAAGACTGCAGATTTCCAAAAGGATTCTTATGGCGTATCCTATTCCATCAACGGATAGGTTACGATGGAAATCCTCACGTAGGATGGACAAAGCATTAACACGCACAGCTACAGTTGGAAAATCAAATTTTTTACCTTATGTTCCCTCACAGCATAAGAAAGCTCCGCATTATCAAATGCAGTCCTTTCAGTCACAAAGAAACAAGAAAGTGCGAGGTGCGTCCTTTCTTGCCAGAGGTAGGGGCAGAGGAATAAAGCTGCACAACACAGCTAGTTCCCAGGAACAGAAGTCCTCCCCGGCCTCTACAAAATCTACCTCATGACGCTGGGGCTCCACTGGCAGAGTCCGGCCCATGTGATGTCATGCAGCTGCTCTGACCACGCCTCCTGTTTCTCCGTTGCCGACCCCATTTTGAAACCGTGCCCCCGCACCGCTCCATCTCCGACTTGGAAATGGAGTGTTGTTGACCCCCCTCCCCCCCCCCCCTTCACCGATTCACAGGCAGAGGTGATCGCATTATCTGCGGGGTGCCGCAGAAAATGCAGGCGTATGCTCTTAGCAGTTTTTGCAGTTGGATTGCGATCCAACCTGAATCAGGCCCAATTACCTATCACAATGCACTGCGGGTAGTACAAAATGGGGTTAATATAGGAGAAAAAACCCCAGAGCTGTGCTCCTTAACTGTCCCTGGTGGCTAGTGGAGCGGCTGCCCAGTAATCAGTGTCCACGCCAGTGCGCAAACGGCCCGCCCCCATCAGCGGCCTCGTGATCCCGGAGGGCGGTGTGTGTGTGACTGACCTTAGGAAGAAACCGGAGCCTCCGCTGCAGTGACCCAGCAACCGGGGCACGGGAGTATACTGCGCCACTGGGAGTGATGGAGCTGCAGTAAAGAGGTCTATTAGACCTAGCCTGCTGCAGCCCTTGTAGATTCTTATAAAAAAAGTTCTTCTTTTCTTGCCAAAATTAATAGCTAAGAATAGGCTGCCTGAGGCAGCCCCCTGTTAAGTGGCCTGCTACTGAAGGCACCAACTACAAACTGAGCTCCCTGTTCATGGAAGCGAGGTTATAGAGGAGGGGGCGCTGAGCATCTTGGGAACAGTCAAAAGCTTTGAGCCTGTTGGTGCCTCAGATCAAGATCCTACTCTGGTGTACATATACAATGTGAATCCTTGTGGAGTCCAGTGTACCCCACAGAAGAAATGAATGCGTCACACCCATTGGCAGCAACATTAGAATAGCTGCTGATGGGCACAATTGAGAAAGGAAGGGGGGAAAACATTTGAATCCAGCACATATATGTAATTTGAATATGTAATTTGTACCTTCCTACTTTAAAATGTAATGGATGAACCTCACCCTGTGAGAACTATCTTCATGATCAAGAGATCTCATATGCAAGATAAGTATGTGTTGGGATAGGGCTGTGGAGGGCGGCTGCTCGGGCACACCCCTGTCAAGTTAAGGAGATTCAACTGAGGAAGCACAAGGGAACTCTCATCTGGGAACAACAACTGCAGGGAGAACACATTTTCAGACGAATGTGGGAGGGCAGAAGGCTGCCTAATACTGAAGCACCCCCAAATAACAAACCAAATGCAACAACTACTGCAAGCATTCCTGGGGGAAGGCCTGCAGCAGATGGATTTGCATATAGTGATGTCATCCAAGCAGTGGGCATAGTTGGCTGCAACCCTCGTCTGCATATGAAAAGAGAAAAGGGTCACGCAGGGCATGGCGGCCTTTGTGGGGTTGCGCTTGGATGACCCCTAAATCGCTTTATACACCCCCACCCCCCATCAGTGTGGGCTCATGTTGGCCATGCCCCAGCCCCTGAAGCATTCAAGCTGATTTCTTGCAGCAGCTGGACCCAGAAACAGCTCCAGAGTTGCTCTACAAGACAAGTAAAAGGGTGTGAGCCCTGCAGCACCACCTGTAGTTTGCATACACACATATATAGGACAGCATCTCTTATATGCCCCAGGGTCAATAAAATAGTATCCTTATCTAGGGTATCCATCCCCTCAGATAAGGTATCCGTCCATGCCGCTACAGCACTACACACCCAGGCCGACGCAATTGCCGGTCTGAGTAAGGTACCTGAATGTGTATAAATGGACTTCAGGGAAATCTCCTGTTTGCGGTCAGCAGACTCTTTGAGGGCAGCCGTATACTGGGACGGGAGGGCTACCTTCTTGGATAAGCGTGTTAATGCTTTGTCCACCCTAGGGGAGGATTCCCATCGTAACCTATCCATTGATGGGAAAGGATACGCCATAAGAATCCTTTTGGAAATCTGCAGTCTTTTATCTGGAGATTCCCAAGCTTTTTCACATAACTCGTTCAGCTCGTGTGACCCCCTCAAAGGTTACCTCAGGCTTTTTCACCTTGTACATATGTACCCTCTTGTCAGGGACAGGGGGTTCCTCTCTGATGTGCAAAACATCTTTTATTGCCATAATCATATATCGAATGGATTTTGCCAATTTTGGCTGTAACTTTGCATCATCGTAATCGACAGTGGAGTCAGAATCCGTGTCTGTATCTGTGTCAACAATCTGGGATAGTGGGCGCTTATGAGACCCTGACAGTCCCTGCAACATAGGATCAGGCATGGGTTGAGACCCTGACTGTCCCAAAGCTTCAGCCTTGTCTAATCTTTTGTGCAATGAGTTTACACTAGCATTTAAAACATTCCACATATCCATCCAATCAGCTGTCGGCGGAGACACCACATTCATTTGCTCCTGCTCCTCTCTAATATAGCCTTCTTCCTCAGACATGTCGACACACGTGTACCGACACACCACACACACAGGGAATGCTTTTTCTGAAGACAGTTTCCCCACAAGGCCCTTTGGAGAGACAGAGAGAGAGTATGCCAGCACACACCCCAGCGCTATATAACCCAGGAATACACAGTAACTTAATGTTTGCCCAGTAGTACTGCTGTATGTAATTTGCGCCAAATTATGTGCCCCCCCCCCTCTTTTCAACTCTCTTGTCTACCGTGGTATAAGCAGGGGAGAGTCCGGGGAGCTTCCTCTCAGCGGTGCTGTGAAGAAAAAATGGCGCTGGTGAGTGCTGAGGGAGAAGCCCCGCACCCTCGGCGGCAGGCTTCTGTCCCGCTTAAACTGTAAAATTGGCGGGGGCTCATACATATATACAGTGCCCCGCTGTATATGTGTTATATTTTTGCCAAAAAGAGGTTTATATTGCTGCCCAGGGTGCCCCCCCCCCTGCGCCCTGCACCCTTACAGTGACCGGAGTGTGTGAGGTGTATGGGAGCAATGGCGCACAGCTGCAGTGCTGTGCGTTACTTCAGTGAAGATCATGAAGTCTTCTGCCGCCTCTGAAGTCTTCTTTTCTTCTCATACTCACCCGGCTTCTATCTTCCGGCTCTGCAAGGGGGACGGAGGCGCGGCTCTGGGACGGACGGCGAGGGTGAGATCCTGCGTACCAATCCCTCTGGAGCTAATGGTGTCCAGTAGCCTAAGAAGCTGGACCTTGCAACTCAGAGAGTAGGGCTGCTTCTCTCCCCTCAGTCCCTCGATGAGGGAGTCTGTTGCCAGTAGTGCTCCCTGAAAATTAAAAACCTAACAAAATACTTTCTGTCAGAAAGCTCAGGAGAGCTCCTGAAAAGCACCCAGTCTCCACTGGGCACAGTATCAAACTGAGGTCTGGAGGAGGGGCATAGAGGGAGGAGCCAGTGCACACCCAGAACTAAAGTCTTTCTTAAAGTACCCATGTCTCCTGCGGAGCCTATCTATCCCCATGGTCCTTACGGAGTCCCCAGCATCCTCTAGGACGTTAGAGAAAATAGGATTTTAATACCTACCGGTAAATCCTTTTCTCTTAGTCCGTAGAGGATGCTGGGCACCTGTCCCAGTGCGTACTGTGTCTGCAGTTATTAAATGGCCCTTAACTCCAGAACATTTATGTGGAGAAAACTTTCCTGACTTGACCATCTTCCTTGGATGTTTTCCCCCTGTGTGACTGCTCCCCAGCCTCGGAGGGTTGCATCCATGGTCCCTAGGATCCAGTCCTGGATCCCGAACCATCGCCCCTCTAGGAGGTGAGAACTGTGCAGCCACCAATGGAGTAAGATTCTGGTCTTGGAAGACAGGATTATCCTCCGGTGCATGTGTAGGTGGGATCCGGACCACTTGTCCAACAGGTCCCACTGGAACACTCTGGCATGGAACCTGCCAAACTGAATGGCCTTGTAGGCCGCAACCATCTTCCCCAGCAACAGAATGCATTGATGGATTAACACTCTTGCTGGTTTCAGAATTTGTTTGACCAGACTCTGGAACTCCATAGCCTTTCCACTGGAAGAAAGCCTCTTCTGTGTCCAGTATGACTCCCAGAAACAACAACCGCGTCATTGGGACCAACTGCGATTTTGGCAAGTTTAGGAGCCAACCATGTTGTTGAAGAACTGTCAGGGAGAGTAGATGTTTTGCACCAACTGGTCCCTGGATCTCGCCTTTATCAGGAGATCATCCAAGTACGGCATAATTGTGACTCCTTGCTTGCGAAGGAGAACCATCATTTCCACCATCACCCTGGTGAAAATCCTCGGAGCCGTGGACAGACCAAACGGCAACGTCTGAAATTGATAATGACAATCCTGAATTGCAAACCTCAGGTAGCTTGATGCAGTGGCTAAACGGGAACACGTAATTAGGCATCCTTATGTCTACCAAAACCATGAAATCTCCTTCCTCCGGACTGGAGATCCCTACCCTGAGAGATTCCATCTTGAAATTGAATTTCTTTAGGTAGAAATTGAGAGATTTCAGATTTAAGATTGGTCTGACTGAGCCGTCCGGCTTCGGGAGCACGAAGAGGCTTGAATAAAAACCTTCTCCCTGCTGACTAAGGCCGATTTGAACAATCGGTGAGGGGGAACGTCTTGAAACCCCAGTTTGTACCCTTGTGACACTATTTGTAAAACCCACGAGTCCAGGTCCAAATTAATCCAGAACTGACTGAAGTGTTTTAGACGTGCCCCCACTGGTGTGGGCTCCTGCAAGAGAGCCCCAGCGTCATGCAGTGGATTTGGCAGAAGCAGAGGACGATCTCTGCTCCTGCGATCTTGAAGAGGCTACAGACCTCTTCCCTCTTCTCCTTCCTCTACCTGCAAAGAAAGGGGAATCTTAACTTCTTGCATATCTATTGGGACAAAATGACTGTGTTAGACAATGATGCGTCTTCATCCGTTGAGAGGGAACATAGGGCAAGAAGGTTGACTTACCTGCGGGAGCTGCCGAGATCAAATTAACTAGGCCGTTGCCAAACAAGGCTTCACCTTCATAGGGAAGAGACTCCCTTTCTTCTTGGAGTCAGCATCAGCATTCCATTGGTGAATCCACAATGCCCTCCTATCCGAGACTGCCATGAAATTGGCCCGTGAACTCAAGAGTCCTATATCCCTTGCAGTCGTAAGTATGCTGCAGTGTCCTTGATATGATCCAACGTAAGGAGTATCCCATCTCTCCAAGATATCTATATCGGAAGACAAGGTATTCGACCAATTCTTGAATACTACTACTCACCCATGCGCATGTAATGGCAGGTCTAAGTAATGTACCCGTGGTTACATAACTAGAAATAATGTAGCTTCCTGCATACGATCCGCTGGATTTGTGACAGGGCCCCGTGCAGAACAGGGGGTGACTCCCACTTTATTCTGTCCGCAGCAGGAAATGAATAAACAATCGGAAACCTTTTGTGGATTTGAAACCATCTTGTCGAGCTGGCCCAGACTTTCTCAAACAGAGATGGAGGAACGTTACATCAGCTTTCATTATATATCTATATATACATACATATAGACCCCTTTGTCAGGAACAGCAGGGTCCTCAGTGATGTTAATATGTCCTTAATATCCACAATCATGTACTGAATGCTCCTTGCCAATATTGGATCTAATCAGGAAATATTATGGTCGACATAGGAATCAGTATCCGAGTCAGTATCAGTGTGTAGTAACATTTTTGCGGGCCTGAGGGAAAAGAAGCATAGCCATGAACATCACATCTATTCTCTACGTCTGTGTCTGGGACACAGATTTATCCAACCTCACTCTGATATTATTGAAACTTTCACCCAGTCAGTTATTGGTGGTGCCAACAGGGCCACCATCATATGTCTGCATTCCTAATATAGTTTCCTCTTGGGAAAAACATTCAGCCACCGACATGTTGACACACATGTACCAAGTACCCACAGACACATCGGCTTATGGGGGATAGACCTACAGTAAATCTGTCAGAGGGACAGAGAGGATTTTTTAGCTCACAACCCAGCGCCAAAAGTACACAGTCTGGGAAATAATAAACTCTATAGTGATAGACTTGTAACGCTCTATAGATGTGCTGGTGAGGTGAGGAAGAAGCCCCGCCGCTGTAATGGCACGCTTCTGTCCCGCTCAGAAACAATTAATTACGCTGGCGGGGTAAGGACAGTGCCCAGGCACTAATGTCCACTTTTGCCAGTCTTTTGTGAGGAATTTATGCTGCCCAGGGTGCCCCCCCCCCACCCACCCACATGCCCTGCACCCTGCAGTGCCTGTGTTTGTGTGGAAGCATGGCGCACAGCATTCCGCTCGCTGCGTGGTACCTCAGAATGCCGTCACTGGAGAAGAAGTCTTCTGTTCTTCTGCTACTCGCCTGTCTTCTGACTTCTGGCTCTGTAAGGGGGTGATGGCAGGCTACGGGAGTGGGCATCTAGGCGTACCCAGTGATCAGCACCCTCAGGAGCTAATGGTGTCCTGTCAGCCAGAAGCAGAGCCATTGAACTCACTAGAAGTTGGTCATACTTCTCTCCCCTAAGTTCCACGAAGCAGGGAGACTGTTGCCAGCAGCCTCCCTGAAAATAAGAAAAACTAACATAAGTATTTTCAGAGAAACTCAGTAGAGCTCCCCTGTAGTGCATCCAGTCTCACTGGGCACAATTCTAAAACTGGAGTCTGGAGGAGGGGCATAGAGGGAGGAGACAGTTCACACCCTTTGAAAGTCTTAAAGTGCCCATGTCTCCTGCGGATCCCGTCTATACCCCATGGTTCTTAATGTGATCCCAGCATCCTCTAGGACGTATGAGAAAACAAATAACGCACACACGAGGAGGAGAGAACAAAGGAAGCTATAAGGAGGGGAGGGGAGGGGAGGGGGGGGGGGGGAGGTAAGGTAGTAAAGGGATATTGGATAAACTAAAACCTTATACATTTTCATTAATGTACCAGTAGTTAGAAGTAGAAGAGCTCTAACAGAAACCACAAAGCTTATCTAAAGCCACACCACACTGGATATGCCCAATCTCATTTGATCTTTGAAGCAAAGCAGTATTGGACTTTGTTACTACCAAGCAGTCTCCCATCCATGTATTATCAGATTCTTTAGGTGTTTTTAAACTACCAACACCCTTTTCTTGGTACTGTACATTTAATTTTTACACATATTCTTTTATGTACCAGAAGTTAGAAGTAGAAGAGCTCTAACAGAAACCACGAGCTCATCTACAGCCACAGCACACTGGATTTGCCCAATCTCTCCTGATCATGGAAGCTGAGCAGTGTTGGTCCTGGTTTTAGTACTTGGATGGGAGACCACCAGGAAATACCAGGAGCTGTGTGTATTTTTACAATACCAACACCGTTCTCTTGATGCATTCCATTTTGAAACATTGGGGCAGATCTATTAAGCCTGGTGAACTGATAAAGTGCAAGGTGATAAAGTACCAGCCAGTCAGCTCCTAACTGTCATTTTTCAAACCCAGCCTGTGACATGGCAATTTAGGAGCTGATTGGCTGGTACTTTATCACCATGCAAATTATCATTTCACCAGGTTTAATAAATCGTCCGCTTATTCATTTATGTACGAGTAGTCAGAAGTAGAAGAACTCTAACAGAAACCACTAAGCTCATCTACAGCCACACCACACTGTATATGCCCAATATCACCTGATCTTAGGCCTGGTTTGTTCTTGGATGTGAGACCACCTGGGAATACCAGGTGCTGTAGGTAGTTTTATACTACCAACACCGTTCTCTTGATGCATTCTATTATGAAACTTATTCATTGATGTAGAAGTTAGAAACAGCAAAAATCATCTACAGCCGCATCACACTGGATATGTCCAATCCAGTGGCGTAACTAGAAATTTTTCTCCCCCAAGCCAAAAAATTCTTCGGCGCCCCCCCCCCCCCCCCTTCATGCTCCATAATTGGGAGCAAGAAAGGGATAAATATGCGCGCGCCTAAGGCGCGCGCGTCAAAAAAGGGGCGTGGTTTTGTTGGAGTGGGCGTGGTTTCGCATAAAGGGGCGTGGCATTGCAGGAAAAGACTACCTTATACCCCAGTTTTGCAACCTGCACGCCCATACGTTGGCCACCACAGGAAAGAAAAATAATCCTGATTCATGCCCCTTACATTATTTGTCATTTTTCCTCCTTATAGTAATGCCCAGTATACATTATGCCACATACTGCAATGGCCCTTAGACATTATGCCGCACACAATAATGCACGACACAATATGCACACACTGTAATGCCCCCGACACATTATGCCACACACCGTAATGTCTGTGACACATTATGCCACACACCGTAATGCCTGTGACACATTATGACAGGAATCGCAATGCCCGTTATACATTATGCTACACACTGCAATGCCCCTGATACATTATAGCACATACAATGTCTGTGACACATTATGACACACACCGCAATGTCCGTGATACATTATGCCACACACTGCAATGCCCGATACATTATAGCACATACAATGCCTGTGACACATTATGCCACACACTGCAATGACCTTGAGACATTATACCACAATGCCCGTGATATAGTATACCATACACCGTAATGCCTGTGACACATACCGCAATGCCCTGCCCGTTATACCCTATGCCACACATCGCAATGCCCGTTATGTATTATGCCACACTGCAATGACCCTGAGACATTATACCACATACCACAATGCCCGTGATATAGTATACCACACATCGTAATGCCTGACACATTATGACACACACCGCAATGTCCGTGATACATTATGCCACACACTGCAATGACCCTGAGACATTATACCACATATCACAATGCCCGCGATATAGTATACCATACACCGTAATGCCTGCGACACATTATGACACACACCGCAATGTCCGTGATACATTATGCCACACACCGTAATGCCCATTACACATTAAGTCCTACAGTAAGGCTTCTAATTACTTTTCAATTACCTGCTCGTTGTCAGGGGTTTCATGCACTGGGTGTCATGCTCGTTGCCAGGGGTTTCATGCTCTTGGTTCCATGCACGGTGCCAGGGGTTTTCATGCTCAGGGTGTCATGCTCATTGCCAGGGGTTTCATGCACTGGGTGTCATGCTTGTTGCCAGGTGTTTCATGCACTGGGTGTCATGCTCGTTGCCAGATGTTTCATGCACTGGGTGTCATGCTCGTTGCTAGGAGGTAGTCCTTGTTGCTAGGGCTGTGCTCCCAGTGCCACATATGTCCCCAGTGCCAGATATTCCCCCACGGTGCCAGGTACTTACATGCCCCAGTGCCAAATATAGTCGTCCCCCCCATGTGCCAGGTACACATATGCCCCCAGTGCCAGATATTCCCCCCCAGTGCCATATATGCCCCCAGTGCCAGATATTCCCCCCAGTGCCATATATGCCCCCCGTGCCATATATGCCCCCAGTGCCAGATACCCCCCCCCCAGTGCCATATATGCCCCCAGTGCCAGATATTCCCCCCCAGTGCCATATATGCCCCAGTGCCAGATATCCCCCCCAGTGCCAGATATGCCCCCAGTGCCAGATATTCCCCCCAGTGCCAGAAATGCCCCAGTGCCAGATATTCCTCCCTCCCCCCCCGTGCCATATATGCCCCCAGTGCAGATATTTACCCCCCCCCCGCCGTCGCTTTTTGGAGGGACACGGAGGGCACAGCTCGTCTCTCCTGTGTCCCTCCTGCTGCATCATCTCCGGCGGCCGCGGGTCTAATAGGGGGAAGTGCCGGTTCGTGAGCCAATTAGAGCTCACGGACGGCACTTCCCCCTATTAGACCCGCGGCCGCCGGAGATGATGCAGCAGGAGGGACACAGGGAGGCGCGCTGTGTGCCCTCCGTGTCCCTCCAAAAAGCGGCGGAGGGAAGGAGACTGCAGACTGACATGCGGACGCTCGTCCGCATGTCAGTCTGCTGTAAATCAGTGGCGCCCCCGCAGCCCCTCGCCCCCAAGCCACCGCGAGGACTGCGGGGGCAGTAGTTACGCCACTGGTCCAATCTCATCTGATGATGGAAGCTAAGCAGTGTTGTGCCTGGTTTGTTTTTGGATTTCAAGTCCTGCCTTCTGGTTTGGCCACGGCACCTCGGATATTCACCAAGGTCATGGCCGTGATGACGACCCTTCGCCATCAGAGAATCAGGATCCTGCCAAATCTGGACGACTTGCTGATCCTGGTGAACTCCCAAGAGGTTCTCCACAGTTATCTGGAACTGGCGGTCCAATTCCTAAAAGTCCACGGGTGGCTCATCAACTGAAAAAAGTCCTCGCTGGTCCCTGCTCGGAACATTGTGCACCTAGGGGCACTGCTGGACACACACAGCCAACAATTGTTTCTGTCTCCAGAGAAAGTCCTGAAAATTCAGGACAGTATCGTCCTCTCTCGCCCAAGAGTGTTGATACACACGGCGATGCAAGTACTAGACCTCATGGTGTCGGCTTTCGATATGGTAGAGTACGCTCAATTTCATTACCGCCCTCTGCAGAGGTTAATCCTCTCCAAGTGGGACGGCCTGCCTCATCGGATGATGTCTCAAATGATCTCCTTGACTCCGGAGGTTCGTCTGACACTGAGCTGGTGGCTACAGGACCAACAGTTGAGCAGGGGCCATCCCTTCTGGATCTCCAACTGTGTCCTCCTGACAATGGATGCCAGTCTTTTGGGCTGGGCCATGGTGTTGGAGCAACACTTTCTCCAGGGTCGGTGGACCAGGGAGGAATCTCTCCTCCTGATATACATTCTGGAATTGCAGGCAGTGTTCAATTAATTGACACTGGCCCTGCCTCTAGTACAGAACAGGCCTGTTCAAGTACAATCTGACAACGCCACCACGGTAGTGTACACAAATCATCAAGGCGGCACTCGAAACTGCATGGCAAAGCTGGAAGTATCAAAAATCCTCCGTTGGGTAGAAAGTCATCTGACAGCAATATCGGCAGTGTTCATTCCCGGAGTCCTCAACTAGGAAGCGGATTTCCTCAGTCGTCAGGACGTTCACGCTGGAGAGTGGAGAGGCCGCAGCAGAAATGTCTGCACTGGTGTCAGTAGGTGACTGAGGCAGGGATGACTGGGAGATAGTGGGTGACTGAAGCATGTATGAGTGGGAGATAGTGGGTGACTGAGGCCGGGGTGACTGGGAGATAGTGGGTGACAGGGAGATAGTGGGTTACTGAGGGAGGGGTGATAGGAAGGGGTTGGGTAAGTATGGGAAGAAAGTGGGTGACAGGTATAATAAATGACTAAGGCAGGGGTGATAGGGAGATAGTGGATGACTGTGGCAGGGGTGGCAGGGACAGTAAGAGACTGAGGCAGGGGTGACAGGGATAGTGGCTGACTGAGGCAGGGGTGACTGGGAGATAGTGGGTGACTGAGGCAGGGTTGACAGGGATAGTGGGTGACTGAAGCAGGGGTGATAGGGTGACAGTGGGTGACTAAAGCAGGGGTGACTGGTATAGTGGGTGACTGAGGCAGGGATCGCAGATATAGTGGTTGACTGAGGCAGCGGTGACTGGGAGATAGTGGGTAACTGAGGCAGGGGTGACAGGGAAAGTGTGTGACTCAGGCAGGGGTGATAGGGAGATAGTGGGCTGCATATCTCTGCCTCACTGCAGCAGCACATTCCTGCTTCAATGACAGCAGCACATCCCTACCTCACTTATAGCAGCACATCCCTGCCTCGCTGACAGCAGCACATCCCTGCCTCGCTGACAGCAGCACATCCCTGCCTCGCTGACAGCAGCACATCCCTGCTTCGCTGACAGCAGCACATCCCTGCTTCGCTGACAGCAGCACATCCCTGCTTCGCTGACAGCAGCACATCCCTGCCTCGCTGACAGCAGCACATCCCTGTCTCGCTGACAGCAGCACAGCACTGCTTCGCTGACAGCAGCACATCACTGCTTCACTACCAGCAGCACATCCCTGCCTCACTGGCAGCAGCACATCCCTGCCTTACTGACAGCTGTATATAGGGCCTAATTCAGACCTGATCCCTGCTGTGCATATTCACACAACAGGAGATCAGGTCTGAAGTGCGTGTGTGCTGGTGCCGCAGTGCACCGGCACATGCCAGAGATGCGATCAGCATCTCTGCCCAGTGAGCGCCTCTGCCTGATTGACAGGCAGAGGCGGTCACTGGGCAGGAGGAGTCGGGCCAGCGGCGTTGTGCCGCCATTTTGGGTCACAGTCAGGACAACGCAGACATGACCGGACCGTATGGGGGCGGGCCGTGACGGCTGCGTGACCCGGACAGCAACGGGCCTTATTTACTAAAATCTCAGATAAATTTTATGGCATTTATGTGCAGTCTAGTTTGCACAGTTGATAGAGTGTTGATCTTGCACTATCAATGTAAGCCTCACATAGGTTTGATACACATGTAAGTTTGTTTTTATTTTACTACATTGTGGTTTGTGGCTCTATACCATGTAATGCATGTCTTTTAACAGTAGTCAAGTCTTCCAATGTGCTTGTTAGTGAAACCCAATAGATAGCTTTATTTTATTTTGTTTCTTCAAATATTGAATGCATATGTCTTATAACTTTTTTTTTTTCAATATACAGGTTGAGTATCTGTATATACATTTTTATTATAAGATTTTCAATGACACAAGTACATCCAAGTTGCAGATTATGGATTGTGAAGGACAAATCAACCATATAAACAATTTAAGCAATTTAAATTGCATGCAGGTAGTAGAATATCAAACTCCTTGGATGAGAGTTGGTCGTAATAAACTAGGATAGAAAAGAATAAAGTAGAAAATAAGATTTTAAACCTACCGGTAAATCTTTTTCTCGTAGTCCGTAGAGGATGCTGGGGACTCCGTAAGGACCATGGGGATAGACGGGCTCCACAGGAGACATGGGCACTTTAAGAAAGACTTTAGTTCTGGGTGTGCACTGGCTCCTCCCTCTATGCCACAGTTAGAGAAACTGTGCCCAGAGGAGACGGACAGTATGAGGAAAGGATTTTGTTAATCCAGGGCAAGATTCATACCAGCCACACCAATCACACCGTATAACTTGTGATAAACTACCCAGTTATCAGTATGAAAAAACAACATAGCATCAGTGCAGGACCGATGCAACTATAACATAACCCTTATTGAAGCAATAACTATATACAAGTATTGCAGAAGTAGTCCGCACTTGGGACGGGCGCCCAGCATCCTCTACGGACTACGAGAAAAAGATTTACCAGTAGGTTTAAAATCTTATTTTCTCTAACGTCCTAGAGGATGCTGGGGACTCCGTAAGGACCATGGGGATTATACCAATGCTCCAAAACGGGCGGGAGAGTGCGGATGACTCTGCAGCACCGATTGAGCAAACATGAGTTCCTCCTCAGCCAGGGTATCAAACTTATAGTATTTTGCAAAGGTGTGTGAACCCGACCAAGTAGCATCTTGACACAGCTGTAGTGCCGAGACCCCTCGGGCAGCCGCCCAAGAAGAGCCCACTTTCCTCGTGGAATGGGCCTTGACCGATTTCAGTAACTGCAATCCAGCCATAGAATGCGCTTGCTGAATCGTGTTACAAATCCGGCGAGCAATAGCCTGCTTTGAAGCAGGGGCACCAATCTTGTTGGTTGCATACAGGACAAACAGCGCTTCAGTTTTCCTGACTCTAGCCGTCCTGGCCACGTAAATTTTCAAAGCCCTAACCACATCAAGTAACTCGGAATCCTCCAAGTCACGCGTAGCCACAGGCACCACAATAGGTTGGTTCATATGAAAAGATGAGACCACTTTTGGTAGGAATTGAGGACGGGTCTGCAATTCCGCTCTATCCACATGGAATACCAAATATGGGCTTTTATGTGACAAAGCCGCTAATTCCAACACTCGCCTAGCCGAAGCCAAGGCTAATAACATGACCACCTTCCATGTGAGATATTTTAACTCCACTGTTTAAGTGGTTCAAACCAGTGTAATTTTAGAAAACTTAACACTACGTTAAGGTCCCAAGGTGCCACCGGAGGCACAAAAGGAGGCTGAATATGCAGCACTCCTTTTACAAAAGTCTGAACTTCTGGAAGAGAAGCCAATTCTTTTTGAAAGAAAATGGATAAGGCCGAAATCTGGACCTTAATAGAGCCTAATTTTAGGCCCAAATTCACTCCAGTTTGTAGGAAGTGAAGGAAACGGCCCAGATGGAATTCTTCCGTAGGAGCATTCCTGGCCTCACACCAAGAAACATAATTTCGCCATATACGGTGTAATGTTTTAACGTTACATCCTTCCTAGCCTTTATCAGCGTAGGGATGACCTCAACCGGAATGCTAGGATCCGGCATTCAACCGCCATGCCGTCAAACGCAGCCGCGGTAAGTCTTGGAACAGACAGGGCCCCTGATGCAACAGGTCCTGTCTTAGAGGGAGAGGCCACAGATCTTCTGTGAGCATTTCCTGCAGATCCGGATACCAGGTCCTCCGTGGCCAATCTGGAACAATGAGGATTGTTCTCACTCCTCTTTGTCTTATTATCCTCAACACCTTGGGTATGAGAGGAAGAGGAGGAAATACATAGACCGACCGGAACACCCACGGTGTCACTAGGGCGTCTACAGCTACTGCCTGAGGGTCTCTTGACCTTGCGCAATACCTCTGTAGCTTTTTGTTGAGCCGGGACGGCATCATGTCTATCTGTGGCAGTTCCCACCGACTTGTAATCTGTGCAAAGACTTCCTGATGAAGTCCCCACTCTCCCGGATGTAGGTCGTGTCTGCTGAGGATGTCTGCTTCCCAGTTGTCCACTCCCGGAATGAACACTGCTGACAGTGCGCTTGCGTGATTCTCCACCCAGCGAAGAATTCTGGTGGCTTGTGCCATCGCCACTCTGCTTCTTGTGCCGCCTTGGCGGTTTACATGAGCCACTGCGGTGACGTTGTCTGACTGGATCAGAACCGGTTGGTCGCAAAGTAAGGTCTCCGCTTGACGTAGGGCATTGTATATGGCCCTTAGTTCCAGGATGTTGATGTGAAGACAAGTCTCTTGACTTGACCAAAGACCTTGGAAATTTCTTCCCTGTGTGACTGCTCCCCAACCTTGGAGGCTTGCGTCTGTGGTCACCAGGATCCAGCCCTGAATGCTGAATCTGCGTCCCTCGAGAAGGTGAGCACTCTGCAGCCACCACAAGAGTGATACCCTGACCCTGGGGGACAGGGTGATCAACCAATGCATCTGTAAATGTGACCCGGACCACTTGTCCAGTAGGTCCCATTGGAAAGTCCTCGCATGGAACCTGCCGAATGGAATGGCCTCGTATGATGCCACCATCTTTCCCAGGACTCGAGTGCAGTGATGCACTGACACCTGTTTTGGTTTCAATAGGTTCATGACAAGAGTCATGAGTTCCTGGGCCTTTTCTATCAGGAGATAAACCCTCTTCTGGTCTGTGTCCAGAATCATGCCCAAGAAAGACAGACGAGTAGTAGGAATCAACTGCGACTTCGGGATATTGAGAATCCAGCCGTGTTGCTGTAACACTTTCAGTGAAAGTGATACGCTGTTCAGCAACTGCTCTCTTGATCTCGCTTTTATGAGATCGCCCAAGTACGGGATAATTGTGACACCTTGCTTGCACAGGAGCACCATCATTTCCGCCATTACCTTGGTGAAAATTCTCAGGGCCATGGAGAGACCAAACAGCAACGTCTGAAATTGGCAATGACAGTCCTGTACCGCAAATCTGAGTTACGCCTGATGAGGTGGATAAATGGGGACATGAAGGTATGCATCCTGTACACAAATGCGGACAACAGGTGTCAAGCCGTGTGTTGCCTTTGTCAAGCTGTAATAAGTAGGGATAAGGACGTTAACCACCTCGGAACATCCTCCCTTATATGTCACCTGCAGCGCATTCATCATAAGTCAGTGACAAGTTCAAAAACTTTGGATGACAGCGGAAGCAGTCCACTAACCACTAAATCCCTTCCTCTTGTAACCAAGCTCCTGCAAACCACACCACCAACTCCCTCAGTGTCAATTTCCTCCTTAGACAGGAGAGCCAATAGTCCTGCAGGCCATGTCACTGGCAAGTCTGACGAGTCCTCTCCTGCCTGGGATTCCTCCGATGCATCCTTGAGTGTAACGCCTACTGCTGCTGTCGCTGCTGTTGTTGCTGCTGGGAGTCGATCGTCATCCCAGAGGGGAAGTCGGAAGACCACTTGTACTTCTTCCAGTAAGCAATTGACTGTCCAACAGTCCTTTGCGAGGAAGATGAAATATCACAGCAGTCATCCTGCTGCAAAGCGGATAACTCAGGTCTGGGTGGTGAGAAACGTGGTTCCGGTATCCATCGTTAATTTAGAGGCAACTAGAGACTTGATTGAGGTACTGTGTCCCCGGTACCAAATACCCTCTAGGTTCCATTTCTCTAGGCAGGCGATACCGAAAATGTACACAGACCTCAGAAAAAGAGTCACCAGTGTCCTAAAAAATGCAGTTGTACCCAATGTCCACTTGTCTGTGGTTAAGTGGAGCAGGGCAGACTCAGGACTATATGACTGTGACAGCCCACTGGGTAGATGTATTGCCTCCCGCAGCAAGAACAGCAGCGGCGGCACCAGTAGCAGCATCTCGCAATTGCCAACTCGTTCCTAGGCAGGCTACGCTTTGTATCACCGCTTTCCATAAGAGGCACACAGCTGACAACCTCTTACGGAAACTGAGGAACATCATCGCAGAATGGCTTACCCCAATTGAACTCTCCTGGGGATTTGTGACATCGGACAACGCCACCAATATTGTGCGTGCATTACATCTGGGCAAATTCCAGCACGTCCCATGTTTTGCACATACATTGAACTTGGTGGTGCAGAATTATTTAAAAAACGACAGGGGCGTGCAAGAGATGCTGTCGGTGGCCCGAAGAATTGCGGGCCACTTTCTGCCTTCAGCCACCGCATGCCGAAGACTGGAGCACCACCAAACATTCCTGAACCTGCCCTGCCATCATCTGAAGCAAGAGGTGGTAACGAGGTGGAATTCAACCCTCTATATGCTTCAGAGGATGGAGGAGCAGCAAAAGGCCATTCAAGCCTATACATCTGCCCACGATATAGGCAAAGGAGGGGGAATGCACCTGACTCAAGCGCAGTGGAGAATGATTTCAACGTTGTGCAAGGTTCTGCAACCCTTTGAACTTTCCACACGTGAAGTCAGTTCAGACACTGCCAGCCTGAGTCAGGTCATTCCCCTCATCAGGCTTTTGCAGAAGAAGCTGGAGACATTGAAGGAGGAGCTAAAACAGAGCGATTCAACTAGGCATGTGGGACTTGTGGATGGAGCCCTTAATTTGCTTAACCAGGATTCAATCTGTTGAAATCAGAGCACTACATTTTGGCCGCCGTGCTCGATCCTAGATTTAAAACCTACATTGTATCTCTCTTTCCGGCAGACACAAGTCTGCAGAGGTTCAAAGACCTGCTGGTGAGAAAATTGTCAAGTCAAGCGGAACGTGACCCGTCAACAGCACCTCCTTCACATTCTCCCGCAACTGGGGGTGCGAGGAAAAGGCTAAGAATTCCGAGCCCACCCGCTGGCGGTGATGCAGGGCAGTCTGGAGTGAGTGCTGACATCTGGTCCAGACTGAAGGACCTGGCAACGATTACTGACATGTCGTCTACTGTCACTGCATATGATTCTGTCACCTTTGAAAGAATGGTGGAGAAAAAGAGGCAATTTGGAGGCCCTTGCACAAACTGGCTTTATTCTACCTAAGTTGCCCTCCCTCCAGTGTGTACTCCGAAAGAGTGTTTAGTGCGGCCGCTCACCTTGTCAGCAATCGGCGTACAAGGTTACTTCCAGAAAATGTGGAGAAGATGATGATCATCAAAATTAATTATAATCAATTCCTCCGTGGAGACATTCACCAGCAATTGCCTCCAGAAAGTACACAGGGATCTGAGATGGTGGATTCCAGTGGGGACGAATTAATAATCTGTGAGGAGGGGGATGTACACAGTGAAAGGGGTGAGGAATCGGAGGATGATGAGGTGGACATCTTGCCTCTGTAGAGCCAGTTTGTGCAAGGAGAGATTGATTGATTCTTTTTTGGTGGGGGCCCAAACCAACCAGTCATTTCAGTCAGTCGAGTGGCAGACCCTGTCGCTGAAATGATGGGTTCGTCAATGTTTTTCTTTTCAATCTAAGCCCCTGCAGTTTTCTGTAAGCATCTGCTTCGCTATGATGATCAACAAGTCACAAGGGAAAACACTCAGGGCTGGAGGCGTAGATCTTAGGACCAGCTGCTACAAGCATGGCAGAGGTGTCACTATCACTGGTGACACCCAGAGAGGCGGCGAGGGAGATTGTAATGCAGTGCGCGCAGATAAGCAGCGCAATGGTAAAAAGGAGGCATGGTCTCATAGGTAGGGGCGTGGCCTGAATCACCATTTTGTTGCTGCGGGTATCCCGGGGGTTGGGGGCTGTACCCGGGGACTAGTGTGTGAGTGGTGCTGGCTCCTGCACAGTGACAGAAACTGGGTGTTGCACGTAATGTCACAGTGAAACACCCATATTCTGTCACTGAAGAAGAGCCGGCACTTTGGTGTCACCCCACTTGGCGGGTGACACTCGGGTGTGTGCCGCAACCCCGTTGTGATGCCACTGACCCATGGGAAGCTTTACGTGGCTTACCCATGTGTTAGTAGCCCCAAGCATCTTTTGTGTTAGTCCCTGAAGAAAAACTTCAAATATTGTTTACAATTTTGTAATCAATGGCCTAATTCAGTAAGGATTGCAAATTCTGCTAAGTAACAGAATTTGCAATCCTTTGGTTCGCATGCTGGGGCCACCCATCACAGGGCATGGCCACCCAGCATGCCGCCTCCCTTCTTGACCACGCTGAAATTGCAGTCTCAGTGCAGTTCAGCGTGATCATAAAAAATGGGTTAGCCTCCTGTTGGTGCAGACTGTACGTGTGCGCAGGAAGCCGCCACCATTTTTGTGATCGCAACGGCTGCATGTGATGTCATGCAGCCGCTCTGACCACGCCTCCTGTTTCTCCGTTGAAGCCCTGCCCCCGCACCGCTCCATCTCCGACTTTGAAATGGAGTGTTGCTGACCCCCCCCCCCCCGCACCGATTGACAGTCACAGAAAATGCAGGCGCATGCGTATGCTCTTAGCAATTTTTGCAGTTGGATTGCTTATTGTGATTGCAATCCAACCTGAATCAGGCTCTATTACCTATCACAATGCACTGCAGGTAGTACAAAATGGGGTTAATATAGGAGAAAACCCCCCAGAGCTGTGCTCCTTAACTGTCCCTGGTGGCTAGTGGAGCGGCTGCCCAGTAATCAGTGTCCACGCCAGTGCGCACACGGCCCGCCCCCTACTGCCACGCTGGATCACGGTATAGTGTGGGCACAGAAGCCCCTTACCTCCCTTTCATCAGCGGCCTCGTGATCCCGGAGGGCGGTGTGTGTGTGACTGACCTTAGGAAGAAACCGGAGCCTCCGCTGCAGTGACCCAGCAACCAGGGCACGGGAGTATACTGCGCCGCTGGGAGTGATGGAGCTGCAGTAAAGATGTCTATTAGACCTAGCCTGCTGCAGCCCTTGTACATTCTTATAAAAAAAGTTCTTCTTTTCTTGTCAAAATTAATAGCTAAGTATAGGCTGCCTGAGGCAGCCCCCTGTTAAGTGTCCTGCTACTGAAGGCACCAACTACAAACTGAGCTCCCTGTTCATGGAAGCGAGGTTATAGAGCAGGGGGCGCTGAGCATCTTGGGAACAGTCAAAAGCTTTGAGCCTGTTGGTGCCTCAGATCAAGATCCTACTCTACACCCCAATGTGAATCCTTGTGGAGTCCAGTGTACCCCACAGAAGAAATGAATGTGTCACACCCATTGGCAGCAACATTAGAATAGCTGCTGATGGGCACAATTGAGAAAGGAAGGGGGGAAAACATTTGAATCCAGCACATATATGTAATTTGAATATGTAATTTGTACCTTCCTACTTTAAAATGTAATGGATGAACCTCACCCTGTGAGAACTATCTTCATGATCAAGAGATCTCATATGCAAGATAAGTATGTGTTGGCAGAGGCGCTCACTGGGCAGAGATGCTGATCGCACTGCGGCACCAGCACACACACACACACACACACACACACACACACACACACACACACACACACACACACACACTTCAGACCTGATCTCCTGTTGTGTGAATATGCACAGCAGAGATCAGGTCTGAATTAGGCCCTATATACAGCTGTCAGTAAGGCAGGGATCTGCTGCTGCCAGTGAGGCAGGGATGTGCTGCTGTCAGTGAAGCAGTGATCTGCTGCTGCCAGTGAGGCAGGGATCTGCTGCTGCCAGTGAGGCAGGGATGTGCTGCTATAAGTGAGGCATGTATGTGCTGCTGTCAATGAGGCAGGGATGTGCTGCTGTCAGTGAAGCAGGGATGTGCTGCTGTCAGCGAGGCAGTGATCTGCTGCCCACTATCTCCCTATCACCCCTGCCTGAGTCACACACTTTCCCTGTCACCCCTGCCCCAGTTACCCACTATCTCCCAGTCACCGCTGCCTCAGTTAACCACTATACCTGCGACCCCTGCCTCAGTCACCCACTATACCAGTCATCCCTGCTTTAGTCACCCACTATCTCTGTCACCCCTGCCTCAGTCAACCACTATCTCCATATCACCCCTACCCCAGTCACCCACTATCCCTGTCACCTCTGCCTCAGTCACCCACTGTCACCCTATCACCCCTGCCTCAGTCACCCACTATCCCTGTCACCCCTGCCTCAGTCTCCTACTGTCCCTGTCACCCCTGCCACAGTCATCCACTATATCCCTATCACCCCTGCCTTAGTCACTGACTATTTCCCAGTCACCCCGGCCTCAGTCACCCACTATCTCCCAGTCATACATGCTTCAGTCACCCACTATCTCCCAGTCATCCCTGCCTCAGTCACCTACTGACACCAGTGCAGACATTTCTGCTGCGGCCTCTCCACTCTCCAGCGTGAACGTACTGACGACTGAGGAAATCCGCTTCCCAGTTGAGGACTCCGGGAATGAACACTGCCGATATTGCTGGCAGATGACGTTCTACCCAACTGAGGATTTTTGATACTTCCAGCTTTGCCATGCAATTTCGAGTGCCGCCTTGATGATTTTTGTACACTACCGTGGTGTCGTTGTCCGATTGTACTTGAACAGGCCTGTTCTGTACTAGAGGCAGGGCCAGTGTCAATGAATTGAACACTGCCCGCAATTCCAGAATGTTTATCGGGAGGAGAGATCCCTCCCTGGTCCACCGATGGTGAAGGGTCGTCATCACGGCCATGACCTTGGTGAAATTCCGAGGTGCCGTGGCCAAACCAGAAGGCAGGACCTGAAATCCAAAAACTAACCAGGCACAACACTGCTTAGCTTCCAACATCAGATGAGATTGGACATATCCAGTGTGATGCGGCTGTAGATGATTTTTGCTGTTTCTAACTTCTACTTCTAACTACTGGTACATCAATGAATAAGTTTCAAAATATAATGCATCAAGAGAACGGTGTTGGTAGTATAAAACTACCTACAGCACCTGGTATTCCCAGGTGGTCTCACATCCAAGAACAAACCAGGCCTAAAATCAGGTGATATTGGGCATATACAGTGTGGTGTGGCTGTAGATGAGCTTAGTGGTTTCTGTTAGAGTTCTTCTACTTCTAACTACTCGTACATAAATGAGTAAGCAGCCGATTTATTAAACCTGGTGAAATGATAATTTGCATGGTGATAAAGTACCAGCCAATCAGCTCCTAATTGCCATGTCACAGGCTGGGTTTGAAAAATTACAGTTAGGAGCTGACTGGCTGGTACTTTATCACCTTGCACTTTATCAGTTCACCAGGCTTAATAGATCTGCCCCAATGTTTCAAAATGGAATGCATCAAGAGAACGGTGTTGGTAGTATAAAACTACCTACAGCACCTGGTATTCCCAGGTGGTCTCACATCCAAGAACAAACCAGGCCTAAAATCAGGTGATATTGGGCATATACAGTAGAGATGAGCGGGTTCGGTTTCTCTGAATCCGAACCCGCCAGAACTTCATGTTTTTTTTCACGGGTCCGAGCGACTCGGATCTTCCCGCCTTGCTCGGTTAACCCGAGCGCGCCCGAACGTCATCATGACGCTGTCGGATTCTCGCGAGGCTCGGATTCTATCGCGAGACTCGGATTCTATATAAGGAGCCGCGCGTCGCCGCCATTTTCACACGTGCATTGAGATTGATAGGGAGAGGACGTGGCTGGCGTCCTCTCCATTTAGATTATAAGAGACTGAGAGAGATTTACTGGAGCTGACTAGGAGGAGTACTGTTACTGTAGAAGTGTAGAGACTGAGTGGAGAGAGTTTACTAGTGAGGACAGTGCAGTTTACTTTATAATCCGTTCTCTGCCTGAAAAAAGCGATACACAGCACACAGTGACTCAGTCACATACCATATCTGTGTGCACTGCTCAGGCTCAGGCCAGTGTGCTGCATCATCTATTATCTATATATAATATTATATATATCTGTCTGACTGCTCAGCTCACACAGCTTATAATTGTGGGGGAGACTGGGGAGCACTACTGCAGTGCCAGTTATAGGTTATAGCAGGAGCCAGGAGTACATAATATATTATATAGTGAGTGACCACCAGACACACAGTGCAGTTTATTTAATATATCCGTTCTCTGCCTGAAAAAAGCGATACACACAGTGACTCAGTCAGTCACATACCATATCTGTGTGCACTGCTCAGGCTCAGGCCAGTGTGCTGCATCATCTATATATATTATATATCTGTCTGACTGCTCAGCTCACACAGCTTATAATTGTGGGGGAGACTGGGGAGCACTACTGCAGTGCCAGTTATAGGTTATAGCAGGAGCCAGGAGTACATAATATTATATTAAAATTAAACAGTGCACACTTTTGCTGCAGGAGTGCCACTGCCAGTGTGACTGACCAGTGACCTGACCACACTGACCACCAGTATAGTTAGTAGTATACTTATATTGTGATTGCCTGAAAAAGTTAAACACTCGTCGTGTGACTTCACTTGTGTGTTGTTGTTTTTTTTATTCTATAAAAATAAAACTCATTCTGCTGACAGACAGTGTCCAGCAGGTCCGTCATTATATAATATATAATATATACCTGTCCGGCTGCAGTAGTGATATATATATATTTTTTATATCATTTATCATCCAGTCGCAGCAGACACAGTACGGTAGTTCACGGCTGTGGCTACCTCTGTGTCTGCACTCGGCAGGCAGTCCGTCCATAATTGTATACCACCTAACCGTGGTTTTTTTTTCTTCTTTATACATACATACTACTACGACATCTCTTTATCAACCAGTCTATATTAGCAGCAGACACAGTACAGTACGGTAGTTCACGGCTGTGGCTACCTCTGTGTCTGCACTCGGCAGGCAGTCCGTCCATAATTGTATACCACCTAACCTTTTTCTTTGCATCATGTGCTGATTGGGGAGGGTTTTTTGGAAGGGACATCCTGCGTGACACTGCAGTGCCACTCCTAGATGGGCCCGGTGTTTGTGTCGGCCACTAGGGTCGCTAATCTTACTCACACAGTCAGCTACCTCATTGCGCCTCTTTTTTTCTTTGCGTCATGTGCTGTTTGGGGAGGGTTTTTTGGAAGGGACATCCTGCGTGACACTGCAGTGCCACTCCTAGATGGGCCCGGTGTTTGTGTCGGCCACTAGGGTCGCTAATCTTACTCACACAGCTACCTCATTGCGCCTCTTTTTTTCTTTGCGTCATGTGCTGTTTGGGGAGGGTTTTTTGGAAGGGCCATCCTGCGTGACACTGCAGTGCCACTCCTAGATGGGCCCGGTGTTTGTGTCGGCCACTAGGGTCGCTAATCTTACTCACACAGCTACCTCATTGCGCCTCTTTTTTTCTTTGCGTCATGTGCTGTTTGGGGAGGGTTTTTTGGAAGGGACATCCTGCGTGACACTGCAGTGCCACTCCTAGATGGGCCCGGTGTTTGTGTCGGCCACTAGGGTCGCTTATCTTACTCACACAGCGACCTCGGTGCAAATTTTAGGACTAAAAATAATATTGTGAGGTGTGAGGTATTCAGAATAGACTGAAAATGAGTGTAAATTATGGTTTTTGAGGTTAATAATACTTTGGGATCAAAATGACCCCCAAATTCTATGATTTAAGCTGTTTTTTAGTGTTTTTTGAAAAAAACACCCGAATCCAAAACACACCCGAATCCGACAAAAAAAATTCGGTGAGGTTTTGCCAAAACACGTTCGAACCCAAAACACGGCCGCGGAACCGAACCCAAAACCAAAACACAAAACCCGAAAAATTTCAGGCGCTCATCTCTAATATACAGTGTGGTGTGGCTGTAGATGAGCTTAGTGGTTTCTGTTAGAGTTCTTCTACTTCTAACTACTCGTACATAAATGAGTAAGCAGACGATTTATTAAACCTGGTGATATGATAATTTGCATGGTGATAAAGTACCAGCCAATCAGCTCCTAATTGCCATGTCACAGGCTGGGTTTGAAAAATGACAGTTAGGAGCTGACTGGCTGGTACTTTATCACCTTGCACTTTATCAGTTCACCAGGCTTAATAGATCTGCCCCAATGTTTCAAAATGGAATGCATCAAGAGAACGGTGTTAGTATTGTAAAAATACACACAGCTCCTGGTATTTCCTTGTGGTCTCCCATCCAAGTACTAAAACCAGGACCAACACTGCTCAGCTTCCATGATCAGGAGAGATTGGGCAAATCCAGTGTGCTGTGGCTGTAGATGAGCTGGTGGTTTCTGTTACAGCTCTTCTACTTCTAACTTCTGGTACATAAAAGAATACATGTAAAAATTAAATGTACCAAGAAAATGGTGTTGGTAGTTTAAAAACACCTAAAGAATCTGATACTACCAAGCAGTCTCCCATCCATGTATTAACAAAGTCCAATACTGCTTTGCTTCAAAAATCAAATGAGATTGGGCATATCCAGTGTGGTGTGGCTTTAGATAAGCTTTGTGGTTTCTGTTAGAGCTCTTCTACTTCTAACTACTGGTACATTAATGAATATGTATAAGGTTGTAGTTTATCCAATATGCCTTTACTACCTTACCTTTCAACCCCCCCTCCCTCCCCTCTTCTCCTTATAGCTTCCTTAGTTCTCTCCTCCTCGTGTGTGCGTTATTTGTTTTCTCATACGTCCTAGAGGATGCTGGGGTCACATTAAGAACCATGGGGTATAGACGGGATCCGCAGGAGACATGGGCACTTTAAGACTTTCAAAGGGTGTGAACTGTCTCCTCCCTCTATGCCCCTCCTCCAGACTCCAGTTTTAGTATTGTGCGCAGTGATACTGGATGCACTACAGGGGAGCTCTACTGAGTTTCTCTGAAAAGACTTGTTAGTTTTTTTTATTTTCAGGGAGGCTGCTGGCAACAGTCTCCCTGCTTCGTGGGACTTAGGGGAGAGAAGTATGACCAACTTCTAGTGAGTTCAATGGCTCTGCTTCAGGCTGACAGGACACCATTAGCTCCTGAGGGTGCTGATCGCTGGGTACGCCTAGATGCACACTCCCGCAGCCTGCCGTCACCCCCTTACAGAGCCAGAAGACAGGTGAGTAGCAGAAGAACAGAAGACTTCTTCTTCAGTGACGGCATTCTGAGGTACCGAGCAGCGAGCGGAACGCTGCGCGCCATGCTCCCACACAAACACAGGCACTGCAGGGTGCAGGGCACGGGGGGGGGGGGCACCCTGGGCAGCATAAATTCCTCACAAAAGGCTGGAAAAAGTGGACATTAGTGCCTGGGCACTGTACTTACCCCGCTAGCGTAATTAATTATTTCTGAGCGGGACAGATACGCGCCATTACAGCGGCGGGGCTTCTTCCTCACCTCACCAGAACATCTTTAGAGCATTACAAGTCTATCACTATAGAGTTTATTATTTCCCAGACTGTGTACTTTTGGCGCTGGATTGTGAGCTGAAAAATCCTCTGTGTCCGTCTGACAGATTTACTGACGGTCTATCCCCCATAAGCCGGTGTGTCTGTGGGTACTTGGTATATGTGTGTCAACATGTCGGTGGCTGAATGTTTTTCCCAAGAGGAAACTATATTAGGAATGCAGACATATGATGGTGGCCCTGTTGGCACCACCAATAACTGACTGGGTAAATGTTTCAGTAATATCAGAGTAAGGTTGGATAAATCTGTGTCCCAGACACAGACTTAGAGAATAGATGTGATATTCATGGCTATGTTTCTTTTCCCTCAGGCCCCGCTGGGTCGCAAAAATGTTATTTTGCCCAGTTACTACACACTGATACTGACACGGATACTGATACTTATGTCGACCATAATGTTTCCTGATTAGATCCAATATTGGCAAGGAGCATTCAGTACATGATTGTGGATATTAAGGACATATTAAAATCACTGAAGACCCTGCTGTTCCTGACAAAGGGGTCTATATGTATGTATATATAGATATATAATGAAAGCTGATGTAACGTTCCTCCATCTCTGTTTGAGAAAGTCTGGGCCAGCTCGACAAGATGGTTTCAAATCCCCAAAAGGATTCTGGTTGTTTATTCATTTCCCGCCGCGGACAGAATAAAGTGGGAGTCACCCCCTGTTCTGCACGGGGCCCTGTCACAAATCCAGCGGATCGTATGCAGGAAGCTACATTATTTCTAGTTATGTAACCACGGGTACATTACTTAGACCTGCCATTACATGTGCATGGGTGAGTAGTAGTATTCAAGAATTGGTCGAATACCTTGTCATCCGATATAGATACCCTGGAGAGATGGGATACTCCTTACGTTGTATCATATCAAGGACACTGCAGCATACTTACGTGAGACTGCAAGGGATATAGGACTCTTGAGTTCACGGGCCAATTTCATGGCAGTGTCGGATAGGAGGGCATTGTGGATTCACCAAGAGAATGCTGATGCTGACTCCAAGAAGAAAGGGAGTCTCTTCCCTATGAAGGTGAAGCCTTGTTTGGTGACTGCCTAGTTAATTTGATCTCGGCAGCACCCGCAGGTAAGTCAACCTTCTTGCCCTATGTTCCCTCCCAACGGATGAAGACGCATCATTATCTGATGCAGTCATTTCGGCCCAATAGATATGCAAGAAGTTAAGATTCCCCTTTCTTTGCAGGTAGAGGAAGGAGAAGAGAGAAGAGGTCTGCATCCTCTTCAAGATCGCAGGAGCAGAGATCATCCTCTGCTTCTGCCAAATCCACTGCATGACGCTGGGGCTCTCTTGCAGGAGCCCGCACCAGTGGGGGCACGTCTAAAACTCTTCAGTCAGTTCTGGATTCATTCGGACATGGACTCGTGTGTTTTACAAATAGTGTCCCAAGGGTACAAACTGGGGTTTCAAGATGTTCCCCCTCACCGATTGTTCAAACATTAAGTTACTGTGCTATTCCTGGGTTATATAGCGCTGGGGTATGTGCTGGCATACTCTCTCTCTGTCTCTCCAAAGGGCCTTGTGGGGGAAATGTCTTCAGTAAAAGTATTCCCTGTGTGTGTGGTGTGTCGGTACGCGTGTGTCGACATGTCTGAGGAAGAAGGCTATATTAGAGAGGAGCGGGAGCAAATGAACGTGGTGTCTCCGCCGACACCTGATTGGATGGATATGTGGAATGTTTTAAATGCTAGTGTAAACTCATTGCACAAAAGATTAGACAAGGCAGAAGCTTTGGGACAGTCAGGGTCTCAACCAATGCCTAATCCTATGTCGCAGGGACTGTCAGGGTCTCATAAGCGCCCACTATCCAGATTGTTGACACAGATACCGACACGGATTCTGACTCCAGTGTCGATTACGATGATGCAAAGTTACAGCCAAAATTGGCAAAATACATTTGATATATGATTATGGCAATAAAAGATGTTTTGCACATCACAGAGGAGCCCCCTATCCCTGACAAGAGGGTACATATGTACAAGGGAAAGAAGCCTGAGGTAACCTTTCCCCCCTCACACGAGCTGAACGAGTTATGTGAAAAAGCTTGGGAATCTCCTGCAGATTTCCAAAAGGATTCCCCTTTCCCATCAACGGATAGGTTACGATGGGAATCCTCCCCTTGGGTGGACAAAGCATTAACACGCTTATCCAAGAAGGTAGCCCTCCCGTCCCAGGATACGGCTACCCTCAAAGAGTCTGCTGACCGCAAACAGGAGATTACCCTGAAGTCCATTTATACACATTCAGGTACCTTACTCAGACCGGCAATTGCGTCGGCCTGGGTGTGTAGTGCTGTAGCGGCATGGACGGATACCCTAGATAAGGCTACTATTTTATTGCCCCTGGGGCATATAAGAGATGCTGTCCTATATATGTGTGTATGCAAACTACAGGTGGTGCTGCAGGGCTCACACCCTTTTACTTGTCTTGTAGAGCAACTCTGGAGCTGTTACTGGGTCCAGCTGCTGCAAGAAATCAGCTTGAATGCTTCAGGGGCTTGGGCATGGCCAACATGAGCCCCACACTGATTGGGGTGTATAAAGCGATCTAGGGGTCATCCAAGCGCAACCCCACAAAGGCCGCCATGCCCTGCGTGACCATTTTCTCTTTTCATATGCAGACGAGGGTTGCAGCCAACTATGCCCATTGCTTGGATGACATCACCGTATGCAAATCCGTCTGCTGCAGACCTTTCCCCAGGAATGCTTGTACTAGTTGTTGCATATGGTTTGATGTTTGAGGGTGCTTCAGTATTAGGCAGCCTTCCGCCCTCTCATGTTCATCTGAAAATATGTGGTCTCCCTGCAGTTCCCTTGTGCTTCCTCAGTTGAATCTCCTTAACTTGACGGGTGTGTGCCCGAGCAGCCGCCCTCCACAGCCCTATCCCAGCACATGCTTTTCTTGCGTATGAGATCTCTTGATCATGAAGATAGTTCTCACAGGGTGAGGTTCATCCATTACATTTTAAAGTAGGAAGGTACAAATTACATATTCAAATTACATATATGTGCTGGATTCAAATGTTTTCCCCCCTTCCTTTCTCAATTGTGCCCATCAGCAGCTATTCTAATGTTGCTGCCAATGGGTGTGACACATTCATTTCTTCTGTGTGGTACACTGGACTCCACAAGGATTCACATTGGGGTGTAGAGTAGGATCTTGATCTGAGGCACCAACAGGCTCAAAGCTTTTGACTGTTCCCAAGATGCTCAGCGCCCCCTCCTCTATAACCTCGCTTCCATGAACAGGGAGCTCAGTTTGTAGTTGGTGCCTTCAGTAGCAGGCCACTTAAGAGGGGGCTGCCTCAGGCAGCCTATTCTTAGCTATTAATTTTGACAAGAAAAGAAGAACTTTTTTTTATAAGAATCTACAAGGGCTGCAGCAGGCTAGGTCTAATAGACATCTTTACTGCAGCTCCATCACTCCCAGCGGCGCAGTATACTCCCGCGCCCTGGTTGCTGGGTCACTGCAGCGGAGGCTCCGGTTTCTTCCTAAGGTCAGTCACACACACACCGCCCTCCGGGATCACGAGGCCGCTGATGAAAGGGAGGTAAGGGACTTCTGTGCCCACACTATACCGTGATCCAGCGTGGCTGTAGGGGGCGGGCCATGTGCGCACTGGCGTGGACACTGATTACTGGGCAGCTGCTCCACTAGCCACCAGGGACAGTTAAGGAGCACAGCTCTGGGGGTTTTTCTCTTATATTAACCCCATTTTGTACTACCCGCAGTGCATTGTGATAGGTAATAGAGCCTGATTCAGGTTGGATTGCAATCGCAATAAGCAGTCCAACTGCAAAAATTGCTAAGAGCATACGCATGCGCCTGCATTTTCTGCGGCACCCCGCAGTTTATGCGATCGCCTCTGACTGTCAATCGGTGCTGGGGGGGGGGGGGTCAGCAACACTCCATTTCCAAGTCGGAGATGGAGCGGTGCGTGGGCAGGGCTTCAAAATGGGGTAGGCAACGGAGAAACAGGAGGCGTGGTCAGAGCGGTTGCATGACATCACATGCAGCAGCTGCGATCACAAAAATGGTGGCGGCTTCCTGCGCACACATACAGTCTGCACCAACAGGAGGCTAACCCATTTTTTATGATCACGCTGAACTGCACTGCGACTGCAATTTCAGCGTGGTCAAGAAGGGAGGCGGCATGCTGGGTGGCCCCAGCATGCGAACCAAAGGATTGCAAATTCTGTTACTTAGCAGAATTTGCAATCCTTACTGAATTAGGCCCATTGATTACAAAATTTATTTGTAAATATTTGAAGTTTTTCTTCAGGGACTAACACAAAAGATGCTTGGGGCTACTAACACATGGGTAAGCCACGTAAAGCTTCCCATGGGTCAGTGGCATCACAACGGGGTTGCGGCCCACACCCGAGTGTCACCCGCCAAGGGGGGTGACACCAAAGTGCTGGCTCCTCTTCAGTGACAGAATATGGGTGTTTCACTGTGACATTACGTGCAACACCCAGTTTCTGTCACTGTGCAGGAGCCAGCACCACTCACACACTAGTCCCCGGGTGCAGCACTCAACCCCCGGGATACCCGGAGCAACAAAATGGAGATTCAGGCCAACAGGCCACACCCCTACCTATGAGACCATGCCTCCATTTTACCATTGCGCTGCTTATCTGCGCGCACTGCATTACAATCTCCCTCGCTGCCTCTCTAGGTGTCACAAATGATAGTGACACCTTTGCCATCCTTGTAGCAGCTGGTCCTAAGATCTACGCCTCCAGCCCTGAGTGTTTGCCCTTGTGACTTGTTGATCATCATAGCGAAGCAGATTCTTACAGAAAACTGCAGGGGCTTAGATTGAAAAGAAAAACATTGACGAACCCATCATTTCAGCAACAGGGTCTGCCACACGGCTGACTGAAATGACTGGTTGGTTTGGACCCCCACCAAAAAAGAAGCAATCAATCTCTCCTTGCACAAAATGGCTCTACAGAGGCAAGATGTCCACCTCATCATCCTCCGATTCATCACCCCTTTCACTGTGTACATCGCCCTCCTCACAGATTATTAATTCGTCCCCACTGGAATCCACCATCTCAGATCCCTGTGTACTTTCTGGAGGCAATTGCTGGTGAATGTCTCCACGGAGGAATTGATTATAATTCATTTTGATGATCATCATCTTCTCCACATTTTCTGGAAGTAACCTCGTACGCCGATTGCTGACAAGGTGAGCGGCTGCACTAAACACTCTTTTGGAGTACACACTGGAGGGAGGGCAACTTAGGTAGAATAAAGCCAGTTTGTGCAAGGGCCTCCAAATTGCCTCTTTTTCCTGCCAGTATACATACGGACTGTCTGACGTGCCTACCTGGATGCGGTCACTCATATAATCCTCCACCATTCTTTCAAAGGTGACAGAATCATATGCAGTGACAGTAGACGACATGTCAGTAATCGTTGCCAGGTCCTTCAGTCCGGACCAGATGTCAGCACTCACTCCAGACTGCCCTGCATCACCGCCAGCGGGTGGGCTCGGAATTCTTAGCCTTTTCCTCGCACCCCCAGTTGCGGGAGAATGTGAAGGAGGAGCTGTTGACGGGTCACGTTCCGCTTGACTTGACAATTTTCTCACCAGCAGGTCTTTGAACCTCTGCAGACTTGTGTCTGCAGGAAAGAGAGATACAATGTAGGTTTTAAATCTAGGATCGAGCACGGTGGCCAAAATTTATTGCTCTGATTTCAACAGATTGAATCCTGGTTAAGCGAATTAAGGGCTCCATCCACAAGTCCCACATGCCTAGCGGAATCGCTCTGTTTATAGCTCCTACTTCAATGTCTCCAGCTTCTTCTGCAAAAGCCTGATGAGGGGAATGACCTGACTCAGGCTGGCAGTGTCTGAACTGACTTCACGTGTGGCAAGTTCAAAGGATTGCAGAACCTTGCACAACGTTGAAATCATTCTCCACTGCGCTTGAGTCAGGTGCATTCCCCCTCCTTTGCCTATATCGTGGGTAGATGTATAGGCTTGAATGGCCTTTTGCTGCTCCTCCATCCTCTGAAGCATATAGAGGGTTGAATTCCACCTCGTTACCACCTCTTGCTTCAGAGGATGGCAGGGCAGGTTCAGGAATGTTTGGTGGTGCTCCAGTCTTCGGCACGCGGTGGCTGAATGCAGAAAGTGGCCCGCAATTCTTCGGGCCACCGACAGCATCTCTTGCACGCCCCTGTCGTTTTTTAAATAATTCTGCACCACCAAATTCAATGTATGTGCAAAACATGGGACGTGCTGGAATTTGCCCAGATGTAATGCACGCACAATATTGGTGGCGTTGTCCGATGTCACAAATCCCCAGGAGAGTCAAATTGGGGTAAGCCATTCTGCGATGATGTTCCTCAGTTTCCGTAAGAGGTTGTCAGCTGTGTGCCTCTTATGGAAAGCGGTGATACAAAGCGTAGCCTGCCTAGGAACGAGTTGGCATTTGCGAGATGCTGCTACTGGTGCCGCCGCTGCTGTTCTTGCTGCGGGATGCAATACATCTACCCAGTGGGCTGTCACAGTCATATAGTCCTGAGTCTGCCCTGCTCCACTTAACCACGGACATGTGGACTAGTGGACATTGGGTACAACTGCATTTTTTAGGACACTGGTGACTCTTTTTCTGAGGTCTGTGTACATTTTCGGTATCGCCTGCCTAGAGAAATGGAACCTAGATGGCATTTGGTACCGGGGACACAGTACCTCAATCAAGTCTCTAGTTGCCTCTGAATTAACGATGGATACCGGAACCACGTTTCTCACCACCCAGGCTGACAAGACCTGAGTTATCCGCTTTGCAGCAGGATGACTGCTGTGATATTTCATCTTCCTCGCAAAGGACTGTTGGACAGTCAATTGCCTACTGGAAGTAGTACAAGTGGTCTTCCGACTTCCCCTCTGGGATGACGATCGACTCCCAGCAGCAACAACAGCAGCGCCAGCAGCAGTAGGCGTTACACTCAAGGATGCATCGGAGGAATCCCAGGCAGGAGAGGACTCGTCAGACTTGCCAGTGACATGGCCTGCAGGACTATTGGCTCTCCTGTCTAAGGAGGAAATTGACACTGAGGGAGTTGGTGGTGTGGTTTGCAGGAGCTTGGTTACAAGAGGAAGGGATTTAGTGGTCAGTGGACTGCTTCCGCTGTCATCCAAAGTTTTTGAACTTGTCACTGACTTATGATTAATGTGCTGCAGGTGACGTATAAGGGAGGATGTTCTGAGGTGGTTAACGTCCTTACCCCTACTTATTACAGCTTGACAAAGGCAACACACGGCTTGACACCTGTTGTCCGCATTTGTGTACAGGATGCATACCTTCATGTCCAAATTTATCCATCTCATCAGTCGTACCTCAGATTTGCGGTACAGGACTGTCATTGCCAATTTCAGACGTTGCTGTTTGGTCTCTCCACGGCCCAGAGAATTTTCACCAAGGTAATGGTGGAAATGATGGTTCTCCTGCGCAAGCAATGTGTCACAATTATCCCGTACTTGAGCGATCTCATAAAAGCGAGATCAAGAGAGCAGTTGCTGAACAGCGTATCACTTTCACTGAAAGTGTTACAGCAACACGGCTGGATTTTCAATATCCCAAAGTCGCAGTTGGTTCCTACGACTCGTCTGTCTTTCTTGGGCATGATTCTGGACACAGACCAGAAGAGGGTTTATCTCCCGATAGAAAAGGCCCAGGAACTCATGACTCTTGTCAGGAACCTATTGAAACCAAAACTTGTGTCAGTGCATCACTGCACTTGAGTCCTGGGAAAGATGGTGGCATCATACAAAGCCATTCCATTCGGCAGGTTCCATGCGAGGACTTTCCAATGGGACCTACTGGACAAGTGGTCTGGGTCACATTTACAGATGCATTGGTTGATCACCCTGTCCCCCAGGGTCAGGGTATCACTCCTATGGTGGCTGCAGAGTGCTCACCTTCTCGAGTGACGCAGATTCGGCATTCAGGACTGGATCCTGGTGACCACAGATGCAAGCCTCCAAGGTTGGGGAGCAGTCACACAGGGAAGAAATTTCCAAGGTCTTTGGTCAAGTCAAGAGACTTGTCTTCACATCAACATCCTGAAACTAGGGGCCATATACAATGCCCTACGTCAAGCGGAGACCTTACTTTGCGACCAACCGGTTCTGATCCAGTCAGACAACGTCACCGCAGTGGCTCATGTAAACCGCCAAGGCGGCACAAGGAGCAGAGTGGCGATGGCACAAGCTACCTTTGCATTTTTCTCCCAAACGAAGGACACTAGAATGAAAATTTTAAAGCCTCCTGTTAGTGCTTCATCTACACGGTATAGCCCTGAATTTTCCAATGCGTAGCTCTTTGCAAAAGAGAGATATTGGCAAGGAAAAGCTGTCTTGTACCTTTGCATTTTTCTCCCAAACGAAGGACACTAGAAAGAAAATTTTAAAGCCTCCTGTTAGGCCATCATCTACACGGCATAGCCCTGAATTTTCCAATGCGTAGCTCTTTGCAAAAGAGAGATATTGGCAAGGAAAAGCTGTCTTGTACCTTTGCATTTTTCTCCCAAACGAAGGACACTAGAATGAAAATTTTAAAGCCTCCTGTTAGGCCATCATCTACACGGCATAGCCCTGAATTTTCCAATGTGCAGCTCTTTGCAAAAGAGAGATATTGGCAAGGAAAAGCTGTCTTGTACCTTTGCTTTTTTCTCCCAAACGAAGGAAACTAGAATGAAAATTTTAAAGCCTCCTGTTAGTGCTTCATCTACACGGTATAGCCCTGAATTTTCCAATGCGTAGCTCTTTGCAAAAGAGAGATATTGGCAAGGAAAAGCTGTCTTTCAACTCTTCCACAACTGAAAAACAGATAGTGTTCCCAAGCCGTCCATCCTGTAATATCTTCAGTCTCTCGTCAATGAAGAAAACAATCCCTCCAGCAGACTCTTCAACCACGATACAAGATCACAGCCAAAAGGGCGAGAAGCAACTACACTTGCGTTTAACCAAAATGGCTAAAACTTAGTGGAGGAAAGTGCAGTGCACCAAAACATAAGCTGACACAATCATGGAGAATGCGTCAGCATATATGCTCTTCTATCTATATTTTGGAAACCTGCTCTTGTCCCCTCCAGCTGCTCCATGTAGATTTGACGCCTGGCAAGGTGCATAACCCACTGACAAGCAGGCACACTCCTGCATGAGTTTTCACTCTCACTAGCAGGATGATACACATTCATTTGCATGTGCTCCACCTCTGACACACCGCCCACCCAACCACCCAGTCACCAGAGCCACCCACAAGCCAACTGGCTCCGTGATTTAATTTGCACAGTGCAGTCATCCAGGCAGCATGTCCTTCTCAATGGAATAATCTCTGGTTCCATGGAATCTTCCGCATTGGAATGCTGCGGAACAAAAAGGATTTAAACATTCAGCTTGCTAGCATTCAATGTACCTGCGGCTTGGCTCTAGCACATGGGTCTTCATCCTGTGGCCCTCCAGCTGCTGTGAAACTACACATCCCAGCATGCCCTGCCACAGTTTTGCTATTAAGGTATGCTAAAACTGAGGCAGGGCATGCTGGTATATGTAGTTCCACAGCAGCTGGAGGGTCGCAGGTTGAAGACCCATATTCTAGCATGCCTGTTCTATGATGCATGTTCCGTGATGTCACAATCAGCATGGAATGGGGTGTCTAGCATGCATTTGCTGACAGCCACTTGAGGGAGACACACATCAGGAGATGCAGCATATCGGAGGTCTTCGATGCCTTTCCAGCAAATGCACACCACCAGCTGCTGGTCTGGACACAAAACAATACCCACAATTGAAGGCTCAAAATGCCCAACTACAGGATTAATGTAAGTAGTGAATTTAGGAATGAATTTAGAAGTAGGAAATTAAGTTAGTTCACAAGTACATTCAAATTCCGATCTAAAGTCTAGGTAGGCCTCACGTCCTGGCAGCCCCCAGCATTTAAAAATGCCTTGATTAGAGGTAGGGAATTAAATGTAGATAAGAAGTAGACACAAAATAACACTCCACAGAGCAATTATCAGGTGTCTTTATCAATTGTTGCATTTAAAAAATCAAGCAATTAGGGAACACAATGTTGCGACAATGTAACCCTATTTGCAAAATAGTACTAAATAAGTTTGTCGATGTAAGACATTTGCAAAGGCGCAAACAAAACACGCTGGAAAATGCAACTGAATCTGTTTTTGGAGGTTAGAATAGATGCAGGATCAAGTAGCTCAATGGGTAGGGTGTTTGATTAGAATTCAACAGGTTATAGATTTGAATCCTGGGTATGATAGTTTGAGGTGTTATTTAATAAAGTATGTTTATATATTAGTCACACATGGCTTACTTTTACAAATGGCATGTCACCAGTTAGTGCTGACTGCTGATATGCCATTTGCACAAACACCCCATGTGTGACTGTATATGCAGTTAAGGAGGGCACCCCGGCAATACCACAAACCATTGAGTGTCAAGTATACTAGATATATCTTCATATCTCATGTGCTTTCTCTGAGACCAATCTTGTTATGCCCCTTCCCCACAAGGCATGCGCCTTTTGTCCATATTGCAAAAATGGGGAGGGGGGGGGGCATATAATTCTCTGTCACAGGGCACCAAAAAGTCTAGTTATGGCTCTGGTATGCATTATGTAATCTGGCAGACCATATCTCCAACACTGGCTGGTTGGAATAGAAATCCGGTTATCTATGTGAGCAAATGACCATCAACGATTTACTCTCAAACACTAGAAAATGGACAAACATGGTCCCCTAAACAAATTGGTTAAATTTTGGGTTTAACCAATTTGTGTAATGACCATTTTTGACCACTTTTCTAGTGTTTGGGAGCAAATGGTTAATTGACATTTGCTACTATACATTACCAGATTTTCATTCCACCCATCCAGACTGGATAGATAGCCTGACAGATAATTGTGTAGTGTACGCCCAGGATAACTGTCAGTTGTGCTTTCTTTTATGACGGCACATAAATGGGTGGGCAGATCCAGAGCAAGCACTGCCCACTCATGCATAGTTGTCAACTGATGTGAAGTTCCAGGGGGCAATCTCAGTTATAAAGAAAAGTATCTGGAAATTGTCCCTAGTTTAAAAAAAAATTGATCAACTCCATTTATTTAGTATGATATCCCAGCAGTCAGAACAACATACTTTATTAAATAACACATCTCAAACTACCATACCCAGGATTCAAACCTATAACCTGTTGAATTCTAATCAAACACCCTACCTATTGAGCTATTTGATCCTGCATAAAAATTGTGAACATTATATGAAGCTATTGGTACTTTGCAAAAAAAAAGTATCAGCATTACAACGCAGCAGATCCATGCAGTTTGCAGCCACACACTACATGTATCTGCTCAGCCACAATGCTGATTATTTCTTCACAAAGTACAAGGTGAGCTCCAAACAGAATTCTCTAGCTTAGAATTATACCTTTCTATGCCAAACCTAGAAGTCGGGCCCCCCACCCTGGGATCCCCCAGAGGGAGGCCTGTACCGTCATGCGGCAGGCTTGTCCGTTTTGGAAGCAGGCTGATGGGCAGCCCAGGCTTGCTTCAGTCTGGGCTTGGCAGGTCTGGAAGCATGAGCTTGCTTTGGGTATGCCTGACCTTGGGTACGCTTTACCTGAGGGATGAAAGGGCCAAGGGAAAGTACTTTTAGCCTTCTGCGTGGTAGGAGTCATACGAGGTAGGCAAGCTGTTTTAGCAGTAGCCAGATCAGCTACAATCTTATTGAGGTCTTCTCCAAAGAGAGTGTCTCCCTTGAAAGGAAGCACCTCCAGGGTTTTCTTGGAATCCATATCCACCGACCAGGATCTCAACCAGCTGTATAAAGTATTACCTTGGAACTAGCTCTCCACTCCCCATTATCTGGTTATCATGGCTTCCTCCGCCAGTGTCCAGACTCGCTTGCTGAAGCTCGGCCACTTCTTCCTAGCAGCAGGCTCCTGGATCACTGGGCAGCAGAGGTGCTTGGGAGCCGGAAGGGGGCGGAGCAATCAGGCAGGCAGTTGCAGTGCTGCCCAGCTATCTGTGGTGTGAGAAGAAGCAGGGGCACCCCACCGCTGGCAGTGCTGCAGCTAGCGGTGGTGGCAGCGGCGAGGCTGCTGGGCTGGGTCTTGAAAAAGGTGGAAAGAAGGGTTTTACGGCATGGAATGTAAAAACTGCGAGACCCTGCTGGTAGCGCCTTTGTCTATTTAGTAGGAAGGGCACGTAACAGCCGGGGGGCAATGGAGGAAGCCCCTTTAGGGCTGGAGCCCCTTCAGGGCTGGAGCCCGGCGGCAACTGACTCCGTTGTCTCTGGCAGTTCTGCCCCTGGACTAGAGGAATGGTCAAGAACATGGCAACATTTAATGCCAAAAAATGCAAAATCATACACGTCTCAAAAATGCAAAGGCTAACTATAATATTAAGGGCATTATAATGGCAAGAGGAAAGCTATCTAAGTATTACTATTTCAGGTGAGCAATGTAACAAAGCAATAGGAAAGGCAAGTCAGATGCTTGTTTGCATAGGTTAAAGAACCAGTAGCAGAAAAAAGTAATACAGGTTGAGTATCCCATATGCAAATATTCCGAAATACGGAATATTCCGAAATACGGACTTTTTTGAGTGAGACTGAGATAGTGAAACCTTTGTTTTTTGATGGCTCAGTGTACACAAACTTTGTTTAATACTCAAAGTTATTAAAAATATTGTATTAAATGAACTTCAGACTGTGTGTATAAGGTGTATATGACACATGAATGAATTCTGTGAATGTACACACACTTTGTTTAATGCACAAAGTTATAAAAAATATTGGCTAAAATGACCTTCAGGCTGTGTGTATAAGGTGTATATGAAACATAAATGCATTCTGTGCTTAGATTTAGGTCCCATCACCATAATATCTCGTTATGGTATGCAATTATTCCAAAATACAGAAAAATCCGATATCCAAAATTCCTCTGGTCCCAAGCATTTTGGATAAGGGATACTCAACCTGTAATGCCACTGTATAGGTCCTTGGTACAGCCACATTTAGAATCCTGTGTTCTGTTCCAGAAGCCATATCTCCAGAAGGCTGTAAATACATTAGGGCAACTAAAATTGTGCATGGCCTACATCACAAAACTTACCTGGAAATACTAAAAAATGTTGATGTGTATAGTTTGGAGAAGGGTAGAGGGAACATACAGTAATAGAAACATTTAAATATATAGGGAGGAATGTAATAGGGTGTGAGAATCAGAAAGTGAGAGATTTTGTGTTTTTTCCTGTTGTTTTTTTTTTATTGTTTGTTTTTTAAAGTGGCAATCCTTTACATGGCAAAACCAGGTTGATATTTGCCACCGTGGGCATGTGTAGAAGGGGCACTGCTACTGTTGGCATTATGTGTGTAAGCTGCACTGATATGGTGGTTATGTGTATAAAGGGCACTGCGACTGTGGGTATTATTATTATTATTATTATTATTATTACATGCGGTGTAATGACAATAAGATAGTGCTACTGTGTGGCGTATTTTGATTTGGGGTGCTATTGTGTGGCCATGCCCCTTCCTTGTGATACCTGAAGGGTTAAATCTCCTCTGTCATTGTGCATTGTGTAAATATTGTTTCTTTTTCTTTTGCCTTGGATTTAGCTTGCATTGCATAAAATGAATATAGCTCCACCCATAGTTTGTTGGGAACTGTGTGAAATCACCACCCCTAGATGAAGTACTAGGCTGTATCCTACATCCCCCCCATGTAGCCTGTTTTATCCCTCCTATGCAGTAAAGTTAAACCAATAAAGTATTTACTTTTGCCTACCCCTCCCTGGACATTCCAATCCCTCCCTAGACAATGATGCCTTATATACCATTGTTATGAACAATAAAGGCAGAGTGATTCTTAATTACATGGTGTCGTGTATAATCTGTAATTTTAAGGATTGCTCTCACTGACGTCAGTGGCCATCAAATCGAGGGGTACAAGAAGAGGCTGATATCCTTTCAAGTGGGGGCTCAGTCCTGGATTCAGTTGATCGCCCCCGAATCGGTAAGATAGAGAATTCATTGTCTGTCTTTTCCGTAAGGGATTGCGTTCAAACACTGAATTTGAACTCGCTCCGTGTTCCGGGAACACGTGACAAGGTAATATTTAAGTCCGGGACTTAATATTACGTAGTTTTATGTAAAGCCATAAAACAGGTATCAGGGATACCATATAATCTTTAATGTCTGGGACTTAAAGATACGTCTGAGAAAAGCGCAATTCTCCAAAGACGTTAGTATCTGGGATACTTAAAAAAAATAGACCTGGGGTCTATACGTAACGTAGAAAATACCCCGATTTGATCGCCTATATATTCTTGTATGTTTGTAGTGTGATAAGTTCTTATATTTGGTTCAGACGGCTGGTAAGTTTTCGTCTGCCAGATATCTTACTCAAACACTTTTCTTGCTTCCTGTTTAAAACGCTGTATTTTTTCTGACATCTTGTACGAAGGTAAGCGTACCCGTCAAAAGATTTCATGTTCTCATTATACAGATAATATTGTGATATTGTCAATGACTAATTAACTGGTGTTAGCTAATGCATGCATAGAAAGTCTTTTTGTTGTGAAATTGTATAGAAGGTTTTTTTTAAACTGCATTTTTGTTGTGATATTGCATAGACAGTTGTTATAAGTTGTTGTAGAAATTGCGTAGAAAGCTGGTGTAGATTGTATTCTTTACTATGGGAGGGGGTCAGAGTAAGACAGTCATTTATCCTCCACCTTTACCAGGAGAAACATGTAAGGAATATGTTGCCCGTAACTCCACCACAGATTATTATTTAGTTAACCCTTGGGTAGATAACTTAGCGGGGTGGACAGAGAAAGTTGGCAGCCCCAGTCCATTCCCCCGTGACGGTATTAATTATCCCTTTTATATGGACATGGTCAAAGGTCTTTGTCTGGAAGATAAGGAAGCCTGGCCATGGTATGATCATGACCCACAATGGGACATGACATATATGCGTGCTGGAGGAGAGCAATGGCTCACGATAGCACCTCATTGGTATGACAAGAATATCAAGCAGAAACAGCGTAGAATAAAATCTGTAACTTCCCGACTACACAAAGCTGAGGAATTTAGAAGCAACAAGTTTCTAAAAAACTCTTCTCCTCCGCCCTACAGTCCCCTATACCCCTCCTTAAAAGACACAGATCTGTTAGCTGCAGTTGCTTTGTCACGAATTCCGATGCAAAGGGGAGGGGGAGGAGGGGAAGGGGAAGGAGAAGGAGGCTCAGTTGCTTTGTCACGAATGCCGATGCAAAGGGGAGGGGGAGGAGGGGAAGGGGAAGGAGAAGGAGGCTCAGGAGGAATAGCCCCCCCTGACAGTACCCTCCACATAGACGTAACCACCCCCGCCCCTAGTGCCCCTACTCCTAACAAACAAATCACCTCCCGCCGTAACGCTGACTCAACTGTCATCATTCACCACCCTCTTACCCCCTCCATAACGCGATCCGGCACTGGTTTCCTTGAAAACAGTGCTGATGCCAGCAGTGTCGCCACCCAGCACCTGCCCTTTATGACAGTAGGGGATCAGTTGTTAAAGAAACCCATTGAAATAGAGGATTTGGACAGAATTGTTAAGAACTGTCCCAAACCCACTGTTGCACCTGACGGCTGCATAGCTTACTTGAAAAAGGCTTGCACAGGACGCAGCTATACTCAAGAAGATATGAAGCTGATCATAGATGGGGTTATAGACCATTACAACGGGTGGGATTGGAAAAAGATTCCCACCATAAACACTCCTACCACCCTTAACGATGCCGTTCGCTACCCTCTCAATACTGGGGACGGTGTAACGGAGATGTGGAAGGAAATTGAGACCCATATGAAAGAGATTTTTAAAACCCGAGCTTCTCTTCCTATTGCCGTAGCATGTAAACAAAAGCCCACTGAAACTGTCACTGAGTTTTGGAAGAGGTTAAAAAAGTGTTGGTCTGAAGATGCAGGTCTTACTCTTGTAGATACAGACCATTTACTAATTTCTACCTTTGTAAATAACTTGTTGCCATCTGTTATGGTCCCAGTTAAGCAAGGTGTTTCTTCCTGGACCTCTGATAATATTAAGGAATTTGAAAAGCACTTATATGAAAAGGAAGCTGCAGGATGCTTTGATGTTAAAAAACCCTTGCAGAATGCCCCAACTCATAATTACCAAAATCAGAGAGGTCGGGGAGATAGACGCCAGCAGCACTCCACTGGCCCACCCCGCAATCCAGCCCGATATCAAAACCCACAAGCCAGGCCACCCCACCCCCCTGACTCTGCCAGCAGGAAACAAACCTCCTGCTTCAACTGTGGAAGGGACGATCACTGGGCAAGGGATTGCCCTTGTCCCCCACAAAACCACCGACAGCCCCAAGCTCCGGCTCCCTCCCGGGATCATCCCCGACAGTCACACAACAACCCCTTTCAGGATCATGTCCGATTCCGAGTTGACTGGCAGGATCCCTCCCACTGACGGGGCCCGGAGGAGGGTATCCCAGCCTTTGCCCAACTCACCAGACACTGGAAGGACCCACCGCTACTAACCTTGATTATAGGAAAGAGAGCAATCCCTTTCCTGGTGGATAGCGGGGCAACTACTAGTGTTTTGTGTGTCGACCTGTACGATGGTCATTTGGAAAAGACTGCTCCTTCAATGGGAATCAATGGGATACCCACAGATGCTTACCTGACAGATGCCCTTAGTGTCAGAACCACGGGAGGCACGTATATGGGTAAACACAATTTCACTGTAATACCTGAATGTCCAATTAATCTTCTGGGAAGGGATCTTCTTAGCAAACTCGAAATCTCCATTCTCCCTTCACCCACTAGCAGTGGCCTGGAGGTCGAGTCCCCACACCTACCGGTGTGGGAGGCAACAGACATTACACCTGATTTTGACAAAGTGAACCCTGCTCTATGGTCGGAGGGTCCCTATGACACTGGCCTCATTCCTTGCACACCATATAGAGCAACCCTGAAACCTGACACACAACCTGTCTATCAAAAGCAATACCCCTTGTCACAAGAGAAGGTTGAAGGTCTTAGACCAATGATACAACAGTTTCTCCAACAAGGCATTCTCAGACACATAATCTCACCTTACTGCACACCAGTCAACCCTGTTGCTAAGTCAGATGGTAGTGTAAGGTTTGTACAAGACCTCAGGGCAATTAACCAACTCATTGTGCCCATAGCACCCATTGTACCTGACATTAACTCACTCATTTCAGCTATCCCTGCAGATGCTGCAATTTTTTCTGTGATTGATTTAAAAAATGCATTTTTTAGCATTCCAGTGGATGCACAGACACAGTTACTTTTTGCATTTTCTTTTGAGGGCAAGCAACTCACCTGGTGTCGTTTACCCCAGGGCTATATTGACGCACCCGTTGTCTATAGCATTGTACTCCAGGCCACATTGGGGCCCTGGCAACCTCACCATGGTTCAGTCCTGCTACAGTATGCAGATGATCTGCTGCTCTGTAGTCAAACTGAGGAGGCCTGCCGGGAGGATGGTATATCACTGTTAAACTGGCTCTGTGAATGTGGACACAAGGTGTCCAAAACAAAAATGCAATGGTGTAAGAAGCATGTGGATTACTTAGGTTTTGTGCTCACTCAGGGGGAAAGGAAAGTCAGTCCACAGCGCATTCAGTCTGTATTGGGCCTGGTCACCCCAACTACCCAGAGAGAACTGCTGTCTTTTCTGGGTATGGTAAATTACTGCAGACAGTGGATATCTGATTGTTCCTATTATGATAACATTTTGAGACAAGCCACACTGAAAGACAAACCTAATATTGTACAATGGTCACAAGAAATGTTAACTGCATATGAAAGCTTAAAGTGTATGTTAATGAAAAGTCCGGCACTTGGCCTCCCCAACTATGTACTACCTTTTCATTTGTTTGCAAGGGACAATTGTAAAACCATGGCGGGGGTGCTCACACAGTTTCATGGAGGAAAGTTGCGCCCAGTGGCATTTTTTTCCAAAGTAATGCCTGTCACTGTGCAAGGTATGCCTGCTTGCCTCAGGGCACTTGCAGCCTGTGCAATGGTAACTGAAATGGCCACCACACTCACCCTAGGCCACACAACAATACTTCACACCACTCATGATGTTCTAACCATTTTAAAAGGGTTACACACACAACACATGTCAGCTCAGCGCCTTAGTGGATATGAGGTTCTCCTTTTGAACAACCCCTCACTCACCATTAAGTATGCCACCAACTCTTCAGGTCCTGCACCCATTCTCAACGCTCTACTGGGGCTCAAAGGTCCTGAAGACCACCCTCCTGAACCCCATGACTGCTCAGCCTCCATTGAGTCTGAAACATCCCCCAGACTGGACATGTCCCCTGTCCCTGTCCCCGACGCGGATGTCATTTTTGTAGATGGTTCCTGTAGCAGACCCAATGACACCACGTACCAAGCGGGTTATGCTATTGTCACTCTCCCTGACATTATTCTGGAAGCACAGCCCATTCCTTACCAGTCAGCACAGGCTGCAGAGCTCATTGCTCTCACAAGGGCTTGTCACCTTTACCGGAATAAACCAGTCACCATCTACACTGACTCCAAATACGGGTACGGCGTCGTGCATGACCATGGGGTCATTTGGCAACGCCGTGGTTTCCTTGGAGCTGATGGAAAAGGCATATCACATGCCCAACTCATCTCTGACCTTCTGCATGCCATAACCTTACCCTCTGACATTGCAATCCTCCATTGCAGGGCACACACGGGGGGAAAGGATGCAGTCTCCCTTGGAAATGCCCTTGCTGACTCTGCTGCCAAACATGCAGCCTCACAGCCCATCACTCAGGCCCACATGGCCATCATGACCCCCCCAGCTCTCGACAACCATTACCTGATCACCCAGTTACAGGCCTCAGCCTCCACTGCCGACCTAGCTGACTGGACTTACCCAGTTTTGCAGAAGAATCCTAAAACAGGATTAATCTGCAAAGAGGGGAAACCTTGTATACCCCAGTCCAGTGCACCCTTGTTTATTGCTCACTACCATGGCATAGGACACCACAGTAAGGCAACAACTACCTTACTTTTACGTAATGATTTCTATGTCACGGATGCCAAGTCATTAGTAGATCAGTATGTCAGTAGATGTATCACTTGCCTGCGAAACAACCCCAACAACCCTGACAAGGCAAAACATCAGCATCTTGAATATCCCACCACACCCTTTACACACCTGCAAATTGACTTCACCCATATCCCAGGTACTGGTAAACAGGAATATGCCCTGGTCATTGTAGACATGTTCTCTCGATGGCCAGAGGTATTCCCCACTAAATCTGAGGATGCAAAGACAGTTGCTAGGATCCTAACTCAGGAAATCATCCCCAGATGGGGGTGCCCATTGCAAATCAATAGTGATAAAGGCTCCGCCTTTACAGCAAAAATTACACAGGCCTTGGTAAAGGCCCTGCAGGTGGAATGGAAGTTCCACATCCCGTATCACCCGCAGAGTTCAGGGGTCGTAGAACGCATGAATAGGACCCTCAAAGACAAGCTTAGGAAGGCCACAGGAGGCACCTTCCACAAATGGAAGCAAGTCCTTCCCATTATCTTGGCAGAAATTAGAATGACACCACAAAAGACTTTGGGTTACTCCCCCTTTGAAATATTAATGGGTAGGCCCTTCCCTACACCTTGGGCTAAGAAACCATTAGTAATACAGGAGGGAGATCTAGAACTTATCAGAGAAGAGTATGTCAGGTCCCTGATAATAAAACTGAATGAAATTGAACATGAGGTTGTTTGTAAAAACCCTTTGAATCCACAGGAACCTACACACCCCTTTAAAGTCGGAGACAGAGTCGTGGTGAAGGTGCTCCCCAGGAACAAGAGCCCAGGAGACTTTACCTACGGTCCAGAGACAGAGGTCGTAGCAGTAACCAGAACAGCAGTCCTGACAGAGGAAAGCCCCACCTGGATCCATGCATCCCGAGTGAAAAAGATTCCTAGACCAGACCTAGAGAGGGAAGCAAGTGATTCCAGCGAGGTACAAACGGGGGCAGACAGCCCTGACCTCCCACCTAGCGAAGACAGAAGAACAGAGGAGGATGAGGAACCTGTCCCCTACCTCTATCCTGGGGACTATGTTGATAATCCTAATGGTCCTCACTTGCCAAGCTACAGCTGAAGTAGACATTACACAAAAATCCGGCACCTACACATTTTGGTATAACTCCTCCAATACTGAGGTTGCCGCCTATAAAATAGATTTCTGTACCATTGCTCCCTGTCTTAACAAACATTATGCCTGGCAGTGTGATCAGTATGGTACACGTAATACCCCCACTGAAGCCTATATTTGTGTTACTAGTAAATATTGGGGAAATAAATGTGCGTATTGGGGATCAGTGGGATGGAATTCTGGCCATAGTTATGGATACCAGCCCAAAGAGGCTCTCTCAAGAAAAGACAAATATGGTGAGTCCCTGCTTACCCGTCTTACCCTTCATAGACAAAACAGATGTGATAGTAAATTCATATTAAGCATAAAACATCCCCAGTCTACTGATGCAGGCACCTATGTCCTAGGTGAATCCTTTTTTTTAAACCCATCCCTTACACCATTCTTGTTACAGGATATGTTTAACAATGAAAAGTATGCCCAGCTCAAGCCCCCTAAACCACGCCCCAACCTCTTGAAACCTCATATAACCACCTTCAAGGATATGATGGCCGTTAACAATCCCACCTTTAAAGACACCCTAGCTATTGAAACTGGTTTCTCTGACATCAATTTCTGGTTAGAATGGATGAAGTATAGTGCTAGCAAACATAATAAAAGTAACTGTTATGTCTGTGGCAAATCTAGGCCCCACCTAGGTACAGTGCCCCTTAATATACCCCTAGAACAGGAAAATTGTTTTTTCAGCCTTTTTAATGACACCAAAACAAATGACAGTCAGTGCGAAATGTGGAAAAGGGAATATCCCATATTGTCAAAAAATCCCAACCCAGGAAGCACCATAACCATATATCCTGGAAACTATACCTGTTATACATCTAACACCACCACAGGGAGAAATTTAAAAACCTTCCCACCAGGGTATTGTGCAAATAAAAGAACAACTGTTTTAGTCAACCAAACTAGATCATTAGGCGACATTTATTACATATGTGGGGATATGAAACTTAGAAGTAAATTAGACACACCATGGTATGGTGAGTGTGCCCTGGCCAAAGTCATAATGCCACTCCTAATGATCACCGATGACCCCACTCCTCCCTCTAATACTCCTGCTAATCGAAAGAAAAGAGCACTCCCAGGAGGTAGCTTTGACCCCCACGTATACATTGATGCTATAGGGGTCCCAAGAGGTGTTCCAAATGAGTTCAAAGCTAGAGATGAGGTGGCTGCGGGTTTTGAATCATTGTTCCCTATAGTAACTGTAAATAAAAACGTAGCCTGGATTAATTATATATATTATAATCAACAAAGATTTGTTAATGATACCAAAGATGCTCTTAAAGGTATAGCTGAACAGCTAGAAGCCACTTCCCAAATGACATTTCAAAATAGAATGGCTCTTGACATGATTCTAGCAGAAAAAGGCGGTACATGTGTTTACATTAGTAAGGTGGAAGGCTGTTGTACATATATTCCTGACAACACTGGTCCTAATGGTAAGGTTACTTTAGCCATAAACAAATTAGAAACCTTATCCATAGAACTTAAGAAAAATTCAGGTGTTGATAACCCATGGAGCCAATATTTTGGGTGGTTTGAAAATTGGAAACAGGCTCTGGTGCAAATAAGCATATTCATACTTGTAACTTTAATTCTTTTAGGCATTATAGTTTATTGTGTAATTCCCTGTGGAAAGAAACTTACCTCCAAAGGCATTGATAAGGCCCTGATGTACTATGATATAACCCCCAGTCCTGTCACCTCCTCTGATAGTAAGGGACCCGATGATTATGTTCAATATCTAAAAAATTGGAGAAACAAAAAGAGGGCTCTACAGAAGAATCATGTCGTATAACAATCATGATTCTAAGAGGGGATTGAAGGGTTAAATCTCCTCTGTCATTGTGCATTGTGTAAATATTGTTTCTTTTTCTTTTGCCTTGGATTTAGCTTGCATTGCATAAAATGAATATAGCTCCACCCATAGTTTGTTGGGAACTGTGTGAAATCACCACCCCTAGATGAAGTACTAGGCTGTATCCTACATCCCCCCCATGTAGCCTGTTTTATCCCTCCTATGCAGTAAAGTTAAACCAATAAAGTATTTACTTTTGCCTACCCCTCCCTGGACATTCCAATCCCTCCCTAGACAATGATGCCTTATATACCATTGTTATGAACAATAAAGGCAGAGTGATTCTTAATTACATGGTGTCGTGTATAATCTGTAATTTTAAGGATTGCTCTCACTGACGTCAGTGGCCATCAAATCGAGGGGTACAAGAAGAGGCTGATATCCTTTCAATACCACACCTTCTTTTTTTAAGGAGCGCACTATTGGAGAGAGGGCCCAAATTAATAGTTTGCAGGGAGGCGCCAAACACCCTAGCACTGGCCCTTTGGTAGGGGACAGGATTTGCTTCTGCTTGTGCACATATGTTATGATTGCCAGCCAACAGCACTGGTTTTGCCTATAACACTAACTATAAATATTTTGAATTGGTCCTGGACCACCAATCCAAGGCACCCCTGCAAGTGTCCTGAGGCACCCCAGGGTGCAGTTTGAGAACCACTGGTCTAGTGAGTACCCAGGATAATTATTGTAGCTGGTCTGCGGGTAACAGCTCTCAGATCCACTTCTAGAAAAAATGCAGCAATGTAATTTGAGTGACAAACTGCAGAGATGAACCCTTTCTGTGACTGCTGCACAGGGATCACACAAACTCTATTCATAGGGCTGACTTCACTTAGGGGAGATGTTCTCACCCCGCAAAGAAGTGCGAGTATATACCGCACTTACGGTACCATTGGATTTACAGATATTTTCTTGCAATACACTATGGGGGTCATTCTGAGTTGATTGCTCGCTAGCAGTTTTTAGCAGCCATGCAAACGCATTGTCGCTGCCCACTGGAGAGTGTATATTCACTTTGGAGAAGTGCGAACACTTGAGCAGCCGAGCGCCTGCAAAATCGTTTCAAAATAAGACCAGCACTGTAGTTACACTTCGTGTGCGTTGATTCTAACAACCGAGGGACGGCTTTTAATGTCACACACCCATCTAGCGAATGCCCAGCCACGTCTGCATTTCTTCTGCCACGCCTGCATTTTTCCAAGCACTCCCTGAAAACGGTCAGTTGACACCCAGAAACGCCCTCTTTCTGTCAATCTCCTTGTGGCCTGTTCTGTGATTGGAATAATCGCTAGAACTAGTGCAAAACCACAATGGACTTTGTACCCGTACGATGCGCATGCACATTACGGAGCATGCGCATGCACAGATTAGCCATTTTTTTTCAACTGATTGCTACGCAGCGAACAACGGCAGCAAGCGATCAACTCGGAATGACCCCCTATATACATAGAAACATGGATTTTTACTGCAGGAATTATGGTTAGTTTAGGGGTATCGGTTAGGGTCAACAGAGGTGTAGCTAGGGGTCCAAGCGCCCCTGGCAAAGTAAGGGACTGGCGCCCCCCCTTTCGATAAAGCATTGCAGTCCATTGGCGGTTACCATGTTGGAGCCACAGCAACTGACCCCCTCCCCCACACGCTGCCCTACATCATCGGCTGGGATTCACTGTTGGTGTGAAGCCACTGGGAACATTCTGGTAGCATTAGCAGCAGTCTGTGTCATAGATAGGGAAGGCAGAAGGTTAACTAGCTAATAGCAGTCTGTTGGCAGCAGAGGCTGGGCGGGGGGCTGAGAATGAGCCAACGCTGATCAGTGTCCAGTCTGCTCAGACAAAAATATTTTGTGATCAGGGCTGGTTCTAGACCAAAGGAGCCAATGGCAAAAATTTCCTTTGGCACCCCCCCCCCCCCACACACACACACATACACACACACACACACACACACACAAACACACACACACACACACACACACACACACACACACACAAAAAGAACATATCCCAGTTTAACATAACGCTATGTGGTGCAAGGTGTGGAGCTGGTCACTTGTATCAGACCTCTGACATTTGCCTTTTCACCCATATTGCATACTTTTTCTTGCAGGTTGTGTCTTAATTCAAGAAGTGTTCTAAGTACTTCAGCTTAGTATCTTTACTGACCCCTCTTTACCCCACACTACATAACTGACCCCTCTATACCCTACACTACATCACTGACCTTTCTATAACCATCACTGCATTACTGACCCCTCTATACAGTACACTGACCTCTATATACCTGCTAGTACATCCCTGATGCCTATATTCCCTAAGCTAAATCCCTGACGCCTCTATTCCCTACGCTACATCCCTGACGCCTCTATTCCCTATGCTACATCCCTGACGCCTCTATACCCTACGCTACATCCCTGATGCCTCTATTCCCTACGCTACATTCCTGATGCCTCTATAACCTACGCTACATCCCTGACGCCTCTATACCCTACGCTACATCCCTGACGCCTCTATACAGTACAATGCATTACTGATCCCTCTAGACCATACATCCTCATTACATCAGAGAGATAGTGAAACACTGGAAAAAATAAGGCTAAAGTGGACTACAGAAACTGATGCTCTAAACAAAGGAGAGAGAGAGAGAGAAAAGCACAAGGGAAAGTGGGCAATCGGAACACCATAGAGAGAGGAGAGATAGAAATGCCTGAAAAAGTAAAGGGGGTTGGGTATGGCATCCGGCGCTCGGGATTCCAGCAGTCACATGATACCTAATCCTAATCCTAACCCTCTGGGGGGGTGGCGGATAGGGCTAACCCTCAGGGGGTGGCAGCTAGGACTAACCCCCCCCCCCCTCCTAGTGCCTTCCCTAACACCCCCTCCCCCGGTCCTAACCCTCCCTCCAATACTCGCCTTCGGGATGTTGGCTGTCTGTGTGCCGGCACCAGTCTCCCAAGTGGTGTCAGGATTCCAACATCGGTCAAATGACCGCCGGTATACCGTCTGCCAGGATGGTAAATGTATCCTGAGGACAGGTAGTGAGTGTGGAGGGATAGGTGGTTCAGTAAAATGTAACAGCTCAAACTGCGATCATTCACTGATAAATTGATTTATAGCTCTCCCTTTTTAACCATTGCAGTCATAAAAGCAATGTTTTTTAAACTTTTAAATAAAGCTTGTTAGCATCCCCAGCACACTGTATATGCTGGGAGATGTAGTTCTCAATATGAAAACATTTAATTACTGTATGAACTCTAATTCCCCAACTGAAACCTCTCACAAACACACACTCCTAAATCTAGTACACACACACACACACACACACACACACACACACACACACACACACACACACACACACACACACATTTCCCCAGTACTGACAACTCTCATCACTTCCACACACTGACAACTCCCTCCTGCTCCTCTCCCCACTGACACTGACAGCTCCCTCACAGTCACACACATCCTCCACCCCCCCACCCCCCCCACACACACACTGATAGCACACATGCACAAATCCCCCCCTCCTCGACACTAACTGTCACGGACTGCTTGGGCAGCAGGGGGCAGGCTCTGACTTGAAGTGCTGAAATTCAACAGCTCTCTCGAACTTGCAAGGCATGGCTGTGCAGCTGTCTCCAGCCATCTCCTTGCCCACTGTGTAATTTGTGGCGTTCTCTGATGTTCCCCGCTCTGCCTCTACAACCGGCACATAATGTACAGCAGTGGTGACTCCTGAGTATGGGCCTGGAGAACTCCGCCTACCGGGGGGTAGGGATTAATAATTTCAAAGGGGCAGAGCTAGGAGTGAAGCAGTGGACAGCAGTTGAGGGGCGTTTCAAACTGTAACAGGGTTGGGACAATTTCAGTATCCTTCCCTCACCGTCTAATTGGTCAGTCCCACGCTGATTGCCATAGCGCCCTTTCGAGACTGCAGAACTCTATCCCTTAGCCACGGTTGGCACAGCTGGATGGTGCCCCTGGCAAGTGCCATCCTGGCCAAGGGGTAGATACGCCCCTGAGGGTCAGGGCCAGAAACAGAAATCTCGGGGCCCAGTACACTGATATCTCTGGGGCCCCCTCAACCCCCCCTTAACTTGGCAGAGGGATCTTTAAAAAAAAATGGAGCCTTTGACTCGGACCGTCAGTGAGGCCGGCAGGTGGTTTTCATACTGGGCTATCCAGCTCTTCGGTGGCGGTGGCAGGGACATTCAGAAAAGGGCCAGCACAGCAACATGCATAATAATGGCAATACAGTATGGACCACAGGGACTGGACAAAGTGATGGGGTAAAAGGAGGGGGGAGGGTTTAGTTGGCCTGTTAATTGTTTTCCTGCTTAAATTGAGCAGTTGGTGGATACACTTTAAAAAGCAATATTGGCACTGTGGCCCCATTATTTCTGTTCTTAATACTTGGAGCCCTGAACAAGTGTCCCCTTTGTCCCCCCTGTCACCGGGCCTGTTCAGGCGTTACCTATGGAGAAGCTGCGACATGACATCCTAGGACACGATACTGCACCATGCATCACCATTATATTTCAGTGTGCCTTGTCAATATTTAAATCTTGTTCTGTGTGACGTGAGTTGTAAATGGTTGAAAATCTCTGTGCTACAGTATCGTCACCATGTAGTTATAACAACACCGCAAAACCACCAAAAGACGTGTTTTGGTAGAGGGACTGCTGGAGGGGCCCATTGGGGCCCCCAGTTTGCTACCCCACCCCAGTATACCTGTGCTGTAGCCAGTGGAAGGGGCACTATCTTCCCGGTGATCTCTTCGGGAAGATGGTGCCGCACATAGAAAGCAAAGACTCTGGCTGCACTCTCCTGCCCTCGCTCTAAGCAAGGTGATCGGGCCACAAAAGGACCCCTGTCGGACCCCGGCCTGTGGGCCACAAAAGGATGCATTGGGGGCGGCATGCGGCCCATGGGTTTGACACCCCTGCCCTAGAGTATCAAAATTTGTTTCACGGCACCCCTAGGCCAAAGTTTTTTTTATTGAGAAATTCAGAAAAAAATATAAAATTAAGTAAATTGTGTTTATAGCATGTCATCCTCAGGTTCAGTTATGTTGTGAGGGAATGGTTTTGCCAATTTAATAAAGTATAAATAATTTTAATTGGTCCTGGACCACCAAACTATGCTACCAGTGCAAGAACCCCAGTTTGGAAACTACTGCCATAAAATAAACCTTTTTTGTTTTTTTTTAAACTACATGTAATACACCTTAGAGCTCAGTTCCTAAAAGGTTTTAAACCCTTGCATACAGTAAACTACACATATTTAAAAATCCTACACCGGGCACAAGTGCTCACGGGCCAATTTCATGGCAGTCTCGGATAGGAGGGCATTGTGGATTCACCAAGGGAATGCTGATGCTGACTCCAAGAAGAAAGGGAGTCTCTTCCCTATGAAGGTGAAGCCTTGTTTGGCGACGGCCTAGTTAATTTGATCTCGGCAGCTCCCGCAGGTAAGTCATCCTTCTTGCCCTATGTTCCCTCTCAACGGATGAAGACGCATCATTATCTGACGCAGTCATTTCGGCCCAATAGATATGCAAGAAGTTAAGATTCCCCTTTCTTTGCAGGTAGAGGAAGGAAAAGAGGGAAGAGGTCTGTAGCCTCTTCAAGATCGCAGGAGCAGAGATCGTCCTCTGCTTCTGCCAAATCCACTGCATGACGCTGGGGCTCTCTTGCAGGAGCCCGCACCAGTGGGGGGCACGTCTAAAACTCTTCAGTCAGTTCTGAATTCATTCGGACCTGGACTCGTGGGTTTTACAAATAGTGTCCCAAGGGTACAAACTGGGGTTTCAAGACGTTCCCCCTCACCGATTGTTCAAATCAGCCTTAGTCAGCAGGGAGAAGGTTTTTATTCAAGCCTCTTCGTGGTCCCGAAGCCGGACGGCTCAGTCAGACCAATCTTAAATCTGAAATCCCTTAATTTCTACCTAAAGAAATTCAATTTCAAGATGGAATCTCTCAGGGTAGTGATCTCCAGTCCGGGGGATAAAGGAGATTTCATGGTTTTGGTAGACATAAAGGATGCCTACTTATATGTTCCCATTTAGCCACTGCATCAAGCTACCTGAGGTTTGCAATTCAGGATTGTCATTACCAATTTCAGACGTTGCCGTTTGGTCTGTCCACGGCTCCGAGGATTTTCACCAGGGTGATGGCGGAAATGATGGTTCTCCTTCGCAATCAAGGAGTCACAATTATCCCGTACTTGGATGATCTCCTGATAAAGGCGAGATCCAGGGACCAGTTGGTGCAAAACATCTACTCTCCCTGACAGTTCTTCAACAACATGGTTGGCTCCTAAACTTGCCAAAATCGCAGTTGGTCCCAATGACGCGGTTGTTGTTTTTGGGAGTGATACTGGACACAGAAGAGGTTTTCTTCTAGTGGAAAGGCTCTGGAGATCCAGAGTCTGGTCAAACAAATTCTGAAACCAGCAAGAGTGTTAATCCATCAATGCATTCAGTTGCTGGGGAAGATGGTTGCGGCCTACGAGGCCATTCAGTTTGGCAGGTTCCATGCCAGAGTGTTCCAGTGGGACCTGTTGGACAAGTGGTCCGGATCCCACCTACACATGCACCGGAGGATAATCCTGTCTTCCAAGACCAGAATCTCACTCCATTGGTGGCTGCACAGTTCTCACCACCTAGAGGGGCGATGGTTCGGGATCCAGGACGGGATCCTAGGGACCACGGATGCAACCCTCCGAGGCTGGATAGCAGTCACACAGGGGGAAAACATCCAAGGAAGATGGTCAAGTCTTCCTTGGATGTTTTCATCTCCACATAAATGTTCTGGAGTTAAGGGCCATTTAATAACTGCAGACACAGTACGCACTGGGACGGGTGCCCAGCATCCTCTACGGACTAAGAGAAAAGGATTTACCGGTAGGTATTAAAATCCTATTTTCTCTAACGTCCTAGAGGATGCTGTGGACTCCGTAAGGACCATGGGGATAGACGGGCTCCGCAGGAGACATGGGCACTTTAAGAAAGACTTTAGTTCTGGGTGTGCACTGGCTCCTCCCTCTATGCCCCTCCTCCAGAACTCAGTTTGATACTGTACCCAGTGGAGACTGGGTGCTTTTCAGGAGCTCTCCTGAGCTTTCTGACAGAAAGTATTTTGTTAGGTTTTTAATTTTCAGGGAGCACTGCTGGCAACAGACTCCCTCATCGAGGGACTGAGGGGAGAGAAGCAGCCCTACTCTCTGAGTTGCAAGGTCCTGCTTCTTAGGCTACTGGACACCATTAGCTCCAGTGGGATTGGTACGCAGGATCTTACCCTCGCCGTCCGTCCCAGAGCCGCGCCGCCGTCCCCCTCGCAGAGCCGGAAGATAGAAGCCGGGTGAGTATGAGAAGAAAAGAAGACTTCAGAGGCGGCAGAAGACTTCATGATCTTCACTGAGGTAACGCACAGCACTGCAGCTGTGTGCCTTTGCTCCCATACACCTCACATACTCCGGTCACTGTAAGGGTGCAGGGCGCAGGGGGGCGCCCTGGGCAGCAATATAAACCTCTTTCGCAAAAATATAACATATATACAGCTGGGCACTTTATATATGTATAAGCCCCCACCAATTTTACAGTTTAAGCGGGACAGACGCCCGCCTCCGAGGGGGCGGGGCTTCTCCCTCAGCACTCACCAGCGCCATTTTTTCTCCACAGCACCGCTGAGAGGAAGCTCCCCGGACTCTACCCTGCTTATACCACGTTAGACAAGAGGGTTGAAAAGAGGGGTGGGGGGGGCACATAATTCGCAAATTACATACAGCAGCACTACTGGGCAAACATTAAGTTACTGTTTTATTCCTGGGTTATATAGCGCTGGGGGTTGTGCTGGCATACTCTCTCTCTGTCTCTCCAAAGGGCCTTGTGGGGAAACTGTCTTCAGAAAAAGCATTCCCTGTGTGTGTAGTGTGTCGGTACACGTGTGTCGACATGTCTGAGGAAGAAGGCTATATTAGAGAGGAGCGGGAGCAAATAAATGTGGTGTCTCCGCCGACAGCTGATTGGATGGATATGTGGAATGTTTTAAATGCTAGTGTAAACTCATTGCACAAAAGATTAGACAAGGCAGAAGCTTTGGGACAGTCAGGGTTTCAACCCATGCCTGATCCTATGTTGCAGGGACTGTCAGGGTCTCATAAGCGCCCACTATCCCAGATTGTTGACACAGATACCGACACGGATTCTGACTCCAGTGTCGATTACGATGATGCAAAGTTACAGCCAAAATTGGCAAAATCCATTCGATTTATGATTATGACAATAAAAGATGTTTTGCACATCACAGAGGAACCCCCTGTCGCTGACAAGAGGGTACATATGTACAAGGGAAAGAAGCCTGAGGTAACCTTTCCCCCCTCACACGAGCTGAACGAGTTATGTGAAAAAGCTTGGGAATCTCCAGATAAAAGACTGCAGATTTCCAAAAGGATTCTTATGGCGTATCCTTTCCCATCAACGGATAGGTTACGATGGGAATCCTCCCCTAGGGTGGACAAAGCATTAACACGCTTATCCAAGAAGGTAGCCCTCCCGTCCCAGGATACGGCTACCCTCAAAGAGTGTGCTGACCGCAAACAGGAGATTACCCTGAAGTCCATTTATACACATTCAGGTACCTTACTCAGACCGGCAATTGCGTCGGCCTGGGTGTGTAGTGCTGTAGCGGCATGGACAAATACCTTATCTGAGGGGATGGATAGCCTGGACAAGGATACTATTTTATTGACCCTGGGGCATATAAGAGATGCTGTCCTATATATGTGTGTATGCAAACTACAGGTGGTGCTGCAGGGCCCACACCTTTTACTTGTCTTGTAGAGCAGCTCTGAAGCTGTTACAGTGCCCAGCTGCTGCAAGAAATCAGCTTGAATGCTTCAGGGGCTTGGGCATGGCCAACATGAGCCCCACACCGAAGGAGGGTGGGGGTGTTTAATGCAAACTTGGGGTTATACAAGTGCCGCAAAAGGCCGCCATGCCCTGCATGCCCCTTTTCTCTTTTCATATACAGATGAGGGTTCCAGCCAACTTTGGCCCACTGCTTGGATGACATCACCGTATGCAAATCCGTCTGCTGCAGACCTTCCCCCAGGAATGCTTGCAATAGTTGTTGCATATGGTTTAATGTCTGAGGGTGCTTCAGTATTAGGCAGCCTTCCGCCCTCCCATGTTCATCTGAAAAGATGTGGTCTTCCTGCAGTTGTTGTCCCCAGACGAGAGTTCCCTTGTGCTTCCTCAGTTAAATCTCCTTAACTTGACGGGGGTGTGCCCGAGCAGCCGCCCTCCCCAGCCCTATCCCAACACATACTTATCTTGCATATGAGATCTCTTGATCATGAAGATAGTTCTCACAGGTTGAGGTTCATCCTGGCCCCGCTCCCCGCTGGAGAGCGCTGATGGGGACAGCAGCGGGGCTTCAGCAGAAGGGTGAGTATGTGTGGCCAGAGACCTCCCTTCCCATGTGCAGGCCTGCAGAGTCTGCCACGCAGGATGGGGCATGTGGCACTCTCCCTCCCAGGGGCTCTTCCAGATGTAGCTCCTCAGCAGTATTTTTCCCGGGCTGCGCGGCGCTCTCCCCGACTGGCATCCGCCCTGGAACACTGCCTTCCTCAACGCAACATCAGCAGGGGGCCCTGGCCTCATCACCATCCCAGGTCTTTCTCATGTATGTATCATGTATGTGTGTGTGATATATGTATGAATCATATATGTTTGTGATATATCTATCTATCTATCTATCTATCTATCCATCGTATGTGTGTGTATATATATTAGAGATGAGCGCCTGAAATTTTTCGGGTTTTGTGTTTTGGTTTTGGGTTCGGTTCCGCGGCCGTGTTTTGGGTTCGAACGCGTTTTGGCAAAACCTCACCGAATTATTTTTGTCGGATTCGGGTGTGTTTTGGATTCGGGTGTTTTTTTCCAAAAACACTAAAAAACAGCTTAAATCATAGAATTTGGGGGTCATTTTGATCCCAAAGTATTATTAACCTCAAAAACCATAATTTACACTCATTTTCAGTCTATTCTGAATACCTCACACCTCACAATATTATTTTTAGTCCTAAAATTTGCACCGAGGTCGCTGTGTGAGTAAGATAAGCGACCCTAGTGGCCGACACAAACACCGGGCCCATCTAGGAGTGGCACTGCAGTGTCACGCAGGATGTCCCTTCCAAAAAACCCTCCCCAAACAGCACATGACGCAAAGAAAAAAAGAGGCGCAATGAGGTAGCTGTGTGAGTAAGATTAGCGACCCTAGTGGCCGACACAAACACCGGGCCCATCTAGGAGTGGCACTGCAGTGTCACGCAGGATGGCCCTTCCAAAAAACCCTCCCCAAACAGCACATGACGCAAAGAAAAAAAGAGGCGCAATGAGGTAGCTGACTGTGTGAGTAAGATTAGCGACCCTAGTGGCCGACACAAACACCGGGCACATCTAGGAGTGGCACTGCAGTGTCACGCAGGATGTCCCTTCCAAAAAACCCTCCCCAAACAGCACATGACGCAAAGAAAAAAAGAGGCGCAATGAGGTAGCTGTGTGAGTAAGATTAGCGACCCTAGTGGCCGACACAAACACCGGGCACATCTAGGAGTGGCACTGCAGTGTCACGCAGGATGTCCCTTCCAAAAAACCCTCCCCAAACAGCACATGACGCAAAGAAAAAAGAGGCGCAATGAGGTAGCTGTGTGAGTAAGATTAGCGACCCTAGTGGCCGACACAAACACCGGGCCCATCTAGGAGTGGCACTGCAGTGTCACGCAGGATGTCCCTTCCAAAAAACCCTCCCCAATCAGCACATGATGCAAAGAAAAAGAAAAGAAAAAAGAGGTGCAAGATGGAATTATCCTTGGGCCCTCCCACCCACCCTTATGTTGTATAAACAAAACAGGACATGCACACTTTAACCAACCCATCATTTCAGTGACAGGGTCTGCCACACGACTGTGACTGATATGACGGGTTGGTTTGGACCCCCCCCAAAAAAGAAGCAATTAATCTCTCCTTGCACAAACTGGCTCTACAGAGGCAAGATGTCCACCTCATCTTCACCCTCCGATATATCACCGTGTACATCCCCCTCCTCACAGATTATCAATTCGTCCCCACTGGAATCCACCATCTCAGCTCCCTGTGTACTTTGTGGAGGCAATTGCTGCTGGTCAATGTCTCCGCGGAGGAATTGATTATAATTCATTTTAATGAACATCATCTTCTCCACATTTTCTGGATGTAACCTCGTACGCCGATTGCTGACAAGGTGAGCGGCGGCACTAAACACTCTTTCGGAGTACACACTTGTGGGAGGGCAACTTAGGTAGAATAAAGCCAGTTTGTGCAAGGGCCTCCAAATTGCCTCTTTTTACTGCCAGTATAAGTACGGACTGTGTGACGTGCCTACTTGGATGCGGTCACTCATATAATCCTCCACCATTCTATCAATGTTGAGAGAATCATATGCAGTGACAGTAGACGACATGTCCGTAATCGTTGTCAGGTCCTTCAGTCCGGACCAGATGTCAGCATCAGCAGTCGCTCCAGACTGCCCTGCATCACCGCCAGCGGGTGGGCTCGGAATTCTGAGCCTTTTCCTCGCACCCCCAGTTGCGGGAGAATGTGAAGGAGGAGATGTTGACAGGTCGCGTTCCGCTTGACTTGACAATTTTGTCACCAGCAGGTCTTTCAACCCCAGCAGACCTGTGTCTGCCGGAAAGAGAGATCCAAGGTAGGCTTTAAATCTAGGATCGAGCACGGTGGCCAAAATGTAGTGCTCTGATTTCAACAGATTGACCACCCGTGAATCCTTGTTAAGCGAATTAAGGGCTGCATCCACAAGTCCCACATGCCTAGCGGAATCGCTCCGTGTTAGCTCCTTCTTCAATGCCTCCAGCTTCTTCTGCAAAAGCCTGATGAGGGGAATGACCTGACTCAGGCTGGCAGTGTCTGAACTGACTTCACGTGTGGCAAGTTCAAAGGGCATCAGAACCTTGCACAACGTTGAAATCATTCTCCACTGCACTTGAGACAGGTGCATTCCATCTCCTATATCGTGCTCAATTGTATAGGCTTGAATGGCCTTTTGCTGCTCCTCCAACCTCTGAAGCATATAGAGGGTTGAATTCCACCTCGTTACCACTTCTTGCTTCAGATGATGGCAGGGCAGGTTCAGTAGTTTTTGGTGGTGCTCCAGTCTTCTGTACGTGGTGCCTGTACGCCGAAAGTGTCCCGCAATTTTTCTGGCCACCGACAGCATCTCTTGCACGCCCCTGTCGTTTTTTAAATAATTCTGCACCACCAAATTCAAGGTATGTGCAAAACATGGGACGTGCTGGAATTTGCCCATATTTAATGCACACACAATATTGCTGGCGTTGTCCGATGCCACAAATCCACAGGAGAGTCCAATTGGGGTAAGCCATTCCGCGATGATCTTCCTCAGTTGCCGTAAGAGGTTTTCAGCTGTGTGCGTATTCTGGAAAGCGGTGATACAAAGCGTAGCCTGCCTAGGAAAGAGTTGGCGTTTGCGAGATGCTGCTACTGGTGCCGCCGCTGCTGTTCTTGCGGCGGGAGTCCATACATCTACCCAGTGGGCTGTCACAGTCATATAGTCCTGACCCTGCCCTGCTCCACTTGTCCACATGTCCGTGGTTAAGTGGACATTGGGTACAACTGCATTTTTTAGGACACTGGTGAGTCTTTTTCTGACGTCCGTGTACATTCTCGGTATCGCCTGCCTAGAGAAGTGGAACCTAGATGGTATTTGGTAACGGGGGCACACTGCCTCAATAAATTGTCTAGTTCCCTGTGAACTAACGGCGGATACCGGACGCACGTCTAACACCAACATAGTTGTCAAGGACTCAGTTATCCGCTTTGCAGTAGGATGACTGCTGTGATATTTCATCTTCCTCGCAAAGGACTGTTGAACAGTCAATTGCTTACTGGAAGTAGTACAAGTGGGCTTACGACTTCCCCTCTGGGATGACCATCGACTCCCAGCGGCAACAACAGCAGCGCCAGCAGCAGTAGGCGTTACACGCAAGGATGCATCGGAGGAATCCCAGGCAGGAGAGGACTCGTCAGACTTGCCAGTGACATGGCCTGCAGGACTATTGGTATTCCTGGGGAAGGAGGAAATTGACACTGAGGGAGTTGGTGGGGTGGTTTGCGTGAGCTTGGTTACAAGAGGAAGGGATTTACTGGTCAGTGGACTGCTTCCGCTGTCACCCAAAGTTTTTGAACTTGTCACTGACTTATTATGAATGCGCTGCAGGTGACGTATAAGGGAGGATGTTCCGAGGTGGTTAACGTCCTTACCCCTACTTATTACAGCTTGACAAAGGGAACACACGGCTTGACACCTGTTGTCCGCATTTCTGGTGAAATACCTCCACACCGAAGAGCTGATTTTTTTGGTATTTTCACCTGGCATGTCAACGGCCATATTCCTCCCACGGACAACAGGTGTCTCCCCGGGTGCCTGACTTAAACAAACCACCTCACCATCAGAATCCTCCTGGTCAATTTCCTCCCCAGCGCCAGCAACACCCATATCCTCCTCATCCTGGTGTACTTCAACACTGACATCTTCAATCTGACTATCAGGAACTGGACTGCGGGTGCTCCTTCCAGCACTTGCAGGGGGCGTGCAAATGGTGGAAGGCGCATGCTCTTCACGTCCAGTGTTGGGAAGGTCAGGCATCGCAACCGACACAATTGGACTCTCCTTGTGGATTTGGGATTTCAAAGAACGCACAGTTCTTTGCGGTGCTTTTGCCAGCTTGAGTCTTTTCAGTTTTCTAGCGAGAGGCTGAGTGCTTCCATCCTCATGTGAAGCTGAACCACTAGCCATGAACATAGGCCAGGGCCTCAGCCGTTCCTTGCCACTCCGTGTGGTAAATGGCATATTGGCAAGTTTACGCTTCTCCTCCGACAATTTTATTTTAGGTTTTGGAGTCCTTTTTTTTCTGATATTTGGTGTTTTGGATTTGACATGCTCTGTACTATGACATTGGGCATCGGCCTTGGCAGACGACGTTGCTGGCATTTCATCGTCTCGGCCATGACTAGTGGCAGCAGCTTCAGCACGAGGTGGAAGTGGATCTTGATCTTTCCCTAATTTTGGAACCTCAACTTTTTTGTTCTCCATATTTTATAGGCAGAACTAAAAGGCACCTCAGGTAAACAATGGAGATGGATGGATTGGATACTAGTATACAATTATGGACGGACTGCCACGGTTAGGTGGTATAAAAAAACCACGGTTAGGTGGTATATAATACAATTATGGATGGACGGACTGCCTGCCGAGTGCCGACACAGAGGTAGCCACAGCCGTGAACTACCGCACTGTACACTGGTTGATAAAGAGATAGTAGTATACTCGTAACAACTAGTATGACGACGGTATAAAGAATGAAAAAAAAACCACGGTTAGGTGGTATATATTATAATACAATTATGGTTGGACGGACTGCCTGCCGAGTGCCGACACAGAGGTAGCCACAGCCGTGAACTACCGCACTGTACACTGGTTGATAAAGAGATAGTAGTATACTCGTAACAACTAGTATGACGACGGTATAAAGAATGAAAAAAAAACCACGGTTAGGTGGTATATATTATAATACAATTATGGATGGACGGACTGCCTGCCGAGTGCCGACACAGAGGTAGCCACAGCCGTGAACTACCGCACTGTACACTGGTTGATAAAGAGATAGTAGTATACTCGTAACAACTAGTATGACGACGGTATAAAGAATGAAAAAAAAACCACGGTTAGGTGGTATATATTATAATACAATTATGGTTGGACGGACTGCCTGCCGAGTGCCGACACAGAGGTAGCCACAGCCGTGAACTACCGCACTGTACACTGGTTGATAAAGAGATAGTAGTATACTCGTAACAACTAGTATGACGACGGTATAAAGAATGAAAAAAAAACCACGGTTAGGTGGTATATAATACAATTATTGTTGGACGGACTGCCTGCCGAGTGCCGACACAGAGGTAGCCACAGCCGTGAACTACCGCACTGTACACTGGTTGATAAAGAGATAGTAGTATACTCGTAACAACTAGTATGACGACGGTATAAAGAATGAAAAAAAAACCACGGTTAGGTGGTATATATTATAATACAATTATGGTTGGACGGACTGCCTGCCGAGTGCCGACACAGAGGTAGCCACAGCCGTGAACTACCGCACTGTACACTGGTTGATAAAGAGATAGTAGTATACTCGTAACAACTAGTATGACGACGGTATAAAGAATGAAAAAAAAACCACGGTTAGGTGGTATATATTATAATACAATTATGGATGGACGGACTGCCTGCCGAGTGCCGACACAGAGGTAGCCACAGCCGTGAACTACCGCACTGTACACTGGTTGATAAAGAGATAGTAGTATACTCGTAACAACTAGTATGACGACGGTATAAAGAATGAAAAAAAAACCACGGTTAGGTGGTATATAATACAATTATGGTTGGACGGACTGCCTGCCGAGTGCCGACACAGAGGTAGCCACAGCCGTGAACTACCGCACTGTACACTGGTTGATAAAGAGATAGTAGTATACTCGTAACAACTAGTATGACGACGGTATAAAGAATGAAAAAAAAACCACGGTTAGGTGGTATATATTATAATACAATTATGGATGGACGGACTGCCTGCCGAGTGCCGACACAGAGGTAGCCACAGCCGTGAACTACCGCACTGTACTGTGTCTGCTGCTAATATAGACTGGTTGATAAAGAGATAGTATACAATACTACTAATATACTGGTGGTCAGGCACTGGTCACCACTAGTCACACTGGCAGTGGCACTCCTGCAGCAAAAGTGTGCACTGTTTAATTTTAATATAATATTATTTATCATGTACTCCTGGCTCCTGCTATAACAACCTGCAGTGCTCCCCAGTCTCCCCCACAATTATAAGCTTTATATACAATACATTGATGTGCAGCACACTGGGCTGAGCAGTGCACACAGACTGAGTCACTGTGTGACTGTGTATCGTTTTTTTCAGGCAGAGAACGGATATATTAAATAAAACAAACAACTGCACTGTCTCTGGTGGTCACTGGTCACTGTGGTCGTCAGTCACTAAACTCTGTCTGCACTCTCTTCTAATCTACAGTATCACAGCAATCTCTCTCTCTCTCTCTCTTCTAAATCTAATCTAAATGGAGAGGACGCCAGCCACGTCCTCTCCCTATCAATCTCAATGCACGTGTGAAAATGGCGGCGACGCGCGGCTCCTTATATAGAATCCGAGTCTCGCGAGAATCCGACAGCGTCATGATGACGTTCGGGCGCGCTCGGGTTAACCGAGCAAGGCGGGAAGATCCGAGTCGCTCGGACCCGTGAAAAAAAAAGTGAAGTTCGTGCGGGTTCGGATTCAAAGAAACCGAACCCGCTCATCTCTAATATATATGTATCTATCATGTATGTATGTATGTATCTATCTTGTATGTATGTGTTCTATCTATCTATCTATCTATCTATCTATCTATCTATCTATCTATCTATCTATCTATCTATCTATCGTGTGTGTGATATATGTATGTATCTATCATGTATGTGTTATATGTATGTATCACACCTTCCTCTATACATATACATACATACATACATACATACATACATACATACACACACCTATATCTGTACGTACACTGACATACACACACCAACATCTATACATAAACACGCTGACCCCTAAACGTACACCAACGTACCCACACCTGCATCTATACCTACACATGCTGACACGTGGACGTACACCGGCTTACCCACATGTGAATCTATACATACATGTGCTGACACCTGGACATACACTGATGTACCCACACCTAACATCTATACATACACATGCTAACACCTGGACGTATACAGACGTACCAACATTTGCATCCATGCATATATAGATGTAGGTGTGTGTACGTCAGTGTACGTCCAGGTGTCAACGCGTGTATGTATAGATGCAGGTGTGGGTACGTCTGTGTATGTCCAGGTGTCAGAATGTGTATGTATAGATGCAGGTGTGGGAACGTCAGTGTAGGTTCAGGTGTCAGCGCGTGTATGTATAGATGCAGGTGCTGCTTGTATGTCCAGATGTCAGTGCATGTATGTATAGATGCAAGTGTGGGTACGTCGGTGTATGTCCATTTGTCAGCGCGTGTATATGTAGATGCAGGTGCTTGTATGTTGGTGTATGTCCAGGTGTCAGCATGTGTATGTATAGATGCAGGTGTGGGAATGTTGGTGTATGTCCAGGTGTCAGGGCGTGTATGTATGGATATTAGGTGTGGGTACATCAGTGTATGTCCAGGTGTTAGCGCATGTATGTATAGATGCAGGATAATAATCACACAGCGTGCCCCCCACCAACCACAAACCTCCCCCACCCCCCTGTATGACATAAACACTAGAGATGAGCGGATTCGGTTTCTCTGAATCCGAACCCGCACGAACTTCATGTTTTTTTTCACGGGTCCGAGCGACTCGGATCTTCCCGCCTTGCTCGGTTAACCCGAGCGCGCCCGAACGTCATCATGACGCTGTCGGATTCTCGCGAGGCTCGGATTCTATCGCGAGACTCGGATTCTATATAAGGAGCCGCGCGTCGCCGCCATTTTCACACGTGCATTGAGATTGATAGGGAGAGGACGTGGCTGGCGTCCTCTCCATTTAGATTATAAGAGACTGAGAGAGATTTACTGGAGCTGACTAGGAGGAGTACTGTTACTGTAGAAGTGTAGAGACTGAGTGGAGAGAGTTTACTAGTGAGGACAGTGCAGTTTACTTTATAATCCATTCTCTGCCTGAAAAAAGCGATACACAGCACACAGTGACTCAGTCACATACCATATCTGTGTGCACTGCTCAGGCTCAGGCCAGTGTGCTGCATCATCTATTATCTATATATAATATTATATATATCTGTCTGACTGCTCAGCTCACACAGCTTATAATTGTGGGGGAGACTGGGGAGCACTACTGCAGTGCCAGTTATAGGTTATAGCAGGAGCCAGGAGTACATAATATATTATATAGTGAGTGACCACCAGACACACAGTGCAGTTTATTTAATATATCCGTTCTCTGCCTGAAAAAAGCGATACACACAGTGACTCAGTCAGTCACATACCATATCTGTGTGCACTGCTCAGGCTCAGGCCAGTGTGCTGCATCATCTATTATCTATATATAATATTATATATATCTGTCTGACTGCTCAGCTCACACAGCTTATAATTGTGGGGGAGACTGGGGAGCACTACTGCAGTGCCAGTTATAGGTTATAGCAGGAGCCAGGAGTACATAATATATTATATAGTGAGTGACCACCAGACACACAGTGCAGTTTATTTAATATATCCGTTCTCTGCCTGAAAAAAGCGATACACACAGTGACTCAGTCAGTCACATACCATATCTGTGTGCACTGCTCAGGCTCAGGCCAGTGTGCTGCATCATCTATTATCTATATATAATATTATATATATCTGTCTGACTGCTCAGCTCACACAGCTTATAATTGTGGGGGAGACTGGGGAGCACTACTGTAGTGCCAGTTATAGGTTATAGCAGGAGCCAGGAGTACATAATATATTATATAGTGAGTGACCACCAGACACACAGTGCAGTTTATTTAATATATCCGTTCTCTGCCTGAAAAAAGCGATACACACAGTGACTCAGTCAGTCACATACCATATCTGTGTGCACTGCTCAGGCTCAGGCCAGTGTGCTGCATCATCTATTATCTATATATAATATTATATATCTGTCTGACTGCTCAGCTCACACAGCTTATAATTGTGGGGGAGACTGGGGAGCACTACTGCAGTGCCAGTTATAGGTTATAGCAGGAGCCAGGAGTACATAATATATTATATAGTGAGTGACCACCAGACACACAGTGCAGTTTATTTAATATATCCGTTCTCTGCCTGAAAAAAGCGATACACACAGTGACTCAGTCAGTCACATACCATATCTGTGTGCACTGCTCAGGCTCAGGCCAGTGTGCTGCATCATCTATATATATTATATATCTGTCTGACTGCTCAGCTCACACAGCTTATAATTGTGGGGGAGACTGGGGAGCACTACTGCAGTGCCAGTTATAGGTTATAGCAGGAGCCAGGAGTACATATTATATTAAAATTAAACAGTGCACACTTTTGCTGCAGGAGTGCCACTGCCAGTGTGACTGACCAGTGACCTGACCACACTGACCACCAGTATAGTTAGTAGTATACTTATATTGTGATTGCCTGAAAAAGTTAAACACTCGTCGTGTGACTTCACTTGTGTGTTTTTTTTTTTTTTATTCTATAAAAATAAAACTCATTCTGCTGACAGACAGTGTCCAGCAGGTCCGTCATTATATAATATATAATATATACCTGTCCGGCTGCAGTAGTGATATATATATATTTTTTATATCATTTATCATCCAGTCGCAGCAGACACAGTACGGTAGTTCACGGCTGTGGCTACCTCTGTGTCTCTGCACTCGGCAGGCAGTCCGTCCATAATTGTAATACCACCTAACCGTGGATTTTTTTCATTCTTCTTTATACATACATAGTTACATAGACATCTTCTCTTTATCAACCAGTCTATATTAGCTGCAGACACAGTACAGTACGGTAGTTCACGGCTGTGGCTACCTCTGTGTCTGCACTCGGCAGGCAGTCCGTCCATAATTGTATACCACCTAACCGTGGATTTTTTTCAGTCTTCTTTATACATACATAGTTACATAGACATCTTCTCTTTATCAACCAGTCTATATTAGCTGCAGACACAGTACAGTACGGTAGTTCACGGCTGTGGCTACCTCTGTGTCTGCAGTCGGCAGGCAGTCCATAATTGTATACTAGTATCCATCTCCATTGTTTACCTGAGGTGCCTTTTAGTTGTGCCTATTAAAATATGGAGAACAAAAATGTTGAGGTTCCAAAATTAGGGAAAGATCAAGATCCACTTCCACCTCGTGCTGAAGCTGCTGCCACTAGTCATGGCCGAGACGATGAAATGCCAGCAACGTCGTCTGCCAAGGCCGATGCCCAATGTCATAGTACAGAGCATGTCAAATCCAAAACACCAAATATCAGAAAAAAAAAGGACTCCAAAACCTAAAATAAAATTGTCGGAGGAGAAGCGTAAACTTGCCAATATGCCATTTACCACACGGAGTGGCAAGGAACGGCTGAGGCCCTGGCCTATGTTCATGGCTAGTGGTTCAGCTTCACATGAGGATGGAAGCACTCAGCCTCTCGCTAGAAAAATGAAAAGACTCAAGCTGGCAAAAGCAGCACAGCAAAGAACTGTGCATTCTTCGAAATCCCAAATCCACAAGGAGAGTCCAATTGTGTCGGTTGCGATGCCTGACCTTCCCAACACTGGACGTGAAGAGCATGCGCCTTCCACCATTTGCACGCCCCCTGCAAGTGCTGGAAGGAGCACCCGCAGTCCAGTTCCTGATAGTCAGATTGAAGATGTCAGTGTTGAAGTACACCAGGATGAGGAGGATATGGGTGTTGCTGGCGCTGGGGAGGAAATTGACCAGGAGGATTCTGATGGTGAGGTGGTTTGTTTAAGTCAGGCACCCGGGGAGACACCTGTTGTCCGTGGGAGGAATATGGCCGTTGACATGCCAGGTGAAAATACCAAAAAAATCAGCTCTTCGGTGTGGAGGTATTTCACCAGAAATGCGGACAACAGGTGTCAAGCCGTGTGTTCCCTTTGTCAAGCTGTAATAAGTAGGGGTAAGGACGTTAACCACCTCGGAACATCCTCCCTTATACGTCACCTGCAGCGCATTCATAATAAGTCAGTGACAAGTTCAAAAACTTTGGGTGACAGCGGAAGCAGTCCACTGACCAGTAAATCCCTTCCTCTTGTAACCAAGCTCACGCAAACCACCCCACCAACTCCCTCAGTGTCAATTTCCTCCTTCCCCAGGAATGCCAATAGTCCTGCAGGCCATGTCACTGGCAATTCTGACGAGTCCTCTCCTGCCTGGGATTCCTCCGATGCATCCTTGCGTGTAACGCCTACTGCTGCTGGCGCTGCTGTTGTTGCCGCTGGGAGTCGATGGTCATCCCAGAGGGGAAGTCGTAAGCCCACTTGTACTACTTCCAGTAAGCAATTGACTGTTCAACAGTCCTTTGCGAGGAAGATGAAATATCACAGCAGTCATCCTACTGCAAAGCGGATAACTGAGGCCTTGACAACTATGTTGGTGTTAGACGTGCGTCCGGTATCCGCCGTTAGTTCACAGGGAACTAGACAATTTATTGAGGCAGTGTGCCCCCGTTACCAAATACCATCTAGGTTCCACTTCTCTAGGCAGGCGATACCGAGAATGTACACGGACGTCAGAAAAAGACTCACCAGTGTCCTAAAAAATGCAGTTGTACCCAATGTCCACTTAACCACGGACATGTGGACAAGTGGAGCAGGGCAGGGTCAGGACTATATGACTGTGACAGCCCACTGGGTAGATGTATGGACTCCCGCAGCAAGAACAGCAGCGGCGGCACCAGTAGCAGCATCTCGCAAACGCCAACTCTTTCCTAGGCAGGCTACGCTTTGTATCACCGGTTTCCAGAATACGCACACAGCTGAAAACCTCTTACGGCAACTGAGGAAGATCATCGCGGAATGGCTTACCCCAATTGGACTCTCCTGTGGATTTGTGGCATCGGACAACGCCAGCAATATTGTGTGTGCATTAAATATGGGCAAATTCCAGCACGTCCCATGTTTTGCACATACCTTGAATTTGGTGGTGCAGAATTTTTTAAAAAACGACAGGGGCGTGCAAGAGATGCTGTCGGTGGCCAGAAAAATTGCGGGACACTTTCGGCGTACAGGCACCACGTACAGAAGACTGGAGCACCACCAAAAACTACTGAACCTGCCCTGCCATCATCTGAAGCAAGAAGTGGTAACGAGGTGGAATTCAACCCTCTATATGCTTCAGAGGTTGGAGGAGCAGTAAAAGGCCATTCAAGCCTATACAATTGAGCACGATATAGGAGGTGGAATGCACCTGTCTCAAGTGCAGTGGAGAATGATTTCAACGTTGTGCAAGGTTCTGATGCCCTTTGAACTTGCCACACGTGAAGTCAGTTCAGACACTGCCAGCCTGAGTCAGGTCATTCCCCTCATCAGGCTTTTGCAGAAGAAGCTGGAGGCATTGAAGAAGGAGCTAAAAGGGAGCGATTCCGCTAGGCATGTGGGACTTGTGGATGCAGCCCTTAATTCGCTTAACAAGGATTCACGGGTGGTCAATCTGTTGAAATCAGAGCACTACATTTTGGCCACCGTGCTCGATCCTAGATTTAAAGCCTACCTTGGATCTCTCTTTCCGGCAGACACAGGTCTGCTGGGGTTGAAAGACCTGCTGGTGACAAAATTGTCAAGTCAAGCGGAACGCGACCTGTCAACATCTCCTCCTTCACATTCTCCCGCAACTGGGGGTGCGAGGAAAAGGCTCAGAATTCCGAGCCCACCCGCTGGCGGTGATGCAGGGCAGTCTGGAGCGACTGCTGATGCTGACATCTGGTCCGGACTGAAGGACCTGACAACGATTACGGACATGTCGTCTACTGTCACTGCATATGATTCTCTCAACATTGATAGAATGGTGGAGGATTATATGAGTGACCGCATCCAAGTAGGCACGTCACACAGTCCGTACTTATACTGGCAGGAAAAAGAGGCAATTTGGAGGCCCTTGCACAAACTGGCTTTATTCTACCTAAGTTGCCCTCCCACAAGTGTGTACTCCGAAAGAGTGTTTAGTGCCGCCGCTCACCTTGTCAGCAATCGGCGTACGAGGTTACATCCAGAAAATGTGGAGAAGATGATGTTCATTAAAATGAATTATAATCAATTCCTCCGCGGAGACATTGACCAGCAGCAATTGCCTCCACAAAGTACACAGGGAGCTGAGATGGTGGATTCCAGTGGGGACGAATTGATAATCTGTGAGGAGGGGGATGTACACGGTGATATATCGGAGGGTGAAGATGAGGTGGACATCTTGCCTCTGTAGAGCCAGTTTGTGCAAGGAGAGATTAATTGCTTCTTTTTTGGGGGGGGTCCAAACCAACCCGTCATATCAGTCACAGTCGTGTGGCAGACCCTGTCACTGAAATGATGGGTTGGTTAAAGTGTACATGTCCTGTTTTGTTTATACAACATAAGGGTGGGTGGGAGGGCCCAAGGATAATTCCATCTTGCACCTCTTTTTTCTTTTCTTTTTCTTTGCATCATGTGCTGATTGGGGAGGGTTTTTTGGAAGGGACATCCTGCGTGACACTGCAGTGCCACTCCTAGATGGGCCCGGTGTTTGTGTCGGCCACTAGGGTCGCTAATCTTACTCACACAGTCAGCTACCTCATTGCGCCTCTTTTTTTCTTTGCGTCATGTGCTGTTTGGGGAGGGTTTTTTGGAAGGGACATCCTGCGTGACACTGCAGTGCCACTCCTAGATGGGCCCGGTGTTTGTGTCGGCCACTAGGGTCGCTAATCTTACTCACACAGCTACCTCATTGCGCCTCTTTTTTTCTTTGCGTCATGTGCTGTTTGGGGAGGGTTTTTTGGAAGGGACATCCTGCGTGACACTGCAGTGCCACTCCTAGATGGGCCCGGTGTTTGTGTCGGCCACTAGGGTCGCTAATCTTACTCACACAGCTACCTCATTGCGCCTCTTTTTTTCTTTGCGTCATGTGCTGTTTGGGGAGGGTTTTTTGGAAGGGCCATCCTGCGTGACACTGCAGTGCCACTCCTAGATGGGCCCGGTGTTTGTGTCGGCCACTAGGGTCGCTAATCTTACTCACACAGTCAGCTACCTCATTGCGCCTCTTTTTTTCTTTGCGTCATGTGCTGTTTGGGGAGGGTTTTTTGGAAGGGACATCCTGCGTGACACTGCAGTGCCACTCCTAGATGGGCCCGGTGTTTGTGTCGGCCACTAGGGTCGCTAATCTTACTCACACAGCTACCTCATTGCGCCTCTTTTTTTCTTTGCGTCATGTGCTGTTTGGGGAGGGTTTTTTGGAAGGGCCATCCTGCGTGACACTGCAGTGCCACTCCTAGATGGGCCCGGTGTTTGTGTCGGCCACTAGGGTCGCTTATCTTACTCACACAGCGACCTCGGTGCAAATTTTAGGACTAAAAATAATATTGTGAGGTGTGAGGTATTCAGAATAGACTGAAAATGAGTGTAAATTATGGTTTTTGAGGTTAATAATACTTTGGGATCAAAATGACCCCCAAATTCTATGATTTAAGCTGTTTTTTAGTGTTTTTTGAAAAAAACACCCGAATCCAAAACACACCCGAATCCGGCAAAAAAAATTCGGTGAGGTTTTGCCAAAACGCGTTCGAACCCAAAACACGGCCGCGGAACCGAACCCAAAACCAAAACACAAAACCCGAAAAATTTCAGGCGCTCATCTCTAATAAACACCGCTAATTCCACTTACACACAATAATTTCAGTTTGCGACCAGGAGCCGGCAATGTATGTGCACCCAAATGAAGCCACTGTACATGCCCTGCAGGCTGCTATGTACTGCACAGGTGCAACAAATGTAAATGCCCTATCTTTAAAATGGGGCATATTTTACTAAATTAAAAAAACCTGTAACTTTCTGTAAAACCTTAACCCCAAAAGGCACTACACTAACATCGGGGTGTAGAGTTGGATCTTGATCCAAGGCACCAACAGGCTAAAGCTTTGACTGTTCCCAGGATGCCTTGCACCGCCTCCTCTATAACCCTGCCCAGTGGCGTAACTAGACCTTTGTGGGCCCCATAGCAAAATTCTGAATGGGCCCACCAGCACTCAACAAGAATGAGTGGCGTTTGGGGTCAGAAAAGTAGAGGGGAAGGGGTCTGACAGAGTAGGGGGCAGGACATGAATGAATAGAAACTGAGGTGTCCATTATATAAAGAAATACAGTATGTGTGTCTGTGTGTATATCACACACACACACATATAAGGGAAATTCAAATGCCCTCAATTATTGCGCACATTACACTCTGGTTTAGGTGCACAAAGCACCTAAACCTGAATAAAGTAATGGGCGCGATCATGAAAAGACACCGTTTGGTTGCCCAAATGGGTCTCTTTGCACACATTTCAGCTTGTTTCCCCTGGGGGTAGCGAGCTGAAATAAACATATCGCACCCGTTGGCAGCAACATTAGAATAGCTGCTGACGGGCACGATTGAGGGAGGAAAGGGACATTTGAATCCAGCCCATAGATGCAATGTGAATATGTAATTTGTACCTTCCTATCTTAAAATGTATATAGTAGTGTTTACACTAGAGGTCTTTCCGAACCCCCTAATCCTAACATTGTAATTTGCTTTAGGGCGCACCTCCAATTAGTCTAGTGTTTCGTATTTTCACATTAAATACTTTCTTGCATTGGTTGGTTAAAGATTAGATCGTATATTTTTCTAGATATAGCTGTGCATAGTCTACAAGGCTACATGCTTCTCCCCTAACTAGAGATGTGCAGCGGGCATTTTTCGTGTTTCATGTTTTGGTTTTGGTTTCGGATCCGCAGTTGTGTTTTGGATACGGACGCGTTTTGGCAAAACCACCCTTTCGGGTTTTGTATTCGGGTGATTTTTTTTTAAAACCTCAAACAGCTAAAATCATAGAATTTGGGGGTAATTTTGATCCTATAGTATTAAGCTCAATAACCATAATTTCTACTCCTTTCCAGTCTATTCTGAACACCTCACACCTCCCAATATTATTTTTAGTCCTAAAATTTGCACCAAGGTCCCTGGATGACTAAGCTAAGCGACCCAAGTGGGCAGCACAAACACCTGGCCCATCTAGGAGTGGCACTGCAGTGTCAGACAGGATGGCACTTAAAAAAATAGCCCCAAACAGCACATGATGCAAAGATAAATAAAAAAAGAGGCGCAAGATGAAATTGTAGTGTGTCTCTCCTGCTCAGTGTCAGTTCTCAGTAGTATCCTCATCAGTGCTCAGTATCACTGCTCATTGTCTTGTGCTGCAATGTGGTGCTCAGTATACTAGAGTACATTACTAATAGTCCAGTGCTGCATCTTGCTGCTCAGTGTCAGTTCTAGTATCCTCATCAGTGCTCAGTATCACTGCTCATTGTCTTGTGCTGCATTGTGGTGCTCAGTATACTACAGAACATTACTAATAGTCCAGTGCTGCATCTGGCTGCTCAGTGTCAGTTCTAGTAATCTCATCAGTGCTCCGTATCACTGCTCATTGTCTTGTGGTGCTCAGTATACTACAGTACATTACTAATACTCCAGTGTCTTGTGCCGCATATGGCTGCTGTAGGGTGCTGTGGTAGTGTCCTGTCACTGTGCATATGTCATCATTCCAGTCACAGTGATATCTGGTATCTATCTAGTGGTATCTAATTCCAGACATTACCACCGTCTAATTCCAGATATATTACTGGCATATAATTCCACACATTAAAAAATGGAGAACAAAAAGGTGGAGGGTAAAATAGGGAAAGATCAAGATCCACTTCCACCTAGTGCTGAAGCTGCTGCCACTAGTCAAGGCAGAGACAATTCAATGCCATCAACATTATGTAATGATTATACGATACATTATATATCATATCATTGTATGGTTGTAAAATACAACTTAAAAACTTTAATGAATAAATACATAAAGTAGCTTTTATGTAACCTTTTTAAACCTATTAGCATAGACCGAATCTCATCGTGTGTATAGGCCTTTAGTTCAACAACAGCATGGGACCAGTTAGTGTGTTTTGACCACTGCACAGCACCTGGTGTTATATAGTAAGCACCACTATGGCATAGTATACAGCATTATGGGCCTGATATGAGTGTGACCAGCGGTGATGTGGAATGCAGTAGGAGGTGCTGTTTAGCAAGCACCACTTCTATATTCACCATGCAGTATATTGTGTGAATATAGAAGTGTTGGCTGTGTTATGTATTAGAGTAATTATTGCAGCTCCCAGCTAAAATTGCAACAATGTAATTTAGTGACAAGCTGCAGAGATTAACCCTTTCTGTGGCTGCTGCACAACCTCTATTCATATCGCTGAATTCAATTAGGGAGATGTTCTCACCCCGCGAGCAAGCGCAGGTATATGCCACACTTAAATGTATGGGTATGGTCTCCATAAAATGAGCGTAGCCTTGCAGGCAAAGACTACCTTACACCCTAGTTCTTGACCCTGCACCAACAGACCTCGGCCACCACAGGGAAAAAAGTACAGTAATTTCCACCATGTTAAGCCCCACACATTAATGCCCTTTGGAACATATTATGTCACTCACCACAATATCTGTGATACACTATGCCCTACAGTAAAGCTTCTAATTACTTTTACAAAAACTGCTCAACGCCAAGAGTTTCACGTGCTGGGTGTCATGCTCATTGCCAGGGGTTTCACTCTCTGGGTGTCATGCTCATTGCCAGGGGGAACGCAGTAGGAGGTGTTATATAGTAAGCACCACTATGGCATAGTATATAGCATTATATATATTGTGAGCACTGGTGATGTCGAGTGCAGTAGAGCTGCTGCTGGGTAATTACAATTTACTACAACCACCAATATATTCTGCTGCACTATATATATGCAAAGCTAATTCTGCTGGGTAATTACAATTGACTACAACCACCAATATATCTGCTGCACTATATCTATATTTGCAAAGCTAATTCTGCTGGGTAATTACAATTGACTACAACCACCAATATATTCTGCTGCACTATATCTATATATGCAAAGCTAATTCTGCTGAGTAATTACAATTGACTACAACCACCAATATATTCTGCTGCACTATATCTATATATGCAAAGCTAATTCTGCTGGGTAATGCAAATTGAAACATTATTGCATAGTATGTTTATTATTAAGTACTTTTTTAAAGTTTTGAATGATATAGACCCAGTTTAATCTTTGTGGAATGCCTGGTTGTTGTTTTTAAGGTAATTTATTGCCTGACATTTGAGGTGGGGGGGGTTTGGTTACAGATTTCAATTATTGGTTTTACTTGTAATAGTCTTCTACTTAAGTCCAATGGTGTAGGCTGTGCAAAGCCGTTTGGCTGCGCATTTATTGATCCAAGCGTGCATTTTTATCAAAGCGTGATAAAATTGACACATAACAGCAGTGTTCAATCAGCGTTAATTTATCTTCAGCTGATATCGATTGTGAATTGACGTTTCTTCTCTTCTTGTCACCTCCAGGTAATTACAATTGACTACAACCACCAATATATTCTGCTGCACTATATCTATATATGCAAAGCTAATTCTGCTGGGTAATGCAAATTGAAACATTATTGCATAGTATGTGATTTTGAAGTACTTTTTTAAAGTTTTGAATGATATAGACCCAGTTTAATCTTTGTGGAATGCCTGGTTGTTGTTTTTAAGGTAATTTATTGCCTGGCATTTGAGGGGGTGGGGTGTGGTTACAGATTTCAATTATTGGTTTCACTTGTAATAGTCTTCTACTTAAGTCCAATGGTGTAGGCTGTGCAAAGCCATTTGGCTGTGCATTTATTGATCTAAGCGTGCATTTTTATCAAAGCGTGATAAAATTGACACATAACAGCAGTGTTCAATCAGCGTTCAATCGAAGTGAAAAAGAAGGAAAACAGAAGCACACCAATCTAACAAAACAAAGAAAACTGAAGAACTAATAACAAATGTGAGTCACTTACTCCTCAGATCACTCACCTCCTGATTGTTGCATCTGATTACATAGCACAGAACTACCTTACTTGGACATTTCATAAACCATCCATTTCACCTACAAATGCCTGTATCTGTATTATTGTAATTTTGTTTTTTAAGCACAGCTGCACCAATGCAATTTTACCTGCAAACACTTAAAACATCTAACATAATTACCATTGCTTCTTAAACCTCTCACAATCCTTTCATTTCTTACACTCCAAATACATTTCTGCACCCACTTTATCTACGCTTTTGACTCATTTCATACTAAATCTACACCCCTTGAGCCTACACTGCTTTTCTCACCTGCATTTCTGCAATTCTTCTGCTCGGATTGCCTTACAGTCTCCTCTCCTACTTCCACTACTTCAACCTATTTACCTACTTAACACTATGTCAAGGTTTTCTTATACTCCCCACATCACTCAGTGTCTACCTAATAATGTATCTTTATCCTTCCCCCACTAGTCTCCTCCACCTCCTCCTCTCTCCCCTCCTCTGTCTCCCCTCCATCCCTCTGTTTCCTTCCCCCACCTTTCCTGTTACCCCACTTTCATTCACCTCTGCCCCATGGTCCTGCTACCCCACAACTCAGCCCTGCTCCCTCTCTCCCTTCCCTGTCACCTCCCCACACCCCCATCCACATCACACTGACCTCCCTCCCTGCCCACCTCCTGCAGTTTCCCCTCCTAGCTCAGGCACCCGTACCATCACTACTCTCTCATCATCCCTGCCCTCAAAGTTAATCCCACCTAATCGCTACAGCAACCCTGAAAATCTAATTCACATCTCTCCCACAAACTCATACCCCCTATCCTGTGCCCTCTGGAATGCCAGATCTGTTTGTAACAAACTGGTCCCCACTCATGACCTTTTCATTTCCAACTCCCTACACCTACTAGCCATTACTGAAACTTGGATTACGCCCTCTGACACTACTTCTGCTGCTGCTCTCTCTGCTGGGGGCCTTACATTCACACACACCCCGACCTGGGGGTCGCCATGGGGGTGGTGTTGGGGTCCTTTTACCTTCTAGTTACTCCTACCAACTCATACCACCAGAACCATCCCTTATATTCTCTACATTTGAGGTCCACGCCATATGCCTCTTCCAACCAGTCCATCTTAGAGTAGCTGTCATTTACCGCCCCCCTGGCACTGCTTCCAAATTCATCGACAACTTTGCTTCCTGGCTTCCTCACTTCCTCTCTTCTGACATTCCCACCATTATCCTAGGCAATTTCAACATCCCTATTGACATCCCCACACAATCCCCTGCCTCTAAACTCCTTAACCTCACCTCTTCACTTGGTCTCTCCCAGTGGACCTCCTCACCCTCCCATGTGAATGGGAGCTCACTGGATCTGGTCTTCACTCACCGCTGTGATATTTCTGATTTTTCCAACTCCCCATTTCCCCTCTCTGACCACCACCTGCTCTCCTTCAACCTATCTCTCTCGACTTCCCCATCTCTACCTCCTAAGGCTACCATCACTAAGCGTAACATTGAAGCTATTGACACCACATTCCTTTCCTCCCTGTTTGACTCACTTCTCTCTCCTATTCTCTCTCTCTCATGCCCTGAACAAGCCACTTCCACATACAATGCTTCCCTTACTTCTGCTCTTGACTCTGTTGCTCCACCAACCACTATTCACCCTTGCAAATTAACACCTCAACCCTGGCACACCAAATGCACCAGATATCTGCAAAAATGCTCATGTACTGCTGAGCGACACTGGAGGAAATCACGCTCTAGGGCAGACTTCCTCCATTTCAAACTTATGCTCTCATCCTTCAGTGCTGCCCTTTCTCTTGCTAAACAGTCATACTTCAAGAACCTCATCTCCTCCCAGTCTTCCAACCCCCGGCGCCTCTTTGCCACTCTCAACTCACTCCTCTGCCCACCTCCACCTCGTCTCCCTTCCTCACTCTCTGCTCTTGACTTTGCCACTTACTTCACATCCAAAATTGACTCCATACGTCAGGACATCACATCACACCAGACTATCAGTAACCAGCCTTCTCCCATCCCTTACCAACCCTCCCCATCCCTCGCACCAACTCTGTCATCTTTCTCCCATGCATCTGGAGAGGAAGTCATGGCCCTCATTCGTTCCTGTCCCCTCACCACCTCCCCACTTGACCCTATCCCCTCCCGCCTCCTTTGCCACCTCTCTTCTTCTGCTTGTTCCCATCTTTCCCACCTTCTCAATCTCTCCCTCTCATCAGGCACTGTCCCCTCTGCCTTCAAGCACGCTCTCATCTCTCCTATTCTTAAAAAACCTACCCTTGATCCAAACACTCTCTCCAACTACCGACCCATCTCTCTCCTCCCTTTTGCCTCCAAACTCCTTGAGCGTATTGTCTACAACCGCCTTACTTCCTTTCTTTCCTCACACTCACTGCTTGACCCATTCCAGTCTGGCTTCCATCCTCTCCACTCCACTGAAACTGCCCTTACAAAAGTATGCAATGACCTCCATGCTGCTAAATCTAAGGGACACTACTCTCTACTTATTCTACTTGATCTCTCTGCTGCTTTTGACACTGTGGACCATCCTCTCCTACTGCAAATCCTTCACTCCATTGGTCTGCGTAACACTGCCCTCTCTTGGTTGTCGTCCTACCTTTCTGACCGTTCATTCTCTGTCTCCTCTCATGACTCCACCTCCCCCTCACTTCCACTAACTGTAGGGGTACCCCAAGGTTCTGTCCTTGGTCCTCTTCTCTTCTCTCTCTATACGTCCTCACTAGGTAAGCTCATTAGTTCTTTTGGTTTCCAATATCATCTCTATGCTGATGACACTCAAATCTATCTTTCCTCTCCAGACCTCTCCCCTACTCTCCTCACTCGTATCTCCAACTGTCTCTCTGCTATCTCTTCCTGGATGTCCCAGCGCTTTCTTAAACTTAACATGTCTAAGACCGAGCTGATCATCTTCCCTCCCTCCCGCATAATCTCACCTCCTACAATCTCATTATCTATTGATGGCACTACTATCTCCTCTACCCCCCAAGCGCGCTGTCTTGGAGTAATCCTTGACTCCTCCCTCTCCTTCAAACAACACATTCAGCACCTCTCACAAACCTGCCGTTTTCATCTAAAAAATATTTCCAGGATCAGACTTTTTCTGACCCAGGATGCTACTAAGACTCTTATCCACTCACTGGTCATCTCCAGACTGGACTGCTGTAATCTCTTCCTGACTGGCATTCCTGACAAATACCTCTCTCCACTCCAATCTATCCTCAATGCTGCTGCCCGGCTCATTTTCCTCACCAAACGCACTACGTCCACCTCTCCTCTCTTACTAGTCCTTCACTGGCTCCCCTTCCCTTTCAGAATCCATTTCAAGCTTCTCACACTTGCTTACAAAGCCCTCACCCACTCCTCTCCCATCTACATCTCTGATCTTATCTCGCTTTACACTCCCACCCGTCCTCTTCGCTCTGCTAATGCACACCGACTCTCCTGCCTACGGATTACTTCCTCCCACTCCTACCTCCAAGATTTTTCACGTGCTGCACCACTTCTCTGGAATTCCCTACCTCTCCCCCTCAGACTCTCCACCTCTCTACAAAACTTCAAACGGGCTCTCAAGACCCACTTCTTCACCAAACCCAGCCAAATCTCATCCTAAACCTCTGTTCCATGCTCTCTATGTACCCCATCTGTCTCACCCCTGTCTGTCTACCCCTCCCTTTTAGAATGTAAGCTCTCACGAGCAGGGCCCTCTTCCCTCATGTGCTTACTCTTTTCTTACTTTAATAATCTTCAGCTGCACCAAATCCAGCAGTCTTCTGCCACCTGATACTTATTCCAGTGTCATCTGCTGATGTAGCTATGTTTATTTACCCTGTAGTTGTCCTATATTGTCGTCAACTGTAAGTTGCTGTTTTCCTGTTTGATTATTTGTTTATGTACTCTGTAATTGGGCACTGCGGAACCCTTGTGGCGCCATATAAATAAAGGATAATAATAATAATAATAAATAATATAATATATAGCATTACGGTACAGTAGGCCACTGCTCTACCTACCTCTGTGTCGTCAAGTATACTATCCATCCATACCTGTGGTGCATTTTAGAAAAAAACATGTCTCGGCAGAGCAATCTATAAATCCATCATTTTTCAGACAGCAACAGTGGGTATTGTAATAGTCACCCAATCCATCACTTTTATAGGGTTGCATGCACCCACATGCTACAGCCTGTCTCAATAATTTTACTGTCACGCTGTGTGTGTTTGTGTTTTTATTTGGGTATTTTTTGTTGTTGTAGAACTACAGGTACCAGCAAGCCCGTTATTTCCCCGCCTGCTGGTACTTGAGGTTCTCCAAGTACCAGCAAGCAGGGGAGGCTTGCTGGGCCTTGTAGTTCCACAACGAAAAAACAATATTCTTTTTTTACACACATGGCTATCAGCCCGGCACCCACCACCCAGGGGTGCTGGGGACAGCCTCGGGCTTCACCCCTGGCCCTTGGGTGCCTCGAGGGGAGGAACCTCTTGATTTAAGGGGTCCCCACTCCTCCAGGGAACCCCGGCCAGGGGTGACTAGTTGGAGGGGTAATGCCAGGGCCGCAGGGACCTACATAAAAGTGTCCCCCGGCTGTGGCATTATCTCTCTGGCTAGTGGAGCCCGGTGCTGGTTTTAAAAATATGGGGGACCCCTACATCTATTGTCCCACGTATTTTTGGAACCTGGACCGGTCTAAGAGCCCGGTGCTAGTTGTCTAAATACGGGGAACCCCTGTCCAATTTTTCCCCCAGTATTTAAATAACCAGGACCGGCTCAAAGAGCCCGAGGCTGGTTATACTAAGGAGGGGGGACCTCACGCATTTTTTTTTAACCCATTCAGACCCTTCTCCTTTAAGTTAATGGAAGCCCTGGACAACAAAATTGCATTCATGTCCTCCTCCCTCACCCTTCCCAGTCCCAAACACTCATTTTTTTTTCTTTAAAAATTTATAATATATAACGAGAACAATGAGCAGGCAGGCAGCGGGCATTGGCGGCATCGGACTGAGATAGAAATTAGTGGTGGAGGGCTGGGTCAGTTGATTGTGGGCGAGTTTGTAAGCCATTGGCGGTGGCAGCGGGTATCGGCTCAGAGGCAGTAGCGGGCATTGGCTAAGGGTCATCGGCAGGATTCGGCGGACATTATGGCTGTAGTGCCTCACTAGCCACTGACCTCACCGCACGCCACTGTGGGACAGATGTAACATGCAGAGAGAGGTAGTTTTGGGAGGGGGAATGTCCTAGCATAACTGTTAATTGCAGTGTAATACTGTAATTCAGCTGTGCAGCATTTGTGGCTAAATGTCAAAGAAGCCAGTATTTACCCTGCATGCAAAACAATAAATGTATTTGAACATACCTCCCAACTATCCCAATTTTTGCAGGACAGTCACTTTTTTGGGGAATGTCCAGCTAACCCAAACAACCCCCCCCCCCTTCCCATGGGGAAGGGGGGGGGGGGTGGAAGGCTCCCTGTAGCTTGTTGCTCTGCAAATATGCACATTGTGGGTAGAGATGAGCGCCTGAAATTTTTCGGGTTTTGTGTTTTGGTTTTGGGTTCGGTTCCGCGGCCGTGTTTTGGGTTCGACCGCGTTTTGGCAAAACCTCACCGAATTTTTTTTGTCGGATTCGGGTGTGTTTTGGATTCGGGTGTTTTTTTAAAAAAGCACTAAAAAACAGCTTAAATCATAGAATTTGGGGGTCATTTTGATCCCATATTATTATTAACCTCAAAAACCATAATTTCCACTCATTTTCAGTCTATTCTGAATACCTCACACCTCACAATATTATTTTTAGTCCTAAAATTTGCACCAAGGTCGCTGGATGACTAAGCTAAGCGACACTAGTGGCCGACACAAACACCTGGCCCATCTAGGAGTGGCACTGCAGTGTCACACAGGATGTCCCTTCCAAAAAACCCTCCCCAATCAGCACATGACGCAAAGAAAAAAAGAGGCGCAATGAGGTAGCTGACTGTGTGAGTAAGATAAGCGACCCTAGTGGCCGACACAAACACCGGGCCCATTTAGGAGTGGCACTGCAGTGTCACGCAGGATGTCCCTTCCAAAAAACCCTCCCCAATCAGCACATGACGCAAAGAAAAAAAGAGGCGCAATGAGGTAGCTGACTGTGTGAGTAAGATTAGCGACCCTAGTGGCCGACACAAACACCGGGCCCATTTAGGAGTGGCACTGCAGTGTCACGCAGGATGTCCCTTCCAAAAAACCCTCCCCAATCAGCACATGACGCAAAGAAAAAAAGAGGCGCAATGAGGTAGCTGACTGTGTGAGTAAGATTAGCGACCCTAGTGGCCGACACAAACATCGGGCCCATTTAGGAGTGGCACTGCAGTGTCACGCAGGATGTCCCTTCCAAAAAACCCTCCCCAATCAGCACATGACGCAAAGAAAAAAAGAGGCGCAATGAGGTAGCTGACTGTGTGAGTAAGATTAGCGACCCTAGTGGCCGACACAAACACCGGGCCCATTTAGGAGTGGCACTGCAGTGTCACGCAGGATGTCCCTTCCAAAATACCCTCCCCAATCAGCACATGACGCAAAGAAAAAAAGAGGCGCAATGAGGTAGCTGACTGTGTGAGTAAGATTAGCGACCCTAGTGGCCGACACAAACACCGGGCCCATTTAGGAGTGGCACTGCAGTGTCACGCAGGATGTCCCTTCCAAAAAACCCTCCCCAATCAGCACATGACGCAAAGAAAAAAAGAGGCGCAATGAGGTAGCTGACTGTGTGAGTAAGATTAGCGACCCTAGTGGCCGACACAAACACCGGGCCCATTTAGGAGTGGCACTGCAGTGTCACGCAGGATGTCCCTTCCAAAAAACCCTCCCCAATCAGCACATGACGCAAAGAAAAAAAGAGGCGCAATGAGGTAGCTGACTGTGTGAGTAAGATTAGCGACCCTAGTGGCCGACACAAACACCGGGCCCATTTAGGAGTGGCACTGCAGTGTCACGCAGGATGTCCCTTCCAAAAAACCCTCCCCAAACAGCACATGACGCAAAGAAAAATAAAAGAAAAAAGAGGTGCAAGATGGAATTGTCCTTGGGCCCTCCCACCCACCCTTATGTTGTATAAACAAAACAGGACATGCACACTTTAACCAACCCATCATTTCAGTGACAGGGTCTGCCACACGACTGTGACTGATATGACGGGTTGGTTTGGACCCCCCCCAAAAAAGAAGCAATTAATCTCTCCTTGCACAAACTGGCTCTACAGAGGCAAGATGTCCACCTCATCATCACCCTCCGATATATCACCGTGTACATCCCCCTCCTCACAGATTATCAATTTGTCCCCACTGGAATCCACCATCTCAGCTCCCTGTGTACTTTGTGGAGGCAATTGCTGCTGGTCAATGTCTCCGCGGAGGAATTGATTATAATTCATTTTAATGAACATCATCTTCTCCACATTTTCTGGATGTAACCTCGTACGCCGATTGCTGACAAGGTGAGCGGCGGCACTAAACACTCTTTCGGAGTACACACTTGTGGGAGGGCAACTTAGGTAGAATAAAGCCAGTTTGTGCAATGGCCTCCAAATTGCCTCTTTTTCCTGCCAGTATAAGTATGGACTGTGTGACGTGCCTACTTGGATGCGGTCACTCATATAATCCTCCACCATTCTTTCAATGGTGAGAGAATCATATGCAGTGACAGTAGACGACATGTCCGTAATCGTTGTCAGGTCCTTCAGTCCGGACCAGATGTCAGCATCAGCAGTCGCTCCAGACTGCCCTGCATCACCGCCAGCGGGTGGGCTCGGAATTCTGAGCCTTTTCCTCGCACCCCCAGTTGCGGGAGAATGTGAAGGAGGAGATGTTGACAGGTCGCGTTCCGCTTGACTTGACAATTTTCTCACCAGCAGGTCTTTCAACCCCAGCAGACTTGTGTCTGCCGGAAAGAGAGATCCAAGGTAGGCTTTAAATCTAGGATCGAGCACGGTGGCCAAAATGTAGTGCTCTGATTTCAACAGATTGACCACCCGTGAATCCTTGTTAAGCGAATTAAGGGCTCCATCCACAAGTCCCACATGCCTAGCGGAATCGCTCTGTGTTAGCTCCTCCTTCAATGTCTCCAGCTTCTTCTGCAAAAGCCTGATGAGGGGAATGACCTGACTCAGGCTGGCAGTGTCTGAACTGACTTCACGTGTGGCAAGTTCAAAGGGCATCAGAACCTTGCACAACGTTGAAATCATTCTCCACTGCGCTTGAGACAGGTGCATTCCACCTCCTATATCGTGCTCAATTGTATAGGCTTGAATGGCCTTTTGCTGCTCCTCCAACCTCTGAAGCATATAGAGGGTTGAATTCCACCTCGTTACCACTTCTTGCTTCAGATGATGGCAGGGCAGGTTCAGTAGTTTTTGGTGGTGCTCCAGTCTTCTGTACGTGGTGCCTGTACGCCGAAAGTGTCCCGCAATTTTTCTGGCCACCGACAGCATCTCTTGCACGCCCCTCTCGTTTTTTAAATAATTCTGCACCACCAAATTCAAGGTATGTGCAAAACATGGGACGTGCTGGAATTTGCCCATATTTAATGCACACACAATATTGCTGGCGTTGTCCGATGCCACAAATCCACAGGAGAGTCCAATTGGGGTAAGCCATTCCGCGATGATCTTCCTCAGTTGCCGTAAGAGGTTTTCAGCTGTGTGCGTATTCTGGAAACCGGTGATACAAAGCGTAGCCTGCCTAGGAAAGAGTTGGCGTTTGCGAGATGCTGCTACTGGTGCCGCCGCTGCTGTTCTTGCGGCGGGAGTCCATACATCTACCCAGTGGGCTGTCACAGTCATATAGTCCTGACCCTGCCCTGCTCCACTTGTCCACATGTCCGTGGTTAAGTGGACATTGGGTACAACTGCATTTTTTAGGACACTGGTGAGTCTTTTTCTGACGTCCGTGTACATTCTCGGTATCGCCTGCCTAGAGAAGTGGAACCTAGATGGTATTTGGTAACGGGGGCACACTGCCTCAATAAATTGTCTAGTTCCCTGTGAACTAACGGCGGATACCGGACGCACGTCTAACACCAACATAGTTGTCAAGGCCTCAGTTATCCGCTTTGCAGCAGGATGACTGCTGTGATATTTCATCTTCCTCGCAAAGGACTGTTGAACAGTCAATTGCTTACTGGAAGTAGTACAAGTGGGCTTACGACTTCCCCTCTGGGATGACCATCGACTCCCAGCAGCAACAACAGCAGCGCCAGCAGCAGTAGGCGTTACACGCAAGGATGCATCGGAGGAATCCCAGGCAGGAGAGGACTCGTCAGAATTGCCAGTGACATTGCCTGCAGGACTATTGGCATTCCTGGGGAAGGAGGAAATTGACACTGAGGGAGTTGGTGGGGTGGTTTGCGTGAGCTTGGTTACAAGAGGAAGGGATTTACTGGTCAGTGGACTGCTTCCGCTGTCACCCAAAGTTTTTGAACTTGTCACTGACTTATTATGAATGCGCTGCAGGTGACGTATAAGGGAGGATGTTCCGAGGTGGTTAACGTCCTTACCCCTACTTATTACAGCTTGACAAAGGCAACACACGGCTTGACACCTGTTGTCCGCTTTTCTGTTGAAATACCTCCACACTGAAGAGCTGATTTTTTTGGTATTTTCACCTGGCATGTCAACGGCCATATTCCTCCCACGGACAACAGGTGTCTCCCCGGGTGCCTGACTTAAACAAACCACCTCACCATCAGAATCCTCCTGGTCAATTTCCTCCCCAGCGCCAGCAACACCCATATCCTCCTCATCCTGGTGTACTTCAACACTGACATCTTCAATCTGACTATCAGGAACTGGACTGCGGGTGCTCCTTCCAGCACTTGCAGGGGGCGTGTAAATGGTGGAAGGCGCATGCTCTTCACGTCCAGTGTTGGGAAGGTCAGGCATCGCAACCGACACAATTGGACTCTCCTTGTGGATTTGGGATTTCGAAGAACGCACAGTTCTTTGCGGTGCTACTGCTTTTGCCAGCTTGAGTCTTTTCATTTTTCTAGCGAGAGGCTGAGTGCCTCCATCCTCATGTGAAGCTGAACCACTAGCCATGAACATAGGCCAGGGCCTCAGCCGTTCCTTGCCACTCCGTGTGGTAAATGGCATATTGGCAAGTTTACGCTTCTCCTCCGACAATTTTATTTTAGGTTTTGGAGTCCTTTTTTTACTGATATTTGGTGTTTTGGATTTGACATGCTCTGTACTATGACATTGGGCATCGGCCTTGGCAGACGACGTTGCTGGCATTTCATCGTCTCGGCCATGACTAGTGGCAGCAGCTTCAGCACGAGGTGGAAGTGGATCTTGATCTTTCCCTAATTTTGGAACCTCAACATTTTTGTTCTCCATATTTTAATAGGCACAACTAAAAGGCACCTCAGGTAAACAATGGAGATGGATGGATACTAGTATACAATTATGGACGGACTGCCGAGTGCCGACACAGAGGTAGCCACAGCCGTGAACTACCGTACTGTACTGTGTCTGCTGCTAATATAGACTGGTTGATAAAGAGATGTCGTAGTATGTATGTATGAAGAAGAAAGAAAAAAAAACCACGGTTAGGTGGTATACAATTATGGACGGACTGCCGAGTGCCGACACAGAGGTAGCCACAGCCGTGAACTACCGTACTGTACTGTGTCTGCTGCTAATATAGACTGGTTGATAAAGAGATGTCGTAGTATGTATGTATGAAGAAGAAAGAAAAAAAAACCACGGGTAGGTGGTATACAATTATGGACGGACTGCCGAGTGCCGACACAGAGGTAGCCACAGCCGTGAACTACCGTACTGTACTGTGTCTGCTGCTAATATAGACTGGTTGATAAAGAGATGTAGTAGTATGTATGTATAAAGAAGAAAGAAAAAAAAACCACGGGTAGGTGGTATACAATTATGGACGGACTGCCGAGTGCCGACACAGAGGTAGCCACAGCCGTGAACTACCGTACTGTACTGTGTCTGCTGCTAATATAGACTGGTTGATAAAGAGATGTCGTAGTATGTATGTATGAAGAAGAAAGAAAAAAAAACCACGGTTAGGTGGTATACAATTATGGACGGACTGCCGAGTGCCGACACAGAGGTAGCCACAGCCGTGAACTACCGTACTGTACTGTGTCTGCTGCTAATATAGACTGGTTGATAAAGAGATGTCGTAGTATGTATGTATAAAGAAGAAAGAAAAAAAACCACGGTTAGGTGGTATACAATTATGGACGGACTGCCGAGTGCCGACACAGAGGTAGCCACAGCCATGAACTACCGTACTGTACTGTGTCTGCTGCTAATATAGACTGGTTGATAAAGAGATGTCGTAGTATGTATGTATGAAGAAGAAAGAAAAAAAAACCACGGTTAGGTGGTATACAATTATGGACGGACTGCCGAGTGCCGACACAGAGGTAGCCACAGCCGTGAACTACCGTACTGTACTGTGTCTGCTGCTAATATAGACTGGTTGATAAAGAGATGTCGTAGTATGTATGTATAAAGAAGAAAGAAAAAAAAACCACGGTTAGGTGGTATACAATTATGGACAGACTGCCGAGTGCTGACACAGAGGTAGCCACAGCCGTGAACTACCGTACTGTACTGTGTCTGCTGCTAATATAGACTGGTTGATAAAGAGATGTAGTAGTATGTATGTATAAAGAAGAAAGAAAAAAAAACCACGGGTAGGTGGTATACAATTATGGATGGACTGCCGAGTGCCGACACAGAGGTAGCTACAGCCGTGAACTACCGTACTGTGTCTGCTGCGACTGGATGATAAATAATGATATAAAAAATATATATATATCACTACTGCAGCCGGACAGGTATATATATTATATAATGACGGACCTGCTGGACACTGTCTGTCAGCAGAATTAGTTTTTTATAGAATAAAAAAAAAAACACCACACAAGTGAAGTCACACGACGAGTGTTTAACTTTTTCAGGCAATCACAATATAGTATACTACTAACTATACTGGTGGTCAGTGTGGTCAGGTCACTGGTCAGTCACACTGGCAGTGGCACTCCTGCAGCAAAAGTGTGCACTGTTTAATTTTAATATAATATGTACTCCTGGCTCCTGCTATAACCTATAACTGGCACTGCAGTGCTCCCCAGTCTCCCCCACAATTATAAGCTGTGTGAGCTGAGCACAGTCAGATATATAATATATACATAGATGATGCAGCACACTGGGCTGAGCAGTGCACACAGATATGGTATGTGACTGTCTTGTACTCCTGGCTCCTGCTATAACCTATAACTGGCACTGCAGTGCTCCCCAGTCTCCCCCACAATTATAAGCTGTGTGAGCTGAGCACAGTCAGATATATAATATATACATAGATGATGCAGGCATGCAGCACACTGGGCTGAGCAGTGCACACAGATATGGTATGTGACTGAGTCACTGTGTGTACCGTTTTTTTCAGGCAGAGAACGGATATATTAAATAAAACAACTGCACTGCTGGTGGTCACTGTGGTCAGTCACTAAACTCTGCACTCTCTTCTACAGTATCAGCCTCAGGTCAATCTCTCTCTCTCTCTCTCTCTCCTAATCTAAATGGAGAGGACGCCAGCCACGTCCTCTCCCTATCAATCTCAATGCACGTGTGAAAATGGCGGCGACGCGCGGCTCCTTATATAGAATCCGAGTCTCGCGAGAATCCGACAGCGTCATGATGAAGTTCGGGCGCGCTCGGGTTAACCGAGCAAGGCGGGAAGATCCGAGTCGCTCGGACCCGTGAAAAAAAACATGAAGTTCGTGCGGGTTCGGATTCAGAGAAACCGAACCCGCTCATCTCTAATTGTGGGTAATTCAGACCTGATCGCTAGGGTGTGTTTTTTGCATCCCTGTAATCAGGTAGTTGCCGCCTACAGCGGAAGGGAAAATTTGCTGTGCAGGTGTGTGATCACATGTGCACAAGAGCTGCACAGCTCAGCACTTACTCAGCCATTGAGGTGACGTCACAAATCCTCCCACAAAACGCCGGGTCCCTCCAGTGTTTTTCCGGACACTCCCTAGAAACATTCAGTTGCCACCCACACAAACACCCTCTTCTTGTCAATCTTCTTGTGATCTCCGGACCGTCGCACTTACGCATTGTGGCGCATACGCATGTGCAGTGCAGACCAGATTGCCCGCTGGGTGAAAATAAATTGAAGCGATCTGGTCTGAATAAGCCTCAATGTCTATTCACGGGAGACAGAGGGGCTGGGGCATGGCCAGCAGCTCACAGAGCACCTATAATGACAAAAATGGGAGACATGGCTCATGATCGCGATATACCTGCGAAGGTACGCCCTCTACTGATTGACAGGCAGAGGCATTCGCATTTTCTGCGGGGCACCCGGAGAAAATGTAGGCACACGCACAGGATGGACCCTGCGTATATGCCCCCATCCTCTTCATAGTTTTTGCGGTTGGAACGCGTATTACGATCCAAACTGAATTAGGCCCTATATGTCTTATATACACGAGCAGTGTGAAAACATCAATCGATGGGGGTAATTCCAAGATGATCGCAGCAGGAATTTTGTTAGCAGTTGGGCAAAACCATGTGTACTGCAGGGGAGGCAGATATAACATGTGCAGAAAGAGTTAGATTTGGGTGAGTTATTTTGTTTCTGTGCAGGGTAAATACTGACTGCTTTATTTTTACACTGCAAATTAGATTGCAGATTGAACACACCACACCCAAATCTAACTCTCTCTGCACATGTTAAATCTGCCTTCCCTGCAGTGCACATAGGTGGTCATTCCGAGTTGTTCGCTCTGTAATTTTCTTCGCATCGCAGCGATTTTCCGCTTAATGCGCATGCGCAATGTTCACACTGCGACTGCGCCAAGTAAATTTGCTATGCAGTTAGGAATATTACTCACGGTTTTTTCATCGTTCTGGTGATCGTAATGTGATTGACAGGAAGTGGGTGTTTCTGGGCGGAAACAGGCCGCTTTAGGGGCGTGTGGGAAAAAATGCTACCGTTTCTGGGGAAAACGCGGGAGTGGCTGGAGAAACGGAGGAGTGTCTGGGCGAACGCTGGGTGTGTTTGTGACGTCAAACCAGGAACGACAAGCACTGAACTGATCGCACTGGCAGAGTAAGTCTCGAGCTACTCAGAAACTGCACAGAGATGTCTTATCGCAATATTGCAAATCTTTCGTTCGCAATTTTAAGATGCTAAGATTCACTCCCAGTAGGCGGCAGCTTAGCGTGTGCAATGCTGCTAAAAGCAGCTTGCGAGCGAACAACTCGGAATGAGGGCCATGGGGGGTAATTCTGAGTTGATCGCAGCAGGATTTTTGTTAGCAGTTGGGCAAAACCATGTGCACTGCATTTACGAACAGATGATTTTTTTATATAAATTTTAAAATGTTAGTAAATGTGTGTGTTTTTTTCAACCTGGAAGCCCAACATTGATTAAGATCGATCTTAAATAGACCCCTGGGTTTTAAGGATAACCATGGTTGAGTCCAATGGTTAATTCACATTGACCGAAGTTCTAATTAAGTCACCTGTGCTCAAGCATGATATCCTTAAAATCTGGATTGCAATGACAGCATTTTGGAACTATGCCTAAGGGTTTAATTTTTACATTTATCCACTGACAATAAATCTACCTACAATATCCCTGTAACTGTTATGATTACAGTATTTCACTAAATAATTTAATTTGCTGAACCTTCTGTAAAAAGAAATATTAAGCTGCTGTAATTCCCAGATGCAGCAAATTTGTTAGCTAGTGGGCAAAACCATGTGCACTGCAGGGTTGGGGGGGGGGGCAGATATAACATTTGCAGAGAGATTTAGGTGGGTTATATTGTTTGTGTGCAGGGTAAATACTGGCTGTTTTGTTTTTACACTGCAATTTAGATTTCAGTTTGAACACACCGCACCAAAATCTAACTCTCTCTGCACATATTATACACCCCCCCCCTGCAGTGTACATGGTTTTAGCTAATAAATTTGCTGCTGTGATCAGATCTGAGTTAAGCCCTATGTATTTGGCACTGGCAAAGGGTTAGAGGCCTTGCTGTAGAGCTCACACCTTTCTTATCATGCATTGTAATATTTCCTATGTCCTGATGATGTGCTCTCTGCTCCATCCAAGTAAACAGCAATGTAGCATGGCTATCAAAGAGCGTGAAGATTGCAGATTTCCTGGGATTAATGCTAAGGAATGCTATTCCAGAGGCTGCTGCTTTAATTCAAGTGTCACTGGGGTTAAATGGTGTTTTTACCTTAAAAACACAGGTAGAGTATATAGTACAGTGGTAAAGTGGGAGCATGTAGTGCTATTGATTACAGATTTGATGGAGCTTAAACATGGATAAGGTCCATGGCTCTAAGAGTTTATCTTGTGTATCCTTTATTCTTAGTCATGGTCAGATAAGATTAGAAAATACCATTTAAGTGGAAATTTCCTGTTAGCTGTTTTTCAGTTTGCTCAACTGTCTGATTAACTGGTCCTAAAAAAGGACCAAAGGAGCTAAATTGCCCTGTGATCTAGCTAAATTGCCCCAGTTAAAAAAAAAAAAAAAACTAAGCTGCTGTAATTCCTGGATGTTTCCTTACTGCATCAACAGGAAGTGACAAGAAACAATGTAATGTGGAACCGTACAGCAGAAGGGATTGCGGCTACCCCACAATAAGTGCAGCGGAATGTAAGAAGAGGAATTGTTGCTTTGACTGCAGCATTCCCGGGGTTAACTGGTGTTTCTTCAAGTCACAAGGTATGGAGCTGCTGTATAGTTACTCGCAAGTCAGTAGTTGTATGATGCTCACACCTGTTAAGCTGGATACACACAGAATGCCCTACACAGGGGGTGAAATGAGCGCCCCCCCCACCCCCCGTACGCTCAGCACACATCACGCTGTGCTGAGCGGGGGGAGAGATGTGTGCTGAGCAGTTCGCTCAGCACACATCTCTCCCCAAAATCGGGCCGTGAATACGGACCTTTAAACTGGATCCACACTTAGATTATCTGTCCAATTTTTTTTTCTAGTTGAAACAAAATTATGCTAATATGTGGCAGCAAATTACAATTGACCATTTGCTCACAAACACTGGAAAACATCCAAAAATGGTCATTTAGATAAATTGGTTAAATCCATTTCATTTAGCTAATTTATCCAAACTACCTTTATTGTATCTTTGTGGGTGAATGATGTGTGGGTCAGTGTTGAGGGTGGTGGAGGAGATGGGTAATAGGCACAGCAGGGTGTGGACAGTCAAATAGTGTGCTTAGAGGTTCAGAGTCATTGTATGAGACTCTGGCAACAGTGACTTGATGAGTATGGTGTCCATAGGGTGGGACGCATTAACCTTTTTATGCTATTGAAATAGTTCTCCTCCTGACCGACGCAGTTCCTTGCTCCGAGGTTGGTGTATTGTCCTGTTGCAGCGCCTCTCCACTGTGGTCACAGTGAGCTGTGTGGTGTTGCTGGCGCATGCCAATCTCCCCCCAACCTCCCTCTTGCATTTCAGACCTACGTACGCATGATGGGATCTTGTATGATATGCGCGTGTGCTGTAGAGATGAAAGTGGGGGTGAGGAGGCAGATCGTGAGATGGGGAAACTTTGTGGACTGTTAGCGAAGGGGAGCACTGGGCAATCTGAGTTGCAAAGAGGGCAGCAGAAGAGGTTATTGCATGTGCACTGGTGACAGGTCCATCCTTGGTGGCCAGCCTCAGTGGTAAAGGGGTACATGAGCTAGTGTCCCTTGGCCAGCCATGTACCATGGCCACCTCCCTACCTCCTATATATTCTCCCTGATCTGTCACTTTGTTACGGTCTGCTGCTGGCACTGGTGTATCGTCCTGCAGTTGCCGTCTCCGCCCATTGCTGTGACTTCCCCCAGAGTTAGCCACACAGAGTGACAGATCTGGGAAAATATATAGGAGATCATTACTTTCACTTGCAGCCTACCTTATTTTTTGCAGCCTAGCATGCTCCTGACCCCTTCTCTCACTAATACTTATACAACATTCATGAACTCATCTTAAGGTTTCTTTATTATTCAGTCACACTGTCTTGGATCCAAACCATTTCCTGTGGCATTGCAGTCAAACAATTGAGCTATTTACCCTTGCATAGAAAGGTATAATCTAAGCTAGAGAATTCTATTTGGAGCTCACCTTGTACTTTGTGAAGAAATAATCAGCTTTGTGGCTGAGCAGATATATGGAGTGTGTGGCTGCACACTGCATTGATCTGCTGAGTTGCAATGCTAATAATTTTTTTTTTTGCAAAGTACCAATAGCTTCATTGTGAAGGTGGAAAGAAGGGTGTTACGGCATGGAATGTACAAACTGCGAGACCCTGCTGGTAGCGCCTTTGTCTATTTAGTAGGAAGGGCACGTAACAGCCGGGGGGCAATGGAGGAAGCCCCTTTAGGGCTGGAGCCCGGCGGCAACTGACTCCGTTGTCTCTGGCAGTTCCGCCCCTGGACTAGAGGAATGGTCAAGAACATGGCAACATTTAATGCCAAAAAATGCAAAATCATACACGTCTCAAAAATGCAAAGGCTAACTATAATATTAAGGGCATTATAATGGCAAGAGGAAAGCTATCTAAGTATTACTATTTCAGGTAAGCAATGTAACAAAGCAATAGGAAAGGCAAGTCAGATGCTTGTTTGCATAGGTTAAAGAACCAGTAGCAGAAAAAAGTAATACAGGTTGAGTATCCCATATCAAAATATTCCGAAATACGGAATATTCCGAAATACGGACTTTTTTGAGTGAGACTGAGATAGTGAAACCTTTGTGTTTTGATGGCTCAGTGTACACACACTTTGTTTAATACTCAAAGTTATTAAAAATATTGTATTAAATGAACTTCAGACTGTGTGTATAAGGTGTATATGAAACATAAATGAATTCTGTGAATGTACACACACTTTGTTTAATGCACAAAGTTATAAAAAATATTGGCTAAAATGACCTTCAGGCTGTGTGTATAAGGTGTATATGAAACATAAATGCCTTCTGTGCTTAGATTTAGGTCCCATCACCATAATATCTCGTTATGGTATGCAATTATTCCAAAATACAGAAAAATCCGATATCCAAAATTCCTCTGGTCCCAAGCATTTTGGATAAGGGATACTCAACCTGTAATGCCACTGTATAGGTCCTTGGTACAGCCACATTTAGAATCCTGTGTTCAGTTCCAGAAGCCATATCTCCAGAAGGCTGTAAATACATTAGGGCAACTAAAATTGTGCATGGCCTACATCACAAAACTTACCTGGAAATACTAAAAAATGTTGATGTGTATAGTTTGGAGAAGGGAAGAGGGAACATACAGTAATAGAAACATTTAAATATATAGGGAGGAATGTAATAGGGTGTGAGAATCAGAAAGTGAGAGATTTTGTGTTTTTTCCTGTTGTTTTTTTTTGTTTGTTTGATTGTTTGTTTTTAAAGTGGCAATCCTTTACATGGCAAAACCAGGTTGATATTTGCCATGTAAAGGATTGCCACCGTGGGCATGTGTAGTAGGGGCACTGCTACTGTTGGCATTATGTGTGTAAGCTGCACTGATATGGTGGTTATGTGCACAGGCGTGCGCAGAGACTGACTGGAGGGTGCCGCTCCGGACTCCCCCCCCCCTCCACGGCATTATAGTGATCTCTCGCCTCCCCTGTCCTGGATATAGACTGCTCACCTGGTCCGCTCACCTGGGCCGCCCAGGTGAGCAGTTTATATCCAGGACAGGGGAGGTGAGAGAACACTATAATGCCGTGGAGGGGGGGAAGTCCGGAGCGGCACCCGCCAGTCAGTCTCTGCGCACGCCTGTGGTTATGTGTATAAAGGGCACTGCGACTGTGGGTATTATTATTATTATTATTATTATTATATGCGGTGTAATGACAATAAGATAGTGCTACTGTGTGGCGTATTTTGATTTGGGGTGCTATTGTGTGGCCATGCCCCTTCCTTGTGATACCACACCTTCTTTTTTTAAGGAGCGCACTGTCCCTTTATTAAGTATTGGAGAGAGGGCCCAAATTAATAGTTTGCAGGGAGGCGCCAAACACCCTAGCACTGGCCCTTTGGTAGGGGACAGGATTTGCTTCTGCTTGTGCACATATGTTATGATTGCCAGCCAACAGCACTGGTTTTGCCTATAACACTAACTATAAATATTTTGAATTGGTCCTGGACCACCAATCCAAGGCACCCCTGCAAGTGTCCTGAGGCACCCCAGGGTGCAGTTTGAGAACCACTGGTCTAGTGAGTACCCAGGATAATTATTGTAGCTGGTCTGCGGGTAACAGCTCTCAGATCCACTTCTAGAAAAAATGCAGCAATGTAATTTGAGTGACAAACTGCAGAGATGAACCCTTTCTGTGACTGCTGCACAGGGATCACACAAACTCTATTCATAGGGCTGACTTCACTTAGGGGAGATGTTCTCACCCCGCAAAGAAGTGCGAGTATATACCGCACTTACGGTACCATTGGATTTACAGATATTTTCTTGCAATACACTATGGGGGTCATTCTGAGTTGATTGCTCGCTAGCAGTTTTTAGCAGCCATGCAAACGCATTGTCGCTGCCCACTGGAGAGTGTATATTCACTTTGGAGAAGTGCGAACACTTGAGCAGCAGAGCGCCTGCAAAATCGTTTCAAAATAAGACCAGCACTGCAGTTACACTTCGTGTGCGTTGATTCTAACAACCGAGGGACGGCTTTTGATGTCACACACCCATCCAGCGAATGCCCAGCCACGTCTGCATTTCTTCTGCCACGCCTGCATTTTTCCAAGCACTCCCTGAAAACGGTCAGTTGACACCCAGAAACGCCCTCTTTCTGTCAATCTCCTTGTGGCCTGTTCTGTGATTGGAATAATCGCTAGAACTAGTGCAAAACCACAATGGACTTTGTACCCGTATGATGCGCATGCACATTACGGAGCATGCGCATGCACAGATTAGCCATTTTTTTTTCAACTGATTGCTACGCAGCGAACAACGGCAGCATGCGATCAACTCGGAATGACCCCCTATATACATAGAAACATGGATTTTTACTGCAGGAATTATGGTTAGTTTAGGGGTATCGGTTAGGGTCAACAGAGGTGTAGCTAGGGGTCCAAGCGCCCCTGGCAAAGTAAGGGACTGGCGCCCCCCCTTTCGATAAAGCATTGCAGTCCATTGGCGGTTACCATGTTGGAGCCACAGCAACTGACCCCCTCCCCCACACGCTGCCCTACATCATCGGCTGGGATTCACTGTTGGTGTGAAGCCACTGGGAACAGTCTGGTAGCATTAGCTGCAGTCTGTGTCATAGATAGGGAAGGCAGAAGGTTAACTAGCTAATAGCAGTCTGTTGGCAGCAGAGGCTGGGCGGGGGGCTGAGAATGAGCCAACGCTGATCAGTGTCCAGTCTGCTTAGACAAAAATATTTTGTGATCAGGGCTGGTTCTAGACCAAAGGAGCCAATGGCAAAAATTTCCTTTGGCCCCCCCCCCCCCACACACACACACACACACACACACACACACACACACACACCAAAAAAGAACATATCCCAGTTTAACATAACGCTATGTGGTGCAAGGTGTGGAGCTGGTTACTTGTATCAGACCTCTGACATTTGCCTTTTCACCCATATTGCATACTTTTTCTTGCAGGTTGTGTCTTAATTCAAGAAGTGTTCTAAGTACTTCAGCTTAGTATCTTTACTGACCCCTCTTTACCCCACACTACATAACTGACCCCTCTATACCCTACACTACATCACTGACCTTTCTATAACCATCACTGCATTACTGACCCCTCTATACAGTACACTGACCTCTATATACCTGCTAGTACATCCCTGATGCCTATATTCCCTTAGCTAAATCCCTGACGCCTCTATTCCCTACGCTACATCCCTGACGCCTCTATTCCCTATGCTACATCCCTGACGCCTCTATACCCTACGCTACATCCCTGATGCCTCTATTCCCTACGCTACATTCCTGATGCCTCTATAACCTACGCTACATCCCTGATGCCTCTATACCCTACGCTACATCCCTGACGCCTCTATACAGTACAATGCATTACTGATCCCTCTAGACCATACATCCTCATTACATCAGAGAGATAGTGAAACACTGGAAAAAATAAGGATAAAGTGGACTACAGAAACTGATGCTCTAAACAAAGGAGAGAGAGAGAGAGAAAAGCACAAGGGAAAGTGGGCAATCGGAACACCATAGAGAGAGGAGAGATAGAAATGCCTGAAAAAGTAAAGGGGGTTGGGTATGGCATCCGGCGCTCGGGATTCCAGCAGTCACATGATACCTAATCCTAACCCTCTGGGGGGGTGGCGGATAGGGCTAACCCTCAGGGGGTGGCAGCTAGGACTAACCCCCCCCCCCTCCTAGTGCCTTCCCTAACACCCGCTCCCCCGGTCCTAACCCTCCCTCCAATACTCGCCTTCGGGATGTTGGCTGTCTGTGTGCCGGCACCAGTCTCCCAAGTGTTGTCAGGATTCCAACATCGGTCAAATGACCGCCGGTATACCGTCTGCCGGGATGGTAAATGTATCCTGAGGACAGGTAGTGAGTGTGGAGGGATAGGTGGTTCAGTTAAATGTAACAGCTCAAACTGCGATCATTCACTGATAAATTGATTTATAGCTCTCCCTTTTTAACCATTGCAGTCATAAAAGCAATGTTTTTTAAACCTTTAAATAAAGCTTGTTAGCATCCCCAGCACACTGTATATGCTGGGAGATGTAGTTCTCAATATGAAAACATTTAATTACTGTATGAACTCTAATTCCCCAACTGAAACCTCTCACAAACACACACTCCTAAATCTAGTACACACACACACACACACACACACACACACACACACACACACACACACACACACACACATTTCCCCAGTACTGACTCTCATCACTTCCACACACTGACAACTCCCTCCTGCTCCTCTCCCCACTGACACTGACAGCTCCCTCACAGTCACACACATCCTCCACCCCCCCACACACACACTGATAGCACACATGCACAAATCCCCCCCTCCTCGACACTAACTGTCACGGACTGCTTGGGCAGCAGGGGGCAGGCTCTGACTTGAAGTGCTGAAATTCAACAGCTCTCTCGAACTTGCAAGGCATGGCTGTGCAGCTGTCTCCAGCCATCTCCTTGCCCACTGTGTAATTTGTGGCGTTCTCTGATGTTCCCCGCTCTGCCTCTACAACCGGCACATAATGTACAGCAGTGGTGACTCCTGAGTATGGGCCTGGAGAACTCCGCCTACCGGGGGGTAGGGATTAATAATTTCAAAGGGGCAGAGCTAGGAGTGAAGCAGTGGACAGCAGTTGAGGGGCGTTTCAAACTGTAACAGGGTTGGGACAATTTCAGTATCCTTCCCTCACCGTCTAATTGGTCAGTCCCACGCTGATTGCCATAGCGCCCTTTCGAGACTGCAGAACTCTATCCCTTAGCTACGGTTGGCACAGCTGGATGGTGCCCCTGGCAAGTGCCATCCTGGCCAAGGGGTAGATACGCCCCTGAGGGTCAGGGCCAGCAACAGAAATCTCGGGGCCCAGTGCACTGATATCTCTGGGGCCCCCTCAACCCCCCCTTAACTTGGCAGAGGGATCTTTAAAAAAAATGGAGCCTTTGACTCGGACCGTCAGTGAGGCCGGCAGGTGGTTTTCATACTGGGCTATCCAGCTCTTCGGTGGCGGTGGCAGGGACATTCAGAAAAGGGCCAGCACAGCAACATGCATAATAATGGCAATACAGTATGGACCACAGGGACTGGACAAAGTGATGGGGTAAAAGGAGGGGGGAGGGTTTAGTTGGCCTGTTAATTGTTTTCCTGCTTAAATTGAGCAGTTGGTGGATACACTTTAAAAAGCAATATTGGCACTGTGGCCCCATTATTTCTGTTCTTAATACTTGGAGCCCTGAACAAGTGTCCCCTTTGTCCCCCCTGTCACCGGGCCTGTTCAGGCGTTACCTATGGAGAAGCTGCGACATGACATCCTAGGACACGATACTGCACCATGCATCACCATTATATTTCAGTGTGCCTTGTCAATATTTAAATCTTGTTCTGTGTGACGTGAGTTGTAAATGGTTGAAAATCTCTGTGCTACAGTATCGTCACCATGTAGTTATAACAACACCGCAAAACCACCAAAAGACGTGTTTTGGTAGAGGGACTGCTGGAGGGGCCCATTGGGGCCCCCAGTTTGCTACCCCACCCCAGTATACCTGTGCTGTAGCCAGTGGAAGGGGCACTATCTTCCCGGTGATCTCTTCGGGAAGATGGTGCCGCACATAGAAAGCAAAGACTCTGGCTGCACTCTCCTGCCCTCGCTCTAAGCAAGGTGATCGGGCCACAAAAGGACCCCTGTCGGACCCCGGCCTGTGGGCCACAAAAGGATGCATTGGGGGCGGCATGCGGCCCATGGGATTGACACCCCTGCCCTAGAGTATCAAAATTTGTTTCACGGCACCCCTAGGCCAAAGTTTTTTTTATTGAGAAATTCAGAAAAAAATATAAAATTAAGTAAATTGTGTTTATAGCATGTCATCCTCAGGTTCAGTTATGTTGTGAGGGAATGGTTTTGCCAATTTAATAAAGTATAAATAATTTTAATTGGTCCTGGACCACCAAACTATGCTACCAGTGCAAGAACCCCAGTTTGGAAACTACTGCCATAAAATAAACCTTTTTTGTTTTTTTTAAACTACATGTAATACACCTTAGATCTCAGTTCCTAAAAGGTTTTAAACCCGTGCATACAGTAAACTACACATATTTAAAAATCCTACACCGGGCACAAGTGCTCACGGGCCAATTTCATGGCAGTCTCGGATAGGAGGGCATTGTGGATTCACCAAGGGAATGCTGATGCTGACTCCAAGAAGAAAGGGAGTCTCTTCCCTATGAAGGTGAAGCCTTGTTTGGCGACGGCCTAGTTAATTTGATCTCGGCAGCTCCCGCAGGTAAGTCATCCTTCTTGCCCTATGTTCCCTCTCAACGGATGAAGACGCATCATTATCTGACGCAGTCATTTCGGCCCAATAGATATGCAAGAAGTTAAGATTCCCCTTTCTTTGCAGGTAGAGGAAGGAAAAGAGAGAAGAGGTCTGTAGCCTCTTCAAGATCGCAGGAGCAGAGATCGTCCTCTGCTTCTGCCAAATCCACTGCATGACGCTGGGGCTCTCTTGCAGGAGCCCGCACCAGTGGGGGGCACGTCTAAAACTCTTCAGTCAGTTCTAGATTCATTCGGACCTGGACTCGTGGGTTTTACAAATAGTGTCCCAAGGGTACAAACTGGGGTTTCAAGACGTTCCCCCTCACCGATTGTTCAAATCAGCCTTAGTCAGCAGGGAGAAGGTTTTTATTCAAGCCTCTTCGTGGTCCAGAAGCCGGACGGCTCAGTCAGACCAATCTTAAATCTGAAATCCCTTAATTTCTACCTAAAGAAATTCAATTTCAAGATGGAATCTCTCAGGGTAGTGATCTCCAGTCCGGGGGATAAAGGAGATTTCATGGTTTTGGTAGACATAAAGGATGCCTACTTATATGTTCCCATTTAGCCACTGCATCAAGCTACCTGAGGTTTGCAATTCAGGATTGTCATTACCAATTTCAGACGTTGCCGTTTGGTCTGTCCACGGCTCCGAGGATTTTCACCAGGGTGATGGCGGAAATGATGGTCCTCCTTCGCAAGCAAGGAGTCACAATTATCCCGTACTTGGATGATCTCCTGATAAAGGCGAGATCCAGGGACCAGTTGGTGCAAAACATCTACTCTCCCTGACAGTTCTTCAACAACATGGTTGGCTCCCAAACTTGCCAAAATCGCAGTTGGTCCCAATGACGCGGTTGTTGTTTTTGGGAGTGATACTGGACACAGAAGAGGTTTTCTTCTAGTGGAAAGGCTCTGGAGATCCAGAGTCTGGTCAAACAAATTCTGAAACCAGCAAGAGTGTTAATCCATCAATGCATTCAGTTGCTGGGGAAGATGGTTGCGGCCTACGAGGCCATTCAGTTTGGCAGGTTCCATGCCAGAGTGTTCCAGTGGGACCTGTTGGACAAGTGGTCCGGATCCCACCTACACATGCACCGGAGGATAATCCTGTCTTCCAAGACCAGAATCTCACTCCATTGGTGGCTGCACAGTTCTCACCACCTAGAGGGGCGATGGTTCGGGATCCAGGACGGGATCCTAGGGACCACGGATGCAACCCTCCGAGGCTGGAGAGCAGTCACACAGGGGGAAAACATCCAAGGAAGATGGTCAAGTCTTCCTTGGATGTTTTCATCTCCACATAAATGTTCTGGAGTTAAGGGCCATTTAATAACTGCAGACACAGTACGCACTGGGACGGGTGCCCAGCATCCTCTACGGACTAAGAGAAAAGGATTTACCGGTAGGTATTAAAATCCTATTTTCTCTAACGTCCTAGAGGATGCTGGGGACTCCGTAAGGACCATGGGGATAGACGGGCTCCGCAGGAGACATGGGCACTTTAAGAAAGACTTTAGTTCTGGGTGTGCACTGGCTCCTCCCTCTATGCCCCTCCTCCAGACCTCAGTTTGATACTGTACCCAGTGGAGACTGGGTGCTTTTCAGGAGCTCTCCTGAGCTTTCTGACAGAAAGTATTTTGTTAGGTTTTTAATTTTCAGGGAGCACTGCTGGCAACAGACTCCCTCATCGAGGGACTGAGGGGAGAGAAGCAGCCCTACTATCTGAGTTGCAAGGTCCTGCTTCTTAGGCTACTGGACACCATTAGCTCCAGTGGGATTGGTACGCAGGATCTCACCCTCGCCGTCCGTCCCAGAGCCGCGCCGCCGTCCCCCTCGCAGAGCCGGAAGATAGAAGCCGGGTGAGTATGAGAAGAAAAGAAGACTTCAGAGGCGGCAGAAGACTTCATGATCTTCACTGAGGTAACGCACAGCACTGCAGCTGTGCGCCTTTGCTCCCATACACCTCACATACTCCGGTCACTGTAAGGGTGCAGGGCGCAGGGGGGGCGCCCTGGGCAGCAATATAAACCTCTTTCGCAAAAATATAACATATATACAGCTGGGCACTTTATATATGTATAAGCCCCCACCAATTTTACAGTTTAAGCGGGACAGAAGCCCGCCTCCGAGGGGGCGGGGCTTCTCCCTCAGCACTCACCAGCGCCATTTTTTCTCCACAGCACCGCTGAGAGGAAGCTCCCCGGACTCTACCCTGCTTATACCACGTTAGACAAGAGGGTTGAAAAGAGGGGGGGGGGGGCACATAATTCGCAAATTACATACAGCAGCACTACTGGGCAAACATTAAGTTACTGTTTTATTCCTGGGTTATATAGCGCTGGGGGGTGTGCTGGCATACTCTCTCTCTGTCTCTCCAAAGGGCCTTGTGGGGAAACTGTCTTCAGAAAAAGCATTCCCTGTGTGTGTAGTATGTCGGTACACGTGTGTCGACATGTCTGAGGAAGAAGGCTATATTAGAGAGGAGCGGGAGCAAATGAATGTGGTGTCTCCGCCGACAGCTGATTGGATGGATATGTGGAATGTTTTAAATGCTAGTGTAAACTCATTGCACAAAAGATTAGACAAGGCAGAAGCTTTGGGACAGTCAGGATTTAAACCCATGCCTGATCCTATGTTGCAGGGACTGTCAGGGTCTCATAAGCGCCCACTATCCCAGATTGTTGACACAGATACCGACACGGATTCTGACTCCAGTGTCGATTACGATGATGCAAAGTTACAGCCAAAATTGGCAAAATCCATTCGATTTATGATTATGGCAATAAAAGATGTTTTGCACATCACAGAGGAACCCCCTGTCGCTGACAAGAGGGTACATATGTACAAGGGAAAGAAGCCTGAGGTAACCTTTCCCCCCTCACACGAGCTGAACGAGTTATGTGAAAAAGCTTGGGAATCTCCAGATAAAAGACTGCAGATTTCCAAAAGGATTCTTATGGCGTATCCTTTCCCATCAACGGATAGGTTACGATGGGAATCCTCCCCTAGGGTGGACAAAGCATTAACACGCTTATCCAAGAAGGTAGCCCTCCCGTCCCAGGATACGGCTACCCTCAAAGAGTGTGCTGACCGCAAACAGGAGATTACCCTGAAGTCCATTTATACACATTCAGGTACCTTACTCAGACCGGCAATTGCGTCGGCCTGGGTGTGTAGTGCTGTAGCGGCATGGACAAATACCTTATCTGAGGGGATGGATAGCCTAGACAAGGATACTATTTTATTGACCCTGGGGCATATAAGAGATGCTGTCCTATATATGTGTGTATGCAAACTACAGGTGGTGCTGCAGGGCCCACACCCTTTTACTTGTCTTGTAGAGCAGCTCTGAAGCTGTTACAGTGCCCAGCTGCTGCAAGAAATCAGCTTGAATGCTTCAGGGGCTTGGGCATGGCCAACATGAGCCCCACACCGAAGGAGGGTGGGGGTGTTTAATGCAAACTTGGGGTTATACAAGCGCCGCAAAAGGCCGCCATGCCCTGCATGCCCCTTTTCTCTTTTCATATACAGATGAGGGTTCCAGCCAACTTTGGCCCACTGCTTGGATGACATCACCGTATGCAAATCCGTCTGCTGCAGACCTTCCCCCAGGAATGCTTGCAATAGTTGTTGCATATGGTTTAATGTCTGAGGGTGCTTCAGTATTAGGCAGCCTTCTGCCCTCCCATGTTCATCTGAAAAGATGTGGTCTCCCTGCAGTTGTTGTCCCCAGATGAGAGTTCCCTTGTGCTTCCTCAGTTAAATCTCCTTAACTTGACGGGGGTGTGCCCGAGCAGCCGCCCTCCCCAGCCCTATCCCAACACATACTTATCTTGCATATGAGATCTCTTGATCATGAAGATAGTTCTCACAGGTTGAGGTTCATCCTGGCCCCGCTCCCCGCTGGAGATCGCTGATGGGGACAGCAGCGGGGCTTCAGCAGAAGGGTGAGTATGTGTGGCCAGAGACCTCCCTTCCCATGTGCAGGCCTGCAAAGTCTGCCGCGCAGGATGGGGCATGTGGCACTCTCCCTCCCAGGGGCTCTTCCAGATGTAGCTCCTCAGCAGTATTTTTCCCGGGCTGCGCGGCGCTCTCCCCGACTGGCATCCGCCCTGGAACACTGCCTTCCTCAACGCAACATCAGCAGGGGGCCCTGGCCTCATCACCATCCCAGGTCTTTCTCATGTATGTATCATGTATGTGTGTGTGATATATGTATGAATCATATATGTTTGTGATATATATATATATTCCATAGACAAAAAACCTTACGGTTTCACATGTCCCATTAAGGCTTCTTAGACATGATCGAAATTTCAGAAACCTGTTGTAACTCTTCCACTCAAACTCCAAAAAGCAATGAAATTCCGATCATTAAGGCTGATGCCTTAATGGACGTGTTCCTTGCGCAATACAGATATGGTATGCCATCACAGCCTGTGGGTAAGTGCAGATTCAGCACTCTCACAGAGTGAGATTGCTGTCACTCACACAATGGTGGAGCTGCTAATTCACAGATTTGTGTGCTCATTGGAATACACACATGCAGTCTATGCAACTGAAGGTCTGAGCAGTTTTGTGGTGCTCCCATCCCACACAGTGCCCACAACCATCCCATTCAGTCAACACAACAAAGCCACCTTGTTACAACATCCTTCTAACTCCATACATCCATCTCACTTAGTATACACAGTTAGCTCCCTCAAACATCTTGGTTAATTGCTAAACTATAATACCCCATCTACGGTCTATGCATCTACACTTACTTCCCCTATACACCCCCATGCTGCCCGGTCTTCCCCAATCCCTACTGCTGTGTTCTCCCATCTGTGCTAGTCTGTACTAACTTATCTGTACCATCTGTCTTTCCCCACCTGTGCATTGTCTGTACCACCGTTTCCTTCTCTCTGTGCTGCTCAGTGTTTCATTCTTCAACGTCACTCTGCCTCCTCCAGTACATGGCACACTGTCTTCTCTCCCATCTGCACCAGTTTTCTACCCATCCATGCCAGTGTTTTCAACCCATCTGCACCATTTCCCCCATCTGCACCGCTCTGTCTCCCTTCCCATACTTGCTGCTTAATCTACCCCCTATCCACACCACTCTTACCCTATTCATGTAGCTGACATCCTGAAGGTAAATTTAGTGGATCCTGCGCTCTTGGCAGGGGGATAACCGCCACAGCCCACCCCCCAGTGGTCCGGAAACGCCTCCGTTGTGCAGACCATGCCCTGCCAATGGCATTCTAACGCTGTTTGCACGCCCCCCTCCTTCCCCGCAACCACCTCTGCCTATCAATCAGACAGGGTGATAGCATCTCACTGGGCTCCTGGGGTACGCACGCACCTCACAAACTAATTCAGACTGCAATTGCTGCTGCTGCTGCTCCGGTCTGAATTACCCCCTGTGTTTCTCTGTCCCCCCCATTAGTGCTGCTTAGTGTTCCCTCTATCCACACACTTCTGTTCCCCCATCCACACCGCTCTCCTCCCTCCAATCAACAACACTCTTACCTCATCTGAGCAGCTTTGTCTTCCGCTCAGACCTTCAGTTGCATAGACTGCATGTGTGTATTCCAATGAGCACACAAATCTGTGAATTAGCAGCTCCACCATTGTGTGAGTGACAGCAATCTCACTCTGTGAGAGTGCTGAATCTGCACTTACCCACAGGCTGTGATGGCATACCATATCTGTATTGCGCAAGGAACACGTCCATTAAGGCGTCAGCCTTAATGATCGGAATTTCATTGCTTTTTGGAGTTTGAGTGGAAGAGTTACAACAGGCTTCTGAAATTTCGATCATGTCTAAGAAGCCTTAATGGGACATGTGAAACCGTAAGGTTTTTTGTCTATGGAATTTCATCGCTTTTTTTAAATTTATTTTTTTTATTCAGAAATGTAAAATTTCACTTAAAGAATAAACATTTGATTTTTTAAATGTTTAATGAAAATGTTCGTATAACATCACTGTTCTGTGCAAAATTATTTTATTAACCAAACCAAATTGTTTAAGGTCCGTACACACTTAACGATTTAATGAGCGACGTCGCTCATTTTATCGTTAAGTGTGTATGCAGCCAGCGACAAACGATGCGCGGCCCCGCGGGTCGGCAACAATCTTCGCTGTCGGTAGGGCATGCAGGAAGGATGTGGACTGTCGTCCACGACCTACATGCAGGGCTGGCGGGGGCGTGACGTCACTGAGCGATATGAGCGGTCATATCGCTCAGTGTGTACAGTCGGCCGCCGGCCGGCCCGGGAGGGGAAACATTAGACGATGTAGCTCACAGAGCGACATCGTTTAATGTGTACGGGCCTTTAGACTTTGGTCAAAATATTTTGCTGCCTTTGCAGCTGATGCAGGGAGGGGGGTAGGCGGCAGCAGCCTGTAACTGAGGCTGGAGGTAGGCGTGAAATGCATTGCTTGTACGTGTGAGTGCGTGGTGTCAGGTGCTGCGCGTGTATATGTGTGTGTGTGTCAGGTGCTGCCTGTGTATGTGTGTGTCAGCTCCTGTGTGTATGTGTGTGTCTGGTGCTGCGTGTATATATGAGTGTGTCTGATGGTGCGTGTGTATGCGTCAGCTGCCGCATGTGTGTGTGTGTGTGTGTGTCAGGTGTTGCGGGTGTATATGTGTGTGAGTATCAGGTTCTCCGCGTGTGTACAAGTGTATGTCTGGTGCTGTGCATGAATACGTATGTCTGTGTCAGGTGATGCGCGTGTACATGAGTGTGCGTCAGGTGCTGCGCGTGTACATGAGTGTGCATTAGGTGCTGCGCGTGTACATGAGTGTGCGTCAGGTGCTGCGTGTGTACATGAGTGTGCGTCAGGTGCTGCGCGTGTACATGTGTGTGCGTCAGGTGCTGCGCGTGTACATGTGTGTGCCTCAGCTGCTGCACGTGTCTGTGTGTGAGTAAGGCACTGCGTGTGTATGTGTGTGTCTGATGGTGTGCGTGTATATGTATGTGTCAGGTGCTGCGTGTATATGTATGTGTCAGGTGCTGCGTGTATATGCATGTGTCAGGTGCTGCGTGTATATGCATGTGTCAGGTGCTGCGTGTATATGCATGTGTCAGGTGCTGCGTGTATATGCATGTGTCAGGTGCTGCATGTTTATTTTATTGTGTCTGATGGTACGTGTGTGTGTCAGGTGCCGCACGTGTATATGTGTGTGTGTCAGGTGTTGCGCGTGTATGTGTGGGTCAGGTGCTGCATGTTTATTTTATTGTGTCTGATGCTACGTGTGTGTGTGTCAGGTGCCGCACGTGTATGTGTGTGTGTCAGGTGTTGCGCGTGTATGTGTGGGTCAGGTGCTGCATGTTTATTTTATTGTGTCTGATGCTACGTGTGTGTGTGTCAGGTGCCGCACGTGTATGTGTGTGTGTCAGGTGTTGCGCGTGTATGTGTGTGTCAGGTGCCGCGCGTGTATGTGTGTGTCAGGTGCCGTTCCCCTTCTTCCCATCCCAGCTCTCTCTGTAGAATACAGCTCTGCACCCAGAGAGAGGGAAAGACTAGGGGGCTGATCACTGCACTGCTCACTTTTTGGTCATGAGTTCGGCCTCCTGTTTCTTCCAGTGCTGTGTTCCTGCAGCCTAGCCCTCCCTGTTGTGCCAGAGAATCAGCCCTTCCTTCCCCTGACAGAGAGAGAGAGCCCGAGGCAGAGACACTCTTCCCGTAGCTGGCCTACCCCCAGTACTTCAGCACTGGCCATGCGGCAGTCAACAAAGGAGACCAGCAGGGGGTTCTGGCAGCATCAGCTGTGGCCGCAGCTGGATCGGGGAGGCCTGCAGTGTCTGAGGTGGGCAACACTTCCTCCGCCGCTGTCACCTTCCCCTGCCGGAGAGAAAGCCAGAGACATACCCTTCCCGCAGCTGGGATACCCCTAGTACCTCAGCGCTGGACAGGCAGAAGTCTATGGAGGGGACCGGCAGGGGTTTCGGGCCGCAGCAGTAGCAGCGGCCGCAGTCAGATCAGGGAGGCCTGCAGGGTCAGAACTGGGCAGCACTTCCACCAACACTGTCACCTCTGTGCTGGGCATGTACACCAGTCCGTACGGACGGAGGTGTCCACAACAGGCAGCAGTATAATGAGTCAGACAAACTCATTACACGCTGCCCACTGCTGCGCCGCATGCCCTCGATGGAGGAAGCCTAGATGCGGTCCCCAGCGGCAGCGAGGGAGAAGGGTGATCACATCACCCTTCAACCCGGCACCTCACAATCAGCTGGGGATCTGCAGTAGCTTCATCTCTCTCTTCCTCTCCCTCTCTGACAGCACAGCAGCCCCTCTGGGTCCCATGTAGCTCTGCCCCCCTGCTCACAGTTCACTCGGCCTCTCCTGATTAAAAAGAAAATAAGAGCCTGACCTGCTGCTCAGATGCGAGGGGACGGGCGGTAGGTCCTCTGTGAGTACACTACACAGTCAAAATTAACTCTGACTCCTCACAACAGTGTGGACTGCAGGCGACGTCAGATGCCAATTTGGGTGTGCTTGCCGCACTACCTGCCCATCAAGCCCAACGTGGCATTTTGTATTAGGAACCCTATAACAGCATTCCGACATCCCTTCCTATGACGCTGCCATCCATACACTGCCGCTCTCATACATCCGTACACCGCCACTCTCATACATCCGCACACTGCCGCTCTCACACAACTGTACACTGTTGCTCTCATACATCCATACACTGCCGCTCTCATACATCCGTACAACCCCGCTCTCATACATCCGTACAACCCCGCTCTCATACATCCGTACAACCCCGCACTCTTACAGCCGCACTCTTACAGCCGTGCTCTTACAGCCGCACACTGCCGCACTCTTACAGCCGCACACCGCCGCACGCATACAGCCGCACACCATCGCACTCATACAGCCGCACACCGATGCAGTTATACAGCCGTACATTGCCGCTCTCATACATCCGCACACTGCCGCTCACATCTATACATACATAGCCTCCATACATCTACACATCCAATCCCCGCGCAAGGGAACACTGAAATCACTATCACTTTTCCCCGGGGTGTGACCACAGCCAGCGACTACTCCGGCCACCTTCTTGTGACACCAAAATGCATCTTACCTATCATCAGGGTGGTGCTGCTGCTGGGGGCAGGTTGCTGCCTCAGTCTCCTAGTTGGTGCTGCGATTGGAGGGGGTACTGCTTCCCTGTGCTGCCACTGTCTCCCGGATCATCGTGCCGCTGGCTGAATTGCAGCTTGACGCTACTGCTGCCGGGAGTAACAGCTTCCTGACTGTTGTTGCTGGTGGCTGCCTACTGCTCATTGCCGCCGGAACACTGACCGGCTCGGCAGTGATGCTGGCGGAGGAGTAGTGGCGGTGGGGTGGTGCCTGCTCCCTTCCCTCGAGCATGCCGCAGTGTAAAAAAATAAATAATAGAGAGCATACCAGGGTGAGAGTCTGTATGGATCACAGTGATTACACGGGGCACAGCATAAGGACACCTTGCTGTGAGGGGCTCTGCCCACACAGATTGCTGCACCCTCTCTGATGTCAGCCGCTGCCCTCTCGTTCTCTGGGCGGCCAGTTCCAGTGTGAGGTAGGAGAGGAAGAGAACACACAGGTGTTAGGCGCCGTGGTCCGCGATGTCCTCGCGGCCCGGCGCCTAGCAACTAGGGACGCCGAGCGTGCTAGCCGCCGGCTCCCTAGCAACGCTAGGACGCCGGGCGCGCTGAGCCGCCTGGACCCTAGCAACGGGGACGCCACGGACGGACTGCGCTCCCCTTGCAGGGTCAATCAAGTGAACTACACACACACACTTGTCTTCTGGTCGTGTAGCAAGGCAGCTGCACGGCATTGTGCTAATCAGGCTCTGAACTACTGATTGAAGGACTCCCTGCTAAATACCTTCTCAGTGCTTCACACAGACGCCGGTAATAGCTTCCTGCATGCTGCTTTGGTTTGCTGACGTCTGTTCCAGTTCTGCTGTGTCCGGTCATTCCTGTCCTCAGAGTTCCTGAATCTTAGTGTTGTCATCTCTTCCCAAGGAGTCTTCCAGTCCTCATTTACCCGCAACAGTCGCTAGAGGATCTCGTGTGATTTTCGTGAGTGGCGGCTCTGCCGCGTGCTGCGGCCTAGGCCGCTTTATTTTGTATTCTGTGTTGGTGCATTTGCGGAGGTTTACGCTCCCACACTCCTCTCCGGAACTCGCCGGTGCCGGGTAGAAGAGTGGACAAGTGGGTATTTTGGTTGTCCTTTTCCCTGGCGGTTTTCCGCACATACTCTAGTTTAAAGTTAGTTTTGAGCCCCTGGCTTTGTTGTTTAGTAGAGGGCCCCTTGTTATCACCCTGTCTCGGATTTCTCTTTGTCTCCCATTAAGACCTGAGGGGGCATCGGAGTTGGGCAGACGTAATCCGCCCTTCAAACGCGGCTGCCATGGGCCCAAGCAACCATAGTCTCGCAAGAGATTTCTGACAGCACGGGCGAGACAACGGAGATAGGGCGCCAGGGGCTATTCCCGTTCCCACTCCCTTTCCAAGCATTACGTTCCAGTACTCAGGTCCTTGCTATAAGATATCCCCAGACCAGAGTATTGGAATCATAACAGGAGAGCAGCCCTGATATATAACAGAGGTGGAAGTTCTATAGGCAGCAGAGACGGAGACCAGCCAGCCAGTCTCCCAGTGCCCTGATCACTACACGCCGCCAGCACAGCATTACAGGAGGGTCCTATAGTGCTGCCCTGAGCTAACAGGTGTGTGTACCAGTGTGCTGCGCCCTGGTGTCTCTGAGAGGGGTGAGGTCACCGTGCCGCTTTAGTATATGGCTTTTCCTTAGTACTGTAAGTTACAGCCCTGCACTAGTAGTGGCAACTCTGCCCTATGTGAACCTGTGAGGTTATTTTCCTATTTACAGAATAACCGGGGAGAAGGCGGCCATATTGCGGCTCTCAAGAGAAGGCACTCTAGTACACCCCCTGCTGGCGGCCACTGCGCAGGCGCAACAAATTGAAATGCCCGATCTCTATAATGGGGCATATTTCTCTTAATTAAAAAAAACCTGTAACTTTCTGAAAAACCACAACCCCAAAAGGCACTTCACAGGGACATGCTCTATCTAATAAAACAAACCCCAAGTCATATATATATATATATATATATAAAATAAGATTTTACTCACCGGTAAATCTATTTCTCGTAGTCCGTAGTGGATGCTGGGACTCCGTAAGGACCATGGGGAATAGCGGCTCCGCAGGAGACTTGGCACAACTAAAGAGAGCTTTAGGACTACCTGGTGTGCACTGGCTCCTCCCCCTATGACCCTCCTCCAGACCTCAGTTAGGATACTGTGCCCGGAAGAGCTGACACTAAGGAAGGATTTTGAATCCCGGGTAAGACTCATACCAGCCACACCAATCACACCGTACAACTCGTGATATTATACCCAGTTAACAGTATGACAACAACGGAGCCTCTGCACAGATGGCTCTCAACAATAACCCTTTTGTTAACAATAACTATGTACAAGTACTTGGGATGGGCGCCCAGCATCCACTACGGACTACGAGAAATAGATTTACCGGTGAGTAAAATCTTATTTTCTCTGACGTCCTAAGTGGATGCTGGGACTCCGTAAGGACCATGGGGATTATATCAAAGCTCCCAAACGGGAGAGAGAGTGCGGATGACTCTGCAGCACCAAATGAGCGAACTCTAGGTCCTCCTCAGCCAGGGTGTCAAACTTGTAAAATCTTGCAAATGTGTTTGACCCCGACCAAGTAGCAGCTCGGCAAAGTTGTAAAGCAGAGACCCCTCGGGCAGCCGCCCAAGAAGAGCCCACCTTCCTCGTGGAATGGGCTTTTACTGATCTAGAATGCGGCAGTCCCGCTGCAGAATGACAGTCCTGTACCACAAATCTGAGGTACTCCTGGTGAGGAGAGTAAATGGGGACATGCAGGTAAGCATCCTTGATGTCCAGTGATACCATGTAATCCCCTTCCTCCAGGCTTGAGATAACCGCCCTGAGCGATTCCATCTTGAACTTGAACCGTTTTATATACGTGTTCAAAGATTTAAAATTTAAAATGGGTCTCACCGAACCGTCCGGTTTCGGTACCACAAACATCGTGGAATAGTAACCCCTTCCTTGTTGAAGGAGGGGTACCTTGACTATCACCTGCTGCAAATACAGCTTGTGAATTTGCCTCTATCACAGCCTCCCTGTCCAAGGGAGATGTTGGCAAGGCAGATTTTAGGAAACGGCGAGGGGGAGACGTCTCGAATTCCAGCTTGAATCCCTGAGACACTACTTGTAGAATCCAGGGATCCACCTGTGAGCAAGCCCACTGATTGCTGAAGCACTTGAGACGGGCCCCAACCGCACCTGGCTCCACCAGTGGAGCCCCAGCGTCATGCTGTGGACTTAGCGGAAGCGGGGGAGGACTTTTGTTCCTGGGAACTGGCTGTATGTATATATATATATATATATGCACACACACTCATGTATATACATGTATACACAAATACACGTATGTACATGTTTATGTATGTATAATACACTGAGTACATTATATTTATGAATTAATTGCTTCCCGATTCTGCAGCAGCATCATCAGCACCATCAGTGTTACTCACAGTCACTTCACACTGACTGCTGCACAACACATCACTTAATTTCCGGGCCGCCCGCCACCTGGTGAAGAGACATGGGAGATGAAGGACCAGCAGTGCCACGTTGAGCGGAAGTATTGTGAATTAGTTACCCACACACTCCTTGTGACACCTGCTCCCCGTCTGCCCTCCCACCCGCCGCCTGCCATCCGGAACCCGCACTGACAAGTAAGTCTCAGCAGAATGTGTCTGCCGGCGGCTCCCAGTCCCCCCTAGAGGAACACTGCCAGTGGTGTGGCAGCCGCGGCACACTAGGACTGAGAGACCGCAGCGGGAGGAAAGCACGGGTGGGCGGGAGGAGAGCATAGGCGGACATCACCACGTCACATTGCAAGGTGACACCAGTCCCCCCAGTGAGGCCGCCGACGAATGCACTCAGCATAGTATTAGCAGCAGGCAGAGGGGGGGCGGGCGCAGCGGTGGTGGGAGGTATGGAAATGAGCTACAGGCTAGGCTCCACCGATCACACACTCAGCGATCACTGTGCCACAGCAAGCGTGGCGTGCAGCGGTGCTGGACATTAGGGAGTGCCTGTGCGCACCAGGCACCCCCTGTACGCACGCCTATGCGCTACCACCCCCCATATGCCACACTACATCACTATGCTATAGCCCTCCCATATGCTGCACTTCATAGTTACACTATACCCCCCATACAACATACTACATCACCACACTACACTACTCACAATAAAATTAAAACATCCCAGTTCCTCATTCTTAATGAGCTCACGTGAGTTCTCTCCCCAACGGAGCTCCAGACCAAGTAACAATGAAGACACCAGCAGCGTGTAGGGGGCAGGCCTGGTCCACTTGTCAGGAGAGAGCAGTCACTGGAGGGTAAGAAGGGGGCGGGGCCTAGTCCTACAGACGGGAGAGAGCACAGACAGGAGAGAGCAAGGTACAGGGGTAGAAGGGGACGGCTGATGTGAAGAAGGGGGCGGGGCCTATTCTTGCATCCTTTCAAAATTCGACTTTTTAAAATTCGACATTTGACAAATTCGACTTTTCTGCAATGGTACAAATGCGGCAATTCAACAAAAGTATATTCAATTGAAGTTTGTAAATTCGACAACAGTGCTTTTAAACAGTAAATTCGTCATTTTCAATCCGCCACACTTTGCAGGCGGAATCTAATAAAAAATAATATTTTTTTGGGGTAATAGCATATCTATTTATATTAGAAGGGATTAGGTACTTGGTTTGTCTTTTTTGGAGGCACAAGTATTATTTATATATTTTTTAAAAGATTATTATTTTTTATTTTTTTTAAATGGAATGTGAAAAACCCGGAAAAGAAAAATTGCGTGGGGTCCCCCCTCCAAAGCATAACCAGCCTCGGGCTCTTCGAGCCGGTCCTGGTTCTAAAAATCCGGGGGAAAAACGGACAGGGGATCCCCCGTATTTTTAAAACCGCATAATGTGTCGGGGGCATTACAGTGTGTGCATATTGTGTCGTGCATTATTGTGTGCGGCATAATGTCTAAGGGCCATTGCAGTATGTGGCATAATGTATACTGGGCATTACTATAAGGAGGAAAAATGACAAATAATGTAAGGGGCATGAATCAGGATTATTTTTCTTTCCTGTGGTGGCCAACGTATGGGCGTGCAGGTTGCAAAACTGGGGTATAAGGTAGTCTTTTCCTGCAATGCCACGCCCCTTTATGCGAAACCACGCCCACTCCAACAAAACCACGCCCCTTTTTTGACGCGCGCGCCTAAGGCGCGCGCATATTTATCCCTTTCTTGCTCCCAATTATGGAGCATGAAGGGGGGGGGGGGGGGGGCGCCGAAGAATTTTTTGGCTTGGGGGAGAAAAATTTCTAGTTACGCCACTGGATTGGACATATCCAGTGTGATGCGGCTGTAGATGATTTTTGCTGTTTCTAACTTCTACATCAATGAATAAGTTTCAAAATAGAATGCATCAAGAGAACGGTGTTGGTAGTATAAAACTACCTACAGCACCTGGTATTCCCAGGTGGTCTCACATCCAAGAACAAACCAGGCCTAAGATTAGGTGATATTGGGCATATACAGTGTGGTGTGGCTGTAGATGAGCTTAGTGGTTTCTGTTAGAGTTCTTCTACTTCTAACTACTCGTACATAAATGAATAAGCGGACGATTTATTAAACCTGGTGAAATGATAATTTGCATGGTGATAAAGTACCAGCCAATCGGCTCCTAATTGCCATGTCACAGGCTGGGTTTGAAAAATGACAGTTAGGAGCTGACTGGCTGGTACTTTATCACCTTGCACTTTATCAGTTCACCAGGCTTAATAGATCTGCCCCAATGTTTCAAAATGGAATGCATCAAGAGAACGGTGTTGGTATTGTAAAAATACACACAGCTCCTGGTATTTCCTGGTGGTCTCCCATCCAAGTACTAAAACCAGGACCAACACTGCTCAGCTTCCATGATCAGGAGAGATTGGGCAAATCCAGTGTGCTGTGGCTGTAGATGAGCTCGTGGTTTCTGTTAGAGCTCTTCTACTTCTAACTTCTGGTACATAAAAGAATATGTGTAAAAATTAAATGTACAGTACCAAGAAAAGGGTGTTGGTAGTTTAAAAACACCTAAAGAATCTGATAATACATGGATGGGAGACTGCTTGGTAGTAACAAAGTCCAATACTGCTTTGCTTCAAAGATCAAATGAGATTGGGCATATCCAGTGTGGTGTGGCTTTAGATAAGCTTTGTGGTTTCTGTTAGAGCTCTTCTACTTCTAACTACTGGTACATTAATGAATATGTATAAGGTTGTAGTTTATCCAATATCCCTTTACTACCTTACCTCCCCCCCCCCTCCCCTCCCCTCCTTATAGCTTCCTTTGTTCTCTCCTCCTCGTGTGTGCGTTATTTGTTTTCTCATACGTCCTAGAGGATGCTGGGATCACATTAAGAACCATGGGGTATAGACGGGATCCGCAGGAGACATGGGCACTTTAAGACTTTCAAAGGGTGTGAACTGTCTCCTCCCTCTATGCCCCTCCTCCAGACTCCAGTTTTAGAATTGTGCCCAGTGAGACTGGATGCACTACAGGGGAGCTCTACTGAGTTTCTCTGAAAATACTTATGTTAGTTTTTCTTATTTTCAGGGAGGCTGCTGGCAACAGTCTCCCTGCTTCGTGGAACTTAGGGGAGAGAAGTATGACCAACTTCTAGTGAGTTCAATGGCTCTGCTTCTGGCTGACAGGACACCATTAGCTCCTGAGGGTGCTGATCGCTGGGTACGCCTAGATGCCCACTCCCGTAGCCTGCCATCACCCCCTTACAGAGCCAGAAGTCAGAAGACAGGCGAGTAGCAGAAGAACAGAAGACTTCTTCTCCAGTGACGGCATTCTGAGGTACCACGCAGCGAGCGGAATGCTGTGCGCCATGCTTCCACACAAACACAGGCACTGCAGGGTGCAGGGCATGTGGGTGGGTGGGGGGGGGGCACCCTGGGCAGCATAAATTCCTCACAAAAGGCTGGCAAAAGTGGACATTAGTGCCTGGGCACTGTCCTTACCCCGCCAGCGTAATTAATTATTTGTTTCTGAGCGGGACAGAAGCGTGCCATTACAGCGGCGGGGCTTCTTCCTCACCTCACCAGCACATCTATAGAGCGTTACAAGTCTATCACTATAGAGTTTATTATTTCCCAGACTGTGTACTTTTGGCGCTGGGTTGTGAGCTAAAAAATCCTCTCTGTCCCTCTGACAGATTTACTGTAGGTCTATCCCCCATAAGCCGATGTGTCTGTGGGTACTTGGTACATGTGTGTCAACATGTCGGTGGCTGAATGTTTTTCCCAAGAGGAAACTATATTAGGAATGCAGACATATGATGGTGGCCCTGTTGGCACCACCAATAACTGACTGGGTGAAAGTTTCAATAATATCAGAGTGAGGTTGGATAAATCTGTGTCCCAGACACAGACGTAGAGAATAGATGTGATGTTCATGGCTATGCTTCTTTTCCCTCAGGCCCGCAAAAATGTTACTACACACTGATACTGACTCGGATACTGATTCCTATGTCGACCATAATATTTCCTGATTAGATCCAATATTGGCAAGGAGCATTCAGTACATGATTGTGGATATTAAGGACATATTAACATCACTGAGGACCCTGCTGTTCCTGACAAAGGGGTCTATATGTATGTATATATAGATATATAATGAAAGCTGATGTAACGTTCCTCCATCTCTGTTTGAGAAAGTCTGGGCCAGCTCGACAAGATGGTTTCAAATCCCCAAAAGGTTTCCGATTGTTTATTCATTTCCTGCTGCGGACAGAATAAAGTGGGAGTCACCCCCTGTTCTGCACGGGGCCCTGTCACAAATCAAGCGGATCGTATGCAGGAAGCTACATTATTTCTAGTTATGTAACCACGGGTACATTACTTAGACCTGCCATTACATGCGCATGGGTGAGTAGTAGTATTCAAGAATTGGTCGAATACCTTGTCTTCCGATATAGATATCTTGGAGAGATGGGATACTCCTTACGTTGGATCATATCAAGGACACTGCAGCATACTTACGACTGCAAGGGATATAGGACTCTTGAGTTCACGGGCCAATTTCATGGCAGTCTCGGATAGGAGGGCATTGTGGATTCACCAAGGGAATGCTGATGCTGACTCCAAGAAGAAAGGGAGTCTCTTCCCTATGAAGGTGAAGCCTTGTTTGGCAACGGCCTAGTTAATTTGATCTCGGCAGCTCCCGCAGGTAAGTCAACCTTCTTGCCCTATGTTCCCTCTCAACGGATGAAGACGCATCATTGTCTAACGCAGTCATTTTGTCCCAATAGATATGCAAGAAGTTAAGATTCCCCTTTCTTTGCAGGTAGAGGAAGGAGAAGAGGGAAGAGGTCTGTAGCCTCTTCAAGATCGCAGGAGCAGAGATCGTCCTCTGCTTCTGCCAAATCCACTGCATGACGCTGGGGCTCTCTTGCAGGAGCCCACACCAGTGGGGGCACGTCTAAAACACTTCAGTCAGTTCTGGATTAATTTGGACCTGGACTCGTGGGTTTTACAAATAGTGTCACAAGGGTACAAACTGGGGTTTCAAGACGTTCCCCCTCACCGATTGTTCAAATCGGCCTTAGTCAGCAGGGAGAAGGTTTTTATTCAAGCCTCTTCGTGCTCCCGAAGCCGGACGGCTCAGTCAGACCAATCTTAAATCTGAAATCCCTCAATTTCTACCTAAAGAAATTCAATTTCAAGATGGAATCTCTCAGGGTAGGGATCTCCAGTCCGGAGGAAGGAGATTTCATGGTTTTGGTAGACATAAGGATGCCTAATTACATGTTCCCGTTTAGCCACTGCATCAAGCTACCTGAGGTTTGCAATTCAGGATTGTCATTACCAATTTCAGACGTTGCCGTTTGGTCTGTCCACGGCTCCGAGGATTTTCACCAGGGTGATGGTGGAAATGATGGTTCTCCTTCGCAAGCAAGGAGTCACAATTATGCCGTACTTGGATGATCTCCTGATAAAGGCGAGATCCAGGGACCAGTTGGTGCAAAACATCTACTCTCCCTGACAGTTCTTCAACAACATGGTTGGCTCCTAAACTTGCCAAAATCGCAGTTGGTCCCAATGACGCGGTTGTTGTTTCTGGGAGTCATACTGGACACAGAAGAGGCTTTCTTCCAGTGGAAAGGCTATGGAGTTCCAGAGTCTGGTCAAACAAATTCTGAAACCAGCAAGAGTGTTAATCCATCAATGCATTCTGTTGCTGGGGAAGATGGTTGCGGCCTACGAGGCCATTCAGTTTGGCAGGTTCCATGCCAGAGTGTTCCAGTGGGACCTGTTGGACAAGTGGTCCGGATCCCACCTACACATGCACCGGAGGATAATCCTGTCTTCCAAGACCAGAATCTTACTCCATTGGTGGCTGCACAGTTCTCACCTCCTAGAGGGGCGATGGTTCGGGATCCAGGACTGGATCCTAGGGACCATGGATGCAACCCTCCGAGGCTGGGGAGCAGTCACACAGGGGGAAAACATCCAAGGAAGATGGTCAAGTCAGGAAAGTTTTCTCCACATAAATGTTCTGGAGTTAAGGGCCATTTAATAACTGCAGACACAGTACGCACTGGGACGGGTGCCCTGCATCCTCTACGGACTAAGAGAAAAGGATTTACCGGTAGGTATTAAAATCCTATTTTCTCTAATGTCCTAGAGGATGCTGGGGACTCCGTAAGGACCATGGGGATAGATAGGCTCCGCAGGAGACATGGGTACTTTAAGAAAGACTTTAGTTCTGGGTGTGCACTGGCTCCTCCCTCTATGCCCCTCCTCCAGACCTCAGTTTGATACTGTGCCCAGTGGAGACTGGGTGCTTTTCAGGAGCTCTCCTGAGCTTTCTGACAGAAAGTATTTTGTTAGGTTTTTAATTTTCAGGGAGCACTGCTGGCAACAGACTCCCTCATCGAGGGACTGAGGGGAGAGAAGCAGCCCTACTCTCTGAGTTGCAAGGTCCAGCTTCTTAGGCTACTGGACACCATTAGCTCCAGAGGGATTGGTACGCAGGATCTCACCCTCGCCGTCCGTCCCAGAGCCGCGCCTCCGTCCCCCTTGCAGAGCCGGAAGATAGAAGCCGGGTGAGTATGAGAAGAAAAGAAGACTTCAGAGGCGGCAGAAGACTTCATGATCTTCACTGAAGTAACGCACAGCACTGCAGCTGTGCGCCATTGCTCCCATACACCTCACACACTCCGGTCACTGTAAGGGTGCAGGGCGCAGGGGGGGGGGGGGGCACCCTGGGCAGCAATATAAACCTCTTTTTGGCAAAAATATAACACATATACAGCGGGGCACTGTATATATGTGTGAGCCCCCGCCAATTTTACAGTTTAAGCGGGACAGAAGCCTGCCGCCGAGGGTGCGGGGCTTCTCCCTCAGCACTCACCAGCGCCATTTTTTCTTCACAGCACCGCTGAGAGGAAGCTCCCCGGACTCTCCCCTGCTTATACCACGGTAGACAAGAGAGTTGAAAAGAGGGGGGGGGGGCACATAATTTGGCGCAAATTACATACAGCAGTACTACTGGGCAAACATTAAGTTACTGTGTATTCCTGGGTTATATAGCGCTGGGGTGTGTGCTGGCATACTCTCTCTCTGTCTCTCCAAAGGGCCTTGTGGGGAAACTGTCTTCAGAAAAAGCATTCCCTGTGTGTGTGGTGTGTCGGTACACGTGTGTCGACTAGAGATGAGCGCCTGAAATTTTTCGGGTTTTGTGTTTTGGTTTTGGGTTCGGTTCCGCGGCCGTGTTTTGGGTTCGACCGCGTTTTGGCAAAACCTCACCGAATTTTTTTTGTCGGATTCGGGTGTGTTTTGGATTCGGGTGTTTTTTTAAAAAAACACTAAAAAACAGCTTAAATCATAGAATTTGGGGGTCATTTTGATCCCATATTATTATTAACCTCAAAAACCATAATTTCCACTCATTTTCAGTCTATTCTGAATACCTCACACCTCACAATATTATTTTTAGTCCTAAAATTTGCACCAAGGTCGCTGGATGACTAAGCTAAGCGACACTAGTGGCCGACACAAACACCTGGCCCATCTAGGAGTGGCACTGCAGTGTCACGCAGGATGTCCCTTCCAAAAAACCCTCCCCAATCAGCACATGACGCAAAGAAAAAAAGAGGCGCAATGAGGTAGCTGACTGTGTGAGTAAGATAAGCGACCCTAGTGGCCGACACAAACACCGGGCCCATTTAGGAGTGGCACTGCAGTGTCACGCAGGATGTCCCTTCCAAAAAACCCTCCCCAATCAGCACATGACGCAAAGAAAAAAAGAGGCGCAATGAGGTAGCTGACTGTGTGAGTAAGATTAGCGACCCTAGTGGCCGACACAAACACCGGGCCCATTTAGGAGTGGCACTGCAGTGTCACGCAGGATGTCCCTTCCAAAAAACCCTCCCCAATCAGCACATGACGCAAAGAAAAAAAGAGGCGCAATGAGGTAGCTGACTGTGTGAGTAAGATTAGCGACCCTAGTGGCCGACACAAACACCGGGCCCATTTAGGAGTGGCACTGCAGTGTCACGCAGGATGTCCCTTCCAAAAAACCCTCCCCAATCAGCACATGACGCAAAGAAAAAAAGAGGCGCAATGAGGTAGCTGACTGTGTGAGTAAGATTAGCGACCCTAGTGGCCGACACAAACACCGGGCCCATTTAGGAGTGGCACTGCAGTGTCACGCAGGATGTCCCTTCCAAAATACCCTCCCCAATCAGCACATGACGCAAAGAAAAAAAGAGGCGCAATGAGGTAGCTGACTGTGTGAGTAAGATTAGCGACCCTAGTGGCCGACACAAACACCGGGCCCATTTAGGAGTGGCACTGCAGTGTCACGCAGGATGTCCCTTCCAAAAAACCCTCCCCAATCAGCACATGACGCAAAGAAAAAAAGAGGCGCAATGAGGTAGCTGACTGTGTGAGTAAGATTAGCGACCCTAGTGGCCGACACAAACACCGGGCCCATTTAGGAGTGGCACTGCAGTGTCACGCAGGATGTCCCTTCCAAAAAACCCTCCCCAATCAGCACATGACGCAAAGAAAAAAAGAGGCGCAATGAGGTAGCTGACTGTGTGAGTAAGATTAGCGACCCTAGTGGCCGACACAAACACCGGGCCCATTTAGGAGTGGCACTGCAGTGTCACGCAGGATGTCCCTTCCAAAAAACCCTCCCCAATCAGCACATGACGCAAAGAAAAAAAGAGGCGCAATGAGGTAGCTGACTGTGTGAGTAAGATTAGCGACCCTAGTGGCCGACACAAACACCGGGCCCATTTAGGAGTGGCACTGCAGTGTCACGCAGGATGTCCCTTCCAAAAAACCCTCCCCAATCAGCACATGACGCAAAGAAAAAAAGAGGCGCAATGAGGTAGCTGACTGTGTGAGTAAGATTAGCGACCCTAGTGGCCGACACAAACACCGGGCCCATTTAGGAGTGGCACTGCAGTGTCACGCAGGATGTCCCTTCCAAAAAACCCTCCCCAAACAGCACATGACGCAAAGAAAAAGAAAAGAAAAAAGAGGTGCAAGATGGAATTGTCCTTGGGCCCTCCCACCCACCCTTATGTTGTATAAACAAAACAGGACATGCACACTTTAACCAACCCATCATTTCAGTGACAGGGTCTGCCACACGACTGTGACTGATATGACGGGTTGGTTTGGACCCCCCCAAAAAAGAAGCAATTAATCTCTCCTTGCACAAACTGGCTCTACAGAGGCAAGATGTCCACCTCATCATCACCCTCCGATATATCACCGTGTACATCCCCCTCCTCACAGATTATCAATTCGTCCCCACTGGAATCCACCATCTCAGCTCCCTGTGTACTTTGTGGAGGCAATTGCTGCTGGTCAATGTCTCCGCGGAGGAATTGATTATAATTCATTTTAATGAACATCATCTTCTCCACATTTTCTGGATGTAACCTCGTACGCCGATTGCTGACAAGGTGAGCGGCGGCACTAAACACTCTTTCGGAGTACACACTTGTGGGAGGGCAACTTAGGTAGAATAAAGCCAGTTTGTGCAATGGCCTCCAAATTGCCTCTTTTTCCTGCCAGTATAAGTATGGACTGTGTGACGTGCCTACTTGGATGCGGTCACTCATATAATCCTCCACCATTCTTTCAATGGTGAGAGAATCATATGCAGTGACAGTAGACGACATGTCCGTAATCGTTGTCAGGTCCTTCAGTCCGGACCAGACATCAGCATCAGCAGTCGCTCCAGACTGCCCTGCATCACCGCCAGCGGGTGGGCTCGGAATTCTGAGCCTTTTCCTCGCACCCCCAGTTGCGGGAGAATGTGAAGGAGGAGATGTTGACAGGTCGCGTTCCGCTTGACTTGACAATTTTCTCACCAGCAGGTCTTTCAACCCCAGCAGACTTGTGTCTGCCGGAAAGAGAGATCCAAGGTAGGCTTTAAATCTAGGATCGAGCACGGTGGCCAAAATGTAGTGCTCTGATTTCAACAGATTGACCACCCGTGAATCCTTGTTAAGCGAATTAAGGGCTCCATCCACAAGTCCCACATGCCTAGCGGAATCGCTCCGTGTTAGCTCCTCCTTCAATGTCTCCAGCTTCTTCTGCAAAAGCCTGATGAGGGGAATGACCTGACTCAGGCTGGCAGTGTCTGAACTGACTTCACGTGTGGCAAGTTCAAAGGGCATCAGAACCTTGCACAACGTTGAAATCATTCTCCACTGCGCTTGAGACAGGTGCATTCCACCTCCTATATCGTGCTCAATTGTATAGGCTTGAATGGCCTTTTGCTGCTCCTCCAACCTCTGAAGCATATAGAGGGTTGAATTCCACCTCGTTACCACTTCTTGCTTCAGATGATGGCAGGGCAGGTTCAGTAGTTTTTGGTGGTGCTCCAGTCTTCTGTACGTGGTGCCTGTACGCCTAAAGTGTCCCGCAATTTTTCTGGCCACCGACAGCATCTCTTGCACGCCCCTGTCGTTTTTTAAATAATTCTGCACCACCAAATTCAAGGTATGTGCAAAACATGGGACGTGCTGGAATTTGCCCATATTTAATGCACACACAATATTGCTGGCGTTGTCCGATGCCACAAATCCACAGGAGAGTCCAATTGGGGTAAGCCATTCCGCGATGATCTTCCTCAGTTGCCGTAAGAGGTTTTCAGCTGTGTGCGTATTCTGGAAACCGGTGATACAAAGCGTAGCCTGCCTAGGAAAGAGTTGGCGTTTGCGAGATGCTGCTACTGGTGCCGCCGCTGCTGTTCTTGCGGCGGGAGTCCATACATCTACCCAGTGGGCTGTCACAGTCATATAGTCCTGACCCTGCCCTGCTCCACTTGTCCACATGTCCGTGGTTAAGTGGACATTGGGTACAACTGCATTTTTTAGGACACTGGTGAGTCTTTTTCTGACGTCCGTGTACATTCTCGGTATCGCCTGCCTAGAGAAGTGGAACCTAGATGGTATTTGGTAACAAGGGCACACTGACTCAATAAATTGTCTAGTTCCCTGTGAACTAACGGCGGATACCGGACGCACGTCTAACACCAACATAGTTGTCAAGGCCTCAGTTATCCGCTTTGCAGCAGGATGACTGCTGTGATATTTCATCTTCCTCGCAAAGGACTGTTGAACAGTCAATTGCTTACTGGAAGTAGTACAAGTGGGCTTACGACTTCCCCTCTGGGATGACCATCGACTCCCAGCAGCAACAACAGCAGCGCCAGCAGCAGTAGGCGTTACACGCAAGGATGCATCGGAGGAATCCCAGGCAGGAGAGGACTCGTCAGAATTGCCAGTGACATTGCCTGCAGGACTATTGGCATTCCTGGGGAAGGAGGAAATTGACACTGAGGGAGTTGGTGGGGTGGTTTGCGTGAGCTTGGTTACAAGAGGAAGGGATTTACTGGTCAGTGGACTGCTTCCGCTGTCACCCAAAGTTTTTGAACTTGTCACTGACTTATTATGAATGCGCTGCAGGTGACGTATAAGGGAGGATGTTCCGAGGTGGTTAACGTCCTTACCCCTACTTATTACAGCTTGACAAAGGGAACACACGGCTTGACACCTGTTGTCCGCATTTCTGTTGAAATAGTTCCACACCGAAGAGCTGATTTTTTTGGTATTTTCACCAGGCATGTCAACGGCCATATTCCTCCCACGGACAACAGGTGTCTCCCCGGGTGCCTGACTTAAACAAACCACCTCACCATCAGAATCCTCCTGGTCAATTTCCTCCCCAGTGCCAGCAACACCCATATCCTCCTCATCCTGGTGTACTTCAACACTGACATCTTCAATCTGACTATCAGGAACTGGACTGCGGGTGCTCCTTCCAGCACTTGCAGGGGGCGTGCAAATGGTGGAAGGTGCATGCTCTTCACGTCCAGTGTTGGGAAGGTCAGGCATCGCAACCGACACAATTGGACTCTCCTTGTGGATTTGGGATTTCGAAGAACGCACAGTTCTTTGCGGTGCTACTGCTTTTGCCAGCTTGAGTCTTTTCATTTTTCTAGCGAGAGGCTGAGTGCCTCCATCCTCATGTGAAGCTGAACCACTAGCCATGAACATAGGCCAGGGCCTCAGCCGTTCCTTGCCACTCCGTGTGGTAAATTGCATATTGGCAAGTTTACGCTTCTCCTCCGACAATTTTATTTTAGGTTTTGGAGTCCTTTTTTTACTGATATTTGGTGTTTTGGATTTGACATGCTCTGTACTATGACATTGGGCATCGGCCTTGGCAGACGACGTTGCTGGCATTTCATCGTCTCGGCCATGACTAGTGGCAGCAGCTTCAGCACGAGGTGGAAGTGGATCTTGATCTTTCCCTAATTTTGGAACCTCAACATTTTTGTTCTCCATATTTTAATAGGCACAACTAAAAGGCACCTCAGGTAAACAATGGAGATGGATGGATACTAGTATACAATTATGGACGGACTGCCGAGTGCCGACACAGAGGTAGCTACAGCCGTGAACTACCGTACTGTGTCTGCTGCTAATATAGACTGGTTGATAAAGAGATGTCGTAGTATGTATGTATGAAGAAGAAAGAAAAAAAAACCACGGTTAGGTGGTATACAATTATGGACGGACTGCCGAGTGCCGACACAGAGGTAGCCACAGCCGTGAACTACCGTACTGTACTGTGTCTGCTGCTAATATAGACTGGTTGATAAAGAGATGTCGTAGTATGTATGTATGAAGAAGAAAGAAAAAAAAACCACGGGTAGGTGGTATACAATTATGGACGGACTGCCGAGTGCCGACACAGAGGTAGCCACAGCCGTGAACTACCGTACTGTACTGTGTCTGCTGCTAATATAGACTGGTTGATAAAGAGATGTAGTAGTATGTATGTATAAAGAAGAAAGAAAAAAAAACCACGGGTAGGTGGTATACAATTATGGACGGACTGCCGAGTGCCGACACAGAGGTAGCCACAGCCGTGAACTACCGTACTGTACTGTGTCTGCTGCTAATATAGACTGGTTGATAAAGAGATGTCGTAGTATGTATGTATGAAGAAGAAAGAAAAAAAAACCACGGTTAGGTGGTATACAATTATGGACGGACTGCCGAGTGCCGACACAGAGGTAGCCACAGCCGTGAACTACCGTACTGTACTGTGTCTGCTGCTAATATAGACTGGTTGATAAAGAGATGTCGTAGTATGTATGTATAAAGAAGAAAGAAAAAAAACCCACGGTTAGGTGGTATACAATTATGGACGGACTGCCGAGTGCCGACACAGAGGTAGCCACAGCCGTGAACTACCGTACTGTACTGTGTCTGCTGCTAATATAGACTGGTTGATAAAGAGATGTCGTAGTATGTATGTATGAAGAAGAAAGAAAAAAAAACCACGGTTAGGTGGTATACAATTATGGACGGACTGCCGAGTGCCGACACAGAGGTAGCCACAGCCGTGAACTACCGTACTGTACTGTGTCTGCTGCTAATATAGACTGGTTGATAAAGAGATGTCGTAGTATGTATGTATAAAGAAGAAAGAAAAAAAACCACGGTTAGGTGGTATACAATTATGGACGGACTGCCGAGTGCCGACACAGAGGTAGCCACAGCCGTGAACTACCGTACTGTACTGTGTCTGCTGCTAATATAGACTGGTTGATAAAGAGATGTAGTAGTATGTATGTATAAAGAAGAAAGAAAAAAAAACCACGGGTAGGTGGTATACAATTATGGATGGACTGCCGAGTGCCGACACAGAGGTAGCTACAGCCGTGAACTACCGTACTGTGTCTGCTGCGACTGGATGATAAATAATGATATAAAAAATATATATATATCACTACTGCAGCCGGACAGGTATATATATTATATAATGACGGACCTGCTGGACACTGTCTGTCAGCAGAATGAGTTTTTTATAGAATAAAAAAAAAAACACCACACAAGTGAAGTCACACGACGAGTGTTTAACTTTTTCAGGCAATCACAATATAGTATACTACTAACTATACTGGTGGTCAGTGTGGTCAGGTCACTGGTCAGTCACACTGGCAGTGGCACTCCTGCAGCAAAAGTGTGCACTGTTTAATTTTAATATAATATGTACTCCTGGCTCCTGCTATAACCTATAACTGGCACTGCAGTGCTCCCCAGTCTCCCCCACAATTATAAGCTGTGTGAGCTGAGCACAGTCAGATATATAATATATACATAGATGATGCAGCACACTGGGCTGAGCAGTGCACACAGATATGGTATGTGACTGTCTTGTACTCCTGGCTCCTGCTATAACCTATAACTGGCACTGCAGTGCTCCCCAGTCTCCCCCACAATTATAAGCTGTGTGAGCTGAGCACAGTCAGATATATAATATATACATAGATGATGCAGGCATGCAGCACACTGGGCTGAGCAGTGCACACAGATATGGTATGTGACTGAGTCACTGTGTGTACCGTTTTTTTCAGGCAGAGAACGGATATATTAAATAAAACAACTGCACTGCTGGTGGTCACTGTGGTCAGTCACTAAACTCTGCACTCTCTTCTACAGTATCAGCCTCAGGTCAATCTCTCTCTCTCTCTCCTAATCTAAATGGAGAGGACGCCAGCCACGTCCTCTCCCTATCAATCTCAATGCACGTGTGAAAATGGCGGCGACGCGCGGCTCCTTATATAGAATCCGAGTCTCGCGATAGAATCCGAGCCTCGCGAGAATCCGACAGCGTCATGATGACGTTCGGGCGCGCTTGGGTTAACCGAGCAAGGCGGGAAGATCCGAGTCGCTCGGACCCGTGAAAAAAAACATGAAGTTCGTGCGGGTTCGGATTCAGAGAAACCGAACCCGCTCATCTCTAGTGTCGACATGTCTGAGGAAGAAGGCTATATTAGAGAGGAGCAGGAGCAAATGAATGTGGTGTCTCCGCCGACAGCTGATTGGATGGATATGTGGAATGTTTTAAATGCTAGTGTAAACTCATTGCACAAAAGATTAGACAAGGCTGAAGCTTTGGGACAGTCAGGGTCTCAACCCATGCCTGATCCTATGTTGCAGGGACTGTCAGGGTCTCATAAGCGCCCACTATCCCAGATTGTTGACACAGATACAGACACGGATTCTGACTCCAGTGTCGATTACGATGATGCAAAGTTACAGCCAAAATTGGCAAAATCCATTCGATATATGATTATGGCAATAAAAGATGTTTTGCACATCAGAGAGGAACCCCCTGTCCCTGACAAGAGGGTACATATGTACAAGGTGAAAAAGCCTGAGGTAACCTTTGAGGGGGTCACACGAGCTGAACGAGTTATGTGAAAAAGCTTGGGAATCTCCAGATAAAAGACTGCAGATTTCCAAAAGGATTCTTATGGCGTATCCTTTCCCATCAATGGATAGGTTACGATGGGAATCCTCCCCTAGGGTGGACAAAGCATTAACACGCTTATCCAAGAAGGTAGCCCTCCCGTCCCAGTATACGGCTACCCTCAAAGAGTCTGCTGACCGCAAACAGGAGATTTCCCTGAAGTCCATTTATACACATTCAGGTACCTTACTCAGACCGGCAATTGCGTCGGCCTGGGTGTGTAGTGCTGTAGCGGCATGGACGGATACCTTATCTGAGGGGATGGATACCCTAGATAAGGATACTATTTTATTGACCCTGGGGCATATAAGAGATGCTGTCCTATATATGTGTGTATGCAAACTACAGGTGGTGCTGCAGGGCTCACACCCTTTTACTTGTCTTGTAGAGCAACTCTGGAGCTGTTTCTGGGTCCAGCTGCTGCAAGAAATCAGCTTGAATGCTTCAGGGGCTGGGGCATGGCCAACATGAGCCCACACTGATGGGGGGTGGGGGTGTATAAAGCGATTTAGGGGTCATCCAAGCGCAACCCCACAAAGGCCGCCATGCCCTGCGTGACCCTTTTCTCTTTTCATATGCAGACGAGGGTTGCAGCCAACTATGCCTACTGCTTGGATGACATCACTATATGCAAATCCATCTGCTGCAGGCCTTCCCACAGGAATGCTTGCAGTAGTTGTTGCATTTGGTTTGTTGTTTGGGGGTGCTTCAGTATTAGGCAGCCTTCTGCCCTCCCACATTCGTCTGAAAATGTGTTCTCCCTGCAGTTGTTGTTCCCAGATGAGAGTTCCCTTGTGCTTCCTCAGTTGAATCTCCTTAACTTGACAGGGGTGTGCCCGAGCAGCCGCCCTCCACAGCCCTATCCCAACACATACTTATCTTGCATATGAGATCTCTTGATCATGAAGATAGTTCTCACAGGGTGAGGTTCATCCATTACATTTTAAAGTAGGAAGGTGCAAATTACATATTCAAATTACATATATGTGCTGGATTCAAATGTTTTCCCCCCTTCCTTTCTCAATTGTGCCCATCAGCAGCTATTCTAATGTTGCTGCCAATGGGTGTGACGCATTCATTTCTTCTGTGGGGTACACTGGACTCCACAAGGATTCACATTGTATATGTACACCAGAGTAGGATCTTGATCTGAGGCACCAACAGGCTCAAAGCTTTTGACTGTTCCCAAGATGCTCAGCGCCCCCTCCTCTATAACCTCGCTTCCATGAACAGGGAGCTCAGTTTGTAGTTGGTGCCTTCAGTAGCAGGCCACTTAACAGGGGGCTGCCTCAGGCAGCCTATTCTTAGCTATTAATTTTGGCAAGAAAAGAAGAACTTTTTTTATAAGAATCTACAAGGGCTGCAGCAGGCTAGGTCTAATAGACCTCTTTACTGCAGCTCCATCACTCCCAGTGGCGCAGTATACTCCCGTGCCCCGGTTGCTGGGTCACTGCAGCGGAGGCTCCGGTTTCTTCCTAAGGTCAGTCACACACACACCGCCCTCCGGGATCACGAGGCCGCTGATGGGGGCGGGCCGTGTGCGCACTGGCGTGGACACGGATTACTGGGCAGCCGCTCCACTAGCCACCAGGGACAGTTAAGGAGCACAGCTCTGGGGTTTTTTCTCCTATATTAACCCCATTTTGTACTACCCGCAGTGCATTGTGATAGGTAATGGGGCCTGATTCAGGTTGGATCGCAATCCAACTGCAAAAACTGCTAAGAGCATACGCCTGCATTTTCTGCGGCACCCCGCAGATAATGCGATCACCTCTGCCTGTGAATCGGTGAAGGGGGGGGGGGGAGAGGGGTCAACAACACTCCATTTCCAAGTCGGAGATGGAACGGTGCGGGGGCACGGTTTCAAAATGGGGTCGGCAATGGAGAAACAGGAGGCGTGGTCAGAGCAGCTGCATGACATCACATGGGCCGGACTCTGCCAGTGGAGCCCCAGCGTCATGAGGTAGATTTTGTAGAGGCCGGGGAGGACTTCTGTTCCTGGGAACTAGCTGTGTTGTGCAGCTTTATTCCTCTGCCCCTACCTCTGGCAAGAAAGGACGCACCTCGCACTTTCTTGTTTCTTTGTGACTGAAAGTACTGCATTTGATAATGCGGAGCTTTCTTATGCTGTGAGGGAACATAAGGTAAAAAATTTGATTTTCCAACTGTAGCTGTGCGTGTTAATGCTTTGTCCATCCTACGTGAGGATTTCCATCGTAACCTATCCGTTGATGGAATAGGATACGCCATAAGAATCCTTTTGGAAATCTGCAGTCTTTTATCTGGAGATTCCCAAGCTTTTTCACATAACTCGTTCAGCTCGTGTGACCCCCTCAAAGGTTACCTCAGGCTTCTTTCCCTTGTACATATGTACCCTCTTGTCAGGGACAGGGGGTTCCTCTGTGATGTGCAAAACATCTTTTATTGCCATAATCATATATCGAATGGATTTTGCCAATTTTGGCTGTAACTTTGCATCATCGTAATCGACACTGGAGTCAGAATCCGTGTCGGTATCTGTGTCAACAATCTGGGATAGTGGGCGCTTATGAGACCCTGACAGTCCCTGCAACATAGGATCAGGCATGGGTTGAGTCCCTGACTGTCCCAAAGCTTCAGCCTTGTCTAATCTTTTGTACAATGAGTTTACACTAGCATTTAAAACATTCCACATATCCATCCAATCAGGTGTCAGCGGAGACACCACATTCATTTGCTCCCGCTCCTCTCTAATATAGCCTTCTTCCTCAGACATGTCGACACACGTGTACCGACACACCACACACACAGGGAATACTTTTTCTGAAGACAGTTTCCCCACAAGGCCCTTTGGAGAGACAGAGAGAGAGTATGCCAGCACACTCCCCAGCGCTATATAACCCAGGAATTACACAGTAACTTAATGTTTGTCCAGTAGCGCTGCTGTATGTAATTTGCGCCGAATTATGTGCCCCCCCTCTCTTTTCAACCCTCTTCTCTACCGTGGTATAAGCAGGGGAGAGTCCGGGGAGCTTCCTCTCAGCGGTGCTGTGGAGAAAAAATGGCGCTGGTGAGTGCTGAGGGAGAAGCCCCGCCCCCTCGGCGGCGGGCTTCTGTCCCGCTTAAACTGTAAAATTGGTGGGGGCTCATACATATATACAGTGCCCAGCTGTATATATGTTATATTTTTGCCAAAAAGAGGTTTATATTGCTGCCCAGGGCGCCCCCCCTGCGCCCTGCACCCTTACAGTGACCGGAGTATGTGAGGTGCATGGGAGCAATGGTGCACAGCTGCAGTGCTGTACGCTACCTCAGTGAAGATCATGAACTCTGTGGAGCCCGTCTATCCCCATGGTCCTTACGGAGTCCCCAGCATCCTCTAGGACGTTAGAGAAACTAGGATTTTAATACCTACCGGTAAATCCTTTTCTCTTAGTCTGTTGAGGATGCTGGGCACCCGTCCCAGTGTGTACTGTGTCTGCAGTTATTAAATGGCCCTTAACTCCAGAACATTTATGTGGAGACAACTTTCCTGACTTGACCATCTTCCTTGGACATTTTCCCCCTGTGTGACTGCTCCCCAGCCTCGGAGGGTTGCATCTGTGGTCCCTAGGATCCAGTCCTGGATCCCGAACCATCGCCCCTCTAGGAGGTGAGAACTGTGCAGCCACCAATGGAGTGAGATTCTGGTCTTGGAAGACAGGATTATCCTCCGGTGCATGTGTAGGTGGGATCCGGACCAATTGTCCAACAGGTCCCACTGGAACACTCTGGCATGGAACCTGCCAAACTGAATGGCCTCGTAGGCCACAACCATCTTCCCCAGCAACTGAATGCATTGATGGATTAACACTCTTGCTGGTTTCAGAATTTGTTTGACCAGACTCTGGATCTCCATAGCCTTTCCACTGGAAGAAAACCTCTTCTGTGTCCAGTATGTGTTATGATTCCAGCACTCTGGTCAGAGAAGATCTTATGGCAAGGACCGGAGCACTGGAACGGAATGCTGGGGAAGGGAGCAGGACAGGAAAATAGCCCCTGGCGCCCTAACTCTGTTGTCTCACCCGTGTTGTCAGAAATCCCCTGCGAGACTATGGTTTCTTGAGCCCTTGGCAGCCGCGTTTGAAGGGCGGATTATGTCTGCCCAACTTCGATGCCCCCCGGTCTTAATGAGAGACAAAGGGAAACCCGAGACAGGGTGATAACAAGAGGCCCTCTAACTAAACAACCAGGCCAGGGGATAAGCAAACTCAAAACTATAATATGTGCGGAGAAACCGCCAGGAAAAAGGACAACCAAAATATCCACTTGTCCAATTCTCCTACCCGGCACCGCCGAGTACCAGAGAGGACTTGTGGAAGTGGAACCCTCCGCAAATGCTCCAAACACAAAATATAAAAGGTAAAGCGGCTGAGCCGCAACACACGGCAGAGCCGCAACTCACGAACACCACTGGATATAAAACGGTGATCAGTCAGGACTCCAGGGAACCAAACGACCTCTTGGGATGAGATGACAACTCCCGAATACCGGACTTCTGCGGACTGGAATGACCGGATACAGCAGGACTGGAAACAGACTCTCAGCAAACAAAGGCAGCATGCATGAAGCTATTACCGGCATCTGTGAGAAGCCCTGGGAGTGTATTTAACAAGGAGTACTCCAATCAGCTGCTAATGGCTGATTAGAATAAATGCCGTGCAGCTGCCTTGCTGCACGGCCAGAGAGCAGGTGAATATCTTAATTTCCTAAAGCCTAGCAACGGGGAACGCGGTCCGCCAGTGGCGTCCCCGTTGCTAGGGTCCGTGCGGCTCAGCGCGCCCGGCGTCTAGCGTTGCTAGGGAGCCGGCGGCTGTACGTGCACGGCATCTCTAGTTGCTAGGCGCCGGGCCGCGCAGACCATCAAGCGGACCCCGGCGCCTAACAGTACCCCCCCCTTGAGGAGGGGTCAAGGAACCCCTAAAGCCAGGTTTCTGAGGAAATTCCCGAAAAAATGCCCTCTTGAGCCTCGGGGCATGAAGATCCTTATCCAGGACCCAAGACCTTTCCTCCGGACCATAGCCTTTCCAGTAAACCAGAAAATACAGCCGATCCCGGGACAATTTGGAATCGAGAACCTTCTCTACCAAGAACTCCTGTTGTCCCTGTACATCCACTGGAGATCTACCCTGAGAGATCTTCCGAGGAAATCTACTGGAAGAAACGTATTGTTTCAACAGGGAACAATGAAACGGATTTCCAATCCTGAGAGATCTTGGTAAACGTAACCGAAAGGCAACTGGGTTGACTCTTTTAATAATAAGAAATGGCCCAATAAATTTGGGTCCCAGTCTAGCTGAGGATTGTCAAAGCCTGATGTTGCGAGTCGACAACCACACCCTATCTCCCACCTTAAAAGTGCAAGGACGTCGGAGCCTGTCAGAAAAATTCTTCTCTCGAAAGGCCGCTTTTCTGAGAGCAAGGTGCACCTTTTTCCAAATGGCTCTGAGATGGGAGGTTAAGGTAAGCGAGGAGACTGAGGAATGATGAAAAAAAGAATTAGCTCTGGGGTGAAAACCAAAAACTGAAAAGAATGGAGACTCTTTAGTGGAGGAATGACAAGAATTATTGTAAGCAAATTCAGCCAACGTAAGAAACTCGGACCAATCATTCTGGAGTTTGGCTGAATGCAAGCGCAAATATTGTTTCAATGATTGGTTAACTCGTTCGGTTTGCCCGTTGGATTGTGGGTGGTAACCGGATGTTAACGACAATTTCATCTTCAATGAGGCACAAAAACATTTCCAGAATTGTGCGATGAATTGTGGACCCCGATCAGAAACAATATCAGTAGGCAACCCATGAAGCCTGAATACATGGCGGAGAAACAAAACTGCCAACCCTTGGGCAGAAGGCAATCGGGGAAGAGCAATAAAATGAGCCATTTTACTAAAACGGTCCACTACCACCCATATGACTCGGAATCCGGCTGAAAGGGGAAGGTCAACCACAAAATCCATGGAAATATGAGACCACGGCCTGAGAGGAACATTTAAGGGCATAAGTTGCCCGATGGGCAAGGAACGGGGAACCTTATGCTGTGCACAAACCTGACACGAATAAACAAATTCCTTGACGTCTTTAGAAAGACCAGGCCACCATACTGAGCGAGAGACTAACTCCAATGTCTTAGAGACTCCTGGATGCCCTGAAACTTTGTTATCATGGAATTCCGTTAAAACAGTAACTCTCAAAAACTCAGGGACGTAAAGACGACCAGCAGGAGTAATTCTAGGAGCTTGGTGTTGAAGCTGTTTTAACTGGGTAAATAAATCTTGTGTGAGGCCCGCCCAGATGACCGAAGATGGAAGTATGGGGGTAACAGGATTGTTATTGTGAACCGGAAAAAAGCTATGTGACAGGGCATCAGCCTTAGTATTCTTGGAACCAGGCCTGAAAGTGATTATAAATTTGAAACGCGTAAAAAATAATGCCCAACGTGCCTGCCGGGCATTAAGCCGCTTAGCCGATTCAATGTATTGCAGGTTCTTATGGTCAGTCAATACCGAAATAGTATGTTTTGCTCCCTCCAGCCAATGCCTCCACTCCTCGAAAGCCCATTTTACCGCCAGTAACTCCCGATTACCAACGTCATAGTTGGATTCAGCGGAGGAGAATTTCCTGGACATAAAGGCACAAGGATGTAACTCCAGAGACTCCGGATCCTTTTGAGAAAGGATAGCCCCCACTCCAACCTCCGAGGCATCAACCTCCACCACAAAGGGCAATTCCGGATTAGGATGTCTGAGGACTGGAGCCGAGACAAAGGCTTGTTTCAAGGCCCGGAAGGACAACTCAGCTTCACGCGACCAGTTGGTAGGATCCGCTCCTTTCTTTGTCAGAGCTACAATGGGAGCAACCAGGTCAGAAAAAGAATGAATGAACCTCCTATAATAATTCGCAAACCCTAAAAAACGCTTAATTGCTTTTAAATTGGTGGGTTGCGCCCAACTAAGGATGGCCTGGAGTGTCTTTGGTTCCATGGAAAATCCCTGAGGGGAAATTATGTACCCTAAAAAAGATACTTCCGTGACATGAAACTCACACTTCTCCAGCTTGGCATATAAATGATTCTCACATAACTTTTGAAGAACCAGACGCACCTGGGTAACATGTTGTTCCATTGATTTAGAAAAAATCAGGATGTCGCCTAAGTAAACGACCACGAATTTCCCTAGGAAGTCACGGAGCACATCGTTAATGAGGTCTTGAAAAACTGCCGGAGCATTGGACAGGCCGAACGGCATCACCAGGTATTCGTAGTAACCCGACTGAGTACTGAAGGCCGTTTTCCACTCATCTCCAGATTTAATTCGGATGAGGTTGTACGCTCCTCTAAGGTCAATTTTAGAAAAAATCACAGCAGAACGTAACTGATCAAAGAGTACAGAAATCAACGGCAAAGGATAGGTGTTTTTAACTGAGATCTTATTCAGGGCTCTAAAATCAATGCAAGGTCTAAGCGAGCCATCCTTTTTCTCCACAAAGAAGAAGCCTGCACTTAAAGGAGATTTTGATGGTTTAATAAATCCTTTCTCAAGGCTCTCCTTTACATAATCATTCATAGCCGCAGTTTCTGGCCCGGATAATGCATATAATCTTCCCTTTGGCAATGCGGCACCGGGAATTAACTCAATAGCACAATCATTAGGCCGATGGGGAGGCAGAATGTCCGCATTGCCTTTGGAGAAAACATCAGCAAACTCCTGGTATTCCACCGGAATGAGTTCTGGAATGATAGCTGCTACTCTGACTGGAAACGTGATACATTCCTTATCACAAAAAGTACCCCAATGTGAAATCTCCCCCGACCGCCAATCAATGGTGGGATTATGAAAGGCCAGCCAAGGGTGACCCAGAACAACTGGAACTGCTGGGCAATGTGTAAGAAAGAACTCGATTTTCTCGGAATGTAGAGCTCCTACTGTAAGTAGTACAGGGGGTGTACGGAGAGAAATAATCCCATTAGACAGCGGACTCCCATCTAAGCCATGCATGGTGACACACCTACCCAAAGGTAACTGAGGAATGCCTAAGGCCTTAGCCCAAGTTAAATCCATAAAGTTTCCTGCAGCTCCACTGTCAACAAAAGCCGACACCGAAGAACTGAGGCTGCCAAAGGAAACTTTAACTGGGACTAAAAGGGAGTTATTCGAGGAGATAAGCTGCAGACCTAGGTGAACCCCCTCACAATTCACCTGGTCAAAGCGTTTCCCGACTTGTTCGGACAATTACGAGCAAAATGTCCCTTACCCCCACAGTACAGACAAAGACCAGAATTTTGCCTTCTGGCTCTTTCTTCAGGAGACAGCCGGGAGAGACCCATCTGCATGGTCTCCTCTACGTCTTCAGGAATGGAATATACACACGGACTTGACCTTACAGGTGCTCCTTTTTCAGCCCTCCGCTCTTTGAGACGACGATCAATCTTAATAGAAAGCTCCATGAGTTTATCGAGAGTCTCAGGAGCGGGGTACTGAAGGAGACTGTCTTTTATAGACTCTGATAAGCCGAGGCGAAACTGACTGCGCAGGGCTGGGTCATTCCAGCCACAGTCGTTCGACCAACGGCGAAACTCCGTACAATAAACCTCTGCAGGATTTCTACCCTGTCTGAGAGCGCGCAACTGACTTTCAGCGGACGCCTCTCTATCAGGGTCATCATACAAGAGCCCTAAAGACTCAAAAAAAGCGTCAACTGACAACAATGCCGGATCCTCTGCTCTTAAACCAAATGCCCAGGTCTGAGGATCCCCCTGGAGCAAAGAAATAATAAACCCGACCCACTGAGATTCAGTACCCGAGGAAGTCGGTCTTAAACGAAAATAAAGTTTACAGGATTCTTTAAAATTAAAAAACTCTTTTCTATCACCAGAAAAACGGTCAGGCAAATGCATCTTTGGTTCAGGGACTACCCTTGGGGAAGCTCGCAAAAGATCTTCCTGCGACTTCACCCGAAGAGAAAGATCCTGAACCATCTGAGTAAGTTCTTGAATCTGGCTGACTAAGAGCTGACCAGGATTTGGCCCTAAACCTGTTGGATTCATGAGGCCGATAAACTCTCACAAAACTGAATGAGAAAAAATTAAACCCCGTTTAATTTTAAGTTTTGGTATGGCCGGTAATAATGTTATGATTCCAGCACTCTGGTCAGAGAAGATCTTATGGCAAGGACTGGAGCACTGGAACGGAATGCTGGGGAAGGGAGCAGGACAGGAAAATAGCCCCTGGCGCCCTAACTCTGTTGTCTCACCCGTGTTGTCAGAAATCCCCTGCGAGACTATGGTTTCTTGAGCCCTTGGCAGCCGCGTTTGAAGGGCGGATTATGTCTGCCCAACTTCGATGCCCCCCGGTCTTAATGAGAGACAAAGGGAAACCCGAGACAGGGTGATAACAAGAGGCCCTCTAACTAAACAACCAGGCTAGGGGCTAAGCAAACTCAAAACTATAATATGTGCGGAGAAACCGCCAGGAAAAAGGACAACCAAAATATCCACTTGTCCAATTCTCCTACCCGGCACCGCCAAGTACCAGAGAGGACTTGTGGAAGCGGAACCCTCCGCAAATGCTCCAAACACAAAATATAAAAGGTAAAGCGGCTGAGCCGCAACACACGGCAGAGCCGCAACTCACGAACACCACTGGATATAAAACGGTGATCAGTCAGGACTCCAGGGAACCAAACGACCTCTTGGGATGAGATGACAACTCCCGAATACCGGACTTCTGCGGACTGGAATGACCGGATACAGCAGGACTGGAAACAGACTCTCAGCAAACAAAGGCAGCATGCAGGAAGCTATTACCGGCGTCTGTGAGAAGCCCTGGGAGTGTATTTAACAAGGAGTCCTCCAATCAGCTGCTAAAGGCTGATTAGAATAAATGCCGTGCAGCTGCCTTGCTGCACGGCCAGAGAGCAGGTGAATATCTTAATTTCCTAAAGCCTAGCAACGGGGAACGCGGTCCGCCAGTGGCGTCCCCGTTGCTAGGGTCCGTGCGGCTCAGCGCGCCCGGCATCTAGCGTTGCTAGGGAGCCGGCGGCTGTACGTGCACGGCGTCTCTAGTTGCTAGGCGCCGGGCCGCGCAGACCATCAAGCGGACCCTGGCGCCTAACAGTATGACTCCCAAAAACAACAACCGCGTCATTGGGACCAACTGCGATTTTGGCAAGTTTAGGAGCCAACCATGTTGTTGAAGAACTGTCAGGGAGAGTAGATGTTTTGCACCAACTGGTCCCTGGATCTCGCCTTTATCAGGAGATCATCCAAGTACGGGATAATTGTGACTCCTTGCTTGCGAAGGAGAACCATAATTTCCGCCATCACCCTGGTGAAAATCCTCGGAGCCGTGGACAGACCAAACGGCAATGTCTGAAATTGGTAATGACAATCCTGAATTGCAAACCTTAGGTAGCTTGAGGCAGTGGCTAAATGGGAACATGTAAGTAGGCATCCTTTATGTCTACCAAAACCATGAAATCTCCGTCCTCCGGACTGGAGATCACTGCCCTGAGAAATTCCATCTTGAAATTGAATTTCTTTAGGAAGAAATTGAGGGATTTCAGATTTAAGATTGGTCTGACTGAGCCGTCCGGCTTCGGGACCACGAAGAGGCTTGAATAAAAACATTCTCCCTGCTGACTAAGGCCAATTTGAACAATCGGTGAGGGGGAACGTCTTGAAACCCCAGTTTGTACCCTTGGGACACTATTTGTAAAACCCACGAGTCCAGGTCCGAATGAATCCAGAACTGACTGAAGAGTTTTAGACGTGCCCCCACTGGTGTGGGCTCCTGCAAGAAAGCCCCAGTGTCATGCAGTGGATTTGGCAGAAGCAGAGGACAATCTCTGGTCCTGCGATCTTGAAGAGGCTACAGACCTCTTCCTTTTCCTTCCTCTACCTGCAAAGAAAGGGGAATCTTAACTTCTTGCATATCTATTGGGCCAAAATGACTGCGGTAGATAATGATGCGTCTTCATCCGTTGAGAGGGAACATAGGGCAAGAAGGTTGACTTACCATTGAAATGAGGATGCATCTTGCTGCCTTTCCAATGAAGCAAGTTTAATTTAGTAATAGGTGAAAAACCATCCTTACAAAGGTGTTAATCAGAGACTTGGCTTTGTGGACACTTTTCAGAGAACAAATTTGTTAGCATAAAAATAAAGCCAGAAAATGAAGAGCTGTTTAATCACTCAATTGGATTTTTCTGCCAGCATATTTTTTTTCTCTGCAACCCACTGCTAAATTGTGCTTCCTAGCTGTTTTTATAAAATCACTGAATCAAATCTAACTCTGATTACATCAGAGAAGGCCAGGTACCCTACACCATAACAGGGGGTTTGAAATTTTGACTTGTCTACTTAAATATCACCAAAATCTGATCACAAGTTTAATTACGTCCCTGGGTGGGATTGAACCACCAACCTTTTGGTTAATAGCCGAACACACTAACCGATTGCGCCACAGAGACACTTTGCAAAAAGTACATACTGACAAAGGCTAATAGGCATACATCTAGAACGTTTCCTAGAAAAACATTAAAAAATCAATAATCTGGAGAGTTTTTGTAAGATGTTTCTTCCATCAACCAACGAAGAAACACATTGGTACTTTCCCATGATGAGTGAGTGCTTCAGGATCTCTTGCACTTACATGTGCAGCAGAGTACTGCAATGGAAGCATGCTGGACCCATAACCCAGAGGTAGGCAGATTGAAACTATCCTTTGCTATATGCATTTTTTTTGTTAATTTAAGTAATCAAAACTGGGATTGATATTTTTGCTCTTTTATTTTTACTTAAAGTACAATAACTTTTACCATTTTAATTTGTTTTAATAGTATATTGACAGTATAGTTTTCTTTCAAAAATCCACTTAATTTTCTTTACCCTGTTATTAAAATGGTAATTGACAAAAACAAACTACATTGTCACCAGAAGAGCAATACAAAATGTACAAGTGATATATTAAAATCATCTTTCCAGCTTGAATTTCAATGATGCATTGGGGCAACAATTTTGTGAGAAACATCTTCACCCTTAAATAAAGATTTTCGTAATTCCTTACCTGTGTGCTAATTAGATATCACCTTGTTTTCACATTAAACAGACTTCCACATGAGAAAGCAGCAAGGATGCAGTGGCGTTAATGTTTCCTGGTGTCAACCTGTATTATTTCAGTAGACATTGAAATGAGGATGCATCTTGCTGCCTTTCCAATGAAGCAAGTTTAATTTAGTAATCGGTGAAAAACCATCCCTACAAAGGTGTTAATCAGAGACTTGGCTTTGTGGACACTTTTCAGAGAACAAATTTGTTAGCATAAAAATAAAGCAAGAAAATTAAGAGCTGTTTAATCACGCAATTTGATTTTTTTGCCAGCATATTTCTTTTTCTCTGCAACCCACTGCTAAATTGTGCTTCCTAGATGTTTTTATAAAATCACTGAATCAAATCTAACTCTGATTACATCAGAGAAGGCCAGGTACCCTAAACCATAACAGGGGGTATGAAATTTGACTTGTCTACTTAAAGATCACCAAAATCTGATAACAAGGTCAATTACGTCCCTGGGTGGGATTGAACCACCAACCTTTTGGTTAATAGCCGTACACACTAACTGATTGCGCCACAGAGACACTTTGCAAAAGTCCATACTGACAAAGGCTAATAAGCATTCATCTAAAACGTTTCCTAGCAAAACTTTAAAAAGTAAATAATCTGGAGAGTTTTTGTAAGATGTTTCTTCCATCAACCAACGAAGAAACACATTGGTACTTTCCCATGATGAGTGAGTGCTTCAGGATCTCTTGCACTTACATGTGCAGCAGAGTACTGCAATGGAAGCATGCTGGGCCCATAACCCAGAGGTAGGCAGATTGAAACTATCCTCTGCTATATGCATTTTTTTGTTTGTTAATTAAAGTAATCCAAAACTGGGATTGATATTTTGGCTCTTTTATTTTTACTTAAAGTACAATAACTTTTACCATTGTAATTTGTTTTAATAGTATATTGACAGTATTGTTTTCTTTCAAAAATCCACTTAATTCTCTTTACCCTATTATTAAAATGGTAATTGACAAAAACAAACTACATTGTCACCAGAAGAGCAATACAAAATGTACAAGTGATATATTAAAATCATCTTTCCAGCTTGAATTTCAATGATGCATTGGGGCAACGATTTTGTGAGAAACATCTTCACCCTTAAATAAAGATTTTCTTAATTCCTTACCTGTGTGCTAATTAGATATCACCTTGTTTTCACATTAAACAGACTTCCACATGAGAAAGCAGCAAGGATGCAGTGGCGTTAATGTTTCCTGGTGTCAACCTGTATTATTTCAGTAGACATTGAAATGAGGATGCATCTTGCTGCCTTTCCAATGAAGCAAGTTTAATTTAGTAATAGGTGAAAAACCATCCTTACAAAGGTGTTAATCAGAGACTTGGCTTTGTGGACACTTTTCAGAGAACAAATTTGTTAGCATAAAAATAAAGCCAGAAAATAAAGAGCTGTTTAATCACTCAATTGGATTTTTCTGCCAGCATATTTTTTTTCTCTGCAACCCACTGCTAAATTGTGCTTCCTAGCTGTTTTTTATAAAATCACTGAATCAAATCTAACTCTGATTACATCAGAGAAGGCCAGGTACCCTACACAATAAGAGGGGGTTTGAAATTTTGACTTGTCTACTTAAATATCACCAAAATCTGATCACAAGGTCAATTACGTCCCTGGGTGGGATTGAACCACCAACCTTTTGGTTAATAGCCGAACACACTAACCGATTGCGCCACAGAGACACTTTGCAAAAAGTACATACTGACAAAGGCTAATAAGCATACATCTAGAACGTTTCCTAGAAAAACATTAAAAAATCAATAATCTGGAGAGTTTTTGTAAGATGTTTCTTCCATCAACCAACGAATAAACACATTGGTACTTTCCCATGATGAGTGAGTGCTTCAGGATCTCTTGCACTTACATGTGCAGCAGAGTACTGCAATGGAAGCATGCTGGACCCATAACCCAGAGGTAGGCAGATTGAAACTATCCTTTGCTATATGCATTTTTTTTTGTTAATTTAAGTAATCAAAACTGGGATTGATATTTTTGCTCTTTTATTTTTACTTAAAGTACAATAACTTTTACCATTTTAATTTGTTTTAATAGTATATTGACAGTATAGTTTTCTTTCAAAAATCCACTTAATTTTCTTTACCCTATTATTAAAATGGTAATTGACAAAAAAAACTACATTGTCACCAGAAGAGAAATACAAAATGTACAAGTGATATATTAAAATCATCTTTCCAGCTTGAATTTCAATGATGCATTGGGGCAACAATTTTGTGAGAAACATCTTCACCCTTAAATAAAGATTTTCGTAATTCCTTACCTGTGTGCTAATTAGATATCACCTTGTTTTCACATTAAACAGACTTCCACATGAGAAAGCAGCAAGGATGCAGTGGCGTTAATGTTTCCTGGTTTCAACCTGTATTATTTCAGTAGACATTGAAATGAGGATGCATCTTGCTGCCTTTCCAATGAAGCAAGTTTAATTTAGTAATAGGTGAAAAACCATCCCTACAAAGGTGTTAATCAGAGACTTGGCTTTGTGGACACTTTTCAGAGAACAAATTTGTTAGCATAAAAATAAAGCCAGAAAATGAAGAGCTGTTTAATCACGCAATTTGATTTTTTTGCCAGCATATTTCTTTTTCTCTGCAACCCACTGCTAAATTGTGCTTCCTAGATGTTTTTATAAAATCACTGAATCAAATCTAACTCTGATTACATCAGAGAAGGCCAGGTACCCTACACAATAACAGGGGGTATGAAATTTGACTTGTCTACTTAAAGATCACCAAAATCTGATAACAAGGTCAATTACGTCCCTGGGTGGGATTGAACCACCAACCTTTTGGTTAATAGCCGTACACACTAACTGATTGCGCCACAGAGACACTTCGCAAAAGTATATACTGACAAATGCTAATAAGCATTCATCTAAAACGTTTCCTAGAAAAACTTAAAAAAGTCAATAATCTGGAGAGTTTTTGTAAGATGTTTCTTCTATCAACCAACGAAGAAACACATTGGTACTTTCCCATGATGAGTGAGTGCTTCAGGATCTCTTGCACTTACATGTGCAGCAGAGTACAGCAATGGAAGCATGCTGGGCCCATAACCCAGAGGTAGGCAGATTGAAACTATCCTCTGCTATATGCATTTATTTTTGTTAATTAAAGTAATCCAAAACTGGGATTGATATTTTGGCTCTTTTATTTTTACTTAAAGTACAATAACTTTTACCATTTTAATTTGTTTTAATAGTATATTGACAGTATTGTTTTCTTTCAAAAATCCACTTAATTTTCTTTACCCTATTATTAAAATGGTAATTGACAAAAACAAACTACATTGTCACCAGAAGAGCAATCCAAAATGTACAAGTGATATATTAAAATCATCTTTCCAGCTTGAATTTCAATGATGCATTGGGGCAACGATTTTGTGAGAAACATCTTCACCCTTAAATAAAGATTTTCTTAATTCCTTACCTGTGTGCTAATTAGATATCACCTTGTTTTCACATTAAACAGACTTCCACATGAGAAAGCAGCAAGGATGCAGTGGCGTTAATGTTTCCTGGTGTCAACCTGTATTATTTCAGTAGACATTGAAATGAGGATGCATCTTGCTGCCTTTCCAATGAAGCAAGTTTAATTTAGTAATAGGTGAAAAACTATCCCTACAAAGGTGTTAATCAGAAACTTTGCTTTGTGGACACTTTTCAGAGAACAAATTTGTTAGCATAAAAATAAAGCCAGAAAATGAAGAGCTGTTTAATCACTCAAATGGAATTTTTTTGCCAGCATATTTTTTTTCTCTGCAAACCACTGCTAAATTGTGCATCCTAGCTGTTTTTATAAAATCAATGAATCAAATCTAACTCTGATTACATCAGAGAAGGCCAGGTACCCTACACCATAAGAGGGGGTTTGAAATTTTGACTTGTCTACTTAAAGATCACCAAAATCTGATAACAAGGTCAATTACGTCCCTGGGTGGGATTGAACCACCAACCTTTTAGTTAATAGCCGTACACACTAACTGATTGCGCCACAGAGACACTTTACGAAAGTGCATACTGACAAAGGCTAATAAGCATTCATCTAAAACGTTTCCTAGAAAAACTTTAAAAAGTCAATAATCTGGAGAGTTTTTGTAAGATGTTTCTTCCATCAACCAACGAAGAAACACATTGGTACTTTCCCATGATGAGTGAGTGCTTCAGGATCTCTTGCACTTACATGTGCAGCAGAGTACAGCAATGGAAGCATGCTGGGCTCATAACCCAGAGGTAGGCAGATTGAAACTATCCTCTGCTGTATGCTTTTTTTTTTAAATTAAAGTAATCCAAAACTGGGATTGATATTTTGGCTCTTTTATTTTTACTTAAAGTACAATAACTTTTACCATTTTAATTTGTTTTAATAGTATATTGACAGTATTGTTTTCTTTCAAAAATCCACTTAAATTTCTTTACCCTATTATTAAAATGGTAATTGACAAAAACAAACTACATTGTCACCAGAAGAGCAATACAAAATGTACATGTGATATATTAAAATCATCTTTCCAGCTTGAATTTCAATGATGCATTGGGGCAACGATTTTGTGAGAAACATCTTCACCCTTAAATAAAGATTTTCTTAATTCCTTACCTGTGTGCTAATTAGATATCACCTTGTTTTCGCATTAAACAGACTTCCACATGAGAAAGCAGCAAGGATGCAGTGGCGTTAATGTTTCCTGGTGTCAACTTGTATTATTTCAGTAGACATTGAAATGAGGATGCATCTTGCTGCCTTTCCAATGAAGCAAGTTTAATTTAGTAATAGGTGAAAAACCATCCCTACAAAGGTGTTAATCAGAGACTTGGCTTTGTGGACACTTTTCAGAGAACAAATTTGTTAGCATAAAAATAAAGCCAGAAAATGAAGAGCTGTTTAATCACTCAATTGGATTTTTTTTGCCAGCATATTTTTTTTCTCTGCAACCCACTGCTAAATTGTGCTTCCTAGCTGTTTTTTATAAAATCACTGAATCAAATCTAACTCTGATTACATCAGAGAAGGCCAGGTACCCTACACAATAAGATGGGGTTTGAAATTTTGACTTGTCTACTTAAATATCACCAAAATCTGATCACAAGGTCAATTACGTTCCTGGGTGGGATTGAACCACCAACCTTTTGGATAATAGCCGAATACACTAACCGATTGCGCCACAGAGACACTTTGCAAAAAGTACATACTGACAAAGGCTAATAAGCATTCATCTAGAACGTTTCCTAGAAAAACTTTAAAAAGTCAATAATCTGGAGAGTTTTTGTATGATGTTTCTTCCATCAACCAACGAAGAAACACATTGGTACTTTCCCATGATGAGTGAGTGCTTCAGGATCTCTTGCACTTACATGTGCAGCAGAGTACTGCAATGGAAGCATGCTGGGCCCATAACCCAGAGGTAGGCAGATTGAAACTATCCTCTGCTATATGCATTTTTTTTTAATTAAAGTAATCCAAAATTGGGATTGATATTTTAGCTCTTTTATTTTTACTTAAAGTACAATAACTTTTACCATTTTAATTTGTTTAATAGTATATTGACAGTATTGTTTTCTTTCAAAAATCAACTTAATTTTCTTTACCCTATTATTAAAATGGTAATTGACAAAAACAAACTACATTGTCACCAGAAGAGCAATACAAAATGTACAAGTGATATATTAAAATCATCTTTCCAGCTTGAATTTCAATGATGCATTGGGGTAACGATTTTGTGAGAAACATCTTCACCCTTAAATAAAGATTTTCTTAATTCCTTACCTGTGTGCTAATTAGATATCACCTTGTTTTCACATTAAACAGACTTCCACATGAGAAAGCAGCAAGGATGCAGTGGCGTTAATGTTTCCTGGTGTCAACCTGTATTATTTCAGTAGATATTGAAATGACGATGCATCTTGCTGCCTTTCCAATGAAGCAAGTTTAATTTAGTAATAGGTGAAAAACCATCCCTACAAAGGTGTTAATCAGATACTTGGCTTTGTGGACACTTTTCAGAGAACAAATTTGTTAGCATAAAAATAAAGCCAGAAAATGAAGAGCTGTTTAATCACTCAATTGGATTTTTTTGCCAGCATATTTTTTTTCTCTGCAACCCACTGCTATATTCACCATGCAGTATATTGTGTGAATATAGAAGTGTTGGCTGTGTTATGTATTAGAGTAATTATTGCAGCTCCCAGCTAAAATTGCAACAATGTAATTTAGTGACAAGCTGCAGAGATTAACCCTTTCTGTGGCTGCTGCACAACCTCTATTCATATCGCTGAATTCAATTAGGGAGATGTTCTCACCCCGCGAGCAAGCGCAGGTATATGCCACACTTAAATGTATGGGTATGGTCTCCATAAAATGAGCGTAGCCTTGCAGGCAAAGACTACCTTACACCCCAGTTCTTGACCCTGCACCAACAGACCTCGGCCACCACAGGGAAAACAAGGCTTCACCTTCATAGGGAAGAGACTCCCTTTCTTCTTGGAGTCAGCATCAGCATTCCCTTGGTGAATCCACAATGCCCTCCTATCCGAGACTGCCATGAAATTGGCCCGTGAACTCAAGAGTCCTATATCCCTTGCAGTCGTAAGTATGCTGCAGTGTCCTTGATATGATCCAACGTAAGGAGTATCCCATCTCTCTAAGATATCTATATCGGAAGACAAGGTATTCGACCAATTCTTGAATACTACTACTCACCCATGCGCATGTAATGGCAGGTCTAAGTAATGTACCCGTGGTTACATAACTAGAAATAATGTAGCTTCCTGCATACGATCCGCTGGATTTGTGACAGGGCCCCGTGCAGAACAGGGGGTGACTCCCACTTTATTCTGTCCGCAGCAGGAAATTAATAAACAATCGGAAACCTTTTGGGGATTTGAAACCATCTTGTCGAGCTGGCCCAGACTTTCTCAAACAGAGATGGAGGAACGTTACATCAGCTTTCATTATATATCTATATATACATACATATAGACCCCTTTGTCAGGAACAGCAGGGTCCTCAGTGATATTAATATGTCCTTAATATCCACAATCATGTACTGAATGCTCCTTGCCAATATTGGATCTAATCAGGAAATATTATGGTCGACATAGGAATCAGTATCCGAGTCAGTATCAGTGTGTAGTAACATTTTTGCGGGCCTGAGGGAAAAGAAGCATAGCCATGAACATCACATCTATTCTCTACGTCTGTGTCTGGGACACAGATTTATCCAACCTCACTCTGATATTATTGAAACTTTCACCCAGTCAGTTATTGGTGGTGCCAACAGGGCCACCATCATATGTCTGCATTCCTAATATAGTTTCCTCTTGGGAAAAACATTCAGCCACCGACATGTTGACACACATGTACCAAGTACCCACAGACACATCGGCTTATGGGGGATAGACCTACAGTAAATCTGTCAGAGGGACAGAGAGGATTTTTTAGCTCACAACCCAGCGCCAAAAGTACACAGTCTGGGAAATAATAAACTCTATAGTGATAGACTTGTAACGCTCTATAGATGTGCTGGTGAGGTGAGGAAGAAGCCCCGCCGCTGTAATGGCACGCTTCTGTCCCGCTCAGAAACAAATAATTAATTACGCTGGCGGGGTAAGGACAGTGCCCAGGCACTAATGTCCACTTTTGCCAGCCTTTTGTGAGGAATTTATGCTGCCCAGGGTGCCCCCCCCCCACCCACCCACATGCCCTGCACCCTGCAGTGCCTGTGTTTGTGTGGAAGCATGGCGCACAGCATTCCGCTCGCTGCGTGGTACCTCAGAATGCCGTCACTGGAGAAGAAGTCTTCTGTTCTTCTGCTACTCGCCTGTCTTCTGACTTCTGGCTCTGTAAGGGGGTGATGGCAGGCTACGGGAGTGGGCATCTAGGCGTACCCAGCGATCAGCACCCTCAGGAGCTAATGGTGTCCTGTCAGCCAGAAGCAGAGCCATTGAACTCACTAGAAGTTGGTCATACTTCTCTCCCCTAAGTTCCACGAAGCAGGGAGACTGTTGCCAGCAGCCTCCCTGAAAATAAGAAAAACTAACATAAGTATTTTCAGAGAAACTCAGTAGAGCTCCCCTGTAGTGCATCCAGTCTCACTGGGCACAATTCTAAAACTGGAGTCTGGAGTCTGGAGTCTTAAAGTGCCCATGTCTCCTGCGGATCCCGTCTATACCCCATGGTTCTTAATGTGATCCCAGCATCCTCTAGGACGTATGAGAAAACAAATAACGCACACACGAGGAGGAGAGAACAAAGGAAGCTATAAGGAGGGGAGGGGAGGGGAGGGGAGGGGGGGGGGGAGGTAAGGTAGTAAAGGGATATTGGATAAACTACAACCTTATACATATTCATTAATGTACCAGTAGTTAGAAGTAGAAGAGCTCTAACAGAAACCACAAAGCTTATCTAAAGCCACACCACACTGGATATGCCCAATCTCATTTGATCTTTGAAGCAAAGCAGTATTGGACTTTGTTACTACCAAGCAGTCTCCCATCCATGTATTATCAGATTCTTTAGGTGTTTTTAAACTACCAACACCCTTTTCTTGGTACTGTACATTTAATTTTTACACATATTCTTTTATGTACCAGAAGTTAGAAGTAGAAGAGCTCTAACAGAAACCACGAGCTCATCTACAGCTACAGCACACTGGATTTGCCCAATCTCTCCTGATCATGGAAGCTGAGCAGTGTTGGTCCTGGTTTTAGTACTTGGATGGGAGACCACCAGGAAATACCAGGAGCTGTGTGTATTTTTACAATACCAACACCGTTCTCTTGATGCATTCCATTTTGAAACATTGGGGCAGATCTATTAAGCCTGGTGAACTGATAAAGTGCAAGGTGATAAAGTACCAGCCAGTCAGCTCCTAACTGTCATTTTTCAAACCCAGCCTGTGACATGGCAATTAGGAGCTGATTGGCTGGTACTTTATCACCATGCAAATTATCATTTCACCAGGTTTAATAAATCGTCCGCTTATTCATTTATGTACGAGTAGTTAGAAGTAGAAGAACTCTAACAGAAACCACTAAGCTCATCTACAGCCACACCACACTGTATATGCCCAATATCACCTGATCTTAGGCCTGGTTTGTTCTTGGATGTGAGACCACCTGGGAATACCAGGTGCTGTGGGTAGTTTTATACTACCAACACCGTTCTCTTGATGCATTCTATTTTGAAACTTATTCATTGATGTAGAAGTTAGAAACAGCAAAAATCATCTACAGCCGCATCACACTGGATATGTCCAATCCAGTGGCGTAACTAGAAATTTTTCTCCCCCAAGCCAAAAAATTCTTCGGCGCCCCCCCCCCCCCCCCCCCTTCATGCTCCATAATTGGGAGCAAGAAAGGGATAAATATGCGCGCGCCTAAGGCGCGCGCGTCAAAAAAGGGGCGTGGTTTTGTTGGAGTGGGCGTGGTTTCGCATAAAGGGGCGTGGCATTGCAGGAAAAGACTACCTTATACCCCAGTTTTGCAACCTGCACGCCCATACGTTGGCCACCACAGGAAAGAAAAATAATCCTGATTCATGCCCCTTACATTATTTGTCATTTTTCCTCCTTATAGTAATGCCCAGTATACATTATGCCACATACTGCAATGGCCCTTAGACATTATGCCGCACACAATAATGCACGACACAATATGCACACACTGTAATGCCCCCGACACATTATGCGGTTTTAAAAATACGGGGGATCCCCTGTCCGTTTTTCCCCCGGATTTTTAGAACCAGGACCGGCTCGAAGAGCCCGAGGCTGGTTATGCTTTGGAGGGGGGACCCCACGCAATTTTTCTTTTCCGGGTTTTTCACATTCCATTTAAAAAAAATAAAAAATAATAATCTTTTAAAAAATATATAAATAATACTTGTGCCTCCAAAAAAGACAAACCAAGTACCTAATCCCTTCTAATATAAATAGATATGCTATTACCCCAAAAAAATATTATTTTTTATTAGATTCCGCCTGCAAAGTGTGGCGGATTGAAAATGACGAATTTACTGTTTAAAAGCACTGTTGTCGAATTTACAAACTTCAATTGAATATACTTTTGTTGAATTGCCGCATTTGTACCATTGCAGAAAAGTCGAATTTGTCAAATGTCGAATTTTAAAAAGTCGAATTTTGAAAGGATGCAAGAATAGGCCCCGCCCCCTTCTTCACATCAGCCGTCCCCTTCTACCCCTGTACCTTGCTCTCTCCTGTCTGTGCTCTCTCCCGTCTGTAGGACTAGGCCCCGCCCCCTTCTTACCCTCCAGTGACTGCTCTCTCCTGACAAGTGGACCAGGCCTGCCCCCTACACGCTGCTGGTGTCTTCATTGTTACTTGGTCTGGAGCTCCGTTGGGGAGAGAACTCACGTGAGCTCATTAAGAATGAGGAACTGGGATGTTTTAATTTTATTGTGAGTAGTGTAGTGTGGTGATGTAGTATGTTGTATGGGGGGTATAGTGTAACTATGAAGTGCAGCATATGGGAGGGCTATAGCATAGTGATGTAGTGTGGCATATGGGGGGTGGTAGCGCATAGGCGTGCGTACAGGGGGTGCCTGGTGCGCACAGGCACTCCCTAATGTCCAGCACCGCTGCACGCCACGCTTGCTGTGGCACAGTGATCGCTGAGTGTGTGATCGGTGGAGCCTAGCCTGTAGCTCATTTCCGTACCTCCCACCACCGCTGCGCCCGCCCCCCCTCTGCCTGCTGCTAATACTATGCTGAGTGCATTCATCGGCGGCCTCACTGGGGGGACTGGTGTCACCTTGCAATGTGACGTGGTGATGTCCGCCTATGCTCTCCTCCCGCCCACCCGTGCTTTCCTCCCGCTGCGGTCTCTCAGTCCTAGTGTGCCGCGGCTGCCACACCACTGGCAGTGTTCCTCTAGGGGGGACTGGGAGCCGCCGGCAGACACATTCTGCTGAGACTTGTCAGTGCGGGTTCCGGATGGCAGGCGGCGGGTGGGAGGGCAGACGGGGAGCAGGTGTCACAAGGAGTGTGTGGGTAACTAATTCACAATACTTCCGCTCAACGTGGCACTGCTGGTCCTTCATCTCCCATGTCTCTTCACCAGGTGGCGGGCGGCCCGGAAATTAAGTGATGTGTTGTGCAGCAGTCAGTGTGAAGTGACTGTGAGTAACACTGATGGTGCTGATGATGCTGCTGCAGAATCGGGAAGCAATTAATTCATAAATATAATGTACTCAGTGTATTATACATACATAAACATGTACATACGTGTATTTGTGTATACATGTATATACATGAGTGTGTGTGCATATATATATATATATATACATACAGCCAGTTCCCAGGAACAAAAGTCCTCCCCCGCTTCCGCTAAGTCCACAGCATGACGCTGGGGCTCCACTGGTGGAGCCAGGTGCGGTGGGGGCCCGTCTCAAGTGCTTCAGCAATCAGTGGGCTTGCTCACAGGTGGATCCCTGGATTCTACAAGTAGTGTCTCAGGGATTCAAGCTGGAATTCGAGACGTCTCCCCCTCGCCGTTTCCTAAAATCTGCCTTGCCAACATCTCCCTTGGACAGGGAGGCTGTGATAGAGGCAAATTCACAAGCTGTATTTGCAGCAGGTGATAGTCAAGGTACCCCTCCTTCAACAAGGAAGGGGTTACTATTCCACAATGTTTGTGGTACCGAAACCGGACGGTTCGGTGAGACCCATTTTAAATTTTAAATCTTTGAACACGTATATAAAACGGTTCAAGTTCAAGATGGAATCGCTCAGGGCGGTTATCTCAAGCCTGGAGGAAGGGGATTACATGGTATCACTGGACATCAAGGATGCTTACCTGCATGTCCCCATTTACTCTCCTCACCAGGAGTACCTCAGATTTGTGGTACAGGACTGTCATTCTGCGGCGGGACTGCCGCATTCTAGATCAGTAAAAGCCCATTCCACGAGGAAGGTGGGCTCTTCTTGGGCGGCTGCCCGAGGGGTCTCTGCTTTACAACTTTGCCGAGCTGCTACTTGGTCGGGGTCAAACACATTTGCAAGATTTTACAAGTTTGACACCCTGGCTGAGGAGGACCTAGAGTTCGCTCATTCGGTGCTGCAGAGTCATCCGCACTCTCCCTCCCGTTTGGGAGCTTTGATATAATCCCCATGGTCCTTACGGAGTCCCAGCATCCACTTAGGACGTCAGAGAAAATAAGATTTTACTCACCGGTAAATCTATTTCTCGTAGTCCGTAGTGGATGCTGGGCGCCCATCCCAAGTACTTGTACATAGTTATTGTTAACAAAAGGGTTATTGTTGAGAGCCATCTGTGCAGAGGCTCCGTTGTTGTCATACTGTTAACTGGGTATAATATCACGAGTTGTACGGTGTGATTGGTGTGGCTGGTATGAGTCTTACCCGGGATTCAAAATCCTTCCTTAGTGTCAGCTCTTCCGGGCACAGTATCCTAACTGAGGTCTGGAGGAGGGTCATAGGGGGAGGAGCCAGTGCACACCAGGTAGTCCTAAAGCTCTCTTTAGTTGTGCCAAGTCTCCTGCGGAGCCGCTATTCCCCATGGTCCTTACGGAGTCCCAGCATCCACTACGGACTACGAGAAATAGATTTACCGGTGAGTAAAATCTTATTTTATATATATATATATATATATATATATATATATGACTTGGGGTTTGTTTTATTAGATAGAGCATGTCCCTGTGAAGTGCCTTTTGGGGTTGTGGTTTTTCAGAAAGTTACAGGTTTTTTTTAATTAAGAGAAATATGCCCCATTATAGAGATCGGGCATTTCAATTTGTTGCGCCTGCGCAGTGGCCGCCAGCAGGGGGTGTACTAGAGTGCCTTCTCTTGAGAGCCGCAATATGGCCGCCTTCTCCCCGGTTATTCTGTAAATAGGAAAATAACCTCACAGGTTCACATAGGGCAGAGTTGCCACTACTAGTGCAGGGCTGTAACTTACAGTACTAAGGAAAAGCCATATACTAAAGCGGCACGGTGACCTCACCCCTCTCAGAGACACCAGGGCGCAGCACACTGGTACACACACCTGTTAGCTCAGGGCAGCACTATAGGACCCTCCTGTAATGCTGTGCTGGCGGCGTGTAGTGATCAGGGCACTGGGAGACTGGCTGGCTGGTCTCCGTCTCTGCTGCCTATAGAACTTCCACCTCTGTTATATATCAGGGCTGCTCTCCTGTTATGATTCCAATACTCTGGTCTGGGGATATCTTATAGCAAGGACCTGAGTACTGGAACGTAATGCTTGGAAAGGGAGTGGGAACGGGAATAGCCCCTGGCGCCCTATCTCCGTTGTCTCGCCCGTGCTGTCAGAAATCTCTTGCGAGACTATGGTTGCTTGGGCCCATGGCAGCCGCGTTTGAAGGGCGGATTACGTCTGCCCAACTCCGATGCCCCCTCAGGTCTTAATGGGAGACAAAGAGAAATCCGAGACAGGGTGATAACAAGGGGCCCTCTACTAAACAACAAAGCCAGGGGCTCAAAACTAACTTTAAACTAGAGTATGTGCGGAAAACCGCCAGGGAAAAGGACAACCAAAATACCCACTTGTCCACTCTTCTACCCGGCACCGGCGAGTTCCGGAGAGGAGTGTGGGAGCGTAAACCTCCGCAAATGCACCAACACAGAATACAAAATAAAGCGGCCTAGGCCGCAGCACGCGGCAGAGCCGCCACTCAAGAAAACCACACGAGATCCTCTAGCGACTGTTGCGGGTAAATGAGGACTGGAAGACTCCTTGGAAAGAGATGACAACACTAAGATTCAGGAACTCTGAGGACAGGAATGACCGGACACAGCAGAACTGGAACAGACGTCAGCAAACCAAAGCAGCATGCAGGAAGCTATTACCAGCGTCTGTGTGAAGCACTGAGAAGGTATTTAGCAGGGAGTCCTTCAATCAGTAGTTCAGAGCCTGATTAGCACAATGCCGTGCAGCTGCCTTGCTGCACGACCAGAAGACAAGTGTGTGTGTGTAGTTCACTTGATTGACCCTGCAAGGGGAGCGCAGTCCGTCCGTGGCGTCCCCGTTGCTAGGGTCCAGGCGGCTCAGCGCGCCCGGCGTCCTAGCATTGCTAGGGAGCCGGCGGCTAGCACGCTCGGCGTCCCTAGTTGCTAGGCGCCGGGCCGCGAGGACATCGCGGACCACGGCGCCTAACACCTGTGTGTTCTCTTCCTCTCCTACCTCACACTGGAACTGGCCGCCCAGAGAACGAGAGGGCAGCGGCTGACATCAGAGAGGGTGCAGCAATCTGTGTGGGCAGAGCCCCTCACAGCAAGGTGTCCTTATGCTGTGCCCCGTGTAATCACTGTGATCCATACAGACTCTCACCCTAGTATGCTCTCTATTATTTATTTTTTTACACTGCGGCATGCTCGAGGGAAGGGAGCAGGCACCACCCCACCGCCACTACTCCTCCGCCAGCATCACTGCCGAGCCGGTCAGTGTTCCGGCGGCAATGAGCAGTAGGCAGCCACCAGCAACAACAGTCAGGAAGCTGTTATTCCCGGCAGCAGTAGCGTCAAGCTGCAATTCAGCCAGCGGCACGATGATCCGGGAGACAGTGGCAGCACAGGGAAGCAGTACCCCCTCCAATCGCAGCACCAACTAGGAGACTGAGGCAGCAACCTGCCCCCAGCAGCAGCACCACCCTGATGATAGGTAAGATGCATTTTGGTGTCACAAGAAGGTGGCCGGAGTAGTGGCTGGCTGTGGTCACACCCCGGGGAAAAGTGATAGTGATTTCAGTGTTCCCTTGCGCGGGGATTGGATGTGTAGATGTATGGAGGCTATGTATGTATAGATGTGAGCGGCAGTGTGCGGATGTATGAGAGCGGCAATGTACGGCTGTATAACTGCGTCGGTGTGCGGCTGTATGAGTGCGATGGTGTGCGGCTGTATGCGTGCGGCGGTGTGCGGCTGTAAGAGTGCGGCAGTGTGCGGCTGTAAGAGCACGGCTGTAAGAGTGCGGCTGTAAGAGTGCGGGGTTGTACGGATGTATGAGAGCGGGGTTGTACGGATGTATGAGAGCGGGGTTGTACGGATGTATGAGAGCGGCAGTGTATGGATGTATGAGAGCAACAGTGTACAGTTGTGTGAGAGCGGCAGTGTGCGGATGTATGAGAGTGGCGGTGTACGGATGTATGAGAGCGGCAGTGTATGGATGGCAGCGTCATAGGGAGGGATGTCGGAATGCTGTTATAGGGTTCCTAATACAAAATGCCACGTTGGGCTTGATGGGCAGGTAGTGCGGCAAGCACACCCAAATTGGCATCTGACGTCGCCTGCAGTCCACACTGTTGTGAGGAGTCAGAGTTAATTTTGACTGTGTAGTGTACTCACAGAGGACCTACCGCCCGTCCCCTCGCATCTGAGCAGCAGGTCAGGCTCTTATTTTCTTTTTAATCAGGAGAGGCCGAGTGAACTGTGAGCAGGGGGGCAGAGCTACATGGGACCCAGAGGGGCTGCTGTGCTGTCAGAGAGGGAGAGGAAGAGAGAGATGAAGCTACTGCAGATCCCCAGCTGATTGTGAGGTGCCGGGTTGAAGGGTGATGTGATCACCCTTCTCCCTCGCTGCCGCTGGGGACCGCATCTAGGCTTCCTCCATCGAGGGCATGCGGCGCAGCAGTGGGCAGCGTGTAATGAGTTTGTCTGACTCATTATACTGCTGCCTGTTGTGGACACCTCCGTCCGTACGGACTGGTGTACATGCCCAGCACAGAGGTGACAGTGTTGGTGGAAGTGCTGCCCAGTTCTGACCCTGCAGGCCTCCCTGATCTGACTGCGGCCGCTGCTACTGCTGCGGCCCGAAACCCCTGCCGGTCCCCTCCATAGACTTCTGCCTGTCCAGCGCTGAGGTACTAGGGGTATCCCAGCTGCGGGAAGGGTATGTCTCTGGCTTTCTCTCCGGCAGGGGAAGGTGACAGCGGCGGAGGAAGTGTTGCCCACCTCAGACACTGCAGGCCTCCCCGATCCAGCTGCGGCCACAGCTGATGCTGCCAGAACCCCCTGCTGGTCTCCTTTGTTGACTGCCGCATGGCCAGTGCTGAAGTACTGGGGGTAGGCCAGCTACGGGAAGAGTGTCTCTGCCTCGGGCTCTCTCTCTCTGTCAGGGGAAGGAAGGGCTGATTCTCTGGCACAACAGGGAGGGCTAGGCTGCAGGAACACAGCACTGGAAGAAACAGGAGGCCGAACTCATGACCAAAAAGTGAGCAGTGCAGTGATCAGCCCCCTAGTCTTTCCCTCTCTCTGGGTGCAGAGCTGTATTCTACAGAGAGAGCTGGGATGGGAAGAAGGGGAACGGCACCTGACACACACATACACGCGCGGCACCTGACACACACATACACGCGCAACACCTGACACACACACATACACGTGCGGCACCTGACACACACACACGTAGCATCAGACACAATAAAATAAACATGCAGCACCTGACCCACACATACACGCGCAACACCTGACACACACACATACACGTGCGGCACCTGACACACACACACGTAGCATCAGACACAATAAAATAAACATGCAGCACCTGACCCACACATACACGCGCAACACCTGACACACACACATATACACGTGCGGCACCTGACACACACACGTACCATCAGACACAATAAAATAAACATGCAGCACCTGACACATGCATATACACGCAGCACCTGACACATGCATATACACGCAGCACCTGACACATGCATATACACGCAGCACCTGACACATGCATATACACGCAGCACCTGACACATGCATATACACGCAGCACCTGACACATACATATACACGCACACCATCAGACACACACATACACACGCAGTGCCTTACTCACACACACATAGACACGTGCAGCACCTGAGGCACACACATGTACACGCGCAGCACCTGACGCACACACATGTACACGCGCAGCACCTGACGCACACTCATGTACACACGCAGTACCTGACGCACACTCATGTACACGCGCAGCACCTAATGCACACTCATGTACACGCGCAGCACCTGACGCACACTCATGTACACGCGCATCACCTGACACAGACATACGTATTCATGCACAGCACCAGACATACACTTGTACACACGCGGAGCACCTGATACTCACACACATATACACCCGCAACACCTGACACACACACACACACGTGCGGCAGCTGACGCATACACACGCACCATCAGACACACTCATATATACACGCAGCACCAGACACACACATACACACACACAGGAGCTGACACACACATACACAGGCAGCACCTGACACACACACACATATACACGCGCAGCACCTGACACCACGCACTCACACGTACAAGCAATGCATTTCACGCCTACCTCCAGCCTCAGTTACAGGCTGCTGCCGCCTACCCCCCTCCCTGCATCAGCTGCAAAGGCAGCAAAATATTTTGACCAAAGTCTAAAGGCCCGTACACATTAAACGATGTCGCTCTGTGAGCTACATCGTCTAATGTTTCCCCTCCCGGGCCGGCCGGCGGCCGACTGTACACACTGAGCGATATGACCGCTCAAATCGCTCAGTGACGTCACGCCCCCGCCAGCCCTGCATGAAGGTCGTGGACGACAGTCCACATCCTTCCTGCATGCCCTACCGACAGCGAAGATTGTTGCCGACCCGCGGGGCCGCGCATCGTTTGTCGCTGGCTGCATACACACTTAACGATAAAATGAGCGACGTCGCTCATTAAATCGTTAAGTGTGTACGGACCTTAAACAATTTGGTTTGGTTAATAAAATAATTTTGCACAGAACAGTGATGTTATACGAACATTTTCATTAAACATTTAAAAAATCAAATGTTTATTCTTTAAGTGAAATTTTACATTTCTGAATAAAAAAAATAAATTTAAAAAAAGCGATGAAATTCCATAGACAAAAAACCTTACGGTTTCACATGTCCCATTAAGGCTTCTTAGACATGATCGAAATTTCAGAAGCCTGTTGTAACTCTTCCACTCAAACTCCAAAAAGCAATGAAATTCCGATCATTAAGGCTGACGCCTTAATGGACGTGTTCCTTGCGCAATACAGATATGGTATGCCATCACAGCCTGTGGGTAAGTGCAGATTCAGCACTCTCACAGAGTGAGATTGCTGTCACTCACACAATGGTGGAGCTGCTAATTCACAGATTTGTGTGCTCATTGGAATACACACATGCAGTCTATGCAACTGAAGGTCTGAGCGGAAGACAAAGCTGCTCAGATGAGGTAAGAGTGTTGTTGATTGGAGGGAGGAGAGCGGTGTGGATGGGGGAACAGAAGTGTGTGGATAGAGGGAACACTAAGCAGCACTAATGGGGGGGACAGAGAAACACAGGGGGTAATTCAGACCGCAGCAGCAGCAGCAGCGATTGCAGTCTGAATTAGTTTGTGAGGTGCGTGCGTACCCCAGGAGCCCAGTGAGATGCTATCACCCTGCCTGATTGATAGGCAGAGGTGGTTGCGGGGAAGGAGGGGGGCGTGCAAACAGCGTTAGAATGCCATTGGCAGGGCATGGTCTGCACAACGGAGGCGTTTCCGGACCACTGGGGGGTGGGCTGTGGCGGTTATCCCCCTGCCAAGAGCGCAGGATCCACTAAATTTACCTTCAGGATGTCAGCTACATGAATAGGGTAAGAGTGGTGTGGATAGGGGGTAGATTAAGCAGCAAGTATGGGAAGGGAGACAGAGCGGTGCAGATGGGGGAAATGGTGCAGATGGGTTGAAAACACTGGCATGGATGGGTAGAAAACTGGTGCAGATGGGAGAGAAGACAGTGTGCCATGTACTGGAGGAGGCAGAGTGACGTTGAAGAATGAAACACTGAGCAGCACAGAGAGAAGGAAACGGTGGTACAGACAATGCACAGGTGGGGAAAGACAGATGGTACAGATAAGTTAGTACAGACTAGCACAGATGGGAGAACACAGCAGTAGGGATTGGGGAAGACCGGGCAGCATGGGGGTGTATAGGGGAAGTAAGTGTAGATGCATAGACCGTAGATGGGGTATTATAGTTTAGCAATTAACCAAGATGTTTGAGGGAGCTAAATGTGTATACTAAGTGAGATGGATGTATGGAGTTAGAAGGATGTTGTAACAAGGTGGCTTTGTTGTGTTGACTGAATGGGATGGTTGTGGGCACTGTGTGGGATGGGAGCACCACAAAACTGCTCAGACCTTCAGTTGCATAGACTGCATGTGTGTATTCCAATGAGCACACAAATCTGTGAATTAGCAGCTCCACCATTGTGTGAGTGACAGCAATCTCACTCCGTGAGAGTGCTGAATCTGCACTTACCCACAGGCTGTGATGGCATACCATATCTGTATTGCGCAAGGAACACGTCCATTAAGGCGTCAGCCTTAATGATCGGAATTTCATTGCTTTTTGGAGTTTGAGTGGAAGAGTTACAACAGGTTTCTGAAATTTCGATCATGTCTAAGAAGCCTTAATGGGACATGTGAAACCGTAAGGTTTTTTGTCTATGGAATATATATATATATCACAAACATATATAATTCATACATATATCACACACACATACATGATACATACATGAGAAAGACCTGGGATGGTGATGAGGCCAGGGCCCCCTGCTGATGTTGCGTTGAGGAAGGCAGTGTTCCAGGGCGGATGCCAGTCGGGGAGAGCGCCGCGCAGCCCGGGAAAAATACTGCTGAGGAGCTACATCTGGAAGAGCCCCTGGGAGGGAGAGTGCCACATGCCCCATCCTGCGTGGCAGACTCTGCAGGCCTGCACATGGGAAGGGAGGTCTCTGGCCACACATACTCACCCTTCTGCTGAAGCCCCGCTGCTGTCCCCATCAGCGATCTCCAGCGGGGAGCGGGGCCAGGATGAACCTCAACCTGTGAGAACTATCTTCATGATCAAGAGATCTCATATGCAAGATAAGTATGTGTTGGGATAGGGCTGGGGAGGGCGGCTGCTCGGGCACACCCCCGTCAAGTTAAGGAGATTTAACTGAGGAAGCACAAGGGAACTCTCGTCTGAGGACAACAACTGCAGGGAGACCACATCTTTTCAGATGAACATGGGAGGGCAGAAGGCTGCCTAATACTGAAGCACCCTCAGACATTAAACCATATGCAACAACTATTGCAAGCATTCCTGGGGGAAGGTCTGCAGCAGACGGATTTGCATACGGTGATGTCATCCAAGCAGTGGGCCAAAGTTGGCTGGAACCCTCATCTGTATATGAAAAGAGAAAAGGGGCATGCAGGGCATGGCGGCCTTTTGCGGCGCTTGGATAACCCCAAGTTTGCATTAAACACCCCCACCCTCCTTCGGTGTGGGGCTCATGTTGGCCATGCCCAAGCCCCTGAAGCATTCAAGCTGATTTCTTGCAGCAGCTGGGCACTGTAACAGCTTCAGAGCTGCTCTACAAGACAAGTAAAAGGGTGTGGGCCCTGCAGCACCACCTGTAGTTTGCATACACACATATATAGGACAGCATCTCTTATATGCCCCAGGGTCAATAAAATAGTATCCTTGTCTAGGCTATCCATCCCCTCAGATAAGGTATTTGTCCATGCCGCTACAGCACTACACACCCAGGCCGACGCAATTGCCGGTCTGAGTAAGGTACCTGAATGTGTATAAATGGACTTCAGGGTAATCTCCTGTTTGCGGTCAGCACACTCTTTGAGGGTAGCCGTATCCTGGGACGGGAGGGCTACCTTCTTGGATAAGCGTGTTAATGCTTTGTCCACCCTAGGGGAGGATTCCCATCGTAACCTATCCGTTGATGGGAAAGGATACGCCATAAGAATCCTTTTGGAAATCTGCAGTCTTTTATCTGGAGATTCCCAAGCTTTTTCACATAACTCGTTCAGCTCGTGTGAGGGGGGAAAGGTTACCTCAGGCTTCTTTCCCTTGTACATATGTACCCTCTTGTCAGCGACAGGGGGTTCCTCTGTGATGTGCAAAACATCTTTTATTGCCATAATCATAAATCGAATGGATTTTGCCAATTTTGGCTGTAACTTTGCATCATCGTAATCGACACTGGAGTCAGAATCCGTGTCGGTATCTGTGTCAACAATCTGGGATAGTGGGCGCTTATGAGACCCTGACAGTCCCTGCAACATAGGATCAGGCATGGGTTTAAATCCTGACTGTCCCAAAGCTTCTGCCTTGTCTAATCTTTTGTGCAATGAGTTTACACTAGCATTTAAAACATTCCACATATCCATCCAATCAGCTGTCGGCGGAGACACCACATTCATTTGCTCCCGCTCCTCTCTAATATAGCCTTCTTCCTCAGACATGTCGACACACGTGTACCGACACACTACACACACAGGGAATGCTTTTTCTGAAGACAGTTTCCCCACAAGGCCCTTTGGAGAGACAGAGAGAGAGTATGCCAGCACACCCCCCAGCGCTATATAACCCAGGAATAAAACAGTAACTTAATGTTTGCCCAGTAGTGCTGCTGTATGTAATTTGCGAATTTTGTGCCCCCCCCCCTCTTTTCAACCCTCTTGTCTAACGTGGTATAAGCAGGGTAGAGTCCGGGGAGCTTCCTCTCAGCGGTGCTGTGGAGAAAAAATGGCGCTGGTGAGTGCTGAGGGAGAAGCCCCGCCCCCTCGGAGGCGGGCTTCTGTCCCGCTTAAACTGTAAAATTGGTGGGGGCTTATACATATATAAAGTGCCCAGCTGTATATATGTTATATTTTTGCGAAAGAGGTTTATATTGCTGCCCAGGGCGCCCCCCCTGCGCCCTGCACCCTTACAGTGACCGGAGTATGTGAGGTGTATGGGAGCAAAGGCGCACAGCTGCAGTGCTGTGCGTTACCTCAGTGAAGATCATGAAGTCTTCTGCCGCCTCTGAAGTCTTATTTTCTTCTCATACTCACCCGGCTTCTATCTTCCGGCTCTGCGAGGGGGACGGCGGCGCGGCTCTGGGACGGACGGCGAGGGTGAGATCCTGCGTACCAATCCCACTGGAGCTAATGGTGTCCAGTAGCCTAAGAAGCAGGACCTTGCAACTCAGATAGTAGGGCTGCTTCTCTCCCCTCAGTCCCTCGATGAGGGAGTCTGTTGCCAGCAGTGCTCCCTGAAAATTAAAAACCTAACAAAATACTTTCTGTCAGAAAGCTCAGGAGAGCTCCTGAAAAGCACCCAGTCTCCACTGGGTACAGTATCAAACTGAGGTCTGGAGGAGGGGCATAGAGGGAGGAGCCAGTGCACACCCAGAACTAAAGTCTTTCTTAAAGTGCCCATGTCTCCTGCGGTGCCCGTCTATCCCCATGGTCCTTACGGAGTCCCCAGCATCCTCTAGGACGTTAGAGAAAATAGGATTTTAATACCTACCGGTAAATCCTTTTCTCTTAGTCCGTAGAGGATGCTGGGCACCCGTCCCAGTGCGTACTGTGTCTGCAGTTATTAAATGGCCCTTAACTCCAGAACATTTATGTGGAGATGAAAACATCCAAGGAAGACTTGACCATCTTCCTTGGATGTTTTCCCCCTGTGTGACTGCTCTCCAGCCTCGGAGGGTTGCATCCGTGGTCCCTAGGATCCCGTCCTGGATCCTGAACCATTGCCCCTCTAGGTGGTGAGAACTGTGCAGCCACCAATGGAGTGAGATTCTGGTCTTGGAAGACAGGATTATCCTCCGGTGCATGTGTAGGTGGGATCCGGACCACTTGTCCAACAGGTCCCACTGGAACACTCTGGCATGGAACCTGCCAAACTGAATGGCCTCGTAGGCCGCAACCATCTTCCCCAGCAACTGAATGCATTGATGGATTAACACTCTTGCTGGCTTCAGAATTTGTTTGACCAAACTCTGGATCTCCAGAGCCTTTCCACTAGAAGAAAACCTCTTCTGTGTCCAGTATCACTCCCAAAAACAACAACCGCGTCATTGGGACCAACTGCGATTTTGGCAAGTTTAGGAGCCAACCATGTTGTTGAAGAACTGTCAGGGAGAGTAGATGTTTTGCACCAACTGGTCCCTGGATCTCGCCTTTATCAGGAGATCATCCAAGTACGGGATAATTGTGACTCCTTGCTTGCGAAGGAGGACCATCATTTCCGCCATCACCCTGGTGAAAATCCTCGGAGCCGTGGACAGACCAAACGGCAACGTCTGAAATTGGTAATGACAATCCTGAATTGCAAACCTCAGGTAGCTTGATGCAGTGGCTAAATGGGAACATATAAGTAGGCATCCTTTATGTCTACCAAAACCATGAAATCTCCTTTATCCCCCGGACTGGAGATCACTACCCTGAGAGATTCCATCTTGAAATTGAATTTCTTTAGGTAGAAATTAAGGGATTTCAGATTTAAGATTGGTCTGACTGAGCCGTCCGGCTTCTGGACCACGAAGAGGCTTGAATAAAAACCTTCTCCCTGCTGACTAAGGCTGATTTGAACAATCGGTGAGGGGGAACGTCTTGAAACCCCAGTTTGTACCCTTGGGACACTATTTGTAAAACCCACGAGTCCAGGTCCGAATGAATCTAGAACTGACTGAAGAGTTTTAGACGTGCCCCCCACTGGTGCGGGCTCCTGCAAGAGAGCCCCAGCGTCATGCAGTGGATTTGGCAGAAGCAGAGGACGATCTCTGCTCCTGCGATCTTGAAGAGGCTACAGACCTCTTCTCTCTTTTCCTTCCTCTACCTGCAAAGAAAGGGGAATCTTAACTTCTTGCATATCTATTGGGCCGAAATGACTGCGTCAGATAATGATGCGTCTTCATCCGTTGAGAGGGAACATAGGGCAAGAAGGACCTGCGGGAGCTGCCGAGATCAAATTAACTAGGCCGTCGCCAAACAAGGCTTCACCTTCATAGGGAAGAGACTCCCTTTCTTCTTGGAGTCAGCATCAGCATTCCCTTGGTGAATCCACAATGCCCTCCTATCCGAGACTGCCATGAAATTGGCCCGTGAGCACTTGTGCCCGGTGTAGGATTTTTAAATATGTGTAGTTTACTGTATGCACGGGTTTAAAACCTTTTAGGAACTGAGATCTAAGGTGTATTACATGTAGTTTAAAAAAAACAAAAAAGGTTTATTTTATGGCAGTAGTTTCCAAACTGGGGTTCTTGCACTGGTAGCATAGTTTGGTGGTCCAGGACCAATTAAAATTATTTATACTTTATTAAATTGGCAAAACCATTCCCTCACAACATAACTGAACCTGAGGATGACATGCTATAAACACAATTTACTTAATTTTATATTTTTTTCTGAATTTCTCAATAAAAAAAACTTTGGCCTAGGGGTGCCGTGAAACAAATTTTGATACTCTAGGGCAGGGGTGTCAATCCCATGGGCCGCATGCCGCCCCCAATGCATCCTTTTGTGGCCCACAGGCCGGGGTCCGACAGGGGTCCTTTTGTGGCCCGATCACCTTGCTTAGAGCGAGGGCAGGAGAGTGCAGCCAGAGTCTTTGCTTTCTATGTGCGGCACCATCTTCCCGAAGAGATCACCGGGAAGATAGTGCCCCTTCCACTGGCTACAGCACAGGTATACTGGGGTGGGGTAGCAAACTGGGGGCCCCAATGGGCCCCTCCAGCAGTCCCTCTACCAAAACACGTCTTTTGGTGGTTTTGCGGTGTTGTTATAACTACATGGTGACGATACTGTAGCACAGAGATTTTCAACCATTTACAACTCACGTCACACAGAACAAGATTTAAATATTGACAAGGCACACTGAAATATAATGGTGATGCATGGTGCAGTATCGTGTCCTAGGATGTCATGTCGCAGCTTCTCCATAGGTAACGCCTGAACAGGCCCGGTGACAGGGGGGACAAAGGGGACACTTGTTCAGGGCTCCAAGTATTAAGAACAGAAATAATGGGGCCACAGTGCCAATATTGCTTTTTAAAGTGTATCCACCAACTGCTCAATTTAAGCAGGAAAACAATTAACAGGCCAACTAAACCCTCCCCCCTCCTTTTACCCCATCACTTTGTCCAGTCCCTGTGGTCCATACTGTATTGCCATTATTATGCATGTTGCTGTGCTGGCCCTTTTCTGAATGTCCCTGCCACCGCCACCGAAGAGCTGGATAGCCCAGTATGAAAACCACCTGCCGGCCTCACTGACGGTCCGAGTCAAAGGCTCCATTTTTTTTAAAGAACCCTCTGCCAAGTTAAGGGGGGGTTGAGGGGGCCCCAGAGATATCAGTGCACTGGGCCCCGAGATTTCTGTTGCTGGCCCTGACCCTCAGGGGCGTATCTACCCCTTGGCCAGGATGGCACTTGCCAGGGGCACCATCCAGCTGTGCCAACCGTGGCTAAGGGATAGAGTTCTGCAGTCTCGAAAGGGCGCTATGGCAATCAGCGTGGGACTGACCAATTAGACGGTGAGGGAAGGATACTGAAATTGTCCCAACCCTGTTACAGTTTGAAACGCCCCTCAACTGCTGTCCACTGCTTCACTCCTAGCTCTGCCCCTTTGAAATTATTAATCCCTACCCCCCGGTAGGCGGAGTTCTCCAGGCCCATACTCAGGAGTCACCACTGCTGTACATTATGTGCCGGTTGTAGAGGCAGAGCGGGGAACATCAGAGAACGCCACAAATTACACAGTGGGCAAGGAGATGGCTGGAGACAGCTGCACAGCCATGCCTTGCAAGTTCGAGAGAGCTGTTGAATTTCAGCACTTCAAGTCAGAGCCTGCCCCCTGCTGCCCAAGCAGTCCGTGACAGTTAGTGTCGAGGAGGGGGGGATTTGTGCATGTGTGCTATCAGTGTGTGTGTGGGGGGGGGGTGGAGGATGTGTGCGACTGTGAGGGAGCTGTCAGTGTCAGTGGGGAGAGGAGCAGGAGGGAGTTGTCAGTGTGTGGAAGTGATGAGAGTCAGTACTGGGGAAATGTGTGTGTGTGTGTGTGTACTAGATTTAGGAGTGTGTGTTTGTGAGAGGTTTCAGTTGGGGAATTAGAGTTCATACAGTAATTAAATGTTTTCATATTGAGAACTACATCTCCCAGCATATACAGTGTGCTGGGGATGCTAACAAGCTTTATTTAAAAGTTTAAAAAACATTGCTTTTATGACTGCAATGGTTAAAAAGGGAGAGCTATAAATCAATTTATCAGTGAATGATCGCAGTTTGAGCTGTTACATTTTACTGAACCACCTATCCCTCCACACTCACTACCTGTCCTCAGGATACATTTACCATCCCGGCAGACGGTATACCGGCGGTCATTTGACCGATGTTGGAATCCTGACACCACTTGGGAGACTGGTGCCGACACACAGACAGCCAACATCCCGAAGGCGAGTATTGGAGGGAGGGTTAGGACCGGGGGAGCGGGTGTTAGGGAAGGCACTAGGAGGGGGGGGGGGTTAGTCCTAGCTGCCACCCCCTGAGGGTTAGCCCTATCCGCCACCCCCCCAGAGGGTTAGGATTAGGTATCATGTGACTGCTGGAATCCCGAGCGCCGGATGCCATACCCAACCCCCTTTACTTTTTCAGGCATTTCTATCTCTCCTCTCTCTATGGTGTTCCGATTGCCCACTTTCCCTTGTGCTTTTCTCTCTCTCTCTCTCCTTTGTTTAGAGCATCAGTTTCTGTAGTCCACTTTATCCTTATTTTTTCCAGTGTTTCACTATCTCTCTGATGTAATGAGGATGTATGGTCTAGAGGGATCAGTAATGCATTGTACTGTATAGAGGCGTCAGGGATGTAGCGTAGGGTATAGAGGCGTCAGGGATGTAGCGTAGGTTATAGAGGCATCAGGAATGTAGCGTAGGGAATAGAGGCATCAGGGATGTAGCGTAGGGTATAGAGGCGTCAGGGATGTAGCATAGGGAATAGAGGCGTCAGGGATGTAGCGTAGGGAATAGAGGCGTCAGGGATTTAGCTTAGGGAATATAGGCATCAGGGATGTACTAGCAGGTATATAGAGGTCAGTGTACTGTATAGAGGGGTCAGTAATGCAGTGATGGTTATAGAAAGGTCAGTGATGTAGTGTTGGGTATAGAGGGGTCAGTTATGTAGTGTGGGGTAAAGAGGGGTCAGTAAAGATACTAAGCTGAAGTACTTAGAACACTTCTTGAATTAAGACACAACCTGCAAGAAAAAGTATGCAATATGGGTGAAAAGGCAAATGTCAGAGGTCTGATACAAGTAACCAGCTCCACACCTTGCACCACATAGCGTTATGTTAAACTGGGATATGTTCTTTTTTGGTGTGTGTGTGTGTGTGTGTGTGTGTGTATGTGTGTGGGGGGGGGGGGGTGCCAAAGGAAATTTTTGCCATTGGCTCCTTTGGTCTAGAACCAGCCCTGATCACAAAATATTTTTGTCTAAGCAGACTGGACACTGATCAGCGTTGGCTCATTCTCAGCCCCCCGCCCAGCCTCTGCTGCCAACAGACTGCTATTAGCTAGTTAACCTTCTGCCTTCCCTATCTATGACACAGACTGCTGCTAATGCTACCAGACTGTTCCCAGTGGCTTCACACCAACAGTGAATCCCAGCCGATGATGTAGGGCAGCGTGTGGGGGAGGGGGTCAGTTGCTGTGGCTCCAACATGGTAACCGCCAATGGACTGCAATGCTTTATCGAAAGGGGGGGCGCCAGTCCCTTACTTTGCCAGGGGCGCTTGGACCCCTAGCTACACCTCTGTTGACCCTAACCGATACCCCTAAACTAACCATAATTCCTGCAGTAAAAATCCATGTTTCTATGTATATAGGGGGTCATTCCGAGTTGATCGCATGCTGCCGTTGTTCGCTGCGTAGCAATCAGTTGAAAAAAAATGGCTAATCTGTGCATGCGCATGCTCCGTAATGTGCATGCGCATCATACGGGTACAAAGTCCATTGTGGTTTTGCACTAGTTCTAGCGATTATTCCAATCACAGAACAGGCCACAAGGAGATTGACAGAAAGAGGGCGTTTCTGGGTGGCAACTGACCGTTTTCAGGGAGTGCTTGGAAAAATGCAGGCGTGGCAGAAGAAATGCAGACGTGGCTGGGCATTCGCTGGATGGGTGTGTGACATCAAAAGCCGTCCCTCGGTTGTTAGAATCAACGCACACGAAGTGTAACTACAGTGCTGGTCTTATTTTGAAACGATTTTGCAGGCGCTCTGCTGCTCAAGTGTTCGCACTTCTCCAAAGTGAATATACACTCTCCAGTGGGCAGCGACAATGCGTTTGCATGGCTGCTAAAAACTGCTAGCGAGCAATCAACTCAGAATGACCCCCATAGTGTATTGCAAGAAAATATCTGTAAATCCAATGGTACCGTAAGTGCGGTATATACTCGCACTTCTTTGCGGGGTGAGAACATCTCCCCTAAGTGAAGTCAGCCCTATGAATAGAGTTTGTGTGATCCCTGTGCAGCAGTCACAGAAAGGGTTCATCTCTGCAGTTTGTCACTCAAATTACATTGCTGCATTTTTTCTAGAAGTGGATCTGAGAGCTGTTACCCGCAGACCAGCTACAATAATTATCCTGGGTACTCACTAGACCAGTGGTTCTCAAACTGCACCCTGGGGTGCCTCAGGACACTTGCAGGGGTGCCTTGGATTGGTGGTCCAGGACCAATTCAAAATATTTATAGTTAGTGTTATAGGCAAAACCAGTGCTGTTGGCTGGCAATCATAACATATGTGCACAAGCAGAAGCAAATCCTGTCCCCTACCAAAGGGCCAGTGCTAGGGTGTTTGGCGCCTCCCTGCAAACTATTAATTTGGGCACTCTCTCCAATACTTAATAAAGGGACAGTGCGCTCCTTAAAAAAAGAAGGTGTGGTATCACAAGGAAGGGGCATGGCCACACAATAGCACCCCAAATCAAAATACGCCACACAGTAGCACTATCTTATTGTCATTACACCGCATATAATAATAATAATAATAATAATACCCACAGTCGCAGTGCCCTTTATACACATAACCACCATATCAGTGCAGCTTACACACATAATGCCAACAGTAGCAGTGCCCCTTCTACACATGCCCACGGTGGCAATCCTTTACATGGCAAATATCAACCTGGTTTTGCCATGTAAAGGATTGCCACTTTAAAAACAAACAATCAAACAAAAAAAAAAAAAACAACAGGAAAAAACACAAAATCTCTCACTTTCTGATTCTCACACCCTATTACATTCCTCCCTATATATTTAAATGTTTCTATTACTGTATGTTCCCTCTTCCCTTCTCCAAACTATACACATCAACATTTTTTAGTATTTCCAGGTAAGTTTTGTGATGTAGGCCATGCACAATTTTAGTTGCCCTAATGTATTTACAGCCTTCTGGAGATATGGCTTCTGGAACTGAACACAGGATTCTAAATGTGGCTGTACCAAGGACCTATACAGTGGCATTACAGGTTGAGTATCCCTTATCCAAAATGCTTGGGACCAGAGGAATTTTGGATATCGGATTTTTCTGTATTTTGGAATAATTGCATACCATAACGAGATATTATGGTGATGGGACCTAAATCTAAGCACAGAAGGCATTTATGTTTCATATACACCTTATACACACAGCCTGAAGGTCATTTTAGGCAATATTTTTTATAACTTTGTGCATTAAACAAAGTGTGTGTACATTCACAGAATTCATTTATGTTTCATATACACCTTATACACACAGTCTGAAGTTCATTTAATACAATATTTTTAATAACTTTGAGTATTAAACAAAGTTTGTGTACACTGAGCCATCAAAACACAAAGGTTTCACTATCTCAGTCTCACTCAAAAAAGTCCGTATTTCGGAATATTCCGTATTTCGGAATATTTGGATATGGGATACTCAACCTGTATTACTTTTTTCTGCTACTGGTTCTTTAACCTATGCAAACAAGCATCTGACTTGCCTTTCCTATTGCTTTGTTACATTGCTTACCTGAAATAGTAATACTTAGATAGCTTTCCTCTTGCCATTATAATGCCCTTAATATTATAGTTAGCCTTTGCATTTTTGAGACGTGTATGATTTTGCATTTTTTGGCATTAAATGTTGCCATGTTCTTGACCATTCCTCTAGTCCAGGGGCGGAACTGCCAGAGACAACGGAGTCAGTTGCCGCCGGGCTCCAGCCCTAAAGGGGCTTCCTCCATTGCCCCCCGGCTGTTACGTGCCCTTCCTACTAAATAGACAAAGGCGCTACCAGCAGGGTCTCGCAGTTTGTACATTCCATGCCGTAACACCCTTCTTTCCACCTTCACAATGAAGCTATTGGTACTTTGCAAAAAAAAAAAATTATTAGCATTACAACTCAGCAGATCAATGCAGTGTGCAGCCACACACTCCATATATCTGCTCAGCCACAAAGCTGATTATTTCTTCACAAAGTACAAGGTGAGCTCCAAATAGAATTCTCTAGCTTAGATTATACCTTTCTATGCAAGGGTAAATAGCTCAATTGTTTGACTGCAATGCCACAGGAAATGGTTTGGATCCAAGACAGTGTGACTGAATAATAAAGAAACCTTAAGATGAGTTCATGAATGTTGTATAAGTATTAGTGAGAGAAGGGGTCAGGAGCATGCTAGGCTGCAAAAAATAAGGTAGGCTGCAAGTGAAAGTAATGATCTCCTATATATTTTCCCAGATCTGTCACTCTGTGTGGCTAACTCTGGGGGAAGTCACAGCAATGGGCGGAGACGGCAACTGCAGGACGATACACCAGTGCCAGCAGCAGACCGTAACAAAGTGACAGATCAGGGAGAATATATAGGAGGTAGGGAGGTGGCCATGGTACATGGCTGGCCAAGGGACACTAGCTCATGTACCCCTTTACCACTGAGGCTGGCCACCAAGGATGGACCTGTCACCAGTGCACATGCAATAACCTCTTCTGCTGCCCTCTTTGCAACTCAGATTGCCCAGTGCTCCCCTTCGCTAACAGTCCACAAAGTTTCCCCATCTCACGATCTGCCTCCTCACCCCCACTTTCATCTCTACAGCACACGCGCATATCATACAAGATCCCATCATGCGTACGTAGGTCTGAAATGCAAGAGGGAGGTTGGGGGGAGATTGGCATGCGCCAGCAACACCACACAGCTCACTGTGACCACAGTGGAGAGGCGCTGCAACAGGACAATACACCAACCTCGGAGCAAGGAACTGCGTCGGTCAGGAGGAGAACTATTTCAATAGCATAAAAAGGTTAATGCGTCCCACCCTATGGACACCAGACTCATCAAGTCACTGTTGCCAGAGTCTCATACAATGACTCTGAACCTCTAAGCACACTATTTGACTGTCCACACCCTGCTGTGCCTATTACCCATCTCCTCCACCACCCTCAACACTGACCCACACATCATTCACCCACAAAGATACAATAAAGGTAGTTTGGATAAATTAGCTAAATGAAATGGATTTAGCCAATTTATCTAAATGACCATTTTTGGATGTTTTCCAGTGTTTGTGAGCAAATGGTCAATTGTAATTTGCTGCCACATATTAGCATAATTTTGTTTCAACTAGAAAAAAAAATTGGACAGATAATCTAAGTGTGGATCCAGTTTAAAGGTCCGTATTCACGGCCCGATTTTGGGGAGAGATGTGTGCTGAGCGAACTGCTCAGCACACATCTCTCCCCCCGCTCAGCACAGCGTGATGTGTGCTGAGCGTACGGGGGGTGGGGGGGCGCTTATTTCACCCCCTGTGTAGGGCATTCTGTGTGTATCCAGCTTAACAGGTGTGAGCATCATACAACTACTGACTTGCGAGTAACTATACAGCAGCTCCATACCTTGTGACTTGAAGAAACACCAGTTAACCCCGGGAATGCTGCAGTCAAAGCAACAATTCCTCTTCTTACATTCCGCTGCACTTATTGTGGGGTAGCCGCAATCCCTTCTGCTGTACGGTTCCACATTACATTGTTTCTTGTCACTTCCTGTTGATGCAGTAAGGAAACATCCAGGAATTACAGCAGCTTAGTTTTTTTTTTTTTTTTAACTGGGGCAATTTAGCTAGATCACAGGGCAATTTAGCTCCTTTGGTCCTTTTTTAGGACCAGTTAATCAGACAGTTGAGCAAACTGAAAAACAGCTAACAGGAAATTTCCACTTAAATGGTATTTTCTAATCTTATCTGACCATGACTAAGAATAAAGGATACACAAGATAAACTCTTAGAGCCATGGACCTTATCCATGTTTAAGCTCCATCAAATCTGTAATCAATAGCACTACATGCTCCCACTTTACCACTGTACTATATACTCTACCTGTGTTTTTAAGGTAAAAACACCATTTAACCCCAGTGACACTTGAATTAAAGCAGCAGCCTCTGGAATAGCATTCCTTAGCATTAATCCCAGGAAATCTGCAATCTTCACGCTCTTTGATAGCCATGCTACATTGCTGTTTACTTGGATGGAGCAGAGAGCACAACATCAGGACATAGGAAATATTACAATGCATGATAAGAAAGGTGTGAGCTCTACAGCAAGGCCTCTAACCCTTTGCCAGTGCCAAATACATAGGGCTTAACTCAGATCTGATCACAGCAGCAAATTTATTAGCTAAAACCATGTACACTGCAGGGGGGGGGGGGTGTATAATATGTGCAGAGAGAGTTAGATTTTGGTGCGGTGTGTTCAAACTGAAATCTAAATTGCAGTGTAAAAACAAAACAGCCAGTATTTACCCTGCACACAAACAATATAACCCACCTAAATCTCTCTGCAAATGTTATATCTGCCCCCCCTTCCCCATCCCCGCAGTGCACATGGTTTTGCCCACTAGCTAACAAATTTGCTGCATCTGGGAATTACAGCAGCTTAATATTTCTTTTTACAGAAGGTTCAGCAAATTAAATTATTTAGTGAAATACTGTAATCATAACAGTTACAGGGATATTGTAGGTAGATTTATTGTCAGTGGATAAATGTAAAAATTAAACCCTTAGGCATAGTTCCAAAATGCTGTCATTGCAATCCAGATTTTAAGGATATCATGCTTGAGCACAGGTGACTTAATTAGAACTTCGGTCAATGTGAATTAACCATTGGACTCAACCATGGTTATCCTTAAAACCCAGGGGTCTATTTAAGATCGATCTTAATCGATGTTGGGCTTCCAGGTTGAAAAAAACACACACATTTACTAACATTTTAAAATTTATATAAAAAAATCATCTGTTCGTAAATGCAGTGCACATGGTTTTGCCCAACTGCTAACAAAAATCCTGCTGCGATCAACTCAGAATTACCCCCCATGGCCCTCATTCCGAGTTGTTCGCTCGCAAGCTGCTTTTAGCAGCATTGCACACGCTAAGCTGCCGCCTACTGGGAGTGAATCTTAGCATCTTAAAATTGCGAACGAAAGATTTGCAATATTGCGATAAGACATCTCTGTGCAGTTTCTGAGTAGCTCGAGACTTACTCTGCCAGTGCGATCAGTTCAGTGCTTGTCGTTCCTGGTTTGACGTCACAAACACACCCAGCGTTCGCCCAGACACTCCTCCGTTTCTCCAGCCACTCCCGCGTTTTTCCCAGAAACGGTAGCATTTTTTCCCACACGCCCCTAAAGCGGCCTGTTTCCGCCCAGAAACACCCACTTCCTGTCAATCACATTACGATCACCAGAACGATGAAAAAACCGTGAGTAATATTCCTAACTGCATAGCAAATTTACTTGGCGCAGTCGCAGTGTGAACATTGCGCATGCGCATTAAGCGGAAAATCGCTGCGATGCGAAGAAAATTACCGAGCGAACAACTCGGAATGACCACCTATGTGCACTGCAGGGAAGGCAGATTTAACATGTGCAGAGAGAGTTAGATTTGGGTGTGGTGTGTTCAATCTGCAATCTAATTTGCAGTGTAAAAATAAAGCAGTCAGTATTTACCCTGCACAGAAACAAAATAACTCACCCAAATCTAACTCTTTCTGCACATGTTATATCTGCCTCCCCTGCAGTACACATGGTTTTGCCCAACTGCTAACAAAATTCCTGCTGCGATCATCTTGGAATTACCCCCATCGATTGATGTTTTCACACTGCTCGTGTATATAAGACATATAGGGCCTAATTCAGTTTGGATCGTAATACGCGTTCCAACCGCAAAAACTATGAAGAGGATGGGGGCATATACGCAGGGTCCATCCTGTGCGTGTGCCTACATTTTCTCCGGGTGCCCCGCAGAAAATGCGAATGCCTCTGCCTGTCAATCAGTAGAGGGCGTACCTTCGCAGGTATATCGCGATCATGAGCCATGTCTCCCATTTTTGTCATTATAGGTGCTCTGTGAGCTGCTGGCCATGCCCCAGCCCCTCTGTCTCCCGTGAATAGACATTGAGGCTTATTCAGACCAGATCGCTTCAATTTATTTTCACCCAGCGGGCAATCTGGTCTGCACTGCACATGCGTATGCGCCACAATGCGTAAGTGCGACGGTCCGGAGATCACAAGAAGATTGACAAGAAGAGGGTGTTTGTGTGGGTGGCAACTGAATGTTTCTAGGGAGTGTCCGGAAAAACACTGGAGGGACCCGGCGTTTTGTGGGAGGATTTGTGACGTCACCTCAATGGCTGAGTAAGTGCTGAGCTGTGCAGCTCTTGTGCACATGTGATCACACACCTGCACAGCAAATTTTCCCTTCCGCTGTAGGCGGCAACTACCTGATTACAGGGATGCAAAAAACACACCCTAGCGATCAGGTCTGAATTACCCACAATTAGAGATGAGCGGGTTCGGTTTCTCTGAATCCGAACCCGCACGAACTTCATGTTTTTTTTCACGGGTCCGAGCGACTCGGATCTTCCCGCCTTGCTCGGTTAACCCGAGCGCGCCCGAACGTCATCATGACGCTGTCGGATTCTCGCGAGACTCGGATTCTATATAAGGAGCCGCGCGTCGCCGCCATTTTCACACGTGCATTGAGATTGATAGGGAGAGGACGTGGCTGGCGTCCTCTCCATTTAGATTAGGAGAGAGAGAGAGAGATTGACCTGAGGCTGATACTGTAGAAGAGAGTGCAGAGTTTAGTGACTGACCACAGTGACCACCAGCAGTGCAGTTGTTTTATTTAATATATCCGTTCTCTGCCTGAAAAAAACGGTACACACAGTGACTCAGTCACATACCATATCTGTGTGCACTGCTCAGCCCAGTGTGCTGCATGCCTGCATCATCTATGTATATATTATATATCTGACTGTGCTCAGCTCACACAGCTTATAATTGTGGGGGATACTGGGGAGCACTGCAGTGCCAGTTATAGGTTATAGCAGGAGCCAGGAGTACAAGACAGTCACATACCATATCTGTGTGCACTGCTCAGCCCAGTGTGCTGCATCATCTATGTATATATTATATATCTGACTGTGCTCAGCTCACACAGCTTATAATTGTGGGGGAGACTGGGGAGCACTGCAGTGCCAGTTATAGGTTATAGCAGGAGCCAGGAGTACATATTATATTAAAATTAAACAGTGCACACTTTTGCTGCAGGAGTGCCACTGCCAGTGTGACTGACCAGTGACCTGACCACACTGACCACCAGTATAGTTAGTAGTATACTATATTGTGATTGCCTGAAAAAGTTAAACACTCATCGTGTGACTTCACTTGTGTGGTGTTTTTTTTTTATTCTATAAAAAACTCATTCTGCTGACAGACAGTGTCCAGCAGGTCCGTCATTATATAATATATATATCTGTCCGGCTGCAGTAGTGATATATATATATATTTTATATCATTATTTATCATCCAGTCGCAGCAGACACAGTACGGTAGTTCACGGCTGTAGCTACCTCTGTGTCGGCACTCGGCAGTCCATCCATAATTGTATACCACCTACCCGTGTTTTTTTTTTCTTTCTTCTTTATACATACATACTACTACATCTCTTTATCAACCAGTCTATATTAGCAGCAGACACAGTACAGTACGGTAGTTCACGGCTGTGGCTACCTCTGTGTCGGCACTCGGCAGTCCGTCCATAATTGTATACCACCTAACCGTGGTTTTTTTTTCTTTCTTCTTTATACATACATACTACGACATCTCTTTATCAACCAGTCTATATTAGCAGCAGACACAGTACAGTACGGTAGTTCACGGCTGTGGCTACCTCTGTGTCGGCACTCGGCAGTCCGTCCATAATTGTATACCACCTAACCGTGGTTTTTTTTTCTTTCTTCTTCATACATACATACTACGACATCTCTTTATCAACCAGTCTATATTAGCAGCAGACACAGTACAGTACGGTAGTTCACGGCTGTGGCTACCTCTGTGTCGGCACTCGGCAGTCCGTCCATAATTGTATACCACCTAACCGTGGTTTTTTTTTCTTTCTTCTTTATACATACATACTACGACATCTCTTTATCAACCAGTCTATATTAGCAGCAGACACAGTACAGTACGGTAGTTCACGGCTGTGGCTACCTCTGTGTCGGCACTCGGCAGTCCGTCCATAATTGTATACCACCTAACCGTGGTTTTTTTTCTTTCTTCTTCATACATACATACTACGACATCTCTTTATCAACCAGTCTATATTAGCAGCAGACACAGTACAGTACGGTAGTTCACGGCTGTGGCTACCTCTGTGTCGGCACTCGGCAGTCCGTCCATAATTGTATACCACCTACCCGTGGTTTTTTTTTCTTTCTTCTTTATACATACATACTACTACATCTCTTTATCAACCAGTCTATATTAGCAGCAGACACAGTACAGTACGGTAGTTCACGGCTGTGGCTACCTCTGTGTCGGCACTTGGCAGTCCGTCCATAATTGTATACCACCTACCCGTGGTTTTTTTTTCTTTCTTCTTCATACATACATACTACAACATCTCTTTATCAACCAGTCTATATTAGCAGCAGACACAGTACAGTACGGTAGTTCACGGCTGTGGCTACCTCTGTGTCGGCACTCGGCAGTCCGTCCATAATTGTATACCACCTAACCGTGGTTTTTTTTTCTTCTTCATACATACATACTACGACATCTCTTTATCAACCAGTCTATATTAGCAGCAGACACAGTACAGTACGGTAGTTCACGGCTGTGGCTACCTCTGTGTCGGCACTCGGCTGTCCGTCCATAATTGTATACTAGTATCCATCCATCTCCATTGTTTACCTGAGGTGCCTTTTAGTTGTGCCTATTAAAATATGGAGAACAAAAATGTTGAGGTTCCAAAATTAGGGAAAGATCAAGATCCACTTCCACCTCGTGCTGAAGCTGCTGCCACTAGTCATGGCCGAGACGATGAAATGCCAGCAACGTCGTCTGCCAAGGCCGATGCCCAATGTCATAATACAGAGCATGTCAAATCCAAAACACCAAATATCAGTAAAAAAAGGACTCCAAAACCTAAAATAAAATTGTCGGAGGAGAAGCGTAAACTTGCCAATATGCCATTTACCACACGGAGTGGCAAGGAACGGCTGAGGCCCTGGCCTATGTTCATGGCTAGTGGTTCAGCTTCACATGAGGATGGAGGCACTCAGCCTCTCGCTAGAAAAATGAAAAGACTCAAGCTGGCAAAAGCAGTAGCACCGCAAAGAACTGTGCGTTCTTCGAAATCCCAAATCCACAAGGAGAGTCCAATTGTGTCGGTTGCGATGCCTGACCTTCCCAACACTGGACGTGAAGAGCATGCGCCTTCCACCATTTACACGCCCCCTGCAAGTGCTGGAAGGAGCACCCGCAGTCCAGTTCCTGATAGTCAGATTGAAGATGTCAGTGTTGAAGTACACCAGGATGAGGAGGATATGGGTGTTGCTGGCGCTGGGGAGGAAATTGACCAGGAGGATTCTGATGGTGAGGTGGTTTGTTTAAGTCAGGCACCCGGGGAGACACCTGTTGTCCGTGGGAGGAATATGGCCGTTGACATGCCTGGTGAAAATACCAAAAAAATCAGCTCTTCAGTGTGGAGGTATTTCAACAGAAAAGCGGACAACAGGTGTCAAGCCGTGTGTTGCCTTTGTCAAGCTGTAATAAGTAGGGGTAAGGACGTTAACCACCTCGGAACATCCTCCCTTATACGTCACCTGCAGCGCATTCATAATAAGTCAGTGACAAGTTCAAAAACTTTGGGTGACAGCGAAAGCAGTCCACTGACCAGTAAATCCCTTCCTCTTGTAACCAAGCTCACGCAAACCACCCCACCAACTCCCTCAGTGTCAATTTCCTCCTTCCCCAGGAATGCCAATAGTCCTGCAGGCAATGTCACTGGCAATTCTGACGAGTCCTCTCCTGCCTGGGATTCCTCCGATGCATCCTTGCGTGTAACGCCTACTGCTGCTGGCGCTGCTGTTGTTGCTGCTGGGAGTCGATGGTCATCCCAGAGGGGAAGTCGTAAGCCCACTTGTACTACTTCCAGTAAGCAATTGACTGTTCAACAGTCCTTTGCGAGGAAGATGAAATATCACAGCAGTACGTACGTACGTACGTACGTACGTACGTACGTACGTACGTACGTGTGTGTGTGTGTGTCAGGTGCCGCGCGTGTACGTGTGCGTGTCAAGTGCCGCGTGTGTACGTACGTATGTGTGTGCCTGGAGCCGCGCGTGTACATACATGTGTGTGTGTGTCTCAGGTGCTGTACGTGTATGTGTGTGTCTCAGGTGCTGCACGTGTATATGTGTGTATTTCAGGTGCTGCATTTGTATGCGTCAGCTGCCACGTGGGTGTCAGGTGTTGAGCGTGTATGTGTTTGTGTCAGCTGTCGCATCTGTATGTGTGTGACTGTCAGGTGCTGCGCGTGTATGTGTGTGTCAGGTGCTGTTCATGTATGTGGGAGTGGCAGGTGCTGCATGTGTATATATGTGTGAGTGGCAGGTGCTGCGTGTGTATACGAGTGTGTGTGAGGTGCTGCGAGTGTATGTGTGTGTTAGGTGCTCTGAGTGTATATGATTGTGTGTCAGGTACTGTGCGTGTGTGCGTTAAATGCCACATGTATATATGTGTGTCAGGTGCTGTGTGTGTGTGTGTGTGTCAGGTGCTGCATGTTTGTATGTGTGTGTGTGTGTGTGTCAGGTGCTGCATGTCTGTATGTGTGTGTGTGTGTGTCAGGCGCTGCATGTCTGTGTGTGTGTGTGTGTGTGTGTGTCAGGTGCTGCATGTCTGTATATGTGTGTGGGTGTGTCAGGTGATGCATGTCTGTGTGTGTGGGTGTGTCAGGTGATGCATGTGTGTGTGTGTGGGTGTGTCAGGTGCTGCATGTCTGTGTGTGTGTGTGTGTGTGTGGGTGTGTGTGTCTGTCAGGTGCAGCATGTGTGTGTCAGGTGCTGCATGTCTGCGTGTGTGTGTGTCAGGCGCTGTATGTCTGCGTGTGTGTGTCAGGCGCTGCATATCTGTGTCAGGTGCTGTGTGTGTGTGTGTGTGTGTGTGTCTGTCAGGTGCTGCGTGTCTGCGTGTGTGTCAGGTGCTGCGTGTCTGCGTGTGTCAGGCGTTGCGTGTCTGCGTGTGTGTCAGGCGCTGCGTGTCTGCGTGTGTGTCAGGCGCTGCGTGTCTGCGTGTGTGTCAGGCGCTGCGTGTCTGCGTGTGTATCAGGCGCTGCGTGTCTGCGTGTGTGTCAGGCGCTGCGTGTGTGTCAGGCGCTGCGTGTGTGTCAGGCGCTGCGTGTGTGTCAGGCGCTGCGTGTGTGTCAGGCGCTGCATGTGTGTCAGGCGCTGCGTGTGTGTCAGGCGCTGCGTGTGTGTCAGGCGCTGCGTATCTGCGTGTGTGTCAGGCGCTGCGTGTCTGCGTGTGTGTCAGGCGCTGCGTGTCTGCGTGTGTGTCAGGTGCTGCGTGTGTGTGTCAGGTGCTGCGTGTGTGTGTGTCAGATGCTGCGTGTCTGCGTGTGTGTCAGGTGCTGCGTGTGAGCATGTCAGGTGCTGCGTGTGTCAGGAGCATGTGAGTGTCAGGTGCGTGTGTGTGTCAGGCGCTGCGTGTGTCAGGCGCTGCCTGTGCGTGTGCGTGTGTGTCAGGCGCTGCCTGTGCGTCAGGCGCTGCGTGTCTGTGTGTGTCAGGCGCTGCGTGTCTGTGTGTGTCAGGCGCTGCGTGTGTGTCAGGCGCTGCCTGTGCGTGTGTGCCAGGCGCTGCCTGTGCGTGTGTGCCAGGCGCTGCCTGTGCGTGTGTGCCAGGCGCCGCCTGTGCGTGTGTGCCAGGCGCCGCGTGTCTGTCAGGCGCCGCGTGTGCGTCAGGCGCCGCGTGTGCGTCAGGCGCCGCGTGTGCGTCAGGCGCCGCGTGTCTATGTGCGTCAGGCGCCGCGTGTGAGTGTGTGCGTGTGTGTCAGGTCCGTGTGAGTGTCAGGTGCTGCGTCTGTGTGTGCGTGTGTCAGGTGCTGCGTGTGTGTCAGGTGCTGCGTGTGAGTGTGTGCGCGTGTGTCAGGTCCGTGTGAGTGTCAGGTGCTGTGTGTGTGTGTGTGTCAGGTGCTGTGTGTGTGCGTGTGTGTCAGGTGCTGTGTGTGTGTGTGTGTGTGTGTCAGGTGCTGTGTGTGTGCGTGTGTGTCAGGCGCTGCATATGCGTATGCGTGTCAGGCGTTGCATGTCTGTGTGTGTCAGGCGCTGCGTGTCTGGGGGGGGTGGCCGGACACACAGCAGAGAGGGGGGGGGTGGCTGGACACACAGCAGAGAGGGGAGGGTGACCGGACACACGGCAGGGAGGGGAGGGGGTAGGGGGTGGCCGTACACAGCGGGAGGGGGGGTAGGCAGGACACACAGCAGGGGAGGGGAGGGTGGCCGGACAAACAGCAGGGAGGGGGGGGGGGGTAGGCCGGACACACAGCAGGGGAGGGGGGGTGGCTGGACACACAGCAGGTGAGGGGGAGCTGGACACACAGCAGGTGAGGGGGGGGGGCTGGACACACAGCAGGTGAGGGGGGGGGCTGGACACACAGCAGGTGAGGGGGGGGGGGGGCTGGACACACAGCAGGTGAGGGGGGGGCTGGACACACAGCAGGTGAGGGGGGGGGCTGGACACACAGCAGGTGAGGGGGGGGGGGCTGGACACACAGCAGGTGAGGGGGGGGGGCTGGACACACAGCAGGTGAGGGGGGGGGGGGCTGGACACACAGCAGGTGTGGGGGGGGGGCTGGACACACAGCAGGTGAGGGGGGGGGGGGCTGGACACACAGCAGGTGAGGGGGTAGGCCGGACACACAGCAGGGGAGGAGGGGGGGGCTGGACACACAGCAGGTGAGGGGGGGGGCTGGACACACAGCAGGTGAGGGGGGGTAGGCCGGACACACAGCAGGGAGGGGGGGGGGGTAGGCCGCCGGACACACAGCAGGGGAGGGGAGGGTGGCCGGACAAACAGCAGGGGAGGGGGGGGGTAGGCCGGACACACAGCAGGTGAGGGGGGGGGTGGCTGGACACACAGCAGGTGAGGGGGGGGTCTGGACACACAGCAGGGAGGGGGGGGTAGGCCGGACAAACAGCAGGGAGGGGGGGGGGTAGGCCGGACACACAGCAGGAAGGGGGGGGGGGGCTGGACACACAGCAGGGGGGGGGGGTAGGCCGGACACACAGCAGGTGAGGGGGGTGGTGGCTGGACACACAGCAGGGAGGGGGGGGTAGGCCGGACACACAGCAGGTGAGGGGGGGGGGGGGGCTGGACACACAGCAGGTGAGGGGGGGGGGCTGGACACACAGCAGGTGAGGGGGGGGGTAGGCCGGACACACAGCAGGTGAGGGGGGGGGGTGGCTGGACACACAGCAGGGAGGGAAGGGGGTAGGGGGGTGGCCTTATTATAATAACCGTGTGGGGGAGGAGTATGCGGCGGTGGGTGAATGAGATGTGGGGGCAGGCTGCTAAGGGTGCAGGGGAGGAGGGGAAGGGAGCCAGATGGATATGAATGTGAGCCGCACGTAAGGGACCATACTAATCCTCCCCACCTCAGCCCGCTGGTGCTGGTGCTGCTGCTGCTGCCTGACTTCTTCCGTGCAGCACAGCTGTCTTCTCCGGCTGCCGCTCCCGCACCCGCTTCAGGTGTGGGGGTACCACACCGCTCAGTAGGCAAGCGCTGTCAGTCAGGAGTCAGCGCTGCACCGGATGTCTCTTCTGGATGTCCTCTGACTTTCTCCTGCGGCGCAACTCCAGCTATTCCTCCCGCTGCGGCTCCCACTTCGGGTAAGGGGACCATATTGCTCAGTAGTGAGCACTTTCGGTAAGCCTGCGGCTGCTATGCCGCTACCCCTCTCCTCCAGAGTCCTAATGGGTCGCTGCAGTCTGTAAGGGACCGCAGGTGCACACACCCAGGAACCGCTGGCTCTCCTCCCGCCGCCAGCAGCTACTTTTATAACCTCAGCCTGCACGAGACCCCTTCCCTCACTCACTCTCGCTCTCCTGGCGGCCACTGCGCAGCCGCAACAAACTGAAAAGCCCTATCTCTATAATGGGGCATATTTCTCTTAATTAAAAAAAACCCTATAACTTTCTGAAAAACCACAACCCCAAAAGGCACTACACTGGGGCATACTCTATCTAGTAAAACAAACCCCAAGTCTTAATTCGTCCTCTATCCGGAGTTATGCCTTCCCAAAAAATATCTAATTCACTCTATAGGAAAACGGTGTCAAAAAGCCACAAAGGAAGTCACAGAAAAAAACTGACAGTTGGAACTTTACGTTACTCCCAATTCCTCATTTTTTATTATTTTGCCCTGAAATTTGGCATGCAGCACCGGGTGACGATTCTACACGCCCATGCCAAATTTCAGCTCAGTACGTCCAATCAGTTTTGAGGTGTAGCCCCTCAAACACCATGCCCCCATCTCAGAAGTTCCCTATGGGAGAATTCCGTTTGTTCGATTCAGCCTTAATATAAGGGCACGACCGTGCCCTTATAATATGTATCTATCTATCTATCTATCTATCTATCTATCTATCTATCTATCTATCGTATGTGTGTGTATATATACATCTATACATACATGCGCTAACACCTGGACATACACTGATGTACCCACACCTAATATCCATACATACACGCCCTGACACCTGGACATACACCAACATTCCCACACCTGCATCTATACATACACATGCTGACACCTGGACATACACCAACATACAAGCACCTGCATCTATATATACACGCGCTGACAAATGGACATACACCGACGTACCCACACTTGCATCTATACATACATGCACTGACATCTGGACATACAAGCACCTGCATCTATACATACACGCGCTGACACCTGAACCTACACTGACCTTCCCACACCTGCATCTATACATACACATTCTGACACCTGGACATACACAGACGTACCCACACCTGCATCTATACATACACGCGTTGACACCTGGACGTACACTGACGTACACACACCTACATCTATATATGCATGGATGCAAATGTGGGTACGTCTGTATACGTCCAGGTGTTAGCATGTGTATGTATAGATGTTAGGTGTGGGTACATCAGTGTATGTCCAGGTGTCAGCACATGTATGTATAGATTCACATGTGGGTAAGCCGGTGTACGTCCACGTGTCAGCATGTGTAGGTATAGATGCAGGTGTGGGTACGTTGGTGTACGTTTAGGGGTCAGCGTGTTAATGTATAGATGTTGGTGTGTGTATGTCAGTGTACGTACAGATATAGGTGTGTGTGTGTGTATGTATGTATGTATGTATGTATGTATGTATATGTATAGAGGAAGGTGTGATACATACATATAACACATACATGATAGATACATACATATATCACACACACGATAGATAGATAGATAGATAGATAGATAGATAGATAAAACACATACATACAAGATAGATACATACATACATACATGATAGATACATATATATACACACACACACATACGATAGATAGATAGATAGATAGATAGATAGATAGATAGATAGATAGATAGATAGATAGATAGATAGATAGATAGATAGATAGATAGATAGATAGATAGATAGATAGATAGATAGATAGATAGATAGATAGATAGATAGATAGATAGATACATATATATACACACACATACGATAGATAGATAGATAGATAGATAGATAGATAGATAGATAGATAGATAGATAGATAGATAGATAGATAGATAGATAGATACATATATATATATATATATATCACAAACATATATGATTCATACATATATCACACACACATACATGATACATACATGAGAAAGACCTGGGATGGTGATGAGGCCAGGGCCCCCTGCTGATGTTGCGTTGAGGAAGGCAGTGTTCCAGGGCGGATGCCAGTCGGGGAGAGCGCCGCGCAGCCCGGGAAAAATACTGCTGAGGAGCTACATCTGGAAGAGCCCCTGGGAGGGAGAGTGCCACATGCCCCATCCTGCGCGGCAGACTCTGCAGGCCTGCACATGGGAAGGGAGGTCTCTGGCCACACGTACTCACCCTTCTGCTGAAGCCCCGCTGCTGTCCCCATCAGCGCTCTCCAGCGGGGAGCGGGGCCAGGATGAACCTCAACCTGTGAGAACTATCTTCATGATCAAGAGATCTCATATGCAAGATAAGTATGTGTTGGGATAGGGCTGGGGAGGGTGGCTGCTCGGGCACACCCCCGTCAAGTTAAGGAGATTTAACTGAGGAAGCACAAGGGAACTCTCGTCTGGGGACAACAACTGCAGGGAGACCACATCTTTTCAGATGAACATGGGAGGGCGGAAGGCTGCCTAATACTGAAGCACCCTCAGACATTAAACCATATGCAACAACTATTGCAAGCATTCCTGGGGGAAGGTCTGCAGCAGACGGATTTGCATACGGTGATGTCATCCAAGCAGTGGGCCAAAGTTGGCTGGAACCCTCATCTGTATATGAAAAGAGAAAAGGGGCATGCAGGGCATGGCGGCCTTTTGCGGCGCTTGGATAACCCCAAGTTTGCATTAAACACCCCCACCCTCCTTCGGTGTGGGGCTCATGTTGGCCATGCCCAAGCCCCTGAAGCATTCAAGCTGATTTCTTGCAGCAGCTGGGCACTGTAACAGCTTCAGAGCTGCTCTACAAGACAAGTAAAAGGGTGTGGGCCCTGCAGCACCACCTGTAGTTTGCATACACACATATATAGGACAGCATCTCTTATATGCCCCAGGGTCAATAAAATAGTATCCTTGTCTAGGCTATCCATCCCCTCAGATAAGGTATTTGTCCATGCCGCTACAGCACTACACACCCAGGCCGACGCAATTGCCGGTCTGAGTAAGGTACCTGAATGTGTATAAATGGACTTCAGGGTAATCTCCTGTTTGCGGTCAGCACACTCTTTGAGGGTAGCCGTATCCTGGGACGGGAGGGCTACCTTCTTGGATAAGCGTGTTAATGCTTTGTCCACCCTAGGGGAGGATTCCCATCGTAACCTATCCGTTGATGGGAAAGGATACGCCATAAGAATCCTTTTGGAAATCTGCAGTCTTTTATCTGGAGATTCCCAAGCTTTTTCACATAACTCGTTCAGCTCGTGTGAGGGGGGAAAGGTTACCTCAGGCTTCTTTCCCTTGTACATATGTACCCTCTTGTCAGCGACAGGGGGTTCCTCTGTGATGTGCAAAACATCTTTTATTGCCATAATCATAAATCGAATGGATTTTGCCAATTTTGGCTGTAACTTTGCATCATCGTAATCGACACTGGAGTCAGAATCCGTGTCGGTATCTGTGTCAACAATCTGGGATAGTGGGCGCTTATGAGACCCTGACAGTCCCTGCAACATAGGATCAGGCATGGGTTGAAACCCTGACTGTCCCAAAGCTTCTGCCTTGTCTAATCTTTTGTGCAATGAGTTTACACTAGCATTTAAAACATTCCACATATCCATCCAATCAGCTGTCGGCGGAGACACCACATTCATTTGCTCCCGCTCCTCTCTAATATAGCCTTCTTCCTCAGACATGTCGACACACGTGTACCGACACACTTCACACACAGGGAATGCTTTTTCTGAAGACAGTTTCCCCACAAGGCCCTTTGGAGAGACAGAGAGAGAGTATGCCAGCACACCCCCCAGCGCTATATAACCCAGGAATAAAACAGTAACTTAATGTTTGCCCAGTAGTGCTGCTGTATGTAATTTGCAAATTATGTGCCCCCCCCTCTTTTCAACCCTCTTGTCTAACGTGGTATAAGCAGGGTAGAGTCCGGGGAGCTTCCTCTCAGCGGTGCTGTGGAGAAAAAACGGCGCTGGTGAGTGCTGAGGGAGAAGCCCCGCCCCCTCGGAGGCGGGCTTCTGTCCCGCTTAAACTGTAAAATTGGTGGGGGCTAATACATATATAAAGTGCCCAGCTGTATATATGTTATATTTTTGCGAAAGAGGTTTATATTGCTGCCCAGGGCGCCCCCCCTGCGCCCTGCACCCTTACAGTGACCGGAGTATGTGAGGTGTATGGGAGCAAAGGCGCACAGCTGCAGTGCTGTGCGTTACCTCAGTGAAGATCATGAAGTCTTCTGCCGCCTCTGAAGTCTTCTTTTCTTCTCATACTCACCCGGCTTCTATCTTACGGCTCTGCGAGGGGGACGGCGGCGCGGCTCTGTGACGGACGGCGAGGGTGAGATCCTGCGTACCAATCCCACTGGAGCTAATGGTGTCCAGTAGCCTAAGAAGCAGGACCTTGCAACTCAGAGAGTAGGGCTGCTTCTCTCCCCTCAGTCCCTCGATGAGGGAGTCTGTTGCCAGCAGTGCTCCCTGAAAATTAAAAACCTAACAAAATACTTTCTGTCAGAAAGCTCAGGAGAGCTCCTGAAAAGCACCCAGTCTCCACTGGGTACAGTATCAAACTGAGGTCTGGAGGAGGGGCATAGAGGGAGGAGCCAGTGCACACCCAGAACTAAAGTCTTTCTTAAAGTGCCCATGTCTCCTGCGGAGCCCGTCTATGCCCATGGTCCTTACGGAGTCCCCAGCATCCTCTAGGACGTTAGAGAAAATAGGATTTTAATACCTACCGGTAAATCCTTTTCTCTTAGTCCGTAGAGGATGCTGGGCACCCGTCCCAGTGCGTACTGTGTCTGCAGTTATTAAATGGCCCTTAACTCCAGAACATTTATGTGGAGATGAAAACATCCAAGGAAGACTTGACCATCTTCCTTGGATGTTTTCCCCCTGTGTGACTGCTCTCCAGCCTCAGAGGGTTGCATCCGTGGTCCCTAGGATCCCGTCCTGGATCCCGAACCATCGCCCCTCTAGGTGGTGAGAACTGTGCAGCCACCAATGGAGTGAGATTCTGGTCTTGGAAGACAGGATTATCCTCCGGTGCATGTGTAGGTGGGATCCGGACCACTTGTCCAACAGGTCCCACTGGAACACTCTGGCATGGAACCTGCCAAACTGAATGGCCTCGTAGGCCGCAACCATCTTCCCCAGCAACTGAATGCATTGATGGATTAACACTCTTGCTGGTTTCAGAATTTGTTTGACCAGACTCTGGATCTCCAGAGCCTTTCCACTAGAAGAAAACCTCTTCTGTGTCCAGTATCACTCCCAAAAACAACATCCGCGTCATTGGGACCAACTGCGATTTTGGCAAGTTTAGGAGCCAACCATGTTGTTGAAGAACTGTCAGGGAGAGTAGATGTTTTGCACCAACTGGTCCCTGGATCTCGCCTTTATCAGGAGATCATCCAAGTACGGGATAATTGTGACTCCTTGCTTGCGAAGGAGAACCATCATTTCCGCCATCACCCTGGTGAAAATCCTCGGAGCCGTGGACAGACCAAACGGCAACGTCTGAAATTGGTAATGACAATCCTGAATTGCAAACCTCAGGTAGCTTGATGCAGTGGCTAAATGGGAACATATAAGTAGGCATCCTTTATGTCTACCAAAACCATGAAATCTCCTTTATCCCCCGGACTGGAGATCACTACCCTGAGAGATTCCATCTTGAAATTGAATTTCTTTAGGTAGAAATTAAGGGATTTCAGATTTAAGATTGGTCTGACTGAGCCGTCCGGCTTCGGGACCACGAAGAGGCTTGAATAAAAACCTTCTCCCTGCTGACTAAGGCTGATTTGAACAATCGGTGAGGGGGAACGTCTTGAAACCGCAGTTTGTACCCTTGGAACACTATTTGTAAAGCCCACGAGTCCAGGTCCGAATGAATCCAGAACTGACTGAAGAGTTTTAGACGTGCCCCCCACTGGTGCGGGCTCCTGCAAGAGAGCCCCAGCGTCATGCAGTGGATTTGGCAAAAGCAGAGGACGATCTCTGCTCCTGCGATCTTGAAGAGGCTACAGACATCTTCCCTCTTTTCCTTCCTCTACCTGCAAAGAAAGGGGAATCTTAACTTCTTGCATATCTATTGGGCCGAAATGACTGCGTCAGATAATGATGCGTCTTCATCCGTTGAGAGGGAACATAGGGCAAGAAGGATGACTTACCTGCGGGAGCTGCCGAGATCAAATTAACTAGGCCGTCGCCAAACAAGGCTTCACCTTCATAGGGAAGAGACTCCCTTTCTTCTTGGAGTCAGCATCAGCATTCCCTTGGTGAATCCACAATGCCCTCCTATCCGAGACTGCCATGAAATTGGCCCGTGAGCACTTGTGCCCGGTGTAGGATTTTTAAATATGTGTAGTTTACTGTATGCAAAGGTTTAAAACCTTTTAGGAACTGAGATCTAAGGTGTATTACATGTAGTTTAAAAAAAACAAAAAAGGTTTATTTTATGGCAGTAGTTTCCAAACTGGGGTTCTTGCACTGGTAGCATAGTTTGGTGGTCCAGGACCAATTAAAATTATTTATACTTTATTAAATTGGCAAAACCATTCCCTCACAACATAACTGAACCTGAGGATGACATGCTATAAACACAATTTACTTAATTTTATATTTTTTTCTGAATTTCTCAATAAAAAATACTTTGGCCTAGGGGTGCCGTGAAACAAATTGTGATACTCTAGGGCAGGGGTGTCAAACCCATGGGCCGCATGCCGCCCTCAATGCATCCTTTTGTGGCCCACAGGCCGGGGTCTGACAGGGGTCCTTTTGTGGCCCGATCACCTTGCTTAGAGCGAGGGCAGGAGAGTGCAGCCAGAGTCTTTGCTTTCTATGTGCGGCACCATCTTCCCGAAGAGATCACCGGGAAGATAGTGCCCCTTCCACTGGCTACAGCACAGGTATACCGGGGTGGGGTAGCAAACTGGGGGCCCCAATGGGCCCCTCCAGCAGTCCCTCTACCAAAACACGTCTTTTGGTGGTTTTGCGGTGTTGTTATAACTACATGGTGACGATACTGTAGCACAGAGATTTTCAACCATTTACAACTCACGTCACACAGAACAAGATTTAAATATTGACAAGGCACACTGAAATATAATGGTGATGCATGGTGCAGTATCGTGTCCTAGGATGTCATGTCGCAGCTTCTCCATAGGTAACGCCTGAACAGGCCCGGTGACAGGGGGGACAAAGGGGACACTTGTTCAGGGCTCCAAGTATTAAGAACAGAAATAATGGGGCCACAGTGCCAATATTGCTTTTTAAAGTGTATCCACCAACTGCTCAATTTAAGCAGGAAAACAATTAACAGGCCAACTAAACCCTCCCCCCTCCTTTTACCCCATCACTTTGTCCAGTCCCTGTGGTCCATACTGTATTGCCATTATTATGCATGTTGCTGTGCTGGCCCTTTTCTGAATGTCCCTGCCACCGCCACCGAAGAGCTGGATAGCCCAGTATGAAAACCACCTGCCGGCCTCACTGACGGTCCGAGTCAAAGGCTCCATTTTTTTTTAAAGATCTCTCTGCCAAGTTAAGGGGGGGTTGAGGGGGCCCCAGAGATATCAGTGTACTGGGCCCCGAGATTTCTGTTGCTGGCCCTGACCCTCAGGGGCGTATCTACCCCTTGGCCAGGATGGCACTTGCCAGGGGCACCATCCAGCTGTGCCAACCGTGGCTAAGGGATAGAGTTCTGCAGTCTCGAAAGGGCGCTATGGCAATCAGCGTGGGACTGACCAATTAGACGGTGAGGGAAGGATACTGAAATTGTCCCAACCCTGTTACAGTTTGAAACGCCCCTCAACTGCTGTCCACTGCTTCACTCTTAGCTCTGCCCCTTTGAAATTATTAATCCCTACCCCCCGGTAGGCGGAGTTCTCCAGGCCCATACTCAGGAGTCACCACTGCTGTACATTATGTGCCGGTTGTAGAGGCAGAGCGGGGAACATCAGAGAACGCCACAAATTACACAGTGGGCAAGGAGATGGCTGGAGACAGCTGCACAGCCATGCCTTGCAAGTTCGAGAGAGCTGTTGAATTTCAGCACTTCAAGTCAGAGCCTGCCCCCTGCTGCCCAAGCAGTCCGTGACAGTTAGTGTCGAGGAGGGGGGGATTTGTGCATGTGTGCTATCAGTGTGTGTGTGGGGGGGTGGAGGATGTGTGTGACTGTGAGGGAGCTGTCAGTGTCAGTGGGGAGAGGAGCAGGAGGGAGTTGTCAGTGTGTGGCAGTGATGAGAGTTGTCAGTACTGGGGAAATGTGTGTGTGTACTAGATTTAGGAGTGTGTGTTTGTGAGAGGTTTCAGTTGGGGAATTAGAGTTCATACAGTAATTAAATGTTTTCATATTGAGAAATACATCTCCCAGCATATACAGTGTGCTGGGGATGCTAACAAGCTTTATTTAAAAGTTTAAAAAACATTGCTTTTATGACTGCAATGGTTAAAAAGGGAGAGCTATAAATCAATTTATCAGTGAATGATCGCAGTTTGAGCTGTTACATTTTACTGAACCACCTATCCCTCCACACTCACTACCTGTCCTCAGGATACATTTACCATCCCGGCAGACGGTATACCGGTGGTCATTTGACCGATGTTGGAATCCTGACACCACTTGGGAGACTGGTGCCGGCACACAGACAGCCAACATCCAGAAGGCGAGTATTGGAGGGAGGGTTAGGACCGGGGGAGGGGGTGTTAGGGAAGGCACTAGGAGGGGGGGGGGTTAGTCCTAGCTGCCACCCCCTGAGGGTTAGCCCTATCCGCCACCCCCCCCAGAGGGTTAGGATTAGGATTAGGTATCATGTGACTGCTGGAATCCCGAGCGCCGGATGCCATACCCAACCCCCTTTACTTTTTCAGGCATTTCTATCTCTCCTCTCTCTATGGTGTTCCGATTGCCCACTTTCCCTTGTGCTTTTCTCTCTCTCTCTCTCTCCTTTGTTTAGAGCATCAGTTTCTGTAGTCCACTTTATCCTTATTTTTTCCAGTGTTTCACTATCTCTCTGATGTAATGAGGATGTATGGTCTAGAGGGATCAGTAATGCATTGTACTGTATAGAGGCGTCAGGGATGTAGCGTAGGGTATAGAGGCGTCAGGGATGTAGCGTAGGTTATAGAGGCATCAGGAATGTAGCATAGGGAATAGAGGCATCAGGGATGTAGCGTAGGGTATAGAGGCGTCAGGGATGTAGCATAGGGAATAGAGGCGTCAGGGATGTAGCGTAGGGAATAGAGGCGTCAGGGATTTAGCTTAGGGAATATAGGCATCAGGGATGTACTAGCAGGTATATAGAGGTCAGTGTACTGTATAGAGGGTAGAGATGAGCGGGTTCGGTTCCTCGGAATCCGAACCCGCCCGAACTTCAGGTTTTTTTACACGGGGCCGAGCGACTCGGATCTTCCCGCCTTGCTCGGTTAACCCGAGCGCGCCCGAACGTCATCATCCCGCTGTCGGATTCTCGCGAGGCTCGTATTCTATCGCGAGACTCGGATTCTATATAAGGAGCCGCGCGTCGCCGCCATTTTCACACGTGCATTGAGATTGATAGGGAGAGGACGTGGCTGGCGTCCTCTCCGTTTAGACTAGAGTACTAGAGAGAGACACAAATTTTGGGGAGCATATTATTAGGAGGAGTACTACTTGCTGCTGATAGTGTGACCAGTGACCACCAGTTTAATTAATCCGTTCTCTGCCTGAAAAAAAAACGATACACAGTGTGACACAGTCACATACCATATCTGTGCTCAGCCCAGTGTGCTGCATTATATGTAATACTGTATATCATTATCTGACTGTGCTGAGTGCTCACTGCTCACACAGCTTAATTGTGGGGGAGACTGGGGAGCAGTTATAGCAGGAGTACATATTTTAAGTACAGTGCACACTTTTGCTGCCACTGCCAGTGTGACTGACCAGTGACCACTGACCACCAGTATTGTGATTGTCTGCTGACCACCAGTATATTGTGATTGTCTGCCTGAAAAAGTTAAACACTCGTCGTGTGGTGTTTTTATAAACGCATTCTGCAGACAGTGTCCAGCAGGTCCGTCATTACATAATATATACCTGTCCGGCTGCAGTACTAGTGTGATATATATATATATATATATATATATTTAAATTTTATCTCATTATCATCCAGTCTATATTAGCAGCAGACACAGTACGGTAGTCCACGGCTGTAGCTACCTCTGTGTCGGCAGTCGCTCGTCCATCCATAATTGTATACCACCTACCCGTGTTTTTTTTTTTCTATCTTCTTGATACTAGTAGCTTACTTTAGGAGTCTGCAGTGCTGAGTCTGACAGACAGTGTCCAGCAGGTCCGTCATTACATAATATATACCTGCAGTACTAGTGTGATATATAATATATATATATATTTTAATTTTATCTCATTATCATCCAGTCTATATTAGCAGCAGACACAGTACGGTAGTCCACGGCTGTAGTTACTTCTGTGTCGGCAGTCGCTCGTCCATCCATAATTGTATACCACCTACCCGTGGTTTTTTTTTTCTATCTTCTTGATACTAGTAGCTTACTTTAGGAGTCTGCAGTGCTGACAGACAGTGTCCAGCAGGTCCGTCATTACATAATATATACCTGTCCGGCTGCAGTACTAGTGTGATATATATATATATATATATATATATTTTTTTATTTTATCTCATTATCATCCAGTCTATATTAGCAGCAGACACAGTACGGTAGTCCACGGCTGTAGCTACCTCTGTGTCGGCAGTCGCTCGTCATCCATAAGTATACTAGTATCCATCCATCTCCATTGTTTACCTGAGGTGCCTTTTAGTTGTGCCTATTAAAATATGGAGAACAAAAATGTTGAGGTTCCAAAAATAGGGAAAGATCAAGATCGACTTCCACCTCGTGCTGAAGCTGCTGCCACTAGTCATGGCCGAGACGATGAAATGCCAGCAACGTTGTCTGCCAAGGCCGATGCCCAATGTCATAGTACAGAGCATGTAAAATCCAAAACACCAAATATCAGTAAAAAAAGGACTCAAAAATCTAAAATAAAATTGTCGGAGGAGAAGCGTAAACTTGCCAATATGCCATTTACCACACGGAGTGGCAAGGAACGGCTGAGGCCCTGGCCTATGTTCATGGCTAGTGGTTCAGCTTTACATGAGGATGGAAGCACTCAGCCTCTCGCTAGAAAAATGAAAAGACTCAAGCCGGCAAAAGCACAGCAAAGAACTGTGCGTTCTTCGAAATCCCAAATCCACAAGGAGAGTCCAATTGTGTCGGTTGCGATGCCTGACCTTCCCAACACTGGACGTGAAGAGCATGCGCCTTCCACCATTTGCACGCCCCCTGCAAGTGCTGGAAGGAGCACCCTCAGTCCAGTTCCTGATAGTCAGATTGAAGATGTCAGTGTTGAAGTACACCAGGATGAGGAGGATATGGGTGTTGCTGGCGCTGGGGAGGAAATTGACCAGGAGGATTCTGATGGTGAGGTGGTTTGTTTAAGTCAGGCACCCGGGGAGACACCTGTTGTCCGTGGGAGGAATATGGCCATTGACATGCCTGGTGAAAATACCAAAAAAATCAGCTCTTCGGTGTGGAAGTATTTCAACAGAAATGCGGACAACAGGTGTCAAGCCGTGTGTTGCCTTTGTCAAGCTGTAATAAGTAGGGGTAAGGACGTTAACCACCTCGGAACATCCTCCCTTATACGTCACCTGCAGCGCATTCATAATAAGTCAGTGACAAGTTCAAAAACTTTGGGCGACAGCGGAAGCAGTCCACTGACCAGTAAATCCCTTCCTCTTGTAACCAAGCTCACGCAAACCACCCCACCAACTCCCTCAGTGTCAATTTCCTCCTTCCCCAGGAATGCCAATAGTCCTGCAGGCCATGTCACTGGCAATTCTGACGAGTCCTCTCCTGCCTGGGATTCCTCCGATGCATCCTTGCGTGTAACGCCTACTGCTGCTGGCGCTGCTGTTGTTGCTGCTGGGAGTCGATGGTCATCCCAGAGGGGAAGTCGTAAGCCCACTTTTACTACTTCCACCAAGCAATTGACTGTCCAACAGTCCTTTGCGAGGAAGATGAAATATCACAGCAGTCATCCTGTTGCAAAGCGGATAACTGAGGCCTTGACAACTATGTTGGTGTTAGACGTGCGTCCGGTATCCGCCGTTAGTTCACAGGGAACTAGACAATTTCTTGAGGTAGTGTGCCCCCGTTACCAAATACCATCTAGGTTCCACTTCTCTAGGCAGGCGATACCGAGAATGTACACGGACGTCCGAAAAAGACTCACCAGTGTCCTAAAAAATGCAGTTGTACCCAATGTCCACTTAACCACGTACATGTGGACAAGTGGAGCAGGGCAGGGTCAGGACTATATGACTGTGACAGCCCACTGGGTAGATGTATGGACTCCCGCCGCAAGAACAGCAGCGGCGGCACCAGTAGCAGCATCTCGCAAATGCCAACTCTTTCCTAGGCAGGCTACGCTTTGTATCACCGGTTTCCAGAATACGCACACAGCTGAAAACCTCTTACGGCAACTGAGGAAGATCATCGCGGAAGGGCTTACCCCAATTGGACTCTCCTGTGGATTTGTGGCATCGGACAACGCCAGCAATATTGTGTGTGCATTAAATATGGGCAAATTCCAGCACGTCCCATGTTTTGCACATACCTTGAATTTGGTGGTGCAGAATTATTTAAAAAACGAGAGGGGCGTGCAAGAGATGCTGTCGGTGGCCAGAAGAATTGCGGGACACTTTCGGCGTACAGGCACCACGTACAGAAGACTGGAGCAACACCAAAAATGCCTGAACCTGCCCTGTCATCATCTGAAGCAAGAAGTGGTAACGAGGTGGAATTCAACCCTATATATGCTTCAGAGGTTGGAGGAGCAGCAAAAGGCCATTCAAGCCTATACAATTGAGCACGATATAGGAGGTGGAATGCACCTGTCTCAAGCGCAGTGGAGAATGATTTCAACGTTGTGCAAGGTTCTGCTGCCCTTTGAACTTGCCACACGTGAAGTCAGTTCAGACACTGCCAGCCTGAGTCAGGTCATTCCCCTCATCAGGCTTTTGCAGAAGAAGCTGGAGACATTGAAGGAGGAGCTAACACAGAGCGATTCCGCTAGGCATGTGGGACTTGTGGATGGAGCCCTTAATTCGCTTAACAAGGATTCACGGGTGGTCAATCCGTTGAAATCAGAGCACTACATTTTGGCCACCGTGCTCGATCCTAGATTTAAAACCTACCTTGGATCTCTCTTTCCGGCACACACAAGTCTGCTGGGGTTCAAAGACCTGCTGGTGAGAAAATTGTCAAGTCAAGCGGAACGCGACCTGTCAACATCTCCTCCTTCACATTCTCCCGCAACTGGGGGTGCGAGGAAAAGGCTCAGAATTCCGAGCCCACCCGCTGGCGGTGATGCAGGGCAGTCTGGAGCGACTGCTGATGCTGACATCTGGTCCGGACTGAAGGACCTGACAACGATTACGGAGTCGGACATGTCGTCTACTGGCACTGCATATGATTCTCTCCCCATTGAAAGAATGGTGGAGGATTATATGAGTGACCGCATCCAAGTAGGCACGTCAGACAGTCCGTACTTATACTGGCAGGAAAAAGAGGCAATTTGGAGGCCCTTGCACAAACTGGCTTTATTCTACCTAAGTTGCCCTCCCACAAGTGTGTACTCCGAAAGAGTGTTTAGTGCCGCCGCTCACCTTGTCAGCAATCGGCGTACGAGGTTACTTCCAGAAAATGTGGAGAAGATGATGTTCATTAAAATGAATTATAATCAATTCCTCCGTGGAGACATTGACCAGCAGCAATTGCCTCCACAAAGTACACAGGGAGCTGAGATGGTGGATTCCAGTGGGGATGAATTGATAATCTGTGAGGAGGGGGATGTACACGGTGATATATCGGAGGATGATGATGAGGTGGACATCTTGCCTCTGTAGAGCCAGTTTGTGCAAGGAGAGATTAATTGCTTCTTTTTTGGTGGGGGTCCAAACCAACCCGTCATTTCAGTCACAGTCGTGTGGCAGACCCTGTCACTGAAATGATGGGTTGGTTAAAGTGTGCATGTCCTGTTTGTACAACATAAGGGTGGGTGGGAGGGCCCAAGGACAATTCCATCTTCCACCTCTTTTTTTCTTTCATTTTTCTTTGCGTCATGTGCTGTTTGGGGAGTATTTTTTTGAAGGGCCATCCTGCGTGACACTGCAGTGCCACTCCTAGATGGGCCAGGTGTTTGTGTCGGCCACTAGGGTCGCTTATATTACTCACACAGCTACCTCATTGCGCCTCTTTTTTTCTTTGCGTCATGTGCTGTTTGGGGAGTGTTTTTTGGAAGGGCCATCCTGCGTGACACTGCAGTGACACTCCTAGATGGGCCAAGTGTTTGTGTTGGCCACTAGGGTCGCTTATCTTACTCACACAGCTACCTCATTGCGCCTCTTTTTTTCTTTGCGTCATGTGCTGTTTGGGGAGTGTTTTTTGGAAGGGCCATCCTGCGTGACACTGCGGTGCCACTCCTAGATGGGCCAGGTGTTTGTGTCGGCCGCTAGGGTCGCTTAGCTTACTCACACAGCTACCTCATTGCGCCTCTTTTTTTCTTTGCGTCATGTGCTGTTTGGGGAGTGTTTTTTGGAAGGGCCATCCTGCGTGACACTGCAGTGCCACTCCTAGATGGGCCAGGTGTTTGTGTCGGCCACTAGGGTCGCTTAGCTTAGTCATCCAGCGACCTCGGTGCAAATTTTAGGACTAAAAATAATATTGTGAGGTGTGAGGCGTTCAGAATAGACTGAAATTGAGTGGAAATTATGGTTATTGAGGTTAATAATACTTTGGGATCAAAATGACCCCCAAATTCTATGATTTAAGCTGTTTTTTAGTGTTTTTTGAAAAAAACACCCGAATCCAAAACACACCCGAATCCGAAAAAAAAAATTCGGTGAGGTTTTGCCAAAACGCGGTCGAACCCAAAACACGGCCGCGGAACCGAACCCAAAACCAAAACACAAAACCCGAAAAATTTCAAGTGCACATCTCTAGAGGGGTCAGTAATGCAGTGATGGTTATAGAAAGGTCAGTGATGTAGTGTAGGGTATAGAGGGGTCAGTTATGTAGTGTGGGGTAAAGAGGGGTCAGTAAAGATACTAAGCTGAAGTACTTAGAACACTTCTTGAATTAAGACACAACCTGCAAGAAAAAGTATGCAATATGGGTGAAAAGGCAAATGTCAGAAGTCTGATACAAGTGACCAGCTCCACACCTTGCACCACATAGCGTTATGTTAAACTGGGATATGTTCTTTTTTGGTGTGTGTGTGTGTGTGTGGGGGGGGTGCCAAAGGAAATTTTTGCCATTGGCTCCTTTGGTCTAGAACCAGCCCTGATCACAAAATATTTTTGTCTGAGCAGACTGGACACTGATCAGCGTTGGCTCATTCTCAGCCCCCCGCCCAGCCTCTGCTGCCAACAGACTGCTATTAGCTAGTTAACCTTCTGCCTTCCCTATCTATGACACAGACTGCTGCTAATGCTACCAGAATGTTCCCAGTGGCTTCACACCAACAGTGAATCCCAGCCGATGATGTAGGGCAGCGTGTGGGGGAGGGGGTCAGTTGCTGTGGCTCCAACATGGTAACCGCCAATGGACTGCAATGCTTTATCGAAAGGGGGGGCGCCAGTCCCTTACTTTGCCAGGGGTGCTTGGACCCCTAGCTACACCTCTGTTGACCCTAACCGATACCCCTAAACTAACCATAATTTCTGCAATAAAAATCCATGTTTCTCTGTATATAGGGGGTCATTCCGAGTTGATCGCTTGCTGCCGTTGTTCGCTGCGTAGCAATCAGTTGAAAAAAAAATGGCTAATCTGTGCATGCGCATGCTCCGTAATGTGCATGCGCATCGTACGGGTACAAAGTCCATTGTGGTTTTGCACTAGTTCTAGCGATTATTCCAATCACAGAACAGGCCACAAGGAGATTGACAGAAAGAGGGCGTTTCTGGGTGTCAACTGACCGTTTTCAGGGAGTGCTTGGAAAAATGCAGGCGTGGCAGAAGAAATGCAGACGTGGCTGGGCATTCGCTGGATGGGTGTGTGACATCAAAAGCCGTCCCTCGGTTGTTAGAATCAACGCACACGAAGTGTAACTACAGTGCTGGTCTTATTTTGAAACGATTTTGCAGGCGCTCTGCTACTCAAGTATTCGCACTTCTCCAAAGTGAATATACACTCTCCAGTGGGCAGCGACAATGCGTTTGCATGGCTGCTAAAAACTGCTAGCGAGCAATCAACTCAGAATGACCCCCATAGTGTATTGCAAGAAAATATCTGTAAATCCAATGGTACCGTAAGTGCGGTATATACTCGCACTTCTTTGCGGGGTGAGAACATCTCCCCTAAGTGAAGTCTGCCCTATGAATAGAGTTTGTGTGATCCCTGTGCAGCAGTCACAGAAAGGGTTCATCTCTGCAGTTTGTCACTCAAATTACATTGCTGCATTTTTTCTAGAAGTGGATCTGAGAGCTGTTACCCGCAGACCAGCTACAATAATTATCCTGGGTACTCACTAGACCAGTGGTTCTCAAACTGCACCCTGGGGTGCCTCAGGACACTTGCAGGGGTGCCTTGGATTGGTGGTCCAGGACCAATTCAAAATATTTATAGTTAGTGTTATAGGCAAAACCAGTGCTGTTGGCTGGCAATCATAACATGTGCACAAGCAGAAGCAAATCCTGTCCCCTACCAAAGGGCCAGTGCTAGGGTGTTTGGCGCCTCCCTGCAAACTATTAATTTGGGCCCTCTCTCCAATACTTAATAAAGGGACAGTGCGAACCTTAAAAAAAGAAGGTGTGGTATCACAAGGAAGGGGCATGGCCACACAATAGCACCCCAAATCAAAATACGCCACACAGTAGCACTATCTTATTGTCATTACACCGCATGTAATAATAATAATAATAATAATAATAATACCCACAGTCGCAGTGCCCTTTATACACATAACCACCATATCAGTGCAGCTTACACACATAATGCCAACAGTAGCAGTGCCCCTTCTACACATGCCCACGGTGGCAATCCTTTACATGGCAAATATCAACCTGGTTTTGCCATGTAAAGGATTGCCACTTTAAAAACAAACAATCAAACAAACAAAAAAAAAAAAACAACAGGAAAAAACACAAAATCTCTCACTTTCTGATTCTCACACCCTATTACATTCCTCCCTATATATTTAAATGTTTCTATTACTGTATGTTCCCTCTTCCCTTCTCCAAACTATACACATCAACATTTTTTAGTATTTCCAGGTAAGTTTTGTGATGTAGGCCATGCACAATTTTAGTTGCCCTAATGTATTTACAGCCTTCTGGAGATATGGCTTCTGGAACTGAACACAGGATTCTAAATGTGGCTGTACCAAGGACCTATACAGTGGCATTACAGGTTGAGTATCCCTTATCCAAAATGCTTGGGACCAGAGGAATTTTGGATATCGGATTTTTCTGTATTTTGGAATAATTGCATACCATAACGAGATATTATGGTGATGGGACCTAAATCTAAGCACAGAAGGCATTTATGTTTCATATACACCTTATACACACAGCCTGAAGGTCATTTTAGCCAATATTTTTTATAACTTTGTGCATTAAACAAAGTGTGTGTACATTCACAGAATTCATTTATGTTTCATATACACCTTATACACACAGTCTGAAGTTCATTTAATACAATATTTTTAATAACTTTGAGTATTAAACAAAGTTTGTGTACACTGAGCCATCAAAACACAAAGGTTTCACTATCTCAGTCTCACTCAAAAAAGTCCGTATTTCGGAATATTCCGTATTTCGGAATATTTGGATATGGGATACTCAACCTGTATTACTTTTTTCTGCTACTGGTTCTTTAACCTATGCAAACAAGCATCTGACTTGCCTTTCCTATTGCTTTGTTACATTGCTCACCTGAAATAGTAATACTTAGATAGCTTTCCTCTTGCCATTATAATGTCCTTAATATTATAGTTAGCCTTTGCATTTTTGAGACGTGTATGATTTTGCATTTTTTGGCATTAAATGTTGCCATGTTCTTGACCATTCCTCTAGTCCAGGGGCGGAACTGCCAGAGACAACGGAGTCAGTTGCCGCCGGGCTCCAGCCCTAAAGGGGCTTCCTCCATTGCCCCCCGGCTGTTACGTGCCCTTCCTACTAAATAGACAAAGGCGCTACCAGCAGGGTCTCGCAGTTTGTACATTCCATGCCGTAACACCCTTCTTTCCACCTTCACAATGAAGCTATTGGTACTTTGCAAAAAAAAAATTATTAGCATTGCAACTCAGCAGATCAATGCAGTGTGCAGCCACACACTCCATATATCTGCTCAGCCACAAAGCAGATTATTTCTTCACAAAGTACAAGGTGAGCTCCAAATAGAATTCTCTAGCTTAGATTATACCTTTCTATGCAAGGGTAAATAGCTCAATTGTTTGACTGCAATGCCACAGGAAATGGTTTGGATCCAAGACAGTGTGACTGAATAATAAAGAAACCTTAAGATGAGTTCATGAATGTTGTATAAGTATTAGTGAGAGTAGGGGTCAGGAGCATGCTAGGCTGCAAAAAATAAGGTAGGCTGCAAGTGAAAGTAATGATCTCCTATATATTTTCCCAGATCTGTCACTCTGTGTGGCTAACTCTGGGGGAAGTCACAGCAATGGGCGGAGACGGCATCTGCAGGACGATACACCAGTGCCAGCAGCAGACCGTAACAAAGTGACAGATCAGGGAGAATATATAGGAGGTAGGGAGGTGGCCATGGTACATGGCTGGCCAAGGGACACTAGCTCATGTACCCCTTTACCACTGAGGCTGGCCACCAAGGATGGACCTGTCACCAGTGCACATGCAATAACCTCTTCTGCTGCCCTCTTTGCAACTCAGACTGCCCAGTGCTCCCCTTCGCTAACAGTCCACAAAGTTTCCCCATCTCACGATCTGCCTCCTCACCCCCACTTTCATCTCTACAGCACACGCGCATATCATACAAGATCCCATCATGCGTACGTAGGTCTGAAATGCAAGAGGGAGGTTGGGGGGAGATTGGCATGCGCCAGCAACACCACACAGCTCACTGTGACCACAGTGGAGAGGCGCTGCAACAGGACAATACACCAACCTCGGAGCAAGGAACTGCGTCGGTCAGGAGGAGAACTATTTCAATAGCATAAAAAGGTTAATGCGTCCCACCCTATGGACACCAGACTCATCAAGTCACTGTTGCCAGAGTCTCATACAATGACTCTGAACCTCTAAGCACACTATTTGACTGTCCACACCCTGCTGTGCCTATTACCCATCTCTTCCACCACCCTCAACACTGACCCACACATCATTCACCCACAGAGATACAATAAAGGTAGTTTGGATAAATTAGCTAAATGAAATGGATTTAACCAATTTATCTAAATGACCATTTTTGGATGTTTTCCAGTGTTTGTGAGCAAATGGTCAATTGTCATTTGCTGCCACATATTAGCATAATTTTGTTTCAACTAGAAAAAAAAAATTTGACAGATAATCTAAGTGTGGATCCAGTTTAAAGGTCCGTATTCACGGCCCGATTTTGGGGAGAGATGTGTGCTGAGCGAACTGCTCAGCACACATCTCTGCCCCCGCTCAGCACAGCGTGTTGTGTGCTGAGCGTACGGGGGGTGGGGGGGGGCGCTCATTTCACCCCCTGTGTAGGGCATTCTGTGTGTATCCAGTTTAACAGGTGTGAGCATCATACAACTACTGACTTGCGAGTAACTATACAGCAGCTCCATACCTTGTGACTTGAAGAAACACCAGTTAACCCCGGGAATGCTGCAGTCAAAGCAACAATTCCTCTTCTTACATTCCGCTGCACTTATTGTGGGGTAGCCGCAATCCCTTCTGCTGTACGGTTCCACATTACATTGTTTCTTGTCACTTCCTGTTGATGCAGTAAGGAAACATCCAGGAATTACAGCAGCTTAGTTTTTTTTTTTTTTAACTGGGGCAATTTAGCTAGATCACAGGGCAATTTAGCTCCTTTGGTCCTTTTTTAGGACCAGTTAATCAGACAGTTGAGCAAACTGAAAAACAGCTAACAGGAAATTTCCACTTAAATGGTATTTTCTAATCTTATCTGACCATGACTAAGAATAAAGGATACACAAGATAAACTCTTAGAGCCATGGACCTTATCCATGTTTAAGCTCCATCAAATCTGTAATCAATAGCACTACATGCTCCCACTTTACCACTGTACTATATACTCTACCTGTGTTTTTAAGGTAAAAACACCATTTAACCCCAGTGACACTTGAATTAAAGCAGCAGCCTCTGGAATAGCATTCCTTAGCATTAATCCCAGGAAATCTGCAATCTTCACGCTCTTTGATAGCCATGCTACATTGCTGTTTACTTGGATGGAGCAGAGAGCACAACATCAGGACATAGGAAATATTACAATGCATGATAAGAAAGGTGTGAGCTCTACAGCAAGGCCTCTAACCCTTTGCCAGTGCCAAATACATAGGGCTTAACTCAGATCTGATCACAGCAGCAAATTTATTAGCTAAAACCATGTACACTGCAGGGGGGGGGGGGTGTATAATATGTGCAGGGAGAGTTAGATTTTGGTGCGGTGTGTTCAAACTGAAATCTAAATTGCAGTGTAAAAACAAAACAGCCAGTATTTACCCTGCACACAAACAATATAACCCACCTAAATCTCTCTGCAAATGTTATATCTGCCCCCCCCCAACCCTGCAGTGCACATGGTTTTGCCCACTAGCTAACAAATTTGCTGCATCTGGGAATTACAGCAGCTTAATATTTCTTTTTACAGAAGGTTCAGCAAATTAAATTATTTAGTGAAATACTGTAATCATAACAGTTACAGGGATATTGTAGGTAGATTTATTGTCAGTGGATAAATGTAAAAATTAAACCCTTAGGCATAGTTCCAAAATGCTGTCATTGCAATCCAGATTTTAAGGATATCATGCTTGAGCACAGGTGACTTAATTAGAACTTCGGTCAATGTGAATTAACCATTGGACTCAACCATGGTTATCCTTAAAACCCAGGGGTCTATTTAAGATCGATCTTAATCGATGTTGGGCTTCCAGGTTGAAAAAAGAACACACATTTACTAACATTTTAAAATTTATATAAAAAATCATCTGTTCGTAAATGCAGTGCACATGGTTTTGCCCAACTGCTAACAAAAATCCTGCTGCGATCAACTCAGAATTACCCCCCATGGCCCTCATTCCGAGTTGTTCGCTCGCAAGCTGCTTTTAGCAGCATTGCACACGCTAAGCTGCCGCCTACTGGGAGTGAATCTTAGCATCTTAAAATTGCGAACGAAAGATTTGCAATATTGCGATAAGACATCTCTGTGCAGTTTCTGAGTAGCTCGAGACTTACTCTGCCAGTGCGATCAGTTCAGTGCTTGTCGTTCCTGGTTTGACGTCACAAACACACCCAGCGTTCGCCCAGACACTCCTCCGTTTCTCCAGCCACTCCCGCGTTTTTCCCAGAAACGGTAGCATTTTTTCCCACACGCCCCTAAAACGGCCTGTTTCCACCCAGAAACACCCACTTCCTGTCAATCACATTACGATCACCAGAACGATGAAAAAAACGTGAGTAATATTCCTAACTGCATAGCAAATTTACTTGGCGCAGTCGCAGTGTGAACATTGCGCATGCGCATTAAGCGGAAAATCGCTGCGATGCGAAGAAAATTACAGAGCGAACAACTCGGAATGACCACCTATGTGCACTGCAGGGAAGGCAGATTTAACATGTGCAGAGAGAGTTAGATTTGGGTGTGGTGTGTTCAATCTGCAATCTAATTTGCAGTGTAAAAATAAAGCAGTCAGTATTTACCCTGCACAGAAACAAAATAACTCACCCAAATCTAACTCTTTCTGCACATGTTATATCTGCCTCCCCTGCAGTACACATGGTTTTGCCCAACTGCTAACAAAATTCCTGCTGCGATCAACTTGGAATTACCCCCATCGATTGATGTTTTCACACTGCTCGTGTATATAAGACATAGGGCCTAATTCAGTTTGGATCGTAATACGCGTTCCAACCGCAAAAACTATGAAGAGGATGGGGGCATATACGCAGGGTCCATCCTGTGCGTGTGCCTACATTTTCTCCGGGTGCCCCGCAGAAAATGCGAATGCCTCTGCCTGTCAATCAGTAGAGGGCGTACCTTCGCAGGTATATCGCGATCATGAGCCATGTCTCCCATTTTTGTCATTATAGGTGCTCTGTGAGCTGCTGGCCATGCCCCAGCCCCTCTGTCTCCCGTGAATAGAGATTGAGGCTTATTCAGACCAGATCGCTTCAATTTATTTTCACCCAGCGGGCAATCTGGTTTGCACTGCACATGCGTATGCGCCACAATGCGTAAGTGCGACGGTCCGGAGATCACAAGAAGATTGACAAGAAGAGGGTGTTTGTGTGGGTGGCAACTGAATGTTTCTAGGGAGTGTCCGGAAAAACACTGGAGGGACCCGGCGTTTTGTGGGAGGATTTGTGACGTCACCTCAATGGCTGAGTAAGTGCTGAGCTGTGCAGCTCTTGTGCACATGTGATCACACACCTGCACAGCAAATTTTCCCTTCCGCTGTAGGCGACAACTACCTGATTACAGGGATGCAAAAAACACACCCTAGCGATCAGGTCTGAATTACCCACAATGTGCATATTTGCAGAGCAACAAGCTACAGGGAGCCTTCCACCCCCCCCCTTCCCCATGGGAAGGGGGGGGGGGGTTGTTTGGGTTAGCTGGACATTCCCCAAAAAAGTGACTGTCCTGCAAAAATTGGGATAGTTGGGAGGTATGTTCAAATACATTTATTGTTTTGCATGCAGGGTAAATACTGGCTTCTTTGACATTTAGCCACAAATGCTGCACAGCTGAATTACAGTATTACACTGCAATTAACAGTTATGCTAGGACATTCCCCCTCCCAAATCTACCTCTCTCTGCATGTTACATCTGTCCCACAGTGGCGTGCGGTGAGGTCAGTGGCTAGTGAGGCACTACAGCCATAATGTCCGCCGAATCCTGCCGATATCTGGTGCATTTGGTGTGCCAGGGTTGAGGTGTTAATTTGCAAGGGTGAATAGTGGTTGGTGGAGCAACAGAGTCAAGAGCAGAAGTAAGGGAAGCATTGTATGTGGAAGTGGCTTGTTCAGGGCATGAGAGAGAGAGAATAGGAGAGAGAAGTGAGTCAAACAGGGAGGAAAGGAATGTGGTGTCAATAGCTTCAATGTTACGCTTAGTGATGGTAGCCTTAGGAGGTAGAGATGGGGAAGTCGAGAGAGATAGGTTGAAGGAGAGCAGGTGGTGGTCAGAGAGGGGAAATGGGGAGTTGGAAAAATCAGAAATATCACAGCGGTGAGTGAAGACCAGATCCAGTGAGCTCCCATTCACATGGGAGGGTGAGGAGGTCCACTGGGAGAGACCAAGTGAAGAGGTGAGGTTAAGGAGTTTAGAGGCAGGGGATTGTGTGGGGATGTCAATAGGGATGTTGAAATCGCCTAGGATAATGGTGGGAATGTCAGAAGAGAGGAAGTGAGGAAGCCAGGAAGCAAAGTTGTCGATGAATTTGGAAGCAGTGCCAGGGGGGGCGGTAAATGACAGCTACTCTAAGATTGACTGGTTGGAAGAGGCATATGGCGTGGACCTCAAATGTAGAGAATATAAGGGATGGTTCTTAGGAGCTAGGAGTGAAGCAGTGGACAGCAGTTGAGGGGCGTTTCAAACTGTAACAGGGTTGGGACAATTTCAGTATCCTTCCCTCACCGTCTAATTGGTCAGTCCCACGCTGATTGCCATAGCGCCCTTTCGAGACTGCAGAACTCTATCCCTTAGCCACGGTTGGCACAGCTGGATGGTGCCCCTGGCAAGTGCCATCCTGGCCAAGGGGTAGATACGCCCCTGAGGGTCAGGGCCAGAAACAGAAATCTCGGGGCCCAGTACACTGATATCTCTGGGGCCCCCTCAACCCCCCCTTAACTTGGCAGAGGGATCTTTAAAAAAAAATGGAGCCTTTGACTCGGACCGTCAGTGAGGCCGGCAGGTGGTTTTCATACTGGGCTATCCAGCTCTTCGGTGGCGGTGGCAGGGACATTCAGAAAAGGGCCAGCACAGCAACATGCATAATAATGGCAATACAGTATGGACCACAGGGACTGGACAAAGTGATGGGGTAAAAGGAGGGGGGAGGGTTTAGTTGGCCTGTTAATTGTTTTCCTGCTTAAATTGAGCAGTTGGTGGATACACTTTAAAAAGCAATATTGGCACTGTGGCCCCATTATTTCTGTTCTTAATACTTGGAGCCCTGAACAAGTGTCCCCTTTGTCCCCCCTGTCACCGGGCCTGTTCAGGCGTTACCTATGGAGAAGCTGCGACATGACATCCTAGGACACGATACTGCACCATGCATCACCATTATATTTCAGTGTGCCTTGTCAATATTTAAATCTTGTTCTGTGTGACGTGAGTTGTAAATGGTTGAAAATCTCTGTGCTACAGTATCGTCACCATGTAGTTATAACAACACCGCAAAACCACCAAAAGACGTGTTTTGGTAGAGGGACTGCTGGAGGGGCCCATTGGGGCCCCCAGTTTGCTACCCCACCCCAGTATACCTGTGCTGTAGCCAGTGGAAGGGGCACTATCTTCCCGGTGATCTCTTCGGGAAGATGGTGCCGCACATAGAAAGCAAAGACTCTGGCTGCACTCTCCTGCCCTCGCTCTAAGCAAGGTGATCGGGCCACAAAAGGACCCCTGTCGGACCCCTGCCGGACCCCGGCCTGTGGGCCACAAAAGGATGCATTGGGGGCGGCATGCGGCCCATGGGTTTGACACCCCTGCCCTAGAGTATCAAAATTTGTTTCACGGCACCCCTAGGCCAAAGTTTTTTTTATTGAGAAATTCAGAAAAAAATATAAAATTAAGTAAATTGTGTTTATAGCATGTCATCCTCAGGTTCAGTTATGTTGTGAGGGAATGGTTTTGCCAATTTAATAAAGTATAAATAATTTTAATTGGTCCTGGACCACCAAACTATGCTACCAGTGCAAGAACCCCAGTTTGGAAACTACTGCCATAAAATAAACCTTTTTTGTTTTTTTTAAACTACATGTAATACACCTTAGAGCTCAGTTCCTAAAAGGTTTTAAACCCTTGCATACAGTAAACTACACATATTTAAAAATCCTACACCGGGCACAAGTGCTCACGGGCCAATTTCATGGCAGTCTCGGATAGGAGGGCATTGTGGATTCACCAAGGGAATGCTGATGCTGACTCCAAGAAGAAAGGGAGTCTCTTCCCTATGAAGGTGAAGCCTTGTTTGGCGACGGCCTAGTTAATTTGATCTCGGCAGCTCCCGCAGGTAAGTCATCCTTCTTGCCCTATGTTCCCTCTCAACGGATGAAGACGCATCATTATCTGACGCAGTCATTTCGGCCCAATAGATATGCAAGAAGTTAAGATTCCCCTTTCTTTGCAGGTAGAGGAAGGAAAAGAGGGAAGAGGTCTGTAGCCTCTTCAAGATCGCAGGAGCAGAGATCGTCCTCTGCTTCTGCCAAATCCACTGCATGACGCTGGGGCTCTCTTGCAGGAGCCCGCACCAGTGGGGGGCACGTCTAAAACTCTTCAGTCAGTTCTGAATTCATTCGGACCTGGACTCGTGGGTTTTACAAATAGTGTCCCAAGGGTACAAACTGGGGTTTCAAGACGTTCCCCCTCACCGATTGTTCAAATCAGCCTTAGTCAGCAGGGAGAAGGTTTTTATTCAAGCCTCTTCGTGGTCCCGAAGCCGGACGGCTCAGTCAGACCAATCTTAAATCTGAAATCCCTTAATTTCTACCTAAAGAAATTCAATTTCAAGATGGAATCTCTCAGGGTAGTGATCTCCAGTCCGGGGGATAAAGGAGATTTCATGGTTTTGGTAGACATAAAGGATGCCTACTTATATGTTCCCATTTAGCCACTGCATCAAGCTACCTGAGGTTTGCAATTCAGGATTGTCATTACCAATTTCAGACGTTGCCGTTTGGTCTGTCCACGGCTCCGAGGATTTTCACCAGGGTGATGGCGGAAATGATGGTTCTCCTTCGCAAGCAAGGAGTCACAATTATCCCGTACTTGGATGATCTCCTGATAAAGGTGAGATCCAGGGACCAGTTGGTGCAAAACATCTACTCTCCCTGACAGTTCTTCAACAACATGGTTGGCTCCTAAACTTGCCAACATCGCAGTTGGTCCCAATGACGCGGTTGTTGTTTTTGGGAGTGATACTGGACACAGAAGAGGTTTTCTTCTAGTGGAAAGGCTCTGGAGATCCAGAGTCTGGTCAAACAAATTCTGAAACCAGCAAGAGTGTTAATCCATCAATGCATTCAGTTGCTGGGGAAGATGGTTGCGGCCTACGAGGCCATTCAGTTTGGCAGGTTCCATGCCAGAGTGTTCCAGTGGGACCTGTTGGACAAGTGGTCCGGATCCCACCTACACATGCACCGGAGGATAATCCTGTCTTCCAAGACCAGAATCTCACTCCATTGGTGGCTGCACAGTTCTCACCACCTAGAGGGGCGATGGTTCGGGATCCAGGACGGGATCCTAGGGACCACGGATGCAACCCTCCGAGGCTGGAGAGCAGTCACACAGGGGGAAAACATCCAAGGAAGATGGTCAAGTCTTCCTTGGATGTTTTCATCTCCACATAAATGTTCTGGAGTTAAGGGCCATTTAATAACTGCAGACACAGTACGCACTGGGACGGGTGCCCAGCATCCTCTACGGACTAAGAGAAAAGGATTTACCGGTAGGGATTAAAATCCTATTTTCTCTAACGTCCTAGAGGATGCTGTGGACTCCGTAAGGACCATGGGGATAGACGGGCTCCGCAGGAGACATGGGCACTTTAAGAAAGACTTTAGTTCTGGGTGTGCACTGGCTCCTCCCTCTATGCCCCTCCTCCAGACCTCAGTTTGATACTGTACCCAGTGGAGACTGGGTGCTTTTCAGGAGCTCTCCTGAGCTTTCTGACAGAAAGTATTTTGTTAGGTTTTTAATTTTCAGGGAGCACTGCTGGCAACAGACTCCCTCATCGAGGGACTGAGGGGAGAGAAGCAGCCCTACTCTCTGAGTTGCAAGGTCCTGCTTCTTAGGCTACTGGACACCATTAGCTCCAGTGGGATTGGTACGCAGGATCTCACCCTCGCCGTCCGTCCCAGAGCCGCGCCACCGTCCCCCTCGCAGAGCCGGAAGATAGAAGCCGGGTGAGTATGAGAAGAAAAGAAGACTTCAGAGGCGGCAGAAGACTTCATGATCTTCACTGAGGTAACGCACAGCACTGCAGCTGTGTGCCTTTGCTCCCATACACCTCACATACTCCGGTCACTGTAAGGGTGCAGGGCGCAGGGGGGCGCCCTGGGCAGCAATATAAACCTCTTTCGCAAAAATATAACATATATACAGCTGGGCACTTTATATATGTATAAGCCCCCACCAATTTTACAGTTTAAGCGGGACAGACGCCCGCCTCCGAGGGGGCGGGGCTTCTCCCTCAGCACTCACCAGCGCCATTTTTTCTCCACAGCACCGCTGAGAGGAAGCTCCCCGGACTCTACCCTGCTTATACCACGTTAGACAAGAGGGTTGAAAAGAGGGGTGGGGGGGGGCACATAATTCGCAAATTACATACAGCAGCACTACTGGGCAAACATTAAGTTACTGTTTTATTCCTGGGTTATATAGCGCTGGGGGTTGTGCTGGCATACTCTCTCTCTGTCTCTCCAAAGGGCCTTGTGGGGAAACTGTCTTCAGAAAAAGCATTCCCTGTGTGTGTAGTGTGTCGGTACACGTGTGTCGACATGTCTGAGGAAGAAGGCTATATTAGAGAGGAGCGGGAGCAAATAAATGTGGTGTCTCCGCCGACAGCTGATTGGATGGATATGTGGAATGTTTTAAATGCTAGTGTAAACTCATTGCACAAAAGATTAGACAAGGCAGAAGCTTTGGGACAGTCAGGGTTTCAACCCATGCCTGATCCTATGTTGCAGGGACTGTCAGGGTCTCATAAGCGCCCACTATCCCAGATTGTTGACACAGATACCGACACGGATTCTGACTCCAGTGTCGATTACGATGATGCAAAGTTACAGCCAAAATTGGCAAAATCCATTCGATTTATGATTATGGCAATAAAAGATGTTTTGCACATCACAGAGGAACCCCCTGTCGCTGACAAGAGGGTACATATGTACAAGGGAAAGAAGCCTGAGGTAACCTTTCCCCCCTCACACGAGCTGAACGAGTTATGTGAAAAAGCTTGGGAATCTCCAGATAAAAGACTGCAGATTTCCAAAAGGATTCTTATGGCGTATCCTTTCCCATCAACGGATAGGTTACGATGGGAATCCTCCCCTAGGGTGGACAAAGCATTAACACGCTTATCCAAGAAGGTAGCCCTCCCGTCCCAGGATACGGCTACCCTCAAAGAGTGTGCTGACCGCAAACAGGAGATTACCCTGAAGTCCATTTATACACATTCAGGTACCTTACTCAGACCGGCAATTGCGTCGGCCTGGGTGTGTAGTGCTGTAGCGGCATGGACAAATACCTTATCTGAGGGGATGGATAGCCTAGACAAGGATACTATTTTATTGACCCTGGGGCATATAAGAGATGCTGTCCTATATATGTGTGTATGCAAACTACAGGTGGTGCTGCAGGGCCCACACCCTTTTACTTGTCTTGTAGAGCAGCTCTGAAGCTGTTACAGTGCCCAGCTGCTGCAAGAAATCAGCTTGAATGCTTCAGGGGCTTGGGCATGGCCAACATGAGCCCCACACCGAAGGAGGGTGGGGGTGTTTAACGCAAACTTGGGGTTATACAAGCGCCGCAAAAGGCCGCCATGCCCTGCATGCCCCTTTTCTCTTTTCATATACAGATGAGGGTTCCAGCCAACTTTGGCCCACTGCTTGGATGACATCACCGTATGCAAATCCGTCTGCTGCAGACCTTCCCCCAGGAATGCTTGCAATAGTTGTTGCATATGGTTTAATGTCTGAGGGTGCTTCAGTATTAGGCAGCCTTCCGCCCTCCCATGTTCATCTGAAAAGATGTGGTCTCCCTGCAGTTGTTGTCCCCAGACGAGAGTTCCCTTGTGCTTCCTCAGTTAAATCTCCTTAACTTGACGGGGGTGTGCCCGAGCAGCCGCCCTCCCCAGCCCTATCCCAACACATACTTATCTTGCATATGAGATCTCTTGATCATGAAGATAGTTCTCACAGGTTGAGGTTCATCCTGGCCCCGCTCCCCGCTGGAGAGCGCTGATGGGGACAGCAGCGGGGCTTCAGCAGAAGGGTGAGTATGTGTGGCCAGAGACCTCCCTTCCCATGTGCAGGCCTGCAGAGTCTGCCACGCAGGATGGGGCATGTGGCACTCTCCCTCCCAGGGGCTCTTCCAGATGTAGCTCCTCAGCAGTATTTTTCCCGGGCTGCGCGGCGCTCTCCCCGACTGGCATCCGCCCTGGAACACTGCCTTCCTCAACGCAACATCAGCAGGGGGCCCTGGCCTCATCACCATCCCAGGTCTTTCTCATGTATGTATCATGTATGTGTGTGTGATATATGTATGAATCATATATGTTTGTGATATATATATATATATATGTATCTATCTATCTATCTATCTATCTATCTATCTATCTATCTATCTATCTATCTATCTATCTATCTATCTATCCATCGTATGTGTGTGTATATATATGTATCTATCATGTATGTATGTATGTATCTATCTTGTATGTATGTGTTCTATCTATCTATCTATCTATCTATCTATCTATCTATCTATCTATCTATCTATCTATCTATCTATCGTGTGTGTGATATATGTATGTATCTATCATGTATGTGTTATATGTATGTATCACACCTTCCTCTATACATATACATACATACATACATACATACATACACACACACCTATATCTGTACGTACACTGACATACACACACCAACATCTATACATAAACACGCTGACCCCTAAACGTACACCAACGTACCCACACCTGCATCTATACCTACACATGCTGACACGTGGACGTACACCGGCTTACCCACATGTGAATCTATACATACATGTGCTGACACCTGGACATACACTGATGTACCCACACCTAACATCTATACATACACATGCTAACACCTGGACGTATACAGACGTACCCACATTTGCATCCATGCATATATAGATGTAGGTGTGTGTACGTCAGTGTACGTCCAGGTGTCAACGCGTGTATGTATAGATGCAGGTGTGGGTACGTCTGTGTATGTCCAGGTGTCAGAATGTGTATGTATAGATGCAGGTGTGGGAACGTCAGTGTAGGTTCAGGTGTCAGCGCGTGTATGTATAGATGCAGGTGCTTGTATGTCCAGATGTCAGTGCATGTATGTATAGATGCAAGTGTGGGTACGTCGGTGTATGTCCATTTGTCAGCGCGTGTATATATAGATGCAGGTGCTTGTATGTTGGTGTATGTCCAGGTGTCAGCATGTGTATGTATAGATGCAGGTGTGGGAATGTTGGTGTATGTCCAGGTGTCAGGGCGTGTATGTATGGATATTAGGTGTGGGTACATCAGTGTATGTCCAGGTGTTAGCGCATGTATGTATAGATGCAGGATAATAATCACACAGCGTGCCCCCCACCAACCACAAACCTCCCCCACCCCCCTGTATGACATAAACACCGCTAATTCCACTTACACACAATAATTTCAGTTTGCGACCAGGAGCCGGCAATGTATGTGCACCCAAATGAAGCCACTGTACATGCCCTGCAGGCTGCTATGTACTGCACAGGTGCAACAAATGTAAATGCCCTATCTTTAAAATGGGGCATATTTTACTAAATTAAAAAAACCTGTAACTTTCTGTAAAACCTTAACCCCAAAAGGCACTACACTAACATCGGGGTGTAGAGTTGGATCTTGATCCAAGGCACCAACAGGCTAAAGCTTTGACTGTTCCCAGGATGCCTTGCACCGCCTCCTCTATAACCCTGCCCAGTGGCGTAACTAGACCTTTGTGGGCCCCATAGCAAAATTCTGAATGGGCCCACCAGCACTCAACAAGAATGAGTGGCGTTTGGGGTCAGAAAAGTAGAGGGGAAGGGGTCTGACAGAGTAGGGGGCAGGACATGAATGAATAGAAACTGAGGTGTCCATTATATAAAGAAATACAGTATGTGTGTCTGTGTGTATATCACACACACACACATATAAGGGAAATTCAAATGCCCTCAATTATTGCGCACATTACACTCTGGTTTAGGTGCACAAAGCACCTAAACCTGAATAAAGTAATGGGCGCGATCATGAAAAGACACCGTTTGGTTGCCCAAATGGGTCTCTTTGCACACATTTCAGCTTGTTTCCCCTGGGGGTAGCGAGCTGAAATAAACATGTCGCACCCGTTGGCAGCAACATTAGAATAGCTGCTGACGGGCACGATTGAGGGAGGAAAGGGACATTTGAATCCAGCCCATAGATGCAATGTGAATATGTAATTTGTACCTTCCTATCTTAAAATGTATATAGTAGTGTTTACACTAGAGGTCTTTCCGAACCCCCTAATCCTAACATTGTAATTTGCTTTAGGGCGCACCTCCAATTAGTCTAGTGTTTCGTATTTTCACATTAAATACTTTCTTGCATTGGTTGGTTAAAGATTAGATCGTATATTTTTCTAGATATAGCTGTGCATAGTCTACAAGGCTACATGCTTCTCCCCTAACTAGAGATGTGCAGCGGGCATTTTTCGTGTTTCATGTTTTGGTTTTGGTTTCGGATCCGCAGTTGTGTTTTGGATACGGACGCGTTTTGGCAAAACCACCCTTTCGGGTTTTGTATTCGGGTGATTTTTTTTTAAAACCTCAAACAGCTAAAATCATAGAATTTGGGGGTAATTTTGATCCTATAGTATTAAGCTCAATAACCATAATTTCTACTCCTTTCCAGTCTATTCTGAACACCTCACACCTCCCAATATTATTTTTAGTCCTAAAATTTGCACCAAGGTCCCTGGATGACTAAGCTAAGCGACCCAAGTGGGCAGCACAAACACCTGGCCCATCTAGGAGTGGCACTGCAGTGTCAGACAGGATGGCACTTAAAAAAATAGCCCCAAACAGCACATGATGCAAAGATAAATAAAAAAAGAGGCGCAAGATGAAATTGTAGTGTGTCTCTCCTGCTCAGTGTCAGTTCTCAGTAGTATCCTCATCAGTGCTCAGTATCACTGCTCATTGTCTTGTGCTGCAATGTGGTGCTCAGTATACTAGAGTACATTACTAATAGTCCAGTGCTGCATCTTGCTGCTCAGTGTCAGTTCTAGTATCCTCATCAGTGCTCAGTATCACTGCTCATTGTCTTGTGCTGCATTGTGGTGCTCAGTATACTACAGAACATTACTAATAGTCCAGTGCTGCATCTGGCTGCTCAGTGTCAGTTCTAGTAATCTCATCAGTGCTCCGTATCACTGCTCATTGTCTTGTGGTGCTCAGTATACTACAGTACATTACTAATACTCCAGTGTCTTGTGCCGCATATGGCTGCTGTAGGGTGCTGTGGTAGTGTCCTGTCACTGTGCATATGTCATCATTCCAGTCACAGTGATATCTGGTATCTATCTAGTGGTATCTAATTCCAGACATTACCACCGTCTAATTCCAGATATATTACTGGCATATAATTCCACACATTAAAAAATGGAGAACAAAAAGGTGGAGGGTAAAATAGGGAAAGATCAAGATCCACTTCCACCTAGTGCTGAAGCTGCTGTCACTAGTCAAGGCAGAGACAATTCAATGCCATCAACATTATGTAATGATTATACGATACATTATATATCATATCATTGTATGGTTGTAAAATACAACTTAAAAACTTTAATGAATAAATACATAAAGTAGCTTTTATGTAACCTTTTTAAACCTATTAGCATAGACCGAATCTCATCGTGTGTATAGGCCTTTAGTTCAACAACAGCATGGGACCAGTTAGTGTGTTTTGACCACTGCACAGCACCTGGTGTTATATAGTAAGCACCACTATGGCATAGTATACAGCATTATGGGCCTGATATGAGTGTGACCAGCGGTGATGTGGAATGCAGTAGGAGGTGCTGTTTAGCAAGCACCACTTCTATATTCACCATGCAGTATATTGTGTGAATATAGAAGTGTTGGCTGTGTTATGTATTAGAGTAATTATTGCAGCTCCCAGCTAAAATTGCAACAATGTAATTTAGTGACAAGCTGCAGAGATTAACCCTTTCTGTGGCTGCTGCACAACCTCTATTCATATCGCTGAATTCAATTAGGGAGATGTTCTCACCCCGCGAGCAAGCGCAGGTATATGCCACACTTAAATGTATGGGTATGGTCTCCATAAAATGAGCGTAGCCTTGCAGGCAAAGACTACCTTACACCCTAGTTCTTGACCCTGCACCAACAGACCTCGGCCACCACAGGGAAAAAAGTACAGTAATTTCCACCATGTTAAGCCCCACACATTAATGCCCTTTGGAACATATTATGTCACTCACCACAATATCTGTGATACACTATGCCCTACAGTAAAGCTTCTAATTACTTTTACAAAAACTGCTCAACGCCAAGAGTTTCACGTGCTGGGTGTCATGCTCATTGCCAGGGGTTTCACTCTCTGGGTGTCATGCTCATTGCCAGGGGGAACGCAGTAGGAGGTGTTATATAGTAAGCACCACTATGGCATAGTATATAGCATTATATATATTGTGAGCACTGGTGATGTCGAGTGCAGTAGAGCTGCTGCTGGGTAATTACAATTTACTACAACCACCAATATATTCTGCTGCACTATATATATGCAAAGCTAATTCTGCTGGGTAATTACAATTGACTACAACCACCAATATATCTGCTGCACTATATCTATATTTGCAAAGCTAATTCTGCTGGGTAATTACAATTGACTACAACCACCAATATATTCTGCTGCACTATATCTATATATGCAAAGCTAATTCTGCTGAGTAATTACAATTGACTACAACCACCAATATATTCTGCTGCACTATATCTATATATGCAAAGCTAATTCTGCTGGGTAATGCAAATTGAAACATTATTGCATAGTATGTTTATTTTTAAGTACTTTTTTAAAGTTTTGAATGATATAGACCCAGTTTAATCTTTGTGGAATGCCTGGTTGTTGTTTTTAAGGTAATTTATTGCCTGACATTTGAGGTGGGGGGGGTTTGGTTACAGATTTCAATTATTGGTTTTACTTGTAATAGTCTTCTACTTAAGTCCAATGGTGTAGGCTGTGCAAAGCCGTTTGGCTGCGCATTTATTGATCCAAGCGTGCATTTTTATCAAAGCGTGATAAAATTGACACATAACAGCAGTGTTCAATCAGCGTTAATTTATCTTCAGCTGATATCGATTGTGAATTGACGTTTCTTCTCTTCTTGTCACCTCCAGGTAATTACAATTGACTACAACCACCAATATATTCTGCTGCACTATATCTATATATGCAAAGCTAATTCTGCTGGGTAATGCAAATTGAAACATTATTGCATAGTATGTGATTTTGAAGTACTTTTTTAAAGTTTTGAATGATATAGACCCAGTTTAATCTTTGTGGAATGCCTGGTTGTTGTTTTTAAGGTAATTTATTGCCTGGCATTTGAGGGGGTGGGGTGTGGTTACAGATTTCAATTATTGGTTTCACTTGTAATAGTCTTCTACTTAAGTCCAATGGTGTAGGCTGTGCAAAGCCATTTGGCTGTGCATTTATTGATCTAAGCGTGCATTTTTATCAAAGCGTGATAAAATTGACACATAACAGCAGTGTTCAATCAGCGTTCAATCGAAGTGAAAAAGAAGGAAAACAGAAGCACACCAATCTAACAAAACAAAGAAAACTGAAGAACTAATAACAAATGTGAGTCACTTACTCCTCAGATCACTCACCTCCTGATTGTTGCATCTGATTACATAGCACAGAACTACCTTACTTGGACATTTCATAAACCATCCATTTCACCTACAAATGCCTGTATCTGTATTATTGTAATTTTGTTTTTTAAGCACAGCTGCACCAATGCAATTTTACCTGCAAACACTTAAAACATCTAACATAATTACCATTGCTTCTTAAACCTCTCACAATCCTTTCATTTCTTACACTCCAAATACATTTCTGCACCCACTTTATCTACGCTTTTGACTCATTTCATACTAAATCTACACCCCTTGAGCCTACACTGCTTTTCTCACCTGCATTTCTGCAATTCTTCTGCTCGGATTGCCTTACAGTCTCCTCTCCTACTTCCACTACTTCAACCTATTTACCTACTTAACACTATGTCAAGGTTTTCTTATACTCCCCACATCACTCAGTGTCTACCTAATAATGTATCTTTATCCTTCCCCCACTAGTCTCCTCCACCTCCTCCTCTCTCCCCTCCTCTGTCTCCCCTCCATCCCTCTGTTTCCTTCCCCCACCTTTCCTGTTACCCCACTTTCATTCACCTCTGCCCCATGGTCCTGCTACCCCACAACTCAGCCCTGCTCCCTCTCTCCCTTCCCTGTCACCTCCCCACACCCCCATCCACATCACACTGACCTCCCTCCCTGCCCACCTCCTGCAGTTTCCCCTCCTAGCTCAGGCACCCGTACCATCACTACTCTCTCATCATCCCTGCCCTCAAAGTTAATCCCACCTAATCGCTACAGCAACCCTGAAAATCTAATTCACATCTCTCCCACAAACTCATACCCCCTATCCTGTGCCCTCTGGAATGCCAGATCTGTTTGTAACAAACTGGTCCCCACTCATGACCTTTTCATTTCCAACTCCCTACACCTACTAGCCATTACTGAAACTTGGATTACGCCCTCTGACACTACTTCTGCTGCTGCTCTCTCTGCTGGGGGCCTTACATTCACACACACACCCCGACCTGGGGGTCGCCATGGGGGTGGTGTTGGGGTCCTTTTACCTTCTAGTTACTCCTACCAACTCATACCACCAGAACCATCCCTTATATTCTCTACATTTGAGGTCCACGCCATATGCCTCTTCCAACCAGTACATCTTAGAGTAGCTGTCATTTACCGCCCCCCTGGCACTGCTTCCAAATTCATCGACAACTTTGCTTCCTGGCTTCCTCACTTCCTCTCTTCTGACATTCCCACCATTATCCTAGGCGATTTCAACATCCCTATTGACATCCCCACACAATCCCCTGCCTCTAAACTCCTTAACCTCACCTCTTCACTTGGTCTCTCCCAGTGGACCTCCTCACCCTCCCATGTGAATGGGAGCTCACTGGATCTGGTCTTCACTCACCGCTGTGATATTTCTGATTTTTCCAACTCCCCATTTCCCCTCTCTGACCACCACCTGCTCTCCTTCAACCTATCTCTCTCGACTTCCCCATCTCTACCTCCTAAGGCTACCATCACTAAGCGTAACATTGAAGCTATTGACACCACATTCCTTTCCTCCCTGTTTGACTCACTTCTCTCTCCTATTCTCTCTCTCTCATGCCCTGAACAAGCCACTTCCACATACAATGCTTCCCTTACTTCTGCTCTTGACTCTGTTGCTCCACCAACCACTATTCACCCTTGCAAATTAACACCTCAACCCTGGCACACCAAATGCACCAGATATCTGCAAAAATGCTCATGTACTGCTGAGCGACACTGGAGGAAATCACGCTCTAGGGCAGACTTCCTCCATTTCAAACTTATGCTCTCATCCTTCAGTGCTGCCCTTTCTCTTGCTAAACAGTCATACTTCAAGAACCTCATCTCCTCCCAGTCTTCCAACCCCCGGCGCCTCTTTGCCACTCTCAACTCACTCCTCTGCCCACCTCCACCTCGTCTCCCTTCCTCACTCTCTGCTCTTGACTTTGCCACTTACTTCACATCCAAAATTGACTCCATACGTCAGGACATCACATCACACCAGACTATCAGTAACCAGCCTTCTCCCATCCCTTACCAACCCTCCCCATCCCTCGCACCAACTCTGTCATCTTTCTCCCATGCATCTGGAGAGGAAGTCATGGCCCTCATTCGTTCCTGTCCCCTCACCACCTCCCCACTTGACCCTATCCCCTCCCGCCTCCTTTGCCACCTCTCTTCTTCTGCTTGTTCCCATCTTTCCCACCTTCTCAATCTCTCCCTCTCATCAGGCACTGTCCCCTCTGCCTTCAAGCACGCTCTCATCTCTCCTATTCTTAAAAAACCTACCCTTGATCCAAACACTCTCTCCAACTACCGACCCATCTCTCTCCTCCCTTTTGCCTCCAAACTCCTTGAGCGTATTGTCTACAACCGCCTTACTTCCTTTCTTTCCTCACACTCACTGCTTGACCCATTCCAGTCTGGCTTCCGTCCTCTCCACTCCACTGAAACTGCCCTTACAAAAGTATGCAATGACCTCCATGCTGCTAAATCTAAGGGACACTACTCTCTACTTATTCTACTTGATCTCTCTGCTGCTTTTGACACTGTGGACCATCCTCTCCTACTGCAAATCCTTCACTCCATTGGTCTGCGTAACACTGCCCTCTCTTGGTTGTCGTCCTACCTTTCTGACCGTTCATTCTCTGTCTCCTCTCATGATTCCACCTCCCCCTCACTTCCACTAACTGTAGGGGTACCCCAAGGTTCTGTCCTTGGTCCTCTTCTCTTCTCTCTCTATACGTCCTCACTAGGTAAGCTCATTAGTTCTTTTGGTTTCCAATATCATCTCTATGATGATGACACTCAAATCTATCTTTCCTCTCCAGACCTCTCCCCTACTCTCCTCACTCGTATCTCCAACTGTCTCTCTGCTATCTCTTCCTGGATGTCCCAGCGCTTTCTTAAACTTAACATGTCTAAGACCGAGCTGATCATCTTCCCTCCCTCCCGCATAATCTCACCTCCTACAATCTCATTATCTATTGATGGCACTACTATCTCCTCTACCCCCCAAGCGCGCTGTCTTGGAGTAATCCTTGACTCCTCCCTCTCCTTCAAACCACACATTCAGCACCTCTCACAAACCTGCCGTTTTCATCTAAAAAATATTTCCAGGATCAGACTTTTTCTGACCCAGGATGCTACTAAGACTCTTATCCACTCACTGGTCATCTCCAGACTGGACTGCTGTAATCTCTTCCTGACTGGCATTCCTGACAAATACCTCTCTCCACTCCAATCTATCCTCAATGCTGCTGCCCGGCTCATTTTCCTCACCAAACGCACTACGTCCACCTCTCCTCTCTTACTAGTCCTTCACTGGCTCCCCTTCCCTTTCAGAATCCATTTCAAGCTTCTCACACTTGCTTACAAAGCCCTCACCCACTCCTCTCCCATCTACATCTCTGATCTTATCTCGCTTTACACTCCCACCCGTCCTCTTCGCTCTGCTAATGCACACCGACTCTCCTGCCTACGGATTACTTCCTCCCACTCCTACCTCCAAGATTTTTCACGTGCTGCACCACTTCTCTGGAATTCCCTACCTCTCCCCCTCAGACTCTCCACCTCTCTACAAAACTTCAAACGGGCTCTCAAGACCCACTTCTTCACCAAACCCAGCCAAATCTCATCCTAAACCTCTGTTCCATGCTCTCTATGTACCCCATCTGTCTCACCCCTGTCTGTCTACCCCTCCCTTTTAGAATGTAAGCTCTCACGAGCAGGGCCCTCTTCCCTCATGTGCTTACTCTTTTCTTACTTTAATAATCTTCAGCTGCACCAAATCCAGCAGTCTTCTGCCACCTGATACTTATTCCAGTGTCATCTGCTGATGTAGCTATGTTTATTTACCCTGTACTTGTCCTATATTGTCGTCAACTGTAAGTTGCTGTTTTCCTGTTTGATTATTTGTTTATGTACTCTGTAATTGGGCACTGCGGAACCCTTGTGGCGCCATATAAATAAAGGATAATAATAATAATAATAAATAATATAATATATAGCATTACGGTACAGTAGGCCACTGCTCTACCTACCTCTGTGTCGTCAAGTATACTATCCATCCATACCTGTGGTGCATTTTAGAAAAAAACATGTCTCGGCAGAGCAATCTATAAATCCATCATTTTTCAGACAGCAACAGTGGGTATTGTAATAGTCACCCAATCCATCACTTTTATAGGGTTGCATGCACCCACATGCTACAGCCTGTCTCAATAATTTTACTGTCACGCTGTGTGTGTTTGTGTTTTTATTTGGGTATTTTTTGTTGTTGTAGAACTACAGGTACCAGCAAGCCCGTTATTTCCCCGCCTGCTGGTACTTGAGGTTCTCCAAGTACCAGCAAGCGGGGGAGGCTTGCTGGGCCTTGTAGTTCCACAACGAAAAAACAATATTCTTTTTTTACACACATGGCTATCAGCCCGGCACCCACCACCCAGGGGTGCTGGGGACAGCCTCGGGCTTCACCCCTGGCCCTTGGGTGCCTCGAGGGGAGGAACCTCTTGATTTAAGGGGTCCCCACTCCTCCAGGGAACACCGGCCAGGGGTGACTAGTTGGAGGGGTAATGCCAGGGCCGCAGGGACCTACATAAAAGTGTCCCCCAGCTGTGGCATTATCTCTCTGGCTAGTGGAGCCCGGTGCTGGTTTTAAAAATATGGGGGACCCCTACATCTATTGTCCCACGTATTTTTGGAACCTGGACCGGTCTAAGAGCCCGGTGCTAGTTGTCTAAATACGGGGAACCCCTGTCCAATTTTTCCCCCAGTATTTAAATAACCAGGACCGGCTCAAAGAGCCCGAGGCTGGTTAAACTAAGGAGGGGGGACCTCACGCATTTTTTTTAACCCATTCAGACCCTTCTCCTTTAAGTTAATGGAAGCCCTGGACAACAAAATTGCATTCATGTCCTCCTCCCTCACCCTTCCCAGTCCCAAACACTCTTTTTTTTTTTCTTTAAAAATGTATAATATATAACGAGAACAATGAGCAGGCAGGCAGCGGGCATTGGCGGCATCGGACTGAGATAGAAATTAGTGGTGGAGGGCTGGGTCAGTTGATTGTGGGCGAGTTTGTAAGCCATTGGCGGTGGCAGCGGGTATCGGCTCAGAGGCAGTAGCGGGCATTGGCTAAGGGTCATCGGCAGGATTCGGCGGACATTATGGCTGTAGTGCCTCACTAGCCACTGACCTCACCGCACGCCACTGTGGGACAGATGTAACATGCAGAGAGAGGTAGATTTGGGAGGGGGAATGTCCTAGCATAACTGTTAATTGCAGTGTAATACTGTAATTCAGCTGTGCAGCATTTGTGGCTAAATGTCAAAGAAGCCAGTATTTACCCTGCATGCAAAACAATAAATGTATTTGAACATACCTCCCAACTATCCCAATTTTTGCAGGACAGTCACTTTTTTGGGGAATGTCCAGCTAACCCAAACAACCCCCCCCCCCCTTCCCATGGGGAAGGGGGGGGGGGGTGGAAGGCTCCCTGTAGCTTGTTGCTCTGCAAATATGCACATTGTGGGTAGAGATGAGCGCCTGAAATTTTTCGGGTTTTGTGTTTTGGTCTTGGGTTCGGTTCCGCGGCCGTGTTTTGAATTCGACCGCGTTTTGGCAAAACCTCACCGAATTTTTTTTGTCGGATTCGGGTGTGTTTTGGATTCGGGTGTTTTTAAAAAAAAACACTAAAAAACAGCTTAAATCATAGAATTTGGGGGTCATTTTGATCCCATATTATTATTAACCTCAAAAACCATAATTTCCACTCATTTTCAGTCTATTCTGAATACCTCACACCTCACAATATTATTTTTAGTCCTAAAATTTGCACCAAGGTCGCTGGATGACTAAGCTAAGCGACACTAGTGGCCGACACAAACACCTGGCCCATCTAGGAGTGGCACTGCAGTGTCACGCAGGATGTCCCTTCCAAAAAACCCTCCCCAATCAGCACATGACGCAAAGAAAAAAAGAGGCGCAATGAGGTAGCTGACTGTGTGAGTAAGATAAGCGACCCTAGTGGCCGACACAAACACCGGGCCCATTTAGGAGTGGCACTGCAGTGTCACGCAGGATGTCCCTTCCAAAAAACCCTCCCCAATCAGCACATGACGCAAAGAAAAAAAGAGGCGCAATGAGGTAGCTGACTGTGTGAGTAAGATTAGCGACCCTAGTGGCCGACACAAACATCGGGCCCATTTAGGAGTGGCACTGCAGTGTCACGCAGGATGTCCCTTCCAAAAAACCCTCCCCAATCAGCACATGACGCAAAGAAAAAAAGAGGCGCAATGAGGTAGCTGACTGTGTGAGTAAGATTAGCGACCCTAGTGGCCGACACAAACACCGGGCCCATTTAGGAGTGGCACTGCAGTGTCACGCAGGATGTCCCTTCCAAAAAACCCTCCCCAATCAGCACATGACACAAAGAAAAAAAGAGGCGCAATGAGGTAGCTGACTGTGTGAGTAAGATTAGCGACCCTAGTGGCCGACACAAACACCGGGCCCATTTAGGAGTGGCACTGCAGTGTCACGCAGGATGTCCCTTCCAAAAAACCCTCCCCAATCAGCACATGACGCAAAGAAAAAAAGAGGCGCAATGAGGTAGCTGACTGTGTGAGTAAGATTAGCGACCCTAGTGGCCGACACAAACACCGGGCCCATTTAGGAGTGGCACTGCAGTGTCACGCAGGATGTCCCTTCCAAAAAACCCTCCCCAATCAGCACATGACGCAAAGAAAAAAAGAGGCGCAATGAGGTAGCTGACTGTGTGAGTAAGATTAGCGACCCTAGTGGCTGACACAAACACCGGGCCCATTTAGGAGTGGCACTGCAGTGTCACGCAGGATGTCCCTTCCAAAAAACCCTCCCCAATCAGCACATGACGCAAAGAAAAAAAGAGGCGCAATGAGGTAGCTGACTGTGTGAGTAAGATTAGCGACCCTAGTTGCCGACACAAACACCGGGCCCATTTAGGAGTGGCACTGCAGTGTCACGCAGGATGTCCCTTCCAAAAAACCCTCCCCAAACAGCACATGACGCAAAGAAAAATAAAAGAAAAAAGAGGTGCAAGATGGAATTGTCCTTGGGCCCTCCCACCCACCCTTATGTTGTATAAACAAAACAGGACATGCACACTTTAACCAACCCATCATTTCAGTGACAGGGTCTGCCACACGACTGTGACTGATATGACGGGTTGGTTTGGACCCCCCCCCAAAAAAGAAGCAATTAATCTCTCCTTGCACAAACTGGCTCTACAGAGGCAAGATGTCCACCTCATCATCACCCTCCGATATATCACCGTGTACATCCCCCTCCTCACAGATTATCAATTCGTCCCCACTGGAATCCACCATCTCAGCTCCCTGTGTACTTTGTGGAGGCAATTGCTGCTGGTCAATGTCTCCGCGGAGGAATTGATTATAATTCATTTTAATGAACATCATCTTCTCCACATTTTCTGGATGTAACCTCGTACGCCGATTGCTGACAAGGTGAGCGGCGGCACTAAACACTCTTTCGGAGTACACACTTGTGGGAGGGCAACTTAGGTAGAATAAAGCCAGTTTGTGCAATGGCCTCCAAATTGCCTCTTTTTCCTGCCAGTATAAGTATGGACTGTGTGACGTGCCTACTTGGATGCGGTCACTCATATAATCCTCAACCATTCTTTCAATGGTGAGAGAATCATATGCAGTGACAGTAGACGACATGTCCGTAATCGTTGTCAGGTCCTTCAGTCCGGACCAGATGTCAGCATCAGCAGTCGCTCCAGACTGCCCTGCATCACCGCCAGCGGGTGGGCTCGGAATTCTGAGCCTTTACCTCGCACCCCCAGTTGCGGGAGAATGTGAAGGAGGAGATGTTGACAGATCGCGTTCCGCTTGACTTGACAATTTTCTCACCAGCAGGTCTTTCAACCCCAGCAGACTTGTGTCTGCCGGAAAGAGAGATCCAAGGTAGGCTTTAAATCTAGGATCGAGCACGGTGGCCAAAATGTAGTGCTCTGATTTCAACAGATTGACCACCCGTGAATCCTTGTTAAGCGAATTAAGGGCTCCATCCACAAGTCCCACATGCCTAGCGGAATCGCTCCGTGTTAGCTCCTCCTTCAATGTCTCCAGCTTCTTCTGCAAAAGCCTGATGAGGGGAATGACCTGACTCAGGCTGGCAGTGTCTGAACTGACTTCACGTGTGGCAAGTTCAAAGGGCATCAGAACCTTGCACAACGTTGAAATCATTCTCCACTGCGCTTGAGACAGGTGCATTCCACCTCCTATATCGTGCTCAATTGTATAGGCTTGAATGGCCTTTTGCTGCTCCTCCAACCTCTGAAGCATATAGAGGGTTGAATTCCACCTCGTTACCACTTCTTGCTTCAGATGATGGCAGGGCAGGTTCAGTAGTTTTTGGTGGTGCTCCAGTCTTCTGTACGTGGTGCCTGTACGCCGAAAGTGTCCCGCAATTTTTCTGGCCACCGACAGCATCTCTTGCACGCCCCTGTCGTTTTTTAAATAATTCTGCACCACCAAATTCAAGGTATGTGCAAAACATGGGACGTGCTGGAATTTGCCCATATTTAATGCACACACAATATTGCTGGCGTTGTCTGATGCCACAAATCCACAGGAGAGTCCAATTGGGGTAAGCCATTCCGCGATGATCTTCCTCAGTTGCCGTAAGAGGTTTTCAGCTGTGTGCGTATTCTGGAAACCGGTAATACAAAGCGTAGCCTGCCTAGGAAAGAGTTGGCGTTTGCGAGATGCTGCTACTGGTGCCGCCGCTGCTGTTCTTGCGGCGGGAGTCCATACATCTACCCAGTGGGCTGTCACAGTCATATAGTCCTGACCCTGCCCTGCTCCACTTGTCCACATGTCCGTGGTTAAGTGGACATTGGGTACAACTGCATTTTTTAGGACACTGGTGAGTCTTTTTCTGACGTCCGTGTACATTCTCGGTATCGCCTGCCTAGAGAAGTGGAACCTAGATGGTATTTGGTAACGGGGGCACACTGCCTCAATAAATTGTCTAGTTCCCTGTGAACTAACGGCGGATACCGGACGCACGTCTAACACCAACATAGTTGTCAAGGCCTCAGTTATCCACTTTGCAGCAGGATGACTGCTGTGATATTTCATCTTCCTCGCAAAGGACTGTTGAACAGTCAATTGCTTACTGGAAGTAGTACAAGTGGGCTTACGACTTCCCCTCTGGGATGACCATCGACTCCCAGCAGCAACAACAGCAGCGCCAGCAGCAGTAGGCGTTACACGCAAGGATGCATCGGAGGAATCCCAGGCAGGAGAGGACTCGTCAGAATTGCCAGTGACATTGCCTGCAGGACTATTGGCATTCCTGGGGAAGGAGGAAATTGACACTGAGGGAGTTGGTGGGGTGGTTTGCGTGAGCTTGGTTACAAGAGGAAGGGATTTACTGGTCAGTGGACTGCTTCCGCTGTCGCCCAAAGTTTTTGAACTTGTCACTGACTTATTATGAATGCGCTGCAGGTGACGTATAAGGGAGGATGTTCCGAGGTGGTTAACGTCCTTACCCCTACTTATTACAGCTTGACAAAGGCAACACACGGCTTGACACCTGTTGTCCGCTTTTCTGTTGAAATACCTCCACACTGAAGAGCTGATTTTTTTGGTATTTTCACCAGGCATGTCAACGGCCATATTCCTCCCACGGACAACAGGTGTCTCCCCGGGTGCCTGACTTAAACAAACCACCTCACCATCAGAATCCTCCTGGTCAATTTCCTCCCCAGCGCCAGCAACACCCATATCCTCCTCATCCTGGTGTACTTCAACACTGACATCTTCAATCTGACTATCAGGAACTGGACTGCGGGTGCTCCTTCCAGCACTTGCAGGGGGCGTGTAAATGGTGGAAGGCGCATGCTCTTCACGTCCAGTGTTGGGAAGGTCAGGCATCGCAACCGACACAATTGGACTCTCCTTGTGGATTTGGGATTTCGAAGAACGCACAGTTCTTTGCGGTGCTACTGCTTTTGCCAGCTTGAGTCTTTTCATTTTTCTAGCGAGAGGCTGAGTGCCTCCATCCTCATGTGAAGCTGAACCACTAGCCATGAACATAGGCCAGGGCCTCAGCCGTTCCTTGCCACTCCGTGTGGTAAAAGGCATATTGGCAAGTTTACGCTTCTCCTCCGACAATTTTATTTTAGGTTTTGGAGTCCTTTTTTTACTGATATTTGGTGTTTTGGATTTGACATGCTCTGTACTATGACATTGGGCATCGGCCTTGGCAGACGACGTTGCTGGCATTTCATCGTCTCGGCCATGACTAGTGGCAGCAGCTTCAGCACGAGGTGGAAGTGGATCTTGATCTTTCCCTAATTTTGGAACCTCACCATTTTTGTTCTCCATATTTTAATAGGCACAACTAAAAGGCACCTCAGGTAAACAATGGAGATGGATACTAGTATACAATTATGGACTGCCTGCCGACTGCAGACACAGAGGTAGCCACAGCCGTGAACTACCGTACTGTACTGTGTCTGCAGCTAATATAGACTGGTTGATAAAGAGAAGATGTCTATGTAACTATGTATGTATAAAGAAGACTGAAAAAAATCCACGGTTAGGTGGTATACAATTATGGACGGACTGCCTGCCGAGTGCAGACACAGAGGTAGCCACAGCCGTGAACTACCGTACTGTACTGTGTCTGCAGCTAATATAGACTGGTTGATAAAGAGAAGATGTCTATGTAACTATGTATGTATAAAGAAGAATGAAAAAAAACCACGGTTAGGTGGTATACAATTATGGACGGACTGCCTGCCGAGTGCAGACACAGAGGTAGCCACAGCCGTGAACTACCGTACTGTACTGTGTCTGCTGCTAATATAGACTGGTTGATAAAGAGAAGATGTCTATGTAACTATGTATGTATAAAGAAGAATGAAAAAAATCCACGGTTAGGTGGTATTACAATTATGGACGGACTGCCTGCCGAGTGCAGAGACACAGAGGTAGCCACAGCCGTGAACTACCGTACTGTGTCTGCTGCGACTGGATGATAAATGATATAAAAAATATATATATATCACTACTGCAGCCGGACAGGTATATATTATATATTATATAATGACGGACCTGCTGGACACTGTCTGTCAGCAGAATGAGTTTTATTTTTATAGAATAAAAAAAAAAAAAAAAAACACACAAGTGAAGTCACACTACGAGTGTTTAACTTTTTCAGGCAATCACAATATAAGTATACTACTAACTATACTGGTGGTCAGTGTGGTCAGGTCACTGGTCAGTCACACTGGCAGTGGCACTCCTGCAGCAAAAGTGTGCACTGTTTAATTTTAATATAATATGTACTCCTGGCTCCTGCTATAACCTATAACTGGCACTGCAGTAGTGCTCCCCAGTCTCCCCCACAATTATAAGCTGTGTGAGCTGAGCAGTCAGACAGATATATATAATATTATATATAGATAATAGATGATGCAGCACACTGGCCTGAGCCTGAGCAGTGCACACAGATATGGTATGTGACTGACTGAGTCACTGTGTGTATCGCTTTTTTCAGGCAGAGAACGGATATATTAAATAAACTGCACTGTGTGTCTGGTGGTCACTCACTATATAATATATTATGTACTCCTGGCTCCTGCTATAACCTATAACTGGCACTGCAGTAGTGCTCCCCAGTCTCCCCCACAATCATAAGCTGTGTGAGCTGAGCAGTCAGACAGATATATATAATATTATATATAGATAATAGATGATGCAGCACACTGGCCTGAGCCTGAGCAGTGCACACAGATATGGTATGTGACTGACTGAGTCACTGTGTGTATCGCTTTTTTCAGGCAGAGAACGGATATATTAAATAAACTGCACTGTGTGTCTGGTGGTCACTCACTATATAATATATTATGTACTCCTGGCTCCTGCTATAACCTATAACTGGCACTGCAGTAGTGCTCCCCAGTCTCCCCCACAATTATAAGCTGTGTGAGCTGAGCAGTCAGACAGATATATATAATAAATTACCAATAAACAAAAAATAGCGCTGGGAAACTGGATAGAGTAGACTAACAATTTAATACAGAATTAAAATTTCATATATACTGTTTACAACAGATAATAAAAATAACCTTATATACGGTTGAAATTTAGGGCATAATATAGCACTGCATAAAATTTAAAAAGTCCCATATATTTAGTATGGATGAAATACTGTTGGCCGGTACTCAAATGAGCCAATTAGTCCCCAAAATTCGTGCCACAGTCCAGGAACAATTTTAAGCGAATAGTGATATTACCAACTGCTGTTAGAAATGACCTGGTTAGCTTGGTTCAAGTTGCTGCTTGGTCCATTTGGTCGCTCAGGTCCCAATTTAAGCAGGAAATCAATTCGCTGATGGCAGGGTTCCTATATCCGACTTCTAGGCGTTAATGGGGGTATGAGGAATGAGAGTCCAGCCAATCCACCGACGCGTTTCGCTGTTAGGCACAGCTTTCTCAAGGTGATAGAGTTGCAGTGACTGTATGCCCTTTATATAGCAGTGCTAATAGCCCATGTGTAACAGGTGTGTGAAATTACAACATAATAAACAATGTATAAATTAAAATTCTATCCAGTTTCCTAATAAAGTGACAGACTTGGAGACTAAAAAAACGTAAAAACAACTTGTTTTGCTAAATGCAAAGTACGTTTTTTATATGAACAACAAATTTAGTGTAGTTGTACTCTGGTTTCCGATCATGTGATCACCAGATGATTTCCTATACTTGGAGCGCTAAATCGCTCTCATTTCCTTAATAGGAGACAATCATATATGTCCAAATGGGATTATAATAAAGGTACAGAAACTCCCAAAAATGGAGACTTATTAAAATCAGATTTCCTAACTTTAGAAGATCTATTAAAGCAAGAAACCAAACATTGGTTGGATAGCACAAATTTACAGAAGTATGTTGATAAAAAAATCATACCTAGGGGACTGCGCCTATTCAAACCCTCTATTTTTCAGGACATACCAGAATTCCAAGATGAATGGGAAGGCATTCTAGACAAATGCTCACTCAGTCTCATGGAAGTGGTGATTAAATATAGGAATAAAAAAGTAGATCAATTGGTTACTGAAATAGATACAATAAAGAAAAAATTAGAGGTTTCTAAAACAACACAAGAGTATATAGAAAGAGATCGTATAACAGCAGAAAAGGTTTTGAAATTTGAACTGACAATTACTGAGTCAAAATGTTCTAAATTTAAACGTGATCTAGATGACTACAAAAATGGTAGCGTGAGGTCCTTTAAAAACAAATATAGGACATCTATGGACACTAATGAAAAGTCCACTAAAGATACAAATTGGAGACAGGAAAAACCATCTAGAAATAATGTTACCAGATCACCCCATACATCTACTGAGACTTCCCATTATGTAGGCCCAAATAGTAGATTCCATCAGACAGGAGCACGTCCAAAAGGACAATACACTGGGGGATATAAAGATACAAATGATAGCATTCCAGCTTCCTTCTCATTCCTCATACCCCCATTAACGCCTAGAAGTCGGATATAGGAACCCTGCCATCAGCGAATTGATTTCCTGCTTAAATTGGGACCTGAGCGACCAAATGGACCAAGCAGCAACTTGAACCAAGCTAACCAGGTCATTTCTAACAGCAGTTGGTAATATCACTATTCGCTTAAAATTGTTCCTGGACTGTGGCACGAATTTTGGGGACTAATTGGCTCATTTGAGTACCGGCCAACAGTATTTCATCCATACTAAATATATGGGACTTTTTAAATTTTATGCAGTGCTATATTATGCCCTAAATTTCAACCGTATATAAGGTTATTTTTATTATCTGTTGTAAACAGTATATATGAAATTTTAATTCTGTATTAAATTGTTAGTCTACTCTATCCAGTTTCCCAGCGCTATTTTTTGTTTATTGGTAATTTGTTGTGGGGGTCTCACTAACCCCGTTTAACTAGCTGCTATAGGAAAAAGCAACTCACTACGAGCGCCAAAGGTAATTACTTAGTAATTCCAATTTTTTGCACATAGATATATATAATATTATATATAGATAATAGATGATGCAGCACACTGGCCTGAGCCTGAGCAGTGCACACAGATATGGTATGTGACTGACTGAGTCACTGTGTGTATCGCTTTTTTCAGGCAGAGAACGGATATATTAAATAAACTGCACTGTGTGTCTGGTGGTCACTCACTATATAATATATTATGTACTCCTGGCTCCTGCTATAACCTATAACTGGCACTGCAGTAGTGCTCCCCAGTCTCCCCCACAATTATAAGCTGTGTGAGCTGAGCAGTCAGACAGATATATATAATATTATATATAGACAATAGATGATGCAGCACACTGGCCTGAGCCTGAGCAGTGCACACAGATATGGTATGTGACTGAGTCACTGTGTGCTGTGTATCGCTTTTTTCAGGCAGAGAACGGATTATAAAGTAAACTGCACTGTCCTCACTAGTAAACTCTCTCCACTCAGTCTCTACACTTCTACAGTAACAGTACTCCTCCTAGTCAGCTCCAGTAAATCTCTCTCAGTCTCTTATAATCTAAATGGAGAGGACGCCAGCCACGTCCTCTCCCTATCAATCTCAATGCACGTGTGAAAATGGCGGCGACGCGCGGCTCCTTATATAGAATCCGAGTCTCGCGATAGAATCCGAGCCTCGCGAGAATCCGACAGCGTCATGATGACGTTCGGGCGCGCTCGGGTTAACCGAGCAAGGCGGGAAGATCCGAGTCGCTCGGACCCGTGAAAAAAAACATGAAGTTCTGGCGGGTTCGGATTCAGAGAAACCGAACCCGCTCATCTCTAGTGCCGACACAGAGGTAGCCACAGCCGTGAACTACCGTACTGTACTGTGTCTGCTGCTAATATAGACTGGTTGATAAAGAGATGTAGTAGTATGTATGTATAAAGAAGAAAGAAAAAAAAACCACGGGTAGGTGGTATACAATTATGGATGGACTGCCGAGTGCCGACACAGAGGTAGCTACAGCCGTGAACTACCGTACTGTGTCTGCTGCGACTGGATGATAAATAATGATATAAAAAATATATATATATCACTACTGCAGCCGGACAGGTATATATATTATATAGTGACGGACCTGCTGGACACTGTCTGTCAGCAGAATGAGTTTTTTATAGAATAAAAAAAAAAACACCACACAAGTGAAGTCACACGACGAGTGTTTAACTTTTTCAGGCAATCACAATATAGTATACTACTAACTATACTGGTGGTCAGTGTGGTCAGGTCACTGGTCAGTCACACTGGCAGTGGCACTCCTGCAGCAAAAGTGTGCACTGTTTAATTTTAATATAATATGTACTCCTGGCTCCTGCTATAACCTATAACTGGCACTGCAGTGCTCCCCAGTCTCCCCCACAATTATAAGCTGTGTGAGCTGAGCACAGTCAGATATATAATATATACATAGATGATGCAGCACACTGGGCTGAGCAGTGCACACAGATATGGTATGTGACTGTCTTGTACTCCTGGCTCCTGCTATAACCTATAACTGGCACTGCAGTGCTCCCCAGTCTCCCCCACAATTATAAGCTGTGTGAGCTGAGCACAGTCAGATATATAATATATACATAGATGATGCAGGCATGCAGCACACTGGGCTGAGCAGTGCACACAGATATGGTATGTGACTGAGTCACTGTGTGTACCGTTTTTTTCAGGCAGAGAACGGATATATTAAATAAAACAACTGTACTGCTGGTGGTCACTGTGGTCAGTCACTAAACTCTGCACTCTCTTCTACAGTATCAGCCTCAGGTCAATCTCTCTCTCTCTCTCCTAATCTAAATGGAGAGGACGCCAGCCACGTCCTCTCCCTATCAATCTCAATGCACGTGTGAAAATGGCGGCGACGCGCGGCTCCTTATATAGAATCCGAGTCTCGCGAGAATCCGACAGCGTCATGATGACGTTCGGGCGCGCTCGGGTTAACCGAGCAAGGCGGGAAGATCCGAGTCGCTCGGACCCGTGAAAAAAAACATGAAGTTCGTGCGGGTTCGGATTCAGAGAAACCGAACCCGCTCATCTCTAATTGTGGGTAATTCAGACCTGATCGCTAGGGTGTGTTTTTTGCATCCCTGTAATCAGGTAGTTGCCGCCTACAGCGGAAGGGAAAATTTGCTGTGCAGGTGTGTGATCACATGTGCACAAGAGCTGCACAGCTCAGCACTTACTCAGCCATTGAGGTGACGTCACAAATCCTCCCACAAAACGCCGGGTCCCTCCAGTGTTTTTCCGGACACTCCCTAGAAACATTCAGTTGCCACCCACACAAACACCCTCTTCTTGTCAATCTTCTTGTGATCTCCGGACCGTCGCACTTACGCATTGTGGCGCATACGCATGTGCAGTGCAGACCAGATTGCCCGCTGGGTGAAAATAAATTGAAGCGATCTGGTCTTAATAAGCCTCAATGTCTATTCACGGGAGACAGAGGGGCTGGGGCATGGCCAGTAGCTCACAGAGCACCTATGATGACAAAAATGGGAGACATGGCTCATGATCGCGATATACCTGCGAAGGTACGCCCTCTACTGATTGACAGGCAGAGGCATTCGCATTTTCTGCGGGGCACCCGGAGAAAATGTAGGCACACGCACAGGATGGACCCTGCGTATATGCCCCCATCCTCTTCATAGTTTTTGCGGTTGGAACGCGTATTACGATCCAAACTGAATTAGGCCCTATATGTCTTATATACACGAGCAGTGTGAAAACATCAATCGATGGGGGTAATTCCAAGATGATCGCAGCAGGAATTTTGTTAGCAGTTGGGCAAAACCATGTGTACTGCAGGGGAGGCAGATATAACATGTGCAGAAAGAGTTAGATTTGGGTGAGTTATTTTGTTTCTGTGCAGGGTAAATACTGACTGCTTTATTTTTACACTGCAAATTAGATTGCAGATTGAACACACCACACCCAAATCTAACTCTCTCTGCACATGTTAAATCTGCCTTCCCTGCAGTGCACATAGGTGGTCATTCCGAGTTGTTCGCTCGGTAATTTTCTTCGCATCGCAGCGATTTTCCGCTTAATGCGCATGCGCAATGTTCACACTGCGACTGCGCCAAGTAAATTTGCTATGCAGTTAGGAATATTACTCACGGTTTTTTCATCGTTCTGGTGATCGTAATGTGATTGACAGGAAGTGGGTGTTTCTGGGCGGAAACAGGCCGCTTTAGGGGCGTGTGGGAAAAAATGCTACCGTTTCTGGGAAAAACGCGGGAGTGGCTGGAGAAACGGAGGAGTGTCTGGGCGAACGCTGGGTGTGTTTGTGACGTCAAACCAGGAACGACAAGCACTGAACTGATCGCACTGGCAGAGTAAGTCTCGAGCTACTCAGAAACTGCACAGAGATGTCTTATCGCAATATTGCAAATCTTTCGTTCGCAATTTTAAGATGCTAAGATTCACTCCCAGTAGGCGGCAGCTTAGCGTGTGCAATGCTGCTAAAAGCAGCTTGCGAGCGAACAACTCGGAATGAGGGCCATGGGGGGTAATTCTGAGTTGATCGCAGCAGGATTTTTGTTAGCAGTTGGGCAAAACCATGTGCACTGCATTTACGAACAGATGATTTTTTTATATAAATTTTAAAATGTTAGTAAATGTGTGTGTTTTTTTCAACCTGGAAGCCCAACATCGATTAAGATCGATCTTAAATAGACCCCTGGGTTTTAAGGATAACCATGGTTGAGTCCAATGGTTAATTCACATTGACCGAAGTTCTAATTAAGTCACCTGTGCTCAAGCATGATATCCTTAAAATCTGGATTGCAATGACAGCATTTTGGAACTATGCCTAAGGGTTTAATTTTTACATTTATCCACTGACAATAAATCGTCCTACAATATCCCTGTAACTGTTATGATTACAGTATTTCACTAAATCATTTAATTTGCTGAACCTTCTGTAAAAAGAAATATTAAGCTGCTGTAATTCCCAGATGCAGCAAATTTGTTAGCTAGTGGGCAAAACCATGTGCACTGCAGGGATGGGGGGGGGGGGGGGCAGATATAACATTTGCAGAGAGATTTAGGTGGGTTATATTGTTTGTGTGCAGGGTAAATACTGGCTGTTTTGTTTTTACACTGCAATTTAGATTTCAGTTTGAACACACCGCACCAAAATCTAACTCTCTCTGCACATATTATACACCCCCCCCCCCCCCCTGCAGTGTACATGGTTTTAGCTAATAAATTTGCTGCTGTGATCAGATCTGAGTTAAGCCCTATGTATTTGGCACTGGCAAAGGGTTAGAGGCCTTGCTGTAGAGCTCACACCTTTCTTATCATGCATTGTAATATTTCCTATGTCCTGATGTTGTGCTCTCTGCTCCATCCAAGTAAACAGCAATGTAGCATGGCTATCAAAGAGCGTGAAGATTGCAGATTTCCTGGGATTAATGCTAAGGAATGCTATTCCAGAGGCTGCTGCTTTAATTCAAGTGTCACTGGGGTTAAATGGTGTTTTTACCTTAAAAACACAGGTAGAGTATATAGTACAGTGGTAAAGTGGGAGCATGTAGTGCTATTGATTACAGATTTGATGGAGCTTAAACATGGATAAGGTCCATGGCTCTGGTTCCATGGAATCTTCCACATTGGAATGCTGCGGAACAAAAAGGATTTCAATATTCAGCTTGCTAGCATTCAATGTACCTGCGGCTTGGCTCTAGCACATGGGTCTTCATCCTGTGGCCCTCCAGCTGCTGTGAAACTACACATCCCAGCATGCCCTGCCACAGTTTTGCTATTAAGGTATGCTAAAACTGAGGCAGGGCATGCTGGGATATGTAGTTCCACAGCAGCTGGAGGGTCTCAGGTTGAAGACCCATGTTCTAGCATGCCTGTTCTATGATGCATGTACCGTAATGTCACAATCAGCTTGGAATGGGGTGTCTAGCAGGCATTTGCTGACAGACACTTGAGGGAGACACACATCAGGAGATACAGCATATCGGAGGTCTTCGATGCCTTTCCAGCAAATGCACACCACCTGCTGCTGGTCTGGACACAAAACAATGCCCACAATCGAAGTCCCAAAATGCCCAACTACAGGATTCATGTAAGTAGTGAATTTAGGAATGAATTTAGAAGTAGGAAATTAAGTTAGTTCACAAGTACATTCAAATTCAGATCTAAAGTCTAGGTAGGCCTCACGTCCTGGCAGCCCCCAGCATTTAAAAATGCATTGATTAGAGGTAGAGAATTAAATGTAGATAAGAAGTAGACATAAAATAAGACTCCACAGAGCAGTTATCAGGTGTCTTTATCAATTGTTGCATTTAAAAAATCAATCAATTAGGGAACACAATGTTGCAACAATGTAACCCTATTTGAAAATAGTACTAAATAAGTTTGTCGGTGTAAGACATCTGCAAAGGCGCATCCAAAACACGCTGGAAAATGCAACTGAATCTGTTTTTGGAGGCTAGAATAGGAAATGTGCATCGGTCCTACAAGTACTGAAAGCTCTTCTCCCATCTCCCTTTTCTGAAAAGCCATTTAATATATGGTTCCCAGATAGGGGACATATCAGATATTGCCTTTCAAAAGCAGCAAATATCATACCACTTCTATTGCCATCAAAGATAAACATTGATTGTTTTCAGATATTGGATTGAAAAAGCAGTCTTTATTGACATAAAGAAGCAAAAAAACATACATAAACATTAGAGATGAGCGGGTTCGGTTTCTTTGAATCCGAACCCGCACGAACTTCACTTTTTTTTCCACGGGTCCGAGCGACTCGGATCTTCCCGCCTTGCTCGGTTAACCCGAGCGCGCCCGAACGTCATCATGACGCTGTCGGATTCTCGCGAGACTCGGATTCTATATAAGGAGCCGCGCGTCGCCGCCATTTTCACTCGTGCATTGAGATTGATAGGGAGAGGACGTGTCTGGCGTCCTCTCCATTAGAATAGAGATAGATAGATTAGATAGAGAGAGATTGTGCAGAGTCGCAGACAGAGTTAGTTTACCACAGTCAGTGACCAGTGCAGTTGCTAGTTAACTTTTATTTAATATAATATATCCGTTCACTTCTCTCTGCTATATCCGTTCTCTGCCTGAAAAAAAAAACGATACACAGCACAGTCAGTCACACAGTGTGACTCAGTCTGTGTGCACTCAGCTCAGCCCAGTGTGCTGCACAGTCATCAATGTATAAATTAAAAGCTTATAATTAATTGTGGGGGAGACTGGGGAGCACTGCAGGTTGTTAGCAGGAGCCAGGAGTACAATTATATTAATTAACAGTGCACACTTTTGCTGCAGGAGTGGTGACCAGTGCCTGACCACCAGTATAGTATTGTTGTATACTACTAATATCTCTTTAAATATCAACCAGTCTATATTAGCAGCAGACACAGTACAGTGCGGTAGTTCACGGCTGTGGCTACCTCTGTGTCGGCACACGGCTGGCAGTCCGTCCGACCAGAATTGTATTATTTATTATTATATACCTACCACCTAACCGTGGTTTTTTTTTCATTCTTTATACCGTCATAGTGTCATCCTAATTGTTACGAGTATACTACTATCTCTTTATCAACCAGTGTACAGTGCGGTAGTTCACGGCTGTGGCTACCTCTGTGTCGGCACACGGCAGGCAGTCCGTCCGACCAGAATTGTATTATTTATTATTATATACCTACCACCTAACCGTGGTTTTTTTTTCATTCTTTATACCGTCATAGTGTCATCCTAATTGTTACGAGTATACTACTATCTCTTTATCAACCAGTGTACAGTGCGGTAGTTCACGGCTGTGGCTACCTCTGTGTCGGCACACGGCAGGCAGTCCGTCCGACCAGAATTGTATTATTTATTATTATATACCTACCACCTAACCGTGGTTTTTTTTTCATTCTTTATACCGTCATAGTGTCATCCTAATTGTTACGAGTATACTACTATCTCTTTATCAACCAGTGTACAGTGCGGTTTTTTTATACCGTGGTTTTTTTATACCGTGGTTTTTTTATACCGTGGTTTTTTTATACCGTGGTTTTTATACCGTGGTTTTTTTATGCCGTGGTTTTTTTATACCGTGGTTTTTTTATACCACCTAACCGTGGCAGTCCGTCCATAATTGTATATATAGTATACTAGTATCCAATCCATCCATCTCCATTGTTTACCTGAGGTGCCTTTTAGTTCTGCCTATAAAATATGGAGAACAAAAAAGTTGAGGTTCCAAAATTAGGGAAAGATCAAGATCCACTTCCACCTCGTGCTGAAGCTGCTGCCACTAGTCATGGCCGAGACGATGAAATGCCAGCAACGTCGTCTGCCAAGGCCGATGCCCAATGTCATAGTACAGAGCATGTCAAATCCAAAACACCAAATATCAGAAAAAAAAAGACTCCAAAACCTAAAATAAAATTGTCGGAGGAGAAGCGTAAACTTGCCAATATGCCATTTACCACACGGAGTGGCAAGGAACGGCTGAGGCCCTGGCCTATGTTCATGGCTAGTGGTTCAGCTTCACATGAGGATGGAAGCACTCAGCCTCTCACTAGAAAAATGAAACGACTCAAGCTGGCAAAAGCACAGCAAAGAACTGTGCGTTCTTCGAAATCCCAAATCCACAAGGAGAGTCCAATTGTGTCGGTTGCGATGCCTGACCTTCCCAACACTGGATGTGAAGAGCATGCGCCTTCCACCATTTGCACGCCCCCTGCAAGTGCTGGAAGGAGCACCCGCAGTCCAGTTCCTGATAGTGAGATTGAAGATGTCAGTGTTGAAGTCCACCAGGATGCGGAGGATATGGGTGTTGCTGGCGCTGGGGAGGAAATTGACCAGGAGGATTCTGATGGTGAGGTGGTTTGTTTAAGTCAGGCACCCGGGGAGACACCTGTTGTCCGTGGGAGGAATATGGCCGTTGACATGCCAGGAGAAAATACCAAAAAAATCAGCTCTTCGGTGTGGAGGTATTTCACCAGAAATGCGGACAACAGGTGTCAAGCCGTGTGCTCCCTTTGTCAAGCTGTAATAAGTAGGGGTAAGGACGTTAACCACCTCGGAACATCCTCCCTTATACGTCACCTGCAGCGCATTCATAATAAGTCAGTGACAAGTTCAAAAACTTTGGGTGACAGCGGAAGCACTCCACTGACCAGTAAATCCCTTCCTCTTGTAACCAAGCTCACGCAAACCACCCCACCAACTCCCTCAGTGTCAATTTCCTCCTTCCCCAGGAATGCCAATAGTCCTGCAGGCCATGTCACTGGCAATTCTGACGAGTCCTCTCCTGCCTGGGATTCCTCCGATGCATCCTTGCGTGTAACGCCTACTGCTGCTGGCGCTGCTGTTGTTGCTGCTGGGAGTCGATGGTCATCCCAGAGGGGAAGTCGTAAGACCACTTTTACTACTTCCACCAAGCAATTGACTGTCCAACAGTCATTTGCGAGGAAGATTAAATATCACAGCAGTCATCCTACTGCAAAGCGGATAACTGAGGCCTTGACATCCTGGGTGGTGAGAAACGTGGTTCCGGTATCCATCATTACTGCAGAGCCAACTAGAGACTTGTTGGAGGTACTGTGTCCCCGGTACCAAATACCATCTAGGTTCCATTTCTCTAGGGTTGCGATACCGAAAATGTACACAGACCTCAGAAAAAGAGTCACCAGTGTCCTAAAAAATGCAGCTGTACCCAATGTCCACTTAACCACGGACATGTGGACAAGTGGAGCAGGGCAGGGTCAGGACTATATGACTGTGACAGCCCACTGGGTAGATGTATGGACTCCCGCCGCAAGAACAGCAGCGGCGGCACCAGTAGCAGCATCTCGCAAACGCCAACTCGTTCCTAGGCAGGCTACGCTTTGTATCACCGGTTTCCAGAATACGCACACAGCTGAAAACCTCTTACGGCAACTGAGGAAGATCATCGCGGAATGGCTTACCCCAATTGGACTCTCCTGTGGATTTGTGGCATCGGACAACGCCAGCAATATTGTGCGTGCATTACATCTGGGCAAATTCCAGCACGTCCCATGTTTTGCACATACCTTGAATTTGGTGGTGCAGAATTTTTTAAAAAACGACAGGGGCGTGCAAGAGATGCTGGCGGTGGCCAGAAAAATTGCGGGACACTTTCGGCGTACAGGCAGCACGTACAGAAGACTGGAGCACCACCAAAAACGCCTGAACCTGCCCTGCCATCATCTGAAGCAGGAGGTGGTAACGAGGTGGAATTCAACCCTCTATATGCTTCAGAGGTTGGAGGAGCAGCAAAAGGCCATTCAAGCCTATACAACTGACCACGATATAGGAGGTGGAATGCACCTGTCTCAAGCGCAGTGGAGAATGATTTCAACGTTGTGCAAAGTTCTGATGCCCTTTGAACTTGCCACACGTGAAGTCAGTTCAGACACTGCCAGCCTGAGTCAGGTCATTCCCCTCATCAGGCTTTTGCAGAAGAAGCTGGAGACATTGAAGGAGGAGCTAAGACAGAGCGATTCCGCTAGGCATGTGGGACTTGTGGATGGAGCCCTTAATTCGCTTAACAAGGATTCACGGGTGGTCAATCTGTTGAAATCAGAGCACTACATTTTGGCCACCGTGCTCGATCCTAGATTTAAAACCTACCTTGGATCTCTCTTTCCGGCGCACACAAGTCTGCTGGGTTTAAAAGACCTGCTGGTGAGAAAATTGTCAAGTCAAGCGGAACGCGACCTGTCAACATCTCCTCCTTCACATTCTCCCGCAACTGGGGGTGCGAGGAAAAGGCTCAGAATTCCGAGCCCACCCGCTGGCGGTGATGCAGGGCAGTCTGGAGCGACTGCTGATGCTGACATCTGGTCCGGACTGAAGGACCTGACAACCATTACGGACATGTCGTCTACTGTCACTGCATATGATTCTATCACCATTGATAGAATGGTGGAGGATTATATGAGTGACCGCATCCAAGTAGGCACGTCACACAGTCCGTACTTATACTGGCAGGAAAAAGAGGCAATTTGGAGGCCCTTGCACAAACTGGCTTTATTCTACCTAAGTTGCCCTCCCACAAGTGTGTACTCCGAAAGAGTGTTTAGTGCCGCCGCTCACCTTGTCAGCAATCGGCGTACGAGGTTACATCCAGAAAATGTGGAGAAGATGATGTTCATTAAAATGAATTATAATCAATTCCTCCGCGGAGACATTGACCAGCAGCAATTGCCTCCACAAAGTACACAGGGAGCTGACATGGTGGATTCCAGTGGGGACGAATTGATAATCTGTGAGGAGGGGGATGTACACGGTGATATATCGGAGGATGATGATGAGGTGGACATCTTGCCTCTGTAGAGCCAGTTTGTGCAAGGAGAGATTAATTGCTTCTTTTTGGGTGGGGGTCCAAACCAACCCGTCATTTCAGTCACAGTCGTGTGGCAGACCCTGTCACTGAAATGATGGGTTGGTTAAAGTGTGCATGTCCTGTTTTGTTTATAGTTACAACATAAGGGTGGGTGGGAAGGGCCCAAGGACAATTCCATCTTGCACCTCTTTTTTCTTTTATTTTTCTTTGCGTCATGTGCTGTTTGGGGAGGGTTTTTTGGAAGGGACATCCTGCGTGACACTGCAGTGCCACTCCTAGATGGGCCCGGTGTTTGTGTCGGCCACTAGGGTCGCTTATCTTTCTCACACAGTCAGCTACCTCATTGCGCCTCTTTTTTTCTTTGCGTCATGTGCTGTTTGGGGAGGGTTTTTTGGAAGGGACATCCTGCGTGACACTGCAGTGCCACTCCTAGATGGGCCCGGTGTTTGTGTCGGCCACTAGGGTCGCTTATCTTTCTCACACACACAGTCAGCTACCTCATTGTGCCTCTTTTTTTCTTTGCGTCATGTGCTGTTTGGGGAGGGTTTTTTGGAAGGGACATCCTGCGTGACACTGCAGTGCCACTCCTAGATGGGCCCGGTGTTTGTGTCGGCCACTAGGGTCGCTTATCTTTCTCACACAGTCAGCTACCTCATTGCGCCTCTTTTTTTCTTTGCGTCATGTGCTGTTTGGGGAGGGTTTTTTGGAAGGGACATCCTGCGTGACACTGCAGTGCCACTCCTAGATGGGCCCGGTGTTTGTGTCGGCCACTAGGGTCGCTTATCTTTCTCACACACACAGTCAGCTACCTCATTGTGCCTCTTTTTTTCTTTGCGTCATGTGCTGTTTGGGGAGGGTTTTTTGGAAGGGACATCCTGCGTGACACTGCAGTGCCACTCCTAGATGGGCCCGGTGTTTGTGTCGGCCACTAGGGTCGCTTATCTTTCTCACACAGTCAGCTACCTCATTGCGCCTCTTTTTTTCTTTGCGTCATGTGCTGTTTGGGGAGGGTTTTTTGGAAGGGACATCCTGCGTGACACTGCAGTGCCACTCCTAGATGGGCACGGTGTTTGTGTCGGCCACTAGGGTCGCTTATCTTTCTCACACACACAGTCAGCTACCTCATTGTGCCTCTTTTTTTCTTTGCGTCATGTGCTGTTTGGGGAGGGTTTTTTGGAAGGGACATCCTGCGTGACACTGCAGTGCCACTCCTAGATGGGCACGGTGTTTGTGTCGGCCACTAGGGTCGCTTATCTTACTCACACAGCGACCTCGGTGCAAATTTTAGGACTAAAAATAATATTGTGAGGTGTGAGGTGTTCAGAATAGGCTGAAAATGAGTGGAAATTATGTTTTTTGAGGTTAATAATACTTTGGGATTAAAATTACCCCCAAATTCTATGATTTAAGCTGTTTTTTAGTGTTTTTTGAAAAAAACACCCGAATCCAAAACACACCCGAATCCGACAAAAAAAACCCGGTGAGGTTTTGCCAAAACGCGGTCGAACCCAAAACACGGCCGCGGAACCGAACCCAAAACCAAAACACAAAACCCGAAAAATTTCCGGCGCTCATCACTAATAAACATTACACACATAAGTACCGTGTTGCAGCACAGCCAAAACACAATACAAATGCTGTCGGTATAGTACAGTTCAAGAACTACAGCACAGGCCAGCCTACACTATAAATCATGAACTGCACTATACATTTAAACAATACAATAATACAACAGTTAATAAGGCTATGGGTGTGGAGTGTAAGAGGGTGAGGGAATCACAAGCCCGAAGCTTTATTGAAAGACAGACACATATAAAGGGAGGATTAATAAATACAAAGACTTTACTATAGAATGTAGTCCAATCCGGTCTTTCAACTCTTCCATAACTGAAAAACAGATAGTGTTCCCAAGCCTTCCATCCTGGAATATCTTCAATCTGTCGCCAATGAAGAAAACAATCCCTCCAGCAGACTCTTCAACCACGATACAAGATCACAGCCAAAAGGGCGAGAAGCAACTACACTTGCGTTTAACCAAAATGGCTAAAACTTAGTGAAGGAAAGTGCAGTGCACCAAAACATAAGCTGACACAATCATGGAGAAAGCGCCAGCATATATGCTCTTCTATCTATATTTTGCAAACCTGCTCTTGTCCCCTCCAGCTGCTCCATGTAGATTTGACGCCTGGCAAGGTGCATAACCCACTGACAAGCAGGCACACTCCTGCATGAGTTTTCACTCTCACTAGCAGGATGATACACATTCATTTGCATGTGCTCCACCTCTGACACACCGCCCACCCAACCACCCAGTCACCAGAGCCACCCACAAGCCAACTGGCTCCGTGATTTAATTTGCACAGTGCAGTCATCCAGGCAGCATGTCCTTCTCAATGGAATAATCTCTGGTTCCATGGAATCTTCCGCATTGGAATGCTGCGGAACAAAAAGGATTTAAACATTCAGCTTGCTAGCATTCAATGTACCTGCGGCTTGGCTCTAGCACATGGGTCTTCATCCTGTGGTCCTCTAGCTGCTGTGAAACTACACATCCCAGCATGCCCTGCCACAGTTTTGCTATTAAGGTATGCTAAAACTGAGGCAGGGCATGCTGGTATATGTAGTTCCACAGCAGCTGGAGGGTCGCAGGTTGAAGACCCATATTCTAGCATGCCTGTTCTATGATGCATGTTCCGTGATGTCACAATCAGCTTGGAATGGTGTGTCTAGCATGCATTTGCTGACAGCCACTTGAGGGAGACACACATCAGGAGATGCAGCATATCGGAGGTCTTCGATGCCTTTCCAGCAAATGCACACCACCAGCTGCTGGTCTGGACACAAAACAATACCCACAATTGAAGGCTCAAAATGCCCAACTACAGGATTAATGTAAGTAGTGAATTTAGGAATGAATTTAGAAGTAGGAAATTAAGTTAGTTCACAAGTACATTCAAATTCAGATCTAAAGTCTAGGTAGGCCTCACGTCCTGGCAGCCCCCAGCATTTAAAAATGCCTTGATTAGAGGTAGGGAATTAAATGTAGATAAGAAGTAGACACAAAATAACACTCCACAGAGCAATTATCAGGTGTCTTTATCAATTGTTGCATTTAAAAAATCAAGCAATTAGGGAACACAATGTTGCGACAATGTAACCCTATTTGCAAAATAGTACTAAATAAGTTTGTCGATGTAAGACATTTGCAAAGGCGCAAACAAAACACGCTGGAAAATGCAACTGAATCTGTTTTTGGAGGTTAGAATAGATGCAGGATCAAGTAGCTCAATGGGTAGGGTGTTTGATTAGAATTCAACAGGTTATAGATTTGAATCCTGGGTATGATAGTTTGAGGTGTTATTTAATAAAGTATGTTTATATATTAGTCACACATGGCTTACTTTTACAAATGGCATGTCACCAGTTAGTGCTGACTGCTGATATGCCATTTGCACAAACACCCCATGTGTGACTGTATATGCAGTTAAGGAGGGCACCCCGGCAATACCACAAACCATTGAGTGTCAAGTATACTAGATATATCTTCATATCTCATGTGCTTTCTCTGAGACCAATCTTGTTATGCCCCTTCCCCACAAGGCATGCGCCTTTTGTCCATATTGCAAAAATGGGGAGGGGAGGGGGGGGGCATATAATTCTCTGTCACAGGGCACCAAAAAGTCTAGTTATGGCTCTGGTATGCATTATGTAATCTGGCAGACCATATCTCCAACACTGGCTGGTTGGAATAGAAATCCGGTTATCTATGTGAGCAAATGACCATCAACGATTTACTCTCAAACACTAGAAAATGGACAAACATGGTCCCCTAAACAAATTGGTTAAATTTTGGGTTTAACCAATTTGTGTAATGACCATTTTTGACCACTTTTCTAGTGTTTGGGAGCAAATGGTTAATTGACATTTGCTACTATACATTACCAGATTTTCATTCCACCCATCCAGACTGGATAGATAGCCTGACAGATAATTGTGTAGTGTACGCCCAGGATAACTGTCAGTTGTGCTTTCTTTTATGACGGCACATAAATGGGTGGGCAGATCCAGAGCAAGCACTGCCCACTCATGCATAGTTGTCAACTGATGTGAAGTTCCAGGGGGCAATCTCAGTTATAAAGAAAAGTATCTGGAAATTGTCCCTAGTTTAAAAAAAAATTAAAAAAAAAATTGATCAACTCCATTTATTTAGTATGATATCCCAGCAGTCAGAACAACATACTTTATTAAATAACACATCTCAAACTACCATACCCAGGATTCAAACCTATAACCTGTTGAATTCTAATCAAACACCCTACCTATTGAGCTATTTGATCCTGCATAAAAATTGTGAACATTATATGAAGCTATTGGTACTTTGCAAAAAAAAAGTATCAGCATTACAACGCAGCAGATCCATGCAGTTTGCAGCCACACACTACATGTATCTGCTCAGCCACAATGCTGATTATTTCTTCACAAAGTACAAGGTGAGCTCCAAACAGAATTCTCTAGCTTAGAATTATACCTTTCTATGCCAAACCTAGAAGTCGGGCCCCCCACCCTGGGATCCCCCAGAGGGAGGCCTGTACCGTCATGCGGCAGGCTTGTCCGTTTTGGAAGCAGGCTGATGGGCAGCCCAGGCTTGCTTCAGTCTGGGCTTGGCAGGTCTGGAAGCATGAGCTTGCTTTGGGTATGCCTGACCTTGGGTACGCTTTACTTGAGGGATGAAAGGGCCAAGGGAAAGTACTTTTAGCCTTCTGCGTGGTAGGAGTCATACGAGGTAGGCAAGCTGTTTTAGCAGTAGCCAGATCAGCTACAATCTTATTGAGGTCTTCTCCAAAGAGAGTGTCTCCCTTGAAAGGAAGCACCTCCAGGGTTTTCTTGGAATCCATATCCACCGACCAGGATCTCAACCAGCTGTATAAAGTATTACCTTGGAACTGGCTCTCCACTCCCCATTATCTGGTTATCATGGCTTCCTCCGCCAGTGTCCAGACTCGCTTGCTGAAGCTCGGCCACTTCTTCCTAGCAGCAGGCTCCTGGATCACTGGGCAGCAGAGGTGCTTGGGAGCCGGAAGGGGGCGGAGCAATTAGGCAGGCAGTTGCAGTGCTGCCCAGCTATCTGTGGTGTGAGAAGAAGCAGGGGCACCCCACCGCTGGCAGTGCTGCAGCTAGCGGTGGTGGCAGCGGCGAGGCTGTTGGGCTGGGTCTTGAAAAAGGTTGAAAGAAGGGTTTTACGGCATGGAATGTACAAACTGCGAGACCCTGCTGGTAGCGCCTTTGTCTATTTAGTAGGAAGGGCACGTAACAGCCGGGGGGCAATGGAGGAAGCCCCTTTAGGGCTGGAGCCCCTTCAGGGCTGGAGCCCGGCGGCAACTGACTCCGTTGTCTCTGGCAGTTCTGCCCCTGGACTAGAGGAATGGTCAAGAACATGGCAACATTTAATGCCAAAAAATGCAAAATCATACACGTCTCAAAAATGCAAAGGCTAACTATAATATTAAGGGCATTATAATGGCAAGAGGAAAGCTATCTAAGTATTACTATTTCAGGTGAGCAATGTAACAAAGCAATAGGAAAGGCAAGTCAGATGCTTGTTTGCATAGGTTAAAGAACCAGTAGCAGAAAAAAGTAATACAGGTTGAGTATCCCATATGCAAATATTCCGAAATACGGAATATTCCGAAATACGGACTTTTTTGAGTGAGACTGAGATAGTGAAACCTTTGTTTTTTGATGGCTCAGTGTACACAAACTTTGTTTAATACTCAAAGTTATTAAAAATATTGTATTAAATGAACTTCAGACTGTGTGTATAAGGTGTATATGACACATGAATGAATTCTGTGAATGTACACACACTTTGTTTAATGCACAAAGTTATAAAAAATATTGGCTAAAATGACCTTCAGGCTGTGTGTATAAGGTGTATATGAAACATAAATGCATTCTGTGCTTAGATTTAGGTCCCATCACCATAATATCTCGTTATGGTATGCAATTATTCCAAAATACAGAAAAATCCGATATCCAAAATTCCTCTGGTCCCAAGCATTTTGGATAAGGGATACTCAACCTGTAATGCCACTGTATAGGTCCTTGGTACAGCCACATTTAGAATCCTGTGTTCAGTTCCAGAAGCCATATCTCCAGAAGGCTGTAAATACATTAGGGCAACTAAAATTGTGCATGGCCTACATCACAAAACTTACCTGGAAATACTAAAAAATGTTGATGTGTATAGTTTGGAGAAGGGAAGAGGGAACATACAGTAATAGAAACATTTAAATATATAGGGAGGAATGTAATAGGGTGTGAGAATCAGAAAGTGAGAGATTTTGTGTTTTTTCCTGTTGTTTTTTTTTTTTTTATTGTTTGTTTTTTAAAGTGGCAATCCTTTACATGGCAAAACCAGGTTGATATTTGCCACCGTGGGCATGTGTAGAAGGGGCACTGCTACTGTTGGCATTATGTGTGTAAGCTGCACTGATATGGTGGTTATGTGTATAAAGGGCACTGCGACTGTGGGTATTATTATTATTATTATTATTATTACATGCGGTGTAATGACAATAAGATAGTGCTACTGTGTGGCGTATTTTGATTTGGGGTGCTATTGTGTGGCCATGCCCCTTCCTTGTGATACCACACCTTCTTTTTTTAAGGAGCGCACTGTCCCTTTATTAAGTATTGGAGAGAGGGCCCAAATTAATAGTTTGCAGGGAGGCGCCAAACACCCTAGCACTGGCCCTTTGGTAGGGGACAGGATTTGCTTCTGCTTGTGCACATATGTTAAGATTGCCAGCCAACAGCACTGGTTTTGCCTATAACACTAACTATAAATATTTTGAATTGGTCCTGGACCACCAATCCAAGGCACCCCTGCAAGTGTCCTGAGGCACCCCAGGGTGCAGTTTGAGAACCACTGGTCTAGTGAGTACCCAGGATAATTATTGTAGCTGGTCTGCGGGTAACAGCTCTCAGATCCACTTCTAGAAAAAATGCAGCAATGTAATTTGAGTGACAAACTGCAGAGATGAACCCTTTCTGTGACTGCTGCACAGGGATCACACAAACTCTATTCATAGGGCTGACTTCACTTAGGGGAGATGTTCTCACCCCGCAAAGAAGTGCGAGTATATACCGCACTTACGGTACCATTGGATTTACAGATATTTTCTTGCAATACACTATGGGGGTCATTCTGAGTTGATTGCTCGCTAGCAGTTTTTAGCAGCCATGCAAACGCATTGTCGCTGCCCACTGGAGAGTGTATATTCACTTTGGAGAAGAGCGAACACTTGAGCAGCCGAGCGCCTGCAAAATCGTTTCAAAATAAGACCAGCACTGTAGTTACACTTCGTGTGCGTTGATTCTAACAACCGAGGGACGGCTTTTGATGTCACACACCCATCCAGCGAATGCCCAGCCACGTCTGCATTTCTTCTGCCACGCCTGCATTTTTCCAAGCACTCCCTGAAAACGGTCAGTTGACACCCAGAAACGCCCTCTTTCTGTCAATCTCCTTGTGGCCTGTTCTGTGATTGGAATAATCGCTAGAACTAGTGCAAAACCACAATGGACTTTGTACCCGTACGATGCGCATGCACATTACGGAGCATGCGCATGCACAGATTAGCCATTTTTTTTCAACTGATTGCTACGCAGCGAACAACGGCAGCAAGCGATCAACTCGGAATGACCCCCTATATACATAGAAACATGGATTTTTACTGCAGGAATTATGGTTAGTTTAGGGGTATCGGTTAGGGTCAACAGAGGTGTAGCTAGGGGTCCAAGCGCCCCTGGCAAAGTAAGGGACTGGCGCCCCCCCTTTCGATAAAGCATTGCAGTCCATTGGCGGTTACCATGTTGGAGCCACAGCAACTGACCCCCTCCCCCACACGCTGCCCTACATCATCGGCTGGGATTCACTGTTGGTGTGAAGCCACTGGGAACATTCTGGTAGCATTAGCAGCAGTCTGTGTCATAGATAGGGAAGGCAGAAGGTTAACTAGCTAATAGCAGTCTGTTGGCAGCAGAGGCTGGGCGGGGGGCTGAGAATGAGCCAACGCTGATCAGTGTCCAGTCTGCTCAGACAAAAATATTTTGTGATCAGGGCTGGTTCTAGACCAAAGGAGCCAATGGCAAAAATTTCCTTTGGCACCCCCCCCCCCCACACACACACACATACACACACACACACACACAAACACACACACACACACACACACACACACACACACACACCCACCAAAAAAGAACATATCCCAGTTTAACATAACGCTATGTGGTGCAAGGTGTGGAGCTGGTCACTTGTATCAGACCTCTGACATTTGCCTTTTCACCCATATTGCATACTTTTTCTTGCAGGTTGTGTCTTAATTCAAGAAGTGTTCTAAGTACTTCAGCTTAGTATCTTTACTGACCCCTCTTTACCCCACACTACATAACTGACCCCTCTATACCCTACACTACATCACTGACCTTTCTATAACCATCACTGCATTACTGACCCCTCTATACAGTACACTGACCTCTATATACCTGCTAGTACATCCCTGATGTCTATATTCCCTAAGCTAAATCCCTGACGCCTCTATTCCCTACGCTACATCCCTGACGCCTCTATTCCCTATGCTACATCCCTGACGCCTCTATACCCTACGCTACATCCCTGATGCCTCTATTCCCTACGCTACATTCCTGATGCCTCTATAACCTACGCTACATCCCTGACGCCTCTATACCCTACGCTACATCCCTGACGCCTCTATACAGTACAATGCATTACTGATCCCTCTAGACCATACATCCTCATTACATCAGAGAGATAGTGAAACACTGGAAAAAATAAGGATAAAGTGGACTACAGAAACTGATGCTCTAAACAAAGGAGAGAGAGAGAAAAGCACAAGGGAAAGTGGGCAATCGGAACACCATAGAGAGAGGAGAGATAGAAATGCCTGAAAAAGTAAAGGGGGTTGGGTATGGCATCCGGCGCTCGGGATTCCAGCAGTCACATGATACCTAATCCTAATCCTAACCCTCTGGGGGGGTGGCGGATAGGGCTAACCCTCAGGGGGTGGCAGCTAGGACTAACCCCCCCCCCCCTCCTAGTGCCTTCCCTAACACCCCCTCCCCCGGTCCTAACCCTCCCTCCAATACTCGCCTTCGGGATGTTGGCTGTCTGTGTGCCGGCACCAGTCTCCCAAGTGGTGTCAGGATTCCAACATCGGTCAAATGACCGCCGGTATACCGTCTGCCGGGATGGTAAATGTATCCTGAGGACAGGTAGTGAGTGTGGAGGGATAGGTGGTTCAGTAAAATGTAACAGCTCAAACTGCGATCATTCACTGATAAATTGATTTATAGCTCTCCCTTTTTAACCATTGCAGTCATAAAAGCAATGTTTTTTAAACTTTTAAATAAAGCTTGTTAGCATCCCCAGCACACTGTATATGCTGGGAGATGTAGTTCTCAATATGAAAACATTTAATTACTGTATGAACTCTAATTCCCCAACTGAAACCTCTCACAAACACACACTCCTAAATCTAGTACACACACACACACACACACACACATTTCCCCAGTACTGACAACTCTCATCACTTCCACACACTGACAACTCCCTCCTGCTCCTCTCCCCACTGACACTGACAGCTCCCTCACAGTCACACACATCCTCCACCCCCCCACCCCCCCCACACACACACTGATAGCACACATGCACAAATCCCCCCCTCCTCGACACTAACTGTCACGGACTGCTTGGGCAGCAGGGGGCAGGCTCTGACTTGAAGTGCTGAAATTCAACAGCTCTCTCGAACTTGCAAGGCATGGCTGTGCAGCTGTCTCCAGCCATCTCCTTGCCCACTGTGTAATTTGTGGCGTTCTCTGATGTTCCCCGCTCTGCCTCTACAACCGGCACATAATGTACAGCAGTGGTGACTCCTGAGTATGGGCCTGGAGAACTCCGCCTACCGGGGGGTAGGGATTAATAATTTCAAAGGGGCAGAGCTAGGAGTGAAGCAGTGGACAGCAGTTGAGGGGCGTTTCAAACTGTAACAGGGTTGGGACAATTTCAGTATCCTTCCCTCACCGTCTAATTGGTCAGTCCCACGCTGATTGCCATAGCGCCCTTTCGAGACTGCAGAACTCTATCCCTTAGCCACGGTTGGCACAGCTGGATGGTGCCCCTGGCAAGTGCCATCCTGGCCAAGGGGTAGATACGCCCCTGAGGGTCAGGGCCAGAAACAGAAATCTCGGGGCCCAGTACACTGATATCTCTGGGGCCCCCTCAACCCCCCTTTAACTTGGCAGAGGGATCTTTAAAAAAAAATGGAGCCTTTGACACGGACCGTCAGTGAGGCCGGCAGGTGGTTTTCATACTGGGCTATCCAGCTCTTCGGTGGCGGTGGCAGGGACATTCAGAAAAGGGCCAGCACAGCAACATGCATAATAATGGCAATACAGTATGGACCACAGGGACTGGACAAAGTGATGGGGTAAAAGGAGGGGGGAGGGTTTATTTGGCCTGTTAATTGTTTTCCTGCTTAAATTGAGCAGTTGGTGGATACACTTTAAAAAGCAATATTGGCACTGTGGCCCCATTATTTCTGTTCTTAATACTTGCCCTAGAGTATCCAAATTTGTTTCACGGCACCCCTAGGCCAAAGTTTTTTTTATTGAGAAATTCAGAAAAAAATATAAAATTAAGTAAATTGTGTTTATAGCATGTCATCCTCAGGTTCAGTTATGTTGTGAGGGAATGGTTTTGCCAATTTAATAAAGTATAAATAATTTTAATTGGTCCTGGACCACCAAACTATGCTACCAGTGCAAGAACCCCAGTTTGGAAACTACTGCCATAAAATAAACCTTTTTTGTTTTTTTTAAACTACATGTAATACACCTCAGAGCTCAGTTCCTAAAAGGTTTTAAACCCTTGCATACAGTAAACTACACATATTTAAAAATCCTACACCGGGCACAAGTGCTCACGGGCCAATTTCATGGCAGTCTCGGATAGGAGGGCATTGTGGATTCACCAAGGGAATGCTGATGCTGACTCCAAGAAGAAAGGGAGTCTCTTCCCTATGAAGGTGAAGCCTTGTTTGGCGACGGCCTAGTTAATTTGATCTCGGCAGCTCCCGCAGGTAAGTCATCCTTCTTGCCCTATGTTCCCTCTCAACGGATGAAGACGCATCATTATCTGACGCAGTCATTTCGGCCCAATAGATATGCAAGAAGTTAAGATTCTCCCAGGGCAAGGCTCACCCATTGCACTCTGGGTGTGCTGCTCCTGCGATTTCCCCAAATGTGGGAAACTTGACTGCATAATTTGTGTTTCCCCTGGTCGGCTCTCGTATAATTCAGATCTCTTTGTCTCAGGTCTCTCTCCAGCCTAGTTTGCTGTCTGTTTCCACTTCTCTTTTCTTGAGCCGCTCCCTTCTATGCCCTTGCGCACTATCCTGACTTCTCCCGTATGCTTAATTTGTGCCTTCCAACGCACAATGCGAACTACAGGTAGTGCTGCAGGGCCCACACCCTTTTACTTGCCTTACAGAGCAGCTCTGGAGCTGTTACAGTGCCCAGCTGCTGCAAGAAATCAGCTTGAATGCTTCAGGGGCTGGGGCATAGCCAACATGAGCCCCACACCGAAGGAGGGTGGAGGTGTTTAATGCGATAATCCTGTCTTCCAAGACCAGAATCTCACTCCATTGGTGGCTGCACAGTTCTCACCTCCTAGAGGGGCGATGGTTCGGGATCCAGGACTGGATCCTAGGGACCAAGGATGCAACCCTCCGAGGCTGGGAAGCAGTCACACAGGGGGAAAACATCCAAGGAAGATGGTCAAGTCAGGAAAGTTGTCTCCACATAAATGTTCTGGAGTTAAGGGCCATTTAATAACTGCAGACACAGTACGCACTGGGACGGGTGCCCAGCATCCTCTACGGACTAAGAGAAAAGGATTTACCGGTAGGTATTAAAATCCTATTTTCTCTAACGTCCTAGAGGATGCTGGGGACTCCGTAAGGACCATGTGGATAGACAGGCTCCGCAGGAGACATGGGTACTTTAAGAAAGACTTTAGTTCTGGGTGTACACTGGCTCCTCCCTCTATGCCCCTCCTCCAGACCTCAGTTTGATACTGTGCCCAGTGGAGACTGAGTGCTTTTCAGGAGCTCTCCTGAGCTTTCTGACAGAAAGTATTTTGTTAGGTTTTTAATTTTCAGGGAGCACTGCTGGCAACAGACTCCCTGCATCGAGGGACTGAGGGGAGAGAAGCAGCCCTACTCTCTGAGTTGCAAGGTCCTGCTTCTTAGGCTACTGGACACCATTTGCTCCAGAGGGATTGGTACACAGGATCTCACCCTCGCCGTCCGTCCCAGAGCCGCGCCTCCGTCCCCCTCGCAGAGCCGGAAGTTAGAAGCCGGGTGAGTATGAGAAGAAAAGAGGACTTCAGAGGCGGCAGAAGATTTCATGATCTTCACTGAAGTAACGCACAGCACTGCAGCTGTGGGCCATTGCTCCCATACACCTCACATACTCCGGTCACTGTAAGGGTGCAGTGCGCAGGGGGGTGGGGGGTGGGCGCCCTGGGCAGCAATATAAACCTCTTTTTGGCATAAATATAACACATATACAGCTGGGCACTGTATATATGTATGAGCCCCCGCCAATTTTACAGTTTAAGAGGGACAGAAGCCCGCCGCCGAGGGTGCGGGGCTTCTCCCTCAGCACTCACCAGTGCCATTTTTTCTTCACAGCACCGCTGAGAGGAAGCTCCCCGGACTCTCCCCTGCTTATACCATGGTAGACAAGAGAGTTGAAAAGAGGGGGGGGGGGGGGGCACATAATTTGGCGCAAATTACATACAGCAGTACTACTGGGCAAACATTAAGTTACTGTGTTATTCCTGGGTTATATACCACTGGGGTGTGTGCTGGCATACTCTCTCTCTGTCTGTCTCTCCAAAGGGCGTTGTGGGGAAACTGTCTTCAGAAAAAGCATTCCCTGTGTGTGTGGTGTGTCGGTACACGTGTGTCGACATGTCTGAGGAAGAAGGCTATATTAGAGAGGAGCAGGAGCAAATGAATGTGGTGTCTCCGCCGACAGCTGATTGGATGGATATGTGGAATGTTTTAAATGCTAGTGTAAACTCATTGCACAAAAGATTAGACAAGGCTGAAGCTTTGGGACAGTCAGGGTCTCAACCCATGCCTGATCCTATGTTGCAGGGACTGTCAGGGTCTCATAAGCGCCCACTATCCCAGATTGTTGGCACAGATACCGACACGGATTCTGACTCCAGTGTCGATTACGATGATGCAAAGTTACAGCCAAAATTGGCAAAATCCATTCGATATATGATTATGGCAATAAAAGATGTTTTGCACATCACAGAGGAACCCCCTGTCCCTGACAAGAGGGTACATATGTACAAGGGAAAGAAGCCTGAGGTAACCTTTGAGGAGGTCACACGAGCTGAACGAGTTATGTGAAAAAGCTTGGGAATCTCCAGATAAAAGACTGCAGATTTCCAAAAGGATTCTTATGGCGTATCCTTTCCCATCAATGGATAGGTTACGATGGGAATCCTCCCCTAGGGTGGACAAAGCATTAACACGCTTATCCAAGAAGGTAGCCCTCCCGTCCCAGTATATGGCTACCCTCAAAGAGTCTGCTGACCGCAAACAGGAGATAACCCTGAAGTCCATTTATACACATTCAGGTACCTTACTCAGACCGGCAATTGCATCGGCCTGGGTGTGTAGTGCTGTAGCGGCATGGACGGATACCTTATCTGAGGGGATGGATACCCTAGATAAGGATACTATTTTATTGACCCTGGGGCATATAAGAGATGCTGTCCTATATATGTGTGTGTATGCAAACTACAGGTGGTGCTGCAGGGCTCACACCCTTTTACTTGTCTTGTAGAGCAACTCTGGAGCTGTTACTGGGTCCAGCTGCTGCAAGAAATCAGCTTAAATGCTTCAGGGGCTGGGGCATGGCCAACATGAGCCCCACACTGATGGGGGATGGGGGTGTATAAAGCGATTTAGGGGTCATCCAAGCGCAACCCCACAAAGGCCGCCATGCCCTGCGTGACCCTTTTCTCTTTTCATATGCAGACGAGGGTTGCAGCCAACTATGCCCACTGCTTGGATGACATCACCATATGCAAATCCATCTGCTGCAGGCCTTCCCCCAGGAATGCTTGCACTAGTTGTTGCATTTGGTTTGTTGTTTGGGGGTGCTTCAGTATTAGGCAGCCTTCTGCCCTCCCACATTCGTCTGAAATTGTGTTCTCCCTGCAGTTGTTGTCCCCAGATGAGAGTTCCCTTGTGCTTCCTCTGTTGAATCTCCTTAACTTGACAGGGGTGTGCCAGAGCAGCCGCCCTCCACAGCCCTATCCCAACACATACTTATCTTGCATATGAGATCTCTTGATCATGAAGATAGTTCTCACAGGGTGAGGTTCATCCATTACATTTTAAAGTAGGAAGGTACAAATTACATATTCAAATTACATATATGTGCTGGATTCAAATGTTTCCCCCCCTTCCTTTCTCAATTGTGCCCATCAGCAGCTATTCTTATGTTGCTGCCAATGGGTGTGACACATTCATTTCTTCTGTGGGGTACACTGGACTCCACAAGGATTCACATTGGGGTGTAGAGTAGGATCTTGATCTGAGGCACCAACAGGCTCAAAGCTTTTGACTGTTCCCAAGATGTTTAGTGCCCCCTCCTCTATAACCTCACTTCCATGAACAGGGAGCTCAGTTTGTAGTTGGTGCCTTCAGTAGCAGGCCACTTAACATGGGGCTGCCTCAGGCAGCCTATTCTTAGCTATTAATTTTGGCAAGAAAAGAAGAACTTTTTTTATAAGAATCTACAAGGGCTGCAGCAGGCTAGGTCTAATAGACCTCTTTACTGCAGCTCCATCACTCCCAGTGGCGCAGTATACTCCCGTGCCCCGGTTGCTGGGTCACTTGCAGCAGAGGCTCCGGTTTCTTCCTAAGGTCAGTCACACACACACACACCGCCCTCCGGGATCACGAGGCCGCTGATGGGGGCGGGCCGTGTGCTCACTGGCGTGGACACTGATTACTGGGCAGCCGCTCCACTAGCCACCAGGGACAGTTAAGGAGCACAGCTCTGGGGTTTTTTCTCCTATATTAACCCCATTTTGTACTACCCGCAGTGCATTGTGATAGATAATGGGGCCTGATTCAGGTTGGATTGCAATCCAACTGCAAAAACTGCTAAGAGCATACGCATCCGCCTGCATTTTCTGCGGCACCCCGCAGATAATGCGATCGCCTCTGCATGTCAATCGGTGCAGGGGGGGGGGAGGGGGGTCAACAACACTTCATTTCCAAGTCGGAGATGGAGCGGTGTGGGGGCACGGTTTCAAAATGGGGTCGGCAACGGAGAAACAGGAGGCGTGGTCAGAGCAGCTGCATGACATCACATGGGCCAGACTCTGCCAGTGGAGCCCCAGCGTCATGCGGTAGATTTTGTAGAGGCCGGGAGGACTTCTGTTCCTGGGAACTAGCTGTGTTGTGCAGCTTTATTCCTCTGCACCTACCTCTGGCAAGAAAGGACGCACCTCGCACTTTCTTGTTTCTTTGTGACCGAAAGGACTGCATTTGATAATGCGGAGCTTTCTTATGCTGTGAGGGAACATAAGGTAAAAAATTTGATTTTCCAGCTGTAGCTGTGCGTGTTAATGCTTTGTCCATCCTAGGGGAGGATTCCCATCGTAACCTGTCCGTTGATGGGAAAGGATACGCCATAAGAATCCTTTTGGAAATCTGCAGTCTTTTATCTGGAGATTCCCAAGCTTTTTCACATAACTCGTTCAGCTCGTGTGACCCCCTCAAAGGTTACCTCAGGCTTCTTTCCCTTGTACATATGTACACTCTTGTCAGGGACAGGGGGTTCCTCTGTGATGTGCAAAACATCTTTTATTGCCATAATCATATATCGAATGGATTTTGCCAATTTTGGCTGTAACTTTGCATCATCGTAATCGACACTGGAGTCAGAATCCGTGTCGGTATCTGTGTCAACAATCTGGGATAGTGGGCGCTTATGAGACCCTGACAGTCCCTGCAACATAGGATCAGGCATGGGTTGAGACCCTGACTGTCCCAAAGCTTCAGCCTTGTCTAATCTTTTGTGCAATGAGTTTACACTAGCATTTAAAACATTCCACATATCCATCCAATCAGGTGTCAGCGGAGACACCACATTCATTTGCTCCTGCTCCTCTCTATTATAGCCTTCTTCCTCAGACATGTCGACACACGTGTACCGACACACCACACACACAGGGAATGCTTTTTCTGAAGACAGTTTCCCCACAAGGCCCTTTGGAGAGACAGAGAGAGAGTATGCCAGCACACACCCCAGCGCTATATAACCCAGGAATAACACCGTAACTTAATGTTTGTCCAGTAGCGCTGCTGTATGTAATTTGCGCCGAATTATGTCCCCCCCCCTCTCTTTTCAACCGTCTTCTCTACCGTGGTATAAGCAGGGGAGAGTCCGGGGAGCTTCCCCTCAGCGGTGCTGTGGAGAAAAAATGGCGCTGGTGAGTGCTGAGGGAGAAGCCCCGCCCCCTCGGCGGCGGGCTTCTGTCCCGCTTAAACTGTAAAATTGGCGGGGGCTCATACATATATACAGTGCCCAGCTGTATATATGTTATATTTTTGCCAAAAAGAGGTTTATATTGCTGCCCAGGGCGCCCCCCCTGCGCCCTGCACCATTACAGTGGCCGGATTATGTGAGGTGTATGGGAGCAATGGCGCACAGCTGCAGTGCTGTGCGTTACCTCAGTGAAGATCATGAACTCTGTGGAGCCCGTGTATCCCCATGGTCCTTACAGAGTCCCCAGCTACCTCTAGGACGGTAAATCCTTTTCTCTTAGTCTGAAGAGGATGCTGGGCACCCGTCCCAGTGTGTACTGTGTCTGCAGTTATTAAATGGCCCTTAACTCCAGAACATTTATGTGGAGACAACTTTCCTGACTTGACCATCTTCCTTGGACGTTTTCCCCCTGTGTGACTGCTCCCCAGCCTCGGAGGGTTGCATCCGTGGTCCCTAGGATCCAGTCCTGGATCCCGAACCATCGCCCCTCTAGGAGGTGAGAACTGTGCAGCCACCAATGGAGTGAGATTCTGGTCTTGGAAGACAGGATTATCCTCCGATGCATGTGTAGGTGGGATCCGGACCACTTGTCCAACAGGTTCCACTGGAACACTCTGGCGTGGAACCTGCCAAACTGAATGGCCTCGTAGGCCACAACCATCTTCCCCAGCAACCGAATGCATTGATGGATTAACACTCTTGCTGGTTTCAGAATGTGTTTGACCAGACTCTTGATCTCCATAGCCTTTCCACTGGAAGAAAACCTCTTCTGTGTCCAGTATGACTCCCAAAAACAACAACCGCGTCATTGGGACCAACTGCGGTTTTGGCAAGTTTAGGAGCCAACCATGTTGTTGAAGAACTGTCAGGGAGAGTGCAATGTTTTGCACCAACTGGTCCCTGGATCTCGCCTTTATCAGGAGATCATCCAAGTATGGGATAATTGTGACTCCTTGCTTGCGAAGGAGAACCATCATTTCCGCCATCATCCTGGTGAAAATCCTCGGAGCTGTGGACAGACCAAACGGCAACGTCTGAAATTGGTAATGACAATCCTGAATTGCAAACCTTAGGTAGCTTGATGCAGTGGCTAAATGGGAACATGTAAGTAGGCATCCTTTATGTCTACCAAAACCATGAAATCTCCTTCCTCCGGACTGGAGATCACTACCCTGAGAGATTCCATCTTGAAATTGAATTTCTTTAGGAAGAAATTGAGGGATTTCAGATTTAAGATTGGTCTGACTGAGCCGTCCGGCTTCGGGACCACGAAGAGGCTTGAATAAAAACCTTCTCCCTGCTGACTAAGGCCAATTTGAACAATCAGTGAGGGGGAACGTCTTGAAACCCCAGTTTGTACCCTTGGGACACTATTTGTAAAACCCACGAGTCCAGGTCCGAATGAATCCAGAACTGACTGAAGAGTTTTAGACGTGCCCCCACTGGTGTGGGCTCCTGCAAGAAAGCCCCAGCGTCATGCAGTGGATTTGTCAGAAGCAGAGGACAATCTCTGCTCCTGCGATCTTGAAGAGGCTATAGACCTCTTCTTTCTCCTTCCTCTACCTGCAAAGAAAAGGGAATCTTAACTTCTTGCATATCTATTGGGCCAAAATGACTGCGTTAGATAATGATGCGTCTTCATCCGTTGAGAGGGAACATAGGGCAAGAAGGTTGACTTACCTGCGGGAGCTGCCGAGATCAAATTAACTAGGCCGTCGCCAAACAAGGCTTCACCTTCATAGGGAAGAGACTCCCTTTCTTCTTGGAGTCAGCATCAGCATTCCCTTGGTGAATCCACAATGCCCTCCTATCCGAGACTGCCATGAAATTGGCCCGTGAACTCAATGTTTTTTTCCTGGGTCATATAGTGCTGGGGTGTGTGCTGGCATACTCTCTCTCTCTGTCTCTCCAAAGGGCCTTGTTGGGGAACTGTCCTCAGATAGGAGGATTCCCTGAGTGTATGGTGTGTCGGTACACGTGTGTCGACATGTCTGAGGTAGAAGGCTCTCCTAGAGAGGAGCAGGAGCAAATTAATGTGGTGTCTCCGTCGACAACGCCGACACCTGTCTGGATGGATATGTGGAATGTTTTAAGTGCTAATGTAAACTTATTGCACAAGAGATTAGACAAAGCTGAAGCTAGGGAACAGTCAGGGAGTCAACCCATGCCTGTCCCTATGTCGCAGGGACCTTCGGGGTCTCAAAAGCGCCCACTATCCCAAATAGTTGACACAGATACCGACACGGATTCTGACTCCAGTGTCGACTACGATGATGCAAAGTTACAGCCAAAATTGGCTAAATGTATTCGATATATGATTATTGCAATAAAAGATGTTTTGCACATCACAGAGGAACCCCCTGTCCCTGACACGAGGGTACACATGTATAAGGGAAAGAAACCTGAGATAACCTTTCCCCCCTCACATGAGTTGAACGAATTATGTGAAAAAGCTTGGGAATCTCCAGACAAAAAGCTGCAGATTTCCAAAAGGATTCTTATGGCGTATCCTTTCCTGCCAATGGACAGGATACGGTGGGAATCCTCCCCTAGGGTGGATAAATCATTGACACACTTATCCAAAAAGGTAGCGCTGCCATCCCAGGATACGGCTACCCTCAGGGACCCTGCTGACCGCAAGCAGGAGGTTACCCTAAAGTCCATTTACACACATTCTGGTACCTTACTCAGACCGGCAATTGCGTCGGCCGGGGTTGTAGCGCGGTAGCAGCATGAACAGATCCCTTATTAGCAGAGATTGAGACCCTAGATAAGGATGCTATGTTATTGACCATAGGGCATATAAAAGATGCTGTCCTATATATGAGAGATGCTCAAAGAGACATTAGTCTACTGGGTTCTAGAATAAACGCTATGTCGATTTCTGCTAGACGAGTCCTATGGACCCGGCAATGGACAGGTGATGCCGACTCAAAAAGGCATATGGAGGTTTTACCTTACAGGGGTGAGGAATTGTTTGGGGAAGGTCTCTCGGACCTAGTCTCCACAGCTACAGCTGGTAAATCAAATGTTTTGCCTTATATTCCCTCACAGCCTAAGACAGCACCACATTATCAAATGCAGTCCTTTCGATCACAGAGAAACAAGAAAGTACGAGGTGCGTCCTTTCTTGCCAGAGGTAAGGGCAGAGGGAAAAAGCTGCACAACACAGCTAGTTCCCAGGAACAGAAGTCCTCCCCGGCCTCTACAAAATCCACTGCATGACGCTGGTGCTCCGCTAAAGGAGTACGCCCCAGTGGGGACACGTCTTCGAGTTTTCAGCCACATCTGGGTTCATTCGCAGGTGAATCCCTAGGCAATAGAAATTGTTTCTCAGGGTTACAAGCTGGAATTCGAAGAGGTGCCTCCTCGCCGGTTTTTCAAATCGGCCCTACCATCTTCTCCCCTGGAAAGGGAGATAGTGTTAAATGCAATTCACAAATTGTATCTTCAACAGGTGGCGGTCAAGGTTCCCCTGCTTCAACAAGGAAGGGAAAATTATTCGACCCTGTTTGTAGTCCCGAAACCGGACGGTTTGGTCAGACCCATATTAAATTTAAAATCCCTGAACCTATACTTGAAAAGGTTCAAGTTCAAGATGGAATCGCTAAGAGCGGTCATCGCCAGCCTAGAGGGGGGGGGGATTTTATGGTATCTCTGGACATAAAGGAGGCATACCTTCATGTACCCATTATCCACCTCATCAGGCGTACCTAAGATTTGTGGTACAGTATTGTCATTACCAATTTCAGACGTTGCCGTTTGGTCTCTCCAGAATTTTCCCCGAGAATTTTCACCAAGGTAATGGCGGAAATTATGGTGCTCCTGCAAAAGCAAGGTGTCACAATTATCCCGTACTTGAACGATCTCCTCATAAAAGCGAGATCAAGAGAGCAGTTGCTGAACAGCGTATAACTTTCACTGAAGGTGTTACAGCAACACAGCTGGATTCTCAATATCCCGAAGTCGCAGTTGGTTCCTACGACTCGTCTGACTTTGCTTGGGCATGATTCTGGATACGGACCAGAAAAAGGTTTATCTTCCGATAGAAAAGGCCCAGGAACTCATGACTCTGGTCAGGAACCTATTGAAACCAAAGGGTGTGGAGTGTAAGAGGGTGAGGGACTCACAAGCCCGAAGCTTTATTGAAAGACAGACACATATAAAGGGAGGATTAATAAATACAAAGATATCCTTTACTATAGAATGTAGTCCAATCCGGTCTTTCAACTCTTCCAGAACTGAAAAACGGATAGTGTTCCCAAGCCTTCCATCCTGGAATATCTTCAGTCTCTCGCCAAAGAAGAAAACAATCCCTCCAGCAGACTCTTCAACCACGATACAAGATCACAGCCAAAAGGGCGAGAAGCAACTACACTTGCGTTTAACCAAAATGGCTAAAACTTAGTGGAGGAAAGTGCAGTGCACCAAAACATAAGCTGACACAATCATGGAGAATGCGCCAGCATATATGCTCTTCTAACAAGGGCCCTCATTCCGAGTTGTTCGCTCGGTAAAAATCTTCGCATCGCAGCGATTTTAAGCTTAATGCACATGCGCAATGTCTGCACTGCGACTGCGCCAAGTAAATTTGCTATGCAGTTAGGAATTTTACTCATGGCATTTTCATCGTTCTGGCGATCGTAATGTGATTGACAGGAAATGGGTGTTACTGGGCGGAAACAGGCCGTTTTATGGGCGTGTGGAAAAAACGCTACCGTTTCCGGAAAAAACGCAGGAGTGGCCGGAGAAACGGAGGAGTGTCTGGGCGAACGCTGGGTGTGTTTGTGACGTCAAACCAGGAACGACAAGCACTGAACTGATCGCAGATGCCGAGTAAGTCTGAAGCTACTCAGAAACTGCTACGAGGTGTGTAATCGCAATATTGCGAATACATCGTTCGCAATTTTAAGATGCTAAGATTCACTCCCAGTAGGCGGCGGCTTAGCATGAGCAAATCTGCTAAAATCCGCTTGCGAGCGAACAACTCGGAATGAGGGCCTATATTTTGCAAACCTGCTCTTGTTCCCTCCAGCTGCTCCATGTAGATTTGACGTCTGGCAAGGTGCATAACCCACTGACAAGCAGGCACACTCCTGCATGAGTTTTCACTCTCACTAGCTGGATGATACACATTCATTTGCATGTGCTCCACCTCCGACACACCGCCCACCCAACCACCCAGTCACCAGAGCCACCCACAAGCCAACTGGCTCCGTGATTTAATTTGCACAGTGCAGTCATCCAGGCAGCATGTCCTTCTCAATGGAATAATCTCTGGTTCCATGGAATCTTCCGCATTGGAATGCTGCGGAACAAAAATGATTTAAACATTCAGCTTGCTAGCATTCAATGTACCTGCGGCTTGGCTCTAGCACATGGGTCTTCATCCTGTGGCCCTCCAGCTGCTGTGAAACTACACATCCCAGCATGCCCTGCCATAGTTTTGCTATTAAGGTATGCTAAAACTGAGGCAGGGCATGCTGGGATATGTAGTTCCACAGCAGCTGGAGGGTCGCAGGTTGAAGACCCATGTTCTAGCATGCCTGTTCTATGATGCATGTTCCGTGATGTCACAATCAGCTTGGAATGGGGTGTCTAGCATGCATTTACTGACAGCCACTTGAGGGAGACACACATCAGGAGATGCAGCATATCGGAGGTCTTCGATGCCTTTCCAGCAAATGCACACCACCAGCTGCTGGTCTGGACACAAAGCAATGCCCACAATTGAAGGCTCAAAATGCCCAACTACAGGATTAATGTAAGTAGTGAATTTAGGAATGAATTTAGAAGTAGGAAATTAAGTTAGTTCACAAGTACATTCAAATTCAGATCTAAAGTCTAGGTAGGCCTCACGTCCTGGCAGCCCCCAGCATTTAAAAATGCCTTGATTAGAGTTAGGGAATTAAATGTAGATAAGAAGTAGACACAAAATAAGACTCCACAGAGCAATTATCAGGTGTCTTTATCAATTGTTGCATTTAAAAAATCAAGCAATTAGGGAACACAATGTTGTGACAATGTAACCCTATTTGCAAAATAGTACTAAATAAGTTTGTCGATGTAAGACATTTGCAAAGGCGCAAACAAAACACGCTGGAAAATGCAACTGAATCTGTTTTTGGAGGTTAGAATAGATGCAGGATCAAGTAGCTCAATGGGTAGGGTGTTTGATTAGAATTCAACAGGTTATAGGTTTGAATCCTGGGTATGGTAGTTTGAGATGTGTTATTTAATAAAGTATGTTTATTTATTAGTCACACATGGCTTACTTGTATAAATGGCATGTCACCAGTTAGTGCTGACTGCTGATATGCCATTTGCACAAACACGCCATGTGTGACTGTATATGCATTTAAGGAGGGCAATACCACAAACCATTGAGTGTCAAGTATACTAGATATATCTTCATATCTCATGTGCTTTCTCTGAGACCAATCTTGTTATGCCCCTTCCCCACAAGGCATGCGCCTTTTGTCCATATTGCAAAAATGGGGAGGGGGGGGGCATATAATTCTCTGTCACAGGGCACCAAAAAGTCTAGTTATGGCTCTGGTATGCATTATGTAATCTGGCAGACCATCTCTCCAACACTGTCTGGTTGGAATAGAAATCCGGTTATCTATGTGAGCAAATGACCATCAACGATTTACTCTCAAACACTTGAAAATGGACAAAAATGGTCCCCTAAACAAATTGGTTAAATTTTGGGTTTAACCAATTTGTGTAATGACCATTTTTGACCACTTTTCTAGTGTTTGGGAGCAAATGGTTAATTGACATTTGCTCCTATACATTACCAGATTTTCACGCCATCCATCCAGACTGGATAGATAGCCTGACAGATAATTGTGTAGTGTACGCCCAGGATAACTGTCAGATGTGCTTTCTTTTATGACGGCACATAAATGGGTGGGCAGATCTAGGGCAAGCACTGCCCACTCATGCATAGTTGTCAACTGATGTTAAGTTCCAGGGGGCAATCTCAGTTATAAAGAAAAGTATCTGGAAATTGTCCCTAGTTTAAAAAAAAAAGAAATTGATCAACTCCATTTATTTAGTATGCTATCCCAGGTGATAGGATGCCGGCAGTCAGAACAACATACTTTATTAAATAACACATCTCAAACTACCATACCCAGGATTCAAACCTATAACCTGTTGAATTCTAATCAAACACCCTACCCATTGAGCTATTTGATCCTGCATAAAAATTGTGAACATTATATGAAGCTATTGGTACTTTGCAAAAAAAAAGTATCAGCATTACAATGCAGCAGATCCATGCAGTTTGCAGCCACACACTACATGTACCTGCTCAGCCACAATGCTGATTATTTCTTCACAAAGTACAAGGTGAGCTCCAAACAAAATTCTTTAGCTTAGAATTATACCTTTCTATGCCAAACCTAGAAGTCCCCCAGAGGGAGGCCTGCACCGTCATGCGGCAGGCTTGTCCGTTTTGGAAGCAGGCTGATGGGCAGCCCAGGCTTGCTTCAGTCTGGGCTTGGCAGGTCTGGAAGCATGAGCTTGCATTGGGTATGCCTGACCTTGGGTACGCTTTACCTGGAGGATGAAAGGGCCAAGGGAAAGTACTTTTAGCCTTCTGCGTGGTAGGAGTCATACTAGGTAGGCAAGCTGTTTTAGCAGTAGCCAGATCAGCTACAATCTTATTGAGGTCTTCTCCAAAGAGAGTGTCTCCCTTGAAAGGAAGCACCTCCAGGGTTTTCTTGGAATCCATATCCACCGACCAGGATCTCAACCAGCTGTATAAAGTATTACCTTGGAACTGGCTCTCCACTCCCCATTATCTGGTTATCATGGCTTCCTCCGCCAGTGTCCAGACTCGCTTGCTGAAGCTCGGCCACTTCTTCCTAGCAGCAGGCTCCTGGATCACTGGGCAGCAGAGGTGCTTGGGAGCCGGAAGGGGGCGGAGCAATCAGGCAGGCAGTTGCAGTGCTGCCCAGCTATCTGTGGTGTGAGAAGAAGCAGGGGCACCCCACCGCTGGCAGTGCTGCAGCTAGAGGCTGCTGGGCTGGGTCTTGAAAAAGGTGGAAAGAAGGGTGTTACGGCATGGAATGTACAAACTGCGAGACCCTGCTGGTAGCGCCTTTGTCTATTTAGTAGGAAGGGCACGTAACAGCCGGGGGGCTATGGGGGAAGCCCCTTTAGGGCTGGAGCCCGGCGGCAACTGACTCCGTTGTCTCTGGCAGTTCCACCCCTGCACTAGAGGAATGGTCAAGAACATGGCAACATTTAATGCCAAAAAATGCAAAATCATACACGTCTCAAAAATGCAAAGGCTAACTATAATATTAAGGGCATTATAATGGCAAGAGGAAAGCTATCTAAGTATTACTATTTCAGGTGAGCAATGTAACAAAGCAATAGGAAAGGCAAGTCAGATGCTTGTTTGCATAGGTAAAAGAACCAGTAGCAGAAAAAAGTAATACAGGTTGAGTATCCCATATCCAAATATTCCGAAATACGGAATATTCCGAAATACGGACTTTTTTGAGTGAGACTTTGTTTTTTGATGGCTCAGTGTACACAAACTTTGTTTAATACTCAAAGTTATTAAAAATATTGTATTAAATGAACTTCAGACTGTGTGTATAAGGTGTATATGAAACATAAATGAATTCTGTGAATGTACACACACTTTGTTTAATGCACAAAGTTATAAAAAATATTGGCTAAAATGACCTTCAGGCTGTGTGTATAAGGTGTATATGAAACATAAATGCATTCTGTGCTTAGATTTAGGTCCCATCACCATAATATCTCGTTATGGTATGCAATTATTCCAAAATACAGAAAAATCCGATATCCAAAATTCCTCTGGTCCCAAGCATTTTGGATAAGGGATACTCAACCTGTAATGCCACTGTATAGGTCCTTGGTACAGCCACATTTAGAATCCTGTGTTCAGTTCCAGAAGCCATATCTCCAGAAGGCTGTAATTACATTAGGGCAACTAAAATGGTGCATGGCCTACATCACAAAACTTACCTGGAAATACTAAAAGATATTGATGTGTATAGTTTGGAGAAGGGAAGAGGGAACATACAGTAATAGAAACATTTAAATATATAGGGAGGAATGTAATAGGGTGTGAGAATCAGAAAGTGAGAGATTTTGTGTTTTTTTCCTGTTGTTTTTTTGTTTTTGTTTGATTGTTTGTTTTTTAAAGTGGCAATCCTTTACATGGCTAAACCAGGTTGATTTTTGCCATGTAAAGGATTGCCACCATGGGCATGTGTAGAAGGGGCACTGCTACTGTTGGCATTATGTGTGTAAGCTGCACTGATATGGTGGTTATGTGTATAAAGGGCACTGCGACTGTGGGTATTATTATTATTATTATTATTATTACATGCGGTGTAATGACAATAAGATAGTGCTACTGTGTGGCGTATATTGATTTGGGGTGCTATTGTGTGGCCATGCCCCTTCCTTGTGATACCACACCTTCTTTTTTTAAGGCGCCTTTATTAAGTATTGGAGAGAGGGCTTATATTAATAGTTTGCAGGGAGGCGCCAAACACCCTAGCACCGGCCCTTTGGTAGGGGACAGGATTTGCTTCTGCTTGTGCACATATGTTATGATTGCCAGCCAACAGCACTGGTTTTGCCTATAACACTAACTATAAATATTTTGAATTGGTCCTGGACCACCAATCCAAGGCACCCCTGCAAGGTGTCCTGAGGCACCCCAGGGTGCAGTTTGAGAACAACTGGTCTAGTGAGTACCCAGGATAATTATTGTAGCTGGTCTGCGGGTAACAGCTCACAGATCCACTTCTAGAAAAAATGCAACAATGTAATTTGAGTGACAAACTGCAGAGATGAACCCTTTCTGTGACTGCTGCACAGGGATCACACAAACTCTATTCATAGGGCTGACTTCACTTAGGGGAGATGTTCTCGCCCGTATATACCGCACTTACGGTACCATTGGATTTACAGATATTTTCTTGCAATACACTATGGGGGTCATTCTGAGTTGATTGTTTGCTAGCAGTTTTTAGCAGCCTTAAAACGGTGGAGTTAACATATCTCACGTGGAAGGTGGTCATGTTATTAGCCTTGGCTTCGGCTAGGCGAGTGTCGGAATTAGCGGCTTTGTCACATAAAAGCCCATATTTGGTGTTCCATGTGGATAGAGCGGAATTGCGGACCCGTCCTCAATTCCTACCAAAAGTGGTCTCATCTTTTCATATGAACCAACCTATTGTGGTGCCTTTGGCTATGTGTGACTTGGAGGATTCCGAGTTACTTGATGTGGTCAGGGCTTTGAAAATTTACGTGGCCAGGACTGCTAGAGTCAGGAAAACTGAAGCGCTGTTTGTCCTGTATGCAACCAACAAGATTGGTGCCCCTGCTTCAAAGCAGGCTATTGCTCGCTGGATTTGTAACACGATTCAGCAAGCGCATTCTATGGCTGGATTGCAGTTACAGAAATCGGTCTAGGCCCATTCCACGAGGAAAGTGGGCTCTTCTTGGGCGGCTGCCCGAGGGGTCTCGGCACTACAGCTGTGTCGAGCTGCTACTTGGCCAGGTTCAAACACCTTTTCAAAATACTATAAGTTTGATACCCTGGCTGAGGAGGAACTCATGTTTGCTCAATCGGTGCTGCAGAGTCATCCGCACTCTCCCGCCCGTTTTGGAGCTTTGGTATAATCCCCATGGTCCTTACGGAGTCCCCAGCATCCTCTAGGACGTTAGAGAAAATAAGATTTTAAACCTACCGGTAAATCTTTTTCTCGTAGTCCGTAGAGGATGCTGGGCGCCCGTCCCAAGTGCGGACTACTTCTGCAATACTTGTATATAGTTAATGCTTCAATAAGGGTTATGTTATAGTTGCATCGGTCCTGCACTGATGCTACAGTATGTTGTTTTTTCGTACTCATAACTGGGTAGTTTATCACAAGTTATACGGTGTGATTGGTGTGGCTGGTATGAATCTTGCCCTGGATTAACAAAATCCTTTCCTCATACTGTCAGTCTCCTCTGGGCACAGTTACTCTAACTGTGGCATAGAGGGGCATAGAGGGAGGAGCCAGTGCACACCCAGAACTAAAGTATTTCTTAAAGTGCCCATGTCTCCTGCGGAGCCCGTCTATCCCCATGGTCCTTACGGAGTCCCCAGCATCCTCTACGGACTACGAGAAAAAGATTTACCGGTAGGTTTAAAATCTTATTTTCTACTTTATTCTTTTCTATCCTAGTTTATTCAGACCAACTCTCATCCAAGGAGTTTGATATTCTACTACCTGCATGCAATTTAAATTGCTTAAATTATTTATATGGTTGATTTGTCCTTCACAATCCATAATCTGCAACTTGGATGTACTTGTGTCATTGAAAATCTTATAATAAAAATGTTTATATATTGAAAAAAAAAGTTATAAGACATATGCATTCAATATTTGAAGAAACAAAATAAAATAAAGCTATGTATTGGGTTTCACTAACAAGCACATTGGAAGACTTGACTACTGTTAAAAGACATGCATTACATGGTATAGAGCCACAAACCACAATGTAGTAAAATAAAAACAAACTTACATGTGTATCAAACCTATGTGAGGCTTACATTGATAGTGCAAGATCAACACTCTATCAACTGTGCAAACTAGACTGCACATAAATGCCATAAAATTTATCTGAGATTTTAGTAAATAAGGCCCGTTGCTGTCCGGGTCACACAGCCGTCACGGCCCGCCCCCATACGGTCCGGTCATGTCTGCGTTGTCCTGACTGTGCCCCCAAAATGGCGGCACAACGCCGCTGGCCCGACTCCTCCTGCCCAGTGACCGCCTCTGCCTGTCAATCAGACAGAGGCGCTCACTGGGCAGAGATGCTGATCGCATCTCTGGCATGTGCCGGTGCACTGTGGCACCAGCACACACGCACTTCAGACCTGATCTCCTGTTGTGTGAATATGCACAGCAGGGATCAGGTCTTAATTAGGCCCTATATACAGCTGTCAGTAAAGCAGGGATGTGCTGCTGCCAGTGAGGCAGGGATGTTCTGCTGTCAGTGAAGCAGTGATGTGCTGCTGTCAGTGAAGCAGTGATGTGCTGCTGTCAGCGAGGCAGTGATGTGCTGCTGTCAGCGAGGCAGGGATGTGCTGCTATAAGTGAGGCAGGGATGTGCTGCCGTCAATGAGGCAGGGATGTGCTGCCGTCAATGTTGCAGGGATGTGTTGCTGTCAACGTTGCAGGGATGTGCTGCTGTCAGTGAAGCAGGAATGTGCTGCTGCAGTGAGGCAGAGATATGCTGCCCACTATCTCCCTATCACCCCTGCCTGAGTCACACACTTTCCCTGTCACCCCTGCCTCAGTTACCCACTATCTCCCAGTCACCGCTGCCTCAGTCAACCACTATACCTGCGACCCCTGCCTCAGTCACCCACTATCCCTGTCACCCCTGCCTCAGTCACCCACTGTCACCCTATCACCCCTGCTTCAGTCACCCACTATCCCTGTCAACCCTGCCTCAGTCTCTTACTGTCCCTGTCACCCCTGCCACAGTCATCCACTATCTCCCTATCATCCCTGCCTTATTCATTTATTATCCCTGTCACCCACTTTCTTCCCATACTTACCCAACCCCTTCCTATCACCCCTCCCTCAGTAACCCACTATCTCCCTGTCACCCCTGCCTCAGTCACCCACTATCACTGTCACCCCTGCATCAGTCACCCACTATCTCCCAGTCACCCCGGCTTCAGTCACCCACTATCTCCCACTCATACATGCTTCAGTCACCCACTATCTCCCAGTCATCCCTGCCTCAGTCACCTACTGACACCAGTGCAGATATTTCTGCTGCAGCCTCTCCACTCTCCAGCGTGAACGTCCTGACGACTGAGGAAATCCGCTTTCCAGTTGAGGACTCCGGGAATGAACACTGCCGATATTGCTGGCAGATGACGTTCTACCCAACTGAGGATTTTTTTATACTTCCAGCTTTGCCATGCAGTTTCGAGTGCCGACTTGATGATTTGTGTACACTACCGTGGTGGCGTTGTCCGATTGTACTTGAACAGGCCTGTTCTGTACTAGAGGCAGGGCCAGTATCAATGAATTGAACACTGCCCGCAATTCCAGAATGTTTATCGGGAGGAGAGATTCCTCCCTGGTCCACCGATGGTGAAGGGTCGTCATCACGGCCATGACCTTGGTGAATTTCCGAGGTGCCGTGGCCAAACCAGAAGGCAGGACCTGAAATCCAAAAACTAACCAGGCACAACACTGCTTAGCTTCCAACATCAGATGAGATTGGACATATCCAGTGTGATGCGGCTGTAGATGATTTTTGCTGTTTCTAACTTCTACATCAATGAATAAGTTTCAAAATAGAATGCATCAAGAGAACGGTGTTGGTAGTAGAGATGAGCGGGTTCGGTTTCTTTGAATCCGAACCCGCACGAACTTCACTTTTTTTTCCACGGGTCCGAGCGACTCGGATCTTCCCGCCTTGCTCGGTTAACCCGAGCGCGCCCGAACGTCATCATGACGCTGTCGGATTCTCGCGAGGCTCGGATTCTATCGCGAGACTCGGATTCTATATAAGGAGCCGCGCGTCGCCGCCATTTTCACTCGTGCATTGAGATTGATAGGGAGAGGACGTGTCTGGCGTCCTCTCCATTAGAATAGAGATAGATAGATTAGATAGAGAGAGATTGTGCAGAGTCGCAGACAGAGTTAGTTTACCACAGTCAGTGACCAGTGCAGTTGCTAGTTAACTTTTATTTAATATAATATATCCGTTCACTTCTCTCTGCTATATCCGTTCTCTGCCTGAAAAAAAAAACGATACACAGCACAGTCAGTCACACAGTGTGACTCAGTCTGTGTGCACTCAGCTCAGCCCAGTGTGCTGCACAGTCATCAATGTATAAATTAAAAGCTTATAATTAATTGTGGGGGAGACTGGGGAGCACTGCAGGTTGTTAGCAGGAGCCAGGAGTACAATTATATTAATTAACAGTGCACACTTTTGCTGCAGGAGTGGTGACCAGTGCCTGACCACCAGTATAGTATTGTTGTATACTACTAATATCTCTTTAAATATCAACCAGTCTATATTAGCAGCAGACACAGTACAGTGCGGTAGTTCACGGCTGTGGCTACCTCTGTGTCGGCACACGGCAGGCAGTCCGTCCGACCAGAATTGTATTATTTATTATTATATACCTACCACCTAACCGTGGTTTTTTTTTCATTCTTTATACCGTCATAGTGTCATCCTAATTGTTACGAGTATACTACTATCTCTTTATCAACCAGTGTACAGTGCGGTAGTTCACGGCTGTGGCTACCTCTGTGTCGGCACACGGCAGGCAGTCCGTCCGACCAGAATTGTATTATTTATTATTATATACCTACCACCTAACCGTGGTTTTTTTTTCATTCTTTATACCGTCATAGTGTCATCCTAATTGTTACGAGTATACTACTATCTCTTTATCAACCAGTGTACAGTGCGGTAGTTCACGGCTGTGGCTACCTCTGTGTCGGCACACGGCAGGCAGTCCGTCCGACCAGAATTGTATTATTTATTATTATATACCTACCACCTAACCGTGGTTTTTTTTTCATTCTTTATACCGTCATAGTGTCATCCTAATTGTTACGAGTATACTACTATCTCTTTATCAACCAGTGTACAGTGCGGTAGTTCACGGCTGTGGCTACCTCTGTGTCGGCACACGGCAGGCAGTCCGTCCGACCAGAATTGTATTATTTATTATTATATACCTACCACCTAACCGTGGTTTTTTTTTCATTCTTTATACCGTCATAGTGTCATCCTAATTGTTACGAGTATACTACTATCTCTTTATCAACCAGTGTACAGTGCGGTAGTTCACGGCTGTGGCTACCTCTGTGTCGGCACACGGCAGGCAGTCCGTCCGACCAGAATTGTATTATTTATTATTATATACCTACCACCTAACCGTGGTTTTTTTTTCATTCTTTATACCGTCATAGTGTCATCCTAATTGTTACGAGTATACTACTATCTCTTTATCAACCAGTGTACAGTGCGGTAGTTCACGGCTGTGGCTACCTCTGTGTCGGCAGTCGGCAGGCAGTCCGTCCATCCATAATTGTATTATTATTATAATATATACCACCTAACCGTGGTTTTTTTTCATTCTTTATACCGTCATAGTGTCATACTAGTTGTTACGAGTATACTACTATCTCTTTATCAACCAGTGTACAGTGCGGTAGTTCACGGCTGTGGCTACCTCTGTGTCGGCAGTCGGCAGGCAGTCCGTCCATCCATAATTGTATTATTATTATAATATATACCACCTAACTGTGGTTTTTTTTGCATTCTTTATACCGTCGTCATAGTGTCATACTAGTTGTTACGAGTATACTACTATCTCTTTATCAACCAGTGTACAGTGCGGTAGTTCACGGCTGTGGCTACCTCTGTGTCGGCAGTCGGCAGGCAGTCCGTCCATCCATAATTGTATTATTATTATAATATATACCACCTAACCGTGGTTTTTTTTTCATTCTTTATACCGTCGTCATAGTGTCATACTAGTTGTTACGAGTATACTACTATCTCTTTATCAACCAGTGTACAGTGCGGTAGTTCACGGCTGTGGCTACCTCTGTGTCGGCAGTCGGCAGGCAGTCCGTCCATCCATAATTGTATTATTATTATAATATATACCACCTAACCGTGGTTTTTTTTTCATTCTTTATACCGTCGTCATAGTGTCATACTAGTTGTTACGAGTATACTACTATCTCTTTATCAACCAGTGTACAGTGCGGTAGTTCACGGCTGTGGCTACCTCTGTGTCGGCAGTCGGCAGGCAGTCCGTCCATCCATAATTGTATTATTATTATAATATATACCACCTAACCGTGGTTTTTTTTTCATTCTTTATACCGTCATAGTGTCATACTAGTTGTTACGAGTATACTACTATCTCTTTATCAACCAGTGTACAGTGCGGTAGTTCACGGCTGTGGCTACCTCTGTGTCGGCAGTCGGCAGGCAGTCCGTCCATCCATAATTGTATTATTATTATAATATATACCACCTAACCGTGGTTTTTTTTTCATTCTTTATACCGTCGTCATAGTGTCATACTAGTTGTTACGAGTATACTACTATCTCTTTATCAACCAGTGTACAGTGCGGTAGTTCACGGCTGTGGCTACCTCTGTGTCGGCAGTCGGCAGGCAGTCCGTCCATCCATAATTGTATTATTATTATAATATATACCACCTAACCGTGGTTTTTTTTTCATTCTTTATACCGTCATAGTGTCATACTAGTTGTTACGAGTATACTACTATCTCTTTATCAACCAGTGTACAGTGCGGTAGTTCACGGCTGTGGCTACCTCTGTGTCGGCAGTCGGCAGGCAGTCCGTCCATCCATAATTGTATTATTATTATAATATATACCACCTAACTGTGGTTTTTTTTGCATTCTTTATACCGTCGTCATAGTGTCATACTAGTTGTTACGAGTATACTACTATCTCTTTATCAACCAGTGTACAGTGCGGTAGTTCACGGCTGTGGCTACCTCTGTGTCGGCAGTCGGCAGGCAGTCCGTCCATCCATAATTGTATTATTATTATAATATATACCACCTAACCGTGGTTTTTTTTTCATTCTTTATACCGTCGTCATAGTGTCATACTAGTTGTTACGAGTATACTACTATCTCTTTATCAACCAGTGTACAGTGCGGTAGTTCACGGCTGTGGCTACCTCTGTGTCGGCAGTCGGCAGGCAGTCCGTCCATCCATAATTGTATTATTATTATAATATATACCACCTAACCGTGGTTTTTTTATACCACCTAACCGTGGCAGTCCGTCCATAATTGTATACTAGTATCCAATCCATCCATCTCCATTGTTTACCTGAGGTGCCTTTTAGTTCTGCCTATAAAATATGGAGAACAAAAAAGTTGAGGTTCCAAAATTAGGGAAAGATCAAGATCCACTTCCACCTCGTGCTGAAGCTGCTGCCACTAGTCATGGCCGAGACGATGAAATGCCAGCAACGTCGTCTGCCAAGGCCGATGCCCAATGTCATAGTACAGAGCATGTCAAATCCAAAACACCAAATATCAGAAAAAAAAGGACTCCAAAACCTAAAATAAAATTGTCGGAGGAGAAGCGTAAACTTGCCAATATGCCATTTACCACACGGAGTGGCAAGGAACGGCTGAGGCCCTGGCCTATGTTCATGGCTAGTGGTTCAGCTTCACATGAGGATGGAAGCACTCAGCCTCTCGCTAGAAAACTGAAAAGACTCAAGCTGGCAAAAGCACCGCAAAGAACTGTGCGTTCTTTGAAATCCCAAATCCACAAGGAGAGTCCAATTGTGTCGTTTGCGATGCCTGACCTTCCCAACACTGGACGTGAAGAGCATGCGCCTTCCACTATTTGCATGCCCCCTGCAAGTGCTGGAAGGAGCACCCGCAGTCCAGTTCCTGATAGTCAGATTGAAGATGTCAGTGTTGAAGTACACCAGGATGAGGAGGATATGGGTGTTGCTGGCGCTGGGGAGGAAATTGACCAGGAGGATTCTGATGGTGAGGTGGTTTGTTTAAGTCAGGCACCCGGGGAGACACCTGTTGTCCGTGGGAGGAATATGGCCGTTGACATGCCAGGTGAAAATACCAAAAAAATCAGCTCTTCGGTGTGGAGGTATTTCACCAGAAATGCGGACAACAGGTGTCAAGCCGTGTGTTCCCTTTGTCAAGCTGTAATAAGTAGGGGTAAGGACGTTAACCACCTCGGAACATCCTCCCTTATACGTCACCTGCAGCGCATTCATAATAAGTCAGTGACAAGTTCAAAAACTTTGGGTGACAGCGGAAGCAGTCCACTGACCAGTAAATCCCTTCCTCTTGTAACCAAGCTCACGCAAACCACCCCACCAACTCCCTCAGTGTCAATTTCCTCCTTCCCCAGGAATGCCAATAGTCCTGCAGGCCATGTCACTGGCAAGTCTGACGAGTCCTCTCCTGCCTGGGATTCCTCCGATGCATCCTTGCGTGTAACGCCTACTGCTGCTGGCGCTGCTGTTGTTGCCGCTGGGAGTCGATGGTCATCCCAGAGGGGAAGTCGTAAGCCCACTTGTACTACTTCCAGTAAGCAATTGACTGTTCAACAGTCCTTTGCGAGGAAGATGAAATATCACAGCAGTCATCCTACTGCAAAGCGGATAACTGAGTCCTTGACAACTATGTTGGTGTTAGACGTGCGTCCGGTATCCGCCGTTAGTTCACAGGGAACTAGACAATTTATTGAGGCAGTGTGCCCCCGTTACCAAATACCATCTAGGTTCCACTTCTCTAGGCAGGCGATACCGAGAATGTACACGGACGTCAGAAAAAGACTCACCAGTGTCCTAAAAAATGCAGTTGTACCCAATGTCCACTTAACCACGGACATGTGGACAAGTGGAGCAGGGCAGGGTCAGGACTATATGACTGTGACAGCCCACTGGGTAGATGTATGGACTCCCGCCGCAAGAACAGCAGCGGCGGCACCAGTAGCAGCATCTCGCAAACGCCAACTCTTTCCTAGGCAGGCTACGCTTTGTATCACCGCTTTCCAGAATACGCACACAGCTGAAAACCTCTTACGGCAACTGAGGAAGATCATCGCGGAATGGCTTACCCCAATTGGACTCTCCTGTGGATTTGTGGCATCGGACAACGCCAGCAATATTGTGTGTGCATTAAATATGGGCAAATTCCAGCACGTCCCATGTTTTGCACATACCTTGAATTTGGTGGTGCAGAATTTTTTAAAAAACGACAGGGGCGTGCAAGAGATGCTGTCGGTGGCCAGAAAAATTGCGGGACACTTTCGGCGTACAGGCACCACGTACAGAAGACTGGAGCACCACCAAAAACTACTGAACCTGCCCTGCCATCATCTGAAGCAAGAAGTGGTAACGAGGTGGAATTCAACCCTCTATATGCTTCAGAGGTTGGAGGAGCAGCAAAAGGCCATTCAAGCCTATACAATTGAGCACGATATAGGAGATGGAATGCACCTGTCTCAAGTGCAGTGGAGAATGATTTCAACGTTGTGCAAGGTTCTGATGCCCTTTGAACTTGCCACACGTGAAGTCAGTTCAGACACTGCCAGCCTGAGTCAGGTCATTCCCCTCATCAGGCTTTTGCAGAAGAAGCTGGAGGCATTGAAGAAGGAGCTAACACGGAGCGATTCCGCTAGGCATGTGGGACTTGTGGATGCAGCCCTTAATTCGCTTAACAAGGATTCACGGGTGGTCAATCTGTTGAAATCAGAGCACTACATTTTGGCCACCGTGCTCGATCCTAGATTTAAAGCCTACCTTGGATCTCTCTTTCCGGCAGACACAGGTCTGCTGGGGTTGAAAGACCTGCTGGTGACAAAATTGTCAAGTCAAGCGGAACGCGACCTGTCAACATCTCCTCCTTCACATTCTCCCGCAACTGGGGGTGCGAGGAAAAGGCTCAGAATTCCGAGCCCACCCGCTGGCGGTGATGCAGGGCAGTCTGGAGCGACTGCTGATGCTGACATCTGGTCCGGACTGAAGGACCTGACAACGATTACGGACATGTCGTCTACTGTCACTGCATATGATTCTCTCAACATTGATAGAATGGTGGAGGATTATATGAGTGACCGCATCCAAGTAGGCACGTCACACAGTCCGTACTTATACTGGCAGGAAAAAGAGGCAATTTGGAGGCCCTTGCACAAACTGGCTTTATTCTACCTAAGTTGCCCTCCCACAAGTGTGTACTCCGAAAGAGTGTTTAGTGCCGCCGCTCACCTTGTCAGCAATCGGCGTACGAGGTTACATCCAGAAAATGTGGAGAAGATGATGTTCATTAAAATGAATTATAATCAATTCCTCCGCGGAGACATTGACCAGCAGCAATTGCCTCCACAAAGTACACAGGGAGCTGAGATGGTGGATTCCAGTGGGGACGAATTGATAATCTGTGAGGAGGGGGATGTACACGGTGATATATCGGAGGGTGAAGATGAGGTGGACATCTTGCCTCTGTAGAGCCAGTTTGTGCAAGGAGAGATTAATTGCTTCTTTTTTGGGGGGGGTCCAAACCAACCCGTCATATCAGTCACAGTCGTGTGGCAGACCCTGTCACTGAAATGATGGGTTGGTTAAAGTGTGCATGTCCTGTTTTGTTTATACAACATAAGGGTGGGTGGGAGGGCCCAAGGATAATTCCATCTTGCACCTCTTTTTTCTTTTCTTTTTCTTTGCATCATGTGCTGATTGGGGAGGGTTTTTTGGAAGGGACATCCTGCGTGACACTGCAGTGCCACTCCTAGATGGGCCCGGTGTTTGTGTCGGCCACTAGGGTCGCTAATCTTACTCACACAGCTACCTCATTGCGCCTCTTTTTTTCTTTGCGTCATGTGCTGTTTGGGGAGGGTTTTTTGGAAGGGACATCCTGCGTGACACTGCAGTGCCACTCCTAGATGTGCCCGGTGTTTGTGTCGGCCACTAGGGTCGCTAATCTTACTCACACAGTCAGCTACCTCATTGCGCCTCTTTTTTTCTTTGCGTCATGTGCTGTTTGGGGAGGGTTTTTTGGAAGGGCCATCCTGCGTGACACTGCAGTGCCACTCCTAGATGGGCCCGGTGTTTGTGTCGGCCACTAGGGTCGCTTATCTTACTCACACAGCGACCTCGGTGCAAATTTTAGGACTAAAAATAATATTGTGAGGTGTGATGTGTTCAGAATAGGCTGAAAATGAGTGTAAATTATGTTTTTTGAGGTTAATAATACTTTGGGATCAAAATTACCCCCAAATTCTATGATTTAAGCTGTTTTTTAGGGTTTTTTTAAAAAAACACCCGAATCCAAAACACACCCGAATCCGACAAAAAAAATTCGGTGAGGTTTTGCCAAAACGCGGTCGAACCCAAAACACGGCCGCGGAACCGAACCCAAAACCAAAACACAAAACCCGAAAAATTTCCGGCGCTCATCTCTAGTTGGTAGTATAAAACTACCTACAGCACCTGGTATTCCCAGGTGGTCTCACATCCAAGAACAAACCAGGCCTAAGATCAGGTGATATTGGGCATATACAGTGTGGTGTGGCTGTAGATGAACTTAGTGGTTTCTGTTAGAGTTCTTCTACTTCTAACTACTAGTACATAAATGAATAAGCGGCCGATTTATTAAACCTGGTGGAATGATAAAGTACCAGCCAATCAGCTCCTAATTGCCATGTCACAGGCTGGGTTTGAAAAATGACAGTTAGGAGCTGACTGGCTGGTACTTTATCACCTTGCACTTTATCAGTTCACCAGGCTTAATAGATCTGCCCCAATGTTTCAAAATGGAATGCATCAAGAGAACGGTGTTGGTATTGTAAAAATACACACAGCTCCTGGTATTTCCTGGTGGTCTCCCATCCAAGTACTAAAACCAGGACCAACACTGCTCAGCTTCCATGATCAGGAGAGATTGGGCAAATCCAGTGTGCTGTGGCTGTAGATGAGCTGGTGGTTTCTGCTAGAGCTTTTCTACTTCTAACTTCTGGTACATAAAAGAATACGTGTAAAAATTAAATGTACCAAGAAAAGGGTGTTGGTAGTTTAAAAACACCTAAAGAATCTGATAATACATGGATGGGAGACTGCTTGGTAGTAACAAAGTCCAATACTGCTTTGCTTCAAAGATCAAATGAGATTGGGCATATCCAGTGTGGTGTGGCTTTAGATAAGCTTTGTGGTTTCTGTTAGAGCTCTTCTACTTCTAACTACTGGTACATTAATGAATATGTATAAGGTTGTAGTTTATCCAATATGCCTTTACTACCTTACCTTCCCCCCCCCCCTCCCCTCCCCTCCTTATAGCTTCCTTTGTTCTCTCCTCCTCGTGTGTGCGTTATTTGTTTTCTCATACGTCCTAGAGGATGCAGGGATCACATTAAGAACCATTGGGTATAGACGGGATCCGCAGGAGACATGGGCACTTTAAGACTTTCAAAGGGTGTGAACTGTCTCCTCCCTCTATGCCCCTCCTCCAGACTCCAGTTTTAGAATTGTGCCCAGTGAGACTGGATGCACTACAGGGGAGCTCTACTGAGTTTCTCTGAAAAGACTTATGTTAGTTTTTCTTATTTTCAGGGAGGCTGCTGGCAACAGTCTCCCTGCTTCGTGGGACTTAGGGGAGAGAAGTATGACCAACTTCTAGTGAGTTCAATGGCTCTACTTCTGGCTGACAGGACACCATTAGCTCCTGAGGGTGCTGATCGCTGGGTACGCCTAGATGCCCACTCCCGTAGCCTGCCGTCACCCCCTTACAGAGCCAGAAGTCAGAAGACAGGCGAGTAGCAGAAGAACAGATGGCATTCTGAGGTACCACGCAGCGAGCGGAATGCTGTGCGCCATGCTCCCACACAAACACAGGCACTGCAGGGTGCAGGGCGTGGGGGGAGGGCACCCTGGGCAGCATAAATTCCTCACAAAAGGCTGGCAAAAGTGGACATTAGTGCCTGGGCACTGTCCTTACCCCACCAGCGTAATTAATTATTTGTTTCTGAGCGGGACAGAAGCGTGCCATTACAGCGGCGGGGCTTCTTCCTCACCTCACCAGCACATCTAAAGAGCGTTACAAGTCTATCACTATAGAGTTTATTATTTCCCAGACTGTGTACTTTTGACGCTGGGTTGTGAGCTGAAAAATCCCATCTGTCCCTCTGACATATTTACTGTAGGTCTATCCCCCATAAGCCGATGTGTCTGTGGGTACTTGGTACATGTGTGTCAACATGTCGGTGGCTGAATGTTTTTCCCAAGAGGAAACTATATTAGGAATGCAGACATATGATGGTGGCCCTGTTGGCACCACCAATAACTGACTGGGTGAAAGTTTCAGTAATATCAGAGTGAGGTTGGATAAATCTGTGTCCCAGACACAGACGTAGAGAAAAGATGTGATGTTCATGGCTATGCTTCTTTTCCCTCAGGCCCCGCAAAAATGTTATTTTGCCCAGTTACTACACACTGATACTGACTCGGATACTGATTCCTATGTCGACCATAATATTTCCTGATTAGATCCAATATTGGCAAGGAGCATTCAGTACATGATTGTGGATATTAAGGACATATTAACATCACTGAGGACCCTGCTGTTCCTGACAAAGGGGTCTATTTGTATGTATATATAGATATATAATGAAAGCTGATGTAACGTTCCTTCATCTCTGTTTGAGAAAGTCTGGGCCAGCTCGACAAGATGGTTTCAAATCCCCAAAAGGTTTCCGGTTGTTTATTTATTTCCTGCCGCGGACAGAATAAAGTGGGAGTCACCCCCTGTTCTGCACGGGGCCCTGTCACAAATCCAGCGGATCGTATGCAGGAAGCTACATTATTTCTAGTTATGTAACCACGGGTACTTTACTTAGACCTGCCATTACATGCGCATGGGTGAGTAGTAGTATTCAAGAATTGGTCGAATACCTTGTCATCCAATATAGATATCCTGGAGACATGGGATGCTCCTTACGTTGGATCATATCAAGGACACTGCAGCATACTTACGACTGCAAGGGATATAGGACTCTTGAGTTCACGGGCCAATTTCATGGCAGTCTCGGATTGGAGGGCATTGTGGATTCACCAAGGGAATGCTGATGCTGACTCCAAGAAGAAAGGGAGTCTCTTCCCTATGAAGGTGAAGCCTTGTTTGGCGACGGCCTAGTTAATTTGATCTCGGCAGCTCCCGCAGGTAAGTCAACCTTCTTGCCCTATGTTCCCTCTCAACGGATGAAGACGCATCATTATCTAACGCAGTCATTTTGGCCCAATAGATATGCAAGAAGTTAAGATTCCCATTTCTTTGCAGGTAGAGGAAGGAGAAGAGGGAAGAGGTCTGTAGCCTCTTCAAGATCGCAGGAGCAGAGATCGTCCTCTGCTTCTGCCAAATCCACTGCATGACGCTGGGGCTCTCTTGCAGGAGCCCACACCAGTGGGGGCACGTCTAAAACACTTCAGTCAGTACTGGATTAATTTGGACCTGGACTCGTGGGTTTTACAAATAGTGTCCCAAGGGTACAAACTGGGGTTTCAAGACGTTCCCCCTCACCGATTGTTCAAATCGGCATTAGTCAGCAGGGAGAAGGCTTTTATTCAAGCCTCTTCGTGGTCCCGAAGCCGGACGGCTCAGTCAGACCAATCTTAAATCTGAAATCCCTCAATTTCTACCTAAAGAAATTCAATTTCAAGATGGAATCTCTCAGGGTAGGGATCTCCGGTCCGGAGGAAGGAGATTTCATGGTTTTGGTAGACATAAGGATGCCTACTTACATGTTCCCGTTTAGCCACTGCATCAAGCTACCTGAGGTTTGCAATTCAGGATTGTCATTACCAATTTCAGACATTGCCGTTTGGTCTGTCCACGGCTCCGAGGATTTTCACCAGGGTGATGGCGGAAATGATGGTTCTCCTTCGCAAGCAAGGAGTCACAATTATCCCGTACTTGGATGATCTCTTGATAAAGGCGAGATCCAGGGACCAGTTGTTGCAAAACATTGCACTCTCCCTGACAGTTCTTCAACAACATGGTTGGCTCCTAAACTTGCCAAAATCGCAGTTTGTCCCAATGACACGGTTGTTGTTTTTGGGAGTGATACTGGACACAGAAGAGGTTTTCTTCCAGTGGAAAGGCTATGGAGATCCAGAGTCTGGTCAAACAAATTCTGAAACCAGCAAGAGTGTTAATCCATCAATGCATTCGGTTGCTGGGGAAGATGGTTGCGGCCTACGAGGCCATTCAGTTTGGCAGGTTCCATGCTAGAGTGTTCCAGTGGGACCTGTTGGACAAGTGGTCCGGATCCCACCTACACATGCACCGGAGGATAATCCTGTCTTCCAAGACCAGAATATCACTCCATTGGCGGCTGCACAGTTCTCACCTCCTAGAGGGGCGATGGTTCGGGATCCAGGACTGGATCCTAGGGACCACGGATGCAACCCTCCGAGGCTGGGAAGCAGTCACACAGGGTGAAAACATCCAAGGAAGATGGTCAAGTCGGGAAAGTTGTCTCCACATAAATGTTCTGGAGTTAAGGGCCATTTAATAACTGCAGACACAGTACGCACTGGGACGGGTGCCCAGCATCCTCTACGGACTAAGAGAAAAGGATTTACCGGTAGGTATTAAAATCCTATTTTCTCTAACGTCCTAGAGGATGCTGGGGACTCCGTAAGGACCATGGGGATAGACGGGCTCCGCAGGAGACATGGGCACTTTAAGAAAGACTTTAGTTCTGGGTGTGCAGTGGCTCCTCCCTCTATGCCCCTCCTCCATACCTCAGTTTGATACTGTGCCCAGTGGAAACTGGGTGCTTTTCAGGAGCTCTCCTGAGCTTTCTGACAGAAAGTATTTTGTTAGGTTTTTAATTTTCAGGGAGCACTGCTGGCAACAGACTCCCTGCATCGAGGGACTGAGGGGAGAGAAGCAGCCCTACTCTCTGAGTTGCAAGGCCCTGCTTCTTAGGCTACTGGACACCATTAGCTCCAGAGGGATTGGTACACAGGATCTCACCCTCGCCGTCCGTCCCAGAGCCGCGCCGCCGTCCCCCTCGCAGAGCCGGAAGATAGAAGCCGGGTGAGTATGAGAAGAAAAGAAAGACTTCAGCGGCGGAAGAAGACTTCATGATCTTCACTGAAGTAACGCACAGCACTGCAGCTGTGCGCCATTGCTCCCATACACCTCACATACTCTGGTCACTGTAAGGGTGCAGGGCGCAGGGGGGGCGCCCTGGGCAGCAATATAAACCTCTTTTTGCCAAAAATATAACACATATACAGCTGGGCACTGTATATATATATGAGCCCCCGCCAATTTTACAGTTTAAGCGGGACAGAAGCCCGCAGCTGAGGGGGCGGGGCTTCTCCCTCATCACTCACCAGCGCCATTTTTTCTCCACAGCACCGCTGAGGAAGCTCCCCAGACTCTCCCCTGCTGAAACCACGGTAGACAAGAGGGTTGAAAAGAGGGGGGGGGGCACATAATTCGGCGCAAATTACATACAGCAGCACTACTGGGCAAACATTAAGTTACTGTGTTATTCCTGGGTTATATAGCGCTGGGGTGTGTGCTGGCATACTCTCTCTCTCTGTCTCTCCAAAGGGCCTTGTGGGGAAACTGTCTTCAGAAAAAGCATTCCCTGTGTGTGTGGTGTGTCGGTACACGTGTGTCGACATGTCTGAGGAAGAAGGCTAAGAGCCCGGTGCTAGTTGTCTAAATACGGGGAACCCCTGTCCAATTTTTCCCCCAGTATTTAAATAACCAGGACCGGCTCAAAGAGCCCGAGGCTGGTTATACTAAGGAGGGGGGACCTCACGCATTTTTTTTAACCCATTCAGACCCTTCTCCTTTAAGTTAATGGAAGCCCTGGACAACAAAATTGCATTCATGTCCTCCTCCCTCACCCTTCCCAGTCCCAAACACTCATTTTTTTTTTCTTTAAAAATTTATAATATATAACGAGAACAATGAGCAGGCAGGCAGCGGGCATTGGCGGCATCGGACTGAGATAGAAATTAGTGGTGGAGGGCTGGGTCAGTTGATTGTGGGCGAGTTTGTACGCCATTGGCGGTGGCAGCGGGTATCGGCTCAGAGGCAGTAGCGGGCATTGGCTAAGGGTCATCGGCAGGATTCGGCGGACATTATGGCTGTAGTGCCTCACTAGCCACTGACCTCACCGCACGCCACTGTGGGACAGATGTAACATGCAGAGAGAGGTAGATTTGGGAGGGGGAATGTCCTAGCATAACTGTTAATTGCAGTGTAATACTGTAATTCAGCTGTGCAGCATTTGTGGCTAAATGTCAAAGAAGCCAGTATTTACCCTGCATGCAAAACAATAAATGTATTTGAACATACCTCCCAACTATCCCAATTTTTGCAGGACAGTCACTTTTTTGGGGAATGTCCAGCTAACCCAAACAACCCCCCCACCCCTTCCCATGGGGAAGGGGGGGGGGGGGGGGGTGGAAGGCTCCCTGTAGCTTGTTGCTCTGCAAATATGCACATTGTGGGTAATTCAGACCTGATCGCTAGGGTGTGTTTTTTGCATCCCTGTAATCAGGTAGTTGCCGCCTACAGCGGAAGGGAAAATTTGCTGTGCAGGTGTGTGATCACATGTGCACAAGAGCTGCACAGCTCAGCACTTACTCAGCCATTGAGGTGACGTCACAAATCCTCCCACAAAACGCCGGGTCCCTCCAGTGTTTTTCCGGACACTCCCTAGAAACATTCAGTTGCCACCCACACAAACACCCTCTTCTTGTCAATCTTCTTGTGATCTCCGGACCGTCGCACTTACGCATTGTGGCGCATACGCATGTGCAGTGCAGACCAGATTGCCCGCTGGGTGAAAATAAATTGAAGCGATCTGGTCTGAATAAGCCTCAATGTCTATTCACGGGAGACAGAGGGGCTGGGGCATGGCCAGCAGCTCACAGAGCACCTATAATGACAAAAATGGGAGACATGGCTCATGATCGCGATATACCTGCGAAGGTACGCCCTCTACTGATTGACAGGCAGAGGCATTCGCATTTTCTGCGGGGCACCCGGAGAAAATGTAGGCACACGCACAGGATGGACCCTGCGTATATGCCCCCATCCTCTTCATAGTTTTTGCGGTTGGAACGCGTATTACGATCCAAACTGAATTAGGCCCTATGTCTTATATACACGAGCAGTGTGAAAACATCAATCGATGGGGGTAATTCCAAGATGATTGCAGCAGGAATTTTGTTAGCAGTTGGGCAAAACCATGTGTACTGCAGGGGAGGCAGATATAACATGTGCAGAAAGAGTTAGATTTGGGTGAGTTATTTTGTTTCTGTGCAGGGTAAATACTGACTGCTTTATTTTTACACTGCAAATTAGATTGCAGATTGAACACACCACACCCAAATCTAACTCTCTCTGCACATGTTAAATCTGCCTTCCCTGCAGTGCACATAGGTGGTCATTCCGAGTTGTTCGCTCGGTAATTTTCTTCGCATCGCAGCGATTTTCCGCTTAATGCGCATGCGCAATGTTCACACTGCGACTGCGCCAAGTAAATTTGCTATGCAGTTAGGAATATTACTCACGGTTTTTTCATCGTTCTGGTGATCGTAATGTGATTGACAGGAAGTGGGTGTTTCTGGGCGGAAACAGGCCGCTTTAGGGGCGTGTGGGAAAAAATGCTACCGTTTCTGGGAAAAACGCGGGAGTGGCTGGAGAAACGGAGGAGTGTCTGGGCGAACGCTGGGTGTGTTTGTGACGTCAAACCAGGAACGACAAGCACTGAACTGATCGCACTGGCAGAGTAAGTCTCGAGCTACTCAGAAACTGCACAGAGATGTCTTATCGCAATATTGCAAATCTTTCGTTCGCAATTTTAAGATGCTAAGATTCACTCCCAGTAGGCGGCAGCTTAGCGTGTGCAATGCTGCTAAAAGCAGCTTGCGAGCGAACAACTCGGAATGAGGGCCATGGGGGGTAATTCTGAGTTGATCGCAGCAGGATTTTTGTTAGCAGTTGGGCAAAACCATGTGCACTGCATTTACGAACAGATGATTTTTTTATATAAATTTTAAAATGTTAGTAAATGTGTGTGTTTTTTCAACCTGGAAGCCCAACATCGATTAAGATCGATCTTAAATAGACCCCTGGGTTTTAAGGATAACCATGGTTGAGTCCAATGGTTAATTCACATTGACCGAAGTTCTAATTAAGTCACCTGTGCTCAAGCATGATATCCTTAAAATCTGGATTGCAATGACAGCATTTTGGAACTATGCCTAAGGGTTTAATTTTTACATTTATCCACTGACAATAAATCGTCCTACAATATCCCTGTAAATGTTATGATTACAGTATTTCACTAAATAATTTAATTTGCTGAACCTTCTGTAAAAAGAAATATTAAGCTGCTGTAATTCCCAGATGCAGCAAATTTGTTGGCTAGTGGGCAAAACCATGTGCACTGCAGGGATGGGGGGGGGGGGGGGGGGGGCAGATATAACATTTGCAGAGAGATTTAGATTGTTTGTGTGCAGGGTAAATACTAGAGATGAGCGCCTGAACTTTTTCGGGTTTTGTGCTTTGGTTTTGGGTTCGGTTCCGCGGCCGTGTTTTGGGTTCGAACCCGTTTTGGCAAAACCTCACCGAATTTTTTTTGTCGGATTCGGGTGTGTTTTGGATTCGGGTGTTTTTTTCAAAAAACACTAAAAAACAGCTTAAATCATAGAATTTGGGGGTCATTTTGATCCCAAAGTATTATTAACCTCAAAAACCATAATTTACACTCATTTTCAGTCTATTCTGAATACCTCACACCTCACAATATTATTTTTAGTCCTAAAATTTGCACCGAGGTCGCTGTGTGAGTAAGATAAGCGACCCTAGTGGCCGACACAAACACCGGGCCCATCTAGGAGTGGCACTGCAGTGTCACGCAGGATGTCCCTTCCAAAAAACCCTCCCCAAACAGCACATGACGCAAAGAAAAAAAGAGGCGCAATGAGGTAGCTGTGTGAGTAAGATTAGCGACCCTAGTGGCCGACACAAACACCGGGCCCATCTAGGAGTGGCACTGCAGTGTCACACAGGATGGCCCTTCCAAAAAACCCTCCCCAAACAGCACATGACGCAAAGAAAAAAAGAGGCGCAATGAGGTAGCTGTGTGAGTAAGATTAGCGACCCTAGTGGCCGACACAAACACCGGGCCCATCTAGGAGTGGCACTGCAGTGTCACGCAGGATGTCCCTTCCAAAAAACCCTCCCCAAACAGCACATGACGCAAAGAAAAAAAGAGGCGCAATGAGGTAGCTGTGTGAGTAAGATTAGCGACCCTAGTGGCCGACACAAACACCGGGCCCATCTAGGAGTGGCACTGCAGTGTCACGCAGGATGTCCCTTCCAAAAAACCCTCCCCAAACAGCACATGACGCAAAGAAAAAAAGAGGCGCAATGAGGTAGCTGACTGTGTGAGTAAGATTAGCGACCCTAGTGGCCGACACAAACACCGGGCCCATTTAGGAGTGGCACTGCAGTGTCACGCAGGATGTCCCTTCCAAAAAACCCTCCCCAATCAGCACATGATGCAAAGAAAAAGAAAAAAGAGGTGCAAGATGGAATTGTCCTTGGGCCCTCCCACCCACCCTTATGTTGTATAAACAAAAGAGGACATGCACACTTTAACCAACCCATCATTTCAGTGACAGGGTCTGCCACACGACTGTGACTGATATGACGGGTTGGTTTGGACCCCCCCCCAAAAAAGAAGCAATTAATCTCTCCTTGCACAAACTGGCTCTACAGAGGCAAGATGTCCACCTCATCATCACCCTCCGATATATCACCGTGTACATCCCCCTCCTCACAGATTATCAATTCATCCCCACTGGAATCCACCATCTCAGCTCCCTGTGTACTTTGTGGAGGCAATTGCTGCTGGTCAATGTCTCCGCGGAGGAATTGATTATAATTCATTTTAATGAACATCATCTTCTCCACATTTTCTGGATGTAACCTCGTACGCCGATTGCTGACAAGGTGAGCGGCGGCACTAAACACTCTTTCGGAGTACACACTTGTGGGAGGGCAACTTAGGTAGAATAAAGCCAGTTTGTGCAAGGGCCTCCAAATTGCCTCTTTTTCCTGCCAGTATAAGTACGGACTGTGTGACGTGCCTACTTGGATGCGGTCACTCATATAATCCTCCACCATTCTATCAATGTTGAGAGAATCATATGCAGTGACAGTAGACGACATGTCCGTAATCGTTGTCAGGTCCTTCAGTCCGGACCAGATGTCAGCATCAGCAGTCGCTCCAGACTGCCCTGCATCACCGCCAGCGGGTGGGCTCGGAATTCTGAGCCTTTTCCTCGCACCCCCAGTTGCGGGAGAATGTGAAGGAGGAGATGTTGACAGGTCGCGTTCCGCTTGACTTGACAATTTTGTCACCAGCAGGTCTTTCAACCCCAGCAGACTTGTGTCTGCCGGAAAGAGAGATCCAAGGTAGGCTTTAAATCTAGGATCGAGCACGGTGGCCAAAATGTAGTGCTCTGATTTCAACAGATTGACCACCCGTGAATCCTTGTTAAGCGAATTAAGGGCTCCATCCACAAGTCCCACATGCCTAGCGGAATCGCTCTGTGTTAGCTCCTCCTTCAATGTCTCCAGCTTCTTCTGCAAAAGCCTGATGAGGGGAATGACCTGACTCAGGCTGGCAGTGTCTGAACTGACTTCACGTGTGGCAAGTTCAAAGGGCATCAGAACCTTGCACAACGTTGAAATCATTCTCCACTGCGCTTGAGACAGGTGCATTCCACCTACTATATCGTGCTCAATTGTATAGGCTTGAATGGCCTTTTGCTGCTCCTCCAACCTCTGAAGCATATAGAGGGTTGAATTCCACCTCGTAACCACTTCTTGCTTCAGATGATGGCAGGGCAGGTTCAGTAGTTTTTGGTGGTGCTCCAGTCTTCTGTACGTGGTGCCTGTACGCCGAAAGTGTCCCGCAATTCTTCTGGCCACCGACAGCATCTCTTGCACGCCCCTGTCGTTTTTTAAAAAATTCTGCACCACCAAATTCAAGGTATGTGCAAAACATGGGACGTGCTGGAATTTGCCCATATTTAATGCACACACAATATTGCTGGCGTTGTCCGATGCCACAAATCCACAGGAGAGTCCAATTGGGGTAAGCCATTCCGCGATGATCTTCCTCAGTTGCCGTAAGAGGTTTTCAGCTGTGTGCGTATTCTGGAAAGCGGTGATACAAAGCGTAGCCTGCCTAGGAAAGAGTTGGCGTTTACGAGATGCTGCTACTGGTGCCGCCGCTGCTGTTCTTGCGGCGGGAGTCCATACATCTACCCAGTGGGCTGTCACAGTCATATAGTCCTGACCCTGCCCTGCTCCACTTGTCCACATGTCCGTGGTTAAGTGGACATTGGGTACAACTGCATTTTTTAGGACACTGGTGAGTCTTTTTCTGACGTCCGTGTACATTCTCGGTATCGCCTGCCTAGAGAAGTGGAACCTAGATGGTATTTGGTAACGGGGGCACACTGCCTCAATAAATTGTCTAGTTCCCTGTGAACTAACGGCGGATACCGGACGCACGTCTAACACCAACATAGTTGTCAAGGCCTCAGTTATCCGCTTTGCAGCAGGATGACTGCTGTGATATTTCATCTTCCTCGCAAAGGACTGTTGAACAGTCAATTGCTTACTGGAAGTAGTACAAGTGGGCTTACGACTTCCCCTCTGGGATGACCATCGACTCCCAGCAGCAACAACAGCAGCGCCAGCAGCAGTAGGCGTTACACGCAAGGATGCATCGGAGGAATCCCAGGCAGGAGAGGAATCATCAGAATTGCCAGTGACATGGCCTGCAGGACTATTGGCATTCCTGGGGAAGGAGGAAATTGACACTGAGGGAGTTGGTGGGGTGGTTTGCGTGAGCTTGGTTACAAGAGGAAGGGATTTACTGGTCAGTGGACTGCTTCCGCTGTCACCCAAAGTTTTTGAACTTGTCACTGACTTATTATGAATGCGCTGCAGGTGACGTATAAGGGAGGATGTTCCGAGGTGGTTAACGTCCTTACCCCTACTTATTACAGCTTGACAAAGGGAACACACGGCTTGACACCTGTTGTCCGCATTTCTGGTGAAATACCTCCACACCGAAGAGCTGATTTTTTTGGTATTTTCACCTGGCATGTCAACGGCCATATTCCTCCCACGGACAACAGGTGTCTCCCCGGGTGCCTGACTTAAACAAACCACCTCACCATCAGAATCCTCCTGGTCAATTTCCTCCCCAGCGCCAGCAACACCCATATCCTCCTCATCCTGGTGTACTTCAACACTGACATCTTCAATCTGACTATCAGGAACTGGACTGCGGGTGCTCCTTCCAGCACTTGCAGGGGGCGTGCAAATGGTGGAAGGCGCATGCTCTTCACGTCCAGTGTTGGGAAGGTCAGGCATCGCAACCGACACAATTGGACTCTCCTTGTGGATTTGGGATTTCGAAGAATGCACAGTTCTTTGCGGTGCTACTGCTTTTGCCAGCTTGAGTCTTTTCATTTTTCTAGCGAGAGGCTGAGTGCTTCCATCCTCATGTGAAGCTGAACCACTAGCCATGAACATAGGCCAAGGCCTCAGCCGTTCCTTGCCACTCCGTGTCGTAAATGGCATATTGGCAAGTTTACGCTTCTCCTCCGACAATTTTATTTTAGGTTTTGGAGTCCTTTTTTTTCTGATATTTGGTGTTTTGGATTTGACATGCTCTGTACTATGACATTGGGCATCGGCCTTGGCAGACGACGTTGCTGGCATTTCATCGTCTCGGCCATGACTAGTGGCAGCAGCTTCAGCACGAGGTGGAAGTGGATCTTGATCTTTCCCTAATTTTGGAACCTCAACATTTTTGTTCTCCATATTTTAATAGGCACAACTAAAAGGCACCTCAGGTAAACAATGGAGATGGATACTAGTATACAATTATGGACTGCCTGCCGAGTGCAGACACAGAGGTAGCCACAGCCGTGAACTACCGTACTGTACTGTGTCTGCTGCTAATATAGACTGGTTGATAAAGAGATGTCTATGTAACTATGTATGTATAAAGAAGAAAGAAAAAAAAACCACGGTTAGGTGGTATACAATTATGGACGGACTGCCTGCCGAGTGCAGACACAGAGGTAGCCACAGCCGTGAACTACCGTACTGTACTGTGTCTGCTGCTAATAATATAGACTGGTTGATAAAGAGATGTCGTAGTAGTATGTATGTATAAAGAAGAAAGAAAAAAAAACCACGGTTAGGTGGTATACAATTATGGACGGACTGCCTGCCGAGTGCAGACACAGAGGTAGCCACAGCCGTGAACTACCGTACTGTACTGTGTCTGCTGCTAATATAGACTGGTTGATAAAGAGATGTCTATGTAACTATGTATGTATAAAGAAGAAAGAAAAAAAAACCACGGTTAGGTGGTATACAATTATGGACGGACTGCCTGCCGAGTGCAGACACAGAGGTAGCCACAGCCGTGAACTACCGTACTGTACTGTGTCTGCTGCTAATATAGACTGGTTGATAAAGAGATGTCTATGTAACTATGTATGTATAAAGAAGAAAGAAAAAAAAACCACGGTTAGGTGGTATACAATTATGGACGGACTGCCTGCCGAGTGCAGACACAGAGGTAGCCACAGCCGTGAACTACCGTACTGTACTGTGTCTGCTGCTAATATAGACTGGTTGATAAAGAGATGTCTATGTAACTATGTATGTATAAAGAAGAAAGAAAAAAAAACCACGGTTAGGTGGTATACAATTATGGACGGACTGCCTGCCGAGTGCAGACACAGAGGTAGCCACAGCTGTGAACTACCGTACTGTACTGTGTCTGCTGCTAATATAGACTGGTTGATAAAGAGATGTCGTAGTAGTATGTATGTATAAAGAAGAAAAAAAAACCACGGTTAGGTGGTATACAATTATGGACGGACTGCCTGCCGAGTGCAGACACAGAGGTAGCCACAGCCGTGAACTACCGTACTGTGTCTGCTGCGACTGGATGATAAATGATATAAAAAATATATATATATCACTACTGCAGCCGGACAGGTATATATTATATATTATATAATGACGGACCTGCTGGACACTGTCTGTCAGCAGAATGAGTTTTATTTTTATAGAATAAAAAAAAAAACAACACACAAGTGAAGTCACACGACGAGTGTTTAACTTTTTCAGGCAATCACAATATAAGTATACTACTAACTATACTGGTGGTCAGTGTGGTCAGGTCACTGGTCAGTCACACTGGCAGTGGCACTACTGCAGCAAAAGTGTGCACTGTTTAATTTTAATATAATATTATGTACTCCTGGCTCCTGCTATAACCTATAACTGGCACTGCAGTGCTCCCCAGTCTCCCCCACAATTATAAGCTGTGTGAGCTGAGCAGTCAGACAGATATATAATATATATAGATGATGCAGCACACTGGGCTGAGCCTGAGCAGTGCACACAGATATGGTATGTGACTGAGTCACTGTGTGTATCGCTTTTTTCAGGCAGAGAACGGATATATTAAATAAACTGCACTGTCTGGTGGTCACTCACTATATAATATTATGTACTCCTGGCTCCTGCTATAACCTATAACTGGCACTGCAGTGCTCACCAGTCTCCCCCACAATTATAAGCTGTGTGAGCTGAGCAGTCAGACAGATATATAATATATATAGATGATGCAGCACACTGGGCTGAGCCTGAGCAGTGCACACAGATATGGTATGTGACTGAGTCACTGTGTGTATCGCTTTTTTCAGGCAGAGAACGGATATATTAAATAAACTGCACTGTCTGGTGGTCACTCACTAGTAAACTCTCTGCACTCTCTACACTTCTACAGTACTCCTCCTAGTCCTAAGCTCCAGTAAATCTCTCTCTCTTATAATCTAAATGGAGAGGACGCCAGCCACGTCCTCTCACTATCAATCTCAATGCACGTGTGAAAATGGCGGCGACGCGCGGCTCCTTATATAGAATCCGAGTCTCGCGAGAATCCGACAGCGTCATGATGACGTTCGGGCGCGCTCGGGTTAACCGAGCAAGGCGGGAGGATCCGAGTCTGCTCGGACCCGTGAAAAAAACCATGAAGTTCGGGCGGGTTCGGATTCAGAGAAACCGAACCCGCTCATCTCTAGTAAATACTGGCTGTTTTGTTTTTACACTGCAATTTAGATTTCAGTTTGAACACACCGCACCAAAATCTAACTCTCTCTGCACATATTATACACCCCCCCCCCTGCAGTGTACATGGTTTTAGCTAATAAATTTGCTGCTGTGATCAGATCTGAGTTAAGCCCTATGTATTTGGCACTGGCAAAGGGTTAGAGGCCTTGCTGTAGAGCTCACACCTTTCTTGTCATGCATTGTAATATTTCCTATGTCCTGATGTTGTGCTCTCTGCTCCATCCAAGTAAACAGCAATGTAGCATGGCTATCAAAGAGCGTGAAGATTGCAGATTTCCTGGGATTAATGCTAAGGAATGCTATTCCAGAGGCTGCTGCTTTAATTCAAGTGTCACTGGGGTTAAATGGTGTTTTTACCTTAAAAACACAGGTAGAGTATATAGTACAGTGGTAAAGTGGGAGCATGTAGTGCTATTGATTACAGATTTGATGGAGCTTAAACATGGATAAGGTCCATGGCTCTAAGAGTTTATCTTGTGTATCCTTTATTCTTAGTCATGGTCAGATAAGATTAGAAAATACCATTTAAGTGGAAATTTCCTGTTAGCTGTTTTTCAGTTTGCTCAACTGTCTGATTAACTGGTCCTAAAAAAGGACCAAAGGAGCTAAATTGCCCTGTGATCTAGCTAAATTGCCCCAGTTAAAAAAAAAAAAAAAAACTAAGCTGCTGTAATTCCTGGATGTTTCCTTACTGCATCAACAGGAAGTGACAAGAAACAATGTAATGTGGAACCGTACAGCAGAAGGGATTGCGGCTACCCCACAATAAGTGCAGCGGAATGTAAGAAGAGGAATTGTTGCTTTGACTGCAGCATTCCCGGGGTTAACTGGTGTTTCTTCAAGTCACAAGGTATGGAGCTGCTGTATAGTTACTCGCAAGTCAGTAGTTGTATGATGCTCACACCTGTTAAGCTGGATACACACAGAATGCCCTACACAGGGGGTGAAATGAGTGCCCCCCCCCACCCCCCGTACGCTCAGCACACATCACGCTGTGCTGAGCGGGGGGAGAGATGTGTGCTGAGCAGTTCGCTCAGCACACATCCCTCCCCAAAATCGGGCCGTGAATACGGACCTTTAAACTGGATCCACACTTAGATTATCTGTCCAATTTTTTTTTCTAGTTGAAACAAAATTATGCTAATATGTGGCAGCAAATGACAATTGACCATTTGCTCACAAACACTGGAAAACATCCAAAAATGGTCATTTAGATAAATTGGTTAAATCCATTTCATTTAGCTAATTTATCCAAACTACCTTTATTGTATCTTGGTGGGTGAATGATGTGTGGGTCAGTGTTGAGGGTGGTGGAGGAGATGGGTAATAGGTAGAGATGAGCGGGTTCGGTTCCTCGGAATCCGAACCCGCCCGAACTTCATGTTTTTTTTCACGGGTCCGAGCGACTCGGATCTTCCCGCCTTGCTCGGTTAACCCGAGCGCGCCCGAACGTCATCATGACGCTGTCGGATTCTCGCGAGGCTCGGATTCTATCGCGAGACTCGGATTCTATATAAGGAGCCGCGCGTCGCCGCCATTTTCACTCGTGCATTGAGATTGATAGGGAGAGGACGTGTCTGGCGTCCTCTCCATTAGAATAGAGATAGATTAGATAGAGAGAGAGAGATTGTGCAGAGTCGCAGACAGAGTTAGTTTACCACAGTCAGTGACCAGTGCAGTTGCTAGTTAACTTTTATTTAATATAATATATCCGTTCACTTCTCTCTGCTATATCCGTTCTCTGCCTGAAAAAAAAAACGATACACAGCACAGTCAGTCACACAGTGTGACTCAGTCTGTGTGCACTCAGCTCAGCCCAGTGTGCTGCACAGTCATCAATGTATAAATTAAAAGCTTATAATTAATTGTGGGGGAGACTGGGGAGCACTGCAGGTTGTTAGCAGGAGCCAGGAGTACAATTATATTAATTAACAGTGCACACTTTTGCTGCAGGAGTGGTGACCAGTGCCTGACCACCAGTATAGTATTGTTGTATACTACTAATATCTCTTTAAATATCAACCAGTCTATATTAGCAGCAGACACAGTACAGTGCGTAGTTCACGGCTGTGGCTACCTCTGTGTCGGCACACGGCAGGCAGTCCGTCCGACCAGAATTGTATTATTTATTATTATATACCTACCACCTAACCGTGGTTTTTTTTTCATTCTTTATACCGTCATAGTGTCATCCTAATTGTTACGAGTATACTACTATCTCTTTATCAACCAGTGTACAGTGCGGTAGTTCACGGCTGTGGCTACCTCTGTGTCGGCACACGGCAGGCAGTCCGTCCGACCAGAATTGTATTATTTATTATTATATACCTACCACCTAACCGTGGTTTTTTTTTCATTCTTTATACCGTCATAGTGTCATCCTAATTGTTACGAGTATACTACTATCTCTTTATCAACCAGTGTACAGTGCGGTAGTTCACGGCTGTGGCTACCTCTGTGTCGGCACACGGCAGGCAGTCCGTCCGACCAGAATTGTATTATTTATTATTATATACCTACCACCTAACCGTGGTTTTTTTTTCATTCTTTATACCGTCATAGTGTCATCCTAATTGTTACGAGTATACTACTATCTCTTTATCAACCAGTGTACAGTGCGGTAGTTCACGGCTGTGGCTACCTCTGTGTCGGCACACGGCAGGCAGTCCGTCCGACCAGAATTGTATTATTTATTATTATATACCTACCACCTAACCGTGGTTTTTTTTTCATTCTTTATACCGTCATAGTGTCATCCTAATTGTTACGAGTATACTACTATCTCTTTATCAACCAGTGTACAGTGCGGTAGTTCACGGCTGTGGCTACCTCTGTGTCGGCACACGGCAGGCAGTCCGTCCGACCAGAATTGTATTATTTATTATTATATACCTACCACCTAACCGTGGTTTTTTTTTCATTCTTTATACCGTCATAGTGTCATCCTAATTGTTACGAGTATACTACTATCTCTTTATCAACCAGTGTACAGTGCGGTAGTTCACGGCTGTGGCTACCTCTGTGTCGGCACACGGCAGGCAGTCCGTCCGACCAGAATTGTATTATTTATTATTATATACCTACCACCTAACCGTGGTTTTTTTTTTCATTCTTTATACCGTCATAGTGTCATCCTAATTGTTACGAGTATACTACTATCTCTTTATCAACCAGTGTACAGTGCGGTAGTTCACGGCTGTGGCTACCTCTGTGTCGGCACACGGCAGGCAGTCCGTCCGACCAGAATTGTATTATTTATTATTATATACCTACCACCTAACCGTGGTTTTTTTTTCATTCTTTATACCGTCATAGTGTCATCCTAATTGTTACGAGTATACTACTATCTCTTTATCAACCAGTGTACAGTGCGGTAGTTCACGGCTGTGGCTACCTCTGTGTCGGCACACGGCAGGCAGTCCGTCCGACCAGAATTGTATTATTTATTATTATATACCTACCACCTAACCGTGGTTTTTTTTTTCATTCTTTATACCGTCATAGTGTCATCCTAATTGTTACGAGTATACTACTATCTCTTTATCAACCAGTGTACAGTGCGGTAGTTCACGGCTGTGGCTACCTCTGTGTCGGCACACGGCAGGCAGTCCGTCCGACCAGAATTGTATTATTTATTATTATATACCTACCACCTAACCGTGGTTTTTTTTTCATTCTTTATACCGTCATAGTGTCATCCTAATTGTTACGAGTATACTACTATCTCTTTATCAACCAGTGTACAGTGCGGTAGTTCACGGCTGTGGCTACCTCTGTGTCGGCACACGGCAGGCAGTCCGTCCGACCAGAATTGTATTATTTATTATTATATACCTACCACCTAACCGTGGTTTTTTTTTTCATTCTTTATACCGTCATAGTGTCATCCTAATTGTTACGAGTATACTACTATCTCTTTATCAACCAGTGTACAGTGCGGTAGTTCACGGCTGTGGCTACCTCTGTGTCGGCACACGGCAGGCAGTCCGTCCGACCAGAATTGTATTATTTATTATTATATACCTACCACCTAACCGTGGTTTTTTTTTCATTCTTTATACCGTCATAGTGTCATCCTAATTGTTACGAGTATACTACTATCTCTTTATCAACCAGTGTACAGTGCGGTAGTTCACGGCTGTGGCTACCTCTGTGTCGGCAGTCGGCAGGCAGTCCGTCCATCCATAATTGTATTATTATTATAATATATACCACCTAACCGTGGTTTTTTTATACCACCTAACCGTGGCAGTCCGTCCATAATTGTATACTAGTATCCAATCCATCCATCTCCATTGTTTACCTGAGGTGCGTTTTAGTTCTGCCTATAAAATATGGAGAACAAAAAAGTTGAGGTTCCAAAATTAGGGAAAGATCAAGATCCACTTCCACCTCGTGCTGAAGCTGCTGCCACTAGTCATGGCCGAGACGATGAAATGCCAGCAACGTCGTCTGCCAAGGCCGATGCCCAATGTCATAGTACAGAGCATGTCAAATCCAAAACACCAAATATCAGAAAAAAAAGGACTCCAAAACCTAAAATAAAATTGTCGGAGGAGAAGCGTAAACTTGCCAATATGCCATTTACCACACGGAGTGGCAAGGAACGGCTGAGGCCCTGGCCTATGTTCATGGCTAGTGGTTCAGCTTCACATGAGGATGGAAGCACTCAGCCTCTCGCTAGAAAACTGAAAAGACTCAAGCTGGCAAAAGCACCGCAAAGAACTGTGCGTTCTTTGAAATCCCAAATCCACAAGGAGAGTCCAATTGTGTCGTTTGCGATGCCTGACCTTCCCAACACTGGACGTGAAGAGCATGCGCCTTCCACTATTTGCATGCCCCCTGCAAGTGCTGGAAGGAGCACCCGCAGTCCAGTTCCTGATAGTCAGATTGAAGATGTCAGTGTTGAAGTACACCAGGATGAGGAGGATATGGGTGTTGCTGGCGCTGGGGAGGAAATTGACCAGGAGGATTCTGATGGTGAGGTGGTTTGTTTAAGTCAGGCACCCGGGGAGACACCTGTTGTCCGTGGGAGGAATATGGCCGTTGACATGCCAGGTGAAAATACCAAAAAAATCAGCTCTTCGGTGTGGAGGTATTTCACCACAAATGCGGACAACAGGTGTCAAGCCGTGTGTTCCCTTTGTCAAGCTGTAATAAGTAGGGGTAAGGACGTTAACCACCTCGGAACATCCTCCCTTATACGTCACCTGCAGCGCATTCATAATAAGTCAGTGACAAGTTCAAAAACTTTGGGTGACAGCGGAAGCAGTCCACTGACCAGTAAATCCCTTCCTCTTGTAACCAAGCTCACGCAAACCACCCCACCAACTCCCTCAGTGTCAATTTCCTCCTTCCTCAGGAATGCCAATAGTCCTGCAGGCCATGTCACTGGCAAGTCTGACGAGTCCTCTCCTGCCTGGGATTCCTCCGATGCATCCTTGCGTGTAACGCCTACTGCTGCTGGCGCTGCTGTTGTTGCCGCTGGGAGTCGATGGTCATCCCAGAGGGGAAGTCGTAAGCCCACTTGTACTACTTCCAGTAAGCAATTGACTGTTCAACAGTCCTTTGCGAGGAAGATGAAATATCACAGCAGTCATCCTACTGCAAAGCGGATAACTGAGGCCTTGGCATCCTGGGTGGTGAGAAACGTGGTTCCGGTATCCATCATTACTGCAGAGCCAACTAGAGACTTGTTGGAGGTACTGTGTCCCCGGTACCAAATACCATCTAGGTTCCATTTCTCTAGGCAGGCGATACCGAAAATGTACACAGACCTCAGAAAAAGAGTCACCAGTGTCCTAAAAAATGCAGCTGTACCCAATGTCCACTTAACCACGGACATGTGGACAAGTGGAGCAGGGCAGGGTCAGGACTATATGACTGTGACAGCCCACTGGGTAGATGTATGGACTCCCGCCGCAAGAACAGCAGCGGCGGCACCAGTAGCAGCATCTCGCAAACGCCAACTCTTTCCTAGGCAGGCTACGCTTTGTATCACCGCTTTCCAGAATACGCACACAGCTGAAAACCTCTTACGGCAACTGAGGAAGATCATCGCGGAATGGCTTACCCCAATTGGACTCTCCTGTGGATTTGTGGCATCGGACAACGCCAGCAATATTGTGTGTGCATTAAATCTGGGCCAATTCCAGCACGTCCCATGTTTTGCACATACCTTGAATTTGGTGGTGCAGAATTTTTTAAAAAACGACAGGGGCGTGCAAGAGATGCTGTCGGTGGCCAGAAGAATTGCGGGACACTTTCGGCGTACAGGCACCACGTACAGAAAACTGGAGCACCACCAAAAACTACTGAACCTGCCCTGCCATCATCTGAAGCAAGAAGTGGTAACGAGGTGGAATTCAACCCTCTATATGCTTCAGAGGTTGGAGGAGCAGCAAAAGGCCATTCAAGCCTATACAATTGAGCACGATATAGTAGGTGGAATGCACCTGTCTCAAGTGCAGTGGAGAATGATTTCAACGTTGTGCAAGGTTCTGATGCCCTTTGAACTTGCCACACGTGAAGTCAGTTCAGACACTGCCAGCCTGAGTCAGGTCATTCCCCTCATCAGGCTTTTGCAGAAGAAGCTGGAGGCATTGAAGGAGGAGCTAACACGGAGCGATTCCGCTAGGCATGTGGGACTTGTGGATGCAGCCCTTAATTCGCTTAACAAGGATTCACGGGTGGTCAATCTGTTGAAATCAGAGCACTACATTTTGGCCACCGTGCTCGATCCTAGATTTAAAGCCTACCTTGGATCTCTCTTTCCGGCAGACACAGGTCTGCTGGGGTTGAAAGACCTGCTGGTGACAAAATTGTCAAGTCAAGCGGAACGCGACCTGTCAACATCTCCTCCTTCACATTCTCCCGCAACTGGGGGTGCGAGGAAAAGGCTCAGAATTCCGAGCCCACCCGCTGGCGGTGATGCAGGGCAGTCTGGAGCGACTGCTGATGCTGACATCTGGTCCGGACTGAAGGACCTGACAACGATTACGGACATGTCGTCTACTGTCACTGCATATGATTCTCTCAACATTGATAGAATGGTGGAGGATTATATGAGTGACCGCATCCAAGTAGGCACGTCACACAGTCCGTACTTATACTGGCAGGAAAAAGAGGCAATTTGGAGGCCCTTGCACAAACTGGCTTTATTCTACCTAAGTTGCCCTCCCACAAGTGTGTACTCCGAAAGAGTGTTTAGTGCCGCCGCTCACCTTGTCAGCAATCGGCGTACGAGGTTACATCCAGAAAATGTGGAGAAGATGATGTTCATTAAAATGAATTATAATCAATTCCTCCGCGGAGACATTGACCAGCAGCAATTGCCTCCACAAAGTACACAGGGAGCTGAGATGGTGGATTCCAGTGGGGACGAATTGATAATCTGTGAGGAGGGGGATGTACACGGTGATATATCGGAGGGTGAAGATGAGGTGGACATCTTGCCTCTGTAGAGCCAGTTTGTGCAAGGAGAGATTAATTGCTTCTTTTTTGGGGGGGGTCCAAACCAACCCGTCATATCAGTCACAGTCGTGTGGCAGACCCTGTCACTGAAATGATGGGTTGGTTAAAGTGTGCATGTCCTGTTTTGTTTATACAACATAAGGGTGGGTGGGAGGGCCCAAGGATAATTCCATCTTGCACCTCTTTTTTCTTTTCTTTTTCTTTGCATCATGTGCTGATTGGGGTGGGTTTTTTGGAAGGGACACCCTGCGTGACACTGCAGTGCCACTCCTAGATGGGCCCGGTGTTTGTGTCGGCCACTAGGGTCGCTAATCTTACTCACACAGCTACCTCATTGCGCCTCTTTTTTTCTTTGCGTCATGTGCTGTTTGGGGAGGGTTTTTTGGAAGGGACATCCTGCGTGACACTGCAGTGCCACTCCTAGATGTGCCCGGTGTTTGTGTCGGCCACTAGGGTCGCTAATCTTACTCACACAGTCAGCTACCTCATTGCGCCTCTTTTTTTCTTTGCGTCATGTGCTGTTTGGGGAGGGTTTTTTGGAAGGGCCATCCTGCGTGACACTGCAGTGCCACTCCTAGATGGGCCCGGTGTTTGTGTCGGCCACTAGGGTCGCTAATCTTACTCACACAGCTACCTCATTGCGCCTCTTTTTTTCTTTGCGTCATGTGCTGTTTGGGGAGGGTTTTTTGGAAGGGACATCCTGCGTGACACTGCAGTGCCACTCCTAGATGGGCCCGGTGTTTGTGTCGGCCACTAGGGTCGCTTATCTTACTCACACAGCGACCTCGGTGCAAATTTTAGGACTAAAAATAATATTGTGAGGTGTGAGGTATTCAGAATAGACTGAAAATGAGTGTAAATTATGGTTTTTGAGGTTAATAATACTTTGGGATCAAAATGACCCCCAAATTCTATGATTTAAGCTGTTTTTTAGTGTTTTTTGAAAAAAACACCCGAATCCAAAACACACCCGAATCCGACAAAAAAAATTCGGTGAGGTTTTGCCAAAACGCGTTCGAACCCAAAACACGGCCGCGGAACCGAACCCAAAACCAAAACACAAAACCCGAAAAATTTCAGGCGCTCATCTCTAGTAATAGGCACAGCAGGGTGTGGACAGTCAAATAGTGTGCTTAGAGGTTCAGAGTCATTGTATGAGACTCTGGCAACAGTGACTTGATGAGTCTGGTGTCCATAGGGTGGGACGCATTAACCTTTTTATGCTATTGAAATAGTTCTCCTCCTGACCGACGCAGTTCCTTGCTCCGAGGTTGGTGTATTGTCCTGTTGCAGCGCCTCTCCACTGTGGTCACAGTGAGCTGTGTGGTGTTGCTGGCGCATGCCAATCTCCCCCCAACCTCCCTCTTGCATTTCAGACCTACGTACGCATGATGGGATCTTGTATGATATGCGCGTGTGCTGTAGAGATGAAAGTGGGGGTGAGGAGGCAGATCGTGAGATGGGGAAACTTTGTGGACTGTTAGCGAAGGGGAGCACTGGGCAATCTGAGTTGCAAAGAGGGCAGCAGAAGAGGTTATTGCATGTGCACTGGTGACAGGTCCATCCTTGGTGGCCAGCCTCAGTGGTAAAGGGGTACATGAGCTAGTGTCCCTTGGCCAGCCATGTACCATGGCCACCTCCAGTTGCCGTCTCCGCCCATTGCTGTGACTTCCCCCAGAGTTAGCCACACAGAGTGACAGATCTGGGAAAATATATAGGAGATCATTACTTTCACTTGCAGCCTACCTTATTTTTTGCAGCCTAGCATGCTCCTGACCCCTTCTCTCACTAATACTTATACAACATTCATGAACTCATCTTAAGGTTTCTTTATTATTCAGTCACACTGTCTTGGATCCAAACCATTTCCTGTGGCATTGCAGTCAAACAATTGAGCTATTTACCCTTGCATAGAAAGGTATAATCTAAGCTAGAGAATTCTATTTGGAGCTCACCTTGTACTTTGTGAAGAAATATTCAGCTTTGTGGCTGAGCAGATATATGGAGTGTGTGGCTGCACACTGCATTGATCTGCTGAGTTGCAATGCTAATAATTTTTTTTTTTTTGCAAAGTACCAATAGCTTCATTGTGAAGGTGGAAAGAAGGGTGTTACGGTATGGAATGTACAAACTGCGAGACCCTGCTGGTAGCGCCTTTGTCTATTTAGTAGGAAGGGCACGTAACAGCCGGGGGGCAATGGAGGAAGCCCCTTTAGGGCTGGAGCCCGGCGGCAACTGACTCCGTTGTCTCTGGCAGTTCCGCCCCTGGACTAGAGGAATGGTCAAGAACATGGCAACATTTAATGCCAAAAAATGCAAAATCATACACGTCTCAAAAATGCAAAGGCTAACTATAATATTAAGGGCATTATAATGGCAAGAGAAAAGCTATCTAAGTATTACTATTTCAGGTAAGCAATGTAACAAAGCAATAGGAAAGGCAAGTCAGATGCTTGTTTGCATAGGTTAAAGAACCAGTAGCAGAAAAAAGTAATACAGGTTGAGTATCCCATATCCAAATATTCCGAAATACGGAATATTCCGAAATACGGACTTTTTTGAGTGAGACTGAGATAGTGAAACCTTTGTGTTTTGATGGCTCAGTGTACACAAACTTTGTTTAATACTCAAAGTTATTAAAAATATTGTATTAAATTAACTTCAGACTGTGTGTATAAGGTGTATATGAAACATAAATGAATTCTGTGAATGTACACACACTTTGTTTAATGCACAAAGTTATAAAAAATATTGGCTAAAATGACCTTCAGGCTGTGTGTATAAGGTGTATATGAAACATAAATGCCTTCTGTGCTTAGATTTAGGTCCCATCACCATTATATCTCGTTATGGTATGCAATTATTCCAAAATACAGAAAAATCCGATATCCAAAATTCCTCTGGTCCCAAGCATTTTGGATAAGGGATACTCAACCTGTAATGCCACTGTATAGGTCCTTGGTACAGCCACATTTAGAATCCTGTGTTCAGTTCCAGAAGCCATATCTCCAGAAGGCTGTAAATACATTAGGGCAACTAAAATTGTGCATGGCCTACATCACAAAACTTACCTGGAAATACTAAAAAATTTTGATGTGTATAGTTTGGAGAAGGGAAGAGGGAACATACAGTAATAGAAACATTTAAATATATAGGGAGGAATGTAATAGGGTGTGAGAATCAGAAAGTGAGAGATTTTGTGTTGTTTTTTTTGTTTTTGTTTGATTGTTTGTTTTTAAAGTGGCAATCCTTTACATGGCAAAACCAGGTTGATATTTGCCATGTAAAGGATTGCCACCGTGGGCATGTGTAGAAGGGGCACTGCTACTGTTGGCATTATGTGTGTAAGCTGCACTGATATGGTGGTTATGTGTATAAAGGGCACTGCGACTGTGGGTATTATTATTATTACATGCGGTGTAATGACAATAAGATAGTGCTACTGTGTGGCGTATTTTGATTTGGGGTGCTATTGTGTGGCCATGCCCCTTCCTTGTGATACCACACCTTCTTTTTTTAAGGAGCGCACTGTCCCTTTATTAAGTATTGGAGAGAGGGCCCAAATTAATAGTTTGCAGGGAGGCGCCAAACACCCTAGCACTGGCCCTTTGGTAGGGGACAGGATTTGCTTCTGCTTGTGCACATATGTTATGATTGCCAGCCAACAGCACTGGTTTTGCCTATAACACTAACTATAAATATTTTGAATTGGTCCTGGACCACCAATCCAAGGCACCCCTGCAAGTGTCCTGAGGCACCCCAGGGTGCAGTTTGAGAACCACTGGTCTAGTGAGTACCCAGGATAATTATTGTAGCTGGTCTGCGGGTAACAGCTCTCAGATCCACTTCTAGAAAAAATGCAGCAATGTAATTTGAGTGACAAACTGCAGAGATGAACACTTTCTGTGACTGCTGCACAGGGATCACACAAACTCTATTCATAGGGCTGACTTCACTTAGGGGAGATGTTCTCACCCCGCAAAGAAGTGCGAGTATATACCGCACTTACGGTACCATTGGATTTACAGATATTTTCTTGCAATACACTATGGGGGTCATTCTGAGTTGATTGCTCGCTAGCAGTTTTTAGCAGCCATGCAAACGTATTGTCGCTGCCCACTGGAGAGTGTATATTCACTTTGGAGAAGTGCGAACACTTGAGCAGCAGAGCGCCTGCAAAATCGTTTCAAAATAAGACCAGCACTGTAGTTACACTTCGTGTGCGTTGATTCTAACAACCGAGGGACGGCTTTTGATGTCACACACCCATCCAGCGAATGCCCAGCCACGTCTGCATTTCTTCTGCCACGCCTGCATTTTTCCAAGCACTCCCTGAAAACGGTCAGTTGACACCCAGAAACGCCCTCTTTCTGTCAATCTCCTTGTGGCCTGTTCTGTGATTGGAATAATCGCTAGAACTAGTGCAAAACCACAATGGACTTTGTACCCGTACGATGCGCATGCACATTACGGAGCATGCGCATGCACAGATTAGCCATTTTTTTTCAACTGATTGCTACGCAGCGAACAACGGCAGCATGCGATCAACTCGGAATGACCCCCTATATACATAGAAACATGGATTTTTACTGCAGGAATTATGGTTAGTTTAGGGGTATCGGTTAGGGTCAACAGAGGTGTAGCTAGGGGTCCAAGCGCCCCTGGCAAAGTAAGGGACTGGCGCCCCCCCTTTCGATAAAGCATTGCAGTCCATTGGCGGTTACCATGTTGGAGCCACAGCAACTGACCCCCTCCCCCACACGCTGCCCTACATCATCGGCTGGGATTCACTGTTGGTGTGAAGCCACTGGGAACAGTCTGGTAGCATTAGCAGCAGTCTGTGTCATAGATAGGGAAGGCAGAAGGTTAACTAGCCAATAGCAGTCTGTTGGCAGCAGAGGCTGGGCGGGGGGCTGAGAATGAGCCAACGCTGATCAGTGTCCAGTCTGCTCAGACAAAAATATTTTGTGATCAGGGCTGGTTCTAGACCAAAGGAGCCAATGGCAAAAATTTCCTTTGGCACCCCCCCCCCCCCCCACACACACACACATACATACACACACACACACACACCAAAAAAGAACATATCCCAGTTTAACATAACGCTATGTGGTGCAAGGTGTGGAGCTGGTCACTTGTATCAGACCTCTGACATTTGCCTTTTCACCCATATTGCATACTTTTTCTTGCAGGTTGTGTCTTAATTCAAGTAGTGTTCTAAGTACTTCAGCTTAGTATCTTTACTGACCCCTCTTTACCCCACACTACATAACTGACCCCTCTATACCCTACACTACATCACTGACCTTTCTATAACCATCACTGCATTACTGACCCCTCTATACAGTACACTGACCTCTATATACCTGCTAGTACATCCCTGATGCCTATATTCCCTAAGCTAAATCCCTGATGCCTCTATTCCCTACGCTACATCCCTGACGCCTCTATTCCCTATGCTACATCCCTGACGCCTCTATACCCTACGCTACATCCCTGATGCCTCTATTCCCTACGCTACATTCCTGATGCCTCTATAACCTACGCTACATCCCTGACGCCTCTATACCCTACGCTACATCCCTGACGCCTCTATACAGTACAATGCATTACTGATCCCTCTAGACCATACATCATTACATCAGAGAGATAGTGAAACACTGGAAAAAATAAGGATAAAGTGGACTACAGAAACTGATGCTCTAAACAAAGGAGAGAGAGAGAGAGAGAGAGAGAGAGAAAAGCACAAGGGAAAGTGGGCAATCGGAACACCATAGAGAGAGGAGAGATAGAAATGCCTGAAAAAGTAAAGGGGGTTGGGTATGGCATCCGGCGCTTGGGATTCCAGCAGTCACATGATACCTAATCCTAATCCTCTGGGGGGGTGGCGGATAGGGCTAACCCTCAGGGGGTGGCAGCTAGGACTAACCCCCCCCCCCCCCTCCTAGTGCCTTCCCTAACACCCCCTCCCCCGGTCCTAACCCTCGCTCCAATACTCGCCTTCGGGATGTTGGCTGTCTGTGTGCCGGCACCAGTCTCCCAAGTGGTGTCAGGATTCCAACATCGGTCAAATGACCGCCGGTATACCGTCTGCCGGGATGGTAAATGTATCCTGAGGACAGGTAGTGAGTGTGGAGGGATAGGTGGTTCAGTAAAATGTAACAGCTCAAACTGCGATCATTCACTGATAAATTGATTTATAGCTCTCCCTTTTTAACCATTGCAGTCATAAAAGCAATGTTTTTTAAACTTTTAAATAAAGCTTGTTAGCATCCCCAGCACACTGTATATGCTGGGAGATGTAGTTCTCAATATGAAAACATTTAATTACTGTATGAACTCTAATTCCCCAACTGAAACCTCTCACAAACACACACTCCTAAATCTAGTACACACACACACACACACACACACATTTCCCCAGTACTGACAACTCTCATCACTTCCACACACTGACAACTCCCTCCTGCTCCTCTCCCCACTGACACTGACAGCTCCCTCACAGTCACACACATCCTCCACCCCCCCACCCCCCCCACACACACACTGATAGCACACATGCACAAATCCCCCCCTCCTCGACACTAACTGTCACGGACTGCTTGGGCAGCAGGGGGCAGGCTCTGACTTGAAGTGCTGAAATTCAACAGCTCTCTCGAACTTGCAAGGCATGGCTGTGCAGCTGTCTCCAGCCATCTCCTTGCCCACTGTGTAATTTGTGGCGTTCTCTGATGTTCCCCGCTCTGCCTCTACAACCGGCACATAATGTACAGCAGTGGTGACTCCTGAGTATGGGCCTGGAGAACTCCGCCTACCGGGGGGTAGGGATTAATAATTTCAAAGGGGCAGAGCTAGGAGTGAAGCAGTGGACAGCAGTTGAGGGGCGTTTCAAACTGTAACAGGGTTGGGACAATTTCAGTATCCTTCCCTCACCGTCTAATTGGTCAGTCCCACGCTGATTGCCATAGCGCCCTTTCGAGACTGCAGAACTCTATCCCTTAGCCACGGTTGGCACAGCTGGATGGTGCCCCTGGCAAGTGCCATCCTGGCCAAGGGGTAGATACGCCCCTGAGGGTCAGAGCCAGCAACAGAAATCTCGGGGCACAGTACACTGATATCTCTGGGGCCCCCTCAACCCCCCCTTAACTTGGCAGAGGGATCTTTAAAAAAAATGGAGCCTTTGACTCGGACCGTCAGTGAGGCCGGCAGGTGGTTTTCATACTGGGCTATCCAGCTCTTCGGTGGCGGTGGCAGGGACATTCAGAAAAGGGCCAGCACAGCAAAATGCATAATAATGGCAATACAGTATGGACCACAGGGACTGGACAAAGTGATGGGGTAAAAGGAGGGGGGAGGGTTTAGTTGGCCTGTTAATTGTTTTCCTGCTTAAATTGAGCAGTTGGTGGACACACTTTAAAAAGCAATATTGGCACTGTGGCCCCATTATTTCTGTTCTTAATACTTGGAGCCCTGAACAAGTGTCCCCTTTGTCCCCCCTGTCACCGGGCCTGTTCAGGCGTTACCTATGGAGAAGCTGCGACATGACATCCTAGGACACGATACTGCACCATGCATCACCATTATATTTCAGTGTGCCTTGTCAATATTTAAATCTTGTTCTGTGTGACGTGAGTTGTAAATGGTTGAAAATCTCTGTGCTACAGTATCGTCACCATGTAGTTATAACAATACCGCAAAACCACCAAAAGACGTGTTTTGGTAGAGGGACTGCTGGAGGGGCCCATTGGGGCCCCCAGTTTGCTACCCCACCCCAGTATACCTGTGCTGTAGCCAGTGGAAGGGGCACTATCTTCCCGGTGATCTCTTCGGGAAGATGGTGCCGCACATAGAAAGCAAAGACTCTGGCTGCACTCTCCTGCCCTCGCTCTAAGCAAGGTGATCGGGCCACAAAAGGACCCCTGTCGGACCTCGGCCTGTGGGCCACAAAAGGATGCATGGGGGCGGCATGCGGCCCATGGGTTTGACACCCCTGCCCTAGAGTATCAAAATTTGTTTCACGGCACCCCTAGGCCAAAGTTTTTTTTATTGAGAAATTCAGAAAAAAATATAAAATTAAGTAAATTGTGTTTATAGCATGTCATCCTCAGGTTCAGTTATGTTGTGAGGGAATGGTTTTGCCAATTTAATAAAGTATAAATAATTTTAATTGGTCCTGGACCACCAAACTATGCTACCAGTGCAAGAACCCCAGTTTGGAAACTACTGCCATAAAATAAACCTTTTTTGTTTTTTTTAAACTACATGTAATACACCTTAGATCTCAGTTCCTAAAAGGTTTTAAACCCTTGCATACAGTAAACTACACATATTTAAAAATCCTACACCGGGCACAAGTGCTCACGGGCCAATTTCATGGCAGTCTCGGATAGGAGGGCATTGTGGATTCACCAAGGGAATGCTGATGCTGACTCCAAGAAGAAAGGGAGTCTCTTCCCTATGAAGGTGAAGCCTTGTTTGGCGACGGCCTAGTTAATTTGATCTCGGCAGCTCCCGCAGGTAAGTCATCCTTCTTGCCCTATGTTCCCTCTCAACGGATGAAGACGCATCATTATCTGACGCAGTCATTTCGGCCCAATAGATATGCAAGAAGTTAAGATTCCCCTTTCTTTGCAGGTAGAGGAAGGAAAAGAGGGAAGAGGTCTGTAGCCTCTTCAAGATCGCAGGAGCAGAGATCGTCCTCTGCTTCTGCCAAATCCACTGCATGACGCTGGGGCTCTCTTGCAGGAGCCCGCACCAGTGGGGGGCACGTCTAAAACTCTTCAGTCAGTTCTAGATTCATTCGGACCTGGACTCGTGGGTTTTACAAATAGTGTCCCAAGGGTACAAACTGGGGTTTCAAGACGTTCCCCCTCACCGATTGTTCAAATCAGCCTTAGTCAGCAGGGAGAAGGTTTTTATTCAAGCCTCTTCGTGGTCCCGAAGCCGGACGGCTCAGTCAGACCAATCTTAAATCTGAAATCCCTTAATTTCTACCTAAAGAAATTCAATTTCAAGATGGAATCTCTCAGGGTAGTGATCTCCAGTCCGGGGGATAAAGGAGATTTCATGGTTTTGGTAGACATAAAGGATGCCTACTTATATGTTCCCATTTAGCCACTGCATCAAGCTACCTGAGGTTTGCAATTCAGGATTGTCATTACCAATTTCAGACGTTGCCGTTTGGTCTGTCCACGGCTCCGAGGATTTTCACCAGGGTGATGGCGGAAATGATGGTCCTCCTTCGCAAGCAAGGAGTCACAATTATCCCGTACTTGGATGATCTCCTGATAAAGGCGAGATCCAGGGACCAGTTGGTGCAAAACATCTACTCTCCCTGACAGTTCTTCAACAACATGGTTGGCTCCTAAACTTGCCAAAATCGCAGTTGGTCCCAATGACGCGGTTGTTGTTTTTGGGAGTGATACTGGACACAGAAGAGGTTTTCTTCTAGTGGAAAGGCTCTGGAGATCCAGAGTCTGGTCAAACAAATTCTGAAACCAGCAAGAGTGTTAATCCATCAATGCATTCAGTTGCTGGGGAAGATGGTTGCGGCCTACGAGGCCATTCAGTTTGGCAGGTTCCATGCCAGAGTGTTCCAGTGGGACCTGTTGGACAAGTGGTCCGGATCCCACCTACACATGCACCGGAGGATAATCCTGTCTTCCAAGACCAGAATCTCACTACATTGGTGGCTGCACAGTTCTCACCACCTAGAGGGGCGATGGTTCGGGATCCAGGACGGGATTCTAGGGACCACGGATGCAACCCTCCGAGGCTGGAGAGCAGTCACACAGGGGGAAAACATCCAAGGAAGATGGTCAAGTCTTCCTTGGATGTTTTCATCTCCACATAAATGTTCTGGAGTTAAGGGCCATTTAATAACTGCAGACACAGTACGCACTGGGACGGGTGCCCAGCATCCTCTACGTACTAAGAGAAAAGGATTTACCGGTAGGTATTAAAATCCTATTTTCTCTAACGTCCTAGAGGATGCTGGGGACTCCGTAAGGACCATGGGGATAGACGGGCTCCGCAGGAGACATGGGCACTTTAAGAAAGACTTTAGTTCTGGGTGTGCACTAGCTCCTCCCTCTATGCCCCTCCTCCAGACCTCAGTTTGATACTGTACCCAGTGGAGACTGGGTGCTTTTCAGGAGCTCTCCTGAGCTTTCTGACAGAAAGTATTTTGTTAGGTTTTTAATTTTCAGGGAGCACTGCTGGCAACAGACTCCCTCATCGAGGGACTAGGGGAGAGAAGCAGCCCTACTCTCTGAGTTGCAAGGTCCTGCTTCTTAGGCTACTGGACACCATTAGCTCCAGTGGGATTGGTACGCAGGATCTCACCCTCGCCGTCCGTCCCAGAGCCGCGCCGCCGTCCCCCTCGCAGAGCCGGAAGATAGAAGCCGGGTGAGTATGAGAAGAAAAGAAGACTTCAGAGGCGGCAGAAGACTTCATGATCTTCACTGAGGTAACGCACAGCACTGCAGCTGTGCGCCTTTGCTCCCATACACCTCACATACTCCGGTCACTGTAAGGGTGCAGGGCGCAGGGGGGGCGCCCTGGGCAGCAATATAAACCTCTTTCGCAAAAATATAACATATATACAGCTGGGCACTTTATATATGTATAAGCCCCCACCAATTTTAGTTTAAGCGGGACAGAAGCCCGCCTCCGAGGGGGCGGGGCTTCTCCCTCAGCACTCACCAGCGCCATTTTTTCTCCACAGCACCGCTGAGAGGAAGCTCCCCGGACTCTACCCTGCTTATACCACGTTAGACAAGAGGGTTGAAAAGAGGGGGGGGGGCACATAATTCGCAAATTACATACAGCAGCACTACTGGGCAAACATTAAGTTACTGTTTTATTCCTGGGTTATATAGCGCTGGGGGGGGTGCTGGCATACTCTCTCTCTGTCTCTCCAAAGGGCCTTGTGGGGAAACTGTCTTCAGAAAAAGCATTCCCTGTGTGTGTAGTGTGTCGGTACACGTGTGTCGACATGTCTGAGGAAGAAGGCTATATTAGAGAGGAGCGGGAGCAAATGAATGTGGTGTCTCCGCCGACAGCTGATTGGATGGATATGTGGAATGTTTTAAATGCTAGTGTAAACTCATTGCACAAAAGATTAGACAAGGCAGAAGCTTTGGGACAGTCAGGGTTTAAACCCATGCCTGATCCTATGTTGCATGACTGTCAGGGTCTCATAAGCGCCCACTATCCCAGATTGTTGACACAGATATCGACACGGATTCTGACTCCAGTGTCGATTACGATGATGCAAAGTTACAGCCAAAATTGGCAAAATCCATTCGATTTATGATTATGGCAATAAAAGATGTTTTGCACATCACAGAGGAACCCCCTGTCGCTGACAAGAGGGTACATATGTACAAGGGTAAGAAGCCTGAGGTAACCTTTCCTCCCTCACACGAGCTGAACGAGTTATGTGAAAAAGCTTGGGAATCTCCAGATAAAAGACTGCAGATTTCCAAAAGGATTCTTATGGCGTATCCTTTCCCATCAACGGATAGGTTACGATGGGAATCCTCCCCTAGGGTGGACAAAGCATTAACACGCTTATCCAAGAAGGTAGCCCTCCCGTCCCAGGATACGGCTACCCTCAAAGAGTGTGCTGACCGCAAACAGGAGATTACCCTGAAGTCCATTTATACACATTCAGGTACCTTACTCAGACCGGCAATTGCGTCGGCCTGGGTGTGTAGTGCTGTAGTGGCATGGACAAATACCTTATCTGAGGGGATGGATAGCCTAGACAAGGATACTATTTTATTGACCCTGGGGCATATAAGAGATGCTGTCCTATATATGTGTGTATGCAAACTACAGGTGGTGCTGCAGGGCCCACACCCTTTTACTTGTCTTGTAGAGCAGCTCTGAAGCTGTTACAGTGCCCAGCTGCTGCAAGAAATCAGCTTGAATGCTTCAGGGGCTTGGGCATGGCCAACATGAGCCCCACACCGAAGGAGGGTGGGGGTGTTTAATGCAAACTTGGGGTTATCCAAGCGCCGCAAAAGGCCGCCATGCCCTGCATGCCCCTTTTCTCTTTTCATATACAGATGAGGGTTCCAGCCAACTTTGGCCCACTGCTTGGATGACATCACCGTATGCAAATCCGTCTGCTGCAGACCTTCCCCCAGGAATGCTTGCAATAGTTGTTGCATATGGTTTAATGTCTGAGGGTGCTTCAGTATTAGGCAGCCTTCCGCCCTCCCATGTTCATCTGAAAAGATGTGGTCTCCCTGCAGTTGTTGTCCCCAGACGAGAGTTCCCTTGTGCTTCCTCAGTTAAATCTCCTTAACTTGACGGGGGTGTGCCCAAGCAGCCGCCCTCCCCAGCCCTATCCCAACACATACTTATCTTGCATATGAGATCTCTTGATCATGAAGATAGTTCTCACAGGTTGAGGTTCATCCTGGCCCCGCTCCCCGCTGGAGATCGCTGATGGGGACAGCAGTGGGGCTTCAGCAGAAGGGTGAGTATGTGTGGCCAGAGACCTCCCTTCCCATGTGCAGGCCTGCAGAGTCTGCCGCGCAGGATGGGGCATGTGGCACTCTCCCTCCCAGGGGCTCTTCCAGATGTAGCTCCTCAGCAGTATTTTTCCCGGGCTGCGCGGCGCTCTCCCCGACTGGCATCCGCCCTGGAACACTGCCTTCCTCAACGCAACATCAGCAGGGGGCCCTGGCCTCATCACCATCCCAGGTCTTTCTCATGTATGTATCATGTATGTGTGTGTGATATATGTATGAATCATATATGTTTGTGATATATATATATATTCCATAGACAAAAAACCTTACGGTTTCACATGTCCCATTAAGGCTTCTTAGACATGATCGAAATTTCAGAAACCTGTTGTAACTCTTCCACTCAAACTCCAAAAAGCAATGAAATTCCGATCATTAAGGCTGACGCCTTAATGGACGTGTTCCTTGCGCAATACAGATATGGTATGCCATCACAGCCTGTGGGTAAGTGCAGATTCAGCACTCTCACAGAGTGAGATTGCTGTCACTCACACAATGGTGGAGCTGCTAATTCACAGATTTGTGTGCTCATTGGAATACACACATGCAGTCTATGCAACTGAAGGTCTGAGCAGTTTTGTGGTGCTCCCATCCCACACAGTGCCCACAACCATCCCATTCAGTCAACACAACAAAGCCACCTTGTTACAACATCCTTCTAACTCCATACATCCATCTCACTTAGTATACACATTTAGCTCCCTCAAACATCTTGGTTAATTGCTAAACTATAATACCCCATCTACGGTCTATGCATCTACACTTACTTCCCCTATACACCCCCATGCTGCCCGGTCTTTCCCAATCCCTACTGCTGTGTTCTCCCATCTGTGCTAGTCTGTACTAACTTATCTGTACCATCTGTCTTTCCCCACCTGTGCATTGTCTGTACCACCGTTTCCTTCTCTCTGTGCTGCTCAGTGTTTCCTTCTTCAACGTCACTCTGCCTCCTCCAGTACATGGCACACTGTCTTCTCTCCCATCTGCACCAGTTTTCTACCCATCCATGCCAGTGTTTTCAACCCATCTGCACCATTTCCCCCATCTGCACAGCTCTGTCTCCCTTCCCATACTTGCTGCTTAATCTACCCCCTATCCACACCACTCTTACCCTATTCATGTAGCTGACATCCTGAAGGTAAATTTAGTGGATCCTGCGCTCTTGGCAGGGGGATAACCGCCACAGCCCACCCCCCCAGTGGTCCGGAAACGCCTCCGTTGTGCAGACCATGCCCTGCCAATGGCATTCTAACGCTGTTTGCACGCCCCCCTCCTTCCCCGCAACCACCTCTGCCTATCAATCAGGCAGGGTGATAGCATCTCACTGGGCTCCTGGGGTACGCACGCGCAGTGCGGCCATTGCACGTGCGCACCTCACAAACTAATTCAGACTGCAATCGCTGCTGCTGCTGCGGTCTGAATTACCCCCTGTGTTTCTCTGTCCCCCCCCATTAGTGCTGCTTAGTGTTCCCTCTATCCACACACTTCTGTTCCCCCGTCCACACCGCTCTCCTCCCTCCAATCAACAACACTCTTACCTCATCTGAGCAGCTTTGTCTTCCGCTCAGACCTTCAGTTGCATAGACTGCATGTGTGTATTCCAATGAGCACACAAATCTGTGAATTAGCAGCTCCACCATTGTGTGAGTGACAGCAATCTCACTCTGTGAGAGTGCTGAATCTGCACTTACCCACAGGCTGTGATGGCATACCATATCTGTATTGCGCAAGGAACACGTCCATTAAGGCGTCAGCCTTAATGATCGGAATTTCATTGCTTTTTGGAGTTTGAGTGGAAGAGTTACAACAGGTTTCTGAAATTTCGATCATGTCTAAGAAGCCTTAATGGGACATGTGAAACCGTAAGGTTTTTTGTCTATGGAATTTCATCGCTTTTTTTAAATTTATTTTTTTTATTCAGAAATGTAAAATTTCACTGTAAGAATAAACATTTGATTTTTTAAATGTTTAATGAAAATGTTCGTATAACATCACTGTTCTGTGCAAAATTATTTTATTAACCAAACCAAATTGTTTAAGGTCCGTACACACTTAACGATTTAATGAGCGACGTCGCTCATTTTATCGTTAAGTGTGTATGCAGCCAGCGACAAACGATGCGCGGCCCCGCGGGTCGGCAACAATCTTCGCTGTCGGTAGGGCATGCAGGAAGGATGTGGACTGTCGTCCACGACCTTCATGCAGGGCTGGCGGGGGCGTGACGTCACTGAGCGATATGAGCGGTCATATCGCTCAGTGTGTACAGTCGGCCGCCGGCCGGCCAGGGAGGGGAAACATTAGACGATGTAGCTCACAGAGCGACATCATTTAATGTGTACGGGCCTTTAGACTTTGGTCAAAATATTTTGCTGCCTTTGCAGCTGATGCAGGGATGGGGGTAGGCGGCAGCAGCCTGTAACTGAGGCTGGAGGTAGGCGTGAAATGCATTGCTTGTACGTGTGAGTGCGTGGTGTCAGGTGCTGCGCGTGTATATGTGTGTGTGTGTCAGGTGCTGCCTGTGTATGTGTGTGTCAGCTCCTGTGTGTATGTGTGTGTCAGGTGCTGCGTGTATATATGAGTGTGTCTGATGGTGCGTGTGTATGCGTCAGCTGCCGCACGGGTGTGTGTGTGTGTCAGGTGTTGCGGGTGTATATGTGTGTGAGTATCAGGTGCTCCGCGTGTGTACAAGTGTATGTCTGGTGCTGTGCATGAATACGTATGTCTGTGTCAGGTGATGCGCGTGTACATGAGTGTGCGTCAGGTGCTGCGCGTGTACATGAGTGTGCATTAGGTGCTGCGCGTGTACATGAGTGTGCGTCAGGTGCTGCGTGTGTACATGTGTGTGCGTCAGGTGCTGCGCGTGTACATGTGTGTGCCTCAGGTGCTGCACGTGTCTATGTGTGTGTGAGTAAGGCACTTCGTGTGTATGTGTGTGTCTGATGGTGTGCGTGTATATGTATGTGTCAGGTGCTGCGTGTATATGCATGTGTCAGGTGCTGCGTGTATATGCATGTGTCAGGTGCTGCGTGTATATGCATGTGTCAGGTGCTGCGTGTATATGCATGTGTCAGGTGCTGCGTGTATATGCATGTGTCAGGTGCTGCGTGTATATGCATGTGTCAGGTGCTGCATGTTTATTTTATTGTGTCTGATGGTACGTGTGTGTGTCAGGTGCCGCACGTGTATATGTGTGTGTGTCAGGTGTTGCGCGTGTATGTGTGGGTCAGGTGCTGCATGTTTATTTTATTGTGTCTGATGCTACGTGTGTGTGTGTGTGTGTGTGTGTGTGTCAGATGCCGCACGTGTATGTGTGTGTGTCAGGTGTTGCGCGTGTATGTGTGGGTCAGGTGCTGCATGTTTATTTTATTGTGTCTGATGCTACGTGTGTGTGTGTCAGGTGCCGCACGTGTATGTGTGTGTGTCAGGTGTTGCGCGTGTATGTGTGTGTCAGGTGCCGCGCGTGTATGTGTGTGTCAGGTGCCGTTCCCCTTCTTCCCATCCCAGCTCTCTCTGTAGAATACAGCTCTGCACCCAGAGAGAGGGAAAGACTAGGGGGCTGATCACTGCACTGCTCACTTTTTGGTCATGAGTTCGGCCTCCTGTTTCTTCCAGTGCTGTGTTCCTGCAGCCTAGCCCTCCCTGTTGTGCCAGAGAATCAGCCCTTCCTTCCCCTGACAGAGAGAGAGAGCCCGAGGCAGAGACACTCTTCCCGTAGCTGGCCTACCCCCAGTACTTCAGCACTGGCCATGCAGCAGTCAACAAAGGAGACCAGCAGGGGGTTCTGGCAGCATCAGCTGTGGCCGCAGCTGGATCGGGGAGGCCTGCAGTGTCTGAGGTGGGCAACACTTCCTCCGCCGCTGTCACCTTCCCCTGCCGGAGAGAAAGCCAGAGACATACCCTTCCCGCAGCTGGGATACCCCTAGTACCTCAGCGCTGGACAGGCAGAAGTCTATGGAGGGGACCGGCAGGGGTTTCGGGCCGCAGCAGTAGCAGCGGCCGCAGTCAGATCAGGGAGGCCTGCAGGGTCAGAACTGGGCAGCACTTCCACCAACACTGTCACCTCTGTGCTGGGCATGTACACCAGTCCGTACGGACGGAGGTGTCCACAACAGGCAGCAGTATAATGAGTCAGACAAACTCATTACACGCTGCCCACTGCTGCGCCGCATGCCCTCGATGGAGGAAGCCTAGATGCGGTCCCCAGCGGCAGCGAGGGAGAAGGGTGATCACATCACCCTTCAACCCGGCACCTCACAATCAGCTGGGGATCTGCAGTAGCTTCATCTCTCTCTTCCTCTCCCTCTCTGACAGCACAGCAGCCCCTCTGGGTCCCATGTAGCTCTGCCCCCCTGCTCACAGTTCACTCGGCCTCTCCTGATTAAAAAGAAAATAAGAGCCTGACCTGCTGCTCAGATGCGAGGAGGGGACGGGCGGTAGGTCCTCTGTGAGTACACTACACAGTCAAAATTAACTCTGACTCCTCACAACAGTGTGGACTGCAGGCGACGTCAGATGCCAATTTGGGTGTGCTTGCCGCACTACCTGCCCATCAAGCCCAACGTGGCATTTTGTATTAGGAACCCTATAACAGCATTCCGACATCCCTCCCTATGACGCTGCCATCCATACACTGCCGCTCTCATACATCCGTACACCGCCACTCTCATACATCCGCACACTGCCGCTCTCACACAACTGTACACTGTTGCTCTCATACATCCATACACTGCCGCTCTCATACATCCGTACAACCCCGCTCTCATACATCCGTACAACCCCGCACTCTTACAGCCGCACTCTTACAGCCGTACTCTTACAGCCTTACTCTTACAGCCGCACACTGCCGCACTCTTACAGCAGCACACCGCCGCACGCATACAGCCGCACACCATCGCACTCATACAGCCGCACACCGACGCAGTTATACAGCCGTACATTGCCGCTCTCATACATCCGCACACTGCCGCTCTCATACATCCGCACACTGCCGCTCACATCTATACATACATAGCCTCCATACATCTACACATCCAATCCCCGCGCAAGGGAACACTGAAATCACTATCACTTTTCCCCGGGGTGTGACCACAGCCAGCCACTACTCCGGCCACCTTCTTGTGACACCAAAATGCATCTTACCTATCATCAGGGTGGTGCTGCTGCTGGGGGCAGGTTGCTGCCTCAGTCTCCTAGTTGGTGCTGCGATTGGAGGGGGTACTGCTTCCCTGTGCTGCCACTGTCTCCCGGATCATCGTGCCGCTGGCTGAATTGCAGCTTGACGCTACTGCTGCCGGGAGTAACAGCTTCCTGACTGTTGTTGCTGGTGGCTGCCTACTGCTCATTGCCGCCGGAACACTGACCGGCTCGGCAGTGATGCTGGCGGAGGAGTAGTGGCGGTGGGGTGGTGCCTGCTCCCTTCCCTCGAGCATGCCGCAGTGTAAAAAAATAAATAATAGAGAGCATACCAGGGTGAGAGTCTGTATGGATCACAGTGATTACACGGGGCACAGCATAAGGACACCTTGCTGTGAGGGGCTCTGCCCACACAGATTGCTGCACCCTCTCTGATGTCAGCCGCTGCCCTCTCGTTCTCTGGGCGGCCAGTTCCAGTGTGAGGTAGGAGAGGAAGAGAACACACAGGTGTTAGGCGCCGTGGTCCGCAATGTCCTCGCGGCCCGGCGCCTAGCAACTAGGGACGCCGAGCGTGCTAGCCGCCGGCTCCCTAGCAACGCTAGGACGCCGGGCGCGCTGAGCCGCCTGGACCCTAGCAACGGGGACGCCACGGACGGACTGCGCTCCCCTTGCAGGGTCAATCAAGTGAACTACACACACACACTTGTCTTCTGGTCGTGCAGCAAGGCAGCTGCACGGCATTGTGCTAATCAGGCTCTGAACTTCTGATTGAAGGACTCCCTGCTAAATACCTTCTCAGTGCTTCACACAGACGCCGGTAATAGCTTCCTGCATGCTGCTTTGGTTTGCTGACGTCTGTTCCAGTTCTGCTGTGTCCGGTCATTCCTGTCCTCAGAGTTCCTGAATCTTAGTGTTGTCATCTCTTCCCAAGGAGTCTTCCAGTCCTCATTTACCCGCAACAGTCGCTAGAGGATCTCGTGTGGTTTTCGTGAGTGGCGGCTCTGCCGCGTGCTGCGGCCTAGGCCGCTTTATTTTGTATTCTGTGTTGGTGCATTTGCGGAGGTTTACGCTCCCACACTCCTCTCCGGAACTCGCCGGTGCCGGGTAGAAGAGTGGACAAGTGGGTATTTTGGTTGTCCTTTTCCCTGGCGGTTTTCCGCACATACTCTAGTTTAAAGTTAGTTTTGAGCCCCTGGCTTTGTTGTTTAGTAGAGGGCCCCTTGTTATCACCCTGTCTCGGATTTTTCTTTGTCTCCCATTAAGACCTGAGGGGGCATCGGAGTTGGGCAGACGTAATCCGCCCTTCAAACGCGGCTGCCATGGGCCCAAGCAACCATAGTCTCGCAAGAGATTTCTGACAGCACGGGCGAGACAACGGAGATAGGACGCCAGGGGCTATTCCCGTTCCCACTCCCTTTCCAAGCATTACGTTCCAGTACTCAGGTCCTTGCTATAAGATATCCCCAGACCAGAGTATTGGAATCATAACAACAGGAGAGCAGCCCTGATATATAACAGAGGTGGAAGTTCTATAGGCAGCAGAGACGGAGACCAGCCAGCCAGTCTCCCAGTGCCCTGATCACTACACGCCGCCAGCACAGCATTACAGGAGGGTCCTATAGTGCTACCCTGAGCTAACAGGTGTGTGTACCAGTGTGCTGCGCCCTGGTGTCTCTGAGAGGGGTGAGGTCACCGTGCCGCTTTAGTATATGGGTTTTCCGTAGTACTGTAAGTTACAGCCCTGCACTAGTAGTGGCAACTCTGCCCTATGTGAACCTGTGAGGTTATTTTCCTATTTACAGAATAACCGGGGAGAAGGCGGCCATATTGCGGCTCTCAAGAGAAGGCACTCTAGTACACCCCCTGCTGGCGGCCACTGCGCAGGCGCAACAAATTGAAATGCCCGATCTCTATAATGGGGCATATTTCTCTTAATTAAAAAAAACCTGTAACTTTCTGAAAAACCACAACCCCAAAAGGCACTTCACAGGGACATGCTCTATCTAATAAAACAAACCCCAAGTCATATATATATATATATATATATATATATATATATAAAATAAGATTTTACTCACCGGTAAATCTATTTCTCGTAGTCCGTAGTGGATGCTGGGACTCCGTAAGGACCATGGGGAATAGCGGCTCCGCAGGAGACTTGGCACAACTAAAGAGAGCTTTAGGACTACCTGGTGTGCACTGGCTCCTCCCCCTATGACCCTCCTCCAGACCTCAGTTAGGATACTGTGCCCGGAAGAGCTGACACTAAGGAAGGATTTTGAATCCCGGGTAAGACTCATACCAGCCACACCAATCACACCGTACAACTCGTGATATTATACCCAGTTAACAGTATGACAACAACGGAGCCTCTGCACAGATGGCTCTCAACAATAACCCTTTTGTTAACAATAACTATGTACAAGTACTTGGGATGGGCGCCCAGCATCCACTATGGACTACGAGAAATAGATTTACCGGTGAGTAAAATCTTATTTTCTCTGACGTCCTAAGTGGATGCTGGGACTCCGTAAGGACCATGGGGATTATATCAAAGCTCCCAAACGGGAGGGAGAGTGCGGATGACTCTGCAGCACCGAATGAGCGAACTCCAGGTCCTCCTCAGCCAGGGTGTCAAACTTGTAAAATCTTGCAAATGTGTTTGACCCCGACCAAGTAGCAGCTCGGCAAAGTTGTAAAGCAGAGACCCCTCGGGCAGCTGCCCAAGAAGAGCCCACCTTCCTCGTGGAATGGGCTTTTACTGATCTAGAATGCGGCAGTCCCGCCGCAGAATGTGCAAGCTGAATTGTGCTACATATCCAGCGAGCAATAGTCTGCTTTGAAGCAGGAGCACCCATCTTGTTTGGTGCGTAGAGGATAAACAGCGAGTCAGTTTTCCTGACTCCAGCCATTCTGGAAACATAAATTTTCAGGGCCCTGACTACATCCAGCAACTTGGAATCCTTCAAGTTCCGAGTAGCCGCAGGCACCACAATAGGTTGGTTCAAATGAAACGCTGAAACCACCTTAGGCAGAAATTGGGGATGAGTCCTCAATTCCGCCCTATCCATATGGAAAATCACATAAGGGCTTTTACATGACAAAGCCGCCAACTCTGACACACGCCTGGCCGAAGCCAGGGCCAATAGCATGACCACTTTCGACGTGAGATATTTTAACTCCACGGTTTTAAGTGGCTCAAACCAATGTGATTTAAGGAAATCCAACACCACGTTGAGATCCCAAGGTGCCACTGGAGGCACAAAAGGAGGCTGAATATGCAGCACTCCTTTAACAAAAGTCTGAACTTCCGGCAGGGAAGCCAGTTCTTTTTGGAAGAAAATCGACAGAGCCGAAATCTGGACCTTAATGGACCCCAATTTGAGGCCCATATTCACCCCTGACTGTAGGAAGTGCAGGAATCGACCCAGTTGAAATTCCTCCGTTGGGGCCTTCCTGTCCTCACACCAAGCAACATATTTTCGCCATATGTGGTGATAATGTTTTGCGGTCACGTCCTTCCTGGCTTTGATCAGCGTAGGAATGACTTCCTCCGGAATGCCCTTTTCCTTCAGGATCCGGTGTTCAACAGCCATGCCGTCAAACGCAGCCATGGTAAGTCTTGGAACAGACAAGGCCCCTGCTGCAGCAGGTCTTGTCTGAGCGGTAGAGGCCATGGGTCCTCCGAGATCATTTCTTGAAGTTCTGGGTACCAAGCTCTTCTTGGCCAATCCGGAATAATGAGTATAGTTCTTACTCTTCTACTTCTTATTATCCTCAGCACCCTTGGTATGAGAGGAAGAGGAGGAAACACATAAACCGACCGGTACACCCACGGTGTCACTAGAGCGTCCAACGCTATCGCCTGAGGGTCCCTTGACCTGGCGCAAAAGTTTTCTAGCTTTTTGTTGAGGCGGGACGCCATCATGTCCACCTGTGGCCATTCCCATCGGTTTGTAATCAGCCGGAAGACTTCTGGATGAAGTCCCCACTCTCCCGGGTGGAGGTCGTATCTGCTGAGGAAGTCTGCTTCCCAGTTGTCCACTCCCGGAATAAACACTGCCGACAGTGCTAACACGTGATTTTCCGCCCATCGGAGAATCTTCGTGGCTTCTGCCATCGCCATCCTGCTTCTCGTGCCGCCTTGTCGGTTTACATGGGCGACCGCCGTGATGTTGTCTGACTGAATCAGTACTGGCTGACTTTGAAGCAGGGGTCTTGCCTGACTTAGGGCATTGTAAATAGCTCTTAGTTCCAGAATATTTATGTGTAGGGACATTTCCTGGCTTGACCATAGTCCCTGGAAATTTCTTCCCTGTGTGACTGCTCCCCAGCCTCGAAGGCTGGCGTCCGTGGTTACCAGGACCCAGTCCTGTATGCCGAATCTGCGGCCCTCCAGAAGATGAGCACTCTGCAGCCACCACAGTAGAGACACCCTGGTCCTTGCAGACAGGGTTATCCTCTGATGCATCTGAAGATGCGATCCGGACCACTTGTCCAACAGATCCCACTGAAAGATCCGTGCATGGAACCTTCCGAACGGAATTGCTTCGTAAGAAGCTACCATCTTTCCCAGGACTCGCGTGCAGTGGTGCACCGACACCTGTTTTGGTCTTAGGAGGTCTCTGACTAGCGATGACAACTCCTTGTCCTTCTCCTCCGGGAGAAACACCCTTTTCTGTTCTGTGTCCAGAACCATCCCCAGGAACAATAGATGTGTTGCAGGAACCAGCTGCGACTTTGGAATATTCAGGATCCAGCCGTGCTGTTGTAGCACCTGCCGAGCAAGTGCTACTCCGATCAACAACTGTTCCTTGGACCTCGCCTTTATCAGGAGATCGTCCAAGTACGGGATAATTATAACTCCCTTTTTTCGCAGGAGTATCATCATCTCGGCCATTACCTTGGTAAACACCCTCGGTGCCGTGGACAGACCAAACGGCAGCGTCTGGAATTGGTAATGACAGTCCTGTACCACAAATCTGAGGTACTCCTGGTGAGGAGAGTAAATGGGGACATGCAGGTAAGCATCCTTGATGTCCAGTGATACCATGTAATCCCCTTCCTCCAGGCTTGAGATAACCGCCCTGAGCGATTCCATCTTGAACTTGAACCGTTTTATATACGTGTTCAAAGATTTAAAATTTAAAATGGGTCTCACCGAACCGTCCGGTTTCGGTACCACAAACATTGTGGAATAGTAACCCCTTCCTTGTTGAAGGAGGGGTACCTTGACTATCACCTGCTGCAAATACAGCTTGTGAATTTGCCTCTATCACAGCCTCCCTGTCCAAGGGAGATGTTGGCAAGGCAGATTTTAGGAAACGGCGAGGGGGAGACGTCTCGAATTCCAGCTTGAATCCCTGAGACACTACTTGTAGAATCCAGGGATCCACCTGTGAGCAAGCCCACTGATTGCTGAAGCACTTGAGACGGGCCCCCACCGCACCTGGCTCCACCAGTGGAGCCCCAGCGTCATGCTGTGGACTTAGCGGAAGCGGGGGAGGACTTTTGTTCCTGGGAACTGGCTGTATATATATATATATATATATATATATATATGCACACACACTCATGTATATACATGTATACACAAATACACGTATGTACATGTTTATGTATGTATAATACACTGATAGAGTACATTATATTGATGAATTAATTGCTTCCCGATTCTGCAGCAGCATCATCAGCACCATCAGTGTTACTCACAGTCACTTCACACTGACTGCTGCACAACACATCACTTAATTTCCGGGCCGCCCGCCACCTGGTGAAGAGACATGGGAGATGAAGGACCAGCAGTGCCACGTTGAGCGGAAGTATTGTGAATTAGTTACCCACACACTCCTTGTGACACCTGCTCCCCGTCTGCCCTCCCACCCGCCGCCTGCCATCCGGAACCCGCACTGACAAGTAAGTCTCAGCAGAATGTGTCTGCCGGCGGCTCCCAGTCCCCCCTAGAGGAACACTGCCAGTGGTGTGGCAGCCGCGGCAAACTAGGACTGAGAGACCGCAGCGGGAGGAAAGCACGGGTGGGCGGGAGGAGAGCATAGGCGGACATCACCACGTCACATTGCAAGGTGACACCAGTCCCCCCAGTGAGGCTGCCGACGAATGCACTCAGCATAGTATTAGCAGCAGGCAGAGGGGGGGCGGGCGCAGCGGTGGTGGGAGGTACGGAAATGAGCTACAGGCTAGGCTCCACCGATCACACACTCAGCGATCACTGTGCCACAGCAAGCGTGGCGTGCAGCGATGCTGGACATTAGGGAGTGCCTGTGCGCACCAGGCACCCCCTGTACGCACGCCTATGCGCTACCACCCCCCATATGCCACACTACATCACTATGCTATAGCCCTCCCATATGCTGCACTTCATAGTTACACTATACCCCCCATACAACATACTACATCACCACACTACACTACTCACAATAAAATTAAAACATCCCAGTTCCTCATTCTTAATGAGCTCACGTGAGTTCTCTCCCCAACGGAGCTCCAGACCAAGTAACAATGAAGACACCAGCAGCGTGTAGGGGGCAGGCCTGGTCCACTTGTCAGGAGAGAGCAGTCACTGGAGGGTAAGAAGGGGGCGGGGCCTAGTCCTACAGACGGGAGAGAGCACAGACAGGAGAGAGCAAGGTACAGGGGTAGAAGGGGACGGCTGATGTGAAGAAGGGGGCGGGGCCTATTCTTGCATCCTTTCAAAATTCGACTTTTTAAAATTCGACATTTGACAAATTCGACTTTTCTGCAATGGTACAAATGCGGCAATTCAACAAAAGTATATTCAATTGAAGTTTGTAAATTCGACAACAGTGCTTTTAAACAGTAAATTCGTCATTTTCAATCCGCCACACTTTGCAGGCGGGATCTAATAAAAAAAATTTAAAACATGTTTTTTTGGGGGTAATAGCATATCTATTTATATTAGAAGGGATTAGGTACTTGGTTTGTCTTTTTTGGAGGCACAAGTATTATTTATATATTTTTTAAAAGATTATTATTATTATTATTTTTTTTTAAATGGAATGTGAAAAACCCGGAAAAGAAAAATTGCGTGGGGTCCCCCCTCCAAAGCATAACCAGCCTCGGGCTCTTCGAGCCGGTCCTGGTTCTAATCCGGGGGAAAAACGGACAGGGGATCCCCCGTATTTTTAAAACCAGCTCCGGGCTCTGCGCCTGGTGCTGGTGCAAAAAATATGGGGGACAAAAAGAGTAGGGTCCCCCATTATTTTTACACCAGCATCGGGCTCCACTAGCTGGACAGATAATGCCACAGCCGGGGGTCACTTTTATACAGTGCCCTGCGGCCGTGGCATTAAATATCCAACTAGTCACCCCTGGCCGGGGTACCCTGGGGGAGTGGGGACCCCTTCAATCAAGGGGTCCCCCCCCCAGCCACCCAAGGGCCAGGGGTGAAGCCCGAGGCTGTCCCCCCCATCCAAGGGCTGCGGATGGGAGGCTGATAGCCTTGAGAAAATTGAAAGAATATTGTTTTTTCCAGTAGTACTACAAGTCCCTGCAAGCCTCCCCCGCAATCTGGTACTTTGAGAACCACAAGTACCAGCATGCGGGAGAAAAACGGGCCCGCTGGTACCTGTAGTTCTACTGGGGGAAAAATACCCAAATAAAAACAGGACACAGACACCGTGAAAGTATAACTTTATTTCACACCTGCCGACACACACATACTTACCTATGTTGACACGAAGCAGTCGGTCCTCTTCTCCAAGTAGAATCCACGGGTACCTGAAAATAAAAGATAATTATACTCACCTGATCCAGGTTCCAGATTAAATCCACGTACTTGGCAAAACAACAAACCGAACACCCGGACCAGACGGACTGAAAGGGGTCCCATGTTTACACAAATGCACGAATGCAGACATCCGAATCTCGCGGGAATCCGACAGCGGGATGATGACGTTCGGGCGCGCTCGGGTTAGCCGAGCAAGGCATGAAGGTTCGAACCTGCCTCGGACCCATGTAAAATGGGTGAAGTTCGGGGGGTCCGGATTCCGACGAACCGAACCCACTCATCACTAGTATGTACGTGTGTGTCAGGTGCCGTGCGCGTACGTACGTACGTACGTACGTACGTACGTACGTGTGTGTGTGTCAGGTGTCGTGCGTGTACGTGTGTGTGTGTGTCAGGTGGCGCGTACCTACATGTGTGTATGTCAGGTGCTGTGCATGTGTGTACGTACACGCGTGTATGTATCAGGTGCCGCGCGTGTACGTGTGTACGTGTGTGTGTGTGTGTGTGTGCCAGGAGCCACGCGTGTACATGTGTGAGGGTGTCAGGAGCCGCGCGTATACGTACATACGTGTAGGTTTCAGGTGCCACGCGTATACATACGTGTGTGTGTCAGGAGCCGAGCGTGTACGTACATGTGTGTGTGTCAGGAGCAACGCGCGTGTGTGTCAGGAGCCACACGTGTGCATACGTGTGTGTGTCAGGTGCCACACATGTACGTACGTACGTACGTACGTACGTACGTACGTACGTGTGTGTGTGTGTGTGTCAGGTGCCGCGCGTGTACGTGTGTGTGTCAAGTGCCGCGTGTGTACGTACGTATGTGTGTGCCTGGAGCCGCGCGTGTACATACATGTGTGTGTGTGTCTCAGGTGCTGCACGTGTATATGTGTGTATTTCAGGTGCTGCATTTGTATGCGTCAGCTGCCACGTGGGTGTCAGGTGTTGAGCGTGTATGTGTTTGTGTCAGCTGTCGCATCTGTATGTGTGTGACCGTCAGGTGCTGCGCGTGTATGTGTGTGTCAGGTGCTGTTCATGTATGTGGGAGTGGCAGGTGCTGCATGTGTATATATGTGTGAGTGGCAGGTGCTGCGTGTGTATACAAGTGTGTGTGAGGTGCTGCGAGTGTATGTGTGTGTTAGGTGCTCTGAGTGTATATGATTGTGTGTCAGGTGCTGTGCGTGTGTGCGTTAAATGCCACATGTAATATATGTGTGTCAGGTGCTGCGTGTGTGTGTGTGTGTGTGTCAGGTGCTGCATGTTTGTATGTGTGTGTGTGTGTGTGTCAGGTGCTGCATGTCTGTATGTGTGTGTGTGTCAGGCGCTGCATGTCTGTGTGTGTGTGTGTGTGTGTGTGTGTGTGTCAGGTGCTGCATGTCTGTATATGTGTGGGTGTGTCAGGTGATGCATGTCTGTGTGTGTGGGTGTGTCAGGTGATGCATGTGTGTGTGTGTGGGTGTGTCAGGTGCTGCATGTCTGTGTGTGTGTGTGGGTGTGTGTGTCTGTCAGGTGCTGCATGTGTGTGTCAGGTGCTGCATGTCTGCGTGTGTGTGTGTCAGGCGCTGTATGTCTGCGTGTGTGTGTCAGGCGCTGCATATCTGTGTCAGGTGCTGTGTGTGTGTGTGTGTGTGTGTGTGCGTGTCTGTCAGGTGCTGCGTGTCTGCGTGTGTGTCAGGTGCTGCGTGTCTGCGTGTGTGTCAGGCGCTGCGTGTCTGCGTGTGTGTCAGGCGCTGCGTGTCTGTCAGGCGCTGCGTGTCTGCGTGTGTGTCAGGCGCTGCGTGTGTGTCAGGCGCTGCATGTGTCAGGCGCTGCGTGTGTGTCAGGCGCTGCGTGTCTGCGTGTGTGTCAGGCGCTGCGTGTCTGCGTGTGTGTCAGGCGCTGCGTGTGTGTCAGGCGCTGCATGTCTGCGTGTGTGTCAGGCGCTGCGTGTGTGTCAGGCGCTGCGTGTGTGTCAGGCGCTGCGTGTCTGCGTGTGTGTCAGGCGCTGCGTGTCTGCGTGTGTGTCAGGCGCTGCGTGTCTGCGTGTGTGTCAGGCGCTGCGTGTCTGCGTGTTTGTGTGTCAGGTGCTGCGTGTGTGTGTCAGGTGCTGCGTGTGTGTGTGTCAGATGCTGCGTGTCTGCGTGTGTGTCAGGTGCTGCATGTGAGTATGTCAGGTGCTGCGTGTGTCAGGAGCATGTGAGTGTCAGGTGCGTGTGTGTGTCAGGCGCTGCGTGTGTCAGGCGCTGCGTGTGTCAGGCGCTGCCTGTGCGTGTGCGTGTGTGTCAGGCGCTGCCTGTGCGTCAGGCGCTGCGTGTCTGTGTGTGTCAGGCGCTGCGTGTCTGTGTGTGTCAGGCGCTGCGTGTCTGTGTGTGTCAGGCGCTGCGTGTGTGTCAGGCGCTGCCTGTGCGTGTGTGCCAGGCGCTGCCTGTGCGTGTGTGCCAGGCGCTGCCTGTGCGTGTGTGTCAGGCGCCGCGTGTCTGTCAGGCGCCGCGTGTCTGTCAGGCGCCGTGTGTGCGTCAGGCGCCGCGTGTGCGTCAGGCGCCGCGTGTGAGTCAGGCGCCGCGTGTGCGTCAGGCGCCGCGTGTGCGTCAGGCGCCGCATGTCTATGTGCGTCAGGCGCCGCGTGTGAGTGTGTGCGTGTGTGTCAGGTCCGTGTGAGTGTCAGGTGCTGCGTCTGTGTGTGCGTGTGTCAGGTGCTGCGTGTGTGTCAGGTGCTGCGTGTGAGTGTGTGTGCGCGTGTGTCAGGTCCGTGTGAGTGTCCGGTGCTGTGTGTGTGTGTGTCCGGTGCTGTGTGTGTGCGTGTGTGTCAGGTGCTGTGTGTGTGTGTGTGTGTGTGTGTGTGTCAGGTGCTGTGTGTGTGCGTGTGTGTCAGGCGCTGCATATGCGTATGCGTGTCAGGCGTTGCATGTCTGTGTGTGTCAGGCGCTGCGTGTCTGGGGGGGGTGGCCGGACACACAGCAGAGAGGGGGGGGTGGCTGGACACACAGCAGAGAGGGGAGGGTGACCGGACACACGGCAGGGATGGGAGGGGGTAGGGGGTGGCCGAACACAGCGGGAAGAGGGGGGAGTTGCCGAACACACAGGAGGGGAGGGATGGTGGCCAGACAAACAGCAGGAGAGGGGAGGGGGGGGGAGGGTAGGCCGGACACACAGCAGGTGAGGGGGGGGGGTGGCTGGACACACAGCAGGGAGGGGGGGTAGGCAGGACACACAGCAGGGGAGGGGAGGGTCGCCGGACACACAGCAGGGAGAGGGGGGGGGTAGGCCGGACACACAGCAGGGGAGAGGGGGTGGCTGGACACACAGCAGGTGAGGGGGGGGCTGGACACACAGCAGGTGAGGGGGGGGGGCTGGACACACAGCAGGTGAGGGGGGGGCTGGACACACAGCAGGTGAGGGAGGGGGCTGGACACACAGCAGGTGAGGGGGGGGGCTGGACACACAGCAGGTGAGGGGGGGGCTGGACACACAGCAGGTGAGGGGGGGGGCTTGACACACAACAGGTGAGGGGGGGGGGCTGGACACGCAGCAGGTGAGGGGGGGGGCTGAACACGCAGCAGGGGAGGGGGGGGTAGGCCGGACACACAGCAGGGGAGGGGAGGGTGGCCGGACACACAGCAGGGGAGGGTGGCCGGACACACAGCAGGGGAGGGGAGGGTGGCCGGACAAACAGCAGGGAGGGGGGGGGTAGGCCGGACACACAGCAGGGGAGGAGGGGGGGGCTGGACACACAGCAGGTGAGGGGGGGGGGCTGGACACACAGCAGGTGAGGGGGGGGTAGGCCGGACACACAGCAGGGAGGGGGGGGGTAGGCCGCCGGACACACAGCAGGGGAGGGGAGGGTGGCCGGACAAACAGCAGGGAGGGGGGGTAGGCCGGACACACAGCAGGTGGGGGGGGGTGGCTGGACACACAGCAGGTGAGGGGGGGTCTGGACACACAGCAGGGGGGGGGGGGTAGGCCGGACAAACAGCAGGGAGGGGGGGGTAGGCCGGACACACAGCAGGGAGGGGGGGGGGCTGGACACACAGCAGGGGAGGGGGTAGGCCGGACACACAGCAGGTGAGGGGGGGGTGGCTGGACACACAGCAGGGAGGGGGGGGGTAGGCCGGACACACAGCAGGTGTAAGGGACAGGCTGCAGTCTGTAAGGGACCGCAGGTGCACACACCCAGGAACCGCTGGCTCTCCTCCCGCCGCCAGCGGCTACTTTTATAACCTCAGCCTGCACGAGACCCCTTCCCTCACTCACTCTCGCTCTCCTGGCGGCCACTGCGCAGCCGCAACAAATTGAAAAGCCCTATCTCTATAATGGGGCATATTTCTCTTAATTAAAAAAACCCTATAACTTTCTGAAAAACCACAACCCCAAAAGGCACTACACTGGGGCATACTCTATCTAGTAAAACAAACCCCAAGTCTTAATTCGTCCTCTATCCGGAGTTATGCCTTCCCAAAAAATATCTAATTCACTCTATAGGAAAACGGTGTCAAAAAGCCACAAAGGAAGTCACAGAAAAAAACTGACAGTTGGAACTTTAGGTTACTCCCAATTCCTCATTTTTTATTATTTTGCCCTGAAATTTGGCATGCAGCACCGGGTGACGATTCTACACGCCCATGCCAAATTTCAGCTCAGTACGTCCAATCAGTTTTGAGGTGTAGCCCCTCAAACACCATGCCCCCATCTCAGAAGTTCCCTATGGGAGAATTCCGTTTGTTCGATTCAGCCTTAATATAAGGGCACGACCGTGCCCTTATAATATCTATCTATCTATCTATCTATCTATCTATCTATCGTATGTGTGTGTATATATACATCTATACATACATGCGCTAACACCTGGACATACACTGATGTACCCACACCTAATATCCATACATACACGCCCTGACACCTGGACATACACCAACATTCCCACACCTGCATCTATACATACACATGCTGACACCTGGACATACACCAACATACAAGCACCTGCATCTATATATACACGCGCTGACAAATGGACATACACCGACGTACCCACACTTGCATCTATACATACATGCACTGACATCTGGACATACAAGCACCTGCATCTATACATACACGCGCTGACACCTGAACCTACACTGACCTTCCCACACCTGCATCTATACATACACATTCTGACACCTGGACATACACAGACGTACCCACACCTGCATCTATACATACACGCGTTGACACCTGGACGTACACTGACGTACACACACCTACATCTATATATGCATGGATGCAAATGTGGGTACGTCTGTATACGTCCAGGTGTTAGCATGTGTATGTATAGATGTTAGGTGTGGGTACATCAGTGTATGTCCAGGTGTCAGCACATGTATGTATAGATTCACATGTGGGTAAGCCGGTGTACGTCCACGTGTCAGCATGTGTAGGTATAGATGCAGGTGTGGGTACGTTGGTGTACGTTTAGGGGTCAGCGTGTTAATGTATAGATGTTGGTGTGTGTATGTCAGTGTACGTACAGATATAGGTGTGTGTGTGTGTGTGTATGTATGTATGTATGTATGTATATGTATAGAGGAAGGTGTGATACATACATATAACACATACATGATAGATACATACATATATCACACACACGATAGATAGATAGATAGATAGATAGATAGATAGATAGATAGATAGATAGATAGAACACATACATACAAGATAGATACATACATACATACATGATAGATACATATATATATACACACACATACGATAGATAGATAGATAGATAGATAGATAGATACATACATATATATATATATATATCACAAACATATATGATTCATACATATATCACACACACATACATGATACATACATGAGAAAGACCTGGGATGGTGATGAGGCCAGGGCCCCCTGCTGATGTTGCGTTGAGGAAGGCAGTGTTCCAGGGCGGATGCCAGTCGGGGAGAGCGCCGCGCAGCCCGGGAAAAATACTGCTGAGGAGCTACATCTGGAAGAGCCCCTGGGAGGGAGAGTGCCACATGCCCCATCCTGCACGGCAGACTCTGCAGGCCTGCACATGGGAAGGGAGGTCTCTGGCCACACGTACTCACCCTTCTGCTGAAGCCCCGCTGCTGTCCCCATCAGCGCTCTCCAGCGGGGAGCGGGGCCAGGATGAACCTCAACCTGTGAGAACTATCTTCATGATCAAGAGATCTCATATGCAAGATAAGTATGTGTTGGGATAGGGCTGGGGAGGGTGGCTGCTCGGGCACACCCCCGTCAAGTTAAGGAGATTTAACTGAGGAAGCACAAGGGAACTCTCGTCTGGGGACAACAACTGCAGGGAGACCACATCTTTTCAGATGAACATGGGAGGGCGGAAGGCTGCCTAATACTGAAGCACCCTCAGACATTAAACCATATGCAACAACTATTGCAAGCATTCCTGGGGGAAGGTCTGCAGCAGACGGGTTTGCATACGGTGATGTCATCCAAGCAGTGGGCCAAAGTTGGCTGGAACCCTCATCTGTATATGAAAAGAGAAAAGGGGCATGCAGGGCATGGCGGCCTTTTGCGGCGCTTGGATAACCCCAAGTTTGCATTAAACACCCCCACCCTCCTTCGGTGTCGGGCTCATGTTGGCCATGCCCAAGCCCCTGAAGCATTCAAGCTGATTTCTTGCAGCAGCTGGGCACTGTAACAGCTTCAGAGCTGCTCTACAAGACAAGTAAAAGGGTGTGGGCCCTGCAGCACCACCTGTAGTTTGCATACACACATATATAGGACAGCATCTCTTATATGCCCCAGGGTCAATAAAATAGTATCCTTGTCTAGGCTATCCATCCCCTCAGATAAGGTATTTGTCCATGCCGCTACAGCACTACACACCCAGGCCGACGCAATTGCCGGTCTGAGTAAGGTACCTGAATGTGTATAAATGGACTTCAGGGTAATCTCCTGTTTGCGGTCAGCACACTCTTTGAGGGTAGCCGTATCCTGGGACGGGAGGGCTACCTTCTTGGATAAGCGTGTTAATGCTTTGTCCACCCTAGGGAAGGATTCCCATCGTAACCTATCCGTTGATTGGAAAGGATACGCCATAAGAATTAGAGATGAGCGCCTGAAATTTTTCGGGTTTTGTGTTTTGGTTTTGGGTTCGGTTCCGCGGACGTGTTTTGGGTTCGACCGCGTTTTGGCAAAACCTCACCGAATTTTTTTTGTCGGATTCGGGTGTGTTTTGGATTCGGGTGGTTTTTTCAAAAAACCCTAAAAAACAGCTTAAAACATTGAATTTGGGGGTCATTTTGATCCCATAGTATTATTAACCTCAATAACCATAATTAACACTCATTTTCAGTCTATTCTGAACACCTTACACCTCACAATATTATTTTTAGTCCTAAAATTTGCACCGAGGTCGCTGGATGACTAAGCTCAGCGACCCTAGTGGCCGACACAAACACCTGGCCCATCTAGGAGTGGCACTGCAGTGTCACGCAGGATGTCCCTTCCAAAAAACCCTCCCCAAACAGCACATGACGCAAAGAAAAAAAGAGGCGCAATGAGGTAGCTGTGTGAGTAAGATTAGCGACCCTAGTGGCCGACACAAACACCGGGCCCATCTAGGAGTGGCACTGCAGTGTCACGCAGGATGTCCCTCCCAAAAAACCCTCCCCAAACAGCACATGACGCAAAGAAAAAAAGAGGCGCAATGAGGTAGCTGACTGTGTGAGAAAGATAAGCGACCCTAGTGGCCGACACAAACACCGGGCCCATCTAGGAGTGGCACTGCAGTGTCACGCAGGATGTCCCTTCCAAAAAACCCTCCCCAAACAGCACATGACGCAAAGAAAAAAAGAGGCGCAATGAGGTAGCTGACTGTGTGAGAAAGATAAGCGACCCTAGTGGCCGACACAAACACCGGGCCCATCTAGGAGTGGCACTGCAGTGTCACGCAGGATGTCCCTTCCAAAAAACCCTCCCCAAACAGCACATGACGCAAAGAAAAAAAGAGGCGCAATGAGGTAGCTGACTGTGTGAGAAAGATAAGCGACCCTAGTGGCCGACACAAACACCGGGCCCATCTAGGAGTGGCACTGCAGTGTCACGCAGGATGTCCCTTCCAAAAAACCCTCCCCAAACAGCACATGACGCAAAGAAAAATAAAAGAAAAAAGAGGTGCAAGATGGAATTGTCCTTGGGCCCTTCCCACCCACCCTTATGTTGTATAAACAAAACAGGACATGCACACTTTAACCAACCCATCATTTCAGTGACAGGGTCTGCCACACGACTGTGACTGAAATGACGGGTTGGTTTGGACCCCCACCAAAAAAGAAGCAATTAATCTCTCCTTGCACAAACTGGCTCTACAGAGGCAAGATGTCCACCTCATCATCATCCTCCGATATATCACCGTGTACATCCCCCTCCTCACAGATTATCAATTCGTCCCCACTGGAATCCACCATGTCAGCTCCCTGTGTACTTTGTGGAGGCAATTGCTGCTGGTCAATGTCTCCGCGGAGGAATTGATTATAATTCATTTTAATGAACATCATCTTCTCCACATTTTCTGGATGTAACCTCGTACGCCGATTGCTGACAAGGTGAGCGGCGGCACTAAACACTCTTTCGGAGTACACACTTGTGGGAGGGCAACTTAGGTAGAATAAAGCCAGTTTGTGCAAGGGCCTCCAAATTGCCTCTTTTTCCTGCCAGTATAAGTACGGACTGTGTGACGTGCCTACTTGGATGCGGTCACTCATATAATCCTCCACCATTCTATCAATGGTGATAGAATCATATGCAGTGACAGTAGACGACATGTCCGTAATGGTTGTCAGGTCCTTCAGTCCGGACCAGATGTCAGCATCAGCAGTCGCTCCAGACTGCCCTGCATCACCGCCAGCGGGTGGGCTCGGAATTCTGAGCCTTTTCCTCGCACCCCCAGTTGCGGGAGAATGTGAAGAAGGAGATGTTGACAGGTCGCGTTCCGCTTGACTTGACAATTTTCTCACCAGCAGGTCTTTGAAACCCAGCAGACTTGTGTGCGCCGGAAAGAGAGATCCAAGGTAGGTTTTAAATCTAGGATCGAGCACGGTGGCCAAAATGTAGTGCTCTGATTTCAACAGATTGACCACCCGTGAATCCTTGTTAAGCGAATTAAGGGCTCCATCCACAAGTCCCACATGCCTAGCGGAATCGCTCTGTCTTAGCTCCTCCTTCAATGTCTCCAGCTTCTTCTGCAAAAGCCTGATGAGGGGAATGACCTGACTCAGGCTGGCAGTGTCTGAACTGACTTCACGTGTGGCAAGTTCAAAAGGTTGCAGAACCTTGCACAACGTTGAAATCATTCTCCACTGCGCTTGAGACAGGTGCATTCCACCTCCTATATCGTGGTCAGTTGTATAGGCTTGAATGGCCTTTTGCTGCTCCTCCAACCTCTGAAGCATATAGAGGGTTGAATTCCACCTCGTTACCACCTCCTGCTTCAGATGATGGCAGGGCAGGTTCAGGCGTTTTTGGTGGTGCTCCAGTCTTCTGTACGTGCTGCCTGTACGCCGAAAGTGTCCCGCAATTTTTCTGGCCACCGCCAGCATCTCTTGCACGCCCCTGTCGTTTTTTAAAAAATTCTGCACCACCAAATTCAAGGTATGTGCAAAACATGGGACGTGCTGGAATTTGCCCAGATGTAATGCACGCACAATATTGCTGGCGTTGTCCGATGCCACAAATCCACAGGATAGTCCAATTGGGGTAAGCCATTCCGCAATGATCTTCCTCAGTTGCCGTAAGAGGTTTTCAGCTGTGTGCGTATTCTGGAAACCGGTGATACAAAGCGTAGCCTGCCTAGGAACGAGTTGGCGTTTGCGAGATGCTGCTACTGGTGCCGCCGCTGCTGTTCTTGCGGCGGGAGTCCATACATCTACCCAGTGGGCTGTCACAGTCATATAGTCCTGACCCTGCCCTGCTCCACTTGTCCACATGTCCGTGGTTAAGTGGACATTGGGTACAGCTGCATTTTTTAGGACACTGGTGACTCTTTTTCTGAGGTCTGTGTACATTTTCGGTATCGCCTGCCTAGAGAAATGGAACCTAGATGGTATTTGGTACCGGGGACACAGTACCTCCAACAAGTCTCTAGTTGGCTCTGCAGTAATGATGGATACCGGAACCACGTTTCTCACCACCCAGGATGTCAAGGCCTCAGTTATCCGCTTTGCAGTAGGATGACTGCTGTGATATTTAATCTTCCTCGCAAATGACTGTTGGACAGTCAATTGCTTGGTGGAAGTAGTAAAAGTGGTCTTACGACTTCCCCTCTGGGAAGACCATCGACTCCCAGCAGCAACAACAGCAGCGCCAGCAGCAGTAGGCGTTACACGCAAGGATGCATCGGAGGAATCCCAGGCAGGAGAGGAATCGTCAGAATTGCCAGTGACATGGCCTGCAGGACTATTGGCATTCCTGGGGAAGGAGGAAATTGACACTGAGGGAGTTGGTGGGGTGGTTTGCGTGAGCTTGGTTACAAGAGGAAGGGATTTACTGGTCAGTGGAGTGCTTCCGCTGTCACCCAAAGTTTTTGAACTTGTCACTGACTTATTATGAATGCGCTGCAGGTGACGTATAAGGGAGGATGTTCCGAGGTGGTTAACGTCCTTACCCCTACTTATTACAGCTTGACAAAGGGAACACACGGCTTGACACCTGTTGTCCGCATTTCTGGTGAAATACCTCCACACCGAAGAGCTGATTTTTTTGGTATTTTCACCTGGCATGTCAACGGCCATATTCCTCCCACGGACAACAGGTGTCTCCCCGGGTGCCTGACTTAAACAAACCACCTCACCATCAGAATCCTCCTGGTCAATTTCCTCCCCAGCGCCAGCAACACCCATATCCTCCGCATCCTGGTGGACTTCAACACTGACATCTTCAATCTCACTATCAGGAACTGGACTGCGGGTGCTCCTTCCAGCACTTGCAGGGGGCGTGCAAATGGTGGAAGGCGCATGCTCTTCACATCCAGTGTTGGGAAGGTCAGGCATCGCAACCGACACAATTGGACTCTCCTTGTGGATTTGGGATTTCGAAGAACGCACAGTTGTTTGCTGTGCTTTTGCCAGCTTGAGTCGTTTCATTTTTCTAGCGAGAGGCTGAGTGCTTCCATCCTCATGTGAAGCTGAACCACTAGCCATGAACATAGGCCAGGGCCTCAGCCGTTCCTTGCCACTCCGTGTGGTAAATGGCATATTGGCAAGTTTACGCTTCTCCTCCGACAATTTTATTTTAGGTTTTGGAGTCCTTTTTTTTCTGATATTTGGTGTTTTGGATTTGACATGCTCTGTACTATGACATTGGGCATCGGCCTTGGCAGACGACGTTGCTGGCATTTCATCGTCTCGGCCATGACTAGTGGCAGCAGCTTCAGCACGAGGTGGAAGTGGATCTTGATCTTTCCCTAATTTTGGAACCTCAACTTTTTTGTTCTCCATATTTTATAGGCAGAACTAAAAGGCACCTCAGGTAAACAATGGAGATGGGTGGATTGGATACTAGTATACAATTATGGACGGACTGCCACGGTTAGGTGGTATAAAAAAACCACGGTTAGGTGGTATATATTGTAATACAATTATGGATGGACGGACTGCCTGCCGAGTGCCGACACAGAGGTAGCCACAGCCGTGAACTACCGCACTGTACACTGGTTGATAAAGAGATAGTAGTATACTCGTAACAACTAGTATGACTGACTATGACGGTATAAAGAATGAAAAAAAAACCACGGTTAGGTGGTATATATTGTAATACAATTATGGATGGACGGACTGCCTGCCGAGTTCCGACACAGAGGTAGCCACAGCCGTGAACAACCGCACTGTACACTGGTTGATAAAGAGATAGTAGTATACTCGTAACAACTAGTATGACTGACTATGACGGTATAAAGAATGAAAAAAAAACCACGGTTAGGTGGTATATATTGTAATACAATTATGGATGGACGGACTGCCTGCCGAGTTCCGACACAGAGGTAGCCACAGCCGTGAACTACCGCACTGTACACTGGTTGATAAAGAGATAGTAGTATACTCGTAACAACTAGTATGACTGACTATGACGGTATAAAGAATGAAAAAAAAACCACGGTTAGGTGGTATATATTATAATACAATTATGGATGGACGGACTGCCTGCCGACTGCCGACACAGAGGTAGCCACAGCCGTGAACTACCGCACTGTACACTGGTTGATAAAGAGATAGTAGTATACTCGTAACAACTAGTATGACTGACTATGACGGTATAAAGAATGAAAAAAAAACCACGGTTAGGTGGTATATATTGTAATACAATTATGGATGGACGGACTGCCTGCCGAGTTCCGACACAGAGGTAGCCACAGCCGTGAACTACCGCACTGTACACTGGTTGATAAAGAGATAGTAGTATACTCGTAACAACTAGTATGACTGACTATGACGGTATAAAGAATGAAAAAAAAACCACGGTTAGGTGGTATATATTGTAATACAATTATGGATGGACGGACTGCCTGCCGAGTTCCGACACAGAGGTAGCCACAGCCGTGAACTACCGCACTGTACACTGGTTGATAAAGAGATAGTAGTATACTCGTAACAACTAGTATGACTGACTATGACGGTATAAAGAATGAAAAAAAAACCACGGTTAGGTGGTATATATTATAATACAATTATGGATGGACGGACTGCCTGCCGACTGCCGACACAGAGGTAGCCACAGCCGTGAACTACCGCACTGTACACTGGTTGATAAAGAGATAGTAGTATACTCGTAACAACTAGTATGACACTATGACGGTATAAAGAATGAAAAAAAAACCACGGTTAGGTGGTATATATTATAATAATACAATTATGGATGGACGGACTGCCTGCCGAGTTCCGACACAGAGGTAGCCACAGCCGTGAACTACCGCACTGTACACTGGTTGATAAAGAGATAGTAGTATACTCGTAACAACTAGTATGACTGACTATGACGGTATAAAGAATGAAAAAAAAACCACGGTTAGGTGGTATATATTGTAATACAATTATGGATGGACGGACTGCCTGCCGAGTTCCGACACAGAGGTAGCCACAGCCGTGAACTACCGCACTGTACACTGGTTGATAAAGAGATAGTAGTATACTCGTAACAACTAGTATGACTGACTATGACGGTATAAAGAATGAAAAAAAAACCACGGTTAGGTGGTATATATTATAATACAATTATGGATGGACGGACTGCCTGCCGACTGCCGACACAGAGGTAGCCACAGCCGTGAACTACCGCACTGTACACTGGTTGATAAAGAGATAGTAGTATACTCGTAACAACTAGTATGACACTATGACGGTATAAAGAATGAAAAAAAAACCACGGTTAGGTGGTATATATTATAATAATACAATTATGGATGGACGGACTGCCTGCCAAGTTCCGACACAGAGGTAGCCACAGCCGTGAACTACCGCACTGTACACTGGTTGATAAAGAGATAGTAGTATACTCGTAACAACTAGTATGACTGACTATGACGGTATAAAGAATGAAAAAAAAACCACGGTTAGGTGGTATATATTGTAATACAATTATGGATGGACGGACTGCCTGCCGAGTTCCGACACAGAGGTAGCCACAGCCGTGAACTACCGCACTGTACACTGGTTGATAAAGAGATAGTAGTATACTCGTAACAACTAGTATGACTGACTATGACGGTATAAAGAATGAAAAAAAAACCACGGTTAGGTGGTATATATTATAATACAATTATGGATGGACGGACTGCCTGCCGACTGCCGACACAGAGGTAGCCACAGCCGTGAACTACCGCACTGTACACTGGTTGATAAAGAGATAGTAGTATACTCGTAACAACTAGTATGACACTATGACGGTATAAAGAATGAAAAAAAAACCACGGTTAGGTGGTATATATTATAATACAATTATGGATGGACGGACTGCCTGCCGAGTGCCGACACAGAGGTAGCCACAGCCGTGAACTACCGCACTGTACACTGGTTGATAAAGAGATAGTAGTATACTCGTAACAACTAGTATGACTGACTATGACGGTATAAAGAATGAAAAAAAAACCACGGTTAGGTGGTATATATTATAATACAATTATGGATGGACGGACTGCCTGCCGACTGCCGACACAGAGGTAGCCACAGCCGTGAACTACCGCACTGTACACTGGTTGATAAAGAGATAGTAGTATACTCGTAACAACTAGTATGACTGACTATGACGGTATAAAGAATGAAAAAAAAACCACGGTTAGGTGGTATATATTATAATACAATTATGGATGGACGGACTGCCTGCCGACTGCCGACACAGAGGTAGCCACAGCCGTGAACTACCGCACTGTACACTGGTTGATAAAGAGATAGTAGTATACTCGTAACAACTAGTATGACACTATGACGGTATAAAGAATGAAAAAAAAACCACGGTTAGGTGGTATATATTATAATACAATTATGGATGGACGGACTGCCTGCCGAGTGCCGACACAGAGGTAGCCACAGCCGTGAACTACCGCACTGTACACTGGTTGATAAAGAGATAGTAGTATACTCGTAACAACTAGTATGACTGACTATGACGGTATAAAGAATGAAAAAAAAACCACGGTTAGGTGGTATATATTATAATACAATTATGGATGGACGGACTGCCTGCCGACTGCCGACACAGAGGTAGCCACAGCCGTGAACTACCGCACTGTACACTGGTTGATAAAGAGATAGTAGTATACTCGTAACAACTAGTATGACTGACTATGACGGTATAAAGAATGAAAAAAAAACCACGGTTAGGTGGTATATATTATAATACAATTATGGATGGACGGACTGCCTGCCGACTGCCGACACAGAGGTAGCCACAGCCGTGAACTACCGCACTGTACACTGGTTGATAAAGAGATAGTAGTATACTCGTAACAACTAGTATGACACTATGACGGTATAAAGAATGAAAAAAAAACCACGGTTAGGTGGTATATATTATAATAATACAATTATGGATGGACGGACTGCCTGCCGACTGCCGACACAGAGGTAGCCACAGCCGTGAACTACCGCACTGTACACTGGTTGATAAAGAGATAGTAGTATACTCGTAACAACTAGTATGACTATGACGACGGTATAAAGAAAGAAAAAAAATACCACGGTTAGGTGGTATATAATTATACAATTATGGATGGACGGACTGCCTGCCGAGTGCCGACTGCCGACACAGAGGTAGCCACAGCCGTGAACTACCGCACTGTACTGTGTCTGCTGCTAATATAGACTGGTTGATAAAGAGATAGTATACAACAATATACTACTATACTGGTGGTCAGGCACTGGTCACCACTAGTCACACTGGCAGTGGCACTCCTGCAGCAAAAGTGTGCACTGTTTAATTTTAAATTAATATAATATTATGTACTCCTGGCTCCTGCTATAACAACCTGCAGTGCTCCCCAGTCTCCCCCACAATTATTATAAGCTTTTATACATTGATGTGCAGCACACTGGGCTGAGCTGAGTGCACACAGACTGAGTCACACTGTGTGACTGCTGTGTATCGTTTTTTTCAGGCAGAGAACGGATATAGCAGAGAACGGATATATTAAATAAAAGTTAACTTAACAACAACTGCACTGGTCACTGTGGTAAACTCTGTCTGCACAATCTCTCTCTCTCTCTCTCTCTTCTAATCTATTCTAATGGAGAGGACGCCAGCCACGTCCTCTCCCTATCAATCTCAATGCACGTGTGAAAATGGCGGCGACGCGCGGCTCCTTATATAGAATCCGAGTCTCGCGAGAATCCGACAGCGTCATGATGACGTTCGGGCGCGCTCGGGTTAACCGAGCAAGGCGGGAAGATCCGAGTCGCTCGGACCCGTGAAAAAAAAGTGAAGTTCGTGCGGGTTCGGATTCAAAGAAACCGAACCCGCTCATCTCTAATAAGAATCCTTTTGGAAATCTGCAGTCTTTTATCTGGAGATTCCCAAGCTTTTTTACATAACTCATTCAGCTCGTGTGAGGGGGGAAAGGTTACCTCAGGCTTCTTTCCCTTGTACATATGTACCCTCTTGTCAGCGACAGGGGGTTCCTCTGTGATGTGCAAAACATCTTTTATTGCCATAATCATAAATCGAATGGATTTTGCCAATTTTGGCTGTAACTTTGCATCATCGTAATCGACACTGGAGTCAGAATCCGTGTCGGTATCTGTGTCAACAATCTGGGATAGTGGGCGCTTATGAGACCCTGACAGTCCCTGCAACATAGGATCAGGCATGGGTTGAAACCCTGACTGTCCCAAAGCTTCTGCCTTGTCTAATCTTTTGTGCAATGAGTTTACACTAGCATTTAAAACATTCCACATATCCATCCAATCAGCTGTCGGCGGAGACACCACATTCATTTGCTCCCGCTCCTCTCTAATATAGCCTTCTTCCTCAGACATGTCGACACACGTGTACCGACACACTTCACACACAGGGAATGCTTTTTCTGAAGACAGTTTCCCCACAAGGCCCTTTGGAGAGACAGAGAGAGAGTATGCCAGCACACCCCCCAGCGCTATATAGCCCAGGAATAAAACAGTAACTTAATGTTTGCCCAGTAGTGCTGCTGTATGTAATTTGCGAATTATGTGCCCCCCCCCCCTCTTTTCAACCCTCTTGTCTAACGTGGTATAAGCAGGGTAGAGTCCGGGGAGCTTCCTCTCAGCGGTGCTGTGGAGAAAAAAATGGCGCTGGTGAGTGCTGAGGGAGAAGCCCCGCCCCCTCGGAGGCGGGCTTCTGTCCCGCTTAAACTGTAAAATTGGTGGGGGCTTATACATATATAAAGTGCCCAGCTGTATATATGTTATATTTTTGCGAAAGAGGTTTATATTGCTGCCCAGGGCGCCCCCCCTGCGCCCTGCACCCTTACAGTGACCGGAGTATGTGAGGTGTATGGGAGCAAAGGCGCACAGCTGCAGTGCTGTGCGTTACCTCAGTGAAGATCATGAAGTCTTCTGCCGCCTCTGAAGTCTTCTTTTCTTCTCATACTCACCCGGCTTCTATCTTCCGGCTCTGCGAGGGGGACGGCGGCGCGGCTCTGGGACGGACGGCGAGGGTGAGATCCTGCGTACCAATCCCACTGGAGCTAATGGTGTCCAGTAGCCTAAGAAGCAGGACCTTGCAACTCAGAGAGTAGGGCTGCTTCTCTCCCCTCAGTCCCTCGATGAGGGAGTCTGTTGCCAGCAGTGCTCCCTGAAAATGAAAAACCTAACAAAATACTTTCTGTCAGAAAGCTCAGGAGAGCTCCTGAAAAGCACCCAGTCTCCACTGGGTACAGTATCAAACTGAGGTCTGGAGGAGGGGCATAGAGGGAGGAGCCAGTGCACACCCAGAACTAAAGTCTTTCTTAAAGTGCCCATGTCTCCTGCGGAGCCCGTCTATCCCTATGGTCCTTACGGAGTCCCCAGCATCCTCTAGGACGTTGGAGAAAATAGGATTTTAATACCTACCGGTAAATCCTTTTCTCTTAGTCCGTAGAGGATGCTGGGCACCCGTCCCAGTGCGTACTGTGTCTGCAGTTATTAAATGGCCCTTAACTCCAGAACATTTATGTGGAGATGAAAACATCCAAGGAAGACTTGACCATCTTCCTTGGATGTTTTCCCCCTGTGTGACTGCTCTCCAGCCTCAGAGGGTTGCATCCGTGGTCCCTAGGATCCCGTCCTGGATCCCGAACCATCGCCCCTCTAGGTGGTGAGAACTGTGCAGCCACCAATGGAGTGAGATTCTGGTCTTGGAAGACAGGATTATCCTCCGGTGCATGTGTAGGTGGGATCCGGACCACTTGTCCAACAGGTCCCACTGGAACACTCTGGCATGGAACCTGCCAAACTGAATGGCCTCGTAGGCCGCAACCATCTTCCCCAGCAACTGAATGCAATGATGGATTAACACTCTTGCTGGTTTCAGAATTTGTTTGACCAGACTCTGGATCTCCAGAGCCTTTCCACTAGAAGAAAACCTCTTCTGTGTCCAGTATCACTCCCAAAAACAACAACCGCGTCATTGGGACCAACTGCGATTTTGGCAAGTTTAGGAGCCAACCATGTTGTTGAAGAACTGTCAGGGAGAGTAGATGTTTTGCACCAACTGGTCCCTGGATCTCGCCTTTATCAGGAGATCATCCAAGTACGGGATAATTGTGACTCCTTGCTTGCGAAGGAGAACCATCATTTCCGCCATCACCCTGGTGAAAATCCTCGGAGCCGTGGACAGACCAAACGGCAACGTCTGAAATTGGTAATGACAATCCTGAATTGCAAACCTCAGGTAGCTTGATGCAGTGGCTAAATGGGAACATATAAGTAGGCATCCTTTATGTCTACCAAAACCATGAAATCTCCTTTATCCCCCGGACTGGAGATCACTACCCTGAGAGATTCCATCTTGAAATTGAATTTCTTTAGGTAGAAATTAAGGGATTTCAGATTTAAGATTGGTCTGACTGAGCCGTCCGGCTTCGGGACCACGAAGAGGCTTGAATAAAAACCTTCTCCCTGCTGACTAAGGCTGATTTGAACAATCGGTGAGGGGGAACGTCTTGAAACCCCAGTTTGTACCCTTGGGACACTATTTGTAAAACCCACGAGTCCAGGTCCGAATGAATCCAGAACTGACTGAAGAGTTTTAGACGTGCCCCCCACTGGTGCGGGCTCCTGCAAGAGAGCCCCAGCGTCATGCAGTGGATTTGGCAAAAGCAGAGGACGATCTCTGCTCCTGCGATCTTGAAGAGGCTACAGACCTCTTCCCTCTTTTCCTTCCTCTACCTGCAAAGAAAGGGGAATCTTAACTTCTTGCATATCTATTGGGCCGAAATGACTGCGTCAGATAATGATGCGTCTTCATCCGTTGAGAGGGAACATAGGGCAAGAAGGATGACTTACCTGCGGGAGCTGCCGAGATCAAATTAACTAGGCCGTCGCCAAACAAGGCTTCACCTTCATAGGGAAGAGACTCCCTTTCTTCTTGGAGTCAGCATCAGCATTCCCTTGGTGAATCCACAATGCCCTCCTATCCGAGACTGCCATGAAATTGGCCCGTGAGCACTTGTGCCCGGTGTAGGATTTTTAAATATGTGTAGTTTACTGTATGCAAAGGTTTAAAACCTTTTAGGAACTGAGATCTAAGGTGTATTACATGTAGTTTAAAAAAAACAAAAAAGGTTTATTTTATGGCAGTAGTTTCCAAACTGGGGTTCTTGCACTGGTAGCATAGTTTGGTGGTCCAGGACCAATTAAAATTATTTATACTTTATTAAATTGGCAAAACCATTCCCTCACAACATAACTGAACCTGAGGATGACATGCTATAAACACAATTTACTTAATTTTATATTTTTTTCTGAATTTCTCAATAAAAAAAACTTTGGCCTAGGGGTGCCGTGAAACAAATTTTGATACTCTAGGGCAGGGGTGTCAAACCCATGGGCCGCATGCCGCCCCCAATGCATCCTTTTGTGGCCCACAGGCCGGGGTCCGACAGGGGTCCTTTTGTGGCCCGATCACCTTGCTTAGAGCGAGGGCAGGAGAGTGCAGCCAGAGTCTTTGCTTTCTATGTGCGGCACCATCTTCTCGAAGAGATCACCGGGAAGATAGTGCCCCTTCCACTGGCTACAGCACAGGTATACTGGGGTGGGGTAGCAAACTGGGGGCCCCAATGGGCCCCTCCAGCAGTCCCTCTACCAAAACACGTCTTTTGGTGGTTTTGCGGTGTTGTTATAACTACATGGTGACGATACTGTAGCACAGAGATTTTCAACCATTTACAACTCACGTCACACAGAACAAGATTTAAATATTGACAAGGCACACTGAAATATAATGGTGATGCATGGTGCAGTATCGTGTCCTAGGATGTCATGTCGCAGCTTCTCCATAGGTAACGCCTGAACAGGCCCGGTGACAGGGGGGACAAAGGGGACACTTGTTCAGGGCTCCAAGTATTAAGAACAGAAATAATGGGGCCACAGTGCCAATATTGCTTTTTAAAGTGTATCCACCAACTGCTCAATTTAAGCAGGAAAACAATTAACAGGCCAACTAAACCCTCCCCCCTCCTTTTACCCCATCACTTTGTCCAGTCCCTGTGGTCCACACTGTATTGCCATGATTATGCATGTTGCTGTGCTGGCCCTTTTCTGAATGTCCCTGCCACCGCCACCGAAGAGCTGGATAGCCCAGTATGAAAACCACCTGCCGGCCTCACTGACGGTCCGAGTCAAAGGCTCCATTTTTCTTTAAAGATCCCTCTGCCAAGTTAAGGGGGGGTTGAGGGGGCCCCAGAGATATCAGTGTACTGGGCCCCGAGATTTCTGTTGCTGGCCCTGACCCTCAGGGGCGTATCTACCCCTTGGCCAGGATGGCACTTGCCAGGGGCACCATCCAGCTGTGCCAACCGTGGCTAAGGGATAGAGTTCTGCAGTCTCGGCGTGGGACTGACCAATTAGACGGTGAGGGAAGGATACTGAAATTGTCCCAACCCTGTTACAGTTTGAAACGCCCCTCCACTGCTGTCCACTGCTTCACTCCTAGCTCTGCCCCTTTGAAATTATTAATCCCTACCCCCCGGTAGGCGGAGTTCTCCAGGCCCATACTCAGGAGTTACCACTGCTGTACATTATGTGCCGGTTGTAGAGGCAGAGCGGGGAACATCAGAGAACGCCACAAATTACACAGTGGGCAATGAGATGGCTGGAGACAGCTGCACAGCCATGCCTTGCAAGTTCGAGAGAGCTGTTGAATTTCAGCACTTCAAGTCAGAGCCTGCCCCCTGCTGCCCAAGCAGTCCGTGACAGTTAGTGTCGAGGAGGGGGGGATTTGTGCATGTGTGCTATCAGTGTGTGTGTGGGGGGGTGGAGGATGTGTGTGACTGTGAGGGAGCTGTCAGTGTCAGTGGGGAGAGGAGCAGGAGGGAGTTGTCAGTGTGTGGAAGTGATGAGAGTTGTCAGTACTGGGGAAATGTGTGTGTGTGTGTGTGTGTGTGTGTGTGTGTGTGTGTGTACTAGATTTAGGAGTGTGTGTTTGTGAAAGGTTTCAGTTGGGGAATTAGAGTTCATACAGTAATTAAATGTTTTCATATTGAGAACTACATCTCCCAGCATATACAGTGTGCTGGGGATGCTAACAAGCTTTATTTAAAAGTTTAAAAAACATTGCTTTTATGACTGCAATGGTTAAAAAGGGAGAGCTATAAATCAATTTATCAGTGAATGATCGCAGTTTGAGCTGTTACATTTTACTGAACCACCTATCCCTCCACACTCACTACCTGTCCTCAGGATACATTTACCATCCCGGCAGACGGTATACCGGCGGTCATTTGACCGATGTTGGAATCCTGACACCACTTGGGAGACTGGTGCCGGCACACAGACAGCCAACATCCCGAAGGCGAGTATTGGAGGGAGGGTTAGGACCGGGGGAGGGGGTGTTAGGGAAGGCACTAGGAGGGGGGGGGGGGGGTTAGTCCTAGCTGCCACCCCCTGAGGGTTAGCCCTATCCGCCACCCCCCCAGAGGGTTAGGATTAGGTATCATGTGACTGCTGGAATCCCGAGCGCCGGATGCCATACCCAACCCCCTTTACTTTTTCAGGCATTTCTATCTCTCCTCTCTCTATGGTGTTCCGATTGCCCACTTTCCCTTGTGCTTTTCTCTCTCTCTCTCTCTCTCCTTTGTTTAGAGCATCAGTTTCTGTAGTCCACTTTATCCTTATTTTTTCCAGTGTTTCACTATCTCTCTGATGTAATGAGGATGTATGGTCTAGAGGGATCAGTAATGCATTGTACTGTATAGAGGCGTCAGGGATGTAGCGTAGGGTATAGAGGCGTCAGGGATGTAGCGTAGGTTATAGAGGCATCAGGAATGTAGCGTAGGGAATAGAGGCATCAGGGATGTAGCGTAGGGTATAGAGGCGTCAGGGATGTAGCATAGGGAATAGAGGCGTCAGGGATGTAGCGTAGGGAATAGAGGCGTCACGGATTTAGCTTAGGGAATATAGGCATCAGGGATGTACTAGCAGGTATATAGAGGTCAGTGTACTGTATAGAGGGTAGAGATGAGCGGGTTCGGTTCCTCGGAATCCGAACCCGCCCGAACTTCAGGTTTTTTTACACGGGGCCGAGCGACTCGGATCTTCCCGCCTTGCTCGGTTAACCCGAGCGCGCCCGATCGTCATCATCCCGCTGTCGGATTCTCGCGATGCTCGTATTCTATCGCGAGACTCGGATTCTATATAAGGAGCCGCGCGTCGCCGCCATTTTCACACGTGCATTGAGATTGATAGGGAGAGGACGTGGCTGGCGTCCTCTCCGTTTAGACTAGAGTACTAGAGAGAGACACAAATTTTGGGGAGCATATTATTAGGAGGAGTACTACTTGCTGCTGATAGTGTGACCTGTGACCACCAGTTTAATTAATCCGTTCTCTGCCTGAAAAAAAACGATACACAGTGTGACACAGTCACATACCATATCTGTGCTCAGCCCAGTGTGCTGCATTATATGTAATACTGTATATCATTATCTGACTGTGCTGAGTGCTCACTGCTCACACAGCTTAATTGTGGGGGAGACTGGGGAGCAGTTATAGCAGGAGTACATATTTTAAGTACAGTGCACACTTTTGCTGCCACTGCCAGTGTGACTGACCAGTGACCACTGACCACCAGTATTGTGATTGTCTGCTGACCACCAGTATATTGTGATTGTCTGCCTGAAAAAGTTAAACACTCGTCGTGTGGTGTTTTTATAAACGCATTCTGCAGACAGTGTCCAGCAGGTCCGTCATTACATAATATATACCTGTCCGGCTGCAGTACTAGTGTGATATATATATATATTTTAATTTTATCTCATTATCATCCAGTCTATATTAGCAGCAGACACAGTACGGTAGTCCACGGCTGTAGCTACCTCTGTGTCGGCAGTCGCTCGTCCATCCATAATTGTATACCACCTACCCGTGTTTTTTTTTTTCTATCTTCTTGATACTAGTAGCTTACTTTAGGAGTCTGCAGTGCTGAGTCTGACAGACAGTGTCCAGCAGGTCCGTCATTACATAATATATACCTGTCCGGCTGCAGTACTAGTGTGATATATAATATATATATATTTTAATTTTATCTCATTATCATCCAGTCTATATTAACAGCAGACACAGTACGGTAGTCCACGGCTGTAGCTACCTCTGTGTCGGCAGTCGCTCGTCCATCCATAATTGTATACCACCTACCCGTGGTTTTTTTTTTTCTATCTTCTTGATACTAGTAGCTTACTTTAGGAGTCTGCAGTGCTGACAGACAGTGTCCAGCAGGTCCGTCATTACATAATATATACCTGTCCGGCTGCAGTACTAGTGTGATATATATATATTTTTTAATTTTATCTCATTATCATCCAGTCTATATTAGCAGCAGACACAGTACGGTAGTCCACGGCTGTAGCTACCTCTGTGTCGGCAGTCGCTCGTCCATCCATAATTGTATACCACCTACCCGTGGTTTTTTTTTTTCTATCTTCTTGATACTAGTAGCTTACTTTAGGAGTCTGCAGTGCTGACAGACAGTGTCCAGCAGGTCCGTCATTACATAATATATACCTGTCCGGCTGCAGTACTAGTGTGATATATATAGATATATATTTTAATTTTATCTCATTATCATTAGAGATGAGCGGGTTCGGTTTCTTTGAATCCGAACCCGCACGAACTTCACTTTTTTTTTCACGGGTCCGAGCGACTCGGATCTTCCCGCCTTGCTCGGTTAACCCGAGCGCGCCCGAACGTCATCATGACGCTGTCGGATTCTCGCGAGACTCGGATTCTATATAAGGAGCCGCGCGTCGCCGCCATTTTCACACGTGCATTGAGATTGATAGGGAGAGGACGTGGCTGGCGTCCTCTCCATTTAGATTAGATTTAGAAGAGAGAGAGAGAGAGAGATTGCTGTGATACTGTAGATTAGAAGAGAGTGCAGACAGAGTTTAGTGACTGACGACCACAGTGACCAGTGACCACCAGAGACAGTGCAGTTGTTTGTTTTATTTAATATATCCGTTCTCTGCCTGAAAAAAACGATACACAGTCACACAGTGACTCAGTCTGTGTGCACTGCTCAGCCCAGTGTGCTGCACATCAATGTATTGTATAAAAAGCTTATAATTGTGGGCGAGACTGGGGAGCACTGCAGGTTGTTATAGCAGGAGCCAGGAGTACATGATAAATAATATTATATTAAAATTAAACAGTGCACACTTTTGCTGCAGGAGTGCCACTGCCAGTGTGACTAGTGGTGACCAGTGCCTGACCACCAGTATATTAGTAGTATTGTATACTATCTCTTTATCAACCAGTCTATATTAGCAGCAGACACAGTACAGTGCGGTAGTTCACGGCTGTGGCTACCTCTGTGTCGGCACTCGGCAGGCAGTCCGTCCATCCATAATTGTATTATAATATATACCACCTAACCGTGGTTTTTTTTTCATTCTTTATACCGTCGTCATACTAGTTGTTGTTACGAGTATACTACTATCTCTTTATCAACCAGTGTACAGTGCGGTAGTTCACGGCTGTGGCTACCTCTGTGTCGGCACTCGGCAGGCAGTCCGTCCAACCATAATTGTATTATATACCACCTAACCGTGGTTTTTTATTCATTCTTTATGCCGTCGTCATACTAGTTGTTACGAGTATACTACTATCTCTTTATCAACCAGTGTACAGTGCGGTAGTTCACGGCTGTGGCTACCTCTGTGTCGGCACTCGGCAGGCAGTCCGTCCATCCATAATTGTATTATAATATATACCACCTAACCGTGGTTTTTTTTTCATTCTTTATACCGTCGTCATACTAGTTGTTACGAGTATACTACTATCTCTTTATCAACCAGTGTACAGTGCGGTAGTTCACGGCTGTGGCTACCTCTGTGTCGGCACTCGGCAGGCAGTCCGTCCAACCATAATTGTATTATAATATATACCACCTAACCGTGGTTTTTTTTTCATTCTTTATACCGTCGTCATACTAGTTGTTACGAGTATACTACTATCTCTTTATCAACCAGTGTACAGTGCGGTAGTTCACGGCTGTGGCTACCTCTGTGTCGGCACTCGGCAGGCAGTCCGTCCAACCATAATTGTATTATAATATATACCACCTAACCGTGGTTTTTTTTTCATTCTTTATACCGTCGTCATACTAGTTGTTACGAGTATACTACTATCTCTTTATCAACCAGTGTACAGTGCGGTAGTTCACGGCTGTGGCTACCTCTGTGTCGGCACTCGGCAGGCAGTCCGTCCATCCATAATTGTATTATAATATATACCACCTAACCGTGGTTTTTTTTTCATTCTTTATACCGTCGTCATACTAGTTGTTACGAGTATACTACTATCTCTTTATCAACCAGTGTACAGTGCGGTAGTTCACGGCTGTGGCTACCTCTGTGTCGGCACTCGGCAGGCAGTCCGTCCAACCATAATTGTATTATATACCACCTAACCGTGGTTTTTTTTTCATTCTTTATACCGTCGTCATACTAGTTGTTACGAGTATACTACTATCTCTTTATCAACCAGTGTACAGTGCGGTAGTTCACGGCTGTGGCTACCTCTGTGTCGGCACTCGGCAGGCAGTCCGTCCATCCATAATTGTATTATAATATATACCACCTAACCGTGGTTTTTTTTTCATTCTTTATACCGTCGTCATACTAGTTGTTACGAGTATACTACTATCTCTTTATCAACCAGTGTACAGTGCGGTAGTTCACGGCTGTGGCTACCTCTGTGTCGGCACTCGGCAGTCCGTCCGTCCAACCATAATTGTATTATAATATATACCACCTAACCGTGGTTTTTTTTTCATTCTTTATACCGTCGTCATACTAGTTGTTACGAGTATACTACTATCTCTTTATCAACCAGTGTACAGTGCGGTAGTTCACGGCTGTGGCTACCTCTGTGTCGGCACTCGGCAGGCAGTCCGTCCATCCATAATTGTATTATATACCACCTAACCGTGGTTTTTTTATACCACCTAACCGTGGCAGTCCGTCCATAATTGTATACTAGTATCCAATCCATCCATCTCCATTGTTTACCTGAGGTGCCTTTTAGTTCTGCCTATAAAATATGGAGAACAAAAAAGTTGAGGTTCCAAAATTAGGGAAAGATCAAGATCCACTTCCACCTCGTGCTGAAGCTGCTGCCACTAGTCATGGCCGAGACGATGAAATGCCAGCAACGTCGTCTGCCAAGGCCGATGCCCAATGTCATAGTACAGAGCATGTCAAATCCAAAACACCAAATATCAGAAAAAAAAGGACTCCAAAACCTAAAATAAAATTGTCGGAGGAGAAGCGTAAACTTGCCAATATGCCATTTACCACACGGAGTGGCAAGGAACGGCTGAGGCCCTGGCCTATGTTCATGGCTAGTGGTTCAGCTTCACATGAGGATGGAAGCACTCAGCCTCTCGCTAGAAAACTGAAAAGACTCAAGCTGGCAAAAGCACCGCAAAGAACTGTGCGTTCTTTGAAATCCCAAATCCACAAGGAGAGTCCAATTGTGTCGTTTGCGATGCCTGACCTTCCCAACACTGGACGTGAAGAGCATGCGCCTTCCACTATTTGCATGCCCCCTGCAAGTGCTGGAAGGAGCACCCGCAGTCCAGTTCCTGATAGTCAGATTGAAGATGTCAGTGTTGAAGTACACCAGGATGAGGAGGATATGGGTGTTGCTGGCGCTGGGGAGGAAATTGACCAGGAGGATTCTGATGGTGAGGTGGTTTGTTTAAGTCAGGCACCCGGGGAGACACCTGTTGTCCGTGGGAGGAATATGGCCGTTGACATGCCTGGTGAAAATACCAAAAAAATCAGCTCTTCGGTGTGGAGGTATTTCACCAGAAATGCGGACAACAGGTGTCAAGCCGTGTGTTCCCTTTGTCAAGCTGTAATAAGTAGGGGTAAGGACGTTAACCACCTCGGAACATCCTCCCTTATACGTCACCTGCAGCGCATTCATAATAAGTCAGTGACAAGTTCAAAAACTTTGGGTGACAGCGGAAGCAGTCCACTGACCAGTAAATCCCTTCCTCTTGTAACCAAGCTCACGCAAACCACCCCACCAACTCCCTCAGTGTCAATTTCCTCCTTCCCCAGGAATGCCAATAGTCCTGCAGGCCATGTCACTGGCAAGTCTGACGAGTCCTCTCCTGCCTGGGATTCCTCCGATGCATCCTTGCGTGTAACGCCTACTGCTGCTGGCGCTGCTGTTGTTGCCGCTGGGAGTCGATGGTCATCCCAGAGGGGAAGTCGTAAGCCCACTTGTACTACTTCCAGTAAGCAATTGACTGTTCAACAGTCCTTTGCGAGGAAGATGAAATATCACAGCAGTCATCCTACTGCAAAGCGGATAACTGAGTCCTTGACAACTATGTTGGTGTTAGACGTGCGTCCGGTATCCGCCGTTAGTTCACAGGGAACTAGACAATTTATTGAGGCAGTGTGCCCCCGTTACCAAATACCATCTAGGTTCCACTTCTCTAGGCAGGCGATACCAAGAATGTACACGGACGTCAGAAAAAGACTCACCAGTGTCCTAAAAAATGCAGTTGTACCCAATGTCCAGGAAAACAAAGTTTGGAGCACCTAATAAATGTGCAGGGATGGCTGCCTAAACCGTGACCACCAATAGAGGGGATGTCTCCCTATCCCCAAATGAAGCAAACTGGATAATAATATTTAGGTGGTGACAGTAGGGGGCGCCAAACCACAAGTGACAAAATCCTCTAATACAGATAATTCAAAATAAAACATATATAATTATATGACAGATGGTGGGATACGTCCCTTATATTTACTTGGTTTTGAGCGTGTAGAGAGTTCTTTTACTCTCCTGAGTCGGCCGATCTTTGTTCCCAGGATCTCTTTATAACATCCAATGTCATAGAAAACAAACAAAGGAGGAAAATCCTAGTGTAACACCGTTTTATTCTTTTCTAAAACAAGACTTCTTTAAAAACAACTAAAACATAATCCTAATCCGGTACAGATAGAGCACATGCAGCGGTGTGCAGCTTACTAAATGTGAGAATCGGATAATTACCAGATTGTTAGAGGAAACAAAGTCCTCGTTACAGCAAAAGATCTCAAACACCAGTCGGCCTCCCGGGAAATGGCGTCCTGGGTTTTTGCAGCAATCACCTCTCCCACAGAAAGAAAAACGCCACCTTCAACTGCGCCAACGCGTTTCAGGACTTGCTAGTCCCTTTCTCAAGGCTAGTGTGCTCTCAACTAACAAAATCTCCCCTTTTATTCCCTGATCGACCAATGAAAACATTAATTAACAGTAAATGTGTTTCATGTGTAAAAAACATGGCCACCTCCATTTGTTATACACGGTTACCTTGGCAACCTTCTCTAATGAACTTTCATTCCTCTAGACAAAATAATGCACGATATATCTCATGTAGATCACCCTTGTTAAACTCTTAACCCCACCTTCCATAAAGCAGAAAAAAGGTTCTGAGTAATCCATAAGAATAAGTTCTTTATGATCCCGATACGTCACTTCCGGTTCTCTTGCCCGTGACGTGATTCCAAAGGTTCCTATCGTGTATCCCCGTTGCTAAGTGACGGCTGTATTCAGGCAATGCGTCACGTCATTTCCTGTCCTGACGCTTCTCCCTGTTGCTAAGCGACGGTTGTTTTCAATCACTGCGTCGCGTCACTTCCGGATCTGACGCGACGATACTCTCTGTCTCCCTGGCGAGATGTAAATGATGCCAGAAGCGTTCTGTTGCTAGGTGATTAGTTCTAACAAAATCTGTGCCGTCCCTTGCATATTTGCTCATAATGGGGAATGTCGACCTTTTTTCTGCTTTATGGAAGGTGGGGTTAAGAGTTTAACAAGGGTGATCTACATGAGATATATCGTGCATTATTTTGTCTAGAGGAATGAAAGTTCATTAGAGAAGGTTGCCAAGGTAACCGTGTATAACAAATGGAGGTGGCCATGTTTTTTACACATGAAACACATTTACTGTTAATTAATGTTTTCATTGGTCGATCAGGGAATAAAAGGGGAGATTTTGTTAGTTGAGAGCACACTAGCCTTGAGAAAGGGACTAGCAAGTCCTGAAACGCGTTGGCGCAGTTGAAGGTGGCGTTTTTCTTTCTGTGGGAGAGGTGATTGCTGCAAAAACCCAGGACGCCATTTCCCGGGAGGCCGACTGGTGTTTGAGATCTTTTGCTGTAACGAGGACTTTGTTTCCTCTAACAATCTGGTAATTATCCGATTCTCACATTTAGTAAGCTGCACACCGCTGCATGTGCTCTATCTGTACCGGATTAGGATTATGTTTTAGTTGTTTTTAAAGAAGTCTTGTTTTAGAAAAGAATAAAACGGTGTTACACTAGGATTTTCCTCCTTTGTTTGTTTTCTATGACATTGGATGTTATAAAGAGATCCTGGGAACAAAGATCGGCCGACTCAGGAGAGTAAAAGAACTCTCTACACGCTCAAAACCAAGTAAATATAAGGGACGTATCCCACCATCTGTCATATAATTATATATGTTTTATTTTGAATTATCTGTATTAGAGGATTTTGTCACTTGTGGTTTGGCGCCCCCTACTGTCACCACCTAAATATTATTATCCAGTGTACCCAATGTCCACTTAACCACGGACATGTGGACAAGTGGAGCAGGGCAGGGTCAGGACTATATGACTGTGACAGCCCACTGGGTAGATGTATGGACTCCCGCCGCAAGAACAGCAGCGGAGGCACCAGTAGCAGCATCTCGCAAACGCCAACTCTTTCCTAGGCAGGCTACGCTTTGTATCACCGCTTTCCAGAATACGCACACAGCTGAAAACCTCTTACGGCAACTGAGGAAGATCATCGCGGAATGGCTTACCCCAATTGGACTCTCCTGTGGATTTGTGGCATCGGACAACGCCAGCAATATTGTGTGTGCATTAAATATGGGCAAATTCCAGCACGTCCCATGTTTTGCACATACCTTGAATTTGGTGGTGCAGAATTTTTTTAAAAACGACAGGGGCGTGCAAGAGATGCTGTCGGTGGCCAGAAAAATTGCGGGACACTTTCGGCGTACAGGCACCACGTACAGAAGACTGGAGCACCACCAAAAACTACTGAACCTGCCCTGCCATCATCTGAAGCAAGAAGTGGTAACGAGGTGGAATTCAACCCTCTATATGCTTCAGAGGTTGGAGGAGCAGCAAAAGGCCATTCAAGCCTATACAATTGAGTACGATATAGGAGATGGAATGCACCTGTCTCAAGTGCAGTGGAGAATGATTTCAACGTTGTGCAAGGTTCTGATGCCCTTTGAACTTGCCACACGTGAAGTCAGTTCAGACACTGCCAGCCTGAGTCAGGTCATTCCCCTCATCAGGCTTTTGCAGAAGAAGCTGGAGGCATTGAAGAAGGAGCTAACACGGAGCGATTCCGCTAGGCATGTGGGACTTGTGGATGCAGCCCTTAATTCGCTTAACAAGGATTCACGGGTGGTCAATCTGTTGAAATCAGAGCACTACATTTTGGCCACCGTGCTCGATCCTAGATTTAAAGCCTACCTTGGATCTCTCTTTCCGGCAGACACAGGTCTGCTGGGGTTGAAAGACCTGCTGGTGACAAAATTGTCAAGTCAAGCGGAACGCGACCTGTCAACATCTCCTCCTTCACATTCTCCCGCAACTGGGGGTGCGAGGAAAAGGCTCAGAATTCCGAGCCCACCCGCTGGCGGTGATGCAGGGCAGTCTGGAGCGACTGCTGATGCTGACATCTGGTCCGGACTGAAGGACCTGACAACGATTACGGACATGTCGTCTACTGTCACTGCATATGATTCTCTCAACATTGATAGAATGGTGGAGGATTATATGAGTGACCGCATCCAAGTAGGCACGTCACACAGTCCGTACTTATACTGGCAGGAAAAAGAGGCAATTTGGAGGCCCTTGCACAAACTGGCTTTATTCTACCTAAGTTGCCCTCCCACAAGTGTGTACTCCGAAAGAGTGTTTAGTGCCGCCGCTCACCTTGTCAGCAATCGGCGTACGAGGTTACATCCAGAAAATGTGGAGAAGATGATGTTCATTAAAATGAATTATAATCAATTCCTCCGCGGAGACATTGACCAGCAGCAATTGCCTCCACAAAGTACACAGGGAGCTGAGATGGTGGATTCCAGTGGGGACGAATTGATAATCTGTGAGGAGGGGGATGTACACGGTGATATATCGGAGGGTGAAGATGAGGTGGACATCTTGCCTCTGTAGAGCCAGTTTGTGCAAGGAGAGATTAATTGCTTCTTTTTTGGGGGGGGTCCAAACCAACCCGTCATATCAGTCACAGTCGTGTGGCAGACCCTGTCACTGAAATGATGGGTTGGTTAAAGTGTGCATGTCCTGTTTTGTTTATACAACATAAGGGTGGGTGGGAGGGCCCAAGGATAATTCCATCTTGCACCTCTTTTTTCTTTTCTTTTTCTTTGCATCATGTGCTGATTGGGGAGGGTTTTTTGGAAGGGACATCCTGCGTGACACTGCAGTGCCACTCCTAGATGGGCCCGGTGTTTGTGTCGGCCACTAGGGTCGCTAATCTTACTCACACAGCTACCTCATTGCGCCTCTTTTTTTCTTTGCGTCATGTGCTGTTTGGGGAGGGTTTTTTGGAAGGGACATCCTGCGTGACACTGCAGTGCCACTCCTAGATGTGCCCGGTGTTTGTGTCGGCCACTAGGGTCGCTAATCTTACTCACACAGCTACCTCATTGCGCCTCTTTTTTTCTTTGCGTCATGTGCTGTTTGGGGAGGGTTTTTTGGAAGGGACATCCTGCGTGACACTGCAGTGCCACTCCTAGATGTGCCCGGTGTTTGTGTCGGCCACTAGGGTCGCTAATCTTACTCACACAGTCAGCTACCTCATTGCGCCTCTTTTTTTCTTTGCGTCATGTGCTGTTTGGGGAGGGTTTTTTGGAAGGGCCATCCTGCGTGACACTGCAGTGCCACTCCTAGATGGGCCCGGTGTTTGTGTCGGCCACTAGGGTCGCTAATCTTACTCACACAGCTACCTCATTGCGCCTCTTTTTTTCTTTGCGTCATGTGCTGTTTGGGGAGGGTTTTTTGGAAGGGACATCCTGCGTGACACTGCAGTGCCACTCCTAGATGGGCCCGGTGTTTGTGTCGGCCACTAGGGTCGCTTATCTTACTCACACAGCGACCTCGGTGCAAATTTTAGGACTAAAAATAATATTGTGAGGTGTGAGGTATTCAGAATAGACTGAAAATGAGTGTAAATTATGGTTTTTGAGGTTAATAATACTTTGGGATCAAAATGACCCCCAAATTCTATGATTTAAGCTGTTTTTTAGTGTTTTTGGAAAAAAACACCCGTATCCAAAACACACCCGAATCCGACAAAAATAATTCGGTGAGGTTTTGCCAAAACGCGTTCGAACCCAAAACACGGCCGCGGAACCGAACCCAAAACCAAAACACAAAACCCGAAAAATTTCAGGCGCTCATCTCTAATTATCATCCAGTCTATATTAGCAGCAGCTTACTTTAGGAGTCTGCAGTGCTGAGTCAGACAGACAGTGTCCAGCAGGTCCGTCATTACATAATATATACCTGTCCGGCTGCAGTACTAGTGTGATATATAATATATATATATTTTAATTTTATCTCATTATCATCCAGTCTATATTAGCAGCAGACACAGTACGGTAGTCCACGGCTGTAGCTACCTCTGTGTCGGCAGTCGCTCGTCCATCCATAATTGTATACCACCTACCCGTGGTTTTTTTTTTTTCTATCTTCTTGATACTAGTAGCTTACTTTAGGAGTCTGCAGTGCTGACAGACAGTGTCCAGCAGGTCCGTCATTACATAATATATACCTGTCCGGCTGCAGTACTAGTGTGATATATATATATTTTAATTTTATCTCATTATCATCCAGTCTATATTAGCAGCAGACACAGTACGGTAGTCCACGGCTGTAGCTACCTCTGTGTCGGCAGTCGCTCGTCCATCCATAATTGTATACCACCTACCCGTGGTTTTTTTTTTTCTATCTTCTTGATACTAGTAGCTTACTTTAGGAGTCTGCAGTGCTGACAGACAGTGTCCAGCAGGTCCGTCATTACATAATATATACCTGTCCGGCTGCAGTACTAGTGTGATATATATATATTTTTTAATTTTATCTCATTATCATCCAGTCTATATTAGCAGCAGACACAGTACGGTAGTCCACGGCTGTAGCTACCTCTGTGTCGGCAGTCGCTCGTCCATCCATAATTGTATACCACCTACCCGTGGTTTTTTTTTTTCTATCTTCTTGATACTAGTAGCTTACTTTAGGAGTCTGCAGTGCTGACAGACAGTGTCCAGCAGGTCCGTCATTACATAATATATACCTGTCCGGCTGCAGTACTAGTGTGATATATATATATATATATATTTTAATTTTATCTCATTATCATCCAGTCTATATTAGCAGCAGACACAGTACGGTAGTCCACGGCTGTAGCTACCTCTGTGTCGGCAGTCGCTCGTCCATCCATAATTGTATACCACCTACCCGTGGTTTTTTTTTTTTCTATCTTCTTGATACTAGTAGCTTACTTTAGGAGTCTGCAGTGCTGACAGACAGTGTCCAGCAGGTCCGTCATTACATAATATATACCTGTCCGGCTGCAGTACTAGTGTGATATATATATATATATTTTAATTTTATCTCATTATCATCCAGTCTATATTAGCAGCAGACACAGTACGGTAGTCCACGGCTGTAGTTACCTCTGTGTCGGCAGTCGCTCGTCCATCCATAATTGTATACCACCTACCCGTGGTTTTTTTTTTTCTATCTTCTTGATACTAGTAGCTTACTTTAGGAGTCTGCAGTGCTGAGTCAGACAGACAGTGTCCAGCAGGTCCGTCATTACATAATATATACCTGTCCGGCTGCAGTACTAGTGTGATATATAATATATATATATATTTTAATTTTATCTCATTATCATCCAGTCTATATTAGCAGCAGACACAGTACGGTAGTCCACGGCTGTAGCTACCTCTGTGTCGGCAGTCGCTCGTCCATCCATAATTGTATACCACCTACCCGTGGGTTTTTTTTTTTCTATCTTCTTGATACTAGTAGCTTACTTTAGGAGTCTGCAGTGCTGACAGACAGTGTCCAGCAGGTCCGTCATTACATAATATATACCTGTCCGGCTGCAGTACTAGTGTGATATATATATATTTTAATTTTATCTCATTATCATCCAGTCTATATTAGCAGCAGACACAGTACGGTAGTCCACGGCTGTAGCTACCTCTGTGTCGGCAGTCGCTCGTCCATCCATAATTGTATACCACCTACCCGTGGTTTTTTTTTTTTCTATCTTCTTGATACTAGTAGCTTACTTTAGGAGTCTGCAGTGCTGACAGACAGTGTCCAGCAGGTCCGTCATTACATAATATATACCTGTCCGGCTGCAGTACTAGTGTGATATATATATATATATATATATATATTTTAATTTTATCTCATTATCATCCAGTCTATATTAGCAGCAGACACAGTACGGTAGTCCACGGCTGTAGCTACCTCTGTGTCGGCAGTCGCTCGTCCATCCATAATTGTATACCACCTACCCGTGGTTTTTTTTTCTTCTATCTTCTTGATACTAGTAGCTTACTTTAGGAGTCTGCAGTGCTGACAGACAGTGTCCAGCAGGTCCGTCATTACATAATATATACCTGTCCGGCTGCAGTACTAGTGTGATATATATATATATATATATATATATATTTTAATTTTATCTCATTATCATCCAGTCTATATTAGCAGCAGACACATTACGGTAGTCCACGGCTGTAGCTACCTCTGTGTCGGCAGTCGCTCGTCCATCCATAATTGTATACCACCTACCCGTGTTTTTTTTTCTTTCTATCTTCTTGATACTAGTAGCTTACTTTAGGAGTCTGCAGTGCTGACAGACAGTGTCCAGCAGGTCCGTCATTACATAATATATACCTGTCCGGCTGCAGTACTAGTGTGATATATATATATATTTTAATTTTATCTCATTATCATCCAGTCTATATTAGCAGCAGACACAGTACGGTAGTCCACGGCTGTAGCTACCTCTGTGTCGGCAGTCGCTCGTCCATCCATAATTGTATACCACCTACCCGTGGTTTTTTTTTTTCTATCTTCTTGATACTAGTAGCTTACTTTAGGAGTCTGCAGTGCTGACAGTGTCCAGCAGGTCCGTCATTACATAATATATACCTGTCCGGCTGCAGTACTAGTGTGATATATATATATATATTTTAATTTTATCTCATTATCATCCAGTCTATATTAGCAGCAGACACAGTACGGTAGTCCACGGCTGTAGCTACCTCTGTGTCGGCAGTCGCTCGTCCATCCATAATTGTATACCACCTACCCGTGGTTTTTTTTTTTCTATCTTCTTGATACTAGTAGCTTACTTTAGGAGTCTGCAGTGCTGACAGACAGTGTCCAGCAGGTCCGTCATTACATAATATATACCTGTCCGGCTGCAGTACTAGTGTGATATATATATATATATATATTTTAATTTTATCTCATTATCATCCAGTCTATATTAGCAGCAGACACAGTACGGTAGTCCACGGCTGTAGTTACCTCTGTGTCGGCAGTCGCTCGTCCATCCATAATTGTATACCACCTACCCGTGGTTTTTTTTTTCTATCTTCTTGATACTAGTAGCTTACTTTAGGAGTCTGCAGTGCTGACAGACAGTGTCCAGCAGGTCCGTCATTACATAATATATACCTGTCCGGCTGCAGTACTAGTGTGATATATATATATATTTTAATTTTATCTCATTATCATCCAGTCTATATTAGCAGCAGACACAGTACGGTAGTCCACGGCTGTAGTTACCTCTGTGTCGGCAGTCGCTCGTCCATCCATAATTGTATACCACCTACCCGTGGTTTTTTTTTTCCTATCTTCTTGATACTAGTAGCTTACTTTAGGAGTCTGCAGTGCTGAGTCAGACAGACAGTGTCCAGCAGGTCCGTCATTACATAATATATACCTGTCCGGCTGCAGTACTAGTGTGATATATAATATATATATATTTTAATTTTATCTCATTATCATCCAGTCTATATTAGCAGCAGACACAGTACGGTAGTCCACGGCTGTAGCTACCTCTGTGTCGGCAGTCGCTCGTCCATCCATAATTGTATACCACCTACCCGTGGGTTTTTTTTTCTATCTTCTTGATACTAGTAGCTTACTTTAGGAGTCTGCAGTGCTGACAGACAGTGTCCAGCAGGTCCGTCATTACATAATATATACCTGTCCGGCTGCAGTACTAGTGTGATATATATATATTTTAATTTTATCTCATTATCATCCAGTCTATATTAGCAGCAGACACAGTACGGTAGTCCACGGCTGTAGCTACCTCTGTGTCGGCAGTCGCTCGTCCATCCATAATTGTATACCACCTACCCGTGGTTTTTTTTTTCTATCTTCTTGATACTAGTAGCTTACTTTAGGAGTCTGCAGTGCTGACAGACAGTGTCCAGCAGGTCCGTCATTACATAATATATACCTGTCCGGCTGCAGTACTAGTGTGATATATATATATATATATACATATTTTAATTTTATCTCATTATCATCCAGTCTATATTAGCAGCAGACACAGTACGGTAGTCCACGGCTGTAGCTACCTCTGTGTCGGCAGTCGCTCGTCCATCCATAATTGTATACCACCTACCCGTGGTTTTTTTTTTTTTCTATCTTCTTGATACTAGTAGCTTACTTTAGGAGTCTGCAGTGCTGACAGACAGTGTCCAGCAGGTCCGTCATTACATAATATATACCTGTCCGGCTGCAGTACCAGTGTGATATATATATATATATATATATATATATATTTTAATTTTATCTCATTATCATCCAGTCTATATTAGCAGCAGACACAGTACGGTAGTCCACGGCTGTAGCTACCTCTGTGTCGGCAGTCGCTCGTCCATCCATAATTGTATACCACCTACCCGTGGTTTTTTTTTTTTCTATCTTCTTGATACTAGTAGCTTACTTTAGGAGTCTGCAGTGCTGACAGACAGTGTCCAGCAGGTCCGTCATTACATAATATATACCTGTCCGGCTGCAGTACTAGTGTGATATATATATATATATTTTCATTTTATCTCATTATCATCCAGTCTATATTAGCAGCAGACACAGTACGGTAGTCCACGGCTGTAGTTACCTCTGTGTCGGCAGTCGCTCGTCCATCCATAATTGTATACCACCTACCCGTGGTTTTTTTTTTCTCTATCTTCTTGATACTAGTAGCTTACTTTAGGAGTCTGCAGTGCTGACAGACAGTGTCCAGCAGGTCCGTCATTACATAATATATACCTGTCCGGCTGCAGTACTAGTGTGATATATATATATATATTTTAATTTTATCTCATTATCATCCAGTCTATATTAGCAGCAGACACAGTACGGTAGTCCACGGCTGTAGCTACCTCTGTGTCGGCAGTCGCTCGTCCATCCATAATTGTATACCACCTACCCGTGGTTTTTTTTTTTCTATCTTCTTGATACTAGTAGCTTACTTTAGGAGTCTGCAGTGCTGACAGACAGTGTCCAGCAGGTCCGTCATTACATAATATATACCTGTCCGGCTGCAGTACTAGTGTGATATATATATATATATATATATATATTTTAATTTTATCTCATTATCATCCAGTCTATATTAGCAGCAGACACAGTACGGTAGTCCACGGCTGTAGCTACCTCTGTGTCGGCAGTCGCTCGTCCATCCATAATTGTATACCACCTACCCGTGGTTTTTTTTTTTCTATCTTCTTGATACTAGTAGCTTACTTTAGGAGTCTGCAGTGCTGACAGACAGTGTCCAGCAGGTCCGTCATTACATAATATATACCTGTCCGGCTGCAGTACTAGTGTGATATATATATATATATTTATATATATTTTAATTTTATCTCATTATCATCCAGTCTATATTAGCAGCAGACACAGTACGGTAGTCCACGGCTGTAGCTACCTCTGTGTCGGCAGTCGCTCGTCCATCCATAATTGTATACCACCTACCCGTGGTTTTTTTTCTTTCTATCTTCTTGATACTAGTAGCTTACTTTAGGAGTCTGCAGTGCTGACAGACAGTGTCCAGCAGGTCCGTCATTACATAATATATACCTGTCCGGCTACAGTACTAGTGTGATATATATATATATTTTAATTTTATCTCATTATCATCCAGTCTATATTAGCAGCAGACACAGTACGGTAGTCCACGGCTGTAGCTACCTCTGTGTCGGCAGTCGCTCGTCCATCCATAATTGTATACCACCTACCCGTGGTTTTTTTTTTTCTATCTTCTTGATACTAGTAGCTTACTTTAGGAGTCTGCAGTGCTGACAGACAGTGTCCAGCAGGTCCGTCATTACATAATATATACCTGTCCGGCTGCAGTACTAGTGTGATATATATATATATATATTTTAATTTTATCTCATTATCATCCAGTCTATATTAGCAGCAGACACAGTACGGTAGTCCACGGCTGTAGCTACCTCTGTGTCGGCAGTCGCTCGTCCATCCATAATTGTATACCACCTACCCGTGGTTTTTTTTTTCTATCTTCTTGATACTAGTAGCTTACTTTAGGAGTCTGCAGTGCTGACAGACAGTGTCCAGCAGGTCCGTCATTACATAATATATACCTGTCCGGCTGCAGTACTAGTGTGATATATATATATATATATATTTTAATTTTATCTCATTATCATCCAGTCTATATTAGCAGCAGACACAGTACGGTAGTCCACGGCTGTAGCTACCTCTGTGTCGGCAGTCGCTCGTCCATCCATAATTGTATACCACCTACCCGTGGTTTTTTTTTTTCTATCTTCTTGATACTAGTAGCTTACTTTAGGAGTCTGCAGTGCTGACAGACAGTGTCCAGCAGGTCCGTCATTACATAATATATACCTGTCCGGCTGCAGTACTAGTGTGATATATATATATATTTTAATTTTATCTCATTATCATCCAGTCTATATTAGCAGCAGACACAGTACGGTAGTCCACGGCTGTAGTTACCTCTGTGTCGGCAGTCGCTCGTCCATCCATAATTGTATACCACCTACCCGTGGTTTTTTTTTCCCTATCTTCTTGATACTAGTAGCTTACTTTAGGAGTCTGCAGTGCTGAGTCAGACAGACAGTGTCCAGCAGGTCCGTCATTACATAATATATACCTGTCCGGCTGCAGTACTAGTGTGATATATAATATATATATATTTTAATTTTATCTCATTATCATCCAGTCTATATTAGCAGCAGACACAGTACGGTAGTCCACGGCTGTAGCTACCTCTGTGTCGGCAGTCGCTCGTCCATCCATAATTGTATACCACCTACCCGTGGGTTTTTTTTTCTATCTTCTTGATACTAGTAGCTTACTTTAGGAGTCTGCAGTGCTGACAGACAGTGTCCAGCAGGTCCGTCATTACATAATATATACCTGTCCGGCTGCAGTACTAGTGTGATATATATATATTTTAATTTTATCTCATTATCATCCAGTCTATATTAGCAGCAGACACAGTACGGTAGTCCACGGCTGTAGCTACCTCTGTGTCGGCAGTCGCTCGTCCATCCATAATTGTATACCACCTACCCGTGGTTTTTTTTTTTCTATCTTCTTGATACTAGTAGCTTACTTTAGGAGTCTGCAGTGCTGACAGACAGTGTCCAGCAGGTCCGTCATTACATAATATATACCTGTCCGGCTGCAGTACTAGTGTGATATATATATATATATATATATATATATATTTTAATTTTATCTCATTATCATCCAGTCTATATTAGCAGCAGACACAGTACGGTAGTCCACGGCTGTAGCTACCTCTGTGTCGGCAGTCGCTCGTCCATCCATAATTGTATACCACCTACCCGTGGTTTTTTTTTTTTCTATCTTCTTGATACTAGTAGCTTACTTTAGGAGTCTGCAGTGCTGACAGACAGTGTCCAGCAGGTCCGTCATTACATAATATATACCTGTCCGGCTGCAGTACTAGTGTGATATATATATATATATATATATATATTTTAATTTTATCTCATTATCATCCAGTCTATATTAGCAGCAGACACAGTACGGTAGTCCACGGCTGTAGCTACCTCTGTGTCGGCAGTCGCTCGTCCATCCATAATTGTATACCACCTACCCGTGGTTTTTTTTTTTTCTATCTTCTTGATACTAGTAGCTTACTTTAGGAGTCTGCAGTGCTGACAGACAGTGTCCAGCAGGTCCGTCATTACATAATATATACCTGTCCGGCTGCAGTACTAGTGTGATATATATATATATATTTTAATTTTATCTCATTATCATCCAGTCTATATTAGCAGCAGACACAGTACGGTAGTCCACGGCTGTAGTTACCTCTGTGTCGGCAGTCGCTCGTCCATCCATAATTGTATACCACCTACCCGTGGTTTTTTTTTTCTCTATCTTCTTGATACTAGTAGCTTACTTTAGGAGTCTGCAGTGCTGACAGACAGTGTCCAGCAGGTCCGTCATTACATAATATATACCTGTCCGGCTGCAGTACTAGTGTGATATATATATATATATTTTAATTTTATCTCATTATCATCCAGTCTATATTAGCAGCAGACACAGTACGGTAGTCCACGGCTGTAGCTACCTCTGTGTCGGCAGTCGCTCGTCCATCCATAATTGTATACCACCTACCCGTGGTTTTTTTTTTTCTATCTTCTTGATACTAGTAGCTTACTTTAGGAGTCTGCAGTGCTGACAGACAGTGTCCAGCAGGTCCGTCATTACATAATATATACCTGTCCGGCTGCAGTACTAGTGTGATATATATATATATATATATATATATATATATATATTTTAATTTTATCTCATTATCATCCAGTCTATATTAGCAGCAGACACAGTACGGTAGTCCACGGCTGTAGCTACCTCTGTGTCGGCAGTCGCTCGTCCATCCATAATTGTATACCACCTACCCGTGGTTTTTTTTTTCTATCTTCTTGATACTAGTAGCTTACTTTAGGAGTCTGCAGTGCTGACAGACAGTGTCCAGCAGGTCCGTCATTACATAATATATACCTGTCCGGCTGCAGTACTAGTGTGATATATATATATATATATATATATATATTTTAATTTTATCTCATTATCATCCAGTCTATATTAGCAGCAGACACAGTACGGTAGTCCACGGCTGTAGCTACCTCTGTGTCGGCAGTCGCTCGTCCATCCATAATTGTATACCACCTACCCGTGTTTTTTTTTCTTTCTATCTTCTTGATACTAGTAGCTTACTTTAGGAGTCTGCAGTGCTGACAGACAGTGTCCAGCAGGTCCGTCATTACATAATATATACCTGTCCGGCTGCAGTACTAGTGTGATATATATATATATTTTAATTTTATCTCATTATCATCCAGTCTATATTAGCAGCAGACACAGTACGGTAGTCCACGGCTGTAGCTACCTCTGTGTCGGCAGTCGCTCGTCCATCCATAATTGTATACCACCTACCCGTGGTTTTTTTTTTTCTATCTTCTTGATACTAGTAGCTTACTTTAGGAGTCTGCAGTGCTGACAGACAGTGTCCAGCAGGTCCGTCATTACATAATATATACCTGTCCGGCTGCAGTACTAGTGTGATATATATATATATATATTTTAATTTTATCTCATTATCATCCAGTCTATATTAGCAGCAGACACAGTACGGTAGTCCACGGCTGTAGCTACCTCTGTGTCGGCAGTCGCTCGTCCATCCATAATTGTATACCACCTACCCGTGGTTTTTTTTTTCTATCTTCTTGATACTAGTAGCTTACTTTAGGAGTCTGCAGTGCTGACAGACAGTGTCCAGCAGGTCCGTCATTACATAATATATACCTGTCCGGCTGCAGTACTAGTGTGATATATATATATATATTTTAATTTTATCTCATTATCATCCAGTCTATATTAGCAGCAGACACAGTACGGTAGTCCACGGCTGTAGCTACCTCTGTGTCGGCAGTCGCTCGTCCATCCATAATTGTATACCACCTACCCGTGGTTTTTTTTTTTCTATCTTCTTGATACTAGTAGCTTACTTTAGGAGTCTGCAGTGCTGACAGACAGTGTCCAGCAGGTCCGTCATTACATAATATATACCTGTCCGGCTGCAGTACTAGTGTGATATATATATATATTTTAATTTTATCTCATTATCATCCAGTCTATATTAGCAGCAGACACAGTACGGTAGTCCACGGCTGTAGTTACCTCTGTGTCGGCAGTCGCTCGTCCATCCATAATTGTATACCACCTACCCGTGGTTTTTTTTTTCCTATCTTCTTGATACTAGTAGCTTACTTTAGGAGTCTGCAGTGCTGAGTCAGACAGACAGTGTCCAGCAGGTCCGTCATTACATAATATATACCTGTCCGGCTGCAGTACTAGTGTGATATATAATATATATATATTTTAATTTTATCTCATTATCATCCAGTCTATATTAGCAGCAGACACAGTACGGTAGTCCACGGCTGTAGCTACCTCTGTGTCGGCAGTCGCTCGTCCATCCATAATTGTATACCACCTACCCGTGGTTTTTTTTTTTCTATCTTCTTGATACTAGTAGCTTACTTTAGGAGTCTGCAGTGCTGACAGACAGTGTCCAGCAGGTCCGTCATTACATAATATATACCTGTCCGGCTGCAGTACTAGTGTGATATATATATATTTTAATTTTATCTCATTATCATCCAGTCTATATTAGCAGCAGACACAGTACGGTAGTCCACGGCTGTAGCTACCTCTGTGTCGGCAGTCGCTCGTCCATCCATAATTGTATACCACCTACCCGTGGTTTTTTTTTTTTCTATCTTCTTGATACTAGTAGCTTACTTTAGGAGTCTGCAGTGCTGACAGACAGTGTCCAGCAGGTCCGTCATTACATAATATATACCTGTCCGGCTGCAGTACTAGTGTGATAGATATATATATATATATATATATATTTTAATTTTATCTCATTATCATCCAGTCTATATTAGCAGCAGACACAGTACGGTAGTCCACGGCTGTAGCTACCTCTGTGTCGGCAGTCGCTCGTCCATCCATAATTGTATACCACCTACCCGTGGTTTTTTTTCTTTCTATCTTCTTGATACTAGTAGCTTACTTTAGGAGTCTGCAGTGCTGACAGACAGTGTCCAGCAGGTCCGTCATTACATAATATATACCTGTCCGGCTGCAGTACTAGTGTGATATATACAGTGCCAGATCAAGGTCCTCATGGGCTTGGAGCTGAAGTCTATGATGGGCCTATTGTGTGTCGCCGCAGGGGGTGGGGCTACTGATATGGGGGTGTGACCAGTGCTGTGGGGTGTGGCTAGCATCATGAATTGCATAGCTACCCACCTACCTTCAACCCCCTCAATCTCCCTCCCCTAGGTCTCACGGAGCATTCACACCACAAATGAGCCGTAAACAAAGAATGTGATTAGTACCCTGCTACCCTCTCTCCCCTTAAACTACTCACTCCCTGCTTCCCTCACTCTTAGGGTGTGCTTAACTCTGTATTACTAACTCTGTTCTTCAATTACTCAGCCCTGCACCTCTCCCTCTTTCCATGCCTTGCTCAACACAGTCCTGCTACCCTCTCAGGGGCCTGCTGACACTGGCAGACTCCCATCCAGGGCCCTGCATCCTGAATACAGAGGTGGAGGTGAGCCGTGGGGCAGATGAGAGGGCAAGAGGCTGATGCTGCACTCTGCAGCTGGACAGATAGTGGCTGTCAGTCCTCCTGCGCCCTAATGTGTATTCTTTTGCTCTCAAAAATAGAGCACCGTGGCTTTCCCTCAGTATATCAAACCCTGCCTGACAGCCCCAAGCCACACAGCAGGCTCCATAGAATCAAATATCCTGTGCAGTGAAGAAGATAAGAGGAGGGTGGGAGCCTGGAAAGCACACTCTTGTTGGTCTCCTCCACTTCCTCTGGTGCACGACTGATAGGACAGCGCTGCTGACTGTCCAGAATGCATCCTGAGGGACCCAATATTATTTTTTATTTTATATTTCAAATCAGATATCAAAGTGGCGGTACAGTTCTTTACACACACACACACACACACACACACACACACACACACACACACACACACACCCCGCCCCATTTAAACACATGAAGTAGTCAAAGTGGAAATTTTGAAGTGAGGATATGTAAAAGTGAAGGCTGTAACTTTGTGCGCCGGGGTGAGGCCACTCAAAAGGGGGCGTGTCCTTAAGTGTAGTTTACCACACCATATACCCCTTATACACATTATGCACCACAATAGTAGGACCCCTTATACTATCTAGTACTGGTGCAACTTTCACATTAAGGTGACACAGTATGAGCCGAAATTCACATTATAGCACACAGTATGAGCTGAAATTCACATTATAGCACACAGTATGAGCTGAAATTCACATTATAGCACACAGTATGAGCCGAAATTCACATTATACCACATGGTATGAGCCGAAATTCACATTATACCACACGGTATGAGCTGAAATTCACACTATACCACACAGTATGAGCCAAAATTCACATTATAGCACACAGTATGAGCCGAAATTCACATTATAGCGCACGGTATGAGCCGAAATTCACATTATACCACATGGTATGAGACGAAATTCACATTATATCACACGGTATGAGACGAAATTCACAATATACCACACGGTATGAGACGAAATTCACATTATATCACACGGTATGAGATGAAATTCACAATATACCACACGGTATGAGACGAAATTCACATTATATCACACAGTATGAGAGGAAATTCACATTATAGCACACGGTATGAGCCGAAATTCACATTATAGCACGTGGTATGAGCCGAAATTCACATTATAGGACACTGTATGAGCAGAAATTCACATTAAGCCACACAGTATAAGCCGAAATTCACACTGAATGAGACAAAATTCACATTATGCCACAGTATGAGCCACAGGTCACATTATGCCACACAGTATGAGCCACAATTCACACTGAATGAGACAAAATTCACATTATGCCACACTGAATGAGACAAAATTCAGGTACAGGGAGAGTGACAGCAGGGACATAGAGACAGGGAAAGTGACAGCAGGGACAGGGAGAGTGACAGCAGGGACAGGGAGAGTGATATGGAAAGTGACAACAGGGACAGGGAGATTGACATAGGGACAGAGAAAGTGACAGCAGGGACATAAGGATAGGGAGAGTGGCAGCAGGGACAGGGAGAGTGACAGAAAAAGTGACAGCAGGGACATAGGGACAAGGAAAGTGACAGCAGGGACAGGGAGAGTGACAGCAGGGACAGAGAGAGCAAGGACATACAGTAGGGACTAGGGAGAGAGAAAGACAGCAGGGTAAGAGATTACCTAATGAGCAGCAGTGGTGCGGAGGAAGCTGTGGTCGACGGTGCAGAGGATGAGGAGGCTGTGGGTGGTGGAGGAGGCGGCTGTGGGTGTCTGTGGCGCGGAGGAGGCTGGGGGCATCTGCAGCGGTGTGGAGGAGACTGTGGTGAGTGGTGAGGTGGATGAGGAGGCCCTGGGCCGCAGCGGTGCAGAGAAGGCAGCTGTGGGCGTCTGCGGTGCAGAGGAGGCTGTGGTCGGCGGCCTTAGGTGCGGCTCCTAAGACTGCCACTATTTCTAATCTGCTGCGGACAGGCAGCCAATCAGGAGCGGCCGCTCCTCATTAGCTGCCGGTTCGAGAGCTCCAGTTGGCACGTGAATAGCGCCAAATTTGAAAAGATGCGGCAGGGGTCTTCAATGTCAGTGCTTGCAGTGCCAGTAAGCCATACCGGTGTATACCGGCCCACTTTGAGCACTGAACACACGTATAGAAATATAAACACCGCCACACTTTGACACACATATATTCACACCGCCCCACTTCGACACGCACACATATATATACACCGCCACACTTCAATACACACACATATATATATATATATATATATATATATATACACACACACACATATATATACACACACACACACACACACACACACACATCTCTGCATATATATACCTGTACATGTATGTATAATATGCTTTGCATACTATAATACAGACACTATACATATATTTATTTTATATACATGTTTTGTTTATATAATTATAATTAATATTATATTTTGACTAGAATTTTTTTTATTTTATATATATATATATATATTATATATATGTATATATATATATATATATATATATATATATAATATAAAAATATATACTGTAGCTTTATTAAACAGCTCCTCAACTTGTCCTCAGCATACTGTATCATATTATTAAGAGGCTAGAGCAGGAGCAGCAGCCAGGCAGACAGCAGCCCGGACAGCTCACCTCAGTCATTGCATTACAGAGGGTTATCAGACGCCGGGCCGCCTTCACGGAGCAGCAAACGTACATCACTGCTGTGCTGTGATATGAATGTGAAGTCTGTGGCTGTGCGCACACTGCACAGTAGTGGCGCGGCGGTACCTTTGTGATGTCACACGTGGCGCGAAGGAGGAAGCAGTCCCCGTCCGTATGCGGCACATGAAGGGCTAGGAAAGACTTTCACTGCAACGCTCCATGCAGGAGGCCGGCATTTGATCCACGGGCGCCGCAGCGATGGGGAAAGATGTTGATGCTGGAAGGGGGCGGGGCCTAGGACACTGCAGGCAGGCTGCAGTAGAAGGAAACATTTGTTTCCTATCTACAGCAGCACGGAGCTCTGCAGATGCGGTGGGCCTATTTGGAGTGTGGGCCTGGAGCTGCAGCTCCATCAGCCCCTTTGTTAATCCGGCCCTGGATAGATATATATATATATATATATATATATATATTTTAATTTTATCTCATTATCATCCAGTCTATATTAGCAGCAGACACAGTACGGTAGTCCACGGCTGTAGCTACCTCTGTGTCGGCAGTCGCTCGTCCATCCATAATTGTATACCACCTACCCGTGGTTTTTTTTTTTTCTATCTTCTTGATACTAGTAGCTTACTTTAGGAGTCTGCAGTGCTGACAGACAGTGTCCAGCAGGTCCGTCATTACATAATATATACCTGTCCGGCTGCAGTACTAGTGTGATATATATATATATTTTAATTTTATCTCATTATCATCCAGTCTATATTAGCAGCAGACACAGTACGGTAGTCCACGGCTGTAGTTACCTCTGTGTCGGCAGTCGCTCGTCCATCCATAATTGTATACCACCTACCCGTGGTTTTTTTTTTTTCTATCTTCTTGATACTAGTAGCTTACTTTAGGAGTCTGCAGTGCTGACAGACAGTGTCCAGCAGGTCCGTCATTACATAATATATACCTGTCCGGCTGCAGTACTAGTGTGATATATATATATATATTTTAATTTTATCTCATTATCATCCAGTCTATATTAGCAGCAGACACAGTATGGTAGTCCACGGCTGTAGCTACCTCTTTTGTCGGCAGTCGCTCGTCATCCATAAGTATACTAGTATCCATCCATCTCCATTGTTTACCTGAGGTGCCTTTTAGTTGTGCCTATTAAAATATGGAGAACAAAAATGTTGAGGTTCCAAAAATAGGGAAAGATCAAGATCGACTTCCACCTCGTGCTGAAGCTGCTGCCACTAGTCATGGCCGAGACGATGAAATGCCAGCAACGTTGTCTGCCAAGGCCGATGCCCAATGTCATAGTACAGAGCATGTAAAATCCAAAACACCAAATATCAGTAAAAAAAAGGACTCAAAAATCTAAAATAAAATTGTCGGAGGAGAAGCGTAAACTTGCCAATATGCCATTTACCACACGGAGTGGCAAGGAACGGCTGAGGCCCTGGCCTATGTTCATGGCTAGTGGTTCAGCTTCACATGAGGATGGAAGCACTCAGCCTCTCGCTAGAAAAATGAAAAGACTCAAGCTGGCAAAAGCACAGCAAAGAACTGTGCGTTCTTCGAAATCCCAAATCCACAAGGAGAGTCCAATTGTGTCGGTTGCGATGCCTGACCTTCCCAACACTGGACGTGAAGAGCATGCGCCTTCCACCATTTGCACGCCCCCTGCAAGTGCTGGAAGGAGCACCCTCAGTCCAGTTCCTGATAGTCAGATTGAAGATGTCAGTGTTGAAGTACACCAGGATGAGGAGGATATGGGTGTTGCTGGCGCTGGGGAGGAAATTGACCAGGAGGATTCTGATGGTGAGGTGGTTTGTTTAAGTCAGGCACCAGGGGAGACACCTGTTGTCCGTGGGAGGAATATGGCCATTGACATGCCTGGTGAAAATACCAAAAAAATCAGCTCTTCGGTGTGGAAGTACTTCAACAGAAATGCGGACAACAGGTGTCAAGCCGTGTGTTGCCTTTGTCAAGCTGTAATAAGTAGGGGTAAGGACGTTAACCACCTCGGAACATCCTCCCTTATACGTCACCTGCAGCGCATTCATAATAAGTCAGTGACAAGTTCAAAAACTTTGGGCGACAGCGGAAGCAGTCCACTGACCAGTAAATCCCTTCCTCTTGTAACCAAGCTCACGCAAACCACCCCACCAACTCCCTCAGTGTCAATTTCCTCCTTCCCCAGGAATGCCAATAGTCCTGCAGGCCATGTCACTGGCAATTCTGACGAGTCCTCTCCTGCCTGGGATTCCTCCGATGCATCCTTGCGTGTAACGCCTACTGCTGCTGGCGCTGCTGTTGTTGCTGCTGGGAGTCGATGGTCATCCCAGAGGGGAAGTCGTAAGCCCACTTTTACTACTTCCACCAAGCAATTGACTGTCCAACAGTCCTTTGCGAGGAAGATGAAATATCACAGCAGTCATCCTGTTGCAAAGCGGATAACTGAGGCCTTGACAACTATGTTGGTGTTAGACGTGCGTCCGGTATCCGCCGTTAGTTCACAGGGAACTAGACAATTTCTTGAGGTAGTGTGCCCCCGTTACCAAATACCATCTAGGTTCCACTTCTCTAGGCAGGCGATACCGAGAATGTACACGGACGTCCGAAAAAGACTCACCAGTGTCCTAAAAAATGCAGTTGTACCCAATGTCCACTTAACCACGGACATGTGGACAAGTGGAGCAGGGCAGGGTCAGGACTATATGACTGTGACAGCCCACTGGGTAGATGTATGGACTCCCGCCGCAAGAACAGCAGCGGCGGCACCAGTAGCAGCATCTCGCAAACGCCAACTCTTTCCTAGGCAGGCTACGCTTTGTATCACCGCTTTCCAGAATACGCACACAGCTGAAAACCTCTTACGGCAACTGAGGAAGATCATCGCGGAATGGCTTACCCCAATTGGACTCTCCTGTGGATTTGTGGCATCGGACAACGCCAGCAATATTGTGTGTGCATTAAATATGGGCAAATTCCAGCACGTCCCATGTTTTGCACATACCTTGAATTTGGTGGTGCAGAATTATTTAAAAAACGAGAGGGGCGTGCAAGAGATGCTGTCGGTGGCCAGAAGAATTGCGGGACACTTTCGGCGTACAGGCACCACGTACAGAAGACTGGAGCAACACCAAAAACGCCTGAACCTGCCCTGCCATCATCTGAAGCAAGAAGTGGTAACGAGGTGGAATTCAACCCTCTATATGCTTCAGAGGTTGGAGGAGCAGCAAAAGGCCATTCAAGCCTATACAATTGAGCACGATATAGGAGGTGGAATGCACCTGTCTCAAGCGCAGTGGAGAATGATTTCAACGTTGTGCAAGGTTCTGCTGCCCTTTGAACTTGCCACACGTGAAGTCAGTTCAGACACTGCCAGCCTGAGTCAGGTCATTCCCCTCATCAGGCTTTTGCAGAAGAAGCTGGAGACATTGAAGGAGGAGCTAACACAGCGATTCCGCTAGGCATGTGGGACTTGTGGATGGAGCCCTTAATTCGCTTAACAAGGATTCACGGGTGGTCAATCCGTTGAAATCAGAGCACTACATTTTGGCCACCGTGCTCGATCCTAGATTTAAAACCTACCTTGGATCTCTCTTTCCGGCACACACAAGTCTGCTGGGGTTCAAAGACCTGCTGGTGAGAAAATTGTCAAGTCAAGCGGAACGCGACCTGTCAACATCTCCTCCTTCACATTCTCCCGCAACTGGGGGTGCGAGGAAAAGGCTCAGAATTCCGAGCCCACCCGCTGGCGGTGATGCAGGGCAGTCTGGAGCGACTGCTGATGCTGACATCTGGTCCAGACTGAAGGACCTGACAACGATTACGGAGTCGGACATGTCGTCTACTTGCACTGCATATGATTCTCTCCCCATTGAAAGAATGGTGGAGGATTATATGAGTGACTGCATCCAAGTAGGCACGTCAGACAGTCTGTACTTATACTGGCAGGAAAAAGAGGCAATTTGGAGGCCCTTGCACAAACTGGCTTTATTCTACCTAAGTTGCCCTCCCACAAGTGTGTACTCCGAAAGAGTGTTTAGTGCCGTCGCTCACCTTGTCAGCAATCGGCGTACGAGGTTACTTCCAGAAAATGTGGAGAAGATGATGTTCATTAAAATGAATTATAATCAATTCCTCCGTGGAGACATTGACCAGCAGCAATTGCCTCCACAAAGTACACAGGGAGCTGAGATGGTGGATTCCAGTGGGGACGAATTGATAATCTGTGAGGAGGGGGATGTACACGGTGATATATCGGAGGATGATGATGAGGTGGACATCTTGCCTCTGTAGAGCCAGTTTGTGCAAGGAGAGATTAATTGCTTCTTTTTTGGTGGGGGTCCAAACCAACCCGTCATTTCAGTCACAGTCGTGTGGCAGACCCTGTCACTGAAATGATGGGTTGGTTAAAGTGTGCATGTCCTGTTTATACAACATAAGGGTGGGTGGGAGGGCCCAAGGACAATTCCATCTTGCACCTCTTTTTTCTTTCATTTTTCTTTGCGTCATGTGCTGTTTGGGGAGTATTTTTTTGAAGGGCCATCCTGCGTGACACTGCAGTGCCACTCCTAGATGGGCCAGGTGTTTGTGTCAGCCACTAGGGTCGCTTATCTTACTCACACAGCTACCTCATTGCGCCTCTTTTTTTCTTTGCGTCATGTGCTGTTTGGGGAGTGTTTTTTGGAAGGGCCATCCTGCGTGACACTGCAGTGACACTCCTAGATGGGCCAGGTGTTTGTGTCGGCCGCTAGGGTCGCTTAGCTTACTCACACAGCTACCTCATTGCGCCTCTTTTTTTCTTTGCGTCATGTGCTGTTTGGGGAGTGTTTTTTAGAAGGGCCATCCTGCGTGACACTGCAGTGCCACTCCTAGATGGGCCAGGTGTTTGTGTCGGCCACTAGGGTCGCTTAGCTTAGTCATCCAGCGACCTCGGTGCAAATTTTCGGACTAAAAATAATATTGTGAGGTGTGAGGCGTTCAGAATAGACTGAAAATGAGTGGAAATTATGGTTTTTGAGGTTAATAATACTTTGGGATCAAAATGACCCCCAAATTCTATGATTTAAGCTGTTTTTTAGTGTTTTTTGAAAAAAACACCCGAATCCAAAACACACCCGAATCCGACAAAAAAAATTCGGTGAGGTTTTGCCAAAACGCTGTCGAACCCAAAACACGGCCGCGGAACCGAACCCAAAACCAAAACACAAAACCCGAAAAATTTCAAGTGCACATCTCTAATGTCAGTAATGCAGTGATGGTTATAGAAAGGTCAGTGATGTAGTGTAGGGTATAGAGGGGTCAGTTATGTAGTGTGGGGTAAAGAGGGGTCAGTAAAGATACTAAGCTGAAGTACTTAGAACACTTCTTGAATTAAGACACAACCTGCAAGAAAAAGTATGCAATATGGGTGAAAAGGCAAATGTCAGAGGTCTGATACAAGTGACCAGCTCCACACCTTGCACCACATAGCGTTATGTTAAACTGGGATATGTTCTTTTTTGGTGTGTGTGTGTGTGTGTGTGTGTGTGTGTGTGTGTATGTGTGTGTGTGTGGGGGGGGGGGGGGGTGCCAAAGGAAATTTTTGCCATTGGCTCCTTTGGTCTAGAACCAGCCCTGATCACAAAATATTTTTGTCTGAGCAGACTGGACACTGATCAGCGTTGGCTCATTCTCAGCCCCCCGCCCAGCCTCTGCTGCCAACAGACTGCTATTAGCTAGTTAACCTTCTGCCTTCCCTATCTATGACACAGACTGCTGCTAATGCTACCAGAATGTTCCCAGTGGCTTCACACCAACAGTGAATCCCAGCCGATGATGTAGGGCAGCGTGTGGGGGAGGGGGTCAGTTGCTGTGGCTCCAACATGGTAACCGCCAATGGACTGCAATGCTTTATCGAAAGGGGGGGCGCCAGTCCCTTACTTTGCCAGGGGCGCTTGGACCCCTAGCTACACCACTGTTGACCCTAACCGATACCCCTAAACTAACCATAATTCCTGCAGTAAAAATCCATGTTTCTATGTATATAGGGGGTCATTCCGAGTTGATCGCTTGCTGCCGTTGTTCGCTGCGTAGCAATCAGTTGAAAAAAAATGGCTAATCTGTGCATGCGCATGCTCCGTAATGTGCATGCGCATCGTACGGGTACAAAGTCCATTGTGGTTTTGCACTAGTTCTAGCGATTATTCCAATCACAGAACAGGCCACAAGGAGATTGACAGAAAGAGGGCGTTTCTGGGTGTCAACTGACCGTTTTCAGGGAGTGCTTGGAAAAATGCAGGCGTGGCAGAAGAAATGCAGACGTGGCTGGGCATTCGCTGGATGGGTGTGTGACATCAAAAGCCGTCCCTCGGTTGTTAGAATCAACGCACACGAAGTGTAACTACAGTGCTGGTCTTATTTTGAAACGATTTTGCAGGCGCTCTGCTACTCAAGTATTCACACTTCTCCAAAGTGAATATACACTCTCCAGTGGGCAGCGACAATGCGTTTGCATGGCTGCTAAAAACTGCTAGCGAGCAATCAACTCAGAATGACCCCCATAGTGTATTGCAAGAAAATATCTGTAAATCCAATGGTACCGTAAGTGCGGTATATACTCGCACTTCTTTGCGGGGTGAGAACATCTCCCCTAAGTGAAGTCAGCCCTATGAATAGAGTTTGTGTGATCCCTGTGCAGCAGTCACAGAAAGGGTTCATCTCTGCAGTTTGTCACTCAAATTACATTGCTGCATTTTTTCTAGAAGTGGATCTGAGAGCTGTTACCCGCAGACCAGCTACAATAATTATCCTGGGTACTCACTAGACCAGTGGTTCTCAAACTGCACCCTGGGGTGCCTCAGGACACTTGCAGGGGTGCCTTGGATTGGTGGTCCAGGACCAATTCAAAATATTTATAGTTAGTGTTATAGGCAAAACCAGTGCTGTTGGCTGGCAATCATAACATATGTGCACAAGCAGAAGCAAATCCTGTCCCCTACCAAAGGGCCAGTGCTAGGGTGTTTGGCGCCTCCCTGCAAACTATTAATTTGGGCCCTCTCTCCAATACTTAATAAAGGGACAGTGCGCTCCTTAAAAAAAGAAGGTGTGGTATCACAAGGAAGGGGCATGGCCACACAATAGCACCCCAAATCAAAATACGCCACACAGTAGCACTATCTTATTGTCATTACACCGCATGTAATAATAATAATAATAATAATAATAATAATAATAATACTACCCACAGTCGCAGTGCCCTTTATACACATAACCACCATATCAGTGCAGCTTACACACATAATGCCAACAGTAGCAGTGCCCCTTCTACACATGCCCACGGTGGCAATCCTTTACATGGCAAATATCAACCTGGTTTTGCCATGTAAAGGATTGCCACTTTAAAAACAAACAATCAAACAAACAAAAAAAAAAAACAACAGGAAAAAACACAAAATCTCTCACTTTCTGATTCTCACACCCTATTACATTCCTCCCTATATATTTAAATGTTTCTATTACTGTATGTTCCCTCTTCCCTTCTCCAAACTATACACATCAACATTTTTTAGTATTTCCAGGTAAGTTTTGTGATGTAGGCCATGCACAATTTTAGTTGCCCTAATGTATTTACAGCCTTCTGCAGATATGGCTTCTGGAACTGAACACAGGATTCTAAATGTGGCTGTACCAAGGACCTATACAGTGGCATTACAGGTTGAGTATCCCTTATCCAAAATGCTTGGGACCAGAGGAATTTTGGATATCGGATTTTTCTGTATTTTGGAATAATTGCATACCATAACGAGATATTATGGTGATGGGACCTAAATCTAAGCACAGAAGGCATTTATGTTTCATATACACCTTATACACACAGCCTGAAGGTCATTTTAGCCAATATTTTTTATAACTTTGTGCATTAAACAAAGTGTGTGTACATTCACAGAATTCATTTATGTTTCATATACACCTTATACACACAGTCTGAAGTTCATTTAATACAATATTTTTAATAACTTTGAGTATTAAACAAAGTTTGTGTACACTGAGCCATCAAAACACAAAGGTTTCACTATCTCAGTCTCACTCAAAAAAGTCCGTATTTCGGAATATTCCGTATTTCGGAATATTTGGATATGGGATACTCAACCTGTATTACTTTTTTCTGCTACTGGTTCTTTAACCTATGCAAACAAGCATCTGACTTGCCTTTCCTATTGCTTTGTTACATTGCTCACCTGAAATAGTAATACTTAGATAGCTTTCCTCTTGCCATTATAATGCCCTTAATATTATAGTTAGCCTTTGCATTTTTGAGACGTGTATGATTTTGCATTTTTTGGCATTAAATGTTGCCATGTTCTTGACCATTCCTCTAGTCCAGGGGCGGAACTGCCAGAGACAACGGAGTCAGTTGCCGCCGGGCTCCAGCCCTAAAGGGGCTTCCTCCATTGCCCCCCGGCTGTTACGTGCCCTTCCTACTAAATAGACAAAGGCGCTACCAGCAGGGTCTCGCAGTTTGTACATTCCATGCCGTAACACCCTTCTTTCCACCTTCACAATGAAGCTATTGGTACTTTGCAAAAAAAAAATTATTAGCATTGCAACTCAGCAGATCAATGCAGTGTGCAGCCACACACTCCATATATCTGCTCAGCCACAAAGCTGATTATTTCTTCACAAAGTACAAGGTGAGCTCCAAATAGAATTCTCTAGCTTAGATTATACCTTTCTATGCAAGGGTAAATAGCTCAATTGTTTGACTGCAATGCCACAGGAAATGGTTTGGATCCAAGACAGTGTGAATGAATAATAAAGAAACCTTAAGATGAGTTCATGAATGTTGTATAAGTATTAGTGAGAGAAGGGGTCAGGAGCATGCTAGGCTGCAAAAAATAAGGTAGGCTGCAAGTGAAAGTAATGATCTCCTATATATTTTCCCAGATCTGTCACTCTGTGTGGCTAACTCGGGGGGAAGTCACAGCAATGGGCGGAGACGGCATCTGCAAGACGATACACCAGTGCCAGCAGCAGACCGTAACAAAGTGACAGATCAGGGAGAATATATAGGAGGTAGGGAGGTGGCCATGGTACATGGCTGGCCAAGGGACACTAGCTCATGTACCCCTTTACCACTGAGGCTGGCCACCAAGGATGGACCTGTCACCAGTGCACATGCAATAACCTCTTCTGCTGCCCTCTTTGCAACTCAGATTGCCCAGTGCTCCCCTTCGCTAACAGTCCACAAAGTTTCCCCATCTCACGATCTGCCTCCTCACCCCCACTTTCATCTCTACAGCACACGCGCATATCATACAAGATCCCATCATGCGTACGTAGGTCTGAAATGCAAGAGGGAGGTTGGGGGGAGATTGGCATGCGCCAGCAACACCACACAGCTCACTGTGACCACAGTGGAGAGGCGCTGCAACAGGACAATACACCAACCTCGGAGCAAGGAACTGCGTCGGTCAGGAGGAGAACTATTTCAATAGCATAAAAAGGTTAATGCGTCCCACCCTATGGACACCAGACTCATCAAGTCACTGTTGCCAGAGTCTCATACAATGACTCTGAACCTCTAAGCACACTATTTGACTGTCCACACCCTGCTGTGCCTATTACCCATCTCCTCCACCACCCTCAACACTGACCCACACATCATTCACCCACAAAGATACAATAAAGGTAGTTTGGATAAATTAGCTAAATGAAATGGATTTAACCAATTTATCTAAATGACCATTTTTGGATGTTTTCCAGTGTTTGTGAGCAGATGGTCAATTGTCCTTTGCTGCCACATATTAGCATAATTTTGTTTCAACTAGAAAAAAAAAATTGGACAGATAATCTAAGTGTGGATCCAGTTTAAAGGTCAGTATTCACGGCCCGATTTTGGGGAGAGATGTGTGCTGAGCGAACTGCTCAGCACACATCTCTGCCCCCGCTCAGCACAGCGTGATGTGTGCTGAGCGTACGGGGGGTGGGGGGGGGGCGCTCATTTCACCCCCTGTGTAGGGCATTCTGTGTGTATCCAGTTTAACAGGTGTGAGCATCATACAACTACTGACTTGCGAGTAACTATACAGCAGCTCCATACCTTGTGACTTGAAGAAACACCAGTTAACCCCGGGAATGCTGCAGTCAAAGCAACAATTCCTCTTCTTACAATCTGCTGCACTTATTGTGGGGTAGCCGCAATCCCTTCTGCTGTACGGTTCCACATTACATTGTTTCTTGTCACTTCCTGTTGATGCAGTAAGGAAACATCCAGGAATTACAGCAGCTTAGTTTTTTTTTTTTTTAACTGGGGCAATTTAGCTAGATCACAGGGCAATTTAGCTCCTTTGGTCCTTTTTTAGGACCAGTTAATCAGACAGTTGAGCAAACTGAAAAACAGCTAACAGGAAATTTCCACTTAAATGGTATTTTCTAATCTTATCTGACCATGACTAAGAATAAAGGATACACAAGATAAACTCTTAGAGCCATGGACCTTATCCATGTTTAAGCTCCATCAAATCTGTAATCAATAGCACTACATGCTCCCACTTTACCACTGTACTATATACTCTACCTGTGTTTTTAAGGTAAAAACACCATTTAACCCCAGTGACACTTGAATTAAAGCAGCAGCCTCTGGAATAGCATTCCTTAGCATTAATCCCAGGAAATCTGCAATCTTCACGCTCTTTGATAGCCATGCTACATTGCTGTTTACTTGGATGGAGCAGAGAGCACAACATCAGGACATAGGAAATATTACAATGCATGATAAGAAAGGTGTGAGTTCTACAGCAAGGCCTCTAACCCTTTGCCAGTGCCAAATACATAGGGCTTAACTCAGATCTGATCACAGCAGCAAATTTATTAGCTAAAACCATGTACACTGCAGGGGGGGGGGGTGTATAATATGTGCAGAGAGAGTTAGATTTTGGTGCGGTGTGTTCAAACTGAAATCTAAATTGCAGTGTAAAAACAAAACAGCCAGTATTTACCCTGCACACAAACAATATAACCCACCTAAATCTCTCTGCAAATGTTATATCTGCCCCCCCCCCAACCCTGCAGTGCACATGGTTTTGCCCACTAGCTAACAAATTTGCTGCATCTGGGAATTACAGCAGCTTAATATTTCTTTTTACAGAAGGTTCAGCAAATTAAATTATTTAGTGAAATACTGTAATCATAACAGTTACAGGGATATTGTAGGTAGATTTATTGTCAGTGGATAAATGTAAAAATTAAACCCTTAGGCATAGTTCCAAAATGCTGTCATTGCAATCCAGATTTTAAGGATATCATGCTTGAGCACAGGTGACTTAATTAGAACTTCGGTCAATGTGAATTAACCATTGGACTCAACCATGGTTATCCTTAAAACCCAGGGGTCTATTTAAGATCGATCTTAATCGATGTTGGGCTTCCAGGTTGAAAAAAAAACACACATTTACTAACATTTTAAAATTTATATAAAAAATCATCTGTTCGTAAATGCAGTGCACATGGTTTTGCCCAACTGCTAACAAAAATCCTGCTGCGATCAACTCAGAATTACCCCCCATGGCCCTCATTCCGAGTTGTTCGCTCGCAAGCTGCTTTTAGCAGCATTGCACACGCTAAGCTGCCGCCTACTGGGAGTGAATCTTAGCATCTTAAAATTGCGAACGAAAGATTTGCAATATTGCGATAAGACATCTCTGTGCAGTTTCTGAGTAGCTCGAGACTTACTCTGCCAGTGCGATCAGTTCAGTGCTTGTCGTTCCTGGTTTGACGTCACAAACACACCCAGCGTTCGCCCAGACACTCCTCCGTTTCTCCAGCCACTCCCGCGTTTTTCCCAGAAACGGTAGCATTTTTTCCCACACGCCCCTAAAACGGCCTGTTTCCGCCCAGAAACACCCACTTCCTGTCAATCACATTACGATCACCAGAACGATGAAAAAAACGTGAGTAATATTCCTAACTGCATAGCAAATTTACTTGGCGCAGTCGCAGTGTGAACATTGCGCATGCGCATTAAGCGGAAAATCGCTGCGATGCGAAGAAAATTACCGAGCGAACAACTCGGAATGACCACCTATGTGCACTGCAGGGAAGGCAGATTTAACATGTGCAGAGAGAGTTAGATTTGGGTGTGGTGTGTTCAATCTGCAATCTAATTTGCAGTGTAAAAATAAAGCAGTCAGTATTTACCCTGCACACAAACAAAATAACTCACCCAAATCTTACTCTTTCTGCACATGTTATATCTGCCTCCCCTGCAGTACACATGGTTTTGCCCAACTGCTAACAAAATTCCTGCTGCGATCAACTTGGAATTACCCCCATCGATTGATGTTTTCACACTGCTCGTGTATATAAGACATAGGGCCTAATTCAGTTTGGATCGTAATACGCGTTCCAACCGCAAAAACTATGAAGAGGATGGGGGCATATACGCAAGGTCCATCCTGTGCGTGTGCCTACATTTTCTCCGGGTGCCCCGCAGAAAATGCGAATGCCTCTGCCTGTCAATCAGTAGAGGGCGTACCTTCGCAGGTATATCGCGATCATGAGCCATGTCTCCCATTTTTGTCATTATAGGTGCTCTGTGAGCTGCTGGCCATGCCCCAGCCCCTCTGTCTCCCGTGAATAGAGATTGAGGCTTATTCAGACCAGATCGCTTCAATTTATTTTCACCCAGCGGGCAATCTGGTTTGCACTGCACATGCGTATGCGCCACAATGCGTAAGTGCGACGGTCCGGAGATCACAAGAAGATTGACAAGAAGAGGGTGTTTGTGTGGGTGGCAACTGAATGTTTCTAGGGAGTGTCCGGAAAAACACTGGAGGGACCCGGCGTTTTGTGGGAGGATTTGTGACGTCACCTCAATGGCTGAGTAAGTGCTGAGCTGTGCAGCTCTTGTGCACATGTGATCACACACCTGCACAGCAAATTTTCCCTTCCGCTGTAGGCGACAACTACCTGATTACAGGGATGCAAAAAACACACCCTAGCGATCAGGTCTGAATTACCCACAATGTGCATATTTGCAGAGCAACAAGCTACAGGGAGCCTTCCACCCCCCCCCCCCCCTTTCCCATGGGAAGGGGGGGGGGGTTGTTTGGGTTAGCTGGACATTCCCCAAAAAAGTGACTGTCCTGCAAAAATTGGGATAGTTGGGAGGTATGTTCAAATACATTTATTGTTTTGCATGCAGGGTAAATACTGGCTTCTTTGACATTTAGCCACAAATGCTGCACAGCTGAATTACAGTATTACACTGCAATTAACAGTTATGCTAGGACATTCCCCCTCCCAAATCTACCTCTCTCTGCATGTTACATCTGTCCCACAGTGGCGTGCGGTGAGGTCAGTGGCTAGTGAGGCACTACAGCCATAATGTCCGCCGAATCCTGCCGATGACCCTTAGCCAATGCCCACTACTGCCTCTGAGCTGATACCCGCTGCCACCGCCAATGGCTTACAAACTCGCCCACAATCAACTGACCCAGCCCTCCACCACTAATTTCTATCTCAGTCCGATGCCGCCAATGCCCGCTGCCTGCCTGCTCATTGTTCTCGTTATATATTATAAATTTTTAAAGAAAAAAAAAATGGAGTGAATGGAGTGTTTGGGACTGGGAAGGGTGAGGGAGGAGGACATGAATGCAATTTTGTTGTCCAGGGCTTCCATTAACTTAAAGGAGAAGGGTCTGAATGGGTTAAAAAAAATGCGTGAGGTCCCCCCTCCTTAGTATAACCAGCCTCGGGCTCTTTGAGCCGGTCCTGGTTATTTAAATACTGGGGGAAAAATTGGACAGGGGTTCCCCGTATTTAGACAACCAGCACCGGGCTCTTAGACCGGTCCAGGTTCCAAAAATACGTGGGACAATAGATGTAGGGGTACCCCATATTTTTAAAACCAGCACCGGGCTCCACTAGCCAGAGAGATAATGCCACAGCCGGGGGACACTTTTATGTAGGTCCCTGCGGCCCTGGCATTACCCCTCCAACTAGTCACCCCTGGCCGGGGTTCCCTGGAGGAGTGGGGACCCCTTAAATCAAGTGGTTCCTCCCCTCGAGGCACCCAAGGGCCAGGGGTGAAGCCCGAGGCTGTCCCCAGCACCCCTGGGTGGTGGGTGCCGGGCTGATAGCCATGTGTGTAAAAAAAGAATATTGTTTTTTCGTTGTGGAACTACAAGACCTATAAAAGTGATGGATTGGGTGACTATTACAATACCCACTGTTGCTGTCTGAAAAATGATGGATTTATAGATTGCTCTGCCGAGACATGTTTTTTTCTAAAATGCACCACAGGTATGGATGGATAGTATACTTGACGACACAGAGGTAGGTAGAGCAGTGGCCTACTGTACCGTACTGCTATATATTATATTATTTATTATTATTATTATCCTTTATTTATATGGGGCCACAAGGGTTCCGCAGTGCCCAATTACAGAGTACATAAACAAATAATCAAACAGGAAAACAGCAACTTACAGTTGACGACAATATAGGACAAGTACAGGGTAAATAAACATAGCTACATCAGCAGATGACACTGGAATAAGTATCAGGTGGCAGAAGACAGCTGGATTTGGTGCAGCTGAAGATTATTAAAGTAAGAAAAGAGTAAGCACATGAGGGAAGAGGGCCCTGCTCGTGAGAGCTTACATTCTAAAAGGGAGGGGTAGACAGACAGGGGTGAGACAGATGGGGTACATAGAGAGCATGGAACAGAGGTTTAGGATGAGATTTGGCTGGGTTTGGTGAAGAAGTGGGTCTTGAGAGCCCGTTTGAAGTTTTGTAGAGAGGTGGAGAGTCTGAGGGGGAGAGGTAGGGAATTCCAGAGAAGTGGTGCAGCACGTGAAAAATCTTGGAGGTAGGAGTGGGAGGAAGTAATCCGTAGGCAGGAGAGTCGGTGTGCATTAGCAGAGCGAAGAGGACGGGTGGGAGTGTAAAGCGAGATAAGATCAGAGATGTAGATGGGAGAGGAGTGGGTGAGGGCTTTGTAAGCAAGTGTGAGAAGCTTGAAATGGATTCTGAAAGGGAAGGGGAGCCAGTGAAGGACTAGTAAGAGAGGAGAGGTGGACGTAGTGCGTTTGGTGAGGAAAATGAGCCGGGCAGCAGCATTGAGGATAGATTGGAGTGGAGAGAGGTATTTGTCAGGAATGCCAGTCAGGAAGAGATTACAGCAGTCCAGTCTGGAGATGACCAGTGAGTGGATAAGAGTCTTAGTAGCATCCTGGGTCAGAAAGGGTCTGATCCTGGAAATATTTTTTAGATGAAAACGGCAGGTTTGTGAGAGGTGCTGAATGTGTGGTTTGAAGGATAGGAAGGAGTCAAGGATTACTCCAAGACAGCGCGCTTGGGGGGTAGAGGAGATAGTAGTGCCATCAATAGATAATGAGATTGTAGGAGGTGAGATTATGCGGGAGGGAGGGAAGATGATCAGCTCGGTCTTAGACATGTTAAGTTTAAGAAAGCGCTGGGATATCCAGGAAGAGATAGCAGAGAGACAGTTGGAGATACGAGTGAGGAGAGTAGGGGAGAGGTCTGGAGAGGAAAGATAGATTTGAGTGTCATCAGCATAGAGATGATATTGGAAACCAAAAGAACTAATGAGCTTACCCAGTGAGGACGTATAGAGAGAGAAGAGAAGAGGACCAAGGACAGAACCTTGGGGTACCCCTAGTTAGTGGAAGTGAGGGGGAGGTGGAGTCATAAGAGGAGACAGAGAATGAACGGTCAGAAAGGTAGGACGACAACCAAGAGAGGGCAGTGTTACGCAGACCAATGGAGTGAAGGATTTGCAGTAGGAGAGGATGGTCCACAGTGTCAAAAGCAGCAGAGAGATCAAGTAGAATAAGTAGAGAGTAGTGTCCCTTAGATTTAGCAGCATGGAGGTCATTGCATACTTTTGTAAGGGCAGTTTCAGTGGAGTGGAGAGGACGGAAGCCAGACTGGAATGGGTCAAGCAGTGAGTGTGAGGAAAGAAAGGAAGTAAGGCGGTTGTAGACAATACGCTCAAGGAGTTTGGAGGCAAAAGGGAGGAGAGAGATGGGTCGGTAGTTGGAGAGAGTGTTTGGATCAAGGGTAGGTTTTTTAAGAATAGGAGAGATGAGAGCGTGCTTGAAGGCAGAGGGGACAGTGCCTGATGAGAGGGAGAGATTGAGAAGGTGGGAAAGATGGGAACAAGCAGAAGAAGAGAGGTGGCAAAGGAGGCGGGAGGGGATAGGGTCAAGTGGGGAGGTGGTGAGTGGACAGGAACGAATGAGGGCCATGACTTCCTCTCCAGATGCATGGGAGAAAGATGACAGAGTTGGTGCGAGGGATGGGGAGGGTTGGTAAGGGATGGGAGAAGGCTGGTTACTGATAGTCTGGTGTGATGTGATGTCCTGACGTATGGAGTCAATTTTGGATGTGAAGTAAGTGGCAAAGTCAAGAGCAGAGAGTGAGGAAGGGAGACGAGGTGGAGGTGGGCAGAGGAGTGAGTTGAGAGTGGCAAAGAGGCGCCGGGGGTTGGAAGACTGGGAGGAGATGAGGTTCTTGAAGTATGACTGTTTAGCAAGAGAAAGGGCAGCACTGAAGGATGAGAGCATAAGTTTGAAATGGAGGAAGTCTGCCTTAGAGCGTGATTTCCTCCAGTGTCGCTCAGCAGTACATGAGCATTTTTGCAGATATCTGGTGCATTTGGTGTGCCAGGGTTGAGGTGTTAATTTGCAAGGGTGAATAGTGGTTGGTGGAGCAACAGAGTCAAGAGCAGAAGTAAGGGAAGCATTGTATGTTGAAAGTGGCTTGTTCAGGGCATGAGAGAGAGAGAATAGGAGAGAGAAGTGAGTCAAACAGGGAGGAAAGGAATGTGGTGTCAATAGCTTCAATGTTACGCTTAGTGATGGTAGCCTTAGGAGGTAGAGATGGGGAAGTCGAGAGAGATAGGTTGAAGGAGAGCAGGTGGTGGTCAGAGAGGGGAAATGGGGAGTTGGAAAAATCAGAAATATCACAGCGGTGAGTGAAGACCAGATCCAGTGAGCTCCCATTCACATGGGAGGGTGAGGAGGTCCACTGGGAGAGACCAAGTGAAGAGGTGAGGTTAAGGAGTTTAGAGGCAGGGGATTGTGTGGGGATGTCAATAGGGATGTTGAAATCGCCTAGGATAATGGTGGGAATGTCAGAAGAGAGGAAGTGAGGAAGCCAGGAAGCAAAGTTGTCGATGAATTTGGAAGCAGTGCCAGGGGGGCGGTAAATGACAGCTACTCTAAGATGGACTGGTTGGAAGAGGCATATGGCGTGGACCTCAAATGTAGAGAATATAAGGGATGGTTCTGGTGGTATGAGTTGGTAGGAGTAACTAGAAGGTAAAAGGACCCCAACACCACCCCCATGGCGACCCCCAGGTCGGGGTGTGTATGTGAATGTAAGGCCCCCAGCAGAGAGAGCAGCAGCAGAAGTAGTGTCAGAGGGCATAATCCAAGTTTCAGTAATGGCTAGTAGGTGTAGGGAGTTGGAAATGAAAAGGTCATGAGTGGGGACCAGTTTGTTACAAACAGATCTGGCATTCCAGAGGGCACAGGATAGGGGGTATGAGTTTGTGGGAGAGATGTGAATTAGATTTTCAGGGTTGCTGTAGCGATGAGGTGGGATTAACTTTGAAGGCAGGGATGATGAGAGAGTAGTGATGGTACGGGTGCCTGAGCTAGGAGGGGAAACTGCAGGAGGTGGGCAGGGAGGGAGGTCAGTGTGATGTGGATGGGGGTGTGGGGAGGTGACAGGGAAGGGAGAGAGAGAGCAGGGCTGAGTTGTGGGGTAGCAGGACCATGGGGCAGAGGTGAATGAAAGTGGGGTAACAGGAAAGGTGGGGGAAGGAAACAGAGGGATGGAGGGGAGACAGAGGAGGGGAGAGAGGAGGAGGTGGAGGAGACTAGTGGGGAAGGATAAAGATACATTATTAGGTAGACACTGAGTGATGTGGGGAGTATAAGAAAACCTTGACATAGTGTTAAGTAGGTAAATAGGTTGAAGTAGTGGAAGTAGGAGAGGAGACTGTAAGGCAATCCGAGCAGAAGAATTGCAGAAATGCAGGTGAGAAAAGCAGTGTAGGCTCAAGGGGTGTAGATTTAGTATGAAATGAGTCAAAAGCGTAGATAAAGTGGGTGCAGAAATGTATTTGGAGTGTAAGAAATGAAAGGATTGTGAGAGGTTTAAGAAGCAATGGTAATTATGTTAGATGTTTTAAGTGTTTGCAGGTAAAATTGCATTGGTGCAGCTGTGCTTAAAAAACAAAATTACAATAATACAGATACAGGCATTTGTAGGTGAAATGGATGGTTTATGAAATGTCCAAGTAAGGTAGTTCTGTGCTATGTAATCAGATGCAACAATCAGGAGGTGAGTGATCTGAGGAGTAAGTGACTCACATTTGTTATTAGTTCTTCAGTTTTCTTTGTTTTGTTAGATTGGTGTGCTTCTGTTTTCCTTCTTTTTCACTTCGATTGAACGCTGATTGAACACTGCTGTTATGTGTCAATTTTATCATGCTTTGATAAAAATGCACGCTTAGATCAATAAATGCACAGCCAAATGGCTTTGCACAGCCTACACCATTGGACTTAAGTAGAAGACTATTACAAGTGAAACCAATAATTGAAATCTGTAACCACACCCCACCCCCTCAAATGCCAGGCAATAAATTACCTTAAAAACAACAACCAGGCATTCCACAAAGATTAAACTGGGTCTATATCATTAAAAACTTTAAAAAAGTACTTCAAAATCACATACTATGCAATAATGTTTCAATTTGCATAACCCAGCAGAATTAGCTTTGCATATATAGATATAGTGCAGCAGAATATATTGGTGGTTGTAGTCAATTGTAATTACCTGTAGGTGACAAGAAGAGAAGAAACGTCAATTCACAATCGATATCAGCTGAAGATAAATTAACGCTGATTGAACGCTGCTGTTATGTGTCAATTTTATCACGCTTTGATAAAAATGCACGCTTAGATCAATAAATGCACAGCCAAACGGCTTTGCACAGCCTACACCATTGGACTTAAGTAGAAGACTATTACAAGTGAAACCAATAATTGAAATCTGTAACCACACCCCACCCCCTCAAATGCCAGGCAATAAATTACCTTAAAAACAACAACCAGGCATTCCACAAAGATTAAACTGGGTCTATATCATTCAAAACTTTAAAAAAGTACTTAAAAATCACATACTATGCAATAATGTTTCAATTTGCATTACCCAGCAGAATTAGCTTTGCATATATAGATATAGTGCAGCAGAATATATTGGTGGTTGTAGTCAATTGTAATTACCTGTAGGTGACAAGAAGAGAAGAAACGTCAATTCACAATCGATATCAGCTGAAGATAAATTAACGCTGATTGAACGCTGCTGTTATGTGTCAATTTTATCACGCTTTGATAAAAATGCACGCTTGGATCAATAAATGCACAGCCAAACGGCTTTGCACAGCCTACACCATTGGACTTAAGTAGAAGACTATTACAAGTGAAACCAATAATTGAAATCTGTAACCACACCCCACCCCCTCAAATGCCAGGCAATAAATTACCTTAAAAACAACAACCAGGCATTCCACAAAGATTAAACTGGGTCTATATCATTCAAAACTTTAAAAAAGTACTTAAAAATCACATACTATGCAATAATGTTTCAATTTGCATTACCCAGCAGAATTAGCTTTGCATATATAGATATAGTGCAGCAGAATATATTGGTGGTTGTAGTCAATTGTAATTACTCAGCAGAATTAGCTTTTCATATATAGATATAGTGCAGCAGAATATATTTGTGGTTGTAGTCAATTGTAATTACCCAGCAGAATTAGCTTTGCAAATATAGATATAGTGCAGCAGAATATATTGGTGGTTGTAGTCAATTGTAATTACCCAGCAGAATTAGCTTTGCATATATATAGTGCAGCAGAATATATTGGTGGTTGTAGTAAATTGTAATTACCCAGCAGCAGCTCTACTGCACTCAACATCACCAGTGCTCACAATATATATAATGCTATATACTATGCCATAGTGGTGCTTACTATATAACACCCCCTACTGCGTTCCCCCTGGCAATGAGCATGACACCCAGAGAGTGAAACCCCTGGCAATGAGCATGACACCCAGCACGTGAAACTCTTGGCATTGAGCAGTTTTTGTAAAAGTAATTAGAAGCTTTACTGTAGGGCATAGTGTATCACAGATATTGTGGTGAGTGACATAATATGTTCCAAAGGGCATTAATGTGTGGGGCTTAACATGGTGGAAATTACTGTACTTTTTTCCCTGTGGTGGCCGAGGTCTGTTGGTGCAGGGTCAAGAACTGGGGTGTAAGGTAGTCTTTGCCTGCAAGGCTACGCTCATTTTATGGAGACCATACCCATACATTTAAGTGTGGCATATACCTGCGCTTGCTCGCGGGGTGAGAACATCTCCCTAATTGAATTCAGCGATATGAATAGAGGTTGTGCAGCAGCAAGCGCAGGTATATGCCACACTTATGGTAACATTGGATTTGCAGATATTTTCTTGCAGGGGTGTTTCTAAACAATTTGGCTTCAAATGCGAGATTTAAAAATGCGTGCCCCCCGCAACCATTGGCATTAAAAATTGTGCCCCTTCCCCATATATATATATATATAAAAAAAACTATATTTGCGTGAGCGCTCCGGACGGGATGGGGGGGGGGGGCGTGACCTCGCAAAAATGGGTATGGTCTCCATAAAATGGGCGTAGCCTTGCAGGCAAAGACTACCTTACACCCCAGTTCTTGACCCTGCACCAACAGACCTCGGCCACCACAGGGAAAAAAGTACAGTAATTTCCACCATGTTAAGCCCCACACATTAATGCCCTTTGGAACATATTATGTCACTCACCACAATATCTGTGATACACTATGCCCTACAGTAAAGCTTCTAATTACTTTTACAAAAACTGCTCAATGCCAAGAGTTTCACGTGCTGGGTGTCATGCTCATTGCCAGGGGTTTCACTCTCTGGGTGTCATGCTCATTGCCAGGGGGAACGCAGTAGGAGGTGTTATATAGTAAGCACCACTATGGCATAGTATATAGCATTATATATATTGTGAGCACTGGTGATGTTGAGTGCAGTAGAGCTGCTGCTGGGTAATTACAATTTACTACAACCACCAATATATTCTGCTGCACTATATATATGCAAAGCTAATTCTGCTGGGTAATTACAATTGACTACAACCACCAATATATTCTGCTGCACTATATCTATATTTGCAAAGCTAATTCTGCTGGGTAATTACAATTGACTACAACCACCAATATATTCTGCTGCACTATATCTATATATGCAAAGCTAATTCTGCTGGGTAATGCAAATTGAAACAATATTGCATAGTATGTGATTTTTAAGTACTTTTTTAAAGTTTTGAATGATATAGACCCAGTTTAATCTTTGTGGAATGCCTGGTTGTTGTTTTTAAGGTAATTTATTGCCTGGCATTTGAGGGGGTGGGGTGTGGTTACAGATTTCAATTATTGGTTTCACTTGTAATAGTCTTCTACTTAAGTCCAATGGTGTAGGCTGTGCAAAGCCGTTTGGCTGTGCATTTATTGATCTAAGCGTGCATTTTTATCAAAGCGTGATAAAATTGACACATAACAGCAGCGTTCAATCAGCGTTAATTTATCTTCAGCTGATATCGATTGTGAATTGACGTTTCTTCTCTTCTTGTCACCTACAGGTAATTACAATTGACTACAACCACCAATATATTCTGCTGCACTATATCTATATATGCAAAGCTAATTCTGCTGGGTTATGCAAATTGAAACATTATTGCATAGTATGTGATTTTGAAGTACTTTTTTAAAGTTTTGAATGATATAGACCCAGTTTAATCTTTGTGGAATGCCTGGTTGTTGTTTTTAAGGTAATTTATTGCCTGGCATTTGAGGGGGTGGAGTGTGGTTACAGATTTCAATTATTGGTTTCACTTGTAATAGTCTTCTACTTAAGTCCAATGGTGTAGGCTGTGCAAAGCCATTTGGCTGTGCATTTATTGATCTAAGCGTGCATTTTTATCAAAGCGTGCTAAAATTGACACATAACAACAGTGTTCAATCAGCGTTCAATCGAAGTGAAAAAGAAGGAAAACAGAAGCACACCAATCTAACAAAACAAAGAAAACTGAAGAACTAATAACAAATGTGAGTCACTTACTCCTCAGATCACTCACCTCCTGATTGTTGCATCTGATTACATAGCACAGAACTACCTTACTTGGACATTTCATAAACCATCCATTTCACCTACAAATGCCTGTATCTGTATTATTGTAATTTTGTTTTTTAAGCACAGCTGCACCAATGCAATTTTACCTGCAAACACTTAAAACATCTAACATAATTACCATTGCTTCTTAAACCTCTCACAATCCTTTCATTTCTTACACTCCAAATACATTTCTGCACCCACTTTATCTACGCTTTTGACTCATTTCATACTAAATCTACACCCCTTGAGCCTACACTGCTTTTCTCACCTGCATTTCTGCAATTCTTCTGCTCGGATTGCCTTACAGTCTCCTCTCCTACTTCCACTACTTCAACCTATTTACCTACTTAACACTATGTCAAGGTTTTCTTATACTCCCCACATCACTCAGTGTCTACCTAATAATGTATCTTTATCCTTCCCCACTAGTCTCCTCCACCTCCTCCTCTCTCCCCTCCTCTGTCTCCCCTCCATCCCTCTGTTTCCTTCTCCCACCTTTCCTGTTACCCCACTTTCATTCACCTCTGCCCCATGGTCCTGCTACCCCACAACTCAGCCCTGCTCCCTCTCTCCCTTCCCTGTCACCTCCCCACACCCCCATCCACATCACACTGACCTCCCTCCCTGCCCACCTCCTGCAGTTTCCCCTCCTAGCTCAGGCACCCGTACCATCACTACTCTCTCATCATCCCTGCCCTCAAAGTTAATCCCACCTCATCGCTACAGCAACCCTGAAAATCTAATTCACATCTCTCCCACAAACTCATACCCCCTATCCTGTGCCCTCTGGAATGCCAGATCTGTTTGTAACAAACTGGTCCCCACTCATGACCTTTTCATTTCCAACTCCCTACACCTACTAGCCATTACTGAAACTTGGATTATGCCCTCTGACACTACTTCTGCTGCTGCTCTCTCTGCTGGGCGCCTTACATTCACACACACACCCCGACCTGGGGGTTGCCATGGGGGTGGTGTTGGGGTCCTTTTACCTTCTAGTTACTCCTACCAACTCATACCACCAGAACCATCCCTTATATTCTCTACATTTGAGGTCCACGCCATATGCCTCTTCCAACCAGTCCATCTTAGAGTAGCTGTCATTTACCGCCCCCCTGGCACTGCTTCCAAATTCATCGACAACTTTGCTTCCTGGCTTCCTCACTTCCTCTCTTCTGACATTCCCACCATTATCCTAGGCGATTTCAACATCCCTATTGACATCCCCACACAATCCCCTGCCTCTAAACTCCTTAACCTCACCTCTTCACTTGGTCTCTCCCAGTGGACCTCCTCACCCTCCCATGTGAATGGGAGCTCACTGGATCTGGTCTTCACTCACCGCTGTGATATTTCTGATTTTTCCAACTCCCCATTTCCCCTCTCTGACCACCACCTGCTCTCCTTCAACCTATCTCTCTCGACTTCCCCATCTCTACCTCCTAAGGCTACCATCACTAAGCGTAACATTGAAGCTATTGACACCACATTCCTTTCCTCCCTGTTTGACTCACTTCTCTCTCCTATTCTCTCTCTCTCATGCCCTGAACAAGCCACTTTCAACATACAATGCTTCCCTTACTTCTGCTCTTGACTCTGTTGCTCCACCAACCACTATTCACCCTTGCAAATTAACACCTCAACCCTGGCACACCAAATGCACCAGATATCTGCAAAAATGCTCATGTACTGCTGAGCGACACTGGAGGAAATCACGCTCTAAGGCAGACTTCCTCCATTTCAAACTTATGCTCTCATCCTTCAGTGCTGCCCTTTCTCTTGCTAAACAGTCATACTTCAAGAACCTCATCTCCTCCCAGTCTTCCAACCCCCGGCGCCTCTTTGCCACTCTCAACTCACTCCTCTGCCCACCTCCACCTCGTCTCCCTTCCTCACTCTCTGCTCTTGACTTTGCCACTTACTTCACATCCAAAATTGACTCCATACGTCAGGACATCACATCACACCAGACTATCAGTAACCAGCCTTCTCCCATCCCTTACCAACCCTCCCCATCCCTCGCACCAACTCTGTCATCTTTCTCCCATGCATCTGGAGAGGAAGTCATGGCCCTCATTCGTTCCTGTCCACTCACCACCTCCCCACTTGACCCTATCCCCTCCCGCCTCCTTTGCCACCTCTCTTCTTCTGCTTGTTCCCATCTTTCCCACCTTCTCAATCTCTCCCTCTCATCAGGCACTGTCCCCTCTGCCTTCAAGCACGCTCTCATCTCTCCTATTCTTAAAAAACCTACCCTTGATCCAAACACTCTCTCCAACTACCGACCCATCTCTCTCCTCCCTTTTGCCTCCAAACTCCTTGAGCGTATTGTCTACAACCGCCTTACTTCCTTTCTTTCCTCACACTCACTGCTTGACCCATTCCAGTCTGGCTTCCGTCCTCTCCACTCCACTGAAACTGCCCTTACAAAAGTATGCAATGACCTCCATGCTGCTAAATCTAAGGGACACTACTCTCTACTTATTCTACTTGATCTCTCTGCTGCTTTTGACACTGTGGACCATCCTCTCCTACTGCAAATCCTTCACTCCATTGGTCTGCGTAACACTGCCCTCTCTTGGTTGTCGTCCTACCTTTCTGACCGTTCATTCTCTGTCTCCTCTCATGACTCCACCTCCCCCTCACTTCCACTAACTAGGGGTACCCCAAGGTTCTGTCCTTGGTCCTCTTCTCTTCTCTCTCTATACGTCCTCACTGGGTAAGCTCATTAGTTCTTTTGGTTTCCAATATCATCTCTATGCTGATGACACTCAAATCTATCTTTCCTCTCCAGACCTCTCCCCTACTCTCCTCACTCGTATCTCCAACTGTCTCTCTGCTATCTCTTCCTGGATATCCCAGCGCTTTCTTAAACTTAACATGTCTAAGACCGAGCTGATCATCTTCCCTCCCTCCCGCATAATCTCACCTCCTACAATCTCATTATCTATTGATGGCACTACTATCTCCTCTACCCCCCAAGCGCGCTGTCTTGGAGTAATCCTTGACTCCTTCCTATCCTTCAAACCACACATTCAGCACCTCTCACAAACCTGCCGTTTTCATCTAAAAAATATTTCCAGGATCAGACCCTTTCTGACCCAGGATGCTACTAAGACTCTTATCCACTCACTGGTCATCTCCAGACTGGACTGCTGTAATCTCTTCCTGACTGGCATTCCTGACAAATACCTCTCTCCACTCCAATCTATCCTCAATGCTGCTGCCCGGCTCATTTTCCTCACCAAACGCACTACGTCCACCTCTCCTCTCTTACTAGTCCTTCACTGGCTCCCCTTCCCTTTCAGAATCCATTTCAAGCTTCTCACACTTGCTTACAAAGCCCTCACCCACTCCTCTCCCATCTACATCTCTGATCTTATCTCGCTTTACACTCCCACCCGTCCTCTTCGCTCTGCTAATGCACACCGACTCTCCTGCCTACGGATTACTTCCTCCCACTCCTACCTCCAAGATTTTTCACGTGCTGCACCACTTCTCTGGAATTCCCTACCTCTCCCCCTCAGACTCTCCACCTCTCTACAAAACTTCAAACGGGCTCTCAAGACCCACTTCTTCACCAAACCCAGCCAAATCTCATCCTAAACCTCTGTTCCATGCTCTCTATGTACCCCATCTGTCTCACCCCTGTCTGTCTACCCCTCCCTTTTAGAATGTAAGCTCTCACGAGCAGGGCCCTCTTCCCTCATGTGCTTACTCTTTTCTTACTTTAATAATCTTCAGCTGCACCAAATCCAGCAGTCTTCTGCCACCTGATACTTATTCCAGTGTCATCTGCTGATGTAGCTATGTTTATTTACCCTGTACTTGTCCTATATTGTCGTCAACTGTAAGTTGCTGTTTTCCTGTTTGATTATTTGTTTATGTACTCTGTAATTGGGCACTGCGGAACCCTTGTGGCGCCATATAAATAAAGGATAATAATAATAATAAATAATATAATATATAGCATTACGGTACAGTAGGCCACTGCTCTACCTACCTCTGTGTCGTCAAGTATACTATCCATCCATACCTGTGGTGCATTTTAGAAAAAAACATGTCTCGGCAGAGCAATCTATAAATCCATCATTTTTCAGACAGCAACAGTGGGTATTGTCATAGTCACCCAATCCATCACTTTTATAGGGTTACATGCACCCACATGCTACAGCCTGTCTCAATAATTTTACTGTCACGCTGTGTGTGTTTGTGTTTTTATTTGGGTATTTTTTGTTGTTGTAGAACTACAGGTACCAGCAAGCCCGTTATTTCCCCGCCTGCTGGTACTTGAGGTTCTCCAAGTACCAGCAAGCGGGGGAGGCTTGCTGGGCCTTGTAGTTTCACAACGAAAAAACAATATTCTTTTTTTACACACATGGCTATCAGCCCGGCACCCACCACCCAGGGGTGCTGGGGACAGCCTCGGGCTTCACCCCTGACCCTTGGGTGCCTCGAGGGGAGGAACCTCTTGATTTAAGGGGTCCCCACTCCTCCAGGGAACCCCGGCCAGGGGTGACTAGTTGGAGGGGTAATGCCAGGGCCGCAGGGACCTACATAAAAGTGTCCCCCGGCTGTGGCATTATCTCTCTGGCTAGTGGAGCCCGGTGCTGGTTTAAAAAATATGGGGGACCCCTACATCTATTGTCCCACGTATTTTTGGAACCTGGACCGGTCTAAGAGCCCGGTGCTGGTTGTCTAAATATGGGGAACCCCTGTCCAATTTTTCCCCCAGTATTTATTTAACCAGGACCGGCTCAAAGAGCCCGAGGCTGGTTATACTAAGGAGGGGGGACCTCACGCATTTTTTTTTAACCCATTCAGACCCTTCTCCTTTAAGTTAATGGAAGCCCTGGACAACAAAATTGCATTCATGTCCTCCTCCCTCACCCTTCCCAGTCCCAAACACTCATTTTTTTTTTCTTTAAAAATTTATAATATATAACGAGAACAATGAGCAGGCAGGCAGCGGGCATTGGCGGCATCGGACTGAGATAGAAATTAGTGGTGGAGGGCTGGGTCAGTTGATTGTGGGCGAGTTTGTAAGCCATTGGCGGTGGCAGCGGGTATCGGCTCAGAGGCAGTAGCGGGCATTGGCTAAGGGTCATCGGCAGGATTCGGCGGACATTATGGCTGTAGTGCCTCACTAGCCACTGACCTCACCGCACGCCACTGTGGGACAGATGTAACATGCAGAGAGAGGTAGATTTGGGAGGGGGAATGTCCTAGCATAACTGTTAATTGCAGTGTAATACTGTAATTCAGCTGTGCAGCATTTGTGGCTAAATGTCAAAGAAGCCAGTATTTACCCTGCATGCAAAACAATAAATGTATTTGAACATACCTCCCAACTATCCCAATTTTTGCAGGACAGTCACTTTTTTGGGGAATGTCCAGCTAACCCAAACAACCCACCCCCCCTTCCCATGGGGGAGGGGGGGGGGGTGGAAGGCTCCCTGTAGCTTGTTGCTCTGCAAATATGCACATTGTGGGTAATTCAGACCTGATCGCTAGGGTGTGTTTTTTGCATCCCTGTAATCAGGTAGTTGTCGCCTACAGCGGAAGGGAAAATTTGCTGTGCAGGTGTGTGATCACATGTGCACAAGAGCTGCACAGCTCAGCACTTACTCAGCCATTGAGGTGACGTCACAAATCCTCCCACAAAACGCCGGGTCCCTCCAGTGTTTTTCCGGACACTCCCTAGACACATTCAGTTGCCACCCACACAAACACCCTCTTCTTGTCAATCTTCTTGTGATCTCCGGACCGTCGCACTTACGCATTGTGGCGCATACGCATGTGCAGTGCAAACCAGATTGCCCGCTGGGTGAAAATAAATTGAAGCGATCTGGTCTGAATAAGCCTCAATCTCTATTCACGGGAGACAGAGGGGCTGGGGCATGGCCAGCAGCTCACAGAGCACCTATAATGACAAAAATGGGAGACATGGCTCATGATCGCGATATACCTGCGAAGGTACGCCCTCTACTGATTGACAGGCAGAGGCATTCGTATTTTCTGCGGGGCACCCGGAGAAAATGTAGGCACACGCACAGGATGGACCCTGCGTATATGCCCCCATCCTCTTCATAGTTTTTGCGGTTGGAACGCGTATTACGATCCAAACTGAATTAGGCCCTATGTCTTATATACACGAGCAGTGTGAAAACATCAATCGATGGGGGTAATTCCAAGTTGATCGCAGCAGGAATTTTGTTAGCAGTTGGGCAAAACCATGTGTACTGCAGGGGAGGCAGATATAACATGTGCAGAAAGAGTTAGATTTGGGTGAGTTATTTTGTTTCTGTGCAGGGTAAATACTGACTGCTTTATTTTTACACTGCAAATTAGATTGCAGATTGAACACACCACACCCAAATCTAACTCTCTCTGCACATGTTAAATCTGCCTTCCCTGCAGTGCACATAGGTGGTCATTCCGAGTTGTTCGCTCGGTAATTTTCTTCGCATCGCAGCGATTTTCCGCTTAATGCGCATGCGCAATGTTCACACTGCGACTGCGCCAAGTAAATTTGCTATGCAGTTAGGAATATTACTCACGGTTTTTTCATCGTTCTGGTGATCGTAATGTGATTGACAGGAAGTGGGTGTTTCTGGGCGGAAACAGGCCATTTTAGGGGCGTGTGGGAAAAAATGCTACCGTTTCTGGGAAAAACGCGGGAGTGGCTGGAGAAACGGAGGAGTGTCTGGGCGAACGCTGGGTGTGTTTGTGACGTCAAACCAGGAACGACAAGCACTGAACTGATCGCACTGGCAGAGTAAGTCTCGAGCTACTCAGAAACTGCACAGAGATGTCTTATCGCAATATTGCAAATCTTTCGTTCGCAATTTTAAGATGCTAAGATTCACTCCCAGTAGGCGGCAGCTTAGCGTGTGCAATGCTGCTAAAAGCAGCTTGCGAGCGAACAACTCGGAATGAGGGCCATGGGGGGTAATTCTGAGTTGATCGCAGCAGGATTTTTGTTAGCAGTTGGGCAAAACCATGTGCACTGCATTTACGAACAGATGATTTTTTATATAAATTTTAAAATGTTAGTAAATGTGTGTTTTTTTTTCAACCTGGAAGCCCAACATCGATTAAGATCGATCTTAAATAGACCCCTGGGTTTTAAGGATAACCATGGTTGAGTCCAATGGTTAATTCACATTGACCGAAGTTCTAATTAAGTCACCTGTGCTCAAGCATGATATCCTTAAAATCTGGATTGCAATGACAGCATTTTGGAACTATGCCTAAGGGTTTAATTTTTACATTTATCCACTGACAATAAATCTACCTACAATATCCCTGTAACTGTTATGATTACAGTATTTCACTAAATAATTTAATTTGCTGAACCTTCTGTAAAAAGAAATATTAAGCTGCTGTAATTCCCAGATGCAGCAAATTTGTTAGCTAGTGGGCAAAACCATGTGCACTGCAGGGTTGGGGGGGGGCAGATATAACATTTGCAGAGAGATTTAGGTGGGTTATATTGTTTGTGTGCAGGGTAAATACTGGCTGTTTTGTTTTTACACTGCAATTTAGATTTCAGTTTGAACACACCGCACCAAAATCTAACTCTCTCTGCACATATTATACACCCCCCCCCCCCCTGCAGTGTACATGGTTTTAGCTAATAAATTTGCTGCTGTGATCAGATCTGGGTTAAGCCCTATGTATTTGGCACTGGCAAAGGGTTAGAGGCCTTGCTGTAGAGCTCACACCTTTCTTATCATGCATTGTAATATTTCCTATGTCCTGATGTTGTGCTCTCTGCTCCATCCAAGTAAACAGCAATGTAGCATGGCTATCAAAGAGCGTGAAGATTGCAGATTTCCTGGGATTAATGCTAAGGAATGCTATTCCAGAGGCTGCTGCTTTAATTCAAGTGTCACTGGGGTTAAATGGTGTTTTTACCTTAAAAACACAGGTAGAGTATATAGTACAGTGGTAAAGTGGGAGCATGTAGTGCTATTGATTACAGATTTGATGGAGCTTAAACATGGATAAGGTCCATGGCTCTAAGAGTTTATCTTGTGTATCCTTTATTCTTAGTCATGGTCAGATAAGATTAGAAAATACCATTTAAGTGGAAATTTCCTGTTAGCTGTTTTTCAGTTTGCTCAACTGTCTGATTAACTGGTCCTAAAAAAGGACCAAAGGAGCTAAATTGCCCTGTGATCTAGCTAAATTGCCCCAGTTAAAAAAAAAAAAAAACTAAGCTGCTGTAATTCCTGGATGTTTCCTTACTGCATCAACAGGAAGTGACAAGAAACAATGTAATGTGGAACCGTACAGCAGAAGGGATTGCGGCTACCCCACAATAAGTGCAGCGGAATGTAAGAAGAGGAATTGTTGCTTTGACTGCAGCATTCCCGGGGTTAACTGGTGTTTCTTCAAGTCACAAGGTATGGAGCTGCTGTATAGTTACTCGCAAGTCAGTAGTTGTATGATGCTCACACCTGTTAAACTGGATACACACAGAATGCCCTACACAGGGGGTGAAATGAGCGCCCCCCCCCACCCCCCGTACGCTCAGCACACATCACGCTGTGCTGAGCGGGGGCAGAGATGTGTGCTGAGCAGTTCGCTCAGCACACATCTCTCCCCAAAATCGGGCCGTGAATACGGACCTTTAAACTGGATCCACACTTAGATTATCTGTCCAATTTTTTTTTTCTAGTTGAAACAAAATTATGCTAATATGTGGCAGCAAATGACAATTGACCATTTGCTCACAAACACTGGAAAACATCCAAAAATGGTCATTTAGATAAATTGGTTAAATCCATTTCATTTAGCTAATTTATCCAAACTACCTTTATTGTATCTTTGTGGGTGAATGATGTGTGGGTCAGTGTTGAGGGTGGTGGAGGAGATGGGTAATAGGCACAGCAGGGTGTGGACAGTCAAATAGTGTGCTTAGAGGTTCAGAGTCATTGTATGAGACTCTGGCAACAGTGACTTGATGAGTCTGGTGTCCATAGGGTGGGACGCATTAACCTTTTTATGCTATTGAAATAGTTCTCCTCCTGACCGACGCAGTTCCTTGCTCCGAGGTTGGTGTATTGTCCTGTTGCAGCGCCTCTCCACTGTGGTCACAGTGAGCTGTGTGGTGTTGCTGGCGCATGCCAATCTCCCCCCAACCTCCCTCTTGCATTTCAGACCTACGTACGCATGATGGGATCTTGTATGATATGCGCGTGTGCTGTAGAGATGAAAGTGGGGGTGAGGAGGCAGATCGTGAGATGGGGAAACTTTGTGGACTGTTAGCGAAGGGGAGCACTGGGCAATCTGAGTTGCAAAGAGGGCAGCAGAAAAGGTTATTGCATGTGCACTGGTGACAGGTCCATCCTTGGTGGCTAGCCTCAGTGGTAAAGGGGTACATGAGCTAGTGTCCCTTGGCCAGCCATGTACCATGGCCACCTCCCTACCTCCTATATATTCTCCCTGATCTGTCACTTTGTTACGGTCTGCTGCTGGCACTGGTGTATCGTCCTGCAGATGCCGTCTCCGCCCATTGCTGTGACTTCCCCCAGAGATAGCCACACAGAGTGACAGATCTGGGAAAATATATAGGAGATCATTACTTTCACTTGCAGCCTACCTTATTTTTTGCAGCCTAGCATGCTCCTGACCCCTTCTCTCACTAATACTTATACAACATTCATGAACTCATCTTAAGGTTTCTTTATTATTCAGTCACACTGTCTTGGATCCAAACCATTTCCTGTGGCATTGCAGTCAAACAATTGAGCTATTTACCCTTGCATAGAAAGGTATAATCTAAGCTAGAGAATTCTATTTGGAGCTCACCTTGTACTTTGTGAAGAAATAATCAGCTTTGTGGCTGAGCAGATATATGGAGTGTGTGGCTGCACACTGCATAGATCTGCTGAGTTGCAATGCTAATAATTTTTTTTTTGCAAAGTACCAATAGCTTCATTGTGAAGGTGGAAAGAAGGGTGTTACGGCATGGAATGTACAAACTGCGAGACCCTGCTGGTAGCGCCTTTGTCTATTTAGTAGGAAGGGCACGTAACAGCCGGGGGGCAATGGAGGAAGCCCCTTTAGGGCTGGAGCCCGGCGGCAACTGACTCCGTTGTCTCTGGCAGTTCCGCCCCTGGACTAGAGGAATGGTCAAGAACATGGCAACATTTAATGCCAAAAAATGCAAAATCATACACGTCTCAAAAATGCAAAGGCTAACTATAATATTAAGGGCATTATAATGGCAAGAGGAAAGCTATCTAAGTATTACTATTTCAGGTGAGCAATGTAACAAAGCAATAGGAAAGGCAAGTCAGATGCTTGTTTGCATAGGTTAAAGAACCAGTAGCAGAAAAAAGTAATACAGGTTGAGTATCCCATATCCAAATATTCCGAAATACGGAATATTCCGAAATACGGACTTTTTTGAGTGAGACTGAGATAGTGAAACCTTTGTGTTTTGATGGCTCAGTGTACACAAACTTTGTTTAATACTCAAAGTTATTAAAAATATTGTATTAAATGAACTTCAGACTGTGTGTATAAGGTGTATATGAAACATAAATGAATTCTGTGAATGTACACACACTTTGTTTAATGCACAAAGTTATAAAAAATATTGGCTAAAATGACCTTCAGGCTGTGTGTATAAGGTGTATATGAAACATAAATGCCTTCTGTGCTTAGATTTAGGTCCCATCACCATAATATCTCGTTATGGTATGCAATTATTCCAAAATACAGAAAAATCCGATATCCAAAATTCCTCTGGTCCCAAGCATTTTGGATAAGGGATACTCAACCTGTAATGCCACTGTATAGGTCCTTGGTACAGCCACATTTAGAATCCTGTGTTCAGTTCCAGAAGCCATATCTCCAGAAGGCTGTAAATACATTAGGGCAACTAAAATTGTGCATGGCCTACATCACAAAACTTACCTGGAAATACTAAAAAATGTTGATGTGTATAGTTTGGAGAAGGGAAGAGGGAACATACAGTAATAGAAACATTTAAATATATAGGGAGGAATGTAATAGGGTGTGAGAATCAGAAAGTGAGAGATTTTGTGTTTTTTCCTGTTGTTTTTTTTGTTTTGTTTGTTTGATTGTTTGTTTTTAAAGTGGCAATCCTTTACATGGCAAAACCAGGTTGATATTTGCCATGTAAAGGATTGCCACCGTGGGCATGTGTAGAAGGGGCACTGCTACTGTTGGCATTATGTGTGTAAACTGCACTGATATGGTGGTTATGTGTATAAAGGGCACTGCGACTGTGGGTATTATTATTATTATTATTATTATTATTATTATTATTACATGCGGTGTAATGACAATAAGATAGTGCTACTGTGTGGCGTATTTTGATTTGGGGTGCTATTGTGTGGCCATTAGAGATGAGCGCCGGAAATTTTTCGGGTTTTGTGTTTTGGTTTTGGGTTCGGTTCCGCGGCCGTGTTTTGGGTTCGACCGCGTTTTGGCAAAACCTCACCGAATTTTTTTTGTCGGATTCGGGTGTGTTTTGGATTCGGGTGTTTTTTTAAAAAAACCCTAAAAAACAGCTTAAATCATAGAATTTGGGGGTAATTTTGATCCCAAAGTATTATTAACCTCAAAAAACATAATTTACACTCATTTTCAGCCTATTCTGAACACATCACACCTCACAATATTATTTTTAGTCCTAAAATTTGCACCGAGGTCGCTGTGTGAGTAAGATAAGCGACCCTAGTGGCCGACACAAACACCGGGCCCATCTAGGAGTGGCACTGCAGTGTCACGCAGGATGGCCCTTCCAAAAAACCCTCCCCAAACAGCACATGACGCAAAGAAAAAAAGAGGCGCAATGAGGTAGCTGACTGTGTGAGTAAGATTAGCGACCCTAGTGGCCGACACAAACACCGGGCACATCTAGGAGTGGCACTGCAGTGTCACGCAGGATGTCCCTTCCAAAAAACCCTCCCCAAACAGCACATGACGCAAAGAAAAAAAGAGGCGCAATGAGGTAGCTGTGTGAGTAAGATTAGCGACCCTAGTGGCCGACACAAACACCGGGCCCATCTAGGAGTGGCACTGCAGTGTCACGCAGGATGTCCCTTCCAAAAAACCCTCCCCAATCAGCACATGATGCAAAGAAAAAGAAAAGAAAAAAGAGGTGCAAGATGGAATTATCCTTGGGCCCTCCCACCCACCCTTATGTTGTATAAACAAAACAGGACATGCACACTTTAACCAACCCATCATTTCAGTGACAGGGTCTGCCACACGACTGTGACTGATATGACGGGTTGGTTTGGACCCCCCCCAAAAAAGAAGCAATTAATCTCTCCTTGCACAAACTGGCTCTACAGAGGCAAGATGTCCACCTCATCTTCACCCTCCGATATATCACCGTGTACATCCCCCTCCTCACAGATTATCAATTCGTCCCCACTGGAATCCACCATCTCAGCTCCCTGTGTACTTTGTGGAGGCAATTGCTGCTGGTCAATGTCTCCGCGGAGGAATTGATTATAATTCATTTTAATGAACATCATCTTCTCCACATTTTCTGGATGTAACCTCGTACGCCGATTGCTGACAAGGTGAGCGGCGGCACTAAACACTCTTTCGGAGTACACACTTGTGGGAGGGCAACTTAGGTAGAATAAAGCCAGTTTGTGCAAGGGCCTCCAAATTGCCTCTTTTTCCTGCCAGTATAAGTACGGACTGTGTGACGTGCCTACTTGGATGCGGTCACTCATATAATCCTCCACCATTCTATCAATGTTGAGAGAATCATATGCAGTGACAGTAGACGACATGTCCGTAATCGTTGTCAGGTCCTTCAGTCCGGACCAGATGTCAGCATCAGCAGTCGCTCCAGACTGCCCTGCATCACCGCCAGCGGGTGGGCTCGGAATTCTGAGCCTTTTCCTCGCACCCCCAGTTGCGGGAGAATGTGAAGGAGGAGATGTTGACAGGTCGCGTTCCGCTTGACTTGACAATTTTGTCACCAGCAGGTCTTTCAACCCCAGCAGACCTGTGTCTGCCGGAAAGAGAGATCCAAGGTAGGCTTTAAATCTAGGATCGAGCACGGTGGCCAAAATGTAGTGCTCTGATTTCAACAGATTGACCACCCGTGAATCCTTGTTAAGCGAATTAAGGGCTGCATCCACAAGTCCCACATGCCTAGCGGAATCGCTCCGTGTTAGCTCCTTCTTCAATGCCTCCAGCTTCTTCTGCAAAAGCCTGATGAGGGGAATGACCTGACTCAGGCTGGCAGTGTCTGAACTGACTTCACGTGTGGCAAGTTCAAAGGGCATCAGAACCTTGCACAACGTTGAAATCATTCTCCACTGCACTTGAGACAGGTGCATTCCATCTCCTATATCGTGCTCAATTGTATAGGCTTGAATGGCCTTTTGCTGCTCCTCCAACCTCTGAAGCATATAGAGGGTTGAATTCCACCTCGTTACCACTTCTTGCTTCAGATGATGGCAGGGCAGGTTCAGTAGTTTTTGGTGGTGCTCCAGTTTTCTGTACGTGGTGCCTGTACGCCGAAAGTGTCCCGCAATTTTTCTGGCCACCGACAGCATCTCTTGCACGCCCCTGTCGTTTTTTAAAAAATTCTGCACCACCAAATTCAAGGTATGTGCAAAACATGGGACGTGCTGGAATTTGCCCATATTTAATGCACACACAATATTGCTGGCGTTGTCCGATGCCACAAATCCACAGGAGAGTCCAATTGGGGTAAGCCATTCCGCGATGATCTTCCTCAGTTGCCGTAAGAGGTTTTCAGCTGTGTGCGTATTCTGGAAAGCGGTGATACAAAGCGTAGCCTGCCTAGGAAAGAGTTGGCGTTTGCGAGATGCTGCTACTGGTGCCGCCGCTGCTGTTCTTGCGGCGGGAGTCCATACATCTACCCAGTGGGCTGTCACAGTCATATAGTCCTGACCCTGCCCTGCTCCACTTGTCCACATGTCCGTGGTTAAGTGGACATTGGGTACAACTGCATTTTTTAGGACACTGGTGAGTCTTTTTCTGACGTCCGTGTACATTCTCGGTATCGCCTGCCTAGAGAAGTGGAACCTAGATGGTATTTGGTAACGGGGGCACACTGCCTCAATAAATTGTCTAGTTCCCTGTGAACTAACGGCGGATACCGGACGCACGTCTAACACCAACATAGTTGTCAAGGACTCAGTTATCCGCTTTGCAGTAGGATGACTGCTGTGATATTTCATCTTCCTCGCAAAGGACTGTTGAACAGTCAATTGCTTACTGGAAGTAGTACAAGTGGGCTTACGACTTCCCCTCTGGGATGACCATCGACTCCCAGCGGCAACAACAGCAGCGCCAGCAGCAGTAGGCGTTACACGCAAGGATGCATCGGAGGAATCCCAGGCAGGAGAGGACTCGTCAGACTTGCCAGTGACATGGCCTGCAGGACTATTGGCATTCCTGGGGAAGGAGGAAATTGACACTGAGGGAGTTGGTGGGGTGGTTTGCGTGAGCTTGGTTACAAGAGGAAGGGATTTACTGGTCAGTGGACTGCTTCCGCTGTCACCCAAAGTTTTTGAACTTGTCACTGACTTATTATGAATGCGCTGCAGGTGACGTATAAGGGAGGATGTTCCGAGGTGGTTAACGTCCTTACCCCTACTTATTACAGCTTGACAAAGGGAACACACGGCTTGACACCTGTTGTCCGCATTTCTGGTGAAATACCTCCACACCGAAGAGCTGATTTTTTTGGTATTTTCACCTGGCATGTCAACGGCCATATTCCTCCCACGGACAACAGGTGTCTCCCCGGGTGCCTGACTTAAACAAACCACCTCACCATCAGAATCCTCCTGGTCAATTTCCTCCCCAGCGCCAGCAACACCCATATCCTCCTCATCCTGGTGTACTTCAACACTGACATCTTCAATCTGACTATCAGGAACTGGACTGCGGGTGCTCCTTCCAGCACTTGCAGGGGGCATGCAAATAGTGGAAGGCGCATGCTCTTCACGTCCAGTGTTGGGAAGGTCAGGCATCGCAAACGACACAATTGGACTCTCCTTGTGGATTTGGGATTTCAAAGAACGCACAGTTCTTTGCGGTGCTTTTGCCAGCTTGAGTCTTTTCAGTTTTCTAGCGAGAGGCTGAGTGCTTCCATCCTCATGTGAAGCTGAACCACTAGCCATGAACATAGGCCAGGGCCTCAGCCGTTCCTTGCCACTCCGTGTGGTAAATGGCATATTGGCAAGTTTACGCTTCTCCTCCGACAATTTTATTTTAGGTTTTGGAGTCCTTTTTTTTCTGATATTTGGTGTTTTGGATTTGACATGCTCTGTACTATGACATTGGGCATCGGCCTTGGCAGACGACGTTGCTGGCATTTCATCGTCTCGGCCATGACTAGTGGCAGCAGCTTCAGCACGAGGTGGAAGTGGATCTTGATCTTTCCCTAATTTTGGAACCTCAACTTTTTTGTTCTCCATATTTTATAGGCAGAACTAAAAGGCACCTCAGGTAAACAATGGAGATGGATGGATTGGATACTAGTATACAATTATGGACGGACTGCCACGGTTAGGTGGTATAAAAAAACCACGGTTAGGTGGTATATATTATAATAATAATACAATTATGGATGGACGGACTGCCTGCCGACTGCCGACACAGAGGTAGCCACAGCCGTGAACTACCGCACTGTACACTGGTTGATAAAGAGATAGTAGTATACTCGTAACAACTAGTATGACACTATGACGACGGTATAAAGAATGAAAAAAAAACCACGGTTAGGTGGTATATATTATAATAATAATACAATTATGGATGGACGGACTGCCTGCCGACTGCCGACACAGAGGTAGCCACAGCCGTGAACTACCGCACTGTACACTGGTTGATAAAGAGATAGTAGTATACTCGTAACAACTAGTATGACACTATGACGACGGTATAAAGAATGAAAAAAAAACCACGGTTAGGTGGTATATATTATAATAATAATACAATTATGGATGGACGGACTGCCTGCCGACTGCCGACACAGAGGTAGCCACAGCCGTGAACTACCGCACTGTACACTGGTTGATAAAGAGATAGTAGTATACTCGTAACAACTAGTATGACACTATGACGACGGTATAAAGAATGCAAAAAAAACCACGGTTAGGTGGTATATATTATAATAATAATACAATTATGGATGGACGGACTGCCTGCCGACTGCCGACACAGAGGTAGCCACAGCCGTGAACTACCGCACTGTACACTGGTTGATAAAGAGATAGTAGTATACTCGTAACAACTAGTATGACACTATGACGACGGTATAAAGAATGAAAAAAAAACCACGGTTAGGTGGTATATATTATAATAATAATACAATTATGGATGGACGGACTGCCTGCCGACTGCCGACACAGAGGTAGCCACAGCCGTGAACTACCGCACTGTACACTGGTTGATAAAGAGATAGTAGTATACTCGTAATAATTAGGATGACACTATGACGGTATAAAGAATGAAAAAAAAACCACGGTTAGGTGGTAGGTATATAATAATAAATAATACAATTCTGGTCGGACGGACTGCCTGCCGTGTGCCGACACAGAGGTAGCCACAGCCGTGAACTACCGCACTGTACACTGGCTGATAAAGAGATAGTAGTATACTCGTAACAATTAGGATGACACTATGACGGTATAAAGAATGAAAAAAAAACCACGGTTAGGTGGTAGGTATATAATAATAAATAATACAATTCTGGTCGGACGGACTGCCTGCCGTGTGCCGACACAGAGGTAGCCACAGCCGTGAACTACCGCACTGTACACTGGTTGATAAAGAGATAGTAGTATACTCGTAACAATTAGGATGACACTATGACGGTATAAAGAATGAAAAAAAAACCACGGTTAGGTGGTAGGTATATAATAATAAATAATACAATTCTGGTCGGACGGACTGCCTGCCGTGTGCCGACACAGAGGTAGCCACAGCCGTGAACTACCGCACTGTACACTGGCTGATAAAGAGATAGTAGTATACTCGTAACAATTAGGATGACACTATGACGGTATAAAGAATGAAAAAAAAACCACGGTTAGGTGGTAGGTATATAATAATAAATAATACAATTCTGGTCGGACGGACTGCCTGCCGTGTGCCGACACAGAGGTAGCCACAGCCGTGAACTACCGCACTGTACACTGGTTGATAAAGAGATAGTAGTATACTCGTAACAATTAGGATGACACTATGACGGTATAAAGAATGAAAAAAAAACCACGGTTAGGTGGTAGGTATATAATAATAAATAATACAATTCTGGTCGGACGGACTGCCTGCCGTGTGCCGACACAGAGGTAGCCACAGCCGTGAACTACCGCACTGTACACTGGTTGATAAAGAGATAGTAGTATACTCGTAACAACTAGTATGACACTATGACGACGGTATAAAGAATGCAAAAAAAACCACGGTTAGGTGGTATATATTATAATAATAATACAATTATGGATGGACGGACTGCCTGCCGACTGCCGACACAGAGGTAGCCACAGCCGTGAACTACCGCACTGTACACTGGTTGATAAAGAGATAGTAGTATACTCGTAACAACTAGTATGACACTATGACGACGGTATAAAGAATGAAAAAAAAACCACGGTTAGGTGGTATATATTATAATAATAATACAATTATGGATGGACGGACTGCCTGCCGAGTGCCGACACAGAGGTAGCCACAGCCGTGAACTACCGCACTGTACACTGGTTGATAAAGAGATAGTAGTATACTCGTAACAACTAGTATGACGACGGTATAAAGAATGAAAAAAAAACCACGGTTAGGTGGTATATAATACAATTATGGTTGGACGGACTGCCTGCCGAGTGCCGACACAGAGGTAGCCACAGCCGTGAACTACCGCACTGTACACTGGCTGATAAAGAGATAGTAGTATACTCGTAACAATTAGGATGACACTATGACGGTATAAAGAATGAAAAAAAAACCACGGTTAGGTGGTAGGTATATAATAATAAATAATACAATTCTGGTCGGACGGACTGCCTGCCGTGTGCCGACACAGAGGTAGCCACAGCCGTGAACTACCGCACTGTACACTGGTTGATAAAGAGATAGTAGTATACTCGTAACAATTAGGATGACACTATGACGGTATAAAGAATGAAAAAAAAACCACGGTTAGGTGGTAGGTATATAATAATAAATAATACAATTCTGGTCGGACGGACTGCCTGCCGTGTGCCGACACAGAGGTAGCCACAGCCGTGAACTACCGCACTGTACACTGGTTGATAAAGAGATAGTAGTATACTCGTAACAATTAGGATGACACTATGACGGTATAAAGAATGAAAAAAAAACCACGGTTAGGTGGTAGGTATATAATAATAAATAATACAATTCTGGTCGGACGGACTGCCTGCCGTGTGCCGACACAGAGGTAGCCACAGCCGTGAACTACCGCACTGTACACTGGCTGATAAAGAGATAGTAGTATACTCGTAACAATTAGGATGACACTATGACGGTATAAAGAATGAAAAAAAAACCACGGTTAGGTGGTAGGTATATAATAATAAATAATACAATTCTGGTCGGACGGACTGCCTGCCGTGTGCCGACACAGAGGTAGCCACAGCCGTGAACTACCGCACTGTACACTGGTTGATAAAGAGATAGTAGTATACTCGTAACAATTAGGATGACACTATGACGGTATAAAGAATGAAAAAAAAACCACGGTTAGGTGGTAGGTATATAATAATAAATAATACAATTCTGGTCGGACGGACTGCCTGCCGTGTGCCGACACAGAGGTAGCCACAGCCGTGAACTACCGCACTGTACTGTGTCTGCTGCTAATATAGACTGGTTGATATTTAAAGAGATATTAGTAGTATACAACAATACTATACTGGTGGTCAGGCACTGGTCACCACTCCTGCAGCAAAAGTGTGCACTGTTAATTAATATAATTGTACTCCTGGCTCCTGCTAACAACCTGCAGTGCTCCCCAGTCTCCCCCACAATTAATTATAAGCTTTTAATTTATACATTGATGACTGTGCAGCACACTGGGCTGAGCTGAGTGCACACAGACTGAGTCACACTGTGTGACTGACTGTGCTGTGTATCGTTTTTTTTTTCAGGCAGAGAACGGATATAGCAGAGAGAAGTGAACGGATATATTATATTAAATAAAAGTTAACTAGCAACTGCACTGGTCACTGACTGTGGTAAACTAACTCTGTCTGCGACTCTGCACAATCTCTCTCTATCTAATCTATCTATCTCTATTCTAATGGAGAGGACGCCAGACACGTCCTCTCCCTATCAATCTCAATGCACGAGTGAAAATGGCGGCGACGCGCGGCTCCTTATATAGAATCCGAGTCTCGCGATAGAATCCGAGCCTCGCGAGAATCCGACAGCGTCATGATGACGTTCGGGCGCGCTCGGGTTAACCGAGCAAGGCGGGAAGATCCGAGTCGCTCGGACCCGTGGAAAAAAAAGTGAAGTTCGTGCGGGTTCGGATTCAAAGAAACCGAACCCGCTCATCTCTAGTGGCCATGCCCCTTCCTTGTGATACCACACCTTCTTTTTTTAAGGTTCGCACTGTCCCTTTATTAAGTATTGGAGAGAGGGCCCAAATTAATAGTTTGCAGGGAGGCGCCAAACACCCTAGCACTGGCCCTTTGGTAGGGGACAGGATTTGCTTCTGCTTGTGCACATATGTTATGATTGCCAGCCAACAGCACTGGTTTTGCCTATAACACTAACTATAAATATTTTGAATTGGTCCTGGACCACCAATCCAAGGCACCCCTGCAAGTGTCCTGAGGCACCCCAGGGTGCAGTTTGAGAACCACTGGTCTAGTGAGTACCCAGGATAATTATTGTAGCTGGTCTGCGGGTAACAGCTCTCAGATCCACTTCTAGAAAAAATGCAGCAATGTAATTTGAGTGACAAACTGCAGAGATGAACCCTTTCTGTGACTGCTGCACAGGGATCACACAAACTCTATTCATAGGGCTGACTTCACTTAGGGGAGATGTTCTCACCCCGCAAAGAAGTGCGAGTATATACCGCACTTACGGTACCATTGGATTTACAGATATTTTCTTGCAATACACTATGGGGGTCATTCTGAGTTGATTGCTCGCTAGCAGTTTTTAGCAGCCATGCAAACGCATTGTCGCTGCCCACTGGAGAGTGTATATTCACTTTGGAGAAGTGCGAATACTTGAGTAGCAGAGCGCCTGCAAAATCGTTTCAAAATAAGACCAGCACTGTAGTTACACTTCGTGTGCGTTGATTCTAACAACCGAGGTACGGCTTTTGATGTCACACACCCATCCAGCGAATGCCCAGCCACGTCTGCATTTCTTCTGCCACGCCTGCATTTTTCCAAGCACTCCCTGAAAACGGTCAGTTGACACCCAGAAACGCCCTCTTTCTGTCAATCTCCTTGTGGCCTGTTCTGTGATTGGAATAATCGCTAGAACTAGTGCAAAACCACAATGGACTTTGTACCCGTACGATGCGCATGCACATTACGGAGCATGCGCATGCACAGATTAGCCATTTTTTTTCAACTGATTGCTACGCAGCGAACAATGGCAGCAAGCGATCAACTCGGAATGACCCCCTATATACATAGAAACATGGATTTTTACTGCAGGAATTATGGTTAGTTTAGGGGTATCGGTTAGGGTCAACAGAGGTGTAGCTAGGGGTCCAAGCGCCCCTGGCAAAGTAAGGGACTGGCGCCCCCCCTTTCGATAAAGCATTGCAGTCCATTGGCGGTTACCATGTTGGAGCCACAGCAACTGACCCCCTCCCCCACACGCTGCCCTACATCATCGGCTGGGATTCACTGTTGGTGTGAAGCCACTGGGAACATTCTGGTAGCATTAGCAGTAGTCTGTGTCATAGATAGGGAAGGCAGAAGGTTAACTAGCTAATAGCAGTCTGTTGGCAGCAGAGGCTGGGCGGGGGGCTGAGAATGAGCCAACGCTGATCAGTGTCCAGTCTGCTCAGACAAAAATATTTTGTGATCAGGGCTGGTTCTAGACCAAAGAAGCCAATGGCAAAAATTTCCTTTGGCACCCCCCCCCCCCCCCCCCCCCCCCCCCCCCCCCCCCCCCACACACACACACACACACACACACACACACACACACACACACACACACCAAAAAAGAACATATCCCAGTTTAACATAACGCTATGTGGTGCAAGGTGTGGAGCTGGTCACTTGTATCAGACCTCTGACATTTGCCTTTTCACCCATATTGCATACTTTTTCTTGCAGGTTGTGTCTTAATTCAAGAAGTGTTCTAAGTACTTCAGCTTAGTATCTTTACTGACCCCTCTTTACCCCACACTACATAACTGACCCCTCTATACCCTACACTACATCACTGACCTTTCTATAACCATCACTGCATTACTGACCCCCTAGAGATGTGCACTTGAAATTTTTCGGGTTTTGTGTTTTGGTTTTGGGTTCGGTTCCGCGGCCGTGTTTTGGGTTCGACCGCGTTTTGGCAAAATTTCAACGAATTTTTTTTGTCGGATTCGGGTGTGTTTTGGATTCGGGTGTTTTTTTCAAAAAACACTAAAAAACAGCTTAAATCATAGAATTTGGGGGTCATTTTGATCCCAAAGTATTATTAACCTCAAAAACCATAAATTTCCACTCATTTTCAGTCTATTCTGAACGCCTCACACCTCACAATATTATTTTTAGTCCTAAAATTTGCACCGAGGTCGCTGGATGACTAAGCTAAGCGACCCTAGTGGCCGACACAAACACCTGGCCCATCTAGGAGTGGCACTGCAGTGTCACGAAGGATGGCCCTTCCAAAAAACACTCCCCAAACAGCACATGACGCAAAGAAAAAAAGAGGCGCAATGAGGTAGCTGTGTGAGTAAGCTAAGCGACCCTAGCGGCCGACACAAACACCTGGCCCATCTAGGAGTGGCACTGCAGTGTCACGCAGGATGGCCCTTCCAAAAAACACTCCCCAAACAGCATATGATGCAAAGAAAAAAAGAGGCGCAATGAGGTAGCTGTGTGAGTAAGATAAGCGACCCTAGTGGCCGACACAAACACCTGGCCCATCTAGGAGTGGCACTGCAGTGTCACGCAGGATGGCCCTTCCAAAAAACACTCCCCAAACAGCACATGACGCAAAGAAAAAAAGAGGCGCAATGAGGTAGCTGTGTGAGTAAGATAAGCGACCCTAGTGGCCGACACAAACACCTGGCCCATCTAGGAGTGGCACTGCAGTGTCACGCAGGATGGCCCTTCAAAAAAATACTCCCCAAACAGCACATGACGCAAAGAAAAATGAAAGAAAAAAGAGGTGCAAGATGGAATTGTCCTTGGGCCCTCCCATCCACCCTTATGTTGTATAAACAGGACATGCACACTTTAACCAACCCATCATTTCAGTGACAGGGTCTGCCACACGACTGTGACTGAAATGACGGGTTGGTTTGGACCCCCACCAAAAAAGAAGCAATTAATCTCTCCTTGCACAAACTGGCTCTACAGAGGCAAGATGTCCACCTCATCATCATCCTCCGATACATCACCGTGTACATCCCCCTCCTCACAGATTATCAATTCGTCCCCACTGGAATCCACCATCTCAGCTCCCTGTGTACTTTGTGGAGGCAATTGCTGCTGGTCAATGTCTCCACGGAGGAATTGATTATAATTCATTTTAATGAACATCATCTTCTCCACATTTTCTGGAAGTAACCTCTTACGCCGATTGCTGACAAGGTGAGCGGCGGCACTAAACACTCTTTCGGAGTACACACTTGTGGGAGGGCAACTTAGGTAGAATAAAGCCAGTTTGTGCAAGGGCCTCCAAATTGCCTCTTTTTCCTGCCAGTATAAGTACGGACTGTCTGACGTGCCTACTTGGATGCGGTCACTCATATAATCCTCCACCATTCTTTCAATGGGGAGAGAATCATATGCAGTGCCAGTAGACGTAGACGACATGTCCGACTCCGTAATCGTTGTCAGGTCCTTCAGTCCGGACCAGATGTCAGCATCAGCAGTCGCTCCAGACTGCCCTGCATCACCGCCAGCGGGTGGGCTCGGAATTCTGAGCCTTTTCCTCGCACCCCCAGTTGCGGGAGAATGTGAAGGAGGAGATGTTGACAGGTCGCGTTCCGCTTGACTTGACAATTTTCTCACCAGCAGGTCTTTGAACCCCAGCAGACTTGTGTGTGCCGGAAAGAGAGATCCAAGGTAGGTTTTAAATCTAGGATCGAGCACGGTGGCCAAAATGTAGTGCTCTGATTTCAACGGATTGACCACCCGTGAATCCTTGTTAAGCGAATTAAGGGCTCCATCCACAAGTCCCACATGCCTAGCGGAATCGCTCTGTGTTAGCTCCTCCTTCAATGTCTCCAGCTTCTTCTGCAAAAGCCTGATGAGAGGAATGACCTGACTCAGGCTGGCAGTGTCTGAACTGACTTCACGTGTGGCAAGTTCAAAGGGCAGCAGAACCTTGCACAACGTTGAAATCATTCTCCACTGCGCTTGAGACAGGTGCATTCCACCTCCTATATCGTGCTCAATTGTATAGGCTTGAATGGCCTTTTGCTGCTCCTCCAACCTCTGAAGCATATATAGGGTTGAATTCCACCTCGTTACCACTTCTTGCTTCAGATGATGGCAGGGCAGGTTCAGGCGTTTTTGGTGTTGCTCCAGTCTTCTGTACGTGGTGCCTGTACGCCGAAAGTGTCCCGCAATTCTTCTGGCCACCGACAACATCTCTTGCATGCCCCTCTCGTTTTTTAAATAATTCTGCACCACCAAATTCAAGGTATGTGCAAAACATGGGACGTGCTGGAATTTGCCCATATTTAATGCACACACAATATTGCTGGCGTTGTCCGATGCCACAAATCCACAGGAGAGTCCAATTGGGGTAAGCCCTTCCGCGATGATCTTCCTCAGTTGCCGTAAGAGGTTTTCAGCTGTGTGCGTATTCTGGAAAGCGGTGATACAAAGCGTAGCCTGCCTAGGAAATAGTTGGCGTTTGCGAGATGCTGCTACTGGTGCCGCCGCTGCTGATCTTGCGGCGGGAGTCCATACATCTACCCAGTGGGCTGTCAGTCATATAGTCCTGACCCTGCCCTGTTCCACTTGTCCACATGTCCGTGGTTAAGTGGACATTGGGTACAGCTGCATTTTTTAGGACACTGGTGAGTCTTTTTCTGACGTCCGTGTACATTCTCGGTATCGCCTGCCTAGAGAAGTGGAACCTAGATGGTATTTGGTAACGGGGGCACACTACCTCAAGAAATTGTCTAGTTCCCTGTGAACGAACGGCGGATACCGGACGCACGTCTAACACCAACATAGTTGTCAAGGCCTCAGTTATCCGCTTTGCAACAGGATGACTGCTGTGATATTTCATCTTCCTCGCAAAGGACTGTTGGACAGTCAATTGCTTGGTGGAAGTAGTAAAAGTGGGCTTACGACTTCCCCTCTGGGATGACCATCGACTCCCAGCAGCAACAACAGCAGCGCCAGCAGCAGTAGGCGTTACACGCAAGGATGCATCGGAGGAATCCCAGGCAGGAGAGGACTCGTCAGACTTGCCAGTGACATGGCCTGCAGGACTATTGGCATTCCTGGGGAAGGAGGAAATTGACACTGAGGGAGTTGGTGGGGTGGTTTGCGTGAGCTTGGTTACAAGAGGAAGGGATTTACTGGTCAGTGGACTGCTTCCGCTGTCGCCCAAAGTTTTTGAACTTGTCACTGACTTATTATGAATGCGCTGCAGGTGACGTATAAGGGAGGATGTTCCGAGGTGGTTAACGTCCTTACCCCTACTTATTACAGCTTGACAAAGGCAACACACGGCTTGACACCTGTTGTCCGCATTTCTGTTGAAATACTTCCACACCGAAGAGCTGATTTTTTTGGTATTTTCACCAGGCATGTCAATGGCCATATTCCTCCCACGGACAACAGGTGTCTCCCCGGGTGCCTGACTTAAACAAACCACCTCACCATCAGAATCCTCCTGGTCAATTTCCTCCCCAGCGCCAGCAACACCCATATCCTCCTCATCCTGGTGTACTTCAACACTGACATCTTCAATCTGACTATCAGGAACTGGACTGCGGGTGCTCCTTCCAGCACTTGCAGGGGGCGTGCAAATGGTGGAAGGCGCATGCTCTTCACGTCCAGTGTTGGGAAGGTCAGGCATCGCAACCGACACAATTGGACTCTCCTTGTGGATTTGGGATTTCGAAGAACGCACAGTTCTTTGCTGTGCTTTTGCCAGCTTGAGTCTTTTCATTTTTCTAGCGAGAGGTTGAGTGCTTCCATCCTCATGTGAAGCTGAACCACTAGCCATGAACATAGGCCAGGGCCTCAGCCGTTCCTTGCTACTCCGTGTGGTAAATGGCATATTGGCAAGTTTACGCTTCTCCTCCGACAATTTTATTTAAGATTTTTGAGTCCTTTTTTTACTGATATTTGGTGTTTTGGATTTTACATGCTCTGTACTATGACATTGGGCATCGGCCTTGGCAGACAACGTTGCTGGCATTTCATCGTCTCGGCCATGACTAGTGGCAGCAGCTTCAGCACGAGGTGGAAGTCGATCTTGATCTTTCCCTATTTTTGGAACCTCAACATTTTTGTTCTCCATATTTTAATAGGCACAACTAAAAGGCACCTCAGGTAAACAATGGAGATGGATGGATACTAGTATACTTATGGATGACGAGCGACTGCCGACACAGAGGTAGCTACAGCCGTGGACTACCGTACTGTGTCTGCTGCTAATATAGACTGGATGATAATGAGATAAAATTAAAATATATATATATATCACACTAGTACTGCAGCCGGACAGGTATATATTATGTAATGACGGACCTGCTGGACACTGTCTGTCAGCACTGCAGACTCCTAAAGTAAGCTACTAGTATCAAGAAGATAGAAAAAAAAAAAAAACCACGGGTAGGTGGTATACAATTATGGATGGACGAGCGACTGCCGACACAGAGGTAGCTAAAGCCGTGGACTACCGTACTGTGTCTGCTGCTAATATAGACTGGATGATAATGAGATAAAATTAAAATATATATATATATCACACTAGTACTGCAGCCGGACAGGTATATATTATGTAATGACGGACCTGCTGGACACTGTCAGCACTGCAGACTCCTAAAGTAAGCTACTAGTATCAAGAAGATAGAAAAAAAAAAAACCACGGGTAGGTGGTATACAATTATGGATGGACGAGCGACTGCCGACACAGAGGTAGCTACAGCCGTGGACTACCGTACTGTGTCTGCTGCTAATATAGACTGGATGATAATGAGATAAAATTAAAATATATATATATATATATATATATATATCACACTAGTACTGCAGCCGGACAGGTATATATTATGTAATGACGGACCTGCTGGACACTGTCTGTCAGCACTGCAGACTCCTAAAGTAAGCTACTAGTATCAAGAAGATAGAAAGAAAAAAAAACCACGGGTATGTGGTATACAATTATGGATGGACGAGCGACTGCCGACACAGAGGTAGCTACAGCCGTGGACTACCGTACTGTGTCTGCTGCTAATATAGACTGGATGATAATGAGATAAAATTAAAATATATATATATATCACACTAGTACTGCAGCCGGACAGGTATATATTATGTAATGACGGACCTGCTGGACACTGTCTGCAGAATGCGTTTATAAAAACACCACACGACGAGTGTTTAACTTTTTCAGGCAGACAATCACAATATACTGGTGGTCAGCAGACAATCACAATACTGGTGGTCAGTGGTCACTGGTCAGTCACACTGGCAGTGGCACTCTGGCAGCAAAAGTGTGCACTGTACTTAAAATATGTACTCCTGCTATAACTGCTCCCCAGTCTCCCCCACAATTAAGCTGTGTGAGCAGTGAGCACTCAGCACAGTCAGATAATGATATACAGTATTACATATAATGCAGCACACTGGGCTGAGCACAGATATGGTATGTGACTGTGTCACACTGTGTATCGTTTTTTTTCAGGCAGAGAACGGATTAATTAAACTGGTGGTCACTGGTCACACTATCAGCAGCAAGTAGTACTCCTCCTAATAATATGCTCCCCAAAATTTGTGTCTCTCTCTAGTACTCTAGTCTAAACGGAGAGGACGCCAGCCACGTCCTCTCCCTATCAATCTCAATGCACGTGTGAAAATGGCGGCGACGCACGGCTCCTTATATAGAATCCGAGTCTCGCGATAGAATACGAGCCTCGCAAGAATCCGACAGCGGGATGATGACGTTCGGGCGCGCTCGGGTTAACCGAGCAAGGCGGGAAGATCCGAGTCGCTCGGCCCCGTGTAAAAAAACCTGAAGTTCGGGCGGGTTCGGATTCTGAGGAACCGAACCCGCTCATCTCTACCCTCTATACAGTACACTGACCTCTATATACCTGCTAGTACATCCCTGATGCCTATATTCCCTAAGCTAAATCCCAGACGCCTCTATTCCCTACGCTACATCCCTGACGCCTCTATTCCCTATGCTACATCCCTGACGCCTCTATACCCTACGCTACATCCCTGATGCCTCTATTCCCTACGCTACATTCCTGATGCCTCTATAACCTACGCTACATCCCTGACGCCTCTATACAGTACAATGCATTACTGATCCCTCTAGACCATACATCCTCATTACATCAGAGAGATAGTGAAACACTGGAAAAAATAAGAATTTACTTACCGATAATTCTATTTCTCATAGTCCGTAGTGGATGCTGGGGACTCCGTAAGGACCATGGGGAATAGCGGCTCCGCAGGAGACTGGGCACATCTAAAGAAAGCTTTAGGACTAGCTGGTGTGCACTGGCTCCTCCCCCTATGACCCTCCTCCAAGCCTCAGTTAGGATACTGTGCCCGGACGAGCGTACACAATAAGGAAGGATTTTGAATCCCGGGTAAGACTCATACCAGCCACACCGATCACACCGTATAACTTGTGATCTGAACCCAGTTAACAGTATGATAACAGAGGAGCCTCTGAAAAGATGGCTCCCAACAATAATAACCCGATTTTTGTAACAATAACTATGTACAAGTATTGCAGACAATCCGCACTTGGGATGGGCGCCCAGCATCCACTACGGACTATGAGAAATAGAATTATCGGTAAGTAAATTCTTATTTTCTCTAACGTCCTAAGTGGATGCTGGGGACTCCGTAAGGACCATGGGGATTATACCAAAGCTCCCAAACGGGCGGGAGAGTGCGGATGACTCTGCAGCACCGAATGAGAGAACTCCAGGTCCTCCTCAGCCAGGGTATCAAATTTGTAGAATTTAGCAAACGTGTTTGCCCCTGACCAAGTAGCTGCTCGGCAAAGTTGTAAAGCCGAGACCCCTCGGGCAGCCGCCCAAGATGAGCCCACTTTCCTTGTGGAACGGGCTTTTACAGATTTTAGCTGTGGCAGGCCTGCCACAGAATGTGCAAGCTGAATTGCACTACAATCCAACGAGCAATAGTCTGCTTAGAAGCAGAAACACCAAGCATGTTGGGTGCATACAGGATAAACAGCGAGTCAGATTTCCTGACTCCAGCCGTCCTGGAAACATCTTTTTCAGGGCCCTGACAACATCCAGCAACCTGGATTCCTCCAAGTCCCTAGTAGCCGCAGGCACCACAATAGGTTGGTTCAGGTGAAAACGCTGGAACCACCTTAGGGAGAAACTGAGGACGAGTCCTCAATTCCGCCCTGTCCGAATGGAAAATCAGATAAGGGCTTTCACAGGATAAAGCCGCCAATTCTGACACGCGCCTGGCCGAGGCCAGGGCCAACAGCATGACCACTTTCCATGTGAGATATTTTAACTCCACAGATTTAAGTGGTTCAAACCAATGTGACTTTTGGAACCCAAACTACATTGAGATCCCAAATTGCCACTGGAGGCACAAAAGGAGGCTGTATATGCAGTACCCCTTTTACAAACGTCTAAACTTCAGGGACTGAAGCTAGTTCTTTTTTGGAAGAAAATTGACAGGGCCGAAATCTGAACCTTAATGGACCCCAATTTCAGGCCCATAAACACTCCTGTTTGCAGGAAATGTAGGAATCGACCCAGTTGAATTTCCTCCGTCGGGCCTTACTGGCCTCGCACTACGCAACATATTTTCGCCAATTGCGGTGATAATGTTTTTTGCGGTTACATCCTTCCTGGCTATTGATCAGGATAGGGATGACTTCATCCGGAATGCCTTTTTTCCTTCAGGGTCCGGTGTTCAACCGCCATGCCGTCAAACGCAGCCGCGGTAAGTCTTGGAACAGACAGGGTCCTTGCTGGAGCAGGTCCCTTCTTAGAGGTAGAGGCCACGGATCCTCCGTGAGCATCTCTTGAAGTTCCGGTTACCAAGTCCTTCTTGGCCAATCCGGAGCCACGAATATAGTGCTTTCTCCTCTCCATCTTATCAATCTCAGTACCTTGGGTATGAGAGGCAGAGGAGGGAACACATATACTGACTGGTACACCCACGGTGTTACCAGAGCGTCTACAACTATTGCCTGAGGGTCTCTTGACCTGGCGCAATACCTGTCGAGTTTTTTAATCATGTGGATGACTTCTGGGTGAAGTCCCCACTCTCCCGGGTGGAGGTCGTGCTGAGGAAGTCTGCTTCCCAGTTGTCCACTCCCGGAATGAATACTATTGACAGTGCTATCACATGATTTTCCGCCCAGCGAAGAATCCTTGCAGCTTCTGCCATTGCCCTCCTGCTTCTTGTGCCACCCTGTCTGTTTACGTGGGTGACTGCCATGATGTTGTCCGACTGGATCAACACCGGCTGACCTTGAAGCAGAGGTCTTGCTAAGCTTAGAGCATTGTAAATGGCCCTTAGCTTCAGGATATTTATGTGAAGTGATGTATCCCGGCTTGACCCTAAGCCCTGGATATTCCTTCCCTGTGTGACTGCTCCCCAGCCTCGCAGGCTGGCATCCGTGGTCACCAGGACCCAGTCCTGAATGCCGAATCTGCGGCCCTCTAGAAGATGAGCACTCTGCAACCACCACAGGATGGATACCCTTGTCCTTGGTGACAGGGTTATCCGCTGATGCATCTAAAAATGCGACCCGGACCATTTGTCCAGTAGGTTCCACTGGAAAGTTCTTGCGTGGAATCTAACGAATGGGATTGCTTCGTATGAAGCCATCATTTTTTCCCAGAACCCTTGTGCATTGATGCACTGAGACTTGGTTCGGTTTTAGGAGGTTCCTGATTAGCACGGATAACTCCCTGGCTTTCTCTTCCGGGAGAAACACCTTTTTTCTGGACTGTGTCCAGGATCATCCCTAGGAAACAGAAGACAAGTCGTCGGAACCAGCTGCGATTTTGGAATATTGAGAATCCAATCGTGCTGCCGCAACACTACCTGAGATAGTGCTACACCGACCTCCAACTGTTCCCTGGATCTTACCCTTATCAGGGAATCGTCCAAGTAAGGGATAACTAAAATTCCCTTCCTTCGAAGGGATATCATTTCGTCCATTACCTTGGTAAAGACCCGGGGTGCCGTGGACCATCCCTACGGCAGCGTCTGAACTGATAGTGACAGTTCTGTACCATAACCTGAGGTACCCTTGGTGAGAAGGGTAAATTTTAACATGAAGGTAAGCATCCTTGATGTCCCGAGACATCATGTAGTCCCCTTCTTCCAGGTTCGCAATCACTACTCTGAGTGACTCAATCTTGAATTTGAACCTCTGTATGTAAGTGTTCAAAGATTTTAGATTTTAGATTTAGAATCGGTCTCACCGAGCCGTCTGGCTTCGGTACCACAATAGTGTGGAATAATACCCCGTTCCCTGTTGCAGGAGGGGTACCTTGATTATCACCTGCTGGGAATACAGCTTGTGAATGGCTTCCAAAACTGCCTCCCTGTCAGAGGGAGACGTCGGTAAAGCCAACTTTTGGAAACGGCGAGGGGGAGACGTCTCGAATTCCAATATGTACCCCTGAGATATTACCTGAAGGATCCAGGGGTCTACTTGCGAGTGAGCCCACTGCGCACTGAAATTCATTGAGAACGGGCCCCCACCGTGCCTGAGCTTGTATAGCCCTAGCGTCATACTGAGGGCTTGGCAGAGGCGGGAAAGGGTTTCTGTTCCTGGGAACTGGCTGATCTCTGCAGCCTTTTTCCTCTCCGTCTGTCACGAGCAGAAAAGAGGAACCTTTTGTCCGCTTGCCAACAAAGGACTGCGCCTGATAATACGGCGTCTTATTTTGAGAGGCGACCTGGGGTATAAACGTGGATTTCCCAGCTGTTGCCGTGGCCACCAGGTCTAAAGGACCGACCCCAAATGTCCCCTTTCAAAGGCAATACTTCCAAATGCCGTTTGGAATCCGCATCACCTGACCATTTTACTGGTAGAATTGGACAACGCACTTATACTTGATGCCAGTCGGCAATTATTCCGCTGTGCATCATGCATATATAGAAATGCATCTTTTAAATGCTCTATAGGCAATAATATACTATCCTTATCTAGGATATCAATATTTCCAGTCAGGGAATCCGACCATGCCAACCCAGCACTGCACCTCCAGGCTGAGGCGATAGCTAGTCGCAGTATAACACCAGTATGTGTGTAAATACATTTTTGGATACCCTCCTGCTTTCTATCAGCAGGATCCTAAAGGGCGGCCATCTCATGAGAGGGTAGAGCCCTTGTTCTTACAAGCGTGTGAGCGCCTTATTCCCCGTAGGGGGTGTTTCCCAACGCACCCTAACCTCTGGCGGGAAAGGGTATGCAGCCAATACTTTTTAAGAAATTATCAAGTGTTATCGGGGGGAAACCCACGCATCATCACACACCTCATTTTATTTTTCAGATTTAGGAAAACTACAGGTAGTTTTTCCCCCACCGAACATAATACCCCTTTTTGGTGGTACTCGTATTATCAGAAATGTATAAAAACATTTTCCATTGTATCAATCATGTAACGTGTGGCCCTACTGGAAATCACGGTTGTCTCTTCACCGTCGACACAGGAGTCAGTATCCGTGTCGGCGTCTGTATCTGCCATCTGAGGTAACGGCCGCTTTAGAGCCCCTGACGGCCTATGAGACGTCTGGACAGGCACAAGCTGAGTAGCCGGCTGTCTCATGTCAACCACTGTTTTTATATAGAGCTGACACTGTCACGTAATTTTCAACAGTACATCCACTCAGGTGTCGACCCCCTAGGGGGTGACATCACTGTTACAGACACTCTGCTCCATCTCCACATCATTTTTCTCCTCATATATGTCGACACAAACGTACCGACACACAGCACACACACAGGGAATGCTCTGATAGAGGACAGGACCCCACTAGCCCTTTGGGGAGACAGAGGGAGAGTATGCCAGCACACACCAGAGCGCTATATATATACAGGGATAACCTTATATAAGTGTTTTTCCCCTTATAGCTGCTGTATGTTTTAATACTGCGCCTAATTAGTGCCCCCCTCTCTTTTTTAACCCTTTCTGTAGTGTAGTGACTGCAGGGGAGAGCCAGGGGAGCTTCCCTCCAACTGAGCTGTGAGGGAAAATGGCGCCAGTGTGCTGAGGAGATAGGCTCCGCCCCCTTTCCGGCGGCCTTATCTCCCGGTTTTTTGTATATTTTGGCAGGGGTTAAATGCATCCATATAGCCCAGGAGCTATATGTGATGTATTTTTTGCCATGTAAGGTATTTCTGTCGTGTTTTATTGCGTCTCAGGGCGCCCCCCCCCAGCGCCCTGCACCCTCAGTGACCGGAGTATGAAGTGTGCTGAGAGCAATGGCGCACAGCTGCAGTGCTGTGCGCTACCTTATTGAAGACAGGAACGTCTTCTGCCGCCGATTTTTCCGGACCTCTTCGCTCTTCTGGCTCTGTAAGGGGGCCGGCGGCGCGGCTCCGGGACCCATCCAGGCTGGACCTGTGATCGTCCCTCTGGAGCTAATGTCCAGTAGCCAAGAAGCCCAATCCACTCTGCACGCAGGTGAGTTCGCTTCTTCTCCCCTTAGTCCCTCGATGCAGTGAGCCTGTTGCCAGCAGGTCTCACTGAAAATAACAAACCTAAACTAAAACTTTCACTAAGAAGCTCAGGAGAGCCCCTAGTGTGCACCCTTCTCGTCGGGCACAGAAATCTAACTGAGGCTTGGAGGAGGGTCATAGGGGGAGGAGCCAGTGCACACCAGCTAGTCCTAAAGCTTTCTTTAGATGTGCCCAGTCTCCTGCGGAGCCGCTATTCCCCATGGTCCTTACGAAGTCCCCAGCATCCACTTAGGACGTTAGAGAAAATAAGGATAAAGTGGACTACAGAAACTGATGCTCTAAACAAAGGAGAGAGAGAGAGAGAGAGAGAGAGAAAAGCACAAGGGAAAGTGGGCAATCGGAACACCATAGAGAGAGGAGAGATAGAAATGCCTGAAAAAGTAAAGGGGGTTGGGTATGGCATCCGGCGCTCGGGATTCCAGCAGTCACATGATACCTAATCCTAACCCTCTGGGGGGGTGGCGGACAGGGCTAACCCTCAGGGGGTGGCAGCTAGGACTAACCCCCCCCCCACCTCCTAGTGCCTTCCCTAACACCCCCTCCCCCGGTCCTAACCCTCCCTCCAATACTCACCTTCGGGATGTTGGCTGTCTGTGTGCCGGCACCAGTCTCCCAAGTGGTGTCAGGATTCCAACATCGGTCAAATGACCGCCGGTATACCGTCTGCCGGGATGGTAAATGTATCCTGAGGACAGGTAGTGAGTGTGGAGGGATAGGTGGTTCAGTAAAATGTAACAGCTCAAACTGCGATCATTCACTGATAAATTGATTTATAGCTCTCCCTTTTTAACCATTGCAGTCATAAAAGCAATGTTTTTTAAACTTTTAAATAAAGCTTGTTAGCATCCCCAGCACACTGTATATGCTGGGAGATGTAGTTCTCAATATGAAAACATTTAATTACTGTATGAACTCTAATTCCCCAACTGAAACCTCTCACAAACACACACTCCTAAATCTAGTACACACACACACACACACACACACACACACACACACACACACACACACACACACACACACACACACATTTCCCCAGTACTGACAACTCTCATCACTTCCACACACTGACAACTCCCTCCTGCTCCTCTCCCCACTGACACTGACAGCTCCCTCACAGTCACACACATCCTCCACCCCCCCACACACACACTGATAGCACACATGCACAAATCCCCCCCTCCTCGACACTAACTGTCACGGACTGCTTGGGCAGCAGGGGGCAGGCTCTGACTTGAAGTGCTGAAATTCAACAGCTCTCTCGAACTTGCAAGGCATGGCTGTGCAGCTGTCTCCAGCCATCTCCTTGCCCACTGTGTAATTTGTGGCGTTCTCTGATGTTCCCCGCTCTGCCTCTACAACCGGCACATAATGTACAGCAGTGGTGACTCCTGAGTATGGGCCTGGAGAACTCCGCCTACCGGGGGGTAGGGATTAATAATTTCAAAGGGGCAGAGCTAGGAGTGAAGCAGTGGACAGCAGTTGAGGGGCGTTTCAAACTGTAACAGGGTTGGGACAATTTCAGTATCCTTCCCTCACCGTCTAATTGGTCAGTCCCACGCTGATTGCCATAGCGCCCTTTTGAGACAGCAGAACTCTATCCCTTAGCCACGGTTGGCACAGCTGGATGGTGCCCCTGGCAAGTGCCATCCTGGCCAAGGGGTAGATACGCCCCTGAGGGTCAGGGCCAGCAACAGAAATCTCGGGGCCCAGTACACTGATATCTCTGGGGCCCCCTCAACCCCCCCTTAACTTGGCAGACGGATCTTTAAAAAAAAATGGAGCCTTTGACTCGGACCGTCAGTGAGGCCGGCAGGTGGTTTTCATACTGGGCTATCCAGCTCTTCGGTGGCGGTGGCAGGGACATTCAGCAAAGGGCCAGCACAGCAACATGCATAATAATGGCAATACAGTATGGACCACAGGGACTGGACAAAGTGATGGGGTAAAAGGAGGGGGGAGGGTTTAGTTGGCCTGTTAATTGTTTTCCTGCTTAAATTGAGCAGTTGGTGGATACACTTTAAAAAGCAATATTGGCACTGTGGCCCCATAATACTTGGAGCCCTGAACAAGTGTCCCCTTTGTCCCCCCTGTCACCGGGCCTGTTCAGGCGTTACCTATGGAGAAGCTGCGACATGACATCCTAGGACACAATACTGCACCATGCATCACCATTATATTTCAGTGTGCCTTGTCAATATTTAAATCTTGTTCTGTGTGACGTGAGTTGTAAATGGTTGAAAATCTCTGTGCTACAGTATCGTCACCATGTAGTTATAACAACACCGCAAAACCACCAAAAGACGTGTTTTGGTAGAGGGACTGCTGGAGGGGCCCATTGGGGCCCCCAGTTTGCTACCCCACCCCAGTATACCTGTGCTGTAGCCAGTGGAAGGGGCACTATCTTCCCGGTGATCTCTTCGGGAAGATGGTGCCGCACATAGAAAGCAAAGACTCTGGCTGCACTCTCCTGCCCTCGCTCTAAGCAAGGTGATCGGGCCACAAAAGGACCCCTGTCGGACCCCGGCCTGTGGGCCACAAAAGGATGCATTGGGGGCGGCATGCGGCCCATGGGTTTGACACCCCTGCCCTAGAGTATCAAAATTTGTTTCACGGCACCCCTAGGCCAAAGTTTTTTTTATTGAGAAATTCAGAAAAAAATATAAAATTAAGTAAATTGTGTTTATAGCATGTCATCCTCAGGTTCAGTTATGTTGTGAGGGAATGGTTTTGCCAATTTAATAAAGTATAAATAATTTTAATTGGTCCTGGACCACCAAACTATGCTACCAGTGCAAGAACCCCAGTTTGGAAACTACTGCCATAAAATAAACCTTTTTTGTTTTTTTTAAACTACATGTAATACACCTTAGATCTCAGTTCCTGAAAGGTTTTAAACCCTTGCATACAGTAAACTACACATATTTAAAAATCCTACACCGGGCACAAGTGCTCACGGGCCAATTTCATGGCAGTCTCGGATAGGAGGGCATTGTGGATTCACCAAGGGAATGCTGATGCTGACTCCAAGAAGAAAGGGAGTCTCTTCCCTATGAAGGTGAAGCCTTGTTTGGCGACGGCCTAGTTAATTTGATCTCGGCAGCTCCCGCAGGTAAGTCATCCTTCTTGCCCTATGTTCCCTCTCAACGGATGAAGACGCATCATTATCTGACGCAGTCATTTCGGCCCAATAGATATGCAAGAAGTTAAGATTCCCCTTTCTTTGCAGGTAGAGGAAGGAAAAGAGGGAAGAGGTCTGTAGCCTCTTCAAGATCGCAGGAGCAGAGATCGTCCTCTGCTTTTGCCAAATCCACTGCATGACGCTGGGGCTCTCTTGCAGGAGCCCGCACCAGTGGGTGGCACGTCTAAAACTCTTCAGTCAGTTCTGGATTCATTCGGACCTGGACTCGTGGGCTTTACAAATAGTGTCCCAAAGGTACAAACTGGGGTTTCAAGACGTTCCCCCTCACCGATTGTTCAAATCAGCCTTAGTCAGCAGGGAGAAGGTTTTTATTCAAGCCTCTTCGTGGTCCCGAAGCCGGACGGCTCAGTCAGACCAATCTTAAATCTGAAATCCCTTAATTTCTACCTAAAGAAATTCAATTTCAAGATGGAATCTCTCAGGGTAGTGATCTCCAGTCCGGGGGATAAAGGAGATTTCATGGTTTTGGTAGACATAAAGGATGCCTACTTATATGTTCCCATTTAGCCACTGCATCAAGCTACCTGAGGTTTGCAATTCAGGATTGTCATTACCAATTTCAGACGTTGCCGTTTGGTCTGTCCACGGCTCCGAGGATTTTCACCAGGGTGATGGCGGAAATGATGGTTCTCCTTCGCAAGCAAGGAGTCACAATTATCCCGTACTTGGATGATCTCCTGATAAAGGCGAGATCCAGGGACCAGTTGGTGCAAAACATCTACTCTCCCTGACAGTTCTTCAACAACATGGTTGGCTCCTAAACTTGCCAAAATCGCAGTTGGTCCCAATGACGCGGTTGTTGTTTTTGGGAGTGATACTGGACACAGAAGAGGTTTTCTTCTAGTGGAAAGGCTCTGGAGATCCAGAGTCTGGTCAAACAAATTCTGAAACCAGCAAGAGTGTTAATCCATCAATGCATTCAGTTGCTGGGGAAGATGGTTGCGGCCTACGAGGCCATTCAGTTTGGCAGGTTCCATGCCAGAGTGTTCCAGTGGGACCTGTTGGACAAGTGGTCCGGATCCCACCTACACATGCACCGGAGGATAATCCTGTCTTCCAAGACCAGAATCTCACTCCATTGGTGGCTGCACAGTTCTCACCACCTAGAGGGGCGATGGTTCGGGATCCAGGACGGGATCCTAGGGACCACGGATGCAACCCTCTGAGGCTGGAGAGCAGTCACACAGGGGGAAAACATCCAAGGAAGATGGTCAAGTCTTCCTTGGATGTTTTCATCTCCACATAAATGTTCTGGAGTTAAGGGCCATTTAATAACTGCAGACACAGTACGCACTGGGACGGGTGCCCAGCATCCTCTACGGACTAAGAGAAAAGGATTTACCGGTAGGTATTAAAATCCTATTTTCTCTAACGTCCTAGAGGATGCTGGGGACTCCGTAAGGACCATGGGGATAGACGGGCTCCGCAGGAGACATGGGCACTTTAAGAAAGACTTTAGTTCTGGGTGTGCACTGGCTCCTCCCTCTATGCCCCTCCTCCAGACCTCAGTTTGATACTGTACCCAGTGGAGACTGGGTGCTTTTCAGGAGCTCTCCTGAGCTTTCTGACAGAAAGTATTTTGTTAGGTTCTTAATTTTCAGGGAGCACTGCTGGCAACAGACTCCCTCATCGAGGGACTGAGGGGAGAGAAGCAGCCCTACTCTCTGAGTTGCAAGGTCCTGCTTCTTAGGCTACTGGACACCATTAGCTCCAGTGGGATTGGTACGCAGGATCTCACCCTCGCCGTCCGTCCCAGAGCCGCGCCGCCGTCCCCCTCGCAGAGCCGGAAGATAGAAGCCGGGTGAGTATGAGAAGAAAAGAAGACTTCAGAGGCGGCAGAAGACTTCATGATCTTCACTGAGGTAACGCACAGCACTGCAGCTGTGCGCCTTTGCTCCCATACACCTCACATACTCCGGTCACTGTAAGGGTGCAGGGCGCAGGGGGGGCGCCCTGGGCAGCAATATAAACCTCTTTCGCAAAAATATAACATATATACAGCTGGGCACTTTATATATGTATAAGCCCCCACCAATTTTACAGTTTAAGCGGGACAGAAGCCCGCCTCCGAGGGGGCGGGGCTTCTCCCTCAGCACTCACCAGCGCCATTTTTTCTCCACAGCACCGCTGAGAGGAAGCTCCCCGGACTCTACCCTGCTTATACCACGTTAGACAAGAGGGTTGAAAAGAGGGGAAGGGGGGGGGGGGGCACATAATTCGCAAATTACATACAGCAGCACTACTGGGCAAACATTAAGTTACTGTTTTATTCCTGGGTTATATAGCGCTGGGGGGGTGCTGGCATACTCTCTCTCTGTCTCTCCAAAGGGCCTTGTGGGGAAACGGTCTTCAGAAAAAGCATTCCCTGTGTGTGAAGTGTGTCGGTACACGTGTGTCGACATGTCTGAGGAAGTGTTATGATTCCCGTACTCCAGACCAGAAGAGATCTTATGGCAGAGGTCTGAGTACTGGGAAGATATGCTGGTTGTGGGAGCAGGAGAGCCTAGTAACCCCTGGCGCCCTAACTCCGTTGTCTCGCCCGTGTTATCAGAAATCCCTTGCGAGACTATGGTTGCTTGAGCCCATGGCAGCCGCGTTCGAAGGGCGGATTATGTCTGCCCAACCCCGACCCCCGCAGGTCTTAATGGGAGACAAAGGGAAATCCGAGACAGGGTGATAACAAGGGGCCCTCTGACTAAGCAACCAGGCCAGGGGTTACAAGCTAACTAACTTTAACCAAAGGTATGTGCGGACTAGCCGCCAGGGAAAAGGACAACCAAAGAACCACTGATCCGTTACTCCTATCCAGCACCGCTGGATACCAGAGTGGATCTGTGGGAGCGGAATCCTCCGCAAAAGCTCCAGAACACAAATTAACTAAATAATAAACAGTAAGCGGACAAGCCGCAACACACGGCTGAGCCGCGACTCACGAACACCACAGGATGTTAAAGGTGCTCGGTCAGACTCCAGGAATAGATGGCAAACTTCCGAGTACAGGATCTCTGAGGACAGGAACAACCGGATTGAGCAGGACTGGAAACTCTCTGTAGCAGACACAGGCAAACAGGAAGCTATCACCGGCGTCTGTAAGAAGTCCTGAGGGTGCCTTTATTCAGGAACCCTCCAATCAAGATCCTGACAGGGTAATCAATGGAAATGCCGTGCAGCTTGCATGCTGCACGGCCAGCACAAAATCAGGTAATTTTAATTTAGGACAGACCCAGCAACGGGGAACGCGGCTGAACGTGGCGTCCCCGTTGCTAAGGTCAGAGCGGCTCTGTGCGCCCGGCGTCTAGCGTTGCCAGGGAGCCGGCGGCTGAACGCGCACGGCGTCCCTGGTTGCTAGGCGCCGGGCCGCACCGACGAGCGGACCCCGGCGCCTAACAGGAAGAAGGCTATATTAGAGAGGAGCGGGAGCAAATGAATGTGGTGTCTCCGCCGACAGCTGATTGGATGGATATGTGGAATGTTTTAAATGCTAGTGTAAACTCATTGCACAAAAGATTAGACAAGGCAGAAGCTTTGGGACAGTCAGGGTTTCAACCCATGCCTGATCCTATGTTGCAGGGACTGTCAGGGTCTCATAAGCGCCCACTATCCCAGATTGTTGACACAGATACCGACACGGATTCTGACTCCAGTGTCGATTACGATGATGCAAAGTTACAGCCAAAATTGGCAAAATCCATTCGATTTATGATTATGGCAATAAATAAGAATTTACTTACCGATAATTCTATTTCTCATAGTCCGTAGTGGATGCTGGGGACTCCGTCAGGACCATGGGGTTTAGCGGCTCCGCAGGAGACAGGGCACAATAATAAAAGCTTTAGGATCAGGTGGTGTGCACTGGCTCCTCCCCCTATGACCCTCCTCCAAGCCTCAGTTAGGATACTGTGCCCGGACGAGCGTGCATAATAAGGAAGGATATTGAATCCCGGGTAAGACTCATACCAGCCACACCAATCACACCGTACAACCTGTGATCTGAACCCAGTTAACAGTATGATAACAACGAAGGAGCCTCTGAAAAGATGGCTCACAACAAGAATAACCCGATTTTTGTAACAATAACTATGTACAAGTATTGCAGACAATCTGCACTTGGGATGGGCGCCCAGCATCCACTACGGACTACGAGAAATAGAATTATCGGTAAGTAAATTCTTATTTTCTCTAACGTCCTAAGTGGATGCTGGGGACTCCGTCAGGACCATGGGGATTATACCAAAGCTCCCAAACGGGCGGGAGAGTGCGGATGACTCTGCAGCACCGAATGAGAGAACTCCAAGGTCCTCCTCAGTCAGGGTGTGCCCCTGACCAAGTAGCAGCTCGGCAAAGTTGTAAAGCCGAGACCCCTCGGGCAGCCGCCCAAGATGAGCCCACTTCCTTGTGGAATGGGCTTTTACTGATTTTGGCTGTGGCAAGCCTGCCACAGAATGTGCAAGCTGAATTGTACTACAAATCCAGCGAGTAATCGTCTGCTTAGAAGCAGGAACACCCATCTTGTTGGGTGCATACAGGCTAAACAGCGAGTCAGATTTTCTGACTCCAGTCGTCCTGGAAACATATATTTTCAGGGCCCTGACAACGTCAAGTAACTTGGAGTCCTCCAAGTCCCTAGTAGCCGCAGGTACCACAATAGGTTGGTTCATGTGAAAAACAGAAAACACCTTAAGGAGAAATTGAGGACGAGTCCTCAATTCTGCCCTGTCAGAATAAAAAAATTAAGTAAGGGCTTTTATATGATAAAGCCGCCCATTCTGACACACGCCTGGCTGAAGCCAGGGCTAATAGAATCTTCACCTTCCATGTGAAATATTTTAATTCCACAGTGGTGAGTGGATCCAACCAATGTGACTTTAGGAAACTCAAAACAACATTGAGATCCCAAGGTGCCACTGGGGGCACAAAAGGAGGCTGTATATGCAGTATCCCTTTTACAAACGTCTGAACTTCAGGCACTGAAGCCAGTTCTTTCTGGAAGAAATTCGACAGGGTCGAAATTTGAACCTTAATGGACCCTAATTTTAGGCCCATAGACAGTCCTGTTTTCAGGAAATGTAGGAAACGACCCAGTTGGAATTCCTCTGTAGGGACCTTCTTGGCCTCACACCACGCAACATATTTTCGCCCAATGCGGTGAAAATGTTTTGCGATTACATCCTTCCTGGCTTCGACCAGGGTAGGGATGACTTCATCTGGAATGCCCTTTCAGGATCCGGCGTTCAACTGCCATGACGTCAAACGCAGCCGCGGTAAGTCTTGGAACAGACAAGGCCCCTGCTGGAGCAGGTCCTCTCTTAAAGGTAGAGGCCACGGTTCTTCCGTGAGCATCTCTTGAAGTTCCGGGTACCAAGTCCTTCTTGACCCATCCGGAACCACGAGTATCGTTCTTACTCATCTCCTTCTTATGATTCTCAGTACTTTTGGTATGAGATGCATAGGAGGGAACACATACCCTGACTGGTACACCCACAGTGTTACCAGAGCGTCCACCGCTATTGCCTGAGGGTCCCTTGACCTGGCGCAATATCTGTCTAGTTTTTTGTTCAGGCGGGACGCCATCATGTCCACCTTTGGTTTTTCCCAACGGTTTACAATCATGTGGAAGACTTCCCGCTGAAGTCCCCGCTCTCCCGGGTGGAGGTTATGCCTGCTGAGGAAGTCTGCTTCCCAGTTTTCCACTCCCGGAATTAACACTGCTGAGAGTGTTATCACATGATTTTTCGCCCAGCGAAGAATCCTTGCAGTTTCTGCCATTTCCCTCCTGCTTCATGTGCCGCCCTGTCTGTTTACGTGGGCGACTGCCGTGATGTTGTCCCACTGGATCAATACCGGCTGACCTTGAAGCAGAGGTCTTGCTAAGCTTAGAGCCTTGTAAATTGCCCTTAGCTCCAGTATATTTATGTGGAGAGAAGTCTCCAGACTTGATCACACTCCCTGGAAATTTTTTCCTTGCGTGACTGCTCCCCAGCCACTCAGGCTGGCATCCGTGGTCACCAGGACCCAGTCCTGAATGTCGAATCTGCGGCCCTTTCATAGATGAGCACTCTGCAGCCACCGCAGAAGAAAACACCCTTGTCCTTGGAGACAGGGTTATCCGCTGATGCATCTGAAGATGCGATCCGGACCATTTTCCCAGCAGATTCCACTGAAAGGTTCTTGCGTGAAATCTACCGAATGGGATCGCTTTGTAAGAAACCACCATTTTTCACAGGACCCTTGTGTAAGTATGCACTGATACTTTTCCTGGTTTTAGGAGGTTCCTGACTAGCTCGGATAACTCCCTGGCCTTCTTCTCCGGGAGAAAACATCCTTTTCTGGACTGTGTCCAGAATCATTCCTAGGAACATTAGACGTGTCGTCGGAAAAGCTGCGATTTTGGAATATTTAGAAACCACTCGCGCTGTCGTAGAACTACTTGAGATAGTGCTACTCCGACCGCCAACTGTTCTCTGGACCTTGCCCTTATCAGGAAAGCGTCCATATTTCTTTTAGGAAGAATCATCATTTCGGCCATTACCATGGTAAAGACCCGGGGTGCCATGGACAATCCAAACGGCAGCGTCTGAACTGATAGTGACAGTTCTGTACCACGAACCTGAGATACCCTTGGTGAGAAGGGCAAAATTTGGACATGTAGGTAAGCGTCCCTGATATCCAGTGACACCATATCGTCCTGGTTCGCTATCACTGCTCTGAGTGACTCCATCTTGATTTGAACCCTTGTATGTAATTGTTCAAATCTTTTAGATCTCACCGAGCCGTTTGGCTTCAGTACCACAATATAGTGTGGAATAATACCCCTTCCCTTGTTGTAGGAGGGGTACTTTGATTATCACCTGCTGGGAATACAGCCTGTGAATTTTTTCCCAATACTGCCTCCCTGTCGGAGGGAGACGTTGGTAAAGCAGACTTCAGGAACTTGTGAGGGGAAGACGTCTCGAATTTCCAATGTACACCTGGGATACTACGTGTAGGATCCAGGAGTCCACTTGCGAGTGAGCCCACTGCGTGCTGAAACTCTTGAGATGACCCCCCACCGCACCTGAGTCCGCTTGTATGGCCCCAGCGTCATGCTGCGGACTTGGCAGAAGCTGTGGAGGACTTCTGTTCCTGGGAATGGGCTGCCTGCTGCAGTCTTCTTCCCTTTCCTCTAACCCTGGGCAGATATGACTGGCCTTTTGCCCGCCTGCCTTTATGGGTACGAAAGGACTGAGACTGAAAAGACTGTGTCCTTTTCTGCTGAGATGTGACTTGGGGTAACAAAAGTGGATTTTCCAGCTGTTGCCATGGCCACCAGGTCCGATGGACCGCCCCTTTATACGGCAATACTTCCATGTGCCGTCTGGAATCTGCATCACCTGACCACTGTCGTGTCTATAAACATCGTCTGGCAGATATGGACATCACATCTACTCTTGATGCCAGAATGCAAATATCCCTCTGCGCATCTCGCATATATAGAAATGCATCCTTAAAATGCTCTATAGTCAATAAAATATTGTTCCTGTCAAGGGTATTAATATTTTCAGTCAGGAAATCCGACCAAGCCCCCCCAGCGCTGCACATCCAGGCTGAGGCGATTGCTGGTCGTAGTATAACACCAGTATGTGTGTATATACTTTTTAGGATATTTTTCAGCTTCCTATCAGCTGGCTCCTTGAGGGCGGCCGTATCTGGAGACGGTAACGCCACTTGTTTTTATAAGCGTGTGAGCGCCTTATCCACCCTAAGGTGTGTTTCCCAACTCGCCCTCACTTCTGGCGGGAAAGGGTATACCTCCAATAATTTTCTATCGGAGGAAACCCACGTATCATCACACACTTTAATTTATCTGATTCAGGAAAAACTACAAGTAGATTATTCCCACCCTACATAATACCCTTATTTGTGGTACTTGTAGTATCAGAAATATGTAACACCTCCTTCATTGCCCTTAACATGTAACGTGTGGCCCTAAAGGAAAATACGTTTGTTTCTTCACTGTCGACACTGAAGTCAGTGTCCGTGTCTGTGTCGACCAACTGAGGTAAATGGGCGTTTTTACAAGCCCCTGACGGTGTCTGAGACGCCTGGACAGGTACTAATTTGTTTGCCGGCCGTCTCATGTCGTCAACCGACCTTGCATCGTGTTGACATTATCACGTAATTCCTAAATAAGCCATCCATTCCGGTGTCGACTCCCTAGAGAGTGACATCACCAATACAGGCAATATGCTCCGCCTCCTCACCAACATCGTCCTCCTACATGTCGACACACACGTACCGACACACAGCACACACACAGGGAATGCTCTGATAGAGGACAGGACCCCACTAGCCCTTTGGGGAGACAGAGGGAGAGTTTGCCAGCACACACCAAAAACGCTATAATTATACAGGGACAACCCCTTATACAAGTGTTTTCCCTTATAGCATTTTCACATATGTAATCATATCGCCAAAAAAGTGCCCCCCCCTCTCTGTTTTAACCCTGTTTCTGTAGTGCAGTGCAGGGGAGAGCCTGGGAGCCTTCCTCACAGCAGAGCTGAGCAGGAAAATGGCGCCGTGTGCTGAGGAGAATAGGCCCCGCCCCCTAAAACGGCGGGCTCTTCTCCCGGAGTTTGTGAGATCTGGCAGGGGTTAAATACATCCATATAGCCTCAAGGGCTATATGTGATGTATTTTAGCCATAAAAAAGGTATAATATATTGCTGCCCAGGGCGCCCCCCCCAGCGCCCTGCACCCTCAGTGACCGCTGGTATGAAGTGTGCTGACAACAATGGCGCACAGCTGCAGTGCTGTGCGCTACCTTATGAAGACTGAAAGTCTTCTGCCGCCTGTTTCTGGACCTCTGGACCTCTTCAACTTCGGCATCTGCGGGGGGGGTCGGCGGCACGGCTCCGGGACGAACCCCAGGGTGAGACCTGTGTTCCGACTCCCTCTGGAGCTAATGGTGTCCAGTAGCCTAAGAAGCAAATCCATCCTGCACGCAGGTGAGTTTACTTCTCTCCCCTAAGTCCCTCGTAGCAGTGAGCCTGTTGCCAGCAGGACTCACTGAAAATAAAAAACCTAACTTAAACTTTTATTCTAAGCAGCTCAGGAGAGCCACCTAGATTGCACCCTTCTCGGCCGGGCACAAGAATCTAACTGAGGCTTGGAGGAGGGTCATAGGGGGAGGAGCCAGTGCACACCACCTGATCCTAAAGCTTTTATTATTGTGCCCTGTCTCCTGCGGAGCCGCTAAACCCCATGGTCCTGACGGAGTCCCCAGCATCCACTTAGGACGTTAGAGAAAAAGATGTTTTGCACATCACAGAGGAACCCCCTGTCGCTGACAAGAGGGTACATATGTACAAGGGAAAGAAGCCTGAGGTAACCTTTCCCCCCTCACACGAGCTGAACGAGTTATGTGAAAAAGCTTGGGAATCTCCAGATAAAAGACTGCAGATTTCCAAAAGGATTCTTATGGCGTATCCTTTCCCATCAACGGATAGGTTACGATGGGAATCCTCCCCTAGGGTGGACAAAGCATTAACACGCTTATCCAAGAAGGTAGCCCTCCCGTCCCAGGATACGGCTACCCTCAAAGAGTGTGCTGACCGCAAACAGGAGATTACCCTGAAGTCCATTTATACACATTCAGGTACCTTACTCAGACCGGCAATTGCGTCGGCCTGGGTGTGTAGTGCTGTAGCGGCATGGACAAATACCTTATCTGAGGGGATGGATAGCCTAGACAAGGATACTATTTTATTGACCCTGGGGCATATAAGAGATGCTGTCCTATATATGTGTGTATGCAAACTACAGGTGGTGCTGCAGGGCCCACACCCTTTTACTTGTCTTGTAGAGCAGCTCTGAAGCTGTTACAGTGCCCAGCTGCTGCAAGAAATCAGCTTGAATGCTTCAGGGGCTTGGGCATGGCCAACATGAGCCCCACACCGAAGGAGGGTGGGGGTGTTGAATGCAAACTTGGGGTTATCCAAGCGCCGCAAAAGGCCGCCATGCCCTGCATGCCCCTTTTCTCTTTTCATATACAGATGAGGGTTCCAGCCAACTTTGGCCCACTGCTTGGATGACATCACCGTATGCAAATCCGTCTGCTGCAGACCTTCCCCCAGGAATGCTTGCAATAGTTGTTGCATATGGTTTAATGTCTGAGGGTGCTTCAGTATTAGGCAGCCTTCCGCCCTCCCATGTTCATCTGAAAAGATGTGGTCTCCCTGCAGTTGTTGTCCCCAGACGAGACAGACGAGAGTTCCCTTGTGCTTCCTCAGTTAAATCTCCTTAACTTGACGGGGGTGTGCCCGAGCAGCCACCCTCCCCAGCCCTATCCCAACACATACTTATCTTGCATATGAGATCTCTTGATCATGAAGATAGTTCTCACAGGTTGAGGTTCATCCTGGCCCCGCTCCCCGCTGGAGAGCGCTGATGGGGACAGCAGCGGGGCTTCAGCAGAAGGGTGAGTACGTGTGGCCAGAGACCTCCCTTCCCATGTGCAGGCCTGCAGAGTCTGCCGCGCAGGATGGGGCATGTGGCACTCTCCCTCCCAGGGGCTCTTCCAGATGTAGCTCCTCAGCAGTATTTTTCCCGGGCTGCGCGGCGCTCTCCCCGACTGGCATCCGCCCTGGAACACTGCCTTCCTCAACGCAACATCAGCAGGGGGCCCTGGCCTCATCACCATCCCAGGTCTTTCTCATGTATGTATCATGTATGTGTGTGTGATATATGTATGAATCATATATGTTTGTGATATATATATATATATGTATCTATCTATCTATCTATCTATCTATCTATCTATCTATCTATCTATCGTATGTGTGTGTATATATATGTATGTATGTATCTATCTATCTATCGTATGTGTGTGTATATATATGTATCTATCATGTATGTATATATGTATCTATCTTGTATGTATGTGTTCTATCTATCTATCGTGTGTGTGATATATGTATGTATCATGTATGTGTTATATGTATGTATCACACCTTCCTCTATACATATACATACATACATACATACACACACACACCTATATCTGTACGTACACTGACATACACACACCAACATCTATACATTAACACGCTGACCCCTAAACGTACACCAACGTACCCACACCTGCATCTATACCTACACATGCTGACACGTGGACGTACACCGGCTTACCCACATGTGAATCTATACATACATGTGCTGACACCTGGACATACACTGATGTACCCACACCTAACATCTATACATACACATGCTAACACCTGGACGTATACAGACGTACCCACATTTGCATCCATGCATATATAGATGTAGGTGTGTGTACGTCAGTGTACGTCCAGGTGTCAACGCGTGTATGTATAGATGCAGGTGTGGGTACGTCTGTGTATGTCCAGGTGTCAGAATGTGTATGTATAGATGCAGGTGTGGGAAGGTCAGTGTAGGTTCAGGTGTCAGCGCGTGTATGTATAGATGCAGGTGCTTGTATGTCCAGATGTCAGTGCATGTATGTATAGATGCAAGTGTGGGTACGTCGGTGTATGTCCATTTGTCAGCGCGTGTATATATAGATGCAGGTGCTTGTATGTTGGTGTATGTCCAGGTGTCAGCATGTGTATGTATAGATGCAGGTGTGGGAATGTTGGTGTATGTCCAGGTGTCAGGGCGTGTATGTATGGATATTAGGTGTGGGTACATCAGTGTATGTCCAGGTGTTAGCGCATGTATGTATAGATGTATATATACACATACGATAGATAGATAGATAGATAGATATTATAAGGGCACGGTCGTGCCCTTATATTAAGGCTGAATCGAACAAACGGAATTCTCCCATAGGGAACTTCTGAGATGGGGGCATGGTGTTTGAGGGGCTACACCTCAAAACTGATTGGACGTACTGAGCTGAAATTTGGCATGGGCGTGTAGAATCGTCACCCGGTGCTGCATGCCAAATTTCAGGGCAAAATAATAAAAAATGAGGAATTGGGAGTAACCTAAAGTTCCAACTGTCAGTTTTTTTCTGTGACTTCCTTTGTGGCTTTTTGACACCGTTTTCCTATAGAGTGAATTAGATATTTTTTGGGAAGGCATAACTCCGGATAGAGGACGAATTAAGACTTGGGGTTTGTTTTACTAGATAGAGTATGCCCCAGTGTAGTGCCTTTTGGGGTTGTGGTTTTTCAGAAAGTTATAGGGTTTTTTTAATTAAGAGAAATATGCCCCATTATAGAGATAGGGCTTTTCAATTTGTTGCGGCTGCGCAGTGGCCGCCAGGAGAGCGAGAGTGAGTGAGGGAAGGGGTCTCGTGCAGGCTGAGGTTATAAAAAATAAGAATTTACTTACCGATAATTCTATTTCTCGTAGTCCGTAGTGGATGCTGGGAACTCCGTAAGGACCATGGGGAATAGCGGCTCCGCAGGAGACAGGGCACATCTAAAGAAAGCTTTAGGATCACCTGGTGTGCACTGGCTCCTCCACCTATGACCCTCCTCCAAGCCTCAGTTAGGATACTGTGCCCGGACGAGCGTACACAATAAGGAAGGATTTTGAATCCCGGGTAAGACTCATACCAGCCACACCAATCACACTGTACAACTTGTGATCTGAACCCAGTTAACAGCATGATAATAGAGAAGCCTCTATAAAAGATGGCTCACTACAACAATAACCCGAATTTTTTTTGGTAACAATAATTATGTACCAGTATTGCAGACAATCCGCACTTGGGATGGGCGCCCAGCATCCACTACGGACTACGAGAAATAGAATTATCGGTAAGTAAATTCTTATTTTCTCTGACGTCCTAGTGGATGCTGGGAACTCCGTAAGGACCATGGGGATTATACCAAAGCTCCCAAACGGGCGGGAGAGTGCGGATGACTCTGCAGCACCGAATGAGAGAACTCCAGGTCCTCCTCAGCCAGGGTATCAAATTTGTAGAATTTTACAAACGTATTTGCTCCTGACCAAGTAACTGCTCGGCAAAGTTGTAAAGCCGAGACCCCTCGGGCAGCTGCCCAAGATGAGCCCACCTTCCTTGTGGAGTGGGCATTTTAAGATTTTTGGCTGTGGCAGGCCTGCCACAGAATGTGCAAGCTGAATTGTACTACAAATCCAACAAGCAATCGTCTGCTTAGAAGCAGGAGCACCCAGTTTGTTGGGTGCATACAGGATAAACAGCGAGTCAGATTTTCTGACTCCAGCCGTCCTGGAAACATATATTTTCAGGGCCCTGACCACGTCAAGCAACTTGGAATCCTCCAAGTCCTTAGTAGCCGCAGGTACCACAATAGGTTGCTTCATGTGAAATGCAGAAACCACCTTAGGTAGAAATTGAGGACAAGTCCTCAATTCTGCCCTGTCAGAATGAAATATTAAATAAGGGCTTTTATATGATAATGCCGCCAATTCTGACACACGCCTGGCTGAAGCCAGGGCTAACAGCATCGTCACCTTCCATGTGAGATATTTTAAGTCCACAGTGGTGAGTGGTTCAAACCAATGTGACTTTAGGAAACTCAACACAACATTGAGATCCCAAGGTGCCACTGGAGGCACAAAAGGAGGCTGTATATGCAGTACCCCTTTTACAAATGTCTGAACTTCAGGCTCTGAAGCCAGTTCCTTTTGGAAGAAAATCGACAGGGCCGAAATTTGAACCTTAATGGACCCTAATTTTAGGCCCATAGACAGTCCTGTTTGCAGGAAATGGAGGAAACGACCCAGTTGAAATTCCTCTGTAGGGGCCTTCTTGGCCTCCCACCACGCAACATATTTTCGCCAAATGCGGTGATAATGTTTTGCGGTTACGTCCTTCCTGGCCTTGACCAGGGTAGGGATGACTTCATCTGGAATGCCTTTTTCCTTCAGGATCCGGCGTTCAACCGCCAAGCCGTCAAACGCAGCCGCGGTAAGTCTTGGAACAGACAAGGCCCCTGTTGGAGCAGCTCCTTTCTTAGAGGTAGAGGCCACGGTTCGTCCGTGAGCATCTCTTGAAGTTCCGGATACCAAGTCCTTCTTGGCCAATCCGGAACCACGAGTATAGTTCTTACTCCTCTCCTTCTTATGATTCTCAGTACTTTTGGTATGAGAGGCAGAGGAGGGAACACATACACTGACTGGTACACCCACGGTGTTACCAGAGCGTCCACCGCTATTGCCTGAGGGTCCCCTGACCTGGCGCAATATCTGTCTAGTTTTTTGTTTAGACGGGACGCCATTATGTCCACCTTTGGTTTTTTCCAACGGTTTACAATCAGGTGGAAGACTTCTGGGTGAAGTCCCCACTCTCCCGGGTGAAGATCGTGTCTGCTGAGGAAGTCTGCTTCCCAGTTGTCCACTCCTGGAATGAACACTGCTGACAGTGCTATCACATGATTTTCCGCCCAGCGAAGAATCCTTGCAGCTTCTGCCATTGCCCCCCTGCTTCCCGTGCCGCCCTGTCTGTTTACGTGGGCGACTGACGTGATGTTGTCCGATTGGATCAATACCGCCTGACCCTGAAGCAGGGGTTTCGCTTGACTTAGGGCATTGTAAATGGCCCTTAGTTCCAGAATGTTTATATGAAGAGATGTCTCCAGGCTTGACCATAAGCCCTGGAAATTCCTTCCCTGTGTGACTGCTCCCCAGCCTCGCAGGCTGGCATCCGTGGCCACCAGGACCCAGTCCCGAATGCCGAATCTGCGGCCCTCTAGAAGATGAGCACTCTGCAACCACCACAGGAGGGATACCCTTGTCCCCGGTGACAGGGTTATCCGCTGAAGCATCTGAAGATGCGACCCGGACCATTTGTCCAGTAGGTTCCACTGGAAAGTCTTGCGTGGAATCTGCCGAATGGGATTGCTTCGTAGGAAGCCACCATTTTTACCCAGAACCCTTGTGCATTGATGCACTGAGACTTGGTTCGGTTTTAGGAGGTTCCTGACTAGCTCGGATAACTCCCTGGCTTTCTCCTCCGGGAGAAACACCTTCTTTCTGGACTGTGTCCAGGATCATCCCTAGGAACAGAAGACAAGTCGTCGGAACCAGCTGCGATTTTGGAATATTGAGAATCCAATCGTGCTGCCGCAACACTACCTGATATAGTGCTACACCGATCTCCAACTGTTCCCTGGATCTTACCCTTATCAGGGAATCGTCCAAGTAACGGATAACTAAAATTCCCTTCCTTCGAAGGAATATCATCATTACGGTCATTACTTCAGTAAAGACCCGGGGTGCCGTGGACCATCCCTACGGCAGCGTCCGAACTGATAGTGACAGTTCTGTACCATAACCTGAAATACCCTTGGTGAGAAGGGTAAATTTTGACATGAAGGTAAGCATCCTTGATGTCCCGAGACATCATGTAGTCCCCTTCTTCCAGGTTTGCAATCACTGCTCTGAGTGACTCAATTTTGAATTTGATCCTCTGTATGCAAGTGTTCAAAGATTTTAGATTTTAGATTTTAAAATCGGTCTCACCGAGCCGTCTGGCTTCGGTACCACAATAGTGTGGAATAATACCCCGTTCCCTGTTGCAGGAGGGGTACCTTGATTATCACCTGCTGGGAATACAGCTTGTGAATGGTTTCCAAAACTGCCTCCCTGTCAGCGGGAGACGTCGGTAAAATAGACCTTTGGAAACGGCGAGGGGGATACGTCTCGAATTCCAATTTGTACCCCTGAAATATTACCTGAAGGATCCAGGGGTCTACTTGCGAGTGAGCCCACTGCGCACTGAAATTCATTGAGAACGGGACCCCACCGTGCCTGAACTTGTAAAGCCCTAGCGTCATACTGAGGGCTTGGCAGAGGCGGAAAAGAGTTTCTGTTCCTTGGAACTGGCTGATCTCTGCAGCCATTTTCCTCTCCCTCTGTCACGAGCAGAAAAGAGGAACCCTTTTGTCCGCTTGCCAACCAGGCCTGCGCCTGATAATACGGCGTCTTATTTTTAGAGGCGACCTGGGGTACATCCCCTCTTTTAAGGCAATACTTCCAAATGCCGTTTGGAATCCGCATCACCTGACCACTTTACTGGTATAATTGGACAACGCACTTATACTTGATGCCAGTCGGCAAATATTCCGCTGTGCATCATGCATATATAGAAATGCATCTTTTAATTGCTCTATAGGCAATAATATACTGTCCTTATCTAGGATATCATATTTCCAGTCAGGGAATCCGACCACGCCAACCCAGCACTGCACATCCAGGCTGAGGCGATTGCTGGTCGCAGTATAACACCAGTATGTGTGTAAATACATTTTAGGATACCCTCCTGCTTTCTATCAGCAGGATCCTTAAGGGCGGCCATCTCAAGAGAGGGTAGAGCCCTTGTTCTTACAAGCGTGTGAGCGCCTTATCCCCCCTAGGGGGTGTTTCCCAACGCACCCTAACCTCTGGTGGGAAAAGGTATACTGCCAATAACTTTTTAGAAATTATCAATTGTTATCGGGGGGAAACCCACGCATTTTATTTCTCAGATTCAGGAAAACTACAGGAAGTTTTTCCTCACCAACATAATACCCCTTTTTTTTTTGGTGGTATTCATTAGAGATGAGCGGGTTCGGTTCCTCGGAATCCGAACCCGCCCGAACTTCATGTTTTTTTTCACGGGTCCGAGCGACTCGGATCTTCCCGCCTTGCTCGGTTAACCCGAGCGCGCCCGAACGTCATCATGACGCTGTCGGATTCTCGCGAGGCTCGGATTCTATCGCGAGACTCGGATTCTATATAAGGAGCCGCGCGTCGCCGCCATTTTCACTCGTGCATTGAGATTGATAGGGAGAGGACGTGTCTGGCGTCCTCTCCATTAGAATAGAGATAGATTAGATAGAGAGAGAGAGAGATTGTGCAGAGTCGCAGACAGTTAGTTTACCACAGTCAGTGACCAGTGCAGTTGCTAGTTAACTTTTATTTAATATAATATATCCGTTCACTTCTCTCTGCTATATCCGTTCTCTGCCTGAAAAAAAAAACGATACACAGCACAGTCAGTCACACAGTGTGACTCAGTCTGTGTGCACTCAGCTCAGCCCAGTGCGCTGCACAGTCATCAATGTATAAATTAAAAGCTTATAATTAATTGTGGGGGAGACTGGGGAGCACTGCAGGTTGTTAGCAGGAGCCAGGAGTACAATTATATTAATTAACAGTGCACACTTTTGCTGCAGGAGTGGTGACCAGTGCCTGACCACCAGTATAGTATTGTTGTATACTACTAATATCTCTTTAAATATCAACCAGTCTATATTAGCAGCAGACACAGTACAGTGCGGTAGTTCACGGCTGTGGCTACCTCTGTGTCGGCACACGGCAGGCAGTCCGTCCGACCAGAATTGTATTATTTATTATTATATACCTACCACCTAACCGTGGTTTTTTTTTCATTCTTTATACCGTCATAGTGTCATCCTAATTGTTACGAGTATACTACTATCTCTTTATCAACCAGTGTACAGTGCGGTAGTTCACGGCTGTGGCTACCTCTGTGTCGGCACACGGCAGGCAGTCCGTCCGACCAGAATTGTATTATTTATTATTATATACCTACCACCTAACCGTGGTTTTTTTTTCATTCTTTATACCGTCATAGTGTCATCCTAATTGTTACGAGTATACTACTATCTCTTTATCAACCAGTGTACAGTGCGGTAGTTCACGGCTGTGGCTACCTCTGTGTCGGCACACGGCAGGCAGTCCGTCCGACCAGAATTGTATTATTTATTATTATATACCTACCACCTAACCGTGGTTTTTTTTTCATTCTTTATACCGTCATAGTGTCATCCTAATTGTTACGAGTATACTACTATCTCTTTATCAACCAGTGTACAGTGCGGTAGTTCACGGCTGTGGCTACCTCTGTGTCGGCACACGGCAGGCAGTCCGTCCGACCAGAATTGTATTATTTATTATTATATACCTACCACCTAACCGTGGTTTTTTTTTCATTCTTTATACCGTCATAGTGTCATCCTAATTGTTACGAGTATACTACTATCTCTTTATCAACCAGTGTACAGTGCGGTAGTTCACGGCTGTGGCTACCTCTGTGTCGGCACACGGCAGGCAGTCCGTCCGACCAGAATTGTATTATTTATTATTATATACCTACCACCTAACCGTGGTTTTTTTTTCATTCTTTATACCGTCATAGTGTCATCCTAATTGTTACGAGTATACTACTATCTCTTTATCAACCAGTGTACAGTGCGGTAGTTCACGGCTGTGGCTACCTCTGTGTCGGCACACGGCAGGCAGTCCGTCCGACCAGAATTGTATTATTTATTATTATATACCTACCACCTAACCGTGGTTTTTTTTTTCATTCTTTATACCGTCATAGTGTCATCCTAATTGTTACGAGTATACTACTATCTCTTTATCAACCAGTGTACAGTGCGGTAGTTCACGGCTGTGGCTACCTCTGTGTCGGCACACGGCAGGCAGTCCGTCCGACCAGAATTGTATTATTTATTATTATATACCTACCACCTAACCGTGGTTTTTTTTTCATTCTTTATACCGTCATAGTGTCATCCTAATTGTTACGAGTATACTACTATCTCTTTATCAACCAGTGTACAGTGCGGTAGTTCACGGCTGTGGCTACCTCTGTGTCGGCACACGGCAGGCAGTCCGTCCGACCAGAATTGTATTATTTATTATTATATACCTACCACCTAACCGTGGTTTTTTTTTCATTCTTTATACCGTCATAGTGTCATCCTAATTGTTACGAGTATACTACTATCTCTTTATCAACCAGTGTACAGTGCGGTAGTTCACGGCTGTGGCTACCTCTGTGTCGGCACACGGCAGGCAGTCCGTCCGACCAGAATTGTATTATTTATTATTATATACCTACCACCTAACCGTGGTTTTTTTTTTCATTCTTTATACCGTCATAGTGTCATCCTAATTGTTACGAGTATACTACTATCTCTTTATCAACCAGTGTACAGTGCGGTAGTTCACGGCTGTGGCTACCTCTGTGTCGGCACACGGCAGGCAGTCCGTCCGACCAGAATTGTATTATTTATTATTATATACCTACCACCTAACCGTGGTTTTTTTTTCATTCTTTATACCGTCATAGTGTCATCCTAATTGTTACGAGTATACTACTATCTCTTTATCAACCAGTGTACAGTGCGGTAGTTCACGGCTGTGGCTACCTCTGTGTCGGCACACGGCAGGCAGTCCGTCCGACCAGAATTGTATTATTTATTATTATATACCTACCACCTAACCGTGGTTTTTTTTTTCATTCTTTATACCGTCATAGTGTCATCCTAATTGTTACGAGTATACTACTATCTCTTTATCAACCAGTGTACAGTGCGGTAGTTCACGGCTGTGGCTACCTCTGTGTCGGCACACGGCAGGCAGTCCGTCCGACCAGAATTGTATTATTTATTATTATATACCTACCACCTAACCGTGGTTTTTTTTTCATTCTTTATACCGTCATAGTGTCATCCTAATTGTTACGAGTATACTACTATCTCTTTATCAACCAGTGTACAGTGCGGTAGTTCACGGCTGTGGCTACCTCTGTGTCGGCAGTCGGCAGGCAGTCCGTCCATCCATAATTGTATTATTATTATAATATATACCACCTAATCGTGGTTTTTTTATACCACCTAACCGTGGCAGTCCGTCCATAATTGTATACTAGTATCCAATCCATCCATCTCCATTGTTTACCTGAGGTGCGTTTTAGTTCTGCCTATAAAATATGGAGAACAAAAAAGTTGAGGTTCCAAAATTAGGGAAAGATCAAGATCCACTTCCACCTCGTGCTGAAGCTGCTGCCACTAGTCATGGCCGAGACGATGAAATGCCAGCAACGTCGTCTGCCAAGGCCGATGCCCAATGTCATAGTACAGAGCATGTCAAATCCAAAACACCAAATATCAGAAAAAAAAGGACTCCAAAACCTAAAATAAAATTGTCGGAGGAGAAGCGTAAACTTGCCAATATGCCATTTACCACACGGAGTGGCAAGGAACGGCTGAGGCCCTGGCCTATGTTCATGGCTAGTGGTTCAGCTTCACATGAGGATGGAAGCACTCAGCCTCTCGCTAGAAAACTGAAAAGACTCAAGCTGGCAAAAGCACCGCAAAGAACTGTGCGTTCTTTGAAATCCCAAATCCACAAGGAGAGTCCAATTGTGTCGTTTGCGATGCCTGACCTTCCCAACACTGGACGTGAAGAGCATGCGCCTTCCACTATTTGCATGCCCCCTGCAAGTGCTGGAAGGAGCACCCGCAGTCCAGTTCCTGATAGTCAGATTGAAGATGTCAGTGTTGAAGTACACCAGGATGAGGAGGATATGGGTGTTGCTGGCGCTGGGGAGGAAATTGACCAGGAGGATTCTGATGGTGAGGTGGTTTGTTTAAGTCAGGCACCCGGGGAGACACCTGTTGTCCGTGGGAGGAATATGGCCGTTGACATGCCAGGTGAAAATACCAAAAAAATCAGCTCTTCGGTGTGGAGGTATTTCACCACAAATGCGGACAACAGGTGTCAAGCCGTGTGTTCCCTTTGTCAAGCTGTAATAAGTAGGGGTAAGGACGTTAACCACCTCGGAACATCCTCCCTTATACGTCACCTGCAGCGCATTCATAATAAGTCAGTGACAAGTTCAAAAACTTTGGGTGACAGCGGAAGCAGTCCACTGACCAGTAAATCCCTTCCTCTTGTAACCAAGCTCACGCAAACCACCCCACCAACTCCCTCAGTGTCAATTTCCTCCTTCCCCAGGAATGCCAATAGTCCTGCAGGCCATGTCACTGGCAAGTCTGACGAGTCCTCTCCTGCCTGGGATTCCTCCGATGCATCCTTGCGTGTAACGCCTACTGCTGCTGGCGCTGCTGTTGTTGCCGCTGGGAGTCGATGGTCATCCCAGAGGGGAAGTCGTAAGCCCACTTGTACTACTTCCAGTAAGCAATTGACTGTTCAACAGTCCTTTGCGAGGAAGATGAAATATCACAGCAGTCATCCTACTGCAAAGCGGATAACTGAGGCCTTGGCATCCTGGGTGGTGAGAAACGTGGTTCCGGTATCCATCATTACTGCAGAGCCAACCAGAGACTTGTTGGAGGTACTGTGTCCCCGGTACCAAATACCATCTAGGTTCCATTTCTCTAGGCAGGCGATACCGAAAATGTACACAGACCTCAGAAAAAGAGTCACCAGTGTCCTAAAAAATGCAGCTGTACCCAATGTCCACTTAACCACGGACATGTGGACAAGTGGAGCAGGGCAGGGTCAGGACTATATGACTGTGACAGCCCACTGGGTAGATGTATGGACTCCCGCCGCAAGAACAGCAGCGGCGGCACCAGTAGCAGCATCTCGCAAACGCCAACTCTTTCCTAGGCAGGCTACGCTTTGTATCACCGCTTTCCAGAATACGCACACAGCTGAAAACCTCTTACGGCAACTGAGGAAGATCATCGCGGAATGGCTTACCCCAATTGGACTCTCCTGTGGATTTGTGGCATCGGACAACGCCAGCAATATTGTGTGTGCATTAAATCTGGGCCAATTCCAGCACGTCCCATGTTTTGCACATACCTTGAATTTGGTGGTGCAGAATTTTTTAAAAAACGACAGGGGCGTGCAAGAGATGCTGTCGGTGGCCAGAAGAATTGCGGGACACTTTCGGCGTACAGGCACCACGTACAGAAAACTGGAGCACCACCAAAAACTACTGAACCTGCCCTGCCATCATCTGAAGCAAGAAGTGGTAACGAGGTGGAATTCAACCCTCTATATGCTTCAGAGGTTGGAGGAGCAGCAAAAGGCCATTCAAGCCTATACAATTGAGCACGATATAGTAGGTGGAATGCACCTGTCTCAAGTGCAGTGGAGAATGATTTCAACGTTGTGCAAGGTTCTGATGCCCTTTGAACTTGCCACACGTGAAGTCAGTTCAGACACTGCCAGCCTGAGTCAGGTCATTCCCCTCATCAGGCTTTTGCAGAAGAAGCTGGAGGCATTGAAGGAGGAGCTAACACGGAGCGATTCCGCTAGGCATGTGGGACTTGTGGATGCAGCCCTTAATTCGCTTAACAAGGATTCACGGGTGGTCAATCTGTTGAAATCAGAGCACTACATTTTGGCCACCGTGCTCGATCCTAGATTTAAAGCCTACCTTGGATCTCTCTTTCCGGCAGACACAGGTCTGCTGGGGTTGAAAGACCTGCTGGTGACAAAATTGTCAAGTCAAGCGGAACGCGACCTGTCAACATCTCCTCCTTCACATTCTCCCGCAACTGGGGGTGCGAGGAAAAGGCTCAGAATTCCGAGCCCACCCGCTGGCGGTGATGCAGGGCAGTCTGGAGCGACTGCTGATGCTGACATCTGGTCCGGACTGAAGGACCTGACAACGATTACGGACATGTCGTCTACTGTCACTGCATATGATTCTCTCAACATTGATAGAATGGTGGAGGATTATATGAGTGACCGCATCCAAGTAGGCACGTCACACAGTCCGTACTTATACTGGCAGGAAAAAGAGGCAATTTGGAGGCCCTTGCACAAACTGGCTTTATTCTACCTAAGTTGCCCTCCCACAAGTGTGTACTCCGAAAGAGTGTTTAGTGCCGCCGCTCACCTTGTCAGCAATCGGCGTACGAGGTTACATCCAGAAAATGTGGAGAAGATGATGTTCATTAAAATGAATTATAATCAATTCCTCCGCGGAGACATTGACCAGCAGCAATTGCCTCCACAAAGTACACAGGGAGCTGAGATGGTGGATTCCAGTGGGGACGAATTGATAATCTGTGAGGAGGGGGATGTACACGGTGATATATCGGAGGGTGAAGATGAGGTGGACATCTTGCCTCTGTAGAGCCAGTTTGTGCAAGGAGAGATTAATTGCTTCTTTTTTGGGGGGGGTCCAAACCAACCCGTCATATCAGTCACAGTCGTGTGGCAGACCCTGTCACTGAAATGATGGGTTGGTTAAAGTGTGCATGTCCTGTTTTGTTTATACAACATAAGGGTGGGTGGGAGGGCCCAAGGATAATTCCATCTTGCACCTCTTTTTTCTTTTCTTTTTCTTTGCATCATGTGCTGATTGGGGTGGGTTTTTTGGAAGGGACACCCTGCGTGACACTGCAGTGCCACTCCTAGATGGGCCCGGTGTTTGTGTCGGCCACTAGGGTCGCTAATCTTACTCACACAGCTACCTCATTGCGCCTCTTTTTTTCTTTGCGTCATGTGCATTTTGGGGAGGGTTTTTTGGAAGGGACATCCTGCGTGACACTGCAGTGCCACTCCTAGATGTGCCCGGTGTTTGTGTCGGCCACTAGGGTCGCTAATCTTACTCACACAGTCAGCTACCTCATTGCGCCTCTTTTTTTCTTTGCGTCATGTGCTGTTTGGGGAGGGTTTTTTGGAAGGGACATCCTGCGTGACACTGCAGTGCCACTCCTAGATGGGCCCGGTGTTTGTGTCGGCCACTAGGGTCGCTTATCTTACTCACACAGCGACCTCGGTGCAAATTTTAGGACTAAAAATAATATTGTGAGGTGTGAGGTATTCAGAATAGACTGAAAATGAGTGTAAATTATGGTTTTTGAGGTTAATAATACTTTGGGATCAAAATGACCCCCAAATTCTATGATTTAAGCTGTTTTTTAGTGTTTTTTGAAAAAAACACCCGAATCCAAAACACACCCGAATCCGACAAAAAAAATTCGGTGAGGTTTTGCCAAAACGCGTTCGAACCCAAAACACGGCCGCGGAACCGAACCCAAAACCAAAACACAAAACCCGAAAAATTTCAGGCGCTCATCTCTAGTATTCATATTATCAGAAAAGTGTAAACTTTTTTCATTGCCTCAATCATGCAATGTGTGGCCCTATTTGGAAATCACGGTTGTCTCTTCACCGTCGACACAGGAGTCAGTATCCGTGTCGGCGTCTGTATCTGAGGTAACGGGCGCTTTAGAGCCCCTATATGAGACGTCTGGACATGCACAAGCTGAGTAGCCGGCTGTCTCATGTCAACCACTGTCTTTTATACAAAGCTGACACTGTCACGCAATTTCCACAGTACATCCACTCAGGTGTCGACCCCCCAGGGGGTGACAACACTATTACAGACACTCTACTCCGTCTCCTCATCATTTTTCTCCTCATACATGTCGACACAAACGTACCGACACACAGCACACACACAGGGAATGCTCTGATAGAGGACAGGACCCCACTAGCCCTTTGGGGAGACAGAGGGAGAGTTTGCCAGCACACACCAGAGCGCTATATATATACAGGGATAACCTTATATAAGTGTTTTTCCCTTTTTAGCTGCTGTATTGTTTATACTGCGCCTAATTTGTGCCCCCCTCTCTTTTTTAACCCCTTTCTGTAGTGTAGTGACTGCAGGGGAGAGCCAGGGAGCTTCCCTCCAACTGAGCTGTGAGGGAAAATGGCGCCAGTGTGCTGAGGAGATAGGCTCCGCCCCTTTCTCGGCGTCCTTATCATCCGTTTTCTTGTATGTTTTGGCAGGGGTTAAATGCATCCATATAGCCCAGGAGTTATATGTGATGCATTTATTTTAGCCATAAAAGGTTTTCTAACGATTTATTGCGTCTCAGGGCGCTGCCCCCCCAGCGCCCTGCACCCTCAGTGACCGGAGTGTGAAGTGTGCTGAGAGCAATGGCGCACAGCTGCGGTGCTGTGCGCCTACCTTTATCTGAAGACAGGAAAGTCTTCTGCCGCCGATTTTTCCGGACCTCTTCGCTCTTCTGGCTCTGTAAGGGGGCCGGCGGCGCGGCTCCGGTGACCCATCCAGGCTGAACCTGTGATCGTCCCTCTGGAGCTAATGTCCAGTAGCCTAAGAAGCCCAATCCACTCTGCACGCAGGTGAGTTCGCTTCTTCTCCCCTTAGTCCCTCGATGCAGTGAGCCTGTTGCCAGCAGGTCTCACTGAAAATAATAAACCTAAACTAAAACTTTCACAAAGAGCTCAGGAGAGCCCCTAGTGTGCACCCTTCTCGTCGGGCACAGAAATCTAACTGAGGCTTGGAGGAGGGTCATAGGGGGAGGAGCCAGTGCACACCAGGTGATCCTAAAGCTTTCTTTAGATGTGCCCTGTCTCCTGCGGAGCCGCTATTCCCCATGGTCCTTACGGAGTTCCCAGCATCCACTAGGACGTCAGAGAAATAAGATTTTACTTACCGATAAATCTATTTCTCGTAGTCCGTAGTGGATGCTGGGGACTTCGTCAGGACCATGGGGATTAGCGGCTCCGCAGGAGACAGGGCACAAAACTAAAGCTTTAGGATCAGGTGGTGTGTACTGGCTCCTCCCCCTATGACCCTCCTCCAAGCCTCAGTAAGGATACTGTGCCCGGACGAGCGTACACAATAAGGAAGGATATTGAATCCCGGGTAAGACTCATACCAGCCACACCAATCACACCGTATAACTTGTGATCTAAACCCAGTTAACAGTATGACAAACGTAGGAGCCTCTGAACAGACGGCTCACAACAATAACAACCCGATTTTTTTGTAACAATAACTATGTACAAGTATTGCAGACAATCCGCACTTGGGATGGGCGCCCAGCATCCACTACGGACTACGAGAAATAGATTTATCGGTAAGTAAAATCTTATTTTCTCTGACGTCCTAAGTGGATGCTGGGGACTCCGTCAGGACCATGGGGATTATACCAAAGCTCCCAAACGGGCGGGAGAGTGCGGATGACTCTGCAGCACCGAGTGAGAGAACTCCAGGTCCTCCTCAGCCAGGGTGTGCCCCTGACCAAGTAGCAGCTCGGCAAAGTTGTAAAGCCGAGACCCCTCGGGCAGTCGCCCAAGATGAGCCCCCTTCCTTGTGGAATGGGCATTTATATATTTTGGCTGTGGCAATCCTGCCACAGAATGTGCAAGCTGAATTGTACTACACATTCAACTAGCAATCTTCTGCTTAGAAGCAAGAGCACCCAGTTTTTTGGGTGCATACAGGATAACAGCAAGTCAGTTTTCCTGACTCCAGCCGTCCTGGAAATCTATATTTTCAGGGCCCTGACAACATCTAGCAACTTGGAGTCCTCCAAGTCTCTAGTAGCCGCAGGTACCACAATAAGCTGGTTCAGATGAAACGCTGACACCAACTTAGGGAGAAACTGGGGACGAGTCCGCAGTAGAGATGAGCGGGTTCGGTTTCTTTGAATCCGAACCCGCACGAACTTCACTTTTTTTTTCACGGGTCCGAGCGACTCGGATCTTCCCGCCTTGCTCGGTTAACCCGAGCGCGCCCGAACGTCATCATGACGCTGTCGGATTCTCGCGAGACTCGGATTCTATATAAGGAGCCGCGCGTCGCCGCCATTTTCACACGTGCATTGAGATTGATAGGGAGAGGACGTGGCTGGCGTCCTCTCCATTAGAATAGATTAGAAGAGAGAGAGAGAGAGAGAGATTGTGCAGACAGAGTTTACCACAGTGACCAGTGCAGTTGTTGTTAAGTTAACTTTTATTTAATATATCCGTTCTCTGCTATATCCGTTCTCTGCCTGAAAAAAACGATACACAGCAGTCACACAGTGTGACTCAGTCTGTGTGCACTCAGCTCAGCCCAGTGTGCTGCACATCAATGTATAAAAGCTTATAATAATTGTGGGGGAGACTGGGGAGCACTGCAGGTTGTTATAGCAGGAGCCAGGAGTACATAATATTATATTAATTTAAAATTAAACAGTGCACACTTTTGCTGCAGGAGTGCCACTGCCAGTGTGACTAGTGGTGACCAGTGCCTGACCACCAGTATAGTAGTATATTGTTGTATACTATCTCTTTATCAACCAGTCTATATTAGCAGCAGACACAGTACAGTGCGGTAGTTCACGGCTGTGGCTACCTCTGTGTCGGCAGTCGGCACTCGGCAGGCAGTCCGTCCATCCATAATTGTATAATTATATACCACCTAACCGTGGTATTTTTTTTTCTTTCTTTATACCGTCGTCATAGTCATACTAGTTGTTACGAGTATACTACTATCTCTTTATCAACCAGTGTACAGTGCGGTAGTTCACGGCTGTGGCTACCTTTGTGTCGGCAGTCGGCAGGCAGTCCGTCCATCCATAATTGTATTATAATATATACCACCTAACCGTGTTTTTTTTTTTCATTCTTTATACCGTCATAGTGTCATACTAGTTGTTACGAGTATACTACTATCTCTTTATCAACCAGTGTACAGTGCAGTAGTTCACGGCTGTGGCTACCTCTGTGTCGGCAGTCGGCAGGCAGTCCGTCCATCCATAATTGTATTATAATATATACCACCTAACCGTGGTTTTTTTTTCATTCTTTATACCGTCATAGTCAGTCATACTAGTTGTTACGAGTATACTACTATCTCTTTATCAACCAGTGTACAGTGCGGTAGTTCACGGCTGTGGCTACCTCTGTGTCGGCACTCGGCAGGCAGTCCGTCCATCCATAATTGTATTATGATATATACCACCTAACCGTGGTTTTTTTTTCATTCTTTATACCGTCATAGTGTCATACTAGTTGTTACGAGTATACTACTATCTCTTTATCAACCAGTGTACAGTGCGGTAGTTCACGGCTGTGGCTACCTCTGTGTCGGCAGTCGGCAGGCAGTCCGTCCATCCATAATTGTATAATATATACCACCTAACCGTGGTTTTTTTTTCATTCTTTATACCGTCATAGTGTCATACTAGTTGTTACGAGTATACTACTATCTCTTTATCAACCAGTGTACAGTGCGGTAGTTCACGGCTGTGGCTACCTCTGTGTCGGAACTCGGCAGGCAGTCCGTCCATCCATAATTGTATTATTATAATATATACCACCTAACCGTGGTTTTTTTTTCATTCTTTATACCGTCATAGTGTCATACTAGTTGTTACGAGTATACTACTATCTCTTTATCAACCAGTGTACAGTGCGGTAGTTCACGGCTGTGGCTACCTCTGTGTCGGCAGTCGGCAGGCAGTCCGTCCATCCATAATTGTATTATTATAATATATACCACCTAACCGTGGTTTTTTTTTCATTCTTTATACCGTCATAGTGTCATACTAGTTGTTACGAGTATACTACTATCTCTTTATCAACCAGTGTACAGTGCGGTAGTTCACGGCTGTGGCTACCTCTGTGTCGGCAGTCGGCAGGCAGTCCGTCCATCCATAATTGTATTATAATATATACCACCTAACCGTGGTTTTTTTTTCATTCTTTATACCGTCATAGTCAGTCATACTAGTTGTTACGAGTATACTACTATCTCTTTATCAACCAGTGTACAGTGCGGTAGTTCACGGCTGTGGCTACCTCTGTGTCGGCACTCGGCAGGCAGTCCGTCCATCCATAATTGTATTATAATATATACCACCTAACCGTGGTTTTTTTTTCATTCTTTATACCGTCATAGTGTCATACTAGTTGTTACGAGTATACTACTATCTCTTTATCAACCAGTGTACAGTGCGGTAGTTCATGGCTGTGGCTACCTCTGTGTCGGCAGTCGGCAGGCAGTCCGTCCATCCATAATTGTATTATAATATATACCACCTAACCGTGGTTTTTTTTTCATTCTTTATACCGTCATAGTCAGTCATACTAGTTGTTACGAGTATACTACTATCTCTTTATCAACCAGTGTACAGTGCGGTAGTTCACGGCTGTGGCTACCTCTGTGTCGGCACTCGGCAGGCAGTCCGTCCATCCATAATTGTATTATAATATATACCACCTAACCGTGGTTTTTTTTTCATTCTTTATACCGTCATAGTGTCATACTAGTTGTTACGAGTATACTACTATCTCTTTATCAACCAGTGTACAGTGCGGTAGTTCACGGCTGTGGCTACCTCTGTGTCGGCAGTCGGCAGGCAGTCCGTCCATCCATAATTGTATTATAATATATACCACCTAACCGTGGTTTTTTTTTCATTCTTTATACCGTCATAGTGTCATACTAGTTGTTACGAGTATACTACTATCTCTTTATCAACCAGTGTACAGTGCGGTAGTTCACGGCTGTGGCTACCTCTGTGTCGGCAGTCGGCAGGCAGTCCGTCCATCCATAATTGTATTATAATATATACCACCTAACCGTGGTTTTTTTTTCATTCTTTATACCGTCATAGTCAGTCATACTAGTTGTTACGAGTATACTACTATCTCTTTATCAACCAGTGTACAGTGCGGTAGTTCACGGCTGTGGCTACCTCTGTGTCGGCACTCGGCAGGCAGTCCGTCCATCCATAATTGTATTATAATATATACCACCTAACCGTGGTTTTTTTTTCATTCTTTATACCGTCATAGTCAGTCATACTAGTTGTTACGAGTATACTACTATCTCTTTATCAACCAGTGTACAGTGCGGTAGTTCACGGCTGTGGCTACCTCTGTGTCGGCACTCGGCAGGCAGTCCGTCCATCCATAATTGTATTATAATATATACCACCTAACCGTGGTTTTTTTTTCATTCTTTATACCGTCATAGTGTCATACTAGTTGTTACGAGTATACTACTATCTCTTTATCAACCAGTGTACAGTGCGGTAGTTCACGGCTGTGGCTACCTCTGTGTCGGCAGTCGGCAGGCAGTCCGTCCATCCATAATTGTATCATAATATATACCACCTAACCGTGGTTTTTTTTTCATTCTTTATACCGTCATAGTGTCATACTAGTTGTTACGAGTATACTACTATCTCTTTATCAACCAGTGTACAGTGCGGTAGTTCACGGCTGTGGCTACCTCTGTGTCGGCACTCGGCAGGCAGTCCGTCCAACCATAATTGTATTATAATATATACCACCTAACCGTGGTTTTTTTTTCATTCTTTATACCGTCGTCATACTAGTTGTTACGAGTATACTACTATCTCTTTATCAACCAGTGTACAGTGCGGTAGTTCACGGCTGTGGCTACCTCTGTGTCGGCACTCGGCAGGCAGTCCGTCCATCCATAATTGTATTATATACCACCTAACCGTGGTTTTTTTATACCACCTAACCGTGGCAGTCCGTCCATAATTGTATACTAGTATCCAATCCATCCATCTCCATTGTTTACCTGAGGTGCCTTTTAGTTCTGCCTATAAAATATGGAGAACAAAAAAGTTGAGGTTCCAAAATTAGGGAAAGATCAAGATCCACTTCCACCTCGTGCTGAAGCTGCTGCCACTAGTCATGGCCGAGACGATGAAATGCCAGCAACGTCGTCTGCCAAGGCCGATGCCCAATGTCATAGTACAGAGCATGTCAAATCCAAAACACCAAATATCAGAAAAAAAAGGACTCCAAAACCTAAAATAAAATTGTCGGAGGAGAAGCGTAAACTTGCCAATATGCCATTTACCACACGGAGTGGCAAGGAACGGCTGAGGCCCTGGCCTATGTTCATGGCTAGTGGTTCAGCTTCACATGAGGATGGAAGCACTCAGCCTCTCGCTAGAAAACTGAAAAGACTCAAGCTGGCAAAAGCACCGCAAAGAACTGTGCGTTCTTTGAAATCCCAAATCCACAAGGAGAGTCCAATTGTGTCGTTTGCGATGCCTGACCTTCCCAACACTGGACGGGAAGAGCATGCGCCTTCCACTATTTGCATGCCCCCTGCAAGTGCTGGAAGGAGCACCCGCAGTCCAGTTCCTGATAGTCAGATTGAAGATGTCAGTGTTGAAGTACACCAGGATGAGGAGGATATGGGTGTTGCTGGCGCTGGGGAGGAAATTGACCAGGAGGATTCTGATGGTGAGGTGGTTTGTTTAAGTCAGGCACCCGGGGAGACACCTGTTGTCCGTGGGAGGAATATGGCCGTTGACATGCCAGGTGAAAATACCAAAAAAATCAGCTCTTCGGTGTGGAGGTATTTCACCAGAAATGCGGACAACAGGTGTCAAGCCGTGTGTTCCCTTTGTCAAGCTGTAATAAGTAGGGGTAAGGACGTTAACCACCTCGGAACATCCTCCCTTATACGTCACCTGCAGCGCATTCATAATAAGTCAGTGACAAGTTCAAAAACTTTGGGTGACAGCGGAAGCAGTCCACTGACCAGTAAATCCCTTCCTCTTGTAACCAAGCTCACGCAAACCACCCCACCAACTCCCTCAGTGTCAATTTCCTCCTTCCCCAGGAATGCCAATAGTCCTGCAGGCCATGTCACTGGCAAGTCTGACGAGTCCTCTCCTGCCTGGGATTCCTCCGATGCATCCTTGCGTGTAACGCCTACTGCTGCTGGCGCTGCTGTTGTTGCCGCTGGGAGTCGATGGTCATCCCAGAGGGGAAGTCGTAAGCCCACTTGTACTACTTCCAGTAAGCAATTGACTGTTCAACAGTCCTTTGCGAGGAAGATGAAATATCACAGCAGTCATCCTACTGCAAAGCGGATAACTGAGTCCTTGACAACTATGTTGGTGTTAGACGTGCGTCCGGTATCCACCGTTAGTTCACAGGGAACTAGACAATTTATTGAGGCAGTGTGCCCCCGTTACCAAATACCATCTAGGTTCCACTTCTCTAGGCAGGCGATACCGAGAATGTACACGGACGTCAGAAAAAGACTCACCAGTGTCCTAAAAAATGCAGTTGTACCCAATGTCCACTTAACCACGGACATGTGGACAAGTGGAGCAGGGCAGGGTCAGGACTATATGACTGTGACAGCCCACTGGGTAGATGTATGGACTCCCGCCGCAAGAACAGCAGCGGCGGCACCAGTAGCAGCATCTCGCAAACGCCAACTCTTTCCTAGGCAGGCTACGCTTTGTATCACCGCTTTCCAGAATACGCACACAGCTGAAAACCTCTTACGGCAACTGAGGAAGATCATCGCGGAATGGTTTATCCCAATTGGACTCTCCTGTGGATTTGTGGCATCGGACAACGCCAGCAATATTGTGTGTGCATTAAATATGGGCAAATTCCAGCACGTCCCATGTTTTGCACATACCTTGAATTTGGTGGTGCAGAATTTTTAAAAAAACGACAGGGGCGTGCAAGAGATGCTGTCGGTGGCCAGAAAAATTGCGGGACACTTTCGGCGTACAGGCACCACGTACAGAAGACTGGAGCACCACCAAAAACTACTGAACCTGCCCTGCCATCATCTGAAGCAAGAAGTGGTAACGAGGTGGAATTCAACCCTCTATATGCTTCAGAGGTTGGAGGAGCAGCAAAAGGCCATTCAAGCCTATACAATTGAGCACGATATAGGAGATGGAATGCACCTGTCTCAAGTGCAGTGGAGAATGATTTCAACGTTGTGCAAGGTTCTGATGCCCTTTGAACTTGCCACACGTGAAGTCAGTTCAGACACTGCCAGCCTGAGTCAGGTCATTCCCCTCATCAGGCTTTTGCAGAAGAAGCTGGAGGCATTGAAGAAGGAGCTAACACGGAGCGATTCCGCTAGGCATGTGGGACTTGTGGATGCAGCCCTTAATTCGCTTAACAAGGATTCACGGGTGGTCAATCTGTTGAAATCAGAGCACTACATTTTGGCCACCGTGCTCGATCCTAGATTTAAAGCCTACCTTGGATCTCTCTTTCCGGCAGACACAGGTCTGCTGGGGTTGAAAGACCTGCTGGTGACAAAATTGTCAAGTCAAGCGGAACGCGACCTGTCAACATCTCCTCCTTCACATTCTCCCGCAACTGGGGGTGCGAGGAAAAGGCTCAGAATTCCGAGCCCACCCGCTGGCGGTGATGCAGGGCAGTCTGGAGCGACTGCTGATGCTGACATCTGGTCCGGACTGAAGGACCTGACAACGATTACGGACATGTCGTCTACTGTCACTGCATATGATTCTCTCAACATTGATAGAATGGTGGAGGATTATATGAGTGACCGCATCCAAGTAGGCACGTCACACAGTCCGTACTTATACTGGCAGGAAAAAGAGGCAATTTGGAGGCCCTTGCACAAACTGGCTTTATTCTACCTAAGTTGCCCTCCCACAAGTGTGTACTCCGAAAGAGTGTTTAGTGCCGCCGCTCACCTTGTCAGCAATCGGCGTACGAGGTTACATCCAGAAAATGTGGAGAAGATGATGTTCATTAAAATGAATTATAATCAATTCCTCCGCGGAGACATTGACCAGCAGCAATTGCCTCCACAAAGTACACAGGGAGCTGAGATGGTGGATTCCAGTGGGGACGAATTGATAATCTGTGAGGAGGGGGATGTACACGGTGATATATCGGAGGGTGAAGATGAGGTGGACATCTTGCCTCTGTAGAGCCAGTTTGTGCAAGGAGAGATTAATTGCTTCTTTTTTGGGGGGGGTCCAAACCAACCCGTCATATCAGTCACAGTCGTGTGGCAGACCCTGTCACTGAAATGATGGGTTGGTTAAAGTGTGCATGTCCTGTTTTGTTTATACAACATAAGGGTGGGTGGGAGGGCCCAAGGATAATTCCATCTTGCACCTCTTTTTTCTTTTCTTTTTCTTTGCATCATGTGCTGATTGGGGAGGGTTTTTTGGAAGGGCCATCCTGCGTGACACTGCAGTGCCACTCCTAGATGGGCCCGGTGTTTGTGTCGGCCACTAGGGTCGCTAATCTTACTCACACAGCTACCTCATTGCGCCTCTTTTTTTCTTTGCGTCATGTGCTGTTTGGGGAGGGTTTTTTGGAAGGGACATCCTGCGTGACACTGCAGTGCCACTCCTAGATGGGCCCGGTGTTTGTGTCGGCCACTAGGGTCGCTTATCTTACTCACACAGCGACCTCGGTGCAAATTTTAGGACTAAAAATAATATTGTGAGGTGTGAGGTATTCAGAATAGACTGAAAATGAGTGTAAATTATGGTTTTTGAGGTTAATAATACTTTGGGATCAAAATGACCCCCAAATTCTATGATTTAAGCTGTTTTTTAGTGTTTTTGGAAAAAAACACCCGAATCCAAAACACACCCGAATCCGACAAAAATAATTCGGTGAGGTTTTGCCAAAACGCGTTCGAACCCAAAACACGGCCGCGGAACCGAACCCAAAACCAAAACACAAAACCCGAAAAATTTCAGGCGCTCATCTCTAGTCCGCAGCTCTGCCCTGTCCGAATGGAAATCAGATATGGGCTTTTGTGAGACAAAGCCGCCAATTCTGACACTCGCCTGGCCGAGGCCAGGGCCAACATCATGGTCACTTTCCATGTGAGATATTTCAAATCCACAGATTTGAGCGGTTTAAACCAACGTGATTTGAGGAATCCCAGGACTACGTTGAGATCCCACAGTGCCACTGGAGGCACAAAAGGGGGTTGTATATGCAGTACTCCCTTGTCAAATTTCTGGACTTCAGGAACTGAAGCCAATTCTTTCTGGAAGAAAATTGACAGGGCCGAAATTTGAACCTTAATGGACCCCAATTTGAGGCCCATAGACACTCCTGTTTGCAGGAAATGCAGGAATCGACCGAGTTGAAATTTCTTCGTGGGGCCTTCCTGGCCTCACACCACGCAACATATTTTCGCCACATGTGGTGATAATGTTGTGCGGTCACCTCCTTCCTGGCTTTGACCAGGGTAGGAATGACCTCTTCCGGAATGCCTTTTTCCCTTAGGATCCGGCGTTCAACCGCCATGCCGTCAAACGCAGCCGCGGTAAGTCTTGGAACAGACATGGTACTTGCTGAAACAAGTCCCTTCTTATCGGCAGAGGCCCTGAGTCCTCTGTGAGCATCTCTTGAAGTTCCGGGTACCAAGTCCTTCTTGGCCCATCCGGAGCCACGAGTATAGTTCTTACTCCTCTACGTCTTATAATTCTCAGTACCTTTGGTATGAGAAGCAGAGGAGGGAACACATACACCGACTGGTACACCCCTGGTGTTACCAGAACGTCCACAGCTATTGCCTGAGGGTCTCTTGACCTGGCGCAATACCTGTCCAGTTTTTTGTTCAGGCGGGACGCCATCATGTCCACCTTTGGTCTTTCCCAACGGTGCACAATCATGTGGAAAAAACTTCTCGATGAAGTCCCCACTCTCCCGGGTGGAGGTCGTGCTGAGGAAGTCTGCTTCCCAGTTGTCCACTCCCGGAATGAAAACTGCTGACAGTGCTATCACATGATTTTCCGCCCAGCGAAGAATCCTTGCAGTTTCTGCCATTGTCCTCCTGCTTCTTGTGCCGCCCTGTCTGTTTACGTGGGCGACTGCCGTGATGTTGTCCCACTGGATCAATACCGGCTGACCTTGAAGCAGAGGTCTTGCTAAGCTTAGAGCATTGTAAATTGCTCTTAGCTCCAGTATATTTATGCGGAGAGAAGTCCCCAGACTTGATCACACTCCCTGGAAATTTTTTTCCCTGTGTGACTGCTCCCCAGCCTTTCAAGCTGGAATCCGTGGTCACCAGGACCCAGTCCTGAATGCATAACTGTGGCCCTTTAGTAGATGAGCACTCTGCAGCCACCACAGAAGAGACACCCTTGTCCTTGGAGACAGGGTTATCCGCTGATGCATCTGAAGATGCGATCCGGACCATTTGTCCAGCAGATCCCACTGAAAAGTTCTTGCGTGAAATCTGCCGAATGGAATCGCTTCGTAAGAAGCCACCATTTTTCCCAGGACCCTTGTGCAATGATGCACTGACACTTTTCCTGGTTTTTTGGAGGATCCTGACTAGCTCGGATAACTCCCTGGCTTTCTCCTCCGGGAGAAACACCTTTTTCTGGACTGTGTCCAGAATCATCCCTAGGGACAGCAGACGTGTCGTCGGAGACAGCTGCGATTTTGGAATATTTAGAATCCACCCGTGCTGTCATAGAACTACTTGAGATAGTGCTACTCAGACCTCCAACTGTTCTCTGGACCTTGCCCTTATCAGGAGATCGTCCAAGTAAGGGATAATTAAGACGCCTTTTCTTTGAAGAAGAATCATCATTTCGGCCATTACCTTGGTAAAGACCCGGGGTGCCGTAGACAATCCAAACGGCAGCGTCTGAAACTGATAGTGACAGTTTTGTACCACGAACCTGAGGTACCCTTTGTGAGAAGGGCAAATTTGGACATGGAGGTAAGCATCCTTGATGTCCAGGGACACCATATAGTCCCCTTCTTCCTGGTTCACGATCACTGCTCTGAGTGACTCCATTTAGAATAGGTCTCACCGAGCCGTCTGGCTTCAGTACCACAATATAGTGTGGAATAATACCCCTTTACTTGTTGTAGGAGGGGTACTTTGATTATCACCTGCTGGGAATACAGCTTGTGAATTGTTTCCAATACTGCCTCCCTGTCGGATGTAGACGTTGGTAAAGCAAACTTCAGGAACCTGCGAGGGGAAGACGTCTCGAATTTCCAATCTGTACCCCTGGGATACTACTTGTAGGATCCAGGGGTCCACTTGCGAGTGAGCCCACTGCGTGCTGAAACTCTTGAGACGACCCCCCACCGCACCTGTTTGTACGGCCCCAGCGTCATGCTGAGGACTTGGCAGAAGCGGTGGAAGGCTTCTGTTCCTGGGAATGGGCTGCCTGCTGCAGTCTTCTTCCCTTACCTCTATCCCTGGGCAGATATTATGGGGACGAAAGGACTGAGGCTGAAAAGACTATGTCTTTTTCTGCTGAGATGTGACTTGGGGTAAAAAAGGTGGATTTTCTAGCTGTTGCCGTGGCCACCAGGTCCGATGGACCGACCCCAAATAACTCCTCCCCTTTATACGGCAATACTTCCATGTGCCGTTTGGAATCTGCATCACCTGACCACTGTCGTGTCCATAAACATCGTCTGGCAGATATGGACATCGCACTTACTCTTGATGCCAGAGTTTCGCATATATAGAAATGCATCTTTTAAATGCTCTATAGTCAATAAAATACTGTCCCTGTCAAGGGTATCAATATTTCCAGTCAGGGAATCCGACCAAGCCACCCCAGCGCTGCCCATCCAGGCTGAGGCGATCGCTGGTCGCAGTATAACACCAGTATGTGTGTATATACTTTTTAGGATATTTTCCAACCTCCTATCAGTTGGCTCCTTGAGGGCGTCCGTATCTGGAGACGGTAACGCCACTTGTTTTTATAAGCGTGTGAGCGCCTTATCCACCCTAAGGTGTGTTTCCCAACGCGCCATAACTTCTGGCGGGAAAGGGTATACCGCCAATAATTTTCTATCGGGGGAAACCCACGCATCATCACACACTTCATTTAATTTATCTGATTCAGGAAAAACCACATGTAGTTTTTTCACACTCCACATAATACCCTTTTTTGTGGTACTTGTAGTATCAGAAATATGTAACATCTCCTTCATTGCCCTTAACAAGTAACGTGTGGCCCTAAAGGAAAATACGTTTGTTTCTTCACCGTCGACACTGGAGTCAGTGTCCGTGTCTGTGTCTGTGTCGACCGACTGAGGTAAAAAGGACGTTTTAACGCCCCTGACGGTGTTTTAGACGCCTGGACAGGTACTAATTGGTTTGCCGGCCGTCTCATGTCGTCAACCGACCTTGCAGCGTGTTGACATTATCACGTAATTCCTTAATTAAGCCATCCATTCCGGTGTCGACTCCCTAGAGAGTGACATCACCATTACCGGCAATTGCTCCGCCTCCTCACCAACATCGTCCTCATACATGTCGACACACAAGTACCGACACACAGCACACACACAGGGAATGCTCTGATAGAGGACAGGACCCCACTAGCCCTTTGGGGAGACAGAGGGAGAGTTTGCCAGCACACACCAAAAATAAGATTTTACTTACCGATAAATCTATTTCTCGTAGTCCGTAGTGGATGCTGGGCTCCGTAAGGACCATGGGGAATAGCGGCTCCGCAGGAGACAGGGCACAAAATAAAAGCTTAAGGATCAGGTGGTGTGCACTGGCTCCTCCCCCTATGACCCTCCTCCAAGCCTCAGTTAGGATACTGTGCCCGGACGAGCGTACATAATAAGGAAGGATATTGAATCCCGGGTAAGACTCATACCAGCCACACCAATCACACCGTACAACTTGTGATCTGAACCCAGTTAACAGTATGATAAACGCAAAGGAGCCTCTGAAAAGATGGCTCACAACAATAATAACCCGAATTTTTGTAACAATAACTATATACAAGTATTGCAGACAATCCGCACTAGGGATGGGCGCCCAGCATCCACTACGGACTACGAGAAATAGATTTATCGGTAAGTAAAATCTTATTTTCTCTGACGTCCTAGTGGATGCTGGGACTCCGTAAGGACCATGGGGATTATACCAAAGCTCCCAAACGGGCGGGAGAGTGCGGATGACTCTGCAGCACCGAATGAGAGAACTCCAGGTCCTCCTCAGCCAGGGTATCAAATTTGTAGAATTTAGCAAACGTGTTTGCCCCTGACCAAGTAGCTGCTCGGCAAAGTTGTAAAGCCGAGACCCCTCGGACAGTCGCCCAAGATGAGCCCACTTTCCTTGTGGAATGGGCTTTTACTGATTTTGGCTGTGGCAATCCTGCCACAGAATGTGCAAGCTGAATTGTACTACAAATCCAACGAGCAATCGTCTGCTTAGAAGCAGGAGCACCCAGCTTGTTGGGTGCATACAGGATAAACAGCGAGTCAGATTTTCTGACTCCAGCCGTCCTGGAAACATATATTTTCAAGGCCCTGACAACGTCAAGCAACTTAGAGTCCTCTAAGTCCCTGGTAGCCGCAGGTACAGGTTGAGTATCCCATATCCAAATATTCCGAAATACGGAATATTCCGAAATACGGACTTTTTTGAGTGAGAGTGATATAGTGAACCCTTTGTTTTTTGATGGCTCAATGTACACAAACTTTGTTTAATGCACAAAGTTATTAAAAATATTGTATTAAATGACCTTCAGGCTGTGTGTATAAGGTGTATATGAAACATAAATGAATTGTGTAAATGTAGACACACTTTGTTTAATGCACAAAGTTACAAAAAATATTGGCTAAAATGACCTTCAGGCTGTGTGTATAAGGTGTATATGAAACATAAATGCATTCTGTGCTTAGACTTGGGTCCCATCGCCATGATATCTCATTATGGTATGCAATTATTCCAAAATACGGAAAAATCCCATATCCAAAATACCTCTGGTCCCAAGCATTTTGGATAAGGGATACTCAACCTGTACCACAATAGGTTGGTTCATGTGAAATGCAGAAACCACCTTAGGTAGAAATTGAGGACGAGTCCTCAATTCCGCCCTGTCAGAATGAAAAATTAAGTAAGGGCTTTTATATGATAAAGCCGCCAATTCTGACACACGCCTGGCTGAAGCCAAGGCTAACAGCATCGACACCTTCCATGTGAGATATTTTAAGTCCACAGTGGAAAGTGGTTCAAACCAATGTGACTTTAGAAAACTCAACACCACATTGAGATCCCAAGGTGCCACTGGAGGCACAAAAGGAGGCTGTATGTGCAGCACCCCTTTTACAAATGTCTGAACTTCAGGTACTGAAGCCAGTTCTTTCTGGAAGAAAATCGACAGGGCCGAAATTTGAACCTTAATGGACCCTAATTTTAGGCCCATAGACAGTCCTGTTTGCAGGAAATGAAGGAAACGACCCAGTTGAAATTCCTCTGTAGGGGCCTTCTTGGCCTCACACCACGCAACATATTTACGCCAAATGCGGTGATAATGTTTTGCGGTTACGTCCTTCCTGGCTTTGACCAGAGTAGGGATGACTTCTTCTGGAATGCCTTTTTCCCTCAGGATCCGGCGTTCAACCGCCATGCCGTCAAACGCAGCCGCGGTAAGTCTTGGAACAGACAAGGCCCCTGCAGTAGCAGGTCCTTTCTTAGAGGTCGAGGCCACGGTTCGTCCGTGAGCATCTCTTGAAGTTCCGGGTACCAAGTCCTTCTTGGCCAATCCGGAACCACGAGTATAGTTCTTACTCCTCTCCTTCTTATGATTCTCAGTACTTTTGGTATGAGAGGCAGAGGAGGGAACACATACACTGACTGGTACACCCACGGCGTTACCAGAGCGTCCACTGCTATTGCCTGAGGGTCCCTTGACCTGGCGCAATATCTGTCCAGTTTTTTGTTTAGACGTGACGCCATCATGTCCACCTTTGGTTTTTCCCAACGGTTTACAATCAGGTGGAAGACTTCTGGGTGAAGTCCCCACTCTCCCGGGTGAAGGTCGTGTCTGCTGAGGAAGTCTGCTTCCCAGTTGTCCACTCCCGGAATGAACACTGCTGACAGTGCTATCACATGATTTTCCGCCCAGCGAAGAATCCTTGCAGCTTCTGCCATTGCCCTCCTGCTTCTCGTGCCGCCCTGTCTGTTTACGTGGGCGACTGACGTGATGTTGTCCGATTGGATCAACACCGCCTGACCCTGAAGCAGAGGTTTTGCTTGACTTAGGGCATTGTAAATGGCCCTTAGTTCCAGAATGTTTATATGAAGAGATGTTTCCATGCTTGACCACAAGCCCTGGAAATTCCTTCCCTGTGTGACTGCTCCCCAGCCTCTCAGGCTGGCATCCGTGGTTACCAGGATCCAATCCTGAATGCCAAATCTGCGGCCCTCTAGTAGATGAGCACTCTGCAGCCACCACAGGAGAGACACCCTTGTCCTTGGCGACAGGGTTATCCGCTGATGCATCTGCAGATGCGATCCGGACCATTTGTCCAGTAGATCCCACTGAAACGTTCTTGCATGGAATCTTCCGAATGGAATCGCTTCGTAAGAAGCCACCATTTTTCCCAGGACCCTCGTGCACTGATGCACTGAGACCTGGCCTGGTTTTAGGAGGTTCCTGACTAGCTCGGATAACTCCCTGGCCTTCTCCTCCGTGAGAAACACCTTCTTCTGGACTGTGTCCAGAATCATTCCTAGGAACAGTAGACGTGTCGTTGGAATCAGCTGCGATTTTGGAATATTTAGAATCCACCCGTGCTGACGTAACACTACCTGAGATAGTGCTACTCCGACTTCTAACTGTTCCCTGGATCTTGCCCTTATCAGGAGATCGTCCAAGTAAGGGATAATTAAAATGCCTTTTCTTCGTAGAAGAATCATCATTTCGGCCATTACCTTGGTAAAGACCCGAGGTGCCGTGGACAATCCAAACGGCAGCGTCTGAAACTGATAATGACAGTTTTGTACTACAAACCTGAGGTACCCTTGGTGAGAAGGGTATATTGGGACGTGGAGATAAGCATCTTTGATGTCCAGAGACACCATATAGTCCCCTTCTTCCAGGTTCGCTATCACTGCTCTGAGTGACTCCATCTTGAATTTGAACCTTTTTATGTAAGTGTTCAAGGATTTCAGATTTAAAATTGGTCTCACCGAGCCGTCCGGCTTCGGTACCACAAACAGCGTGGAATAATACCCCTTTCCTTGTTGCAGGAGGGGTACCTTGATTATCACCTGCTGGGAATACAGCTTGTGAATGGCTTCCAAAACTGCCTCCCTGTCTTCAGGAACCGACGAGGGGGAAACGCCTCGAATTCCAATTTGTACCCCTGCGATACTACCTGTAGAATCCAGGGATCCACTTGCGAGTGAGCCCACTGCGCGTTGAAATTCTTGAGACGGGCCCCCACCATATCTGAGTCTGCTTGTAAAGCCCCAGCGTCATGCTGAAGACTTGGCAGAAGCAGGGGAGGGCTTCTGCTCCTGGGAAGCGGCTGCATGGTGCAGTCTTTTTCCTCTTCCTCTGCCCCGGGGCAGAAAGGAGTGGCCTTTTGCTCGCTTGTACTTATGGGAACGAAAGGACTGAGTTTGAAAAGACGGTGTCTTTTTCTGCTGATGTGAAGTGACCTGGGGTAAAAAGGTGGATTTTCCAGCCGTTGCCGTGGCCACCAGGTCCGATAGACCAGCCCCAAATAACTCCTCCCCTTTATACGGCAATACTTCCATGTGCCGTTTGGAATCCGCATCCCCTGACCACTGTCGCGTCCATAACGCTCTTCTGGCAGAGATGGACATAGCACTTACTCTTGATGCCAGGGTGCAAATATCCCTCTGTGCATCACGCATATATAGTAATGCATCCTTTAAATGTTCTATAGTTAACAAAATATTGTCCCTATCCAGGGTATCAATATTCTCAGTCAGGGAATCCGACCATGCGACTCCAGCACTGCACATCCAGGCTGAGGCGATTGCTGGTCGCAGTATAACACCAGTATGTGTGTATATACTTTTTAGGATATTTTCCAGCCTTCTATCAGCTGGTTCTTTGAGGGTGGCCGTATCAGGAGACGGTAACGCTACTTGTTTAGATAAACGTGTGAGCGCCTTATCTACCCTAGGGGGTGTTTCCCAACGCGCCCTAACCTCTGGCGGGAAGGGATATAATGCTAATAATTTTTTAGAAATTAGCTGTTTTTTATCGGGGGAAACCCACGCTTTATCACACACCTCATTTATTTCCTCTGACTCAGGAAAAACTATTGGTAGTTTTTTCACACCCCACATAATACCCTTCTTTGTGGTACTTGTAGTGTCAGAAAGGTTCAATGCCTCTTTCATTGCCGTGATCATGTAACGTGTGGCCCTACTGGACATTACGTTTGTCTCGTCACCGTTGACACTAGACTCAGTATCTGTGTCAGGGTCTGTGTCGACCCACTGAGGTAACGGGCGTTTTAGCGCCCCTGACGGTGTCTGAGACGCCTGGACAGGCACTAATTGATTTGCCGGCTGTCTCATGTCGTCAACAGTTTTTTGCAAATTGCTGACATTATCACTTAATTGTTTAAATACAATCATCCAGTCAGGTGTCGACTCCCTAGGGGGTGACATCACCAACACAGGCAACTGCTCCGCCTCCACATCATTTTCCTCCTCATACATGTCGACACACGCGTACCGACACACAGCACACACACCGGGAATGCTCTGATAGAGGACAGGACCCCACTTAGCCCTTTGGAGAGACAGAGGGAGAGTCTGCCAGCACACACCCAGCGCTATATATATATACAGGGATAACCTTATATAAGTGTTATTCCCTTATAGCTGCTGTTATTATCGTTATTTGCTGCCAAAAATGCCCCCCCTTCTCTTTTTTACCCTGATTCTGAAGCAGGACTGCAGGGGAGAGTCAGGGAGCCGTCCTTCCAGCGGAGCTGTGAGGGAAAATGGCGCTTGTGTGCTGAGGAGATAGGCTCCGCCCCTTCACGACGTCCTTATCTCCCGCTTTTTTGTGTAAAAATGGCAGGGGTTAAAATACATCCATATAGCCCAGGAGCTATATGTGATGTATTCTTTTTGCCACCTAAGGTATATACTGTTATATTGCGTCTCAGGGCGCTCCCCCCCAGCGCCCTGCACCCTCAGTGACCGGAGTGTGAAGTGTGCTGAGAGCAATGGCGCACAGCTGCGGTGCTGTACGCTACCTTAGTCTGAAGACAGGATGTCTTCTGCCGCCGATTTCACCGGACCTCTTCGTCTCTTCTGGCTCTGTAAGGGGGACGGCGGCGCGGCTCCGGTGACCCATCCAGGCTGAACCTGTGATCGTCCCTCTGGAGCTAATGTCCAGTAGCCTAAGAAACCCGATCCACTCTGCACTCAGGTGAGTCCGTTTCTTCTCCCCTTAGTCCCACGATGCAGTGAGCCTGTTGCCAGCAGGACTCACTGAAAAAAAAAAAAAAAAAAAAACTAAACTTTTATTCTAAGCAGCTCAGGAGAGCCACCTAGATTGCACCCTTCTCGGCCGGGCACAAAAATCTAACTGAGGCTTGGAGGAGGGTCATAGGGGGAGGAGCCAGTGCACACCACCTGATCCTTAAGCTTTTATTTTGTGCCCTGTCTCCTGCGGAGCCGCTATTCCCCATGGTCCTTACGGAGCCCAGCATCCACTAGGACGTCAGAGAAAACGCTATATTATACAGGGACAACCTTTATATAAGTGTTTTTCCCTTATAGCATTTTAATATATATATACATATCGCCAAATAAGTGCCCCCCCTCTCTGTTTTAACCCTGTTTCTGTAGTGCAGTGCAGGGGAGAGCCTGGGAGCCTTCCCACCAGCATTTCTGTGAGGGAAAATGGCGCTGTGTGCTGAGGAGAATAGGCCCCGCCCCCTTTTCGGCGGGCTTCTTCTCCCGTTTTTCTGAGACCTGGCAGGGGTTAAATACATCCATATAGCCTCCAGGGACTATATGTGATGTATTTTTAGCCAGAATAAGGTATTATACATTGCTGCCAAGGGCGCCCCCAGCAACGCCCTGCACCCTCCGTGACCGTTGGTGTGAAGTGTGTGACAACAATGGCGCACAGCTGCAGTGCTGTGCGCTACCTTCATGAAGACTGAAAAGCCTTCTGCCGCCGGTTTCTGGACCTTCAATCTTCAGCATCTGCAAGGGGGGTCGGCGGCGCGGCTCCGGGACGAACCCCAGGGTGAGACCTGTGTTCCGACTCCCTCTGGAGCTAATGGTGTCCAGTAGCCTAAGAAGCCAATCCATCCTGCACGCAGGTGAGTTGAACTTCTCTCCCCTAAGTCCCTCGATGCAGTGAGCCTGTTGCCAGCAGGACTCACTGAAAATAAGAAACCTAAAAACTTTTTCTAAGCAGCTCCTTAAGAGAGCCACCTAGATTGCACCCTGCTCGGACGGGCACAAAAACCTAACTGAGGCTTGGAGGAGGGTCATAGGGGGAGGAGCCAGTACACACCACCTGATCCTAAAGCTTTAGTTTTGTGCCCTGTCTCCTGCGGAGCCGCTAATCCCCATGGTCCTGACGGAGTCCCCAGCATCCACTTAGGACGTCAGAGAAAGTAGCTGCTGGCGGCGGGAGGAGAGCCAGCGGTTCCTGGGTGTGTGCACCTGCGGTCCCTTACAGACTGCAGCGACCCATTAGGCATACTTGCCTACCTGACCCGCTCCATGAGGGAGAAAATGCTCTGCTCCTGGACTTTCCTGGTAATGTATGATTGCCATCACCTGTGGTGAGCTAGTTCATTGATGAGAAAGGTGTTTCACCACAGGTGATGGCAATCATACATTACCAGAAAAGTCCAGGAACAGAGCATTTTCTCCCTCATGGAGAGGGTCAGGTAGGCAAGTATGCCATTAGGACTGTGGAGGAGAGGGGTAGCGGCATAGCAGCCGCAGGCTTACCGAAAGTGCTCACTACTGAGAAATATGGTCCCCTTACCCGAAGTGGGAGCCGCAGCGGGAGGAATAGCTGGAGTTGCGCCGCAGGAGAAAGTCAGAGGACATCCAGAAGAGACATCCGGTGCAGCGCTGACTCCTGACTGACAGCGCTTGCCTACTGAGCGGTGTGGTACCCCCACACCTGAAGCGGGTGCGGGAGCGGCAGCGGCAGCCGGAGAAGACAGCTGTGCTCAGGGCCGGCGCTTCCATTAGGCAGCTTTAGGCAGCTGCCTATGGGCGCCTGGACCTGAGGGGGCGGTACGCTGAGGCTGCCCCCCCTCCCCCGCCATATAGCCCCCACGCAATAGCAGCAGCAGGGCACCCGGCGTCATAGACACACATAGCAACGCTGCGGGTAGTCCTGCAATTCTGCTAAGTGGACTGACAGGCAGCTGATGCACTATACACTACCCTGTGTCCTGGGATCCACCAGTGATTTTCTTTCATTCACCACCGCTCCACTATGTAGTGTGAGCAGAGAGGTGGTTTCCCCCTCGGCCAGTCCGGTGTTTCCTCTCTACCGGGTAGCTCTATAGCCTGCTGCTTGATGGGTTTTTAAAAAAAGGGGGCGTGGCCACACCTCCGTGATTAGGCCACGCCCCTGAGTATGCTAGGTTCTCCATAGTCTGTCTCTGTGGCTCTGCTGCCTGGCATGCCTACTCTTTCGGAGACTGGCTCCTGTGATCTGAGCTGCCTGAAGGTTACTACTGTGCTACTGTGTGTGTGTCTCTCGGTATAAGTGTGTGTATGTGTGTCTCAGTATGAGTCTGTGGGTGCCTCTGCCTCAGTATGTGTGTCAGTGCGTGTGTGTCTCTCAATATCAGTGTGTGCCTCAGTATGAGTGTGTGTGCCCCAGTGTGAGTGTGTATTTGTGTGCCTCAATGTGAGTGTACGTGTGCCTCTGACTAAGTATGAGTGTCAGTGTGTGTGTCTCAGTATCACTGTGTGTGTGTGTCTCAGTATGAGTGTGTGTGACTCTTCCTCAGTATGAGTGTCAGTGTGTGTGTGCCTCTGCCTCAGTATGAGTGTCAGTGTGTCTCAGTATCACTGTGCGTGTCTCAGTATCACTGTGTGTGTGTGTGTGTGTCTCAGTATGAGTGTGTGTATGCCTCTGCCTCAGTATGAGTGTCAGTGTGTCTCAGTCTCAGTATGTGTGCCTCTGCCTCAGTATGAGTATCAGTGTGTGTATCAGTATCACTGTGTGTGTCTCAGTATGAGTGTGTGTGTCTCTCTGTCACTGTGTGTCTCAGTATGAGCGTGTGTGCCTCTGCCTCAGTATGTGTGTCAGTGCGTGTGTCTCTCAATATCAGTGTGTGCCTCAGTATGAGTGTGCCTCAGTGTGAGTGTGTGTTTGTGTGCCTCAATGTGAGTGTACATGTGCCTCTGACTCAGTATCACTGTGGGTCTCAGTATGAGTGTGTGTCTCTCTCTGTCACTTTGTGTGTCAGTGTGTGTCTCAGTATCACTGTGTGTCTCAGTATGAGTGTGTGTGTGTCTCTCTGTCACTGTGTGTGTGTCTCAGTATGAGTGTGTGTGTATGTGTGTGCCTCTGCCTCAGTATGAGTGTCAGTGTGAGTGTGTCTCAGTCTCAGTTTGAGTGTGTGTGTGCCTCTGCCTCAGTATGAGTGTCAGCGTGTCTCAGTATCACTGTGTGTGTGTCTCAGTATGAGTGTGTGTATGCCTCTGCCTCAGTATGAGTGTGTCTCAGTCTCAGTATGAGTGTATGTGTGCCTCTGCCTCAGTATGAGTATCAGTGTGTGTCTCAGTATCACTGTGTGTGTGTCAGTATGAGTGTGTGTGTGTGTGTGTGTCTCTCTATCACTGTGGGTGTCTCAGTATGAGTGTGTGTGCCTCTGCCTCAGTATATGTGTCAGTGCGTGTGTGCCTCAGTATGAGTGTGTGTGCCTCAGAATGAGTGTGTGTGTGCCTCTGCCTCAGTATGAGTGTCAGTGTGTGTCTCAGTCTCAGTATGAGTGTATGTGTGCCTCTGCCTCAGTATGAGTATCAGTGTGTGTCTCAGTATCAGTGTGTGTGTGTGTGTGTGTGTGTGTGTGTGTGTGTGTGTGTGTGTCTGTCACTGTGGGTGTCTCAGTATGAGTGTGTGTGCCTCTGCCTTAGTATATGTGTCAGTGCGTGTGTGTCTCTCAATATCAGTGTGTGCCTCAGAATGAGTGTGTGTGTTCCTCAGTGTGAGTGTGTGTTTGTGTGCCTCAATGTGAGTGTACATGTGCCTCTGACTCAGTATCACTGTGTGTCTCTGTCACTGTGTGTGTCTCTGTCACTGTGTGTGTCTCTGTCACTGTGTGTGTCTCTGTCACTGTGTGTGTCTCAGTATCACTGTGTGTGTCTCAGTATGTGTGTGTGTGTGTGTGTGTGTGTCTCAGTATCACTGTGTGTGTCTCAGTATCACTGTGTGTGTCTCAGTATGAGTGTGTGTGTGTGTGTGTGTGTGTGTGTGTGTGTCTCTCTGTCACTGTGTGTATCTCAGTATCACTGTGTGTGTGTATCAGTATGAGTGTGTGTCTCCGTTTCACTGTGTGTGTGTCTCAGTATGAATGTATGTGTGTCTCTGCCTCAGTATGAGTGTCAGTGTGTATGTCTCAGTATCACTGTGTGTGTGTCTCAGTATGAGTGTGTGTGCCTCTGCCTCAGTATGAGCGTGTCTCAGTTTCAGTGTGTGTGTGTGTGCCTCTGCCTCAGTATGAGTGTCAGTATGTGTGTGTGTGTATCAGTATGAGTGTGAGTGTGCCTCTGCCTCAGTGTGAGTGTGTCTCAGTCTCAGTATGAGCGTGTGTGCCTCTGCCTCAGTATGTGTGTCAGTGCGTGTGTGTCTCTCAATATCAGTGTGTGCCTCAGAATGAGTGTGTGTGTTCCTCAGTGTGAGTGTGTGTTTGTGTGCCTCAATGTGAGTGTACATGTGCCTCTGACTCAGTATCACTGTGGGTCTCAGTATGAGTGTGTGTCTCTCTCTGTCACTTTGTGTGTCAGTGTGTGTCTCAGTATCACTGTGTGTCTCAGTATGAGTGTGTGTGTGTGTGTGTGTGTGTGTGTGTCTCTCTGTCACTGTGTGTGTGTCTCAGTATGAGTGTGTGTGTATGTGTGTGCCTCTGCCTCAGTATGAGTGTCAGTGTGAGTGTGTCTCAGTCTCAGTTTGAGTGTGTGCATGCCTCTGCCTCAGTATGAGTGTGTCTCAGTCTCAGTATGAGTGTATGTGTGCCTCTGCCTCAGTATGAGTATCAGTGTGTGTCTCAGTATGAGTGTGTGTGTGTGTGTGTGTGTGTGTGTGTCTCTCTATCACTGTGGGTGTCTCAGTATGAGTGTGTGTGCCTCTGCCTCAGTATATGTGTCAGTGCGTGTGTGTCTCTCAATATCAGTGTGTGCCTCAGTATGAGTGTGTGTGCCTCAGAATGAGTGTGTGTGTGCCTCTGCCTCAGTATGAGTGTATGTGTGCCTCTGCCTCAGTATGAGTATCAGTGTGTGTCTCAGTATCAGTGTGTGTGTGTGTGTGTGTGTGTGTGTCTGTCACTGTGGGTGTCTCAGTATGAGTGTGTGTGCCTCTGCCTTAGTATATGTGTCAGTGCGTGTGTGTCTCTCAATATCAGTGTGTGCCTCAGAATGAGTGTGTGTGTTCCTCAGTGTGAGTGTGTGTTTGTGTGCCTCAATGTGAGTGTACATGTGCCTCTGACTCAGTATCACTGTGCGTCTCAGTATGAGTGTGTGTCTCTGTCACTGTGTGTGTCTCAGTATCACTGTGTGTGTCTCAGTATGAGTGTGTGTGTGTGTCTCTCTGTCACTGTGTGTGTCTCAGTATGAGTGTGTGTGTGTCTCTCTGTCACTGTGTGTGTCTCAGTATCACTGTGTGTGTGTATCAGTATGAGTGTGTGTGTCTCCGTTTCACTGTGTGTGTCTCAGTATGAATGTATGTGTGTCTCTGCCTCAGTATGAGTGTCAGTGTGTATGTCTCAGTATCACTGTGTGTGTGTCTCAGTATGAGTGTGTGTGCCTCTGCCTCAGTATGAGCGTGTCTCAGTTTCAGTGTGTGTGTGTGCCTCTGCCTCAGTATGAGTGTCAGTATGTGTGTGTGTGTGTATCAGTATGAGTGTGTGTGTGCCTCTGCCTCAGTGTGAGTGTGTCTCAGTCTCAGTATGAGTGTGTGTGCCTCTGCCTCAGTATGAGTGTATGTGTGCCTCTGCCTCAGTATAAGTGTCAGTGTGTGTGTGCTCCAGTATGAATGTGTGTGCCTCTGACTCCGTATGAGTGTCAGTGTGAGTGTGTCTCAGTCTCAGTATGAGTGTGTGTGCGTGTGCCTCTGCCTTAGTATGAGTGTCAGTGTGTGTGTGTCTCAGTATGAGTGTGTGTGTGTGTGTGTGTGTCTCTCAGTATGTCCTTTGTCGCCTCCTTTACAGAAAGTGCCCTAGTGGTCCAGTGGTTTATGTGTCTGCCGCCTAATCCCACTGTCACTGTGGGACCAGCACCAGCCTGTGATCCTACTACAGACTTTTTTTTACTTTGTCCTACAGAGCTACGGAACACCTGTAGGTCCATAGGCTGTGATGGATGCTGACTGATTGCTTCTCCATCTGATGGTTTCTCCTCCTTACAAGTAGGTAGTGGAGTTTTTTTTCCATGTGTCATCTGTAGCTAATGTGAAACTACATTTCCCAGTATGACCTGCTTCTTTTTAGCAGGATATGCTGGGACTCGTATTTCCACATTGGCTGGGGGGGCACATTTCCCTATATTTGCAAATAAAAACTGTTTGTTAATGCACCAACATAGTATATCACCAGATATATAGTGTATGGCTGAACAAGACATCCGTACCTGTTGCTTAGAAAACGCATTTGTCAATTTGTCGTGTTCTATTTTTTTGCCATACAGTATATTAGTACTGAAATCTAACTGCACACACTAAAAAAAGGTGCTGCCCGACAACGCTCAGAATCCCGATGCCGGAATCACAAGAGTCAGCATACTGAATGTAAGTGTGCTGGGGAGGGTAGTTAGGTTGCAGGGGGGAAGTTAGGGTTAGGCTGCAGGAAGGGGAGGGAAGGGGAGAGGATTAGCATACTTTCCAACGAGGTGTTGGGATTCTAAGCGGCAGGATCCCTTTCCCAACCTGCTGTAGGGTGTATTCTCTATGCAGCCTGCAACATTTTTTATACGTTATAATCCAATCCGCGGGACAGTGGCATAGGGTAAGCATTACCGCCTCAGCACTCAGGTCATTAGTTCAATTCCTGGTCATGGCCTGAATGTGCGGAGTTTGCATTTTCTTTTTGTGTGGGTTTCCTCTGGGTATTCCTGTTTCCTCCCACACTCCAAAAACATATGGGAAGGTTATGTGGATTTGTCTGTGTGTGTTTTTATTTTAGGGAATATCACTCTCATTCCAGTGGGACAGGGAGTGATACGAATTCTGATGTTGTTATGTGTACAGCGCTGTGCAAATTAGTGGCACTATCTAAGTAAACAATAACAATAGTTTTGATACTTTAAGATAGGGCCTTGCACACATGTTGGAGAAGCCATCACATTTTCCCTTTGTACTTAGCAGGAGGACATTAATTTGCTGTTCTGTCAATAATAAAGGGGTAAATGCAAATTATGTACTGGGGAGCAAATGTGTATGTTTTTTTATTGTGTGGAGGCCAAAGTGTTTTTTTCCTGAAAGGGGCCAATGTATTTGTTATACATTTTCCTGTGGATGCCAATGTGTTTTATTTTTTCCTGTGGTGCCCAATGGGGGTGGTGGGGGGGGGTTGGGGTTTGGGGAGGGGGGCGGAGGGAGGGAGGCTGAAGTTTTGCCTAGGGTGCCGAGAAACCTTGCACCGGCCCTGGCTGTGCTGCACGGAAGAAGTCAGGCAGCAGCAGCAGCACCAGCTGGCTGAGGTGGGGAGGATCAGTATGGTCCCTTACGTGCGGCTCACATTCAGATCCATCCGGCTCCATTCCCCTCCTCCCCTGCACCCTTAGCAGCCTGCCCCCACATCTCATTCACCCACCGCCGCAGACTCCTCCCCCACACGGTTATTATAATAAGGCCACCCCCCTACCCCCTTCCCTCCCTGCTGTGTGTCCAGCCACCCCCCCCCCCTCACCTGCTGTGTGTCCGGCCTACCCCCCCCTCACCTGCTGTGTGTCCAGCCCCCCCCCTCACCTGCTGTGTGTCCAGCCCCCCCCCCCCCTCACCTGCTGCGTGTCCGGCCTACCCCCCCCCCTCCCTGCTGTGTGTCCAGCCACCCCCCCTCACCTGCTGTGTGTCTGGCCTACCCCCCCCCCCTTGCTGTGTGTCCAGCCCCCCCCCCCCTCCCTGCTGTGTGTCCGGCCTACCCCCCCCTCCCTGCTGTTTGTCCGGCCTACCCCCCCCCCTCCCTGCTGTGTGTCCAGACCCCCCCCTCACCTGCTGTGTGTCCAGCCACCCCCCCCCACCCCCTCACCTGCTGTGTGTCCGGCCTACCCCCCCCCTCCCTGCTGTTTGTCCGGCCACCCTCCCCTCCCCTGCTGTGTGTCCGGCGGCCTACCCCCCCCCCTCCCTGCTGTGTGTCCGGCCTACCCCCCCCTCACCTGCTGTGTGTCCAGCCCCCCCCCTCACCTGCTGTGTGTCCAGCCCCCCCCCTCCTCCCTGCTGTGTGTCCGGCCTACCCCCCCCCTCCCTGCTGTTTGTCCGGCCACCCTCCCCTCCCCTGCTGTGTGTCCGGCCACCCTCCCCTCCCCTGCTGTGTGTCCGGCCACCCTCCCCTCCCCTGCTGTGTGTCCGGCCTACCCCCCCCTCACCTGCTGCGTGTCCAGCCCCCCCCTCACCTGCTGCGTGTCCAGCCCCCCCCCTCACCTGCTGTGTGTCCAGCCCCCCCCCCCCTCACCTGCTGTGTGTCCAGCCCCCCCCCTCACCTGCTGTGTCCAGCCCCCCCCCCTCACCTGCTGTGTGTCCAGCCCCCCCCCCCTCACCTGCTGTGTGTCCAGCCCCCTCACCTGCTGTGTGTCCAGCCCCCCCCCCTCACCTGCTGTGTGTCCAGCCCCCCCCCTCACCTGCTGTGTGTCCAGCCCCCCCCCCTCACCTGCTGTGTGTCCAGCCCCCCCTCACCTGCTGTGTGTCCAGCCACCCCCCCTCCCCTGCTGTGTGTCCGGCCTACCCCCCTCCCTGCTGTTTGTCCGGCCACCCTCCCCTCCCCTGCTGTGTGTCCTGCCTACCCCCCCTCCCTGCTGTGTGTCCAGCCACCCCCCCCCCTCACCTGCTGTGTGTCCGGCCTACCCTCCCTCCCTCCCCTACCCTGCTGTTTGTCTGGCCACCATCCCCTCCCCTCCCCTGCTGTGTGTTCGGCAACTCCCCCCTCTTCCTGCTGTGTTCGGTTACCCCCTACCCCCTCCCCTCCCTGCCGTGTGTCCGGTCACCCTCCCCTCTGTGCTGTGTGTCCAGCCACCCCCCCCCTCTGCTGTGTGTCCGGCCACCCCCCCCCAGACACGCAGCGTCTGACACACACGCACACACACAGCACCTGACACACGCACACACACACACACAGCACCTGACACTAACACGGACCTGACACACGCGCATACACTCACACGCAGCACCTGACACACACGCAGCACCTGACACACGCACACACAGACGCAGCACCTGACACTCACACGGACCTGACACACACGCACACACTCACACGCGGCGCCTGACGCACATAGACACGCGGCGCCTGACGCACAGGCGGCGCCTGACGCACAGGCGGCGCCTGACAGACACGCGGCGCCTGGCACACACGCACAGGCAGCGCCTGGCACACACGCACAGGCAGCGCCTGGCACACACGCACAGGCAGCGCCTGGCACACACGCAGCGCCTGACACACACAGACACGCAGCGCCTGACACACACAGACACGCAGCGCCTGACACACACAGACACGCAGCGCCTGACACACACGCACACGCACAGGCAGCGCCTGACACACGCAGCGCCTGACACACGCAGCGCCTGACACACACACGCACCTGACACTCACATGCTCCTGACACACGCAGCACCTGACATACTCACACGCAGCACCTGACACACACGCAGACACGCAGCACCTGACACACACACGCAGCACCTGACACACAAACACGCAGACACGCAGCGCCTGACACACACGCAGACACGCAGCGCCTGACACACACGCAGACACGCAGCGCCTGACAGACACGCAGCGCCTGACACACACGCAGACACGCAGCGCCTGACACACACGCAGAGCCTGACACACACGCAGCGCCTGACACACGCAGACACGCAGCGCCTGACACACACACAAACACGCAGCGCCTGACACACACGCAGCGCCTGACACACACGCAGACACGCAGCGCCTGACACACACGCAGCGCCTGACACACACGCAGCGCCTGACACACACGCAGACACGCAGCGCCTGACACACACGCAGACACGCAGCGCCTGACACACACGCAGACACGCAGCGCCTGACACACACGCAGACACGCAGCACCTGACAGACACGCACACACACACACACACACAGCACCTGACACAGATATGCAGCGCCTGACACACACACGCAGACATACAGCGCCTGACACACACACACGCAGACATGCAGCACCTGACACACACATGCAGCACCTGACAGACACACACACCCACACACACACACACAGACATGCAGCACCTGACACACCCACACACACACACACATGCATCACCTGACACACCCACACACACAGACATGCATCACCTGACACACCCACACACATATATACAGACATGCAGCACCTGACACACACACACACAGACATGCAGCGCCTGACACACACACACATACAGACATGCAGCACCTGACACACACACACACACACACACACACACATACAAACATGCAGCACCTGACACACACACACACACACGCAGCACCTGACACATATATACATGTGGCATTTAACGCACACACGCACAGCACCTGACACACAATCATATACACTCAGAGCACCTAACACACACATACACTCGCAGCACCTCACACACACTCGTATACACACGCAGCACCTGCCACTCACACATATATACACATGCAGCACCTGCCACTCCCACATACATGAACAGCACCTGACACACACATACACGCGCAGCACCTGACAGTCACACACATACAGATGCGACAGCTGACACAAACACATACACGCTCAACACCTGACACCCACGTGGCAGCTGACGCATACAAATGCAGCACCTGAAATACACACATATACACGTGCAGCACCTGAGACACACACATACACGTACAGCACCTGAGACACACACACACACACATGTATGTACACGCGCGGCTCCAGGCACACACATACGTACGTACACACGCGGCACTTGACACACACGTACACGCGCGGCACCTGACACACACACACACGTACGTACGTACGTACGTACGTACATGTGTGGCACCTGACACACACACGTATGCACACGTGTGGCTCCTGACACACACGCGCGTTGCTCCTGACACACACACATGTACGTACGCGCTCGGCTCCTGACACACACACGTATGTATACGCGCGGCACCTGAAACCTACACGTATGTACGTATACGCGCGGCTCCTGACACCCTCACGCATGTACACGCGTGGCTCCTGGCACACTGGCACACACACACACACACACACACACACGTACACGCGCGGCACCTGACACATACACGCGTGTACGTACACACATGCACAGCACCTGACATACACACATGTAGGTACGCGCCACCTGACACACACACACGTACACGCACGACACCTGACACACACGTACGTACGTACGCGCACGACACCTGACACACACGTACATACTAGTGATGAGTGGGTTCGGTTCGTCGGAATCCGGACCCCCCGAACTTCACCCATTTTACATGGGTCCGAGGCAGGTTTGAACCTTCCCGCCTTGCTCGGCTAACCCGAGCGCGCCCGAACGTCATCATCCCGCTGTCGGATTCCCGCGAGATTCGGATGTCTGCATTCGTGGAAAGGGGTCCCATGTGTAAACATGGGACCCCTTTCAGTCCGTCTGGTCCGGGTGTTCGGTTTGTTGTTTTGCCAAGTACGTGGAGTTAATCTGGAACCTGGATCAGGTGAGTATAATTATCTTTTATTTTCAGGTACCCGTGGATTCTACTTGGAGAAGAGGACCGACTGCTTCGTGTCAACATAGGTAAGTATGTGTGTGTCGGCAGGTGTGAAATAAAGTTATACTTTCACGGTGTCTGTGTCCTGTTTTTATTTGGGTATTTTTTCCCCAGTAGAACTACAGGTACCAGCTGGCCCGTTTTTCTCCCGCATGCTGGTACTTGTGGTTCTCAAAGTACCAGATTGCGGGGGAGGCTTGCTGGGACTTGTAGTACTACTGGAAAAAACAATATTCTTTCAATTTTCTCAAGGCTATCAGCCTCCCATCCGCAGCCCTTGGATGGGGGGGACAGCCTCGGGCTTCACCCCTGGCCCTTGGGTGGCTGGGGGGGGGACCCCTTGATTGAAGGGGTCCCCACTCCCCCAGGGTACCCCGGCCAGGGGTGACTAGTTGGATATTTAATGCCACGGCCGCAGGGCACTGTATAAAAGTGACCCCCGGCTGTGGCATTATCTGTCCAGCTAGTGGAGCCCGATGCTGGTGTAAAAATAATGGGGGATCCTACTCTTTTTGTCCCCCGTATTTTTTGCACCAGCACCAGGCGCAGAGCCCGGAGCTGGTTTTATAAATACGGGGGATCCCCTGTCCGTTTTTCCCCCGGATTTTTAGAACCAGGACCGGCTCGAAGAGCCCGAGGCTGGTTATGCTTTGGAGGGGGGACCCCACGCAATTTTTCTTTTCCGGGTTTTTCACATTCCATTTAAAAAAAAATAATAATAATAATCTTTTAAAAAATATATAAATAATACTTGTGCCTCCAAAAAAGACAAACCAAGTACCTAATCCCTTCTAATATAAATAGATATGCTATTACCCCAAAAAAATATTATTTTTTTATTAGATTCCGCCTGCAAAGTGTGGCGGATTGAAAATGACGAATTTACTGTTTAAAAGCACTGTTGTCGAATTTACAAACTTCAATTGAATATACTTTTGTTGAATTGCCGCATTTGTACCATTGCAGAAAAGTCGAATTTGTCAAATGTCGAATTTTAAAAAGTCGAATTTTGAAAGGATGCAAGAATAGGCCCCGCCCCCTTCACATCAGCCGTCCCCTTCTACCCCTGTACCTTGCTCTCTCCTGTCTGTGCTCTCTCCCGTCTGTAGGACTAGGCCCCGCCCCCTTCTTACCCTCCAGTGACTGCTCTCTCCTGACAAGTGGACCAGGCCTGCCCCCTACACGCTGCTGGTGTCTTCATTGTTACTTGGTCTGGAGCTCCGTTGGGGAGAGAACTCACGTGAGCTCATTAAGAATGAGGAACTGGGATGTTTTAATTTTATTGTGAGTAGTGTAGTGTGGTGATGTAGTATGTTGTATGGGGGGTATAGTGTAACTATGAAGTGCAGCATATGGGAGGGCTATAGCATAGTGATGTAGTGTGGCATATGGGGGGTGGTAGCGCATAGGCGTGCGTACAGGGGGTGCCTGGTGCGCACAGGCACTCCCTAATGTCCAGCACCGCTGCACGCCACGCTTGCTGTGGCACAGTGATCGCTGAGTGTGTGATCGGTGGAGCCTAGCCTGTAGCTCATTTCCGTACCTCCCACCACCGCTGCGCCCGCCCCCCCTCTGCCTGCTGCTAATACTATGCTGAGTGCATTCGTCGGCGGCCTCACTGGGGGGACTGGTGTCACCTTGCAATGTGACGTGGTGATGTCCGCCTATGCTCTCCTCCCGCCCACCCGTGCTTTCCTCCCGCTGCGGTCTCTCAGTCCTAGTGTGCCGCGGCTGCCACACCACTGGCAGTGTTCCTCTAGGGGGGACTGGGAGCCGCCGGCAGACACATTCTGCTGAGACTTACTTGTCAGTGCGGGTTCCGGATGGCAGGCGGCGGGTGGGAGGGCAGACGGGGAGCAGGTGTCACAAGGAGTGTGTGGGTAACTAATTCACAATACTTCCGCTCAACGTGGCACTGCTGGTCCTTCATCTCCCATGTCTCTTCACCAGGTGGCGGGCGGCCCGGAAATTAAGTGATGTGTTGTGCAGCAGTCAGTGTGAAGTGACTGTGAGTAACACTGATGGTGCTGATGATGCTGCTGCAGAATCGGGAAGCAATTAATTCATAAATATAATGTACTCAGTGTATTATACATACATAAACATGTACATACGTGTATTTGTGTATACATGTATATACATGAGTGTGTGTGTGTATATATATATATATATATATATATATATATATATATATATATACATACAGCCAGTTCCCAGGAACAAAAGTCCTCCCCCGCTTCCGCTAAGTCCACAGCATTACGCTGGGGCTCCACTGGTGGAGCCAGGTGCGGTGGGGGCCCGTCTCAAGTGCTTCAGCAATCAGTGGACTTGCTCACAGGTGGATCCCTGGATTCTACAAGTAGTGTCTCAGGGATTCAAGCTGGAATTCGAGACGTCTCCCCCTCGCCGTTTCCTAAAATCTGCCTTGCCAACATCTCCCTTGGACAGGGAGGCTGTGATAGAGGCAAATTCACAAGCTGTATTTGCAGCAGGTGATAGTCAAGGTACCCCTCCTTCAACAAGGAAGGGGTTACTATTCCACGATGTTTGTGGTACCGAAACCGGACGGTTCGGTGAGACCCATTTTAAATTTTAAATCTTTGAACACGTATATAAAACGGTTCAAGTTCAAGATGGAATCGCTCAGGGCGGTTATCTCAAGCCTGGAGGAAGGGGATTACATGGTATCACTGGACATCAAGGATGCTTACCTGCATGTCCCCATTTACTCTCCTCACCAGGAGTACCTCAGATTTGTGGTACAGGACTGTCATTCTGCGGCGGGACTGCCGCATTCTAGATCAGTAAAAGCCCATTCCACGAGGAAGGTGGGCTCTTCTTGGGCGGCTGCCCGAGGGGTCTCTGCTTTACAACTTTGCCGAGCTGCTACTTGGTCGGGGTCAAACACATTTGCAAGATTTTACAAGTTTGACACCCTGGCTGAGGAGGACCTAGAGTTCGCTCATTCGGTGCTGCAGAGTCATCCGCACTCTCCCTCCCGTTTGGGAGCTTTGATATAATCCCCATGGTCCTTACGGAGTCCCAGCATCCACTTAGGACGTCAGAGAAAATAAGATTTTACTCACCGGTAAATCTATTTCTCGTAGTCCGTAGTGGATGCTGGGCGCCCATCCCAAGTACTTGTACATAGTTATTGTTAACAAAAGGGTTATTGTTGAGAGCCATCTGTGCAGAGGCTCCGTTGTTGTCATACTGTTAACTGGGTATAATATCACGAGTTGTACGGTGTGATTGGTGTGGCTGGTATGAGTCTTACCCGGGATTCAAAATCCTTCCTTAGTGTCAGCTCTTCCGGGCACAGTATCCTAACTGAGGTCTGGAGGAGGGTCATAGGGGGAGGAGCCAGTGCACACCAGGTAGTCCTAAAGCTCTCTTTAGTTGTGCCAAGTCTCCTGCGGAGCCGCTATTCCCCATGGTCCTTACGGAGTCCCAGCATCCACTACGGACTACGAGAAATAGATTTACCGGTGAGTAAAATCTTATTATATATATATATATATATATATATATATATATGACTTGGGGTTTGTTTTATTAGATAGAGCATGTCCCTGTGAAGTGCCTTTTGGGGTTGTGGTTTTTCAGAAAGTTACAGGTTTTTTTTAATTAAGAGAAATATGCCCCATTATAGAGATCGGGCATTTCAATTTGTTGCGCCTGCGCAGTGGCCGCCAGCAGGGGGTGTACTAGAGTGCCTTCTCTTGAGAGCCGCAATATGGCCGCCTTCTCCCCGGTTATTCTGTAAATAGGAAAATAACCTCACAGGTTCACATAGGGCAGAGTTGCCACTACTAGTGCAGGGCTGTAACTTACAGTACTAAGGAAAAGCCATATACTAAAGCGGCACGGTGACCTCACCCCTCTCAGAGACACCAGGGCGCAGCACACTGGTACACACACCTGTTAGCTCAGGGCAGCACTATAGGACCCTCCTGTAATGCTGTGCTGGCGGCGTGTAGTGATCAGGGCACTGGGAAACTGGCTGGCTGGTCTCCGTCTCTGCTGCCTATAGAACTTCCACCTCTGTTATATATCAGGGCTGCTCTCCTGTTATGATTCCAATACTCTAGTCTGGGGATATCTTATAGCAAGGACCTGAGTACTGGAACGTAATGCTTGGAAAGGGAGTGGGAACGGGAATAGCCCCTGGCGCCCTATCTCCGTTGTCTCGCCCGTGCTGTCAGAAATCTCTTGCGAGACTATGGTTGCTTGGGCCCATGGCAGCCGCGTTTGAAGGGCGGATTACGTCTGCCCAACTCCGATGCCCCCTCAGGTCTTAATGGGAGACAAAGAGAAATCCGAGACAGGGTGATAACAAGGGGCCCTCTACTAAACAACAAAGCCAGGGGCTCAAAACTAACTTTAAACTAGAGTATGTGCGGAAAACCGCCAGGGAAAAGGACAACCAAAATACCCACTTGTCCACTCTTCTACCCGGCACCGGCGAGTTCCGGAGAGGAGTGTGGGAGCGTAAACCTCCGCAAATGCACCAACACAGAATACAAAATAAAGCGGCCTAGGCCGCAGCACGCGGCAGAGCCGCCACTCACGAAAACCACACGAGATCCTCTAGCGACTGTTGCGGGTAAATGAGGACTGGAAGACTCCTTGGGAAGAGATGACAACACTAAGATTCAGGAACTCTGAGGACAGGAATGACCGGACACAGCAGAACTGGAACAGACGTCAGCAAACCAAAGCAGCATGCAGGAAGCTATTACCGGCGTCTGTGTGAAGCACTGAGAAGGTATTTAGCAGGGAGTCCTTCAATCAGAAGTTCAGAGCCTGATTAGCACAATGCCGTGCAGCTGCCTTGCTGCACGACCAGAAGACAAGTGTGTGTGTGTAGTTCACTTGATTGACCCTGCAAGGGGAGCGCAGTCCGTCCGTGGCGTCCCCGTTGCTAGGGTCCAGGCGGCTCAGCGCGCCCGGCGTCCTAGCGTTGCTAGGGAGCCGGCGGCTAGCACGCTCGGCGTCCCTAGTTGCTAGGCGCCGGGCCGCGAGTACATCGCGGACCACGGCGCCTAACACCTGTGTGTTCTCTTCCTCTCCTACCTCACACTGGAACTGGCCGCCCAGAGAACGAGAGGGCAGCGGCTGACATCAGAGAGGGTGCAGCAATCTGTGTGGGCAGAGCCCCTCACAGCAAGGTGTCCTTATGCTGTGCCCCGTGTAATCACTGTGATCCATACAGACTCTCACTCTGGTATGCTCTCTATTATTTATTTTTTTACACTGCGGCATGCTCGTGGAAAGGGAGCAGGCACCACCCCACCGCCACTACTCCTCCACCAGCATCACTGCCGAGCCGGTCAGTGTTCCGGCGGCAATGAGCAGTAGGCAGCCACCAGCAACAACAGTCAGGAAGCTGTTACTCCCGGCAGCAGTAGCGTCAAGCTGCAATTCAGCCAGCGGCACGATGATCCGGGAGACAGTGGCAGCACAGGGAAGCAGTACCCCCTCCAATCGCAGCACCAACTAGGAGACTGAGGCAGCAACCTGCCCCCAGCAGCAGCACCACCCTGATGATAGGTAAGATGCATTTTGGTGTCACAAGAAGGTGGCCGGAGTAGTGGCTGGCTGTGGTCACACCCCGGGGAAAAGTGATAGTGATTTCAGTGTTCCCTTGCACGGGGATTGGATGTGTAGATGTATGGAGGCTATGTATGTATAGATGTGAGCGGCAGTGTGCGGATGTATGAGAGCGGCAATGTACGGCTGTATAACTGCGTCGGTGTGCGGCTGTATGAGTGCGATGGTGTGCGGCTGTATGCGTGCGGCGGTGTGCGGCTGTAAGAGTGCGGCAGTGTGCGGCTGTAAGAGCACGGCTGTAAGAGTGCGGCTGTAAGAGTGCGGGGTTGTACGGATGTATGAGAGCGGGGTTGTACGGATGTATGAGAGCGGCAGTGTATGGATGTATGAGAGCAACAGTGTACAGTTGTGTGAGAGCGGCAGTGTGCGGATGTATGAGAGTGGCGGTGTACGGATGTATGAGAGCGGCAGTGTATGGATGGCAGCGTCATAGGGAGGGATGTCGGAATGCTGTTATAGGGTTCCTAATACAAAATGCCACGTTGGGCTTGATGGGCAGGTAGTGCGGCAAGCACACCCAAATTGGCATCTGACGTCGCCTGCAGTCCACACTGTTGTGAGGAGTCAGAGTTAATTTTGACTGTGTAGTGTACTCACAGAGGACCTACCGCCCGTCCCCTCGCATCTGAGCAGCAGGTCAGGCTCTTATTTTCTTTTTAATCAGGAGAGGCCGAGTGAACTGTGAGCAGGGGGGCAGAGCTACATGGGACCCAGAGGGGCTGCTGTGCTGTCAGAGAGGGAGAGGAAGAGAGAGATGAAGCTACTGCAGATCCCCAGCTGATTGTGAGGTGCCGGGTTGAAGGGTGATGTGATCACCCTTCTCCCTCGCTGCCGCTGGGGACCGCATCTAGGCTTCCTCCATCGAGGGCATGCGGCGCAGCAGTGGGCAGCGTGTAATGAGTTTGTCTGACTCATTATACTGCTGCCTGTTGTGGACACCTCCGTCCGTACGGACTGGTGTACATGCCCAGCACAGAGGTGACAGTGTTGGTGGAAGTGCTGCCCAGTTCTGACCCTGCAGGCCTCCCTGATCTGACTGCGGCCGCTGCTACTGCTGCGGCCCGAAACCCCTGCCGGTCCCCTCCATAGACTTCTGCCTGTCCAGCGCTGAGGTACTAGGGGTATCCCAGCTGCGGGAAGGGTATGTCTCTGGCTTTCTCTCCGGCAGGGGAAGGTGACAGCGGCGGAGGAAGTGTTGCCCACCTCAGACACTGCAGGCCTCCCCGATCCAGCTGCGGCCACAGCTGATGCTGCCAGAACCCCCTGCTGGTCTCCTTTGTTGACTGCCGCATGGCCAGTGCTGAAGTACTGGGGGTAGGCCAGCTACGGGAAGAGTGTCTCTGCCTCGGGCTCTCTCTCTCTGTCAGGGGAAGGAAGGGCTGATTCTCTGGCACAACAGGGAGGGCTAGGCTGCAGGAACACAGCACTGGAAGAAACAGGAGGCCGAACTCATGACCAAAAAGTGAGCAGTGCAGTGATCAGCCCCCTAGTCTTTCCCTCTCTCTGGGTGCAGAGCTGTATTCTACAGAGAGAGCTGGGATGGGAAGAAGGGGAACGGCACCTGACACACACATACACGCGCGGCACCTGACACACACATACACGCGCAACACCTGACACACACACATACACGTGCGGCACCTGACACACACACACGTAGCATCAGACACAATAAAATAAACATGCAGCACCTGACCCACACATACACGCGCAACACCTGACACACACACATACACGTGCGGCACCTGACACACACACACGTAGCATCAGACACAATAAAATAAACATGCAGCACCTGACCCACACATACACGCGCAACACCTGACACACACACATATACACGTGCGGCACCTGACACACACACGTACCATCAGACACAATAAAATAAACATGCAGCACCTGACACATGCATATACACGCAGCACCTGACACATGCATATACACGCAGCACCTGACACATGCATATACACGCAGCACCTGACACATACATATACACGCACACCATCAGACACACACATACACACGCAGTGCCTTACTCACACACACATAGACACGTGCAGCACCTGAGGCACACACATGTACACGCGCAGCACCTGACGCACACACATGTACACGCGCAGCACCTGACGCACACTCATGTACACACGCAGCACCTGACGCACACTCATGTACACGCGCAGCACCTAATGCACACTCATGTACACGCGCAGCACCTGACGCACACATGTACACGCGCATCACCTGACACAGACATACGTATTCATGCACAGCACCAGACATACACTTGTACACACGCGGAGCACCTGATACTCACACACATATACACCCGCAACACCTGACACACACACACACACGTGCGGCAGCTGACGCATACACACGCACCATCAGACACACTCATATATACACGCAGCACCTGACACACACATACACACAGGAGCTGACACACACATACACAGGCAGCACCTGACACACACACACACATATACACGCGCAGCACCTGACACCACGCACTCACACGTACAAGCAATGCATTTCACGCCTACCTCCAGCCTCAGTTACAGGCTGCTGCCGCCTACCCCCCTCCCTGCATCAGCTGCAAAGGCAGCAAAATATTTTGACCAAAGTCTAAAGGCCCGTACACATTAAACGATGTCGCTTTGTGAGCTACATCGTCTAATGTTTCCCCTCCCGGGCCGGCCGGCGGCCGACTGTACACACTGAGCGATATGACCGCTCATATCGCTCAGTGACGTCACGCCCCCGCCAGCCCTGCATAAAGGTCGTGGACGACAGTCCACATCCTTCCTGCATGCCCTACCGACAGCGAAGATTGTTGCCGACCCGCGGGGCCGCGCATCGTTTGTCGCTGGCTGCATACACACTTAACGATAAAATGAGCGACGTCGCTCATTAAATCGTTAAGTGTGTACGGACCTTAAACAATTTGGTTTGGTTAATAAAATAATTTTGCACAGAACAGTGATGTTATACGAACATTTTCATTAAACATTTAAAAAATCAAATGTTTATTCTTTAAGTGAAATTTTACATTTCTGAATAAAAAAAATAAATTAAAAAAAAGCGATGAAATTCCATAGACAAAAAACCTTACGGTTTCACATGTCCCATTAAGGCTTCTTAGACATGATCGAAATTTCAGAAGCCTGTTGTAACTCTTCCACTCAAACTCCAAAAAGCAATGAAATTCCGATCATTAAGGCTGACGCCTTAATGGACGTGTTCCTTGCGCAATACAGATATGGTATGCCATCACAGCCTGTGGGTAAGTGCAGATTCAGCACTCTCACAGAGTGAGATTGCTGTCACTCACACAATGGTGGAGCTGCTAATTCACAGATTTGTGTGCTCATTGGAATACACACATGCAGTCTATGCAACTGAAGGTCTGAGCGGAAGACAAAGCTGCTCAGATGAGGTAAGAGTGTTGTTGATTGGAGGGAGGAGAGCGGTGTGGATGGGGGAACAGAAGTGTGTGGATAGAGGGAACACTAAGCAGCACTAATGGGGGGGACAGAGAAACACAGGGGGTAATTCAGACCGCAGCAGCAGCAGCAGCGATTGCAGTCTGAATTAGTTTGTGAGGTGCGTGCGTACCCCAGGAGCCCAGTGAGATGCTATCACCCTGCCTGATTGATAGGCAGAGGTGGTTGCGGGGAAGGAGGGGGGCGTGCAAACAGCGTTAGAATGCCATTGGCAGGGCATGGTCTGCACAACGGAGGCGTTTCCGGACCACTGGGGGGTGGGCTGTGGCGGTTATCCCCCTGCCAAGAGCGCAGGATCCACTAAATTTACCTTCAGGATGTCAGCTACATGAATAGGGTAAGAGTGGTGTGGATAGGGGGTAGATTAAGCAGCAAGTATGGGTAGGGAGACAGAGCGGTGCAGATGGGGGAAATGGTGCAGATGGGTTGAAAACACTGGCATGGATGGGTAGAAAACTGGTGCAGATGGGAGAGAAGACAGTGTGCCATGTACTGGAGGAGGCAGAGTGACGTTGAAGAATGAAACACTGAGCAGCACAGAGAGAAGGAAACGGTGGTACAGACAATGCACAGGTGGGGAAAGACAGATGGTACAGATAAGTTAGTACAGACTAGCACAGATGGGAGAACACAGCAGTAGGGATTGGGGAAGACCGGGCAGCATGGGGGTGTATAGGGGAAGTAAGTGTAGATGCATAGACCGTAGATGGGGTATTATAGTTTAGCAATTAACCAAGATGTTTGAGGGAGCTAAATGTGTATACTAAGTGAGATGGATGTATGGAGTTAGAAGGATGTTGTAACAAGGTGGCTTTGTTGTGTTGACTGAATGGGATGGTTGTGGGCACTGTGTGGGATGGGAGCACCACAAAACTGCTCAGACCTTCAGTTGCATAGACTGCATGTGTGTATTCCAATGAGCACACAAATCTGTGAATTAGCAGCTCCACCATTGTGTGAGTGACAGCAATCTCACTCTGTGAGAGTGCTGAATCTGCACTTACCCACAGGCTGTGATGGCATACCATATCTGTATTGCGCAAGGAACACGTCCATTAAGGCGTCAGCCTTAATGATCGGAATTTCATTGCTTTTTGGAGTTTGAGTGGAAGAGTTACAACAGGTTTCTGAAATTTCGATCATGTCTAAGAAGCCTTAATGGGACATGTGAAACCGTAAGGTTTTTTGTCTATGGAATATATATATATATCACAAACATATATGATTCATACATATATCACACACACATACATGATACATACATGAGAAAGACCTGGGATGGTGATGAGGCCAGGGCCCCCTGCTGATGTTGCGTTGAGGAAGGCAGTGTTCCAGGGCGGATGCCAGTCGGGGAGAGCGCCGCGCAGCCCGGGAAAAATACTGCTGAGGAGCTACATCTGGAAGAGCCCCTGGGAGGGAGAGTGCCACATGCCCCATCCTGCGCGGCAGACTCTGCAGGCCTGCACATGGGAAGGGAGGTCTCTGGCCACACATACTCACCCTTCTGCTGAAGCCCCGCTGCTGTCCCCATCAGCGATCTCCAGCGGGGAGCGGGGCCAGGATGAACCTCAACCTGTGAGAACTATCTTCATGATCAAGAGATCTCATATGCAAGATAAGTATGTGTTGGGATAGGGCTGGGGAGGGCGGCTGCTCGGGCACACCCCCGTCAAGTTAAGGAGATTTAACTGAGGAAGCACAAGGGAACTCTCGTCTGGGGACAACAACTGCAGGGAGACCACATCTTTTCAGATGAACATGGGAGGGCAGAAGGCTGCCTAATACTGAAGCACCCTCAGACATTAAACCATATGCAACAACTATTGCAAGCATTCCTGGGGGAAGGTCTGCAGCAGATGGATTTGCATACGGTGATGTCATCCAAGCAGTGGGCCAAAGTTGGCTGGAACCCTCATCTGTATATGAAAAGAGAAAAGGGGCATGCAGGGCATGGCGGCCTTTTGCGGCGCTTGTATAACCCCAAGTTTGCATTAAACACCCCCACCCTCCTTCGGTGTGGGGCTCATGTTGGCCATGCCCAAGCCCCTGAAGCATTCAAGCTGATTTCTTGCAGCAGCTGGGCACTGTAACAGCTTCAGAGCTGCTCTACAAGACAAGTAAAAGGGTGTGGGCCCTGCAGCACCACCTGTAGTTTGCATACACACATATATAGGACAGCATCTCTTATATGCCCCAGGGTCAATAAAATAGTATCCTTGTCTAGGCTATCCATCCCCTCAGATAAGGTATTTGTCCATGCCGCTACAGCACTACACACCCAGGCCGACGCAATTGCCGGTCTGAGTAAGGTACCTGAATGTGTATAAATGGACTTCAGGGTAATCTCCTGTTTGCGGTCAGCACACTCTTTGAGGGTAGCCGTATCCTGGGACGGGAGGGCTACCTTCTTGGATAAGCGTGTTAATGCTTTGTCCACCCTAGGGGAGGATTCCCATCGTAACCTATCCGTTGATGGGAAAGGATACGCCATAAGAATCCTTTTGGAAATCTGCAGTCTTTTATCTGGAGATTCCCAAGCTTTTTCACATAACTCGTTCAGCTCGTGTGAGGGGGGAAAGGTTACCTCAGGCTTCTTTCCCTTGTACATATGTACCCTCTTGTCAGCGACAGGGGGTTCCTCTGTGATGTGCAAAACATCTTTTATTGCCATAATCATAAATCGAATGGATTTTGCCAATTTTGGCTGTAACTTTGCATCATCGTAATCGACACTGGAGTCAGAATCCGTGTCGGTATCTGTGTCAACAATCTGGGATAGTGGGCGCTTATGAGACCCTGACAGTCCCTGCAACATAGGATCAGGCATGGGTTTAAATCCTGACTGTCCCAAAGCTTCTGCCTTGTCTAATCTTTTGTGCAATGAGTTTACACTAGCATTTAAAACATTCCACATATCCATCCAATCAGCTGTCGGCGGAGACACCACATTCATTTGCTCCCGCTCCTCTCTAATATAGCCTTCTTCCTCAGACATGTCGACACACGTGTACCGACACACTACACACACAGGGAATGCTTTTTCTGAAGACAGTTTCCCCACAAGGCCCTTTGGAGAGACAGAGAGAGAGTATGCCAGCACCCCCCCCAGCGCTATATAACCCAGGAATAAAACAGTAACTTAATGTTTGCCCAGTAGTGCTGCTGTATGTAATTTGCGAATTATGTGCCCCCCCCCTCTTTTCAACCCTCTTGTCTAACGTGGTATAAGCAGGGTAGAGTCCGGGGAGCTTCCTCTCAGCGGTGCTGTGGAGAAAAAATGGCGCTGGTGAGTGCTGAGGGAGAAGCCCCGCCCCCTCGGAGGCGGGCTTCTGTCCCGCTTAAACTGTATAATTTGGTGGGGGCTTATACATATATAAAGTGCCCAGCTGTATATATGTTATATTTTTGCGAAAGAGGTTTATATTGCTGCCCAGGGCGCCCCCCCTGCGCCCTGCACCCTTACAGTGACCGGAGTATGTGAGGTGTATGGGAGCAAAGGCGCACAGCTGCAGTGCTGTGCGTTACCTCAGTGAAGATCATGAAGTCTTCTGCCGCCTCTGAAGTCTTCTTTTCTTCTCATACTCACCCGGCTTCTATCTTCCGGCTCTGCGAGGGGGACGGCGGCGCGGCTCTGGGACGGACGGCGAGGGTGAGATCCTGCGTACCAATCCCACTGGAGCTAATGGTGTCCAGTAGCCTAAGAAGCAGGACCTTGCAACTCAGATAGTAGGGCTGCTTCTCTCCCCTCAGTCCCTCGATGAGGGAGTCTGTTGCCAGCAGTGCTCCCTGAAAATTAAAAACCTAACAAAATACTTTCTGTCAGAAAGCTCAGGAGAGCTCCTGAAAAGCACCCAGTCTCCACTGGGTACAGTATCAAACTGAGGTCTGGAGGAGGGGCATAGAGGGAGGAGCCAGTGCACACCCAGAACTAAAGTCTTTCTTAAAGTGCCCATGTCTCCTGCGGAGCCCGTCTATCCCCATGGTCCTTACGGAGTCCCCAGCATCCTCTAGGACGTTAGAGAAAATAGGATTTTAATACCTACCGGTAAATCCTTTTCTCTTAGTCCGTAGAGGATGCTGGGCACCCGTCCCAGTGCGTACTGTGTCTGCAGTTATTAAATGGCCCTTAACTCCAGAACATTTATGTGGAGATGAAAACATCCAAGGAAGACTTGACCATCTTCCTTGGATGTTTTCCCCCTGTGTGACTGCTCTCCAGCCTCGGAGGGTTGCATCCGTGGTCCCTAGGATCCCGTCCTGGATCCCGAACCATCGCCCCTCTAGGTGGTGAGAACTGTGCAGCCACCAATGGAGTGAGATTCTGGTCTTGGAAGACAGGATTATCCTCCGGTGCATGTGTAGGTGGGATCCGGACCACTTGTCCAACAGGTCCCACTGGAACACACTGGCATGGAACCTGCCAAACTGAATGGCCTCGTAGGCCGCAACCATCTTCCCCAGCAACTGAATGCATTGATGGATTAACACTCTTGCTGGTTTCAGAATTTGTTTGACCAGACTCTGGATCTCCAGAGCCTTTCCACTAGAAGAAAACCTCTTCTGTGTCCAGTATCACTCCCAAAAACAACAACCGCGTCATTGGGACCAACTGCGATTTTGGCAAGTTTAGGAGCCAACCATGTTGTTGAAGAACTGTCAGGGAGAGTAGATGTTTTGCACCAACTGGTCCCTGGATCTCGCCTTTATCAGGAGATCATCCAAGTACGGGATAATTGTGACTCCTTGCTTGCGAAGGAGGACCATCATTTCCGCCATCACCCTGGTGAAAATCCTCGGAGCCGTGGACAGACCAAACGGCAACGTCTGAAATTGGTAATGACAATCCTGAATTGCAAACCTCAGGTAGCTTGATGCAGTGGCTAAATGGGAACATATAAGTAGGCATCCTTTATGTCTACCAAAACCATGAAATCTCCTTTATCCCCCGGACTGGAGATCACTACCCTGAGAGATTCCATCTTGAAATTGAATTTCTTTAGGTAGAAATTAAGGGATTTCAGATTTAAGATTGGTCTGACTGAGCCGTCCGGCTTCTGGACCACGAAGAGGCTTGAATAAAAACCTTCTCCCTGCTGACTAAGGCTGATTTGAACAATCGGTGAGGGGGAACGTCTTGAAACCCCAGTTTGTACCCTTGGGACACTATTTGTAAAACCCACGAGTCCAGGTCCGAATGAATCTAGAACTGACTGAAGAGTTTTAGACGTGCCCCCCACTGGTGCGGGCTCCTGCAAGAGAGCCCCAGCGTCATGCAGTGGATTTGGCAGAAGCAGAGGACGATCTCTGCTCCTGCGATCTTGAAGAGGCTACAGACCTCTTCTCTCTTTTCCTTCCTCTACCTGCAAAGAAAGGGGAATCTTAACTTCTTGCATATCAATTGGGCCGAAATGACTGCGTCAGATAATGATGCGTCTTCATCCGTTGAGAGGGAACATAGGGCAAGAAGGATGACTTACCTGCGGGAGCTGCCGAGATCAAATTAACTAGGCCGTCGCCAAACAAGGCTTCACCTTCATAGGGAAGAGACTCCCTTTCTTCTTGGAGTCAGCATCAGCATTCCCTTGGTGAATCCACAATGCCCTCCTATCCGAGACTGCCATGAAATTGGCCCGTGAGCACTTGTGCCCGGTGTAGGATTTTTAAATATGTGTAGTTTACTGTATGCAAGGGTTTAAAACCTTTTAGGAACTGAGATCTAAGGTGTATTACATGTAGTTTAAAAAAAACAAAAAAGGTTTATTTTATGGCAGTAGTTTCCAAACTGGGGTTCTTGCACTGGTAGCATAGTTTGGTGGTCCAGGACCAATTAAAATTATTTATACTTTATTAAATTGGCAAAACCATTCCCTCACAACATAACTGAACCTGAGGATGACATGCTATAAACACAATTTACTTAATTTTATATTTTTTTCTGAATTTCTCAATAAAAAAAACTTTGGCCTAGGGGTGCCGTGAAACAAATTTTGATACTCTAGGGCAGGGGTGTCAATCCCATGGGCCGCATGCCGCCCCCAATGCATCCTTTTGTGGCCCACAGGCCGGGGTCCGACAGGGGTCCTTTTGTGGCCCGATCACCTTGCTTAGAGCGAGGGCAGGAGAGTGCAGCCAGAGTCTTTGCTTTCTATGTGCGGCACCATCTTCCCGAAGAGATCACCGGGAAGATAGTGCCCCTTCCACTGGCTACAGCACAGGTATACTGGGGTGGGGTAGCAAACTGGGGGCCCCAATGGGCCCCTCCAGCAGTCCCTCTACCAAAACACGTCTTTTGGTGGTTTTGCGGTGTTGTTATAACTACATGGTGACGATACTGTAGCACAGAGATTTTCAACCATTTACAACTCACGTCACACAGAACAAGATTTAAATATTGACAAGGCACACTGAAATATAATGGTGATGCATGGTGCAGTATCGTGTCCTAGGATGTCATGTCGCAGCTTCTCCATAGGTAACGCCTGAACAGGCCCGGTGACAGGGGGGACAAAGGGGACACTTGTTCAGGGCTCCAAGTATTAAGAACAGAAATAATGGGGCCACAGTGCCAATATTGCTTTTTAAAGTGTATCCACCAACTGCTCAATTTAAGCAGGAAAACAATTAACAGGCCAACTAAACCCTCCCCCCTCCTTTTACCCCATCACTTTGTCCAGTCCCTGTGGTCCATACTGTATTGCCATTATTATGCATGTTGCTGTGCTGGCCCTTTTCTGAATGTCCCTGCCACCGCCACCGAAGAGCTGGATAGCCCAGTATGAAAACCACCTGCCGGCCTCACTGACGGTCCGAGTCAAAGGCTCCATTTTTTTTAAAGATCCCTCTGCCAAGTTAAGGGGGGGTTGAGGGGGCCCCAGAGATATCAGTGCACTGGGCCCCGAGATTTCTGTTGCTGGCCCTGACCCTCAGGGGCGTATCTACCCCTTGGCCAGGATGGCACTTGCCAGGGGCACCATCCAGCTGTGCCAACCGTGGCTAAGGGATAGAGTTCAGCAGTCTCGAAAGGGCGCTATGGCAATCAGCGTGGGACTGACCAATTAGACGGTGAGGGAAGGATACTGAAATTGTCCCAACCCTGTTACAGTTTGAAACGCCCCTCAACTGCTGTCCACTGCTTCACTCCTAGCTCTGCCCCTTTGAAATTATTAATCCCTACCCCCCGGTAGGCGGAGTTCTCCAGGCCCATACTCAGGAGTCACCACTGCTGTACATTATGTGCCGGTTGTAGAGGCAGAGCGGGGAACATCAGAGAACGCCACAAATTACACAGTGGGCAAGGAGATGGCTGGAGACAGCTGCACAGCCATGCCTTGCAAGTTCGAGAGAGCTGCTGAATTTCAGCACTTCAAGTCAGAGCCTGCCCCCTGCTGCCCAAGCAGTCCGTGACAGTTAGTGTCGAGGAGGGGGGGATTTGTGCATGTGTGCTATCAGTGTGTGTGTGGGGGGGTGGAGGATGTGTGTGACTGTGAGGGAGCTGTCAGTGTCAGTGGGGAGAGGAGCAGGAGGGAGTTGTCAGTGTGTGGAAGTGATGAGAGTCAGTACTGGGGAAATGTGTGTGTGTGTGTGTGTGTGTGTGTGTGTGTGTGTGTGTACTAGATTTAGGAGTGTGTGTTTGTGAGAGGTTTCAGTTGGGGAATTAGAGTTCATACAGTAATTAAATGTTTTCATATTGAGAACTACATCTCCCAGCATATACAGTGTGCTGGGGATGCTAACAAGCTTTATTTAAAAGTTTAAAAAACATTGCTTTTATGACTGCAATGGTTAAAAAGGGAGAGCTATAAATCAATTTATCAGTGAATGATCGCAGTTTGAGCTGTTACATTTTACTGAACCACCTATCCCTCCACACTCACTACCTGTCCTCAGGATACATTTACCATCCCGGCAGACGGTATACCGGCGGTCATTTGACCGATGTTGGAATCCTGACACCACTTGGGAGACTGGTGCCGGCACACAGACAGCCAACATCCCGAAGGCGAGTATTGGAGGGAGGGTTAGGACCGGGGGAGCGGGTGTTAGGGAAGGCACTAGGAGGGGGGGGGGGGGGGGGGGTTGGTCCTAGCTGCCACCCCCTGAGGGTTAGCCCTATCCGCCACCCCCCCAGAGGGTTAGGATTAGGTATCATGTGACTGCTGGAATCCCGAGCGCCGGATGCCATACCCAACCCCCTTTACTTTTTCAGGCATTTCTATCTCTCCTCTCTCTATGGTGTTCCGATTGCCCACTTTCCCTTGTGCTTTTCTCTCTCTCTCTCTCCTTTGTTTAGAGCATCAGTTTCTGTAGTCCACTTTATCCTTATTTTTTCCAGTGTTTCACTATCTCTCTGATGTAATGAGGATGTATGGTCTAGAGGGATCAGTAATGCATTGTACTGTATAGAGGCGTCAGGGATGTAGCGTAGGGTATAGAGGCGTCAGGGATGTAGCGTAGGTTATAGAGGCATCAGGAATGTAGCGTAGGGAATAGAGGCATCAGGAATGTAGCGTAGGGTATAGAGGCGTCAGGGATGTAGCATAGGGAATAGAGGCGTCAGGGATGTAGCGTAGGGAATAGAGGCGTCAGGGATGTAGCTTAGGGAATATAGGCATCAGGGATGTACTAGCAGGTATATAGAGGTCAGTGTACTGTATAGAGGGGTCAGTAATGCAGTGATGGTTATAGAAAGGTCAGTGATGTAGTGTAGGGTATAGAGGGGTCAGTTATGTAGTGTAGGGTAAAGAGGGGTCAGTAAAGATACTAAGCTGAAGTACTTAGAACACTTCTTGAATTAAGACACAACCTGCAAGAAAAAGTATGCAATATGGGTGAAAAGGCAAATGTCAGAGGTCTGATACAAGTAACCAGCTCCACACCTTGCACCACATAGCGTTATGTTAAACTGGGATATGTTCATATGTTCTTTTTTGGTGTGTGTGTGTGTGTGTGTGTGTGTGTGGGGGGGGGGGGGGGTGCCAAAGGAAATTTTTGCCATTGGCTCCTTTGGTCTAGAACCAGCCCTGATCACAAAATGTTTTTGTCTAAGCAGACTGGACACTGATCAGCGTTGGCTCATTCTCAGCCCCCCGCCCAGCCTCTGCTGCCAACAGACTGCTATTAGCTAGTTAACCTTCTGCCTTCCCTATCTATGACACAGACTGCTGCTAATGCTACCAGACTGTTCCCAGTGGCTTCACACCAACAGTGAATCCCAGCCGATGATGTAGGGCAGCGTGTGGGGGAGGGGGTCAGTTGCTGTGGCTCCAACATGGTAACCGCCAATGGACTGCAATGCTTTATCGAAAGGGGGGGGCGCCAGTCCCTTACTTTGCCAGGGGCGCTTGGACCCCTAGCTACACCTCTGTTGACCCTAACCGATACCCCTAAACTAACCATAATTCCTGCAGTAAAAATCCATGTTTCTATGTATATAGGGGGTCATTCCGAGTTGATCGCATGCTGCCGTTGTTCGCTGCGTAGCAATCAGTTGAAAAAAAATGGCTAATCTGTGCATGCGCATGCTCCGTAATGTGCATGCGCATCATACGGGTACAAAGTCCATTGTGGTTTTGCACTAGTTCTAGCGATTATTCCAATCACAGAACAGGCCACAAGGAGATTGACAGAAAGAGGGCGTTTCTGGGTGGCAACTGATATCAACCTGGTTTTGCCATGTAAAGGATTGCCACTTTAAAAACAAACAATCAAACAAAAAAAAAAAAAACAACAGGAAAAAACACAAAATCTCTCACTTTCTGATTCTCACACCCTATTACATTCCTCCCTATATATTTAAATGTTTCTATTACTGTATGTTCCCTCTTCCCTTCTCCAAACTATACACATCAACATTTTTTAGTATTTCCAGGTAAGTTTTGTGATGTAGGCCATGCACAATTTTAGTTGCCCTAATGTATTTACAGCCTTCTGGAGATATGGCTTCTGGAACTGAACACAGGATTCTAAATGTGGCTGTACCAAGGACCTATACAGTGGCATTACAGGTTGAGTATCCCTTATCCAAAATGCTTGGGACCAGAGGAATTTTGGATATCGGATTTTTCTGTATTTTGGAATAATTGCATACCATAACGAGATATTATGGTGATGGGACCTAAATCTAAGCACAGAAGGCATTTATGTTTCATATACACCTTATACACAGCCTGAAGGTCATTTTAGGCAATATTTTTTATAACTTTGTGCATTAAACAAAGTGTGTGTACATTCACAGAATTCATTTATGTTTCATATACACCTTATACACACAGTCTGAAGTTCATTTAATACAATATTTTTAATAACTTTGAGTATTAAACAAAGTTTGTGTACACTGAGCCATCAAAACACAAAGGTTTCACTATCTCAGTCTCACTCAAAAAAGTCCGTATTTCGGAATATTCCGTATTTCGGAATATTTTGATATGGGATACTCAACCTGTATTACTTTTTTCTGCTACTGGTTCTTTAACCTATGCAAACAAGCATCTGACTTGCCTTTCCTATTGCTTTGTTACATTGCTTACCTGAAATAGTAATACTTAGATAGCTTTCCTCTTGCCATTATAATGCCCTTAATATTATAGTTAGCCTTTGCATTTTTGAGACGTGTATGATTTTGCATTTTTTGGCATTAAATGTTGCCATGTTCTTGACCAGTCCTCTAGTCCAGGGGCGGAACTGCCAGAGACAACGGAGTCAGTTGCCGCCGGGCTCCAGCCCTAAAGGGGCTTCCTCCATTGCCCCCCGGCTGTTACTAGTTGTGCACTAGTTCTAGCGATTATTCCAATCACAGAACAGGCCACAAGGAGATTGACAGAAAGAGGGCGTTTCTGGGTGGCAACTGACCGTTTTCAGGGAGTGCTTGGAAAAATGCAGGCGTGGCAGAAGAAATGCAGACGTGGCTGGGCATTCGCTGGATGGGTGTGTGACATCAAAAGCCGTCCCTCGGTTGTTAGAATCAACGCACACGAAGTGTAACTACAGTGCTGGTCTTATTTTGAAACGATTTTGCAGGCGCTCTGCTGCTCAAGTGTTCGCACTTCTCCAAAGTGAATATACACTCTCCAGTGGGCAGCGACAATGCGTTTGCATGGCTGCTAAAAACTGCTAGCGAGCAATCAACTCAGAATGACCCCCATAGTGTATTGCAAGAAAATATCTGTAAATCCAATGGTACCGTAAGTGCGGTATATACTCGCACTTCTTTGCGGGGTGAGAACATCTCCCCTAAGTGAAGTCAGCCCTATGAATAGAGTTTGTGTGATCCCTGTGCAGCAGTCACAGAAAGGGTTCATCTCTGCAGTTTGTCACTCAAATTACATTGCTGCATTTTTTCTAGAAGTGGATCTGAGAGCTGTTACCCGCAGACCAGCTACAATAATTATCCTGGGTACTCACTAGACCAGTGGTTCTCAAACTGCACCCTGGGGTGCCTCAGGACACTTGCAGGGGTGCCTTGGATTGGTGGTCCAGGACCAATTCAAAATATTTATAGTTAGTGTTATAGGCAAAACCAGTGCTGTTGGCTGGCAATCATAACATATGTGCACAAGCAGAAGCAAATCCTGTCCCCTACCAAAGGGCCAGTGCTAGGGTGTTTGGCGCCTCCCTGCAAACTATTAATTTGGGCCCTCTCTCCAATACTTAATAAAGGGACAGTGCGCTCCTTAAAAAAAGAAGGTGTGGTATCACAAGGAAGGGGCATGGCCACACAATAGCACCCCAAATCAAAATACGCCACACAGTAGCACTATCTTATTGTCATTACACCGCATATAATAATAATAATAATAATACCCACAGTCGCAGTGCCCTTTATACACATAACCACCATATCAGTGCAGCTTACACACATAATGCCAACAGTAGCAGTGCCCCTTCTACACATGCCCATGGTGGCAATCCTTTACATGGCAAATATCAACCTGGTTTTGCCATGTAAAGGATTGCCACTTTAAAAACAAACAATCAAACAAAAAAAAAAAAAAACAACAGGAAAAAACACAAAATCTCTCACTTTCTGATTCTCACACCCTATTACATTCCTCCCTATATATTTAAATGTTTCTATTACTGTATGTTCCCTCTTCCCTTCTCCAAACTATACACATCAACATTTTTTAGTATTTCCAGGTAAGTTTTGTGATGTAGGCCATGCACAATTTTAGTTGCCCTAATGTATTTACAGCCTTCTGGAGATATGGCTTCTGGAACTGAACACAGGATTCTAAATGTGGCTGTACCAAGGACCTATACAGTGGCATTACAGGTTGAGTATCCCTTATCCAAAATGCTTGGGACCAGAGGAATTTTGGATATCGGATTTTTCTGTATTTTGGAATAATTGCATACCATAACGAGATATTATGGTGATGGGACCTAAATCTAAGCACAGAAGGCATTTATGTTTCATATACACCTTATACACAGCCTGAAGGTCATTTTAGGCAATATTTTTTATAACTTTGTGCATTAAACAAAGTGTGTGTACATTCACAGAATTCATTTATGTTTCATATACACCTTATACACACAGTCTGAAGTTCATTTAATACAATATTTTTAATAACTTTGAGTATTAAACAAAGTTTGTGTACACTGAGCCATCAAAACACAAAGGTTTCACTATCTCAGTCTCACTCAAAAAAGTCCGTATTTCGGAATATTCCGTATTTCGGAATATTTTGATATGGGATACTCAACCTGTATTACTTTTTTCTGCTACTGGTTCTTTAACCTATGCAAACAAGCATCTGACTTGCCTTTCCTATTGCTTTGTTACATTGCTTACCTGAAATAGTAATACTTAGATAGCTTTCCTCTTGCCATTATAATGCCCTTAATATTATAGTTAGCCTTTGCATTTTTGAGACGTGTATGATTTTGCATTTTTTGGCATTAAATGTTGCCATGTTCTTGACCAGTCCTCTAGTCCAGGGGCGGAACTGCCAGAGACAACGGAGTCAGTTGCCGCCGGGCTCCAGCCCTAAAGGGGCTTCCTCCATTGCCCCCCGGCTGTTACGTGCCCTTCCTACTAAATAGACAAAGGCGCTACCAGCAGGGTCTCGCAGTTTGTACATTCCATGCCGTAACACCCTTCTTTCCACCTTCACAATGAAGCTATTGGTACTTTGCAAAAAAAAAAAATTATTAGCATTGCAACTCAGCAGATCAATGCAGTGTGCAGCCACACACTCCATTTATCTGCTCAGCCACAAAGCTGATTATTTCTTCACAAAGTACAAGGTGAGCTCCAAATAGAATTCTCTAGCTTAGATTATACCTTTCTATGCAAGGGTAAATAGCTCAATTGTTTGACTGCAATGCCACAGGAAATGGTTTGGATCCAAGACAGTGTGACTGAATAATAAAGAAACCTTAAGATGAGTTCATGAATGTTGTATAAGTAGTAGTGAGAGAAGGGGTCAGGAGCATGCTAGGCTGCAAAAAATAAGGTAGGCTGCAAGTGAAAGTAATGATCTCCTATATATTTTCCCAGATCTGTCACTCTGTGTGGCTAACTCTGGGGGAAGTCACAGCAATGGGCGGAGACGGCAACTGCAGGACGATACACCAGTGCCAGCAGCAGACCGTAACAAAGTGACAGATCAGGGAGAATATATAGGAGGTAGGGAGGTGGCCATGGTACATGGCTGGCCAAGGGACACTAGCTCATGTACCCCTTTACCACTGAGGCTGGCCACCAAGGATGGACCTGTCACCAGTGCACATGCAATAACCTCTTCTGCTGCCCTCTTTGCAACTCAGATTGCCCAGTGCTCCCCTTCGCTAACAGTCCACAAAGTTTCCCCATCTCACGATCTGCCTCCTCACCCCCACTTTCATCTCTACAGCACACGCGCATATCATACAAGATCCCATCATGCGTACGTAGGTCTGAAATGCAAGAGGGAGGTTGGGGGGAGATTGGCATGCGCCAGCAACACCACACAGCTCACTGTGACCACAGTGGAGAGGCGCTGCAACAGGACAATACACCAACCTCGGAGCAAGGAACTGCGTCGGTCAGGAGGAGAACTATTTCAATAGCATAAAAAGGTTAATGTGTCCCACCCTATGGACACCAGACTCATCAAGTCACTGTTGCCAGAGTCTCATACAATGACTCTGAACCTCTAAGCACACTATTTGACTGTCCACACCCTGCTGTGCCTATTACCCATCTCCTCCACCACCCTCAACACTGACCCACACATCATTCACCCACAAAGATACAATAAAGGTAGTTTGGATAAATTAGCTAAATGAAATGGATTTAACCAATTTATCTAAATGACCATTTTTGGATGTTTTCCAGTGTTTGTGAGCAAATGGTCAATTGTAATTTGCTGCCACATATTAGCATAATTTTGTTTCAACTAGAAAAAAAAATTGGACAGATAATCTAAGTGTGGATCCAGTTTAAAGGTCCGTATTCACGGCCCGATTTTGGGGAGAGATGTGTGCTGAGCGAACTGCTCAGCACACATCTCTCCCCCCGCTCAGCACAGCGTGATGTGTGCTGAGCGTACGGGGGGTGGGGGGGGCGCTCATTTCACCCCCTGTGTAGGGCATTCTGTGTGTATCCAGCTTAACAGGTGTGAGCATCATACAACTACTGACTTGCGAGTAACTATACAGCAGCTCCATACCTTGTGACTTGAAGAAACACCAGTTAACCCCGGGAATGCTGCAGTCAAAGCAACAATTCCTCTTCTTACATTCCGCTGCACTTATTGTGGGGTAGCCGCAATCCCTTCTGCTGTACGGTTCCACATTACATTGTTTCTTGTCACTTCCTGTTGATGCAGTAAGGAAACATCCAGGAATTACAGCAGCTTAGTTTTTTTTTTTTTTTTTAACTGGGGCAATTTAGCTAGATCACAGGGCAATTTAGCTCCTTTGGTCCTTTTTTAGGACCAGTTAATCAGACAGTTGAGCAAACTGAAAAACAGCTAACAGGAAATTTCCACTTAAATGGTATTTTCTAATCTTATCTTACCATGACTAAGAATAAAGGATACACAAGATAAACTCTTAGAGCCATGGACCTTATCCATGTTTAAGCTCCATCAAATCTGTAATCAATAGCACTACATGCTCCCACTTTACCACTGTACTATATACTCTACCTGTGTTTTTAAGGTAAAAACACCATTTAACCCCAGTGACACTTGAATTAAAGCAGCAGCCTCTGGAATAGCATTCCTTAGCATTAATCCCAGGAAATCTGCAATCTTCACGCTCTTTGATAGCCATGCTACATTGCTGTTTACTTGGATGGAGCAGAGAGCACAACATCAGGACATAGGAAATATTACAATGCATGATAAGAAAGGTGTGAGCTCTACAGCAAGGCCTCTAACCCTTTGCCAGTGCCAAATACATAGGGCTTAACTCAGATCTGATCACAGCAGCAAATTTATTAGCTAAAACCATGTACACTGCAGGGGGGGGGGGTGTATAATATGTGCAGAGAGAGTTAGATTTTGGTGCGGTGTGTTCAAACTGAAATCTAAATTGCAGTGTAAAAACAAAACAGCCAGTATTTACCCTGCACACAAACAATATAACCCACCTAAATCTCTCTGCAAATGTTATATCTGCCCCCCCCCCCCCCATCCCTGCAGTGCACATGGTTTTGCCCACTAGCTAACAAATTTGCTGCATCTGGGAATTACAGCAGCTTAATATTTCTTTTTACAGAAGGTTCAGCAAATTAAATTATTTAGTGAAATACTGTAATCATAACAGTTACAGGGATATTGTAGGTAGATTTATTGTCAGTGGATAAATGAAAAAATTAAACCCTTAGGCATAGTTCCAAAATGCTGTCATTGCAATCCAGATTTTAAGGATATCATGCTTGAGCACAGGTGACTTAATTAGAACTTCGGTCAACGTGAATTAACCATTGGACTCAACCATGGTTATCCTTAAAACCCAGGGGTCTATTTAAGATCGATCTTAATCGATGTTGGGCTTCCAGGTTGAAAAAAACACACACATTTACTAACATTTTAAAATTTATATAAAAAAATTATCTGTTCGTAAATGCAGTGCACATGGTTTTGCCCAACTGCTAACAAAAATCCTGCTGCGATCAACTCAGAATTACCCCCCATGGCCCTCATTCCGAGTTGTTCGCTCGCAAGCAGCTTTTAGCAGCATTGCACACGCTAAGCTGCCGCCTACTGTGAGTGAATCTTAGCATCTTAAAATTGCGAACGAAAGATTTGCAATATTGCGATAAGACATCTCTGTGCAGTTTCTGAGTAGCTCGAGACTTACTCTGCCAGTGCGATCAGTTCAGTGCTTGTCGTTCCTGGTTTGACGTCACAAACACACCCAGCGTTCGCCCAGACACTCCTCCGTTTCTCCAGCCACTCCCGCGTTTTTCCCAGAAACGGTAGCATTTTTTCCCACACGCCCCTAAAGCGGCCTGTTTCCGCCCAGAAACATCCACTTCCTGTCAATCACATTACGATCACCAGAACGATGAAAAAACCGTGAGTAATATTCCTAACTGCATAGCAAATTTACTTGGCGCAGTCGCAGTGTGAACATTGCGCATGCGCATTAAGCGGAAAATCGCTGCGATGCGAAGAAAATTACCGAGCGAACAACTCGGAATGACCACCTATGTGCACTGCAGGGAAGGCAGATTTAACATGTGCAGAGAGAGTTAGATTTGGGTGTGGTGTGTTCAATCTGCAATCTAATTTGCAGTGTAAAAATAAAGCAGTCAGTATTTACCCTGCACAGAAACAAAATAACTCACCCAAATCTAACTCTTTCTGCACATGTTATATCTGCCTCCCCTGCAGTACACATGGTTTTGCCCAACTGCTAACAAAATTCCTGCTGCGATCATCTTGGAATTACCCCCATCGATTGATGTTTTCACACTGCTCGTGTATATAAGACATATAGGGCCTAATTCAGTTTGGATCGTAATACGCGTTCCAACCGCAAAAACTATGAAGAGGATGGGGGCATATACGCAGGGTCCATCCTGTGCGTGTGCCTACATTTTCTCCGGGTGCCCCGCAGAAAATGCGAATGCCTCTGCCTGTCAATCAGTAGAGGGCGTACCTTCGCAGGTATATCGCGATCATGAGCCATGTCTCCCATTTTTGTCATTATAGGTGCTCTGTGAGCTGCTGGCCATGCCCCAGCCCCTCTGTCTCCCGTGAATAGACATTGAGGCTTATTCAGACCAGATCGCTTCAATTTATTTTCACCCAGCGGGCAATCTGGTCTGCACTGCACATGCGTATGCGCCACAATGCGTAAGTGCGACGGTCCGGAGATCACAAGAAGATTGACAAGAAGAGGGTGTTTGTGTGGGTGGCAACTGAATGTTTCTAGGGAGTGTCCGGAAAAACACTGGAGGGACCCGGCGTTTTGTGGGAGGATTTGTGACGTCACCTCAATGGCTGAGTAAGTGCTGAGCTGTGCAGCTCTTGTGCACATGTGATCACACACCTGCACAGCAAATTTTCCCTTCCGCTGTAGGCGGCAACTTTCTGATTACAGGGATGCAAAAAACACACCCTAGCGATCAGGTCTGAATTACCCACAATGTGCATATTTGCAGAGCAACAAGCTACAGGGAGCCTTCCACCCCCCCCCCCCTTCCCCATGGGAAGGGGGGGGGAGTTGTTTGGGTTAGCTGGACATTCCCCAAAAAAGTGACTGTCCTGCAAAAATTGGGATAGTTGGGAGGTATGTTCAAATACATTTATTGTTTTGCATGCAGGGTAAATACTGGCTTCTTTGACATTTAGCCACAAATGCTGCACAGCTGAATTACAGTATTACACTGCAATTAACAGTTATGCTAGGACATTCCCCCTCCCAAATCTACCTCTCTCTGCATGTTACATCTGTCCCACAGTGGCGTGCGGTGAGGTCAGTGGCTAGTGAGGCACTACAGCCATAATGTCCGCCGAATCCTGCCGATGACCCTTAGCCAATGCCCGCTACTGCCTCTGAGCCGATACCCGCTGCCACCGCCAATGGCTTACAAACTCGCCCACAATCAACTGACCCAGCCCTCCACCACTAATTTCTATCTCAGTCCGATGCCGCCAATGCCCGCTGCCTGCCTGCTCATTGTTCTCGTTATATATTATAAATTTTTAAAGAAAAAAAAAATGAGTGTTTGGGACTGGGAAGGGTGAGGGAGGAGGACATGAATGCAATTTTGTTGTCCAGGGCTTCCATTAACTTAAAGGAGAAGGGTCTGAATGGGTTAAAAAAAATGCGTGAGGTCCCCCCTCCTTAGTATAACCAGCCTCGGGCTCTTTGAGCCGGTCCTGGTTATTTAAATACTGGGGGAAAAATTGGACAGGGGTTCCCCGTATTTAGACAACTAGCACCGGGCTCTTAGACCGGTCCAGGTTCCAAAAATACGTGGGACAATAGATGTAGGGGTCCCCCATATTTTTAAAACCAGCACCGGGCTCCACTAGCCAGAGAGATAATGCCACAGCCGGGGGACACTTTTATGTAGGTCCCTGCGGCCCTGGCATTACCCCTCCAACTAGTCACCCCTGGCCGGGGTTCCCTGGAGGAGTGGGGACCCCTTAAATCAAGAGGTTCCTCCCCTCGAGGCACCCAAGGGCCAGGGGTGAAGCCCGAGGCTGTCCCCAGCACCCCTGGGTGGTGGGTGCCGGGCTGATAGCCATGTGTGTAAAAAAAGAATATTGTTTTTTCGTTGTGGAACTACAATGCCCAGCAAGCCTCCCCCGCTTGCTGGTACTTGGAGAACCTCAAGTACCAGCAGGCGGGGAAATAACGGGCTTGCTGGTACCTGTAGTTCTACAACAACAAAAAATACCCAAATAAAAACACAAACACACACAGCGTGACAGTAAAATTATTGAGACAGGCTGTAGCATGTGGGTGCATGTAACCCTATAAAAGTGATGGATTGGGTGACTATTACAATACCCACTGTTGCTGTCTGAAAAATGATGGATTTATAGATTGCTCTGCCGAGACATGTTTTTTTCTAAAATGCACCACAGGTATGGATGGATAGTATACTTGACGACACAGAGGTAGGTAGAGCAGTGGCCTACTGTACCGTAATGCTATATATTATATTATTTATTATTATTATTATTATCCTTTATTTATATGGCGCCACAAGGGTTCCGCAGTGCCCAATTACAGAGTACATAAACAAATAATCAAACAGGAAAACAGCAACTTACAGTTGACGACAATATAGGACAAGTACAGGGTAAATAAACATAGCTACATCAGCAGATGACACTGGAATAAGTATCAGGTGGCAGAAGACTGCTGGATTTGGTGCAGCTGAAGATTATTAAAGTAAGAAAAGAGTAAGCACATGAGGGAAGAGGGCCCTGCTCCTGAGAGCTTACATTCTAAAAGGGAGGGGTAGACAGACAGGGGTGAGACAGATGGGGTACATAGAGAGCATGGAACAGAGGTTTAGGATGAGATTTGGCTGGGTTTGGTGAAGAAGTGGGTCTTGAGAGCCCGTTTGAAGTTTTGTAGAGAGGTGGAGAGTCTGAGGGGGAGAGGTAGGGAATTCCAGAGAAGTGGTGCAGCACGTGAAAAATCTTGGAGGTAGGAGTGGGAGGAAGTACTCCGTAGGCAGGAGAGTCGGTGTGCATTAGCAGAGCGAAGAGGACGGGTGGGAGTGTAAAGCGAGATAAGATCAGAGATGTAGATGGGAGAGGAGTGGGTGAGGGCTTTGTAAGCAAGTGTGAGAAGCTTGAAATGGATTCTGAAAGGGAAGGGGAGCCAGTGAAGGACTAGTAAGAGAGGAGAGGTGGACGTAGTGCGTTTGGTGAGGAAAATGAGCCGGGCAGCAGCATTGAGGATAGATTGGAGTGGAGAGAGGTATTTGTCAGGAATGCCAGTCAGGAAGAGATTACAGCAGTCCAGTCTGGAGATGACCAGTGAGTGGATAAGAGTCTTAGTAGCATCCTGGGTCAGAAAAAGTCTGATCCTGGAAATATTTTTTAGATGAAAACGGCAGGTTTGTGAGAGGTGCTGAATGTGTGGTTTGAAGGAGAGGGAGGAGTCAAGGATTACTCCAAGACAGCGCGCTTGGGGTGTAGAGGAGATAGTAGTGCCATCAATAGATAATGAGATTGTAGGAGGTGAGATTATGCGGGAGGGAGGGAAGATGATCAGCTCGGTCTTAGACATGCTAAGTTTAAGAAAGCGCTGGGACATCCAGGAAGAGATAGCAGAGAGACAGTTGGAGATACGAGTGAGGAGAGTAGGGGAGAGGTCTGGAGAGGAAAGATAGATTTGAGTGTCATCAGCATAGAGAGGATATTGGAAACCAAAAGAACTAATGAGCTTACCTAGTGAGGACGTATAGAGAGAGAAGAGAAGAGGACCAAGGACAGAACCTTGGGGTACCCCTACAGTTAGTGGAAGTGAGGGGGAGGTGGAGTCATGAGAGGAGACAGAGAATGAACGGTCAGAAAGGTAGGACGACAACCAAGAGAGGGCAGTGTTACGCAGACCAATGGAGTGAAGGATTTGCAGTAGGAGAGGATGGTCCACAGTGTCAAAAGCAGCAGAGAGATCAAGTAGAATAAGTAGAGAGTAGTGTCCCTTAGATTTAGCAGCATGGAGGTCATTGCATACTTTTGTAAGGGCAGTTTCAGTGGAGTGGAGAGGACGGAAGCCAGACTGGAATGGGTCAAGCAGTGAGTGTGAGGAAAGAAAGGAAGTAAGGCGGTTGTAGACAATACGCTCAAGGAGTTTGGAGGCAAAAGGGAGGAGAGAGATGGGTCGGTAGTTGGAGAGAGTGTTTGGATCAAGGGTAGGTTTTTTAAGAATAGGAGAGATGAGAGCGTGCTTGAAGGCAGAGGGGACAGTGCCTGATGAGAGGGAGAGATTGAGAAGGTGGGAAAGATGGGAACAAGCAGAAGAAGAGAGGTGGCAAAGGAGGCGGGAGGGGATAGGGTCAAGTGGGGAGGTGGTGAGGGGACAGGAACGAATGAGGGCCATGACTTCCTCTCCAGATGCATGGGAGAAAGATGACAGAGTTGGTGCGAGGGATGGGGAGGGTTGGTAAGGGATGGGAGAAGGCTGGTTACTGATAGTCTGGTGTGATGTGATGTCCTGACGTATGGAGTCAATTTTGGATGTGAAGTAAGTGGCAAAGTCAAGAGCAGAGAGTGAGGAAGGGAGACGAGGTGGAGGTGGGCAGAGGAGTGAGTTGAGAGTGGCAAAGAGGCGCCGGGGGTTGGAAGACTGGGAGGAGATGAGGTTCTTGAAGTATGACTGTTTAGCAAGAGAAAGGGCAGCACTGAAGGATGAGAGCATAAGTTTGAAATGGAGGAAGTCTGCCCTAGAGCGTGATTTCCTCCAGTGTCGCTCAGCAGTACATGAGCATTTTTGCAGATATCTGGTGCATTTGGTGTGCCAGGGTTGAGGTGTTAATTTGCAAGGGTGAATAGTGGTTGGTGGAGCAACAGAGTCAAGAGCAGAAGTAAGGGAAGCATTGTATGTGGAAGTGGCTTGTTCAGGGCATGAGAGAGAGAGAATAGGAGAGAGAAGTGAGTCAAACAGGGAGGAAAGGAATGTGGTGTCAATAGCTTCAATGTTACGCTTAGTGATGGTAGCCTTAGGAGGTAGAGATGGGGAAGTCGAGAGAGATAGGTTGAAGGAGAGCAGGTGGTGGTCAGAGAGGGGAAATGGGGAGTTGGAAAAATCAGAAATATCACAGCGGTGAGTGAAGACCAGATCCAGTGAGCTCCCATTCACATGGGAGGGTGAGGAGGTCCACTGGGAGAGACCAAGTGAAGAGGTGAGGTTAAGGAGTTTAGAGGCAGGGGATTGTGTGGGGATGTCAATAGGGATGTTGAAATCGCCTAGGATAATGGTGGGAATGTCAGAAGAGAGGAAGTGAGGAAGCCAGGAAGCAAAGTTGTCGATGAATTTGGAAGCAGTGCCAGGGGGGCGGTAAATGACAGCTACTCTAAGATGGACTGGTTGGAAGAGGCATATGGCGTGGACCTCAAATGTAGAGAATATAAGGGATGGTTCTGGTGGTATGAGTTGGTAGGAGTAACTAGAAGGTAAAAGGACCCCAACACCACCCCCATGGCGACCCCCAGGTCGGGGTGTGTGTGGGAATGTAAGGCCCCCAGCAGAGAGAGCAGCAGCAGAAGTAGTGTCAGAGGGCGTAATCCAAGTTTCAGTAATGGCTAGTAGGTGTAGGGAGTTGGAAATGAAAAGGTCATGAGTGGGGACCAGTTTGTTACAAACAGATCTGGCATTCCAAAGGGCACAGGATAGGGGGTATGAGTTTGTGGGAGAGATGTGAATTAGATTTTCAGGGTTGCTGTAGCGATTAGGTGGGATTAACTTTGAGGGCAGGGATGATGAGAGAGTAGTGATGGTACGGGTGCCTGAGCTAGGAGGGGAAACTGCAGGAGGTGGGCAGGGAGGGAGGTCAGTGTGATGTGGATGGGGGTGTGGGGAGGTGACAGGGAAGGGAGAGAGGGAGCAGGGCTGAGTTGTGGGGTAGCAGGACCATGGGGCAGAGGTGAATGAAAGTGGGGTAACAGGAAAGGTGGGGGAAGGAAACAGAGGGATGGAGGGGAGACAGAGGAGGGGAGAGAGGAGGAGGTGGAGGAGACTAGTGGGGGAAGGATAAAGATACATTATTAGGTAGACACTGAGTGATGTGGGGAGTATAAGAAAACCTTGACATAGTGTTAAGTAGGTAAATAGGTTGAAGTAGTGGAAGTAGGAGAGGAGACTGTAAGGCAATCCGAGCAGAAGAATTGCAGAAATGCAGGTGAGAAAAGCAGTGTAGGCTCAAGGGGTGTAGATTTAGTATGAAATGAGTCAAAAGCGTAGATAAAGTGGGTGCAGAAATGTATTTGGAGTGTAAGAAATGAAAGGATTGTGAGAGGTTTAAGAAGCAATGGTAATTATGTTAGATGTTTTAAGTGTTTGCAGGTAAAATTGCATTGGTGCAGCTGTGCTTAAAAAACAAAATTACAATAATACAGATACAGGCATTTGTAGGTGAAATGGATGGTTTATGAAATGTCCAAGTAAGGTAGTTCTGTGCTATGTAATCAGATGCAACAATCAGGAGGTGAGTGATCTGAGGAGTAAGTGACTCACATTTGTTATTAGTTCTTCAGTTTTCTTTGTTTTGTTAGATTGGTGTGCTTCTGTTTTCCTTCTTTTTCACTTCGATTGAACGCTGATTGAACACTGCTGTTATGTGTCAATTTTATCACGCTTTGATAAAAATGCACGCTTAGATCAATAAATGCACAGCCAAATGGCTTTGCACAGCCTACACCATTGGACTTAAGTAGAAGACTATTACAAGTGAAACCAATAATTGAAATCTGTAACCACACCCCACCCCCTCAAATGCCAGGCAATAAATTACCTTAAAAACAACAACCAGGCATTCCACAAAGATTAAACTGGGTCTATATCATTCAAAACTTTAAAAAAGTACTTCAAAATCACATACTATGCAATAATGTTTCAATTTGCATTACCCAGCAGAATTAGCTTTGCATATATAGATATAGTGCAGCAGAATATATTGGTGGTTGTAGTCAATTGTAATTACCTGGAGGTGACAAGAAGAGAAGAAACGTCAATTCACAATCGATATCAGCTGAAGATAAATTAACACTGATTGAACACTGCTGTTATGTGTCAATTTTATCACGCTTTGATAAAAATGCACGCTTGGATCAATAAATGCGCAGCCAAACGGCTTTGCACAGCCTACACCATTGGACTTAAGTAGAAGACTATTACAAGTAAAACCAATAATTGAAATCTGTAACCAAACCCCCCCCACCTCAAATGTCAGGCAATAAATTACCTTAAAAACAACAACCAGGCATTCCACAAAGATTAAACTGGGTCTATATCATTCAAAACTTTAAAAAAGTACTTAAAAATAAACATACTATGCAATAATGTTTCAATTTGCATTACCCAGCAGAATTAGCTTTGCATATATAGATATAGTGCAGCAGAATATATTGGTGGTTGTAGTCAATTGTAATTACTCAGCAGAATTAGCTTTGCATATATAGATATAGTGCAGCAGAATATATTGGTGGTTGTAGTCAATTGTAATTACCCAGCAGAATTAGCTTTGCAAATATAGATATAGTGCAGCAGATATATTGGTGGTTGTAGTCAATTGTAATTACCCAGCAGAATTAGCTTTGCATATATATAGTGCAGCAGAATATATTGGTGGTTGTAGTAAATTGTAATTACCCAGCAGCAGCTCTACTGCACTCGACATCACCAGTGCTCACAATATATATAATGCTATATACTATGCCATAGTGGTGCTTACTATATAACACCTCCTACTGCGTTCCCCCTGGCAATGAGCATGACACCCAGAGAGTGAAACCCCTGGCAATGAGCATGACACCCAGCACGTGAAACTCTTGGCGTTGAGCAGTTTTTGTAAAAGTAATTAGAAGCTTTACTGTAGGGCATAGTGTATCACAGATATTGTGGTGAGTGACATAATATGTTCCAAAGGGCATTAATGTGTGGGGCTTAACATGGTGGAAATTACTGTACTTTTTTCCCTGTGGTGGCCGAGGTCTGTTGGTGCAGGGTCAAGAACTAGGGTGTAAGGTAGTCTTTGCCTGCAAGGCTACGCTCATTTTATGGAGACCATACCCATACATTTAAGTGTGGCATATACCTGCGCTTGCTCGCGGGGTGAGAACATCTCCCTAATTGAATTCAGCGATATGAATAGAGGTTGTGCAGCAGCCACAGAAAGGGTTAATCTCTGCAGCTTGTCACTAAATTACATTGTTGCAATTTTAGCTGGGAGCTGCAATAATTACTCTAATACATAACACAGCCAACACTTCTATATTCACACAATATACTGCATGGTGAATATAGAAGTGGTGCTTGCTAAACAGCACCTCCTACTGCATTCCACATCACCGCTGGTCACACTCATATCAGGCCCATAATGCTGTATACTATGCCATAGTGGTGCTTACTATATAACACCAGGTGCTGTGCAGTGGTCAAAACACACTAACTGGTCCCATGCTGTTGTTGAACTAAAGGCCTATACACACGATGAGATTCGGTCTATGCTAATAGGTTTAAAAAGGTTACATAAAAGCTACTTTATGTATTTATTCATTAAAGTTTTTAAGTTGTATTTTACAACCATACAATGATATGATATATAATGTATCGTATAATCATTACATAATGTTGATGGCATTGAATTGTCTCTGCCTTGACTAGTGGCAGCAGCTTCAGCACTAGGTGGAAGTGGATCTTGATCTTTCCCTATTTTACCCTCCACCTTTTTGTTCTCCATTTTTTAATGTGTGGAATTATATGCCAGTAATATATCTGGAATTAGACGGTGGTAATGTCTGGAATTAGATACCACTAGATAGATACCAGATATCACTGTGACTGGAATGATGACATATGCACAGTGACAGGACACTACCACAGCACCCTACAGCAGCCATATGCGGCACAAGACACTGGAGTTTTAGTAATGTACTGTAGTATACTGAGCACCACAAGACAATGAGCAGTGATACGGAGCACTGATGAGATTACTAGAACTGACACTGAGCAGCCAGATGCAGCACTGGACTATTAGTAATGTTCTGTAGTATACTGAGCACCACAATGCAGCACAAGACAATGAGCAGTGATACTGAGCACTGATGAGGATACTAGAACTGACACTGAGCAGCAAGATGCAGCACTGGACTATTAGTAATGTACTCTAGTATACTGAGCACCACATTGCAGCACAAGACAATGAGCAGTGATACTGAGCACTGATGAGGATACTACTGAGAACTGACACTGAGCAGGAGAGACACACTACAATTTCATCTTGCGCCTCTTTTTTTATTTATCTTTGCATCATGTGCTGTTTGGGGCTATTTTTTTAAGTGCCATCCTGTCTGACACTGCAGTGCCACTCCTAGATGGGCCAGGTGTTTGTGCTGCCCACTTGGGTCGCTTAGCTTAGTCATCCAGGGACCTTGGTGCAAATTTTAGGACTAAAAATAATATTGGGAGGTGTGAGGTGTTCAGAATAGACTGGAAAGGAGTAGAAATTATGGTTATTGAGCTTAATACTATAGGATCAAAATTACCCCCAAATTCTATGATTTTAGCTGTTTGAGGTTTTAAAAAAAAATCACCCGAATACAAAACCCGAAAGGGTGGTTTTGCCAAAACGCGTCCGTATCCAAAACACAACTGCGGATCCGAAACCAAAACCAAAACATGAAACACGAAAAATGCCCGCTGCACATCTCTAGTTAGGGGAGAAGCATGTAGCCTTGTAGACTATGCACAGCTATATCTAGAAAAATATACGATCTAATCTTTAACCAACCAATGCAAGAAAGTATTTAATGTGAAAATACGAAACACTAGACTAATTGGAGGTGCGCCCTAAAGCAAATTACAATGTTAGGATTAGGGGGTTCGGAAAGACCTCTAGTGTAAACACTACTATATACATTTTAAGATAGGAAGGTACAAATTACATATTCACATTGCATCTATGGGCTGGATTCAAATGTCCCTTTCCTCCCTCAATCGTGCCCGTCAGCAGCTATTCTAATGTTGCTGCCAACGGGTGCGACATGTTTATTTCAGCTCGCTACCCCCAGGGAAAACAAGCTGAAATGTGTGCAAAGAGACCCATTTGGGCAACCAAACGGTGTCTTTTCATGATCGCGCCCATTACTTTATTCAGGTTTAGGTGCTTTGTGCACCTAAACCAGAGTGTAATGTGCGCAATAATTGAGGGCATTTGAATTTCCCTTATATGTGTGTGTGTGTGATATACACACAGACACACATACTGTATTTCTTTATATAATGGACACCTCAGTTTCTATTCATTCATGTCCTGCCCCCTACTCTGTCAGACCCCTTCCCCTCTACTTTTCTGACCCCAAACGCCACTCATTCTTGTTGAGTGCTGGTGGGCCCATTCAGAATTTTGCTATGGGGCCCACAAAGGTCTAGTTACGCCACTGGGCAGGGTTATAGAGGAGGCGGTGCAAGGCATCCTGGGAACAGTCAAAGCTTTAGCCTGTTGGTGCCTTGGATCAAGATCCAACTCTACACCCCGATGTTAGTGTAGTGCCTTTTGGGGTTAAGGTTTTACAGAAAGTTACAGGTTTTTTTAATTTAGTAAAATATGCCCCATTTTAAAGATAGGGCATTTACATTTGTTGCACCTGTGCAGTACATAGCAGCCTGCAGGGCATGTACAGTGGCTTCATTTGGGTGCACATACATTGCCGGCTCCTGGTCGCAAACTGAAATTATTGTGTGTAAGTGGAATTAGCGGTGTTTATGTCATACAGGGGGGTGGGGGAGGTTTGTGGTTGGTGGGGGGCACGCTGTGTGATTATTATCCTGCATCTATACATACATGCGCTAACACCTGGACATACACTGATGTACCCACACCTAATATCCATACATACACGCCCTGACACCTGGACATACACCAACATTCCCACACCTGCATCTATACATACACATGCTGACACCTGGACATACACCAACATACAAGCACCTGCATCTATATATACACGCGCTGACAAATGGACATACACCGACGTACCCACACTTGTATCTATACATACATGCACTGACATCTGGACATACAAGCACCTGCATCTATACATACACGCGCTGACACCTGAACCTACACTGACGTTCCCACACCTGCATCTATACATACACATTCTGACACCTGGACATACACAGACGTACCCACACCTGCATCTATACATACACGCGTTGACACCTGGACGTACACTGACGTACACACACCTACATCTATATATGCATGGATGCAAATGTGGGTACGTCTGTATACGTCCAGGTGTTAGCATGTGTATGTATAGATGTTAGGTGTGGGTACATCAGTGTATGTCCAGGTGTCAGCACATGTATGTATAGATTCACATGTGGGTAAGCCGGTGTACGTCCACGTGTCAGCATGTGTAGGTATAGATGCAGGTGTGGGTACGTTGGTGTACGTTTAGGGGTCAGCGTGTTAATGTATAGATGTTGGTGTGTGTATGTCAGTGTACGTACAGATATAGGTGTGTGTATGTATGTATGTATGTATGTATGTATGTATGTATATGTATAGAGGAAGGTGTGATACATACATATAACACATACATGATAGATACATACATATATCACACACACGATAGATAGATAGATAGATAGATAGATAGATAGATAGATAGAACACATACATACAAGATAGATACATACATACATACATGATAGATACATATATATACACACACATACGATAGATAGATAGATAGATAGATAGATAGATAGATAGATAGATAGATAGATAGATAGATAGATATCACAAACATATATGATTCATACATATATCACACACACATACATGATACATACATGAGAAAGACCTGGGATGGTGATGAGGCCAGGGCCCCCTGCTGATGTTGCGTTGAGGAAGGCAGTGTTCCAGGGCGGATGCCAGTCGGGGAGAGCGCCGCGCAGCCCGGGAAAAATACTGCTGAGGAGCTACATCTGGAAGAGCCCCTGGGAGGGAGAGTGCCACATGCCCCATCCTGCGTGGCAGACTCTGCAGGCCTGCACATGGGAAGGGAGGTCTCTGGCCACACATACTCACCCTTCTGCTGAAGCCCCGCTGCTGTCCCCATCAGCGCTCTCCAGCCAGGATGAACCTCAACCTGTGAGAACTATCTTCATGATCAAGAGATCTCATATGCAAGATAAGTATGTGTTGGGATAGGGCTGGGGAGGGCGGCTGCTCGGGCACACCCCCGTCAAGTTAAGGAGATTTAACTGAGGAAGCACAAGGGAACTCTCGTCTGGGGACAACAACTGCAGGGAGACCACATCTTTTCAGATGAACATGGGAGGGCGGAAGGCTGCCTAATACTGAAGCACCCTCAGACATTAAACCATATGCAACAACTATTGCAAGCATTCCTGGGGGAAGGTCTGCAGCAGACGGATTTGCATACGGTGATGTCATCCAAGCAGTGGGCCAAAGTTGGCTGGAACCCTCATCTGTATATGAAAAGAGAAAAGGGGCATGCAGGGCATGGCGGCCTTTTGCGGCGCTTGTATAACCCCAAGTTTGCATTAAACACCCCCACCCTCCTTCGGTGTGGGGCTCATGTTGGCCATGCCCAAGCCCCTGAAGCATTCAAGCTGATTTCTTGCAGCAGCTGGGCACTGTAACAGCTTCAGAGCTGCTCTACAAGACAAGTAAAAGGGTGTGGGCCCTGCAGCACCACCTGTAGTTTGCATACACACATATATAGGACAGCATCTCTTATATGCCCCAGGGTCAATAAAATAGTATCCTTGTCTAGGCTATCCATCCCCTCAGATAAGGTATTTGTCCATGCCGCTACAGCACTACACACCCAGGCCGACGCAATTGCCGGTCTGAGTAAGGTACCTGAATGTGTATAAATGGACTTCAGGGTAATCTCCCGTTTGCGGTCAGCACACTCTTTGAGGGTAGCCGTATCCTGGGACGGGAGGGCTACCTTCTTGGATAAGCGTGTTAATGCTTTGTCCACCCTAGGGGAGGATTCCCATCGTAACCTATCCGTTGATGGGAAAGGATACGCCATAAGAATCCTTTTGGAAATCTGCAGTCTTTTATCTGGAGATTCCCAAGCTTTTTCACATAACTCGTTCAGCTCGTGTGAGGGGGGAAAGGTTACCTCAGGCTTCTTTCCCTTGTACATATGTACCCTCTTGTCAGCGACAGGGGGTTCCTCTGTGATGTGCAAAACATCTTTTATTGCCATAATCATAAATCGAATGGATTTTGCCAATTTTGGCTGTAACTTTGCATCATCGTAATCGACACTGGAGTCAGAATCCGTGTCGGTATCTGTGTCAACAATCTGGGATAGTGGGCGCTTATGAGACCCTGACAGTCCCTGCAACATAGGATCAGGCATGGGTTGAAACCCTGACTGTCCCAAAGCTTCTGCCTTGTCTAATCTTTTGTGCAATGAGTTTACACTAGCATTTAAAACATTCCACATATCCATCCAATCAGCTGTCGGCGGAGACACCACATTCATTTGCTCCCGCTCCTCTCTAATATAGCCTTCTTCCTCAGACATGTCGACACACGTGTACCGACACACTACACACACAGGGAATGCTTTTTCTGAAGACAGTTTCCCCACAAGGCCCTTTGGAGAGACAGAGAGAGAGTATGCCAGCACACCCCCCAGCGCTATATAACCCAGGAATAAAACAGTAACTTAATGTTTGCCCAGTAGTGCTGCTGTATGTAATTTGCGAATTATGTGCCCCCCCACCCCTCTTTTCAACCCTCTTGTCTAACGTGGTATAAGCAGGGTAGAGTCCGGGGAGCTTCCTCTCAGCGGTGCTGTGGAGAAAAAATGGCGCTGGTGAGTGCTGAGGGAGAAGCCCCGCCCCCTCGGAGGCGGGCGTCTGTCCCGCTTAAACTGTAAAATTGGTGGGGGCTTATACATATATAAAGTGCCCAGCTGTATATATGTTATATTTTTGCGAAAGAGGTTTATATTGCTGCCCAGGGCGCCCCCCTGCGCCCTGCACCCTTACAGTGACCGGAGTATGTGAGGTGTATGGGAGCAAAGGCGCACAGCTGCAGTGCTGTGCGTTACCTCAGTGAAGATCATGAAGTCTTCTGCCGCCTCTGAAGTCTTCTTTTCTTCTCATACTCACCCGGCTTCTATCTTCCGGCTCTGCGAGGGGGACGGCGGCGCGGCTCTGGGACGGACGGCGAGGGTGAGATCCTGCGTACCAATCCCACTGGAGCTAATGGTGTCCAGTAGCCTAAGAAGCAGGACCTTGCAACTCAGAGAGTAGGGCTGCTTCTCTCCCCTCAGTCCCTCGATGAGGGAGTCTGTTGCCAGCAGTGCTCCCTGAAAATTAAAAACCTAACAAAATACTTTCTGTCAGAAAGCTCAGGAGAGCTCCTGAAAAGCACCCAGTCTCCACTGGGTACAGTATCAAACTGAGTTCTGGAGGAGGGGCATAGAGGGAGGAGCCAGTGCACACCCAGAACTAAAGTCTTTCTTAAAGTGCCCATGTCTCCTGCGGAGCCCGTCTATCCCCATGGTCCTTACGGAGTCCACAGCATCCTCTAGGACGTTAGAGAAAATAGAATTTTAATACCTACCGGTAAATCCTTTTCTCTTAGTCCGTAGAGGATGCTGGGCACCCGTCCCAGTGCGTACTGTGTCTGCAGTTATTAAATGGCCCTTAACTCCAGAACATTTATGTGGAGATGAAAACATCCAAGGAAGACTTGACCATCTTCCTTGGATGTTTTCCCCCTGTTTGACTGCTCTCCAGCCTCGGAGGGTTGCATCCGTGGTCCCTAGGATCCCGTCCTGGATCCCGAACCATCGCCCCTCTAGGTGGTGAGAACTGTGCAGCCACCAATGGAGTGAGATTCTGGTCTTGGAAGACAGGATTATCCTCCGGTGCATGTGTAGGTGGGATCCGGACCACTTGTCCAACAGGTCCCACTGGAACACTCTGGCATGGAACCTGCCAAACTGAATGGCCTCGTAGGCCGCAACCATCTTCCCCAGCAACTGAATGCATTGATGGATTAACACTCTTGCTGGTTTCAGAATTTGTTTGACCAGACTCTGGATCTCCAGTGCCTTTCCACTAGAAGAAAACCTCTTCTGTGTCCAGTATCACTCCCAAAAACAACAACCGCGTCATTGGGACCAACTGCGATTTTGGCAAGTTTAGGAGCCAACCATGTTGTTGAAGAACTGTCAGGGAGAGTAGATGTTTTGCACCAACTGGTCCCTGGATCTCGCCTTTATCAGGAGATCATCCAAGTACGGGATAATTGTGACTCCTTGCTTGCGAAGGAGAACCATCATTTCCGCCATCACCCTGGTGAAAATCCTCGGAGCCGTGGACAGACCAAACGGCAACGTCTGAAATTGGTAATGACAATCCTGAATTGCAAACCTCAGGTAGCTTGATGCAGTGGCTAAATGGGAACATATAAGTAGGCATCCTTTATGTCTACCAAAACCATGAAATCTCCTTTATCCCCCGGACTGGAGATCACTACCCTGAGAGATTCCATCTTGAAATTGAATTTCTTTAGGTAGAAATTAAGGGATTTCAGATTTAAGATTGGTCTGACTGAGCCGTCCGGCTTCGGGACCACGAAGAGGCTTGAATAAAAACCTTCTCCCTGCTGACTAAGGCTGATTTGAACAATCGGTGAGGGGGAACGTCTTGAAACCCCAGTTTGTACCCTTGGGACACTATTTGTAAAACCCACGAGTCCAGGTCCGAATGAATTCAGAACTGACTGAAGAGTTTTAGACGTGCCCCCCACTGGTGCGGGCTCCTGCAAGAGAGCCCCAGCGTCATGCAGTGGATTTGGCAGAAGCAGAGGACGATCTCTGCTCCTGCGATCTTGAAGAGGCTACAGACCTCTTCCCTCTTTTCCTTCCTCTACCTGCAAAGAAGGGGGAATCTTAACTTCTTGCATATCTATTGGGCCGAAATGACTGCGTCAGATAATGATGCGTCTTCATCGGTTGAGAGGGAACATAGGGCAAGAAGGATGACTTACCTGCGGGAGCTGCCGAGATCAAATTAACTAGGCCGTCGCCAAACAAGGCTTCACCTTCATAGGGAAGAGACTCCCTTTCTTCTTGGAGTCAGCATCAGCATTCCCTTGGTGAATCCACAATGCCCTCCTATCTGAGACTGCCATGAAATTGGCCCGTGAGTACTTGTGCCCGGTGTAGGATTTTTAAATATGTGTAGTTTACTGTATGCAAGGGTTTAAAACCTTTTAGGAACTGAGCTCTAAGGTGTATTACATGTAGTTTAAAAAAAACAAAAAAGGTTTATTTTATGGCAGTAGTTTCCAAACTGGGGTTCTTGCACTGGTAGCATAGTTTGGTGGTCCAGGACCAATTAAAATTATTTATACTTTATAAAATTGGCAAAACCATTCCCTCACAACATAACTGAACCTGAGGATGACATGCTATAAACACAATTTACTTAATTTTATATTTTTTTCTGAATTTCTCAATAAAAAAAACTTTGGCCTAGGGGTGCCGTGAAACAAATTTTGATACTCTAGGGCAGGGGTGTCAAACCCATGGGCCGCATGCCGCCCCCAATGCATCCTTTTGTGGCCCACAGGCCGGGGTCCGGCAGGGGTCCGACAGGGGTCCTTTTGTGGCCCGATCACCTTGCTTAGAGCGAGGGCAGGAGAGTGCAGCCAGAGTCTTTGCTTTCTATGTGCGGCACCATCTTCCCGAAGAGATCACCGGGAAGATAGTGCCCCTTCCACTGGCTACAGCACAGGTATACTGGGGTGGGGTAGCAAACTGGGGGCCCCAATGGGCCCCTCCAGCAGTCCCTCTACCAAAACACGTCTTTTGGTGGTTTTGCGGTGTTGTTATAACTACATGGTGACGATACTGTAGCACAGAGATTTTCAACCATTTACAACTCACGTCACACAGAACAAGATTTAAATATTGACAAGGCACACTGAAATATAATGGTGATGCATGGTGCAGTATCGTGTCCTAGGATGTCATGTCGCAGCTTCTCCATAGGTAACGCCTGAACAGGCCCGGTGACAGGGGGGACAAAGGGGACACTTGTTCAGGGCTCCAAGTATTAAGAACAGAAATAATGGGGCCACAGTGCCAATATTGCTTTTTAAAGTGTATCCACCAACTGCTCAATTTAAGCAGGAAAACAATTAACAGGCCAACTAAACCCTCCCCCCTCCTTTTACCCCATCACTTTGTCCAGTCCCTGTGGTCCATACTGTATTGCCATTATTATGCATGTTGCTGTGCTGGCCCTATTCTGAATGTCCCTGCCACCGCCACCGAAGAGCTGGATAGCCCAGTATGAAAACCACCTGCCGGCCTCACTGACGGTCCGAGTCAAAGGCTCCATTTTTTTTTAAAGATCCCTCTGCCAAGTTAAGGGGGGGTTGAGGGGGCCCCAGAGATATCAGTGTACTGGGCCCCGAGATTTCTGTTTCTGGCCCTGACCCTCAGGGGCGTATCTACCCCTTGGCCAGGATGGCACTTGCCAGGGGCACCATCCAGCTGTGCCAACCGTGGCTAAGGGATAGAGTTCTGCAGTCTCGAAAGGGCGCTATGGCAATCAGCGTGGGACTGACCAATTAGACGGTGAGGGAAGGATACTGAAATTGTCCCAACCCTGTTACAGTTTGAAACGCCCCTCAACTGCTGTCCACTGCTTCACTCCTAGCTCTGCCCCTTTGAAATTATTAATCCCTACCCCCCGGTAGGCGGAGTTCTCCAGGCCCATACTCAGGAGTCACCACTGCTGTACATTATGTGCCGGTTGTAGAGGCAGAGCGGGGAACATCAGAGAACGCCACAAATTACACAGTGGGCAAGGAGATGGCTGGAGACAGCTGCACAGCCATGCCTTGCAAGTTCGAGAGAGCTGTTGAATTTCAGCACTTCAAGTCAGAGCCTGCCCCCTGCTGCCCAAGCAGTCCGTGACAGTTAGTGTCGAGGAGGGGGGGATTTGTGCATGTGTGCTATCAGTGTGTGTGTGGGGGGGGGATGGGGGGGTGGAGGATGTGTGTGACTGTGAGGGAGCTGTCAGTGTCAGTGGGGAGAGGAGCAGGAGGGAGTTGTCAGTGTGTGGAAGTGATGAGAGTTGTCAGTACTGGGGAAATGTGTGTGTGTGTGTGTGTGTGTGTGTGTGTGTGTGTGTGTGTGTGTGTACTAGATTTAGGAGTGTGTGTTTGTGAGAGGTTTCAGTTGGGGAATTAGAGTTCATACAGTAATTAAATGTTTTCATATTGAGAACTACATCTCCCAGCATATACAGTGTGCTGGGGATGCTAACAAGCTTTATTTAAAAGTTTAAAAAACATTGCTTTTATGACTGCAATGGTTAAAAAGGGAGAGCTATAAATCAATTTATCAGTGAATGATCGCAGTTTGAGCTGTTACATTTTACTGAACCACCTATCCCTCCACACTCACTACCTGTCCTCAGGATACATTTACCATCCCGGCAGACGGTATACCGGCGGTCATTTGACCGATGTTGGAATCCTGACACCACTTGGGAGACTGGTGCCGGCACACAGACAGCCAACATCCCGAAGGCGAGTATTGGAGCGAGGGTTAGGACCGGGGGAGGGGGTGTTAGGGAAGGCACTAGGAGGGGGGGGGGGGGTTAGTCCTAGCTGCCACCCCCTGAGGGTTAGCCCTATCCGCCACCCCCCCAGAGGGTTAGGATTAGGATTAGGTATCATGTGACTGCTGGAATCCCGAGCGCCGGATGCCATACCCAACCCCCTTTACTTTTTCAGGCATTTCTATCTCTCCTCTCTCTATGGTGTTCCGATTGCCCACTTTCCCTTGTGCTTTTCTCTCTCTCTCCTTTGTTTAGAGCATCAGTTTCTGTAGTCCACTTTATCCTTATTTTTTCCAGTGTTTCACTATCTCTCTGATGTAATGAGGATGTATGGTCTAGAGGGATCAGTAATGCATTGTACTGTATAGAGGCGTCAGGGATGTAGCGTAGGGTATAGAGGCGTCAGGGATGTAGCGTAGGTTATAGAGGCATCAGGAATGTAGCGTAGGGAATAGAGGCATCAGGGATGTGTCACGATCCGGGTATCTGGACGCCATTTCTTACCCATCAGATGCCTCCTAAGGCTGGCTCAGCGCTCCAGGACCGGATCCCATCTGTTATCCTGATGTGTACATTCCTGTATCCTATCCTGTCACTCTGGGACGCTGTCACAGTGGACGCCATATTACACCTGGCATGGCGTCTCCCGCGGCCTCCGCCGCCGTCCCTGAACTTCTGCATGCAGAGTGTCTGAGTGGCGATTACGTCGGCCGCGGCCTCCGCTGTGTCCGCGTGGTTGGATGTGCATCTGTCAGCCTGGCGCCTCCTGTCTCCGGTGGCCGGCGCCGCCATTACTGTTTTCATTGCCACATGGATTACAAACCAAACTTCCCTCCAAGTGTCTGCATGGGCGCAGCCATCTTGGATTCTGTCAGCTGATCATTTCCACCAATCTGTTCTCAGTATTGATAATCTGCATAATTGCCTAGCCAATCCCTTCCTTGCTGCAGGTATAAATACACTGTGCCTGAGCAAGGAAGGCGTCAGTGCTTTGGTTGTCAAACCTAGTTCCTGTTTGTCTCTCTCCTGTGATTGTCTTCCAGGTTCCAGCTCCTGTCTCAAGACTTCCACCATAGAGACCCGCACCAGCATTCCACCTGCGGTGTAGCCTGACTCTCCAATCCATTGTGGATTCATCTGTTTCCAGCTACAACATTACCTGCTTCCAGCTCAGCTTCCAGCAGAGTACAGCTTTCCTTAAAGGGCCGGTGTCCTTTCTACACTTTACCACTCTCCACCGGTATTATTATTTCTCCGCTCTCAAGTTCTACATTTCAGTTCATATTTCATCGCTCCCAAGTTCATTTATTATTTAACTGGTTCCAGCCAGTATCCACTCCGTGCTAACAACAGTCTGGTTCCAGCCAGTATCCACAGCAGCTGTTTTACCTTCAGCAACCCAGCTTTTCCTGGAACACCAGCTGGCACAATCCTGGGTTATCTCCATTGCTACAGTCGGGCCTGGTAAGGACTTTCCATCTAGAAGATCATAAGAACTCTCTCACACTACCAGTGCCCTGTGGCTCCTGCCATCCTGTAGTACCCAGGAACTGTATTTATTATTTGCTGACTTTTACGTTTTCTTTTACTGCTGCTGTGTTGCGGATTTGTCATAATAAACATCATTGACTTTTATCCAAGTTGTCGTGGTCACGCCTTCGGGCAGTTATTATTCATGTTACTTACATGTCCAGGGGTCTGATACAACCTCCCAGGTTCCGGTACATCTCAGCCCCTACAAATGAGGCTGCCTCCCGTCAGCTCAGGCCCTCAGTTGTGACAGTAAGCACTGACCTAATGAATCCAGCCGGAGACCAGGATCAAGCGGCCAGGCCGATGCAAGAACTGGCAGCCCGACTAGAACATCAGGAGGCTGCACAGGGCCACATCATCCGCTGTCTCCAGGATCTCTCTACTCGGCTGGATGGGATTCAGACAACTCTCCGTGGATCAGGCGCATCTGGTGCGTCAACCACAGTGACTCCAGCTATAACCCCACCCACCGTACCCATTTCTGCTCCACGTCTTCATCTTCCAACGCCAGCAAAATTTGACGGATCTCCAAGATTCTGCAGGGGATTTCTCAACCAGTGTGAGATTCAGTTTGAGCTACAACCTGGCAATTTTCCCAGTGACCGTACAAAAATTGCCTACATCATCTCTCTTCTCAGTGGCTCCGCCCTTGACTGGGCATCACCGTTATGGGAGAGGTCCGACACCCTGCTATCTTCTTACACTGCATTCGTGTCAACATTCAGGCGCATCTTCGACGAGCCTGGCCGGGTAACCTCAGCTTCATCCGAGATTCTCCGTTTACGCCAGGGGTCACGTACTGTAGGACAATATCTGATACAGTTCCAGATCCTGGCATCCGAACTGGCATGGAACGACGAGGCCCTGTATGCTGCATTCTGGCATGGCTTATCTGAGCTTATTAAAGATGAGTTAGCTACCAGAGACTTACCTTCTAAGTTAGATGAGCTAATCTCACTCTGCACGAAAGTTGATTTACGTTTCAGAGAGAGAGCAACTGAGCGTGGAAGATCATCTGCTCCAAAATCTTCTGCTCCTCCTCCTCGTCAACTGTCACCATCTAAAGATGAGCCCATGCAAATTGGCCGTTCCCGTTTAACTCCTGCTGAGCGCCGAAGACGTCTCTCTGAGTCTCTTTGTCTTTACTGTGCAGCTCCGTCTCACACCATCAATGCCTGTCCCGAACGTCCGGGAAAACTCCAAACCCTAGCTCGCCCAGGAGAGGGCCGGCTAGGAGTAATGATCTCCTCTCCATCTCCTCATGATTGTAATCTCCCAGTCTCGCTTCAAGTTGCTCAACGTTATCGGAACGTCATTGCCCTCCTTGATTCCGGAGCAGCTGGGAACTTTATTACTGAAGCCTATGTTAAACGGTGGTCCCTACCCACCGAGAGACTTCCTTCCTCCTTTTCCTTAACTGCCGTGGATGGCAGTAAAATTTTTGATACTGTTATTGCTCTAAGGACTCTACCAGTTCGTCTGAGAGTGGGAGTTCTTCATTCCGAACTTATTTCACTTTTAGTGATTCCAAGAGCCAGACATCCTGTGGTCCTGGGCCTTCCATGGCTCCGTCTTCACAATCCTACAATTGATTGGACGACTACGCAAATCCTGGCATGGGGTTCCTCCTGTGCAGAGACATGTTTGTTTAAAGTATTGCCTGTCTGTTCTTCCTCCCCCAGGTCGTCTGATGTTCCACCTCCTCCATATCAAGATTTCACGGATGTGTTCAGTAAAGCTTCTGCTGATATCCTTCCTCCTCATAGAGAATGGGACTGCCCGATTGATCTCGTTCCAGGGAAGGTTCCACCTCGAGGCCGAACTTATCCGTTGTCTCTGCCTGAGACGCATTCTATGGAGGAATACATTAAAGAGAACCTAGCAAAGGGGTTCATTCGACCTTCTTCTTCCCCAGCCGGCGCAGGCTTCTTTTTTGTAAAAAAGAAAGATGGTGGTCTGCGGCCGTGCATTGACTACAGAGGTTTGAACGACATTACCATCAAGAACCGTTATCCTTTACCCCTGATTACTGAGCTCTTTGACAGAGTTAGCGGAGCTACCATCTTTACAAAGCTGGACTTGCGAGGTGCATACAATCTCATCCGGATCCGTGAGGGTGACGAGTGGAAGACCGCCTTTAACACCCGTGACGGACATTATGAGTACCTCGTCATGCCCTTCGGATTGAGCAATGCTCCAGCTGTCTTCCAGCATTTTGTCAATGAGATCTTCAGAGACATTCTATACCGTCATGTCGTGGTCTATCTAGACGATATCCTCATTTTTGCCAACGATTTAGAGGAACATCGTTTTTGGGTTAAAGAGGTTCTGTCCCGTCTCCGTGTCAATCATCTCTATTGCAAATTAGAAAAATGCGTCTTTGAAGTCAAGTCCATTCCGTTTCTAGGGTACATTGTGTCTGGTTCCGGACTAGAGATGGATCCTGAGAAACTACAAGCAATCCAAAATTGGCCGGTACCCTTAACCCTCAAAGGGGTCCAGAGGTTCTTAGGGTTCGCCAACTATTACCGAAAGTTTATACGAGACTTTTCCACCATTGTGGCACCTATTACTGCTTTCACTAAGAAGGGTGCTAACCCGTCCAAGTGGTCTGAAGAAGCCATGCAAGCATTTCATCTTTTAAAACAAAGGTTCATCTCTGCGCCTGTTCTGAAACAGCCTGACATCGACTCTCCTTTCATCTTAGAGGTGGATGCCTCCTCCGTTGGAGTAGGAGCGGTGTTATCTCAGAGGGCTAAAGATGGCCATTTACACCCTTGCAGTTTCTTCTCCTGGAAGTTCTCCCCAGCTGAGCGCAACTATGCCATTGGCGACCAGGAGTTGCTAGCCATCAAGCTCGCTCTAGAAGAGTGGAGGTATCTGTTGGAGGGAGCTTCTCATTCAATCACCATACTTACAGACCACAAGAACCTTTTATACCTGAAGGGCGCACAATGTCTCAACCCTCGTCAGGCCAGATGGGCACTTTTCTTTTCCAGGTTCGACTTTAAACTCCAGTTCTGTCCGGGCTCTCAGAATCGCAAGGCCGATGCCCTTTCCCGCTCATGGGAGCAAGAAAATTAGTCAGAGTCTTCAGACAAGCATCCTATTATAAATCCGTTGGCATTCTCCACGGTAGGGATGGACTCTACGCCCCCATCAGGGAAAAGTTTTGTGAAGCCGATGCTAAGGAAGAAGCTCATGCATTGGGCCCATGCTTCCCGTTTTGCCGGACATACAGGTATCCAAAAAACCCTGGAGTTTATCTCTAGGTCCTATTGGTGGCCAACTCTGAAAAAGGACGTCTTGGAGTTTATTGCATCTTGCCCAAAGTGTGCCCAACATAAAGTATCCCGCCAGTCGCCTGCGGGGCAACTGGTTCCACTATCCGTTCCCCGTCGACCATGGACCCACTTGTCGATGGATTTCATTACAGACTTACCCATGTGCAACAAGTTCAATACCATCTGGGTGGTAGTTGACCGGTTCACCAAGATGGCACACTTCATTCCTCTCACCGGTCTTCCGTCAGCTTCCAAGTTGGCTCAAGTATTCATACAAGAGATCTTCCGACTCCACGGTCTTCCTGAAGAAATTATCTCAGATCGAGGAGTTCAATTCACAGCCAAATTCTGGCGAAGTTTATGTCAAGTCCTCCAAGTCAAGCTAAAGTTTTCCACGGCTTACCATCCTCAGACCAATGGTCAAACCGAGAGGGTGAATCAGGACTTGGAGGCCTTCCTCCGCATCTATGTGTCCTCCTCTCAAGATGACTGGGTTCAATTACTTCCCTGGGCCGAGTTCTGTCATAACAACCAGTATCATTCTTCATCTGCTTCAACACCATTCTTCACTAACTTTGGATTCCACCCTAAAGTCCCTGAGTTCCAACCGCTTCCAGCAACTTCTGTTCCCGCAGTGGATATCACCTTGCATCAGTTTGCCAATATCTGGAAGAGCGTACGATCAGCTCTGCTCAAGGCATCGTTCAGGTACAAGAAGTTTGCGGATAAGAAGCGTCGAGCAGTTCCTGCTCTCAAGGTGGGTGATCGGGTATGGTTATCCACGAAGAATTTGAGGTTAAGAGTTCCCAGTATGAAGTTTGCACCTCGCTATATCGGTCCTTTCAAGATTGAACAAGTCATCAATCCTGTTGCTTACAGACTCCAGTTGCCTCCCTTCTTAAAAATACCCAGGACATTCCATGTTTCCCTGTTGAAACCGCTGATCTTGAATCGGTTTCATTCCTCACTTCCTCCAACTCCGAAAGCCAAACTCAACGAGGCGTTGAAGTGGCCAAGATCCTGGACTCACGTCACCGTTACGGTCAACTACAATATCTTATTGACTGGAAGGGTTATGGTCCTGAGGAACGTTCATGGACCAATGCTTCTGATGTCCATGCTCCTGCCTTGGTCCGGAGATTCCATTCCAAGTTTCCTCAAAAGCCAAAGAAGTGTCCTGGGGCCACTCCTAAAGGGGGGGGTGCTGTCACGATCCGGGTATCTGGACGCCAGTTCTTACCCATCAGATGCCTCCTAAGGCTGGCTCAGCGCTCCAGGACCGGATCCCATCTGTTATCCTGATGTGTACATTCCTGTATCCTATCCTGTCACTCTGGGACGCTGTCACAGTGGACGCCATATTACACCTGGCATGGCGTCTCCTGCGGCCTCCGCCGCCGTCCCTGAACTTCTGCATGCAGAGTGTCTGAGTGGCGATTACGTCGGCCGCGGCCTCCGCTGTGTCCGCGTGGTTGGATGTGCATCTGTCAGCCTGGCGCCTCCTGTCTCCGGTGGCCGGCGCCGCCATTACTGTTTTCATTGCCACATGGATTACAAACCAAACTTCCCTCCAAGTGTCTGCATGGGCGCAGCCATCTTGGATTCTGTCAGCTGATCATTTCCACCAATCTGTTCTCAGTATTGATAATCTGCATAATTGCCTAGCCAATCCCTTCCTTGCTGCAGGTATAAATACACTGTGCCTGAGCAAGGAAGGCGTCAGTGCTTTGGTTGTCAAACCTAGTTCCTGTTTGTCTCTCTCCTGTGATTGTCTTCCAGGTTCCAGCTCCTGTCTCAAGACTTCCACCATAGAGACCCGCACCAGCATTCCACCTGCGGTGTAGCCTGACTCTCCAATCCATTGTGGATTCATCTGTTTCCAGCTACAACATTACCTGCTTCCAGCTCAGCTTCCAGCAGAGTACAGCTTTCCTTAAAGGGCCGGTGTCCTTTCTACACTTTACCACTCTCCACCGGTATTATTATTTCTCCGCTCTCAAGTTCTACATTTCAGTTCATATTTCATCGCTCCCAAGTTCATTTATTATTTAACTGGTTCCAGCCAGTATCCACTCCGTGCTAACAACAGTCTGGTTCCAGCCAGTATCCACAGCAGCTGTTTTACCTTCAGCAACCCAGCTTTTCCTGGAACACCAGCTGGCACAATCCTGGGTTATCTCCATTGCTACAGTCGGGCCTGGTAAGGACTTTCCATCTAGAAGATCATAAGAACTATCTCACACTACCAGTGCCCTGTGGCTCCTGCCATCCTGTAGTACCCAGGAACTGTATTTATTATTTGCTGACTTTTACGTTTTCTTTTACTGCTGCTGTGTTGCGGATTTGTCATAATAAACATCATTGACTTTTATCCAAGTTGTCGTGGTCACGCCTTCGGGCAGTTATTATTCATGTTACTTACATGTCCAGGGGTCTGATACAACCTCCCAGGTTCCGGTACATCTCAGCCCCTACAACTGAGGCTGCCTCCCGTCAGCTCAGGCCCTCAGTTGTGACAGGATGTAGCGTAGGGTATAGAGGCGTCAGGGATGTAGCATAGGGAATAGAGGCGTCAGGGATGTAGCGTAGGGAATAGAGGCGTCAGGGATTTAGCTTAGGGAATATAGGCATCAGGGATGTACTAGCAGGTATATAGAGGTCAGTGTACTGTATAGAGGGGTCAGTAATGCAGTGATGGTTATAGAAAGGTCAGTGATGTAGTGTAGGGTATAGAGGGGTCAGTTATGTAGTGTGGGGTAAAGAGGGGTCAGTAAAGATACTAAGCTGAAGTACTTAGAACACTTCTTGAATTAAGACACAACCTGCAAGAAAAAGTATGCAATATGGGTGAAAAGGCAAATGTCAGAGGTCTGATACAAGTGACCAGCTCCACACCTTGCACCACATAGCGTTATGTTAAACTGGGATATGTTCTTTTTTGGTGTGTGTGTGTGTATGTGTGTGTTAGTGTGTGTGTGTGTGTGTATGTGTGTGTGTGGGGGGGGGGGGGGGGGGGTGCCAAAGGAAATTTTTGCCATTGGCTCCTTTGGTCTAGAACCAGCCCTGATCACAAAATATTTTTGTCTGAGCAGACTGGACACTGATCAGCGTTGGCTCATTCTCAGCCCCCCGCCCAGCCTCTGCTGCCAACAGACTGCTATTAGCTAGTTAACCTTCTGCCTTCCCTATCTATGACACAGACTGCTGCTAATGCTACCAGAATGTTCCCAGTGGCTTCACACCAACAGTGAATCCCAGCCGATGATGTAGGGCAGCGTGTGGGGGAGGGGGTCAGTTGCTGTGGCTCCAACATGGTAACCGCCAATGGACTGCAATGCTTTATCGAAAGGGGGGGCGCCAGTCCCTTACTTTGCCAGGGGCGCTTGGACCCCTAGCTACACCTCTGTTGACCCTAACCGATACCCCTAAACTAACCATAATTCCTGCAGTAAAAATCCATGTTTCTATGTATATAGGGGGTCATTCCGAGTTGATCGCTTGCTGCCGTTGTTCGCTGCGTAGCAATCAGTTGAAAAAAAATGGCTAATCTGTGCATGCGCATGCTCCGTAATGTGCATGCGCATCGTACGGGTACAAAGTCCATTGTGGTTTTGCACTAGTTCTAGCGATTATTCCAATCACAGAACAGGCCACAAGGAGATTGACAGAAAGAGGGCGTTTCTGGGTGTCAACTGACCGTTTTCAGGGAGTGCTTGGAAAAATGCAGGCGTGGCAGAAGAAATGCAGACGTGGCTGGGCATTCGCTGGATGGGTGTGTGACATCAAAAGCCGTCCCTCGGTTGTTAGAATCAACGCACACGAAGTGTAACTACAGTGCTGGTCTTATTTTGAAACGATTTTGCAGGCGCTCGGCTGCTCAAGTGTTCGCACTTCTCCAAAGTGAATATACACTCTCCAGTGGGCAGCGACAATGCGTTTGCATGGCTGCTAAAAACTGCTAGCGAGCAATCAACTCAGAATGACCCCCATAGTGTATTGCAAGAAAATATCTGTAAATCCAATGGTACCGTAAGTGCGGTATATACTCGCACTTCTTTGCGGGGTGAGAACATCTCCCCTAAGTGAAGTCAGCCCTATGAATAGAGTTTGTGTGATCCCTGTGCAGCAGTCACAGAAAGGGTTCATCTCTGCAGTTTGTCACTCAAATTACATTGCTGCATTTTTTCTAGAAGTGGATCTGAGAGCTGTTACCCGCAGACCAGCTACAATAATTATCCTGGGTACTCACTAGACCAGTGGTTCTCAAACTGCACCCTGGGGTGCCTCAGGACACTTGCAGGGGTGCCTTGGATTGGTGGTCCAGGACCAATTCAAAATATTTATAGTTAGTGTTATAGGCAAAACCAGTGCTGTTGGCTGGCAATCATAACATATGTGCACAAGCAGAAGCAAATCCTGTCCCCTACCAAAGGGCCAGTGCTAGGGTGTTTGGAGCCTCCCTGCAAACTATTAATTTGGGCCCTCTCTCCAATACTTAATAAAGGGACAGTGCGCTCCTTAAAAAAAGAAGGTGTGGTATCACAAGGAAGGGGCATGGCCACACAATAGCACCCCAAATCAAAATACGCCACACAGTAGCACTATCTTATTGTCATTACACCGCATGTAATAATAATAATAATAATAATAATAATACCCACAGTCGCAGTGCCCTTTATACACATAACCACCATATCAGTGCAGCTTACACACATAATGCCAACAGTAGCAGTGCCCCTTCTACACATGCCCACGGTGGCAAATATCAACCTGGTTTTGCCATGTAAAGGATTGCCACTTTAAAAAACAAACAATAAAAAAAAAAAACAGGAAAAAACACAAAATCTCTCACTTTCTGATTCTCACACCCTATTACATTCCTCCCTATATATTTAAATGTTTCTATTACTGTATGTTCCCTCTTCCCTTCTCCAAACTATACACATCAACATTTTTTAGTATTTCCAGGTAAGTTTTGTGATGTAGGCCATGCACAATTTTAGTTGCCCTAATGTATTTACAGCCTTCTGGAGATATGGCTTCTGGAACTGAACACAGGATTCTAAATGTGGCTGTACCAAGGACCTATACAGTGGCATTACAGGTTGAGTATCCCTTATCCAAAATGCTTGGGACCAGAGGAATTTTGGATATCGGATTTTTCTGTATTTTGGAATAATTGCATACCATAACGAGATATTATGGTGATGGGACCTAAATCTAAGCACAGAATGCATTTATGTTTCATATACACCTTATACACACAGCCTGAAGGTCATTTTAGACAATATTTTTTTTAACTTTGTGCATTAAACAAAGTGTGTGTACATTCACAGAATTCATTCATGTGTCATATACACCTTATACACACAGTCTGAAGTTCATTTAATACAATATTTTTAATAACTTTGAGTATTAAACAAAGTTTGTGTACACTGAGCCATCAAAAAACAAAGGTTTCACTATCTCAGTCTCACTCAAAAAAGTCCGTATTTCGGAATATTCCGTATTTCGGAATATTTGCATATGGGATACTCAACCTGTATTACTTTTTTCTGCTACTGGTTCTTTAACCTATGCAAACAAGCATCTGACTTGCCTTTCCTATTGCTTTGTTACATTGCTCACCTGAAATAGTAATACTTAGATAGCTTTCCTCTTGCCATTATAATGCCCTTAATATTATAGTTAGCCTTTGCATTTTTGAGACGTGTATGATTTTGCATTTTTTGGCATTAAATGTTGCCATGTTCTTGACCATTCCTCTAGTCCAGGGGCAGAACTGCCAGAGACAACGGAGTCAGTTGCCGCCGGGCTCCAGCCCTGAAGGGGCTCCAGCCCTAAAGGGGCTTCCTCCATTGCCCCCCGGCTGTTACGTGCCCTTCCTACTAAATAGACAAAGGCGCTACCAGCAGGGTCTCGCAGTTTGTACATTCCATGCCGTAAAACCCTTCTTTCAACCTTTTTCAAGACCCAGCCCAGCAGCCTCGCCGCTGCCACCACCGCTAGCTGCAGCACTGCCAGCGGTGGGGTGCCCCTGCTTCTTCTCACACCACAGATAGCTGGGCAGCACTGCAACTGCCTGCCTGATTGCTCCGCCCCCTTCCGGCTCCCAAGCACCTCTGCTGCCCAGTGATCCAGGAGCCTGCTGCTAGGAAGAAGTGGCCGAGCTTCAGCAAGCGAGTCTGGACACTGGCGGAGGAAGCCATGATAACCAGATAATGGGGAGTGGAGAGCCAGTTCCAAGGTAATACTTTATACAGCTGGTTGAGATCCTGGTCGGTGGATATGGATTCCAAGAAAACCCTGGAGGTGCTTCCTTTCAAGGGAGACACTCTCTTTGGAGAAGACCTCAATAAGATTGTAGCTGATCTGGCTACTGCTAAAACAGCTTGCCTACCTCGTATGACTCCTACCACGCAGAAGGCTAAAAGTACTTTCCCTTGGCCCTTTCATCCCTCAGGTAAAGCGTACCCAAGGTCAGGCATACCCAAAGCAAGCTCATGCTTCCAGACCTGCCAAGCCCAGACTGAAGCAAGCCTGGGCTGCCCATCAGCCTGCTTCCAAAACGGACAAGCCTGCCGCATGACGGTGCAGGCCTCCCTCTGGGGGATCCCATGGTGGGGGGCCCGACTTCTAGGTTTGGCATAGAAAGGTATAATTCTAAGCTAGAGAATTCTGTTTGGAGCTCACCTTGTACTTTGTGAAGAAATAATCAGCATTGTGGCTGAGCAGATACATGTAGTGTGTGGCTGCAAACTGCATGGATCTGCTGCGTTGTAATGCTGATACTTTTTTTTTGCAAAGTACCAATAGCTTCATATAATGTTCACAATTTTTATGCAGGATCAAATAGCTCAATAGGTAGGGTGTTTGATTAGAATTCAACAGGTTATAGGTTTGAATTGAATCCTGGGTATGGTAGTTTGAGATGTGTTATTTAATAAAGTATGTTGTTCTGACTGCTGGGATATCATACTAAATAAATGGAGTTGATCAATTTTTTTTTTTTATTTTTTTTAAACTAGGGACAATTTCCAGATACTTTTCTTTATAACTGAGATTGCCCCCTGGAACTTCACATCAGTTGACAACTATGCATGAGTGGGCAGTGCTTGCTCTGGATCTGCCCACCCATTTATGTGCCGTCATAAAAGAAAGCACAACTGACAGTTATCCTGGGCGTACACTACACAATTATCTGTCAGGCTATCTATCCAGTCTGGATGGGTGGAATGAAAATCTGGTAATGTATAGTAGCAAATGTCAATTAACCATTTGCTCCCAAACACTAGAAAAGTGGTCAAAAATGGTCATTACACAAATTGGTTAAACCCAAAATTTAACCAATTTGTTTAGGGGACCAGGTTTGTCCATTTTCTAGTGTTTGAGAGTAAATCGTTGATGGTCATTTGCTCACATAGATAACCGGATTTCTATTCCAACCAGCCAGTGTTGGAGATATGGTCTGCCAGATTACATAATGCATACCAGAGCCATAACTAGACTTTTTGGTGCCCTGTGACAGAGAATTATATGCCCCCCCCCCTCCCCTCCCCATTTTTGCAATATGGACAAAAGGCGCATGCCTTGTGGGGAAGGGGCATAACAAGATTGGTCTCAGAGAAAGCACATGAGATATGAAGATATATCTAGTATACTTGACACTCAATGGTTTGTGGTATTGCCGGGGTGCCCTCCTTAACTGCATATACAGTCACACATGGGGTGTTTGTGCAAATGGCATATCAGCAGTCAGCACTAACTGGTGACATGCCATTTGTAAAAGTAAGCCATGTGTGACTAATATATAAACATACTTTATTAAATAACACCTCAAACTATCATACCCAGGATTCAAATCTATAACCTGTTGAATTCTAATCAAACACCCTACCCATTGAGCTACTTGATCCTGCATCTATTCTAACCTCCAAAAACAGATTCAGTTGCATTTTCCAGCGTGTTTTGTTTGCGCCTTTGCAAATGTCTTACATCGACAAACTTATTTAGTACTATTTTGCAAATAGGGTTACATTGTCGCAACATTGTGTTCCCTAATTGCTTGATTTTTTAAATGCAACAATTGATAAAGACACCTGATAATTGCTCTGTGGAGTGTTATTTTGTGTCTACTTCTTATCTACATTTAATTCCCTACCTCTAATCAAGGCATTTTTAAATGCTGGGGGCTGCCAGGACGTGAGGCCTACCTAGACTTTAGATCGGAATTTGAATGTACTTGTGAACTAACTTAATTTCCTACTTCTAAATTCATTCCTAAATTCACTACTTACATTAATCCTGTAGTTGGGCATTTTGAGCCTTCAATTGTGGGTATTGTTTTGTGTCCAGACCAGCAGCTGGTGGTGTGCATTTGCTGGAAAGGCATCGAAGACCTCCGATATGCTGCATCTCCTGATGTGTGTCTCCCTCAAGTGGCTGTCAGCAAATGCATGCTAGACACCCCATTCCAAGCTGATTGTGACATCACGGAACATGCATCATAGAACAGGCATGCTAGAATATGGGTCTTCAACCTGCGACCCTCCAGCTGCTGTGGAACTACATATACCAGCATGCCCTGCCTCAGTTTTAGCATACCTTAATAGCAAAACTGTGGCAGGGCATGCTGGGATGTGTAGTTTCACAGCAGCTGGAGGGCCACAGGATGAAGACCCATGTGCTAGAGCCAAGCCGCAGGTACATTGAATGCTAGCAAGCTGAATGTTTAAATCCTTTTTGTTCCGCAGCATTCCAATGCGGAAGATTCCATGGAACCAGAGATTATTCCATTGAGAAGGACATGCTGCCTGGATGACTGCACTGTGCAAATTAAATCACGGAGCCTTTTGGCTTGTGGGTGGCTCTGGTGACTGGGTGGTTGGGTGGGCGGTGTGTCAGAGGTGGAGCACATGCAAATGAATGTGTATCATCCTGCTAGTGAGAGTGAAAACTCATGCAGGAGTGTGCCTGCTTGTCAGTGGGTTATGCACCTTGCCAGGCGTCAAATCTACATGGAGCAGCTGGAGGGGACAAGAGCAGGTTTGCAAAATATAGATAGAAGAGCATATATGCTGGCGCATTCTCCATGATTGTGTCAGCTTATGTTTTGGTGCACTGCACTTTCCTCCACTAAGTTTTAGCCATTTTGGTTAAACGCAAGTGTAGTTGCTTCTCGCCCTTTTGGCTGTGATCTTGTATCGTGGTTGAAGAGTCTGCTGGAGGGATTGTTTTCTTCATTGACAAGAGACTGAAGATATTACAGGATGGACGGCTTGGGAACACTATCTGTTTTTCAGTTGTGGAAGAGTTGAAAGACAGCTTTTCCTTGCCAATATCTCTCTTTTGCAAAGAGCTACGCATTGGAAAATTCAGGGCTATACCGTGTAGATGAAGCACTAACAGGAGGCTTTAAAATTTGCATTCTAGTTTCCTTCGTTTGGGAGAAAAATGCAAAGGTACAAGACAGCTTTTCCTTGCCAATATCTCTCTTTTGCAAAGAGCTGCACATTGGAAAATTCAGGGCTATGCCGTGTAGATGATGGCCTAACAGGAGGCTTTAAAATTTTCTTTCTAGTGTCCTTCGTTTGGGAGAAAAATGCAAAGGTACAAGACAGCTTTTCCTTGCCAATATCTCTCTTTTGCAAAGAGCTACGCATTGGAAAATTCAGGGCTATGCCGTGTAGATGATGGCCTAACAGGAGGCTTTAAAATTTTCTTTCTAGTGTCCTTCGTTTGGGAGAAAAATGCAAAGGTACAAGACAGCTTTTCCTTGCCAATATCTCTCTTTTGCAAAGAGCTACGCATTGGAAAATTCAGGGCTATACCGTGTAGATGAAGCACTAACAGGAGGCTTTAAAATTTTCATTCTAGTGTCCTTCGTTTGGGAGAAAAATGCAAAGGTAGCTTGTGCCATCGCCACTCTGCTCCTTGTGCCGCCTTGGCGGTTTACATGAGCCACTGCGGTGACGTTGTCTGACTGGATCAGAACCGGTTGGTCGCAAAGTAAGGTCTCCGCTTGACGTAGGGCATTGTATATGGCCCCTAGTTTCAGGATGTTGATGTGAAGACAAGTCTCTTGACTTGACCAAAGACCTTGGAAATTTCTTCCCTGTGTGACTGCTCCCCAACCTTGGAGGCTTGCATCTGTGGTCACCAGGATCCAGTCCTGAATGCCGAATCTGCGTCACTCGAGAAGGTGAGCACTCTGCAGCCACCACAGGAGTGATACCCTGACCCTGGGGGAGAGGGTGATCAACCAATGCATCTGTAAATGTGACCCAGACCACTTGTCCAGTAGGTCCCATTGGAAAGTCCTCGCATGGAACCTGCCGAATGGAATGGCTTTGTATGATGCCACCATCTTTCCCAGGACTCGAGTGCAGTGATGCACTGACACAAGTTTTGGTTTCAATAGGTTCCTGACAAGAGTCATGAGTTCCTGGGCCTTTTCTATCGGGAGATAAACCCTCTTCTGGTCTGTGTCCAGAATCATGCCCAAGAAAGACAGACCAACTGCGACTTTGGGATATTGAAAATCCAGCCGTGTTGCTGTAACACTTTCAGTGAAAGTGATACGCTGTTCAGCAACTGCTCTCTTGATCTCGCTTTTATGAGATCGCTCAAGTACGGGATAATTGTGACACATTGCTTGCGCAGGAGAACCATCATTTCCACCATTACCTTGGTGAAAATTCTCTGGGCCGTGGAGAGACCAAACAGCAACGTCTGAAATTGGCAATGACAGTCCTGTACCGCAAATCTGAGGTACGACTGATGAGATGGATAAATTTGGACATGAAGGTATGCATCCTGTACACAAATGCGGACAACAGGTGTCAAGCCGTGTGTTGCCTTTGTCAAGCTGTAATAAGTAGGGGTAAGGACGTTAACCACCTCAGAACATCCTCCCTTATACGTCACCTGCAGCACATTAATCATAAGTCAGTGACAAGTTCAAAAACTTTGGATGACAGCGGAAGCAGTCCACTGACCACTAAATCCCTTCCTCTTGTAACCAAGCTCCTGCAAACCACACCACCAACTCCCTCAGTGTCAATTTCCTCCTTAGACAGGAGAGCCAATAGTCCTGCAGGCCATGTCACTGGCAAGTCTGACGAGTCCTCTCCTGCCTGGGATTCCTCCGATGCATCCTTGAGTGTAACGCCTACTGCTGCTGGCGCTGCTGTTGTTGCTGCTGGGAGTCGATCGTCATCCCAGAGGGGAAGTCGGAAGACCACTTGTACTACTTCCAGTAGGCAATTGACTGTCCAACAGTCCTTTGCGAGGAAGATGAAATATCACAGCAGTCATCCTGCTGCAAAGCGGATAACTCAGGTCTTGTCAGCCTGGGTGGTGAGAAACGTGGTTCCGGTATCCATCGTTAATTCAGAGGCAACTAGAGACTTGATTGAGGTACTGTGTCCCCGGTACCAAATGCCATCTAGGTTCCATTTCTCTAGGCAGGCGATACCGAAAATGTACACAGACCTCAGAAAAAGAGTCACCAGTGTCCTAAAAAATGCAGTTGTACCCAATGTCCACTGGTCCACATGTCCGTGGTTAAGTGGAGCAGGGCAGACTCAGGACTATATGACTGTGACAGCCCACTGGGTAGATGTATTGCCTCCCGCAGCAAGAACAGCAGCGGCGGCACCAGTAGCAGCATCTCGCAAATGCCAACTCGTTCCTAGGCAGGCTACGCTTTGTATCACCGCTTTCCATAAGAGGCACACAGCTGACAACCTCTTACGGAAACTGAGGAACATCATCGCAGAATGGCTTACCCCAATTTGACTCTCCTGGGGATTTGTGACATCGGACAACGCCACCAATATTGTGCGTGCATTACATCTGGGCAAATTCCAGCACGTCCCATGTTTTGCACATACATTGAATTTGGTGGTGCAGAATTATTTAAAAAACGACAGGGGCGTGCAAGAGATGCTGTCGGTGGCCCGAAGAATTGCGGGCCACTTTCTGCATTCAGCCACCGCGTGCCGAAGACTGGAGCACCACCAAACATTCCTGAACCTGCCCTGCCATCCTCTGAAGCAAGAGGTGGTAACGAGGTGAAATTCAACCCTCTATATGCTTCAGAGGATGGAGGAGCAGCAAAAGGCCATTCAAGCCTATACATCTACCCACGATATAGGCAAAGGAGGGGGAATGCACCTGACTCAAGCGCAGTGGAGAATGATTTCAACGTTGTGCAAGGTTCTGCAATCCTTTGAACTTGCCACACGTGAAGTCAGTTCAGACACTGCCAGCCTGAGTCAGGTCATTCCCCTCATCAGGCTTTTGCAGAAGAAGCTGGAGACATTGAAGGAGGAGCTAAAACAGAGCGATTCCGCTAGGCATGTGGGACTTGTGGATGGAGCCCTTAATTCGCTTAACCAGGATTCAATCTGTTGAAATCAGAGCAATACATTTTGGCCACCGTGCTCGATCCTAGATTTAAAACCTACATTGTATCTCTCTTTCCTGCAGACACAAGTCTGCAGAGGTTCAAAGACCTGCTGGTGAGAAAATTGTCAAGTCAAGCGGAACGTGACCCGTCAACAGCTCCTCCTTCACATTCTCCCGCAACTGGGGGTGCGAGGAAAAGGCTAAGAATTCCGAGCCCACCCGCTGGCGGTGATGCAGGGCAGTCTGGAGTGAGTGCTGACATCTGGTCCGGACTGAAGGACCTGGCAACGATTACTGACATGTCGTCTACTGTCACTGCATATGATTCTGTCACCTTTGAAAGAATGGTGGAGGATTATATGAGTGACCGCATCCAGGTAGGCACGTCAGACAGTCCGTATGTATACTGGCAGGAAAAAGAGGCAATTTGGAGGCCCTTGCACAAACTGGCTTTATTCTACCTAAGTTGCCCTCCCTCCAGTGTGTACTCCAAAAGAGTGTTTAGTGCAGCCGCTCACCTTGTCAGCAATCGGCGTACGAGGTTACTTCCAGAAAATGTGGAGAAGATGATGATCATCAAAATGAATTATAATCAATTCCTCCGTGGAGACATTCACCAGCAATTGCCTCCAGAAAGTACACAGGGATCTGAGATGGTGGATTCCAGTGGGGACGAATTAATAATCTGTGAGGAGGGCGATGTACACAGTGAAAGGGGTGAGGAATCGGAGGATGATGAGGTGGACATCTTGCCTCTGTAGAGCCAGTTTGTGCAAGGAGAGATTGATTGCTTCTTTTTTGGTGGGGGTCCAAACCAACCAGTCATTTCAGTCAGCCGTGTGGCAGACCCTGTTGCTGAAATGATGGGTTCGTCAATGTTTTTCTTTTCAATCTAAGCCCCTGCAGTTTTCTGTAAGAATCTGCTTCGCTATGATGATCAACAAGTCACAAGGGCAAACACTCAGGGCTGGAGGCGTAGATCTTAGGACCAGCTGCTACAAGGATGGCAAAGGTGTCACTATCATTTGTGACACCCAGAGAGGCAGCGAGGGAGATTGTAATGCAGTGCGCGCAGATAAGCAGCGCAATGGTAAAATGGAGGCATGGTCTCATAGGTAGGGGTGTGGCCTGTTGGCCTGAATCTCCATTTTGTTGCTCCGGGTATCCCGGGGGTTGAGTGCTGCACCCGGGGACTAGTGTGTGAGTGGTGCTGGCTCCTGCACAGTGACAGAAACTGGGTGTTGCACGTAATGTCACAGTGAAACACCCATATTCTGTCACTGAAGAGGAGCCGGCACTTTGGTGTCACCCCCCTTGGCGGGTGACACTCGGGTGTGGGCCGCAACCCCGTTGTGATGCCACTGACCCATGGGAAGCTTTACGTGGCTTACCCATGTGTTAGTAGCCCCAAGCATCTTTTGTGTTAGTCCCTGAAGAAAAACTTCAAATATTTACAAATAAATTTTGTAATCAATGGGCCTAATTCAGTAAGGATTGCAAATTCTGCTAAGTAACAGAATTTGCAATCCTTTGGTTCGCATGCTGGGGCCACCCAGCATGCCGCCTCCCTTCTTGACCATGCTGAAATTGCAGTCGCAGTGCAGTTCAGCGTGATCATAAAAAATGGGTTAGCCTCCTGTTGGTGCAGACTGTATGTGTGCGCAGGAAGCCGCCACCATTTTTGTGATCGCAGCTGCTGCATGTGATGTCATGCAACCGCTCTGACCACGCCTCCTGTTTCTCCGTTGCCGACCCCATTTTGAAGCCCTGCCCACGCACCGCTCCATCTCAGACTTGGAAATGGAGTGTTGCTGACCCCCCCCCCCAGCACCGATTGACAGTCAGAGGCGATCGCATTAACTGCGGGGTGCCGCAGAAAATGCAGGCGCATGCGTATGCTCTTAGCAATTTTTGCAGTTGGACTGCTTATTGCGATTGCAATCCAACCTGAATCAGGCTCTATTACCTATCACAATGCACTGTGGGTAGTACAAAATGGGGTTAATATAAGAGAAAACCCCCCAGAGCTGTGCTCCTTAACTGTCCCTGGTGGCTAGTGGAGCAGCTGCCCAGTAATCAGTGTCCACGCCAGTGCGCACATGGCCCGCCCCCTACAGCCACGCTGGATCACGGTATAGTGTGGGCACAGAAGTCCCTTACCTCCCTTTCATCAGCGGCCTCGTGATCCCGGAGGGCGGTGTGTGTGTGACTGACCTTAGGAAGAAACCGGAGCCTCCGCTGCAGTGACCCAGCAACCAGGGCGCGGGAGTATACTGCGCCGCTGGGAGTGATGGAGCTGCAGTAAAGATGTCTATTAGACCTAGCCTGCTGCAGCCCTTGTAGATTCTTATAAAAAAAAGTTCTTCTTTTCTTGTCAAAATTAATAGCTAAGAATAGGCTGCCTGAGGCAGCCCCCTCTTAAGTGGCCTGCTACTGAAGGCACCAACTACAAACTGAGCTCCCTGTTCATGGAAGCGAGGTTATAGAGGAGGGGGCGCTGAGCATCTTGGGAACAGTCAAAAGCTTTGAGCCTGTTGGTGCCTCAGATCAAGATCCTACTCTACACCCCAATGTGAATCCTTGTGGAGTCCAGTGTACCCCACAGAAGAAATGAATGTGTCACACCCATTGGCAGCAACATTAGAATAGCTGCTGATGGGCACAATTGAGAAAGGAAGGGGGGAAAACATTTGAATCCAGCACATATATGTAATTTGAATATGTAATTTGTACCTTCCTACTTTAAAATGTAATGGATGAACCTCACCCTGTGAGAACTATCTTCATGATCAAGAGATCTCATACGCAAGAAAAGCATGTGCTGGGATAGGGCTGTGGAGGGCGGCTGCTCGGGCACACACCCGTCAAGTTAAGGAGATTCAACTGAGGAAGCACAAGGGAACTGCAGGGAGACCACATATTTTCAGATGAACATGAGAGGGCGGAAGGCTGCCTAATACTGAAGCACCCTCAAACATCAAACCATATGCAACAACTAGTACAAGCATTCCTGGGGAAAGGTCTGCAGCAGACGGATTTGCATACGGTGATGTCATCCAAGCAATGGGCATAGTTGGCTGCAACCCTCGTCTGCATATGAAAATGGTCACGCAGGGCATGGCGGCCTTTGTGGGGTTGCGCTTGGATGACCCCTAGATCGCTTTATACACCCCCATCAGTGTGGGGCTCATGTTGGCCATGCCCAAGCCCCTGAAGCATTCAAGCTGATTTCTTGCAGCAGCTGGACCCAGTAACAGCTCCAGAGTTGCTCTACAAGACAAGTAAAAGGGTGTGAGCCCTGCAGCACCACCTGTAGTTTGCATACACACATATATAGGACAGCATCTCTTATATGCCCCAGGGGCAATAAAATAGTAGCCTTATCTAGGGTATCCGTCCATGCCGCTACAGCACTACACACCCAGGCCGACGCAATTGCCGGTCTGAGTAAGGTACCTGAATGTGTATAAATGGACTTCAGGGTAATCTCCTGTTTGCGGTCAGCAGACTCTTTGAGGGTAGCCGTATCCTGGGACGGGAGGGCTACCTTCTTGGATAAGCGTGTTAATGCTTTGTCCACCCAAGGGGAGGATTCCCATCATAACCTATCCGTTGATGGGAAAGGGGAATCCTTTTGGAAATCTGCAGGAGATTCCCAAGCTTTTTCACATAACTCGTTCAGCTCGTGTGAGGGGGGAAAGGTTACCTCAGGCTTCTTTCCCTTGTACATATGTACCCTCTTGTCAGGGATAGGGGGCTCCTCTGTGATGTGCAAAACATCTTTTATTGCCATAATCATATATCAAATGTATTTTGCCAATTTTGGCTGTAACTTTGCATCATCGTAATCGACACTGGAGTCAGAATCCGTGTCGGTATCTGTGTCAACAATCTGGATAGTGGGCGCTTATGAGACCCTGACAGTCCCTGCGACATAGGATTAGGCATTGGTTGAGACCCTGACTGTCCCAAAGCTTCTGCCTTGTCTAATCTTTTGTGCAATGAGTTTACACTAGCATTTAAAACATTCCACATATCCATCCAATCAGGTGTCGGCGGAGACACCACGTTCATTTGCTCCCGCTCCTCTCTAATATAGCCTTCTTCCTCAGACATGTCGACACACGCGTACCGACACACCACACACACAGGGAATACTTTTACTGAAGACATTTCCCCCACAAGGCCCTTTGGAGAGACAGAGAGAGAGTATGCCAGCACATACCCCAGCGCTATATAACCCAGGAATAGCACAGTAACTTAATGTTTGAACAATCGGTGAGGGGGAACATCTTGAAACCCCAGTTTGTACCCTTGGGACACTATTTGTAAAACACACGAGTCCATGTCCGAATGAATCCAGAACTGACTGAAGAGTTTTAGACATGCCCCCACTGGTGCGGGCTCCTGCAAGAGAGCCCCAGCGTCATGCAGTGGATTTGGCAGAAGCAGAGGATGATCTCTGCTCCTGCGATCTTGAAGAGGATGCAGACCTCTTCTCTCTTCTCCTTCCTCTACCTGCAAAGAAAGGGGAATCTTAACTTCTTGCATATCTATTGGGCCGAAATGACTGCATCAGATAATGATGCGTCTTCATCCGTTGGGAGGGAACATAGGGCAAGAAGGTTGACTTACCTGCGGGAGCTGCCGAGATCAAATTAACTAGGCAGTCACCAAACAAGGCTTCACCTTCATAGGGAAGAGACTCCCTTTCTTCTTGGAGTCAGCATCAGCATTCTCTTGGTGAATCCACAATGCCCTCCTATCCGACACTGCCATGAAATTGGCCCGTGAACTCAAGAGTCCTATATCCCTTGCAGTCTCACGTAAGTATGCTGCAGTGTCCTTGATATGATACAACGTAAGGAGTATCCCATCTCTCCAGGGTATCTATATCGGATGACAAGGTATTCGACCAATTCTTGAATACTACTACTCACCCATGCACATGTAATGGCAGGTCTAAGTAATGTACCCGTGGTTACATAACTAGAAATAATGTAGCTTCCTGCATACGATCCGCTGGATTTGTGACAGGGCCCCGTGCAGAACAGGGGGTGACTCCCACTTTATTCTGTCCGCGGCGGGAAATGAATAAACAACCAGAATCCTTTTGGGGATTTGAAACCATCTTGTCGAGCTGGCCCAGACTTTCTCAAACAGAGATGGAGGAACGTTACATCAGCTTTCATTATATATCTATATATACATACATATAGACCCCTTTGTCAGGAACAGCAGGGTCTTCAGTGATTTTAATATGTCCTTAATATCCACAATCATGTACTGAATGCTCCTTGCCAATATTGGATCTAATCAGGAAACATTATGGTCGACATAAGTATCAGTATCCGTGTCAGTATCAGTGTGTAGTAACTGGGCAAAATAACATTTTTGCGACCCAGCGGGGCCTGAGGGAAAAGAAACATAGCCATGAATATCACATCTATTCTCTAAGTCTGTGTCTGGGACACAGATTTATCCAACCTTACTCTGATATTACTGAAACTTTTACCCAGTCAGTTATTGGTGGTGCCAACAGGGCCACCATCATATGTCTGCATTCCTAATATAGTTTCCTCTTGGGAAAAACATTCAGCCACCGACATGTTGACACACATATACCAAGTACCCACAGACACACCGGCTTATGGGGGACAGACCGTCAGTAAATCTGTCAGAGGGACACAGAGGATTTTTCAGCTCACAATCCAGCGCCAAAAGTACACAGTCTGGGAAATAATAAACTCTATAGTGATAGACTTGTAATGCTCTAAAGATGTTCTGGTGAGGTGAGGAAGAAGCCCCGCCGCTGTAATGGCGCGTATCTGTCCCGCTCAGAAATAATTAATTACGCTAGCGGGGTAAGGACAGTGCCCAGGCACTAATGTCCACTTTTTCCAGCCTTTTGTGAGGAATTTATGCTGCCCAGGGTGCCCCCCCCCCCCGTGCCCTGCACCCTGCAGTGCCTGTGTTTGTGTGGGAGCATGGCGCGCAGCGTTCCGCTCGCTGCTCGGTACCTCAGAATGCCGTCACTGAAGAAGAAGTCTTCTGTTCTTCTGCTACTCACCTGTCTTCTGGCTCTGTAAGGGGGTGACGGCAGGCTGCGGGAGTGTGCATCTAGGCGTACCCAGCGATCAGCACCCTCAGGAGCTAATGGTGTCCTGTCAGCCTGAAGCAGAGCCATTGAACTCACTAGAAGTTGGTCATACTTCTCTCCCCTAAGTCCCACGAAGCAGGGAGACTGTTGCCAGCAGCCTCCCTGAAAATAAAAAAAACTAACAAGTCTTTTCAGAGAAACTCAGTAGAGCTCCCCTGTAGTGCATCCAGTATCACTGCGCACAATACTAAAACTGGAGTCTGGAGGAGGGGCATAGAGGGAGGAGACAGTTCACACCCTTTGAAAGTCTTAAAGTGCCCATGTCTCCTGCGGATCCCGTCTATACCCCATGGTTCTTAATGTGACCCCAGCATCCTCTAGGACGTATGAGAAAACAAATAACGCACACACGAGGAGGAGAGAACTAAGGAAGCTATAAGGAGAAGAGGGGAGGGAGGGGGGGTTGAAAGGTAAGGTAGTAAAGGCATATTGGATAAACTACAACCTTATACATATTCATTAATGTACCAGTAGTTAGAAGTAGAAGAGCTCTAACAGAAACCACAAAGCTTATCTAAAGCCACACCACACTGGATATGCCCAATCTCATTTGATTTTTGAAGCAAAGCAGTATTGGACTTTGTTAATACATGGATGGGAGACTGCTTGGTAGTATCAGATTCTTTAGGTGTTTTTAAACTACCAACACCATTTTCTTGGTACATTTAATTTTTACATGTATTCTTTTATGTACCAGAAGTTAGAAGTAGAAGAGCTGTAACAGAAACCACCAGCTCATCTACAGCCACAGCACACTGGATTTGCCCAATCTCTCCTGATCATGGAAGCTGAGCAGTGTTGGTCCTGGTTTTAGTACTTGGATGGGAGACCACAAGGAAATACCAGGAGCTGTGTGTATTTTTACAATACTAACACCGTTCTCTTGATGCATTCCATTTTGAAACATTGGGGCAGATCTATTAAGCCTGGTGAACTGATAAAGTGCAAGGTGATAAAGTACCAGCCAGTCAGCTCCTAACTGTCATTTTTCAAACCCAGCCTGTGACATGGCAATTAGGAGCTGATTGGCTGGTACTTTATCACCATGCAAATTATCATTTCACCAGGTTTAATAAATCGGCTGCTTACTCATTTATGTACGAGTAGTTAGAAGTAGAAGAACTCTAACAGAAACCACTAAGCTCATCTACAGCCACACCACACTGTATATGCCCAATATCACCTGATTTTAGGCCTGGTTTGTTCTTGGATGTGAGACCACCTGGGAATACCAGGTGCTGTAGGTAGTTTTATACTACCAACACCGTTCTCTTGATGCATTCCATTTTGAAACATTGGGGCAGATCTATTAAGCCTGGTGAACTGATAAAGTGCAAGGTGATAAAGTACCAGCCAGTCAGCTCCTAACTGTCATTTTTCAAACCCAGCCTGTGACATGGCAATTAGGAGCTGATTGGCTGGTACTTTATCACCATGCAAATTATCATTTCACCAGGTTTAATAAATCGGCTGCTTACTCATTTATGTACGAGTAGTTAGAAGTAGAAGAACTCTAACAGAAACCACTAAGCTCATCTACAGCCACACCACACTGTATATGCCCAATATCACCTGATTTTAGGCCTGGTTTGTTCTTGGATGTGAGACCACCTGGGAATACCAGGTGCTGTAGGTAGTTTTATACTACCAACACCGTTCTCTTGATGCATTATATTTTGAAACTTATTCATTGATGTACCAGTAGTTAGAAGTAGAAGTTAGAAACAGCAAAAATCATCTACAGCCGCATCACACTGGATATGTCCAATCTCATCTGATGTTGGAAGCTAAGCAGTGTTGTGCCTGGTTAGTTTTTGGATTTCAGGTCCTGCCTTCTGGTTTGGCCACGGCACCTCGGAAATTCACCAAGGTCATGGCCGTAATGACGACCCTTCACCATCGGTGGACCAGGGAGGAATCTCTCCTCCCGATAAACATTCTGGAATTGCGGGCAGTGTTCAATTCATTGACACTGGCCCTGCCTCTAGTACAGAACAGGCCTGTTCAAGTACAATCGGACAACGACACCACGGTAATGTACACAAATCATCAAGGCGGCACTCGAAATTGCATGGCAAAGCTGGAAGTATCAAAAATCCTCAGTTGGGTAGAACGTCATCTGCCAGCAATATCGGCAGTGTTCATTCCCGGAGTCCTCAACTGGGAAGCGGATTTCCTCAGTCGTCACTACGTTCACGCTGGAGAGTGGAGAGGCCGCAGCAGAAATGTCTGCACTGGTGTCAGTAGGTGACTGAGGCAGGGATGACTGGGAGATAGTGGGTGACTGAAGCATGTATGACTGGGAGATAGTGGGTGACTGAGGCCGGGGTGACTGGGAAATAGTCAGTGACTAAGGCAGGGGTGATAGGGATATAGTGGATGACTGTGGCAGGGGTGACAGGGACAGTAGGAGACTGAGGCAGGGGTGACAGGGATAGTGAGTGACTGAGGCAGGGGTGATAGGGTGACAGTGGGTGACTGAGGCAGAGGTGACAGGGATAGTGGGTGACTGAGGTAGGGGTGATATGGAGATAGTGGTTGACTGAGGCAGGGGTGACAGAGATAGTGGGTGACTAAAGCAGGGGTGACTGGTATAGTGGGTGACTGAGGCAGGGGTCGCAGGTATAGTGGTTAACTGAGGCAGCGGTGACTGGGAGATAGTGGGTAACTGGGGCAGGGGTGACAGGGAAAGTGTGTGACTCAGGCAGGGGTGATAGGGAGATAGTGGGCAGCAGATCACTGCCTCGCTGACAGCAGCACATCCCTGCTTCACTGACAGCAGCACATCCCTGCCTCATTGACAGCAGCACATACCTGCCTCACTTATAGCAGCACATCCCTGCCTCACTGGCAGCAGCAGATCCCTGCCTCACTGGCAGCAGCAGATCACTGCTTCACTGACAGCAGCACATCCCTGCCTCACTGGCAGCAGCAGATCCCTGCCTTACTGACAGCTGTATATAGGGCCTAATTCAGACCTGATCTCTGCTGTGCATATTCACACAACAGGAGATCAGGTCTGAAGTGTGTGTGTGTGTGTGTGTGCTGGTGCCGCAGTGCGATCAGCATCTCTGCCCAGTGAGCGCCTCTGCCAACACATACTTATCTTGCATATGAGATCTCTTGATCATGAAGATAGTTCTCACAGGGTGAGGTTCATCCATTACATTTTAAAGTAGGAAGGTACAAATTACATATTCAAATTACATATATGTGCTGGATTCAAATGTTTTCCCCCCTTCCTTTCTCAATTGTGCCCATCAGCAGCTATTCTAATGTTGCTGCCAATGGGTGTGACACATTCATTTCTTCTGTGGGGTACACTGGACTCCACAAGGATTCACATTGGGGTGTAGAGTAGGATCTTGATCTGAGGCACCAACAGGCTCAAAGCTTTTGACTGTTCCCAAGATGCTCAGCGCCCCCTGCTCTATAACCTCGCTTCCATGAACAGGGAGCTCAGTTTGTAGTTGGTGCCTTCAGTAGCAGGACACTTAACAGGGGGCTGCCTCAGGCAGCCTATACTTAGCTATTAATTTTGACAAGAAAAGAAGAACTTTTTTTATAAGAATGTACAAGGGCTGCAGCAGGCTAGGTCTAATAGACATCTTTACTGCAGCTCCATCACTCCCAGCGGCGCAGTATACTCCCGTGCCCTGGTTGCTGGGTCACTGCAGCGGAGGCTCCGGTTTCTTCCTAAGGTCAGTCACACACACACCGCCCTCCGGGATCACGAGGCCGCTGATGAAAGGGAGGTAAGGGGCTTCTGTGCCCACACTATACCGTGATCCAGCGTGGCAGTAGGGGGCGGGCCGTGTGCGCACTGGCGTGGACACTGATTACTGGGCAGCCGCTCCACTAGCCACCAGGGACAGTTAAGGAGCACAGCTCTGGGGGTTTTTCTCCTATATTAACCCCATTTTGTACTACCTGCAGTGCATTGTGATAGGTAATAGAGCCTGATTCAGGTTGGATTGCAATCACAATAAGCAATCCAACTGCAAAAATTGTAAAGAGCATACGCATGCGCCTGCATTTTCTGTGACTGTCAATCGGTGCGGGAGGGGGGGGGGGTCAGCAACACTCCATTTCAAAGTCGGAGATGGAGCGGTGCGGGGGCAGGGCTTCAACGGAGAAACAGGAGGCGTGGTCAGAGCGGCTGCATGACATCACATGCAGCCGTTGCTATCACAAAAATGGTGGCGGCTTCCTGCGCACACGTACAGTCTGCACCAACAGGAGGCTAACCCATTTTTTATGATCACGCTGAACTGCACTGAGACTGCAATTTCAGCGTGGTCAAGAAGGGAGGCGGCATGCTGGGTGGCCATGCCCTGTGATGGGTGGCCCCAGCATGCGAACCAAAGGATTGCAAATTCTGTTACTTAGCAGAATTTGCAATCCTTACTGAATTAGGCCATTGATTACAAAATTGTAAACAATATTTGAAGCAGGGGCACCAATCTTGTGAGAGACTGAAAAAAGTCCTCGCTGGTGCCTGCTCGGAACATTGTGCACCTAGGGGCACTGCTGGACACACACAGCCAACAATTGTTTCTGTCTCCAGAGAAAGTCCTGAAAATTCAGGACAGTATCGTCCTCTCTCGCCCAAGAGTGTTGATACACACGGCGATGCAAGTACTAGACCTCATGGTGTCGGCTTTCGATATGGTAGAGTACGCTCAATTTCATTACCGCCCTCTGCAGAGGTTAATCCTCTCCAAGTGGGACGGCCTGCCTCATCGGATGATGTCTCAAATGATCTCCTTGACTCCGGAGGTTCGTCTGACACTGAGCTGTGAGCTGGTGGCTACAGGACCAACAGTTGAGCAGGGGCCATCCCTTCTGGATCTCCAACTGTGTCCTCCTGACAATGGATGCCAGTGTTTTGGGCTGGGCCATGGTGTTGGAGCAACACTTTCTCCAGGGTCGGTGGACCAGGGAGGAATCTCTCCTCCTGATATACATTCTGGAATTGCAGGCAGTGTTCAATTAATTGACACTGGCCCTGCCTCTAGTACAGAACAGGCCTGTTCAAGTACAATCTGACAACGCCACCACGGTAGTGTACACAAATCATCAAGACGGCACTCGAAACTGCATGGCAAAGCTGGAAGTATCAAAAATCCTCCGTTGGGTAGAAAGTCATCTGACAGCAATATCGGCAGTGTTCATTCCCGGAGTCCTCAACTAGGAAGCGGATTTCCTCAGTCGTCAGGACGTTCACGCTGGAGAGTGGAGAGGCCGCAGCAGAAATGTCTGCACTGGTGTCAGTAGGTGACTGAGGCAGGGATGACTGGGAGATAGTGGGTGAATGCATTGATGGATTAACACTCTTGCTGGTTTCAGAATTTGTTTGACCAGACTCTGGAACTCCATAGCCTTTCCACTGGAAGAAAGCCTCTTCTGTGTCCAGTATGACTCCCAGAAACAACAACCGCGTCATTGGGACCAACTGCGATTTTGGCAAGTTTAGGAGCCAACCATGTGTTAGGGTCTCCTGCCCTGTGCTACCACGTCGTCATGGCAACCGGGAGACAAGTGCTAGTGGAGTAACCTGAGCGCAGCTGATACTCCGGTTCGGGTCTTTTGCTGTGCAGTGGTTATAGGCTCTGTGCACGGCAGGGGATCCGGTGCTGGTTTTTGTGCTCACAGTCTGTGAGGTCTGAGTGGGGCGTGGACAGCACCTGCTTTATAGGGCCTCTTTTCAGGGTGAGCAGATGCTGCTGAATCTTTGTTGGTTAGTCAGTTCATGAAAGTTAGCCAGTACTGTGTAGCTGCCGCCTACTGGGAGTGAATCTTAGCATCTTAAAATTGCGAACGAAAGATTTGCAATATTGCGATAAGACATCTCTGTGCAGTTTCTGAGTAGCTCGAGACTTACTCTGCCAGTGCGATCAGTTCAGTGCTTGTCGTTCCTGGTTTGACGTCACAAACACACCCAGCGTTCGCCCAGACACTCCTCCGTTTCTCCAGCCACTCCCGCGTTTTTCCCAGAAACGGTAGCATTTTTTCCCACACGCCCCTAAAGCGGCCTGTTTCCGCCCAGAAACACCCACTTCCTGTCAATCACATTACGATCACCAGAACGATGAAAAAACCGTGAGTAATATTCCTAACTGCATAGCAAATTTACTTGGCGCAGTCGCAGTGTGAACATTGCGCATGCGCATTAAGCGGAAAATCGCTGCGATGCGAAGAAAATTACCGAGCGAACAACTCGGAATGACCACCTATGTGCACTGCAGGGAAGGCAGATTTAACATGTGCAGAGAGAGTTAGATTTGGGTGTGGTGTGTTCAATCTGCAATCTAATTTGCAGTGTAAAAATAAAGCAGTCAGTATTTACCCTGCACAGAAACAAAATAACTCACCCAAATCTAACTCTTTCTGCACATGTTATATCTGCCTCCCCTGCAGTACACATGGTTTTGCCCAACTGCTAACAAAATTCCTGCTGCAATCATCTTGGAATTACCCCCATCGATTGATGTTTTCACACTGCTCGTGTATATAAGACATAGGGCCTAATTCAGTTTGGATCGTAATACGCGTTCCAACCGCAAAAACTATGAAGAGGATGGGGGCATATACGCAGGGTCCATCCTGTGCGTGTGCCTACATTTTCTCCGGGTGCCCCGCAGAAAATGCGAATGCCTCTGCCTGTCAATCAGTAGAGGGCGTACCTTCGCAGGTATATCGCGATCATGAGCCATGTCTCCCATTTTTGTCATTATAGGTGCTCTGTGAGCTGCTGGCCATGCCCCAGCCCCTCTGTCTCCCGTGAATAGACATTGAGGCTTATTCAGACCAGATCGCTTCAATTTATTTTCACCCAGCGGGCAATCTGGTCTGCACTGCACATGCGTATGCGCCACAATGCGTAAGTGCGACGGTCCGGAGATCACAAGAAGATTGACAAGAAGAGGGTGTTTGTGTGGGTGGCAACTGAATGTTTCTAGGGAGTGTCCAGAAAAACACTGGAGGGACCCGGCGTTTTGTGGGAGGATTTGTGACGTCACCTCAATGGCTGAGTAAGTGCTGAGCTGTGCAGCTCTTGTGCACATGTGATCACACACCTGCACAGCAAATTTTCCCTTCCGCTGTAGGCGGCAACTACCTGATTACAGGGATGCAAAAAACACACCCTAGCGATCAGGTCTGAATTACCCACAATGTGCATATTTGCAGAGCAACAAGCTACAGGGAGCCTTCCACCCCCCCCCCCCCCTTCCCCATGGGAAGGGGGGGGGGGTTGTTTGGGTTAGCTGGACATTCCCCAAAAAAGTGACTGTCCTGCAAAAATTGGGATAGTTGGGAGGTATGTTCAAATACATTTATTGTTTTGCATGCAGGGTAAATACTGGCTTCTTTGACATTTAGCCACAAATGCTGCACAGCTGAATTACAGTATTACACTGCAATTAACAGTTATGCTAGGACATTCCCCCTCCCAAATCTACCTCTCTCTGCATGTTACATCTGTCCCACAGTGGCGTGCGGTGAGGTCAGTGGCTAGTGAGGCACTACAGCCATAATGTCCGCCGAATCCTGCCGATGACCCTTAGCCAATGCCCGCTACTGCCTCTGAGCCGATACCCGCTGCCACCGCCAATGGCTTACAAACTCGCCCACAATCAACTGACCCAGCCCTCCACCACTAATTTCTATCTCAGTCCGATGCCGCCAATGCCCGCTGCCTGCCTGCTCATTGTTCTCGTTATATATTATAAATTTTTAAAGAAAAAAAAAATGAGTGTTTGGGACTGGGAAGGGTGAGGGAGGAGGACATGAATGCAATTTTGTTGTCCAGGGCTTCCATTAACTTAAAGGAGAAGGGTCTGAATGGGTTAAAAAAAATGCGTGAGGTCCCCCCTCCTTAGTATAACCAGCCTCGGGCTCTTTGAGCCGGTCCTGGTTATTTAAATACTGGGGGAAAAATTGGACAGGGGTTCCCCGTATTTAGACAACTAGCACCGGGCTCTTAGCCTTCTTCCTCAGACATGTCGACACACGTGTACCGACACACCACACACACAGGGAATGCTTTTTCTGAAGACAGTTTCCCCACAAGGCCCTTTGGAGAGACAGAGAGAGAGAGTATGCCAGCACACACCCCAGCGCTATATAACCCAGGAATAACACAGTAACTTAATGTTTGCCCAGTAGTGCTGCTGTATGTAATTTGCGCCGAATTATGTGCCCCCCCCCCTCTTTTCAACCCTCTTGTCTACCGTGGTTTCAGCAGGGGAGAGTCTGAGGAGCTTCCTCAGCGGTGCTGTGGAGAAAAAATGGCGCTGGTGAGTGATGAGGGAGAAGCCCCGCCCCCTCAGCTGCGGGCTTCTGTCCCGCTTAAACTGTAAAATTGGCGGGGGCTCATATATATATACAGTGCCCAGCTGTATATGTGTTATATTTTTGGCAAAAAGAGGTTTATATTGCTGCCCAGGGCGCCCCCCCTGCGCCCTGCACCCTTACAGTGACCAGAGTATGTGAGGTGTATGGGAGCAATGGCGCACAGCTGCAGTGCTGTGCGTTACTTCAGTGAAGATCATGAAGTCTTCTTCCGCCGCTGAAGTCTTTCTTTTCTTCTCATACTCACCCGGCTTCTATCTTCCGGCTCTGCGAGGGGGACGGCGGCGCGGCTCTGGGACGGACGGCGAGGGTGAGATCCTGTGTACCAATCCCTCTGGAGCTAATGGTGTCCAGTAGCCTAAGAAGCAGGGCCTTGCAACTCAGAGAGTAGGGCTGCTTCTCTCCCCTCAGTCCCTCGATGCAGGGAGTCTGTTGCCAGCAGTGCTCCCTGAAAATTAAAAACCTAACAAAATACTTTCTGTCAGAAAGCTCAGGAGAGCTCCTGAAAAGCACCCAGTTTCCACTGGGCACAGTATCAAACTGAGGTATGGAGGAGGGGCATAGAGGGAGGAGCCACTGCACACCCAGAACTAAAGTCTTTCTTAAAGTGCCCATGTCTCCTGCGGAGCCCGTCTATCCCCATGGTCCTTACGGAGTCCCCAGCATCCTCTAGGACGTTAGAGAAAATAGGATTTTAATACCTACCGGTAAATCCTTTTCTCTTAGTCCGTAGAGGATGCTGGGCACCCGTCCCAGTGCGTACTGTGTCTGCAGTTATTAAATGGCCCTTAACTCCAGAACATTTATGTGGAGACAACTTTCCCGACTTGACCATCTTCCTTGGATGTTTTCACCCTGTGTGACTGCTTCCCAGCCTCGGAGGGTTGCATCCGTGGTCCCTAGGATCCAGTCCTGGATCCCGAACCATCGCCCCTCTAGGAGGTGAGAACTGTGCAGCCGCCAATGGAGTGATATTCTGGTCTTGGAAGACAGGATTATCCTCCGGTGCATGTGTAGGTGGGATCCGGACCACTTGTCCAACAGGTCCCACTGGAACACTCTAGCATGGAACCTGCCAAACTGAATGGCCTCGTAGGCCGCAACCATCTTCCCCAGCAACCGAATGCATTGATGGATTAACACTCTTGCTGGTTTCAGAATTTGTTTGACCAGACTCTGGATCTCCATAGCCTTTCCACTGGAAGAAAACCTCTTCTGTGTCCAGTATCACTCCCAAAAACAACAACCGTGTCATTGGGACCAACTGCGATTTTGGCAAGTTTAGGAGCCAACCATGTTGTTGAAGAACTGTCAGGGAGAGTGCAATGTTTTGCAACAACTGGTCCCTGGATCTCGCCTTTATCAAGAGATCATCCAAGTACGGGATAATTGTGACTCCTTGCTTGCGAAGGAGAACCATCATTTCCGCCATCACCCTGGTGAAAATCCTCGGAGCCGTGGACAGACCAAACGGCAATGTCTGAAATTGGTAATGACAATCCTGAATTGCAAACCTCAGGTAGCTTGATGCAGTGGCTAAACGGGAACATGTAAGTAGGCATCCTTATGTCTACCAAAACCATGAAATCTCCTTCCTCCGGACCGGAGATCCCTACCCTGAGAGATTCCATCTTGAAATTGAATTTCTTTAGGTAGAAATTGAGGGATTTCAGATTTAAGATTGGTCTGACTGAGCCGTCCGGCTTCGGGACCACGAAGAGGCTTGAATAAAAGCCTTCTCCCTGCTGACTAATGCCGATTTGAACAATCGGTGAGGGGGAACGTCTTGAAACCCCAGTTTGTACCCTTGGGACACTATTTGTAAAACCCACGAGTCCAGGTCCAAATTAATCCAGTACTGACTGAAGTGTTTTAGACGTGCCCCCACTGGTGTGGGCTCCTGCAAGAGAGCCCCAGCGTCATGCAGTGGATTTGGCAGAAGCAGAGGACGATCTCTGCTCCTGCGATCTTGAAGAGGCTACAGACCTCTTCCCTCTTCTCCTTCCTCTACCTGCAAAGAAATGGGAATCTTAACTTCTTGCATATCTATTGGGCCAAAATGACTGCGTTAGATAATGATGCGTCTTCATCCGTTGAGAGGGAACATAGGGCAAGAAGGTTGACTTACCTGCGGGAGCTGCCGAGATCAAATTAACTAGGCCGTCGCCAAACAAGGCTTCACCTTCATAGGGAAGAGACTCCCTTTCTTCTTGGAGTCAGCATCAGCATTCCCTTGGTGAATCCACAATGCCCTCCTATCCGAGACTGCCATGAAATTGGCCCGTGAACTCAAGAGTCCTATATCCCTTGCAGTCGTAAGTATGCTGCAGTGTCCTTGATATGATCCAACGTAAGGAGCATCCCATGTCTCCAGGATATCTATATTGGATGACAAGGTATTCGACCAATTCTTGAATACTACTACTCACCCATGCGCATGTAATGGCAGGTCTAAGTAATGTACCCGTGGTTACATAACTAGAAATAATGTAGCTTCCTGCATACGATCCGCTGGATTTGTGACAGGGCCCCGTGCAGAACAGGGGGTGACTCCCACTTTATTCTGTCCGCGGCAGGAAATAAATAAACAACCGGAAACCTTTTGGGGATTTGAAACCATCTTGTCGAGCTGGCCCAGACTTTCTCAAACAGAGATGAAGGAACGTTACATCAGCTTTCATTATATATCTATATATACATACAAATAGACCCCTTTGTCAGGAACAGCAGGGTCCTCAGTGATGTTAATATGTCCTTAATATCCACAATCATGTACTGAATGCTCCTTGCCAATATTGGATCTAATCAGGAAATATTATGGTCGACATAGGAATCAGTATCCGAGTGTCAGGCCCGGGTGTTTTTGTGAATCCGTTAACCCGGAACCAACCACAGGTGTAGGTGCTGGGCTATGAAGAAAGCAGGGAGGACGAAGAAAGTTCCGATTCATATATTTATTCAAAATAATAATTCAGTAAAGGGTTAACTGACAAGTTGGTAATCATCATATTATACTGAAGTATTGCAGGAATAATATGCAAGAGAAAACTCAAAAATAAATAAAAGAAATGTTCATGGAAACATATGCAAAACAAGCTGATGAATAAATGTTGGATTGTCCAAATATAAACAAGCTTTGATGCAGAACTGCAGAATGTGATTAACTGGATAATGCAGACATGAAGAGATAACTGTAAGGATTTGCAATGGAGTTGAGAGTTAACTGAGAGACTGTGAAGAATTATCCTTGTTATGACAACATAGCAAATATAAACAAACTTTGATGCTGAACTGTAGAATGTTATTAACTGGATAATGCAGACATGAAGAGATAACTGTAAGGATTTGCAATGGAGTTTTGAGAGTTAACTGAGAGACTGTGAAGAATTATCCTTGTTATGACAACATAGCAAATATAAACAAACTTTGATGCTGAACTGTAGAATGTTATTAACTGGATAATGCAGACATGAAGAGATAACTGTAAGGATTAGCAATGAAGCTTTGAGAGTTAACTGAGAGACTGTGATGAATTATCCTTGTAATGACAACATAGCAAAAGGTACTGAATTGGGTTACTTGCGGGTTCCGGAGATCACTGTGAAACTGTAGTAGAAGACAAGGTGATGAATGGGTTAAATGCAGAGTTGAACAAACGAACAGCTGAGAGAAATGAGATCCTGCAGACTTTGTAGGATAGGCAGACTGACAAGGTAACCTCATGCAGGACACTGGGAATCCAAGTATTTCCAATAGGTGTGCAATTGACTGATAGCACAATGGAGAGCCGGTAGATCTTTGGCAGTGAAGGCTGCAAACGGACCTCTGGGAACGGAGGCGATATCTGGACCACGGGAATCACACAGGAATGCACGGAGAGAGTTCAGAGCTAGAGCACAGCTTTGATACAACAAAGCACTGGCCCAGAGTAACATAATCCCAGCCTACTTAAAGGCAGCACAAGCACGGGATTGGCTTACACCTGCCCACAGGTGTTTTCACAAGTGCTCTGTATTAGCTATTTGGTCTCCAACATGGCCACCTCCTATACAGCAGACACACCGCAGTGCCTTAGGCCATTTGGTCCCCGCACTCACAGTTCCCAGACTCTGCATCACCTGTGCCATTGATCACGCCGTGTCCCCACACGGGCGCACAGCACCGCAAGCAACCGCACTGGCAATGGATGAACCCCAGAACCCGCAGAGGTGAGAGACCGGTTCGTGACAGTACCCCCTCTTCTACGGGTGGTCTCCGAACACCTTTGAACCTTGTCAGGATTTTTGGAGAAGTATTTCTGTACCAGTCTTGGAGCATGAACATCTTCAGAGAAAACCCAGGATCTCTCCTCCGGACCGTAACCCTTCCAGTCGACCAGAAACTGTAAACGACCATATCGGGAACGTGAGTCCACAATCTCTTTAACTTCAAATTCCTCATTCTGCAAAGAGTGAACTTTAGGAGATTTGGACTGGGTAGTACGGAACTTATTGAGAATCAAAGGCTTCAGTAAAGATGTATGAAAGGCGTTAGGAATTCTCAAAGACGGTGGCAATTTGACTTTGTATGACACAAGGTTGAGTACCTTTACAATGGGAAATGGACCAATAAACCTGAGAGCAAATTTCTTAGAAGGAACTTTGAACTTGAGATTGCGCGTAGAAATCCAAACTTGGTCTCCCACTTAGTAATTCGGTACAGCTTTACGTTTTCTATCTGCAAAAGATTTATAACGAGTGGAAGTTTTGACCAAGGACTTACGTACACAACTCCAGATGCTAGATAGACGTTGAAGCTCTTGATCTGCTGCTGGAACCTCTAGGGCTGGCAAAGGATGAAACTCTGGTGGAGAACTTCTTGGACTCTTATGTTGGGCACATTTAGGACATGCTGCTATAAACTCTTGGACATCGGCTTTGAGACGTGGCCACCAATAAGACTGTTGAATAAATTCGAGAGTCTTTAGAACCCCATGATGACCCATGAAGGAAGAGGAGTGAGCCCAGGTAAGCAGCCGTTTTTGGAGACTTGTGGCAACACAGCTCCTACTGCTTCTGTAGATGCATGCACCTCTAATAGAAAGGGACGATTCAACTCAGGCTGTCGAAGAATGGGGGCTGACACAAAGGCTTGCTTTAAATCAGAGAAGGCTTTGATTGCTTCAGAAGACCAGTTCGTAGGATTTGCTCCCTTGCGAGTTAGGGCTGTGATAGGAGCAGCTAACGTAGAATAATTCTTAATGAATCTCCTATAGAAATTAGCAAAGCCAAGAAATCGCTGAATCCCCTTGAGAGTTGTAGGAGTGGACCAATCCCGGATAGCTCGCATCTCTGGGATGGATAGCGGATGAATTTGTCCCCTAGGAGGGGTCTTGCCCGGAACCAGGACGACTGGGCAGTCCCATTCACTATGAGGAGGTAGAGAGTCTGCTGCTTGCTTACTGGAAACATCCACAAGGGATTGATACACCGGAGGTAGATCGGAAAGGCTAATTGACCAAAGAGGTACAATTGCAGCTACACAGTCCTTGGTACAAGATTTACCCCATGAAAGGACTTCCATGGTTTGCCAATTGAGTTGAGGATTATGTTTCTGCAGCCAAGGTAAACCAAGTATCACATCTTGAGAGGCTTTGGGAATCACGTAGAAGGAGAGGTATTCGGAATGGAGCTCACCAACTTTCATCTTGAGACATACGGTTCGATGAGTAATTATACCATCTGGAATTCGACTTCCATCCACTGCTGTAACGGCAACTGCTGCTTCCAGAGGCATGGTTCGAACTTTAGACCGCATGACAAAGGCTGAGGAGATGAAGTTCTCGGCTGCCCCGGAATCTAGGAGAGCTGAAACTTTCACTGTAGAACTTGGAACTTCTAATTGAATAGACAAGGTCGGCTCTTTCCCAGAACGTGATTCTAGAGTAACTCCTAGCTTAACCTCTCTTGAATAAGCTAGGAGGCGAGAGTTTCCCGGTCGGAGTTTGCAGAATTTAACTAAATGTTCGGAGGACCCACAGTACATGCAGAGGTTACCCTGTCGACGACGAAGTCGTTCCTCCTCTGTGAGGCGAGAGCGCCCAATCTGCATAGGTTCTTCAGTCATTACTGGAGACTGTGATGAAGAATCTTGTCGAGGTCTAGGATGATCACGTGGACTGGATCGCTCTGCCCTGGATTTCTCTAAACATCGCTCCCTGTGACGTAGGTCAAATTTGTTACAGAGAGAAATCAATTCATCCAGTTTAATTGGCACATCCCGGATAGTTAAATCATCCTTGATTCTCTCTGAAAGTCCATTCCAAAACGCGGCGATCAGGGCCTCCTCATTCCAGTTTAACTCTGAAGACAACGTGCGAAACTGAATAATATATTGACTGACAGGACGTAAACCTTGACGTAGACGGAGAATCTCCAAGGATGCTGAGGTGGTCCTGCCTGGTTCGTCAAAGATTCTCCGGAAGGAAGATACGAACTCTTTGTAATTAGAGAGGATAGGATCACCTCTCTCCCATAATGGTGATGCCCACTCCAGAGCCTGACCGGAGAGGAGGGCAATAATATATGCAACTTTAGAACGAGCTGATGGGAAACTGGAGGACAACAGTTCGAACTGGATCTCGCATTGATTCAGGAATCCTCTGCAAAGTTTTGGGGTTCCGTCAAACTTACTCGGAGAGGGTAACTGCAAGCGGGACGTAGGTAGCGTCACAGGAGAAGCTGTAGTGGTAACTGGGACATCCAGGGTTGGACTCTGGACTTGGAACGTTTTAATAGCCGTATGAAGAGTCTCTAAACGGTCTGCCATAGTTTGCATAAACTGCACTATTTGTGTCTGTATAGACTCCTGATTTTCCAGACGGGAAAGGATATCTGACGTAGCACCGCCTCCTGCGAATTGGTCACTTGACGGATCCATGTGGCCAGTGCTTACTGTCAGGCCCGGGTGTTTTTGTGAATCCGTTAACCCGGAACCAACCACAGGTGTAGGTGCTGGGCTATGAAGAAAGCAAGGAGGACGAAGAAAGTTCCGATTCATATATTTATTCAAAATAATAATTCAGTAAAGGGTTAACTGACAAGTTGGTAATCATCATATTATACTGAAGTATTGCAGGAATAATATGCAAGAGAAAACTCAAAAATAAATAAAAGAAATGTTCATGGAAACATATGCAAAACAAGCTGATGAATAAATGTTGGATTGTCCAAATATAAACAAGCTTTGATGCAGAACTGCAGAATGTGATTAACTGGATAATGCAGACATGAAGAGATAACTGTAAGGATTTGCAATGGAGTTTTGAGAGTTAACTGAGAGACTGTGAAGAATTATCCTTGTTATGACAACATAGCAAATATAAACAAACTTTGATGCTGAACTGTAGAATGTTATTAACTGGATAATGCAGACATGAAGAGATAACTGTAAGGATTTGCAATGGAGTTTTGAGAGTTAACTGAGAGACTGTGAAGAATTATCCTTGTTATGACAACATAGCAAATATAAACAAACTTTGATGCTGAACTGTAGAATGTTATTAACTGGATAATGCAGACATGAAGAGATAACTGTAAGGATTAGCAATGAAGCTTTGAGAGTTAACTGAGAGACTGTGATGAATTATCCTTGTAATGACAACATAGCAAAAGGTACTGAATTGGGTTACTTGCGGGTTCCGGAGATCACTGTGAAACTGTAGTAGAAGACAAGGTGATGAATGGGTTAAATGCAGAGTTGAACAAACGAACAGCTGAGAGAAATGAGATCCTGCAGACTTTGTAGGATAGGCAGACTGACAAGGTAACCTCATGCAGGACACTGGGAATCCAAGTATTTCCAATAGGTGTGCAATTGACTGATAGCACAATGGAGAGCCGGTAGATCTTTGGCAGTGAAGGCTGCAAACGGACCTCTGGGAACGGAGGCGATATCTGGACCACGGGAATCACACAGGAATGCACGGAGAGAGTTCAGAGCTAGAGCACAGCTTTGATACAACAAAGCACTGGCCCAGAGTAACATAATCCCAGCCTACTTAAAGGCAGCACAAGCACGGGATTGGCTTACACCTGCCCACAGGTGTTTTCACAAGTGCTCTGTATTAGCTATTTGGTCTCCAACATGGCCACCTCCTATACAGCAGACACACCGCAGTGCCTTAGGCCATTTGGTCCCCGCACTCACAGTTCCCAGACTCTGCATCACCTGTGCCATTGATCACGCCGTGTCCCCACATGGGCGCACAGCACCGCAAGCAACCGCACTGGCAATGGATGAACCCCAGAACCCGCAGAGGTGAGAGACCGGTTCGTGACACCGAGTCAGTATCAGTGTGTAGTAACTGGGCAAAATAACATTTTTGCGGGGCCTGAGGGAAAAGAAGCATAGCCATGAACATCACATCTTTTCTCTACGTCTGTGTCTGGGACACAGATTTATCCAACCTCACTCTGATATTACTGAAACTTTCACCCAGTCAGTTATTGGTGGTGCCAACAGGGCCACCATCATATGTCTGCATTCCTAATATAGTTTCCTCTTGGGAAAAACATTCAGCCACCGACATGTTGACACACATGTACCAAGTACCCACAGACACATCGGCTTATGGGGGATAGACCTACAGTAAATATGTCAGAGGGACAGATGGGATTTTTTAGCTCACAACCCAGCGTCAAAAGTACACAGTCTGGGAAATAATAAACTCTATAGTGATAGACTTGTAACGCTCTTTAGATGTGCTGGTGAGGTGAGGAAGAAGCCCCGCCGCTGTAATGGCACGCTTCTGTCCCGCTCAGAAACAAATAATTAATTACGCTGGTGGGGTAAGGACAGTGCACAGGCACTAATGTCCACTTTTGCCAGCCTTTTGTGAGGAATTTATGCTGCCCAGGGTGCCCTCCCCCCACGCCCTGCACCCTGCAGTGCCTGTGTTTGTGTGGGAGCATGGCGCACAGCATTCCGCTCGCTGCGTGGTACCTCAGAATGCCATCTGTTCTTCTGCTACTCGCCTGTCTTCTGACTTCTGGCTCTGTAAGGGGGTGACGGCAGGCTACGGGAGTGGGCATCTAGGCGTACCCAGCGATCAGCACCCTCAGGAGCTAATGGTGTCCTGTCAGCCAGAAGTAGAGCCATTGAACTCACTAGAAGTTGGTCATACTTCTCTCCCCTAAGTCCCACGAAGCAGGGAGACTGTTGCCAGCAGCCTCCCTGAAAATAAGAAAAACTAACATAAGTCTTTTCAGAGAAACTCAGTAGAGCTCCCCTGTAGTGCATCCAGTCTCACTGGGCACAATTCTAAAACTGGAGTCTGGAGGAGGGGCATAGAGGGAGGAGACAGTTCACACCCTTTGAAAGTCTTAAAGTGCCCATGTCTCCTGCGGATCCCGTCTATACCCCATGGTTCTTAATGTGATCCCTGCATCCTCTAGGACGTATGAGAAAACAAATAACGCACACACGAGGAGGAGAGAACAAAGGAAGCTATAAGGAGGGGAGGGGAGGGGGGGGGGAAGGTAAGGTAGTAAAGGCATATTGGATAAACTACAACCTTATACATATTCATTAATGTACCAGTAGTTAGAAGTAGAAGAGCTCTAACAGAAACCACAAAGCTTATCTAAAGCCACACCACACTGGATATGCCCAATCTCATTTGATCTTTGAAGCAAAGCAGTATTGGACTTTGTTACTACCAAGCAGTCTCCCATCCATGTATTATCAGATTCTTTAGGTGTTTTTAAACTACCAACACCCTTTTCTTGGTACATTTAATTTTTACACGTATTCTTTTATGTACCAGAAGTTAGAAGTAGAAAAGCTCTAGCAGAAACCACCAGCTCATCTACAGCCACAGCACACTGGATTTGCCCAATCTCTCCTGATCATGGAAGCTGAGCAGTGTTGGTCCTGGTTTTAGTACTTGGATGGGAGACCACCAGGAAATACCAGGAGCTGTGTGTATTTTTACAATACCAACACCGTTCTCTTGATGCATTCCATTTTGAAACATTGGGGCAGATCTATTAAGCCTGGTGAACTGATAAAGTGCAAGGTGATAAAGTACCAGCCAGTCAGCTCCTAACTGTCATTTTTCAAACCCAGCCTGTGACATGGCAATTAGGAGCTGATTGGCTGGTACTTTATCATTCCACCAGGTTTAATAAATCGGCCGCTTATTCATTTATGTACTAGTAGTTAGAAGTAGAAGAACTCTAACAGAAACCACTAAGTTCATCTACAGCCACACCACACTGTATATGCCCAATATCACCTGATCTTAGGCCTGGTTTGTTCTTGGATGTGAGACCACCTGGGAATACCAGGTGCTGTAGGTAGTTTTATACTACCAACACCGTTCTCTTGATGCATTCTATTTTGAAACTTATTCATTGATGTAGAAGTTAGAAACAGCAAAAATCATCTACAGCCGCATCACACTGGATATGTCCAATCTCATCTGATGTTGGAAGCTAAGCAGTGTTGTGCCTGGTTAGTTTTTGGATTTCAGGTCCTGCCTTCTGGTTTGGCCACGGCACCTCGGAAATTCACCAAGGTCATGGCCGTGATGACGACCCTTCACCATCGGTGGACCAGGGAGGAATCTCTCCTCCCGATAAACATTCTGGAATTGCGGGCAGTGTTCAATTCATTGATACTGGCCCTGCCTCTAGTACAGAACAGGCCTGTTCAAGTACAATCGGACAACGCCACCACGGTAGTGTACACAAATCATCAAGTCGGCACTCGAAACTGCATGGCAAAGCTGGAAGTATAAAAAAATCCTCAGTTGGGTAGAACGTCATCTGCCAGCAATATCGGCAGTGTTCATTCCCGGAGTCCTCAACTGGAAAGCGGATTTCCTCAGTCGTCAGGACGTTCACGCTGGAGAGTGGAGAGGCTGCAGCAGAAATATCTGCACTGGTGTCAGTAGGTGACTGAGGCAGGGATGACTGGGAGATAGTGGGTGACTGAAGCATGTATGAGTGGGAGATAGTGGGTGACTGAAGCCGGGGTGACTGGGAGATAGTGGGTGACTGATGCAGGGGTGACAGTGATAGTGGGTGACTGAGGCAGGGGTGACAGGGAGATAGTGGGTTACTGAGGGAGGGGTGATAGGAAGGGGTTGGGTAAGTATGGGAAGAAAGTGGGTGACAGGGATAATAAATGAATAAGGCAGGGATGATAGGGAGATAGTGGATGACTGTGGCAGGGGTGACAGGGACAGTAAGAGACTGAGGCAGGGTTGACAGGGATAGTGGGTGACTGAAGCAGGGGTGATAGGGTGACAGTGGGTGACTGAGGCAGGGGTGACAGGGATAGTGGGTGACTGAGGCAGGGGTCGCAGGTATAGTGGTTGACTGAGGCAGCGGTGACTGGGAGATAGTGGGTAACTGAGGCAGGGGTGACAGGGAAAGTGTGTGACTCAGGCAGGGGTGATAGGGAGATAGTGGGCAGCATATCTCTGCCTCACTGCAGCAGCACATTCCTGCTTCACTGACAGCAGCACATCCCTGCAACGTTGACAGCAACACATCCCTGCAACATTGACGGCAGCACATCCCTGCCTCATTGACGGCAGCACATCCCTGCCTCACTTATAGCAGCACATCCCTGCCTCGCTGACAGCAGCACATCACTGCCTCGCTGACAGCAGCACATCACTGCTTCACTGACAGCAGCACATCACTGCTTCACTGACAGCAGAACATCCCTGCCTCACTGGCAGCAGCACATCCCTGCTTTACTGACAGCTGTATATAGGGCCTAATTAAGACCTGATCCCTGCTGTGCATATTCACACAACAGGAGATCAGGTCTGAAGTGCGTGTGTGCTGGTGCCACAGTGCACCGGCACATGCCAGAGATGCGATCAGCATCTCTGCCCAGTGAGCGCCTCTGTCTGATTGACAGGCAGAGGCGGTCACTGGGCAGGAGGAGTCGGGCCAGCGGCGTTGTGCCGCCATTTTGGGGGCACAGTCAGGACAACGCAGACATGACCGGACCGTATGGGGGCGGGCCGTGATGGCTGTGTGACCCGGACAGCAACGGGCCTTATTTACTAAAATCTCAGATAAATTTTATGGCATTTATGTGCAGTCTAGTTTGCACAGTTGATAGAGTGTTGATCTTGCACTATCAATGTAAGCCTCACATAGGTTTGATACACATGTAAGTTTGTTTTTATTTTACTACATTGTGGTTTGTGGCTCTATACCATGTAATGCATGTCTTTTAACAGTAGTCAAGTCTTCCAATGTGCTTGTTAGTGAAACCCAATACATAGCTTTATTTTATTTTGTTTCTTCAAATATTGAATGCATATGTCTTATAACTTTTTTTTTCAATATATAAACATTTTTATTATAAGATTTTCAATGACACAAGTACATCCAAGTTGCAGATTATGGATTGTGAAGGACAAATCAACCATATAAACAATTTAAGCAATTTAAATTGCATGCAGGTAGTAGAATATCAAACTCCTTGGATGAGAGTTGGTCTGAATAAACTAGGATAGAAAAGAATAAAGTAGAAAATAAGATTTTAAACCTACCGGTAAATCTTTTTCTCGTAGTCCGTAGAGGATGCTGGGGACTCCGTAAGGACCATGGGGATAGACGGGCTCCGCAGGAGACATGGGCACTTTAAGAAAGACTTTAGTTCTGGGTGTGCACTGGCTCCTCCCTCTATGCCCCTCTATGCCACAGTTAGAGTAACTGTGCCCAGAGGAGACTGACAGTATGAGGAAAGGATTTTGTTAATCCAGGGCAAGATTCATACCAGCCACACCAATCACACCGTATAACTTGTGATAAACTACCCAGTTATGAGTACGAAAAAACAACATACTGTAGCATCAGTGCAGGACCGATGCAACTATAACATAACCCTTATTGAAGCATTAACTATATACAAGTATTGCAGAAGTAGTCCGCACTTGGGACGGGCGCCCAGCATCCTCTACGGACTACGAGAAAAAGATTTACCGGTAGGTTTAAAATCTTATTTTCTCTAACGTCCTAGAGGATGCTGGGGACTCCGTAAGGACCATGGGGATTATACCAAAGCTCCAAAACGGGCGGGAGAGTGCGGATGACTCTGCAGCACCGATTGAGCAAACATGAGTTCCTCCTCAGCCAGGGTATCAAACTTATAGTATTTTGAAAAGGTGTTTGAACCTGGCCAAGTAGCAGCTCGACACAGCTGTAGTGCCGAGACCCCTCGGGCAGCCGCCCAAGAAGAGCCCACTTTCCTCGTGGAATGGGCCTAGACCGATTTCTGTAACTGCAATCCAGCCATAGAATGCGCTTGCTGAATCGTGTTACAAATCCAGCGAGCAATAGCCTGCTTTGAAGCAGGGGCACCAATCTTGTTGGTTGCATACAGGACAAACAGCGCTTCAGTTTTCCTGACTCTAGCAGTCCTGGCCACGTAAATTTTCAAAGCCCTGACCACATCAAGTAACTCGGAATCCTCCAAGTCACACATAGCCAAAGGCACCACAATAGGTTGGTTCATATGAAAAGATGAGACCACTTTTGGTAGGAATTGAGGACGGGTCCGCAATTCCGCTCTATCCACATGGAACACCAAATATGGGCTTTTATGTGACAAAGCCGCTAATTCCGACACTCGCCTAGCCGAAGCCAAGGCTAATAACATGACCACCTTCCACGTGAGATATGTTAACTCCACCGTTTTAAGGCTGCTAAAAACTGCTAGCAAACAATCAACTCAGAATGACCCCCATAGTGTATTGCAAGAAAATATCTGTAAATCCAATGGTACCGTAAGTGCGGTATATACGGGCGAGAACATCTCCCCTAAGTGAAGTCAGCCCTATGAATAGAGTTTGTGTGATCCCTGTGCAGCAGTCACAGAAAGGGTTCATCTCTGCAGTTTGTCACTCAAATTACATTGTTGCATTTTTTCTAGAAGTGGATCTGTGAGCTGTTACCCGCAGACCAGCTACAATAATTATCCTGGGTACTCACTAGACCAGTTGTTCTCAAACTGCACCCTGGGGTGCCTCAGGACACCTTGCAGGGGTGCCTTGGATTGGTGGTCCAGGACCAATTCAAAATATTTATAGTTAGTGTTATAGGCAAAACCAGTGCTGTTGGCTGGCAATCATAACATATGTGCACAAGCAGAAGCAAATCCTGTCCCCTACCAAAGGGCCGGTGCTAGGGTGTTTGGCGCCTCCCTGCAAACTATTAATTTAAGCCCTCTCTCCAATACTTAATAAAGGCGCCTTAAAAAAAGAAGGTGTGGTATCACAAGGAAGGGGCATGGCCACACAATAGCACCCCAAATCAATATACGCCACACAGTAGCACTATCTTATTGTCATTACACCGCATGTAATAATAATAATAATAATAATAATAATAATACCCACAGTCGCAGTGCCCTTTATACACATAACCACCATATCAGTGCAGCTTACACACATAATGCCAACAGTAGCAGTGCCCCTTCTACACATGCCCATGGTGGCAATCCTTTACATGGCAAAAATCAACCTGGTTTTGCCATGTAAAGGATTGCCACTTTAAAAAACAAACAATCAAACAAAAACAAAAAAACAACAGGAAAAAAACACAAAATCTCTCACTTTCTGATTCTCACACCCTATTACATTCCTCCCTATATATTTAAATGTTTCTATTACTGTATGTTCCCTCTTCCCTTCTCCAAACTATACACATCAATATCTTTTAGTATTTCCAGGTAAGTTTTGTGATGTAGGCCATGCACCATTTTAGTTGCCCTAATATAATTACAGCCTTCTGGAGATATGGCTTCTGGAACTGAACACAGGATTCTAAATGTGGCTGTACCAAGGACCTATACAGTGGCATTACAGGTTGAGTATCCCTTATCCAAAATGCTTGGGACCAGAGGAATTTTGGATATCGGATTTTTCTGTATTTTGGAATAATTGCATACCATAACGAGATATTATGGTGATGGGACCTAAATCTAAGCACAGAATGCATTTATGTTTCATATACACCTTATACACACAGCCTGAAGGTCATTTTAGCCAATATTTTTTATAACTTTGTGCATTAAACAAAGTGTGTGTACATTCACAGAATTCATTTATGTTTCATATACACCTTATACACACAGTCTGAAGTTCATTTAATACAATATTTTTAATAACTTTGAGTATTAAACAAAGTTTGTGTACACTGAGCCATCAAAAAACAAAGTCTCACTCAAAAAAGTCCGTATTTCGGAATATTCCGTATTTCGGAATATTTGGATATGGGATACTCAACCTGTATTACTTTTTTCTGCTACTGGTTCTTTAACCTATGCAAACAAGCATCTGACTTGCCTTTCCTATTGCTTTGATACATTGCTCACCTGAAATAGTAATACTTAGATAGCTTTCCTCTTGCCATTATAATGCCCTTAATCTTATAGTTAGCCTTTGCATTTTTGAGACGTGTATGATTTTGCATTTTTTGGCATTAAATGTTGCCATGTTCTTGACCATTCCTCTAGTGCAGGGGTGGAACTGCCAGAGACAACGGAGTCAGTTGCCGCCGGGCTCCAGCCCTAAAGGGGCTTCCCCCATAGCCCCCCGGCTGTTACGTGCCCTTCCTACTAAATAGACAAAGGCGCTACCAGCAGGGTCTCGCAGTTTGTACATTCCATGCCGTAACACCCTTCTTTCCACCTTTTTCAAGACCCAGCCCAGCAGCCTCTAGCTGCAGCACTGCCAGCGGTGGGGTGCCCCTGCTTCTTCTCACACCACAGATAGCTGGGCAGCACTGCAACTGCCTGCCTGATTGCTCCGCCCCCTTCCGGCTCCCAAGCACCTCTGCTGCCCAGTGATCCAGGAGCCTGCTGCTAGGAAGAAGTGGCCGAGCTTCAGCAAGCGAGTCTGGACACTGGCGGAGGAAGCCATGATAACCAGATAATGGGGAGTGGAGAGCCAGTTCCAAGGTAATACTTTATACAGCTGGTTGAGATCCTGGTCGGTGGATATGGATTCCAAGAAAACCCTGGAGGTGCTTCCTTTCAAGGGAGACACTCTCTTTGGAGAAGACCTCAATAAGATTGTAGCTGATCTGGCTACTGCTAAAACAGCTTGCCTACCTAGTATGACTCCTACCACGCAGAAGGCTAAAAGTACTTTCCCTTGGCCCTTTCATCCTCCAGGTAAAGCGTACCCAAGGTCAGGCATACCCAATGCAAGCTCATGCTTCCAGACCTGCCAAGCCCAGACTGAAGCAAGCCTGGGCTGCCCATCAGCCTGCTTCCAAAACGGACAAGCCTGCCGCATGACGGTGCAGGCCTCCCTCTGGGGGACTTCTAGGTTTGGCATAGAAAGGTATAATTCTAAGCTAAAGAATTTTGTTTGGAGCTCACCTTGTACTTTGTGAAGAAATAATCAGCATTGTGGCTGAGCAGGTACATGTAGTGTGTGGCTGCAAACTGCATGGATCTGCTGCATTGTAATGCTGATACTTTTTTTTTGCAAAGTACCAATAGCTTCATATTATGTTCACAATTTTTATGCAGGATCAAATAGCTCAATGGGTAGGGTGTTTGATTAGAATTCAACAGGTTATAGGTTTGAATCCTGGGTATGGTAGTTTGAGATGTGTTATTTAATAAAGTATGTTGTTCTGACTGCCGGCATCCTATCACCTGGGATAGCATACTAAATAAATGGAGTTGATCAATTTCTTTTTTTTTTTTTTTAAACTAGGGACAATTTCCAGATACTTTTCTTTATAACTGAGATTGCCCCCTGGAACTTCACATCAGTTGACAACTATGCATGAGTGGGCAGTGCTTGCCCTAGATCTGCCCACCCATTTATGTGCCGTCATAAAAGAAAGCACATCTGACAGTTATCCTGGGCGTACACTACACAATTATCTGTCAGGCTATCTATCCAGTCTGGATGGATGGCATGAAAATCTGGTAATGTATAGGAGCAAATGTCAATTAACCATTTGCTCCCAAACACTAGAAAAGTGGTCAAAAATGGTCATTACACAAATTGGTTAAACCCAAAATTTAACCAATTTGTTTAGGGGACCATTTTTGTCCATTTTCAAGTGTTTGAGAGTAAATCGTTGATGGTCATTTGCTCACATAGATAACCGGATTTCTATTCCAACCAGACAGTGTTGGAGAGATGGTCTGCCAGATTACATAATGCATACCAGAGCCATAACTAGACTTTTTGGTGCCCTGTGACAGAGAATTATATGCCCCCCCCCCTCCCCATTTTTGCAATATGGACAAAAGGCGCATGCCTTGTGGGGAAGGGGCATAACAAGATTGGTCTCAGAGAAAGCACATGAGATATGAAGATATATCTAGTATACTTGACACTCAATGGTTTGTGGTATTGCCCTCCTTAAATGCATATACAGTCACACATGGCGTGTTTGTGCAAATGGCATATCAGCAGTCAGCACTAACTGGTGACATGCCATTTATACAAGTAAGCCATGTGTGACTAATATATAAACATACTTTATTAAATAACACATCTCAAACTACCATACCCAGGATTCAAACCTATAACCTGTTGAATTCTAATCAAACACCCTACCCATTGAGCTACTTGATCCTGCATCTATTCTAACCTCCAAAAACAGATTCAGTTGCATTTTCCAGCGTGTTTTGTTTGCGCCTTTGCAAATGTCTTACATCGACAAACTTATTTAGTACTATTTTGCAAATAGGGTTACATTGTCACAACATTGTGTTCCCTAATTGCTTGATTTTTTAAATGCAACAATTGATAAAGACACCTGATAATTGCTCTGTGGAGTCTTATTTTGTGTCTACTTCTTATCTACATTTAATTCCCTAACTCTAATCAAGGCATTTTTAAATGCTGGGGGCTGCCAGGACGTGAGGCCTACCTAGACTTTAGATCTGAATTTGAATGTACTTGTGAACTAACTTAATTTCCTACTTCTAAATTCATTCCTAAATTCACTACTTACATTAATCCTGTAGTTGGGCATTTTGAGCCTTCAATTGTGGGCATTGCTTTGTGTCCAGACCAGCAGCTGGTGGTGTGCATTTGCTGGAAAGGCATCGAAGACCTCCGATATGCTGCATCTCCTGATGTGTGTCTCCCTCAAGTGGCTGTCAGTAAATGCATGCTAGACACCCCATTCCAAGCTGATTGTGACATCACGGAACATGCATCATAGAACAGGCATGCTAGAACATGGGTCTTCAACCTGCGACCCTCCAGCTGCTGTGGAACTACATATCCCAGCATGCCCTGCCTCAGTTTTAGCATACCTTAATAGCAAAACTATGGCAGGGCATGCTGGGATGTGTAGTTTCACAGCAGCTGGAGGGCCACAGGATGAAGACCCATGTGCTAGAGCCAAGCCGCAGGTACATTGAATGCTAGCAAGCTGAATGTTTAAATCATTTTTGTTCCGCAGCATTCCAATGCGGAAGATTCCATGGAACCAGAGATTATTCCATTGAGAAGGACATGCTGCCTGGATGACTGCACTGTGCAAATTAAATCACGGAGCCAGTTGGCTTGTGGGTGGCTCTGGTGACTGGGTGGTTGGGTGGGCGGTGTGTCGGAGGTGGAGCACATGCAAATGAATGTGTATCATCCAGCTAGTGAGAGTGAAAACTCATGCAGGAGTGTGCCTGCTTGTCAGTGGGTTATGCACCTTGCCAGACGTCAAATCTACATGGAGCAGCTGGAGGGAACAAGAGCAGGTTTGCAAAATATAGGCCCTCATTCCGAGTTGTTCGCTCGCAAGCGGATTTTAGCAGATTTGCTCATGCTAAGCCGCCGCCTACTGGGAGTGAATCTTAGCATCTTAAAATTGCGAACGATGTATTCGCAATATTGCGATTACACACCTCGTAGCAGTTTCTGAGTAGCTTCAGACTTACTCGGCATCTGCGATCAGTTCAGTGCTTGTCGTTCCTGGTTTGACGTCACAAACACACCCAGCGTTCGCCCAGACACTCCTCCGTTTCTCCGGCCACTCCTGCGTTTTTTCCGGAAACGGTAGCGTTTTTTCCCACACGCCCATAAAACGGCCTGTTTCCGCCCAGTAACACCCATTTCCTGTCAATCACATTACGATCGCCAGAACGATGAAAATGCCATGAGTAAAATTCCTAACTGCATAGCAAATTTACTTGGCGCAGTCGCAGTGCAGACATTGCGCATGCGCATTAAGCTTAAAATCGCTGTGATGCGAAGATTTTTACCGAGCGAACAACTCGGAATGAGGGCCCTTGTTAGAAGAGCATATATGCTGGCGCATTCTCCATGATTGTGTCAGCTTATGTTTTGGTGCACTGCACTTTCCTCCACTAAGTTTTAGCCATTTTGTTTAAACGCAAGTGTAGTTGCTTCTCGCCCTTTTGGCTGTGATCTTGTATCGTGGTTGAAGAGTCTGCTGGAGGGATTGTTTTCTTCTTTGGCGAGAGACTGAAGATATTCCAGGATGGAAGGCTTGGGAACACTATCCGTTTTTCAGTTCTGGAAGAGTTGAAAGACCGGATTGGACTACATTCTATAGTAAAGGATATCTTTGTATTTATTAATCCTCCCTTTATATGTGTCTGTCTTTCAATAAAGCTTCGGGCTTGTGAGTCCCTCACCCTCTTACACTCCACACCCTTTGGTTTCAATAGGTTCCTGACCAGAGTCATGAGTTCCTGGGCCTTTTCTATCGGAAGATAAACCTTTTTCTGGTCCGTATCCAGAATCATGCCCAAGCAAAGTCAGACGAGTCGTAGGAACCAACTGCGACTTCGGGATATTGAGAATCCAGCTGTGTTGCTGTAACACCTTCAGTGAAAGTTATACGCTGTTCAGCAACTGCTCTCTTGATCTCGCTTTTATGAGGAGATCGTTCAAGTACGGGATAATTGTGACACCTTGCTTTTGCAGGAGCACCATAATTTCCGCCATTACCTTGGTGAAAATTCTCGGGGAAAATTCTGGAGAGACCAAACGGCAACGTCTGAAATTGGTAATGACAATACTGTACCACAAATCTTAGGTACGCCTGATGAGGTGGATAATGGGTACATGAAGGTATGCCTCCTTTATGTCCAGAGATACCATAAAATCCCCCCCCCCTCTAGGCTGGCGATGACCGCTCTTAGCGATTCCATCTTGAACTTGAACCTTTTCAAGTATAGGTTCAGGGATTTTAAATTTAATATGGGTCTGACCAAACCGTCCGGTTTCGGGACTACAAACAGGGTCGAATAATTTTCCCTTCCTTGTTGAAGCAGGGGAACCTTGACCGCCACCTGTTGAAGATACAATTTGTGAATTGCATTTAACACTATCTCCCTTTCCAGGGGAGAAGATGGTAGGGCCGATTTGAAAAACCGGCGAGGAGGCACCTCTTCGAATTCCAGCTTGTAACCCTGAGAAACAATTTCTATTGCCTAGGGATTCACCTGCGAATGAACCCAGATGTGGCTGAAAACTCGAAGACGTGCCCCCACTGGGGCGTACTCCTTTAGCGGAGCACCAGCGTCATGCAGTGGATTTTGTAGAGGCCGGGGAGGACTTCTGTTCCTGGGAACTAGCTGTGTTGTGCAGCTTTTTCCCTCTGCCCTTACCTCTGGCAAGAAAGGACGCACCTCGTACTTTCTTGTTTCTCTGTGATCGAAAGGACTGCATTTGATAATGTGGTGCTGTCTTAGGCTGTGAGGGAATATAAGGCAAAAAATTTGATTTACCAGCTGTAGCTGTGGAGACTAGGTCCGAGAGACCTTCCCCAAACAATTCCTCACCCCTGTAAGGTAAAACCTCCATATGCCTTTTTGAGTCGGCATCACCTGTCCATTGCCGGGTCCATAGGACTCGTCTAGCAGAAATCGACATAGCGTTTATTCTAGAACCCAGTAGACTAATGTCTCTTTGAGCATCTCTCATATATAGGACAGCATCTTTTATATGCCCTATGGTCAATAACATAGCATCCTTATCTAGGGTCTCAATCTCTGCTAATAAGGGATCTGTTCATGCTGCTACCGCGCTACAACCCCGGCCGACGCAATTGCCGGTCTGAGTAAGGTACCAGAATGTGTGTAAATGGACTTTAGGGTAACCTCCTGCTTGCGGTCAGCAGGGTCCCTGAGGGTAGCCGTATCCTGGGATGGCAGCGCTACCTTTTTGGATAAGTGTGTCAATGATTTATCCACCCTAGGGGAGGATTCCCACCGTATCCTGTCCATTGGCAGGAAAGGATACGCCATAAGAATCCTTTTGGAAATCTGCAGCTTTTTGTCTGGAGATTCCCAAGCTTTTTCACATAATTCGTTCAACTCATGTGAGGGGGGAAAGGTTATCTCAGGTTTCTTTCCCTTATACATGTGTACCCTCGTGTCAGGGACAGGGGGTTCCTCTGTGATGTGCAAAACATCTTTTATTGCAATAATCATATATTGAATACATTTAGCCAATTTTGGCTGTAACTTTGCATCATCGTAGTCGACACTGGAGTCAGAATCCGTGTCGGTATCTGTGTCAACTATTTGGGAGAGTGGGCGCTTTTGAGACCCCGAAGGTCCCTGCGACATAGGGACAGGCATGGGTTGACTCCCTGACTGTTCCCTAGCTTCAGCTTTGTCTAATCTCTTGTGCAATAAGTTTACATTAGCACTTAAAACATTCCACATATCCATCCAGACAGGTGTCGGCGTTGTCGACGGAGACACCACATTAATTTGCTCCTGCTCCTCTCTAGGAGAGCCTTCTACCTCAGACATGTCGACACACGTGTACCGACACACCATACACTCAGGGAATCCTCTTATCTGAGGACAGTTCCCCAACAAGGCCCTTTGGAGAGACAGAGAGAGAGAGTATGCCAGCACACACCCCAGCACTATATGACCCAGGAAAAAAACATTGAGTTCACGGGCCAATTTCATGGCAGTCTCGGATAGGAGGGCATTGTGGATTCACCAAGGGAATGCTGATGCTGACTCCAAGAAGAAAGGGAGTCTCTTCCCTATGAAGGTGAAGCCTTGTTTGGCGACGGCCTAGTTAATTTGATCTCGGCAGCTCCCGCAGGTAAGTCAACCTTCTTGCCCTATGTTCCCTCTCAACGGATGAAGACGCATCATTATCTAACGCAGTCATTTTGGCCCAATAGATATGCAAGAAGTTAAGATTCCCTTTTCTTTGCAGGTAGAGGAAGGAGAAAGAAGAGGTCTATAGCCTCTTCAAGATCGCAGGAGCAGAGATTGTCCTCTGCTTCTGACAAATCCACTGCATGACGCTGGGGCTTTCTTGCAGGAGCCCACACCAGTGGGGGCACGTCTAAAACTCTTCAGTCAGTTCTGGATTCATTCGGACCTGGACTCGTGGGTTTTACAAATAGTGTCCCAAGGGTACAAACTGGGGTTTCAAGACGTTCCCCCTCACTGATTGTTCAAATTGGCCTTAGTCAGCAGGGAGAAGGTTTTTATTCAAGCCTCTTCGTGGTCCCGAAGCCGGACGGCTCAGTCAGACCAATCTTAAATCTGAAATCCCTCAATTTCTTCCTAAAGAAATTCAATTTCAAGATGGAATCTCTCAGGGTAGTGATCTCCAGTCCGGAGGAAGGAGATTTCATGGTTTTGGTAGACATAAAGGATGCCTACTTACATGTTCCCATTTAGCCACTGCATCAAGCTACCTAAGGTTTGCAATTCAGGATTGTCATTACCAATTTCAGACGTTGCCGTTTGGTCTGTCCACAGCTCCGAGGATTTTCACCAGGATGATGGCGGAAATGATGGTTCTCCTTCGCAAGCAAGGAGTCACAATTATCCCATACTTGGATGATCTCCTGATAAAGGCGAGATCCAGGGACCAGTTGGTGCAAAACATTGCACTCTCCCTGACAGTTCTTCAACAACATGGTTGGCTCCTAAACTTGCCAAAACCGCAGTTGGTCCCAATGACGCGGTTGTTGTTTTTGGGAGTCATACTGGACACAGAAGAGGTTTTCTTCCAGTGGAAAGGCTATGGAGATCCAGAGTCTGGTCAAACACATTCTGAAACCAGCAAGAGTGTTAATCCATCAATGCATTCGGTTGCTGGGGAAGATGGTTGTGGCCTACGAGGCCATTCAGTTTGGCAGGTTCCATGCCAGAGTGTTCCAGTGGAACCTGTTGGACAAGTGGTCCGGATCCCACCTACACATGCATCGGAGGATAATCCTGTCTTCCAAGACCAGAATCTCACTCCATTGGTGGCTGCACAGTTCTCACCTCCTAGAGGGGCGATGGTTCGGGATCCAGGACTGGATCCTAGGGACCACGGATGCAACCCTCCGAGGCTGGGGAGCAGTCACACAGGGGGAAAACGTCCAAGGAAGATGGTCAAGTCAGGCCACTAGGGTCGCTAATCTTACTCACACAGCTACCTCATTGCGCCTCTTTTTTTCTTTGCGTCATGTGCTGTTTGGGGAGGGTTTTTTGGAAGGGACATCCTGCGTGACACTGCAGTGCCACTCCTAGATGGGCCCGGTGTTTGTGTCGGCCACTAGGGTCGCTAATCTTACTCACACAGCTACCTCATTGCGCCTCTTTTTTTCTTTGCGTCATGTGCTGTTTGGGGAGGGTTTTTTGGAAGGGACATCCTGCGTGACACTGCAGTGCCACTCCTAGATGGGCCCGGTGTTTGTGTCGGCCACTAGGGTCGCTAATCTTACTCACACAGCTACCTCATTGCGCCTCTTTTTTTCTTTGCGTCATGTGCTGTTTGGGGAGGGTTTTTTGGAAGGGACATCCTGCGTGACACTGCAGTGCCACTCCTAGATGGGCCCGGTGTTTGTGTCGGCCACTAGGGTCGCTAATCTTACTCACACAGCTACCTCATTGCGCCTCTTTTTTTCTTTGCGTCATGTGCTGTTTGGGGAGGGTTTTTTGGAAGGGCCATCCTGTGTGACACTGCAGTGCCACTCCTAGATGGGCCCGGTGTTTGTGTCGGCCACTAGGGTCGCTAATCTTACTCACACAGCTACCTCATTGCGCCTCTTTTTTTCTTTGCGTCATGTGCTGTTTGGGGAGGGTTTTTTGGAAGGGACATCCTGCGTGACACTGCAGTGCCACTCCTAGATGGGCCCGGTGTTTGTGTCGGCCACTAGGGTCGCTTATCTTACTCACACAGCGACCTCGGTGCAAATTTTAGGACTAAAAATAATATTGTGAGGTGTGAGGTATTCAGAATAGACCGAAAATGAGTGTAAATTATGGTTTTTGAGGTTAATAATACTTTGGGATCAAAATGACCCCCAAATTCTATGATTTAAGCTGTTTTTTAGTGTTTTTTGAAAAAAACACCCGAATCCAAAACACACCCGAATCCGACAAAAAAAATTCGGTGAGGTTTTGCCAAAACGCGTTCGAACCCAAAACACGGCCGCGGAACCGAACCCAAAACCAAAGCACAAAACCCGAAAAAGTTCAGGCGCTCATCTCTAGTATTTACCCTGCACACAAACAATATAACCCACCTAAATCTCTCTGCAAATGTTATATCTGCCCCCCCCCCCCCCCCCCCATCCCTGCAGTGCACATGGTTTTGCCCACAAGCTAACAAATTTGCTGCATCTGGGAATTACAGCAGCTTAATATTTCTTTTTACAGAAGGTTCAGCAAATTAAATTATTTAGTGAAATACTGTAATCATAACATTTACAGGGATATTGTAGGACGATTTATTGTCAGTGGATAAATGTAAAAATTAAACCCTTAGGCATAGTTCCAAAATGCTGTCATTGCAATCCAGATTTTAAGGATATCATGCTTGAGCACAGGTGACTTAATTAGAACTTCGGTCAATGTGAATTAACCATTGGACTCAACCATGGTTATCCTTAAAACCCAGGGGTCTATTTAAGATCGATCTTAATCGATGTTGGGCTTCCAGGTTGAAAAAAACACACACATTTACTAACATTTTAAAATTTATATAAAAAAATCATCTGTTCGTAAATGCAGTGCACATGGTTTTGCCCAACTGCTAACAAAAATCCTGCTGCGATCAACTCAGAATTACCCCCCATGGCCCTCATTCCGAGTTGTTCGCTCGCAAGCTGCTTTTAGCAGCATTGCACACGCTAAGCTGCCGCCTACTGGGAGTGAATCTTAGCATCTTAAAATTGCGAACGAAAGATTTGCAATATTGCGATAAGACATCTCTGTGCAGTTTCTGAGTAGCTCGAGACTTACTCTGCCAGTGCGATCAGTTCAGTGCTTGTCGTTCCTGGTTTGACGTCACAAACACACCCAGCGTTCGCCCAGACACTCCTCCGTTTCTCCAGCCACTCCCGCGTTTTTCCCAGAAACGGTAGCATTTTTTCCCACACGCCCCTAAAGCGGCCTGTTTCCGCCCAGAAACACCCACTTCCTGTCAATCACATTACGATCACCAGAACGATGAAAAAACCGTGAGTAATATTCCTAACTGCATAGCAAATTTACTTGGCGCAGTCGCAGTGTGAACATTGCGCATGCGCATTAAGCGGAAAATCGCTGCGATGCGAAGAAAATTACCGAGCGAACAACTCGGAATGACCACCTATGTGCACTGCAGGGAAGGCAGATTTAACATGTGCAGAGAGAGTTAGATTTGGGTGTGGTGTGTTCAATCTGCAATCTAATTTGCAGTGTAAAAATAAAGCAGTCAGTATTTACCCTGCACAGAAACAAAATAACTCACCCAAATCTAACTCTTTCTGCACATGTTATATCTGCCTCCCCTGCAGTACACATGGTTTTGCCCAACTGCTAACAAAATTCCTGCTGCAATCATCTTGGAATTACCCCCATCGATTGATGTTTTCACACTGCTCGTGTATATAAGACATAGGGCCTAATTCAGTTTGGATCGTAATACGCGTTCCAACCGCAAAAACTATGAAGAGGATGGGGGCATATACGCAGGGTCCATCCTGTGCGTGTGCCTACATTTTCTCCGGGTGCCCCGCAGAAAATGCGAATGCCTCTGCCTGTCAATCAGTAGAGGGCGTACCTTCGCAGGTATATCGCGATCATGAGCCATGTCTCCCATTTTTGTCATTATAGGTGCTCTGTGAGCTGCTGGCCATGCCCCAGCCCCTCTGTCTCCCGTGAATAGACATTGAGGCTTATTCAGACCAGATCGCTTCAATTTATTTTCACCCAGCGGGCAATCTGGTCTGCACTGCACATGCGTATGCGCCACAATGCGTAAGTGCGACGGTCCGGAGATCACAAGAAGATTGACAAGAAGAGGGTGTTTGTGTGGGTGGCAACTGAATGTTTCTAGGGAGTGTCCGGAAAAACACTGGAGGGACCCGGCGTTTTGTGGGAGGATTTGTGACGTCACCTCAATGGCTGAGTAAGTGCTGAGCTGAGCAGCTCTTGTGCACATGTGATCACACACCTGCACAGCAAATTTTCCCTTCCGCTGTAGGCGGCAACTACCTGATTACAGGGATGCAAAAAACACACCCTAGCGATCAGGTCTGAATTACCCACAATGTGCATATTTGCAGAGCAACAAGCTACAGGGAGCCTTCCACCCCCCCCCCCCCCCTTCCCCATGGGAAGGGGGGGGGGGGTTGTTTGGGTTAGCTGGACATTCCCCAAAAAAGTGACTGTCCTGCAAAAATTGGGATAGTTGGGAGGTATGTTCAAATACATTTATTGTTTTGCATGCAGGGTAAATACTGGCTTCTTTGACATTTAGCCACAAATGCTGCACAGCTGAATTACAGTATTACACTGCAATTAACAGTTATGCTAGGACATTCCCCCTCCCAAATCTACCTCTCTCTGCATGTTACATCTGTCCCACAGTGGCGTGCGGTGAGGTCAGTGGCTAGTGAGGCACTACAGCCATAATGTCCGCCGAATCCTGCCGATGACCCTTAGCCAATGCCCGCTACTGCCTCTGAGCCGATACCCGCTGCCACCGCCAATGGCTTACAAACTCGCCCACAATCAACTGACCCAGCCCTCCACCACTAATTTCTATCTCAGTCCGATGCCGCCAATGCCCGCTGCCTGCCTGCTCATTGTTCTCGTTATATATTATAAATTTTTAAAGAAAAAAAAAATGAGTGTTTGGGACTGGGAAGGGTGAGGGAGGAGGACATGAATGCAATTTTGTTGTCCAGGGCTTCCATTAACTTAAAGGAGAAGGGTCTGAATGGGTTAAAAAAAATGCGTGAGGTCCCCCCTCCTTAGTATAACCAGCCTCGGGCTCTTTGAGCCGGTCCTGGTTATTTAAATACTGGGGGAAAAATTGGACAGGGGTTCCCCGTATTTAGACAACTAGCACCGGGCTCTTAGCCTTCTTCCTCAGACATGTCGACACACGTGTACCGACACACCACACACACAGGGAATGCTTTTTCTGAAGACAGTTTCCCCACAAGGCCCTTTGGAGAGACAGAGAGAGAGAGTATGCCAGCACACACCCCAGCGCTATATAACCCAGGAATAACACAGTAACTTAATGTTTGCCCAGTAGTGCTGCTGTATGTAATTTGCGCCGAATTATGTGCCCCCCCCCCTCTTTTCAACCCTCTTGTCTACCGTGGTTTCAGCAGGGGAGAGTCTGGGGAGCTTCCTCAGCGGTGCTGTGGAGAAAAAATGGCGCTGGTGAGTGATGAGGGAGAAGCCCCGCCCCCTCAGCTGCGGGCTTCTGTCCCGCTTAAACTGTAAAATTGGCGGGGGCTCATATATATATACAGTGCCCAGCTGTATATGTGTTATATTTTTGGCAAAAAGAGGTTTATATTGCTGCCCAGGGCGCCCCCCCTGCGCCCTGCACCCTTACAGTGACCAGAGTATGTGAGGTGTATGGGAGCAATGGCGCACAGCTGCAGTGCTGTGCGTTACTTCAGTGAAGATCATGAAGTCTTCTTCCGCCGCTGAAGTCTTTCTTTTCTTCTCATACTCACCCGGCTTCTATCTTCCGGCTCTGCGAGGGGGACGGCGGCGCGGCTCTGGGACGGACGGCGAGGGTGAGATCCTGTGTACCAATCCCTCTGGAGCTAATGGTGTCCAGTAGCCTAAGAAGCAGGGCCTTGCAACTCAGAGAGTAGGGCTGCTTCTCTCCCCTCAGTCCCTCGATGCAGGGAGTCTGTTGCCAGCAGTGCTCCCTGAAAATTAAAAACCTAACAAAATACTTTCTGTCAGAAAGCTCAGGAGAGCTCCTGAAAAGCACCCAGTTTCCACTGGGCACAGTATCAAACTGAGGTATGGAGGAGGGGCATAGAGGGAGGAGCCACTGCACACCCAGAACTAAAGTCTTTCTTAAAGTGCCCATGTCTCCTGCGGAGCCCGTCTATCCCCATGGTCCTTACGGAGTCCCCAGCATCCTCTAGGACGTTAGAGAAAATAGGATTTTAATACCTACCGGTAAATCCTTTTCTCTTAGTCCGTAGAGGATGCTGGGCACCCGTCCCAGTGCGTACTGTGTCTGCAGTTATTAAATGGCCCTTAACTCCAGAACATTTATGTGGAGACAACTTTCCCGACTTGACCATCTTCCTTGGATGTTTTCACCCTGTGTGACTGCTTCCCAGCCTCGGAGGGTTGCATCCGTGGTCCCTAGGATCCAGTCCTGGATCCCGAACCATCGCCCCTCTAGGAGGTGAGAACTGTGCAGCCGCCAATGGAGTGATATTCTGGTCTTGGAAGACAGGATTATCCTCCGGTGCATGTGTAGGTGGGATCCGGACCACTTGTCCAACAGGTCCCACTGGAACACTCTAGCATGGAACCTGCCAAACTGAATGGCCTCGTAGGCCGCAACCATCTTCCCCAGCAACCGAATGCATTGATGGATTAACACTCTTGCTGGTTTCAGAATTTGTTTGACCAGACTCTGGATCTCCATAGCCTTTCCACTGGAAGAAAACCTCTTCTGTGTCCAGTATCACTCCCAAAAACAACAACCGTGTCATTGGGACCAACTGCGATTTTGGCAAGTTTAGGAGCCAACCATGTTGTTGAAGAACTGTCAGGGAGAGTGCAATGTTTTGCAACAACTGGTCCCTGGATCTCGCCTTTATCAAGAGATCATCCAAGTACGGGATAATTGTGACTCCTTGCTTGCGAAGGAGAACCATCATTTCCGCCATCACCCTGGTGAAAATCCTCGGAGCCGTGGACAGACCAAACGGCAATGTCTGAAATTGGTAATGACAATCCTGAATTGCAAACCTCAGGTAGCTTGATGCAGTGGCTAAACGGGAACATGTAAGTAGGCATCCTTATGTCTACCAAAACCATGAAATCTCCTTCCTCCGGACCGGAGATCCCTACCCTGAGAGATTCCATCTTGAAATTGAATTTCTTTAGGTAGAAATTGAGGGATTTCAGATTTAAGATTGGTCTGACTGAGCCGTCCGGCTTCGGGACCACGAAGAGGCTTGAATAAAAGCCTTCTCCCTGCTGACTAATGCCGATTTGAACAATCGGTGAGGGGGAACGTCTTGAAACCCCAGTTTGTACCCTTGGGACACTATTTGTAAAACCCACGAGTCCAGGTCCAAATTAATCCAGTACTGACTGAAGTGTTTTAGACGTGCCCCCACTGGTGTGGGCTCCTGCAAGAGAGCCCCAGCGTCATGCAGTGGATTTGGCAGAAGCAGAGGACGATCTCTGCTCCTGCGATCTTGAAGAGGCTACAGACCTCTTCCCTCTTCTCCTTCCTCTACCTGCAAAGAAATGGGAATCTTAACTTCTTGCATATCTATTGGGCCAAAATGACTGCGTTAGATAATGATGCGTCTTCATCCGTTGAGAGGGAACATAGGGCAAGAAGGTTGACTTACCTGCGGGAGCTGCCGAGATCAAATTAACTAGGCCGTCGCCAAACAAGGCTTCACCTTCATAGGGAAGAGACACCCTTTCTTCTTGGAGTCAGCATCAGCATTCCCTTGGTGAATCCACAATGCCCTCCTATCCGAGACTGCCATGAAATTGGCCCGTGAACTCAAGAGTCCTATATCCCTTGCAGTCGTAAGTATGCTGCAGTGTCCTTGATATGATCCAACGTAAGGAGCATCCCATGTCTCCAGGATATCTATATTGGATGACAAGGTATTCGACCAATTCTTGAATACTACTACTCACCCATGCGCATGTAATGGCAGGTCTAAGTAATGTACCCGTGGTTACATAACTAGAAATAATGTAGCTTCCTGCATACGATCCGCTGGATTTGTGACAGGGCCCCGTGCAGAACAGGGGGTGACTCCCACTTTATTCTGTCCGCGGCAGGAAATAAATAAACAACCGGAAACCTTTTGGGGATTTGAAACCATCTTGTCGAGCTGGCCCAGACTTTCTCAAACAGAGATGAAGGAACGTTACATCAGCTTTCATTATATATCTATATATACATACAAATAGACCCCTTTGTCAGGAACAGCAGGGTCCTCAGTGATGTTAATATGTCCTTAATATCCACAATCATGTACTGAATGCTCCTTGCCAATATTGGATCTAATCAGGAAATATTATGGTCGACATAGGAATCAGTATCCGAGTCAGTATCAGTGTGTAGTAACTGGGCAAAATAACATTTTTGCGGGGCCTGAGGGAAAAGAAGCATAGCCATGAACATCACATCTTTTCTCTACGTCTGTGTCTGGGACACAGATTTATCCAACCTCACTCTGATATTACTGAAACTTTCACCCAGTCAGTTATTGGTGGTGCCAACAGGGCCACCATCATATGTCTGCATTCCTAATATAGTTTCCTCTTGGGAAAAACATTCAGCCACCGACATGTTGACACACATGTACCAAGTACCCACAGACACATCGGCTTATGGGGGATAGACCTACAGTAAATATGTCAGAGGGACAGATGGGATTTTTCAGCTCACAACCCAGCGTCAAAAGTACACAGTCTGGGAAATAATAAACTCTATAGTGATAGACTTGTAACGCTCTTTAGATGTGCTGGTGAGGTGAGGAAGAAGCCCCGCCGCTGAAATGGCACGCTTCTGTCCCGCTCAGAAACAAATAATTAATTACGCTGGTGGGGTAAGGACAGTGCCCAGGCACTAATGTCCACTTTTGCCAGCCTTTTGTGAGGAATTTATGCTGCCCAGGGTGCCCTCCCCCCACGCCCTGCACCCTGCAGTGCCTGTGTTTGTGTGGGAGCATGGCACACAGCATTCCGCTCGCTGCGTGGTACCTCAGAATGCCATCTGTTCTTCTGCTACTCGCCTGTCTTCTGACTTCTGGCTCTGTAAGGGGGTGACGGCAGGCTACGGGAGTGGGCATCTAGGCGTACCCAGCGATCAGCACCCTCAGGAGCTAATGGTATCCTGTCAGCCAGAAGTAGAGCCATTGAACTCACTAGAAGTTGGTCATACTTCTCTCCCCTAAGTCCCACGAAGCAGGGAGACTGTTGCCAGCAGCCTCCCTGAAAATAAGAAAAACTAACATAAGTCTTTTCAGAGAAACTCAGTAGAGCTCCCCTGTAGTGCATCCAGTCTCACTGGGCACAATTCTAAAACTGGAGTCTGGAGGAGGGGCATAGAGGGAGGAGACAGTTCACACCCTTTGAAAGTCTTAAAGTGCCCATGTCTCCTGCGGATCCCGTCTATACCCCATGGTTCTTAATGTGATCCCTGCATCCTCTAGGACGTATGAGAAAACAAATAACGCACACACGAGGAGGAGAGAACAAAGGAAGCTATAAGGAGGGGAGGGGAGGGGGGGGGAAGGTAAGGTAGTAAAGGCATATTGGATAAACTACAACCTTATACATATTCATTAATGTACCAGTAGTTAGAAGTAGAAGAGCTCTAACAGAAACCACAAAGCTTATCTAAAGCCACACCACACTGGATATGCCCAATCTCATTTGATCTTTGAAGCAAAGCAGTATTGGACTTTGTTACTACCAAGCAGTCTCCCATCCATGTATTATCAGATTCTTTAGGTGTTTTTAAACTACCAACACCCTTTTCTTGGTACATTTAATTTTTACACGTATTCTTTTATGTACCAGAAGTTAGAAGTAGAAAAGCTCTAGCAGAAACCACCAGCTCATCTACAGCCACAGCACACTGGATTTGCCCAATCTCTCCTGATCATGGAAGCTGAGCAGTGTTGGTCCTGGTTTTAGTACTTGGATGGGAGACCACCAGGAAATACCAGGAGCTGTGTGTATTTTTACAATACCAACACCGTTCTCTTGATGCATTCCATTTTGAAACATTGGGGCAGATCTATTAAGCCTGGTGAACTGATAAAGTGCAAGGTGATAAAGTACCAGCCAGTCAGCTCCTAACTGTCATTTTTCAAACCCAGCCTGTGACATGGCAATTAGGAGCTGATTGGCTGGTACTTTATCATTCCACCAGGTTTAATAAATCGGCCGCTTATTCATTTATGTACTAGTAGTTAGAAGTAGAAGAACTCTAACAGAAACCACTAAGTTCATCTACAGCCACACCACACTGTATATGCCCAATATCACCTGATCTTAGGCCTGGTTTGTTCTTGGATGTGAGACCACCTGGGAATACCAGGTGCTGTAGGTAGTTTTATACTACCAACACCGTTCTCTTGATGCATTCTATTTTGAAACTTATTCATTGATGTAGAAGTTAGAAACAGCAAAAATCATCTACAGCCGCATCACACTGGATATGTCCAATCTCATCTGATGTTGGAAGCTAAGCAGTGTTGTGCCTGGTTAGTTTTTGGATTTCAGGTCCTGCCTTCTGGTTTGGCCACGGCACCTCGGAAATTCACCAAGGTCATGGCCGTGATGACGACCCTTCACCATCGGTGGACCAGGGAGGAATCTCTCCTCCCGATAAACATTCTGGAATTGCGGGCAGTGTTCAATTCATTGATACTGGCCCTGCCTCTAGTACAGAACAGGCCTGTTCAAGTACAATCGGACAACGCCACCACGGTAGTGTACACAAATCATCAAGTCGGCACTCGAAACTGCATGGCAAAGCTGGAAGTATAAAAAAATCCTCAGTTGGGTAGAACGTCATCTGCCAGCAATATCGGCAGTGTTCATTCCCGGAGTCCTCAACTGGAAAGCGGATTTCCTCAGTCGTCAGGACGTTCACGCTGGAGAGTGGAGAGGCTGCAGCAGAAATATCTGCACTGGTGTCAGTAGGTGACTGAGGCAGGGATGACTGGGAGATAGTGGGTGACTGAAGCATGTATGAGTGGGAGATAGTGGGTGACTGAAGCCGGGGTGACTGGGAGATAGTGGGTGACTGATGCAGGGGTGACAGTGATAGTGGGTGACTGAGGCAGGGGTGACAGGGAGATAGTGGGTTACTGAGGGAGGGGTGATAGGAAGGGGTTGGGTAAGTATGGGAAGAAAGTGGGTGACAGGGATAATAAATGAATAAGGCAGGGATGATAGGGAGATAGTGGATGACTGTGGCAGGGGTGACAGGGACAGTAAGAGACTGAGGCAGGGTTGACAGGGATAGTGGGTGACTGAAGCAGGGGTGATAGGGTGACAGTGGGTGACTGAGGCAGGGGTGACAGGGATAGTGGGTGACTGAGGCAGGGGTCGCAGGTATAGTGGTTGACTGAGGCAGCGGTGACTGGGAGATAGTGGGTAACTGAGGCAGGGGTGACAGGGAAAGTGTGTGACTCAGGCAGGGGTGATAGGGAGATAGTGGGCAGCATATCTCTGCCTCACTGCAGCAGCACATTCCTGCTTCACTGACAGCAGCACATCCCTGCAACGTTGACAGCAACACATCCCTGCAACATTGACGGCAGCACATCCCTGCCTCATTGACGGCAGCACATCCCTGCCTCACTTATAGCAGCACATCCCTGCCTCGCTGACAGCAGCACATCACTGCCTCGCTGACAGCAGCACATCACTGCTTCACTGACAGCAGCACATCACTGCTTCACTGACAGCAGAACATCCCTGCCTCACTGGCAGCAGCACATCCCTGCTTTACTGACAGCTGTATATAGGGCCTAATTAAGACCTGATCCCTGCTGTGCATATTCACACAACAGGAGATCAGGTCTGAAGTGCGTGTGTGCTGGTGCCACAGTGCACCGGCACATGCCAGAGATGCGATCAGCATCTCTGCCCAGTGAGCGCCTCTGTCTGATTGACAGGCAGAGGCGGTCACTGGGCAGGAGGAGTCGGGCCAGCGGCGTTGTGCCGCCATTTTGGGGGCACAGTCAGGACAACGCAGACATGACCGGACCGTATGGGGGCGGGCCGTGACGGCTGTGTGACCCGGACAGCAACGGGCCTTATTTACTAAAATCTCAGATAAATTTTATGGCATTTATGTGCAGTCTAGTTTGCACAGTTGATAGAGTGTTGATCTTGCACTATCAATGTAAGCCTCACATAGGTTTGATACACATGTAAGTTTGTTTTTATTTTACTACATTGTGGTTTGTGGCTCTATACCATGTAATGCATGTCTTTTAACAGTAGTCAAGTCTTCCAATGTGCTTGTTAGTGAAACCCAATACATAGCTTTATTTTATTTTGTTTCTTCAAATATTGAATGCATATGTCTTATAACTTTTTTTTTCAATATATAAACATTTTTATTATAAGATTTTCAATGACACAAGTACATCCAAGTTGCAGATTATGGATTGTGAAGGACAAATCAACCATATAAACAATTTAAGCAATTTAAATTGCATGCAGGTAGTAGAATATCAAACTCCTTGGATGAGAGTTGGTCTGAATAAACTAGGATAGAAAAGAATAAAGTAGAAAATAAGATTTTAAACCTACCGGTAAATCTTTTTCTCGTAGTCCGTAGAGGATGCTGGGGACTCCGTAAGGACCATGGGGATAGACGGGCTCCGCAGGAGACATGGGCACTTTAAGAAAGACTTTAGTTCTGGGTGTGCACTGGCTCCTCCCTCTATGCCCCTCTATGCCACAGTTAGAGTAACTGTGCCCAGAGGAGACTGACAGTATGAGGAAAGGATTTTGTTAATCCAGGGCAAGATTCATACCAGCCACACCAATCACACCGTATAACTTGTGATAAACTACCCAGTTATGAGTACGAAAAAACAACATACTGTAGCATCAGTGCAGGACCGATGCAACTATAACATAACCCTTATTGAAGCATTAACTATATACAAGTATTGCAGAAGTAGTCCGCACTTGGGACGGGCGCCCAGCATCCTCTACGGACTACGAGAAAAAGATTTACCGGTAGGTTTAAAATCTTATTTTCTCTAACGTCCTAGAGGATGCTGGGGACTCCGTAAGGACCATGGGGATTATACCAAAGCTCCAAAACGGGCGGGAGAGTGCGGATGACTCTGCAGCACCGATTGAGCAAACATGAGTTCCTCCTCAGCCAGGGTATCAAACTTATAGTATTTTGAAAAGGTGTTTGAACCTGGCCAAGTAGCAGCTCGACACAGCTGTAGTGCCGAGACCCCTCGGGCAGCCGCCCAAGAAGAGCCCACTTTCCTCGTGGAATGGGCCTAGACCGATTTCTGTAACTGCAATCCAGCCATAGAATGCGCTTGCTGAATCGTGTTACAAATCCAGCGAGCAATAGCCTGCTTTGAAGCAGGGGCACCAATCTTGTTGGTTGCATACAGGACAAACAGCGCTTCAGTTTTCCTGACTCTAGCAGTCCTGGCCACGTAAATTTTCAAAGCCCTGACCACATCAAGTAACTCGGAATCCTCCAAGTCACACATAGCCAAAGGCACCACAATAGGTTGGTTCATATGAAAAGATGAGACCACTTTTGGTAGGAATTGAGGACGGGTCCGCAATTCCGCTCTATCCACATGGAACACCAAATATGGGCTTTTATGTGACAAAGCCGCTAATTCCGACACTCGCCTAGCCGAAGCCAAGGCTAATAACATGACCACCTTCCACGTGAGATATGTTAACTCCACCGTTTTAAGGCTGCTAAAAACTGCTAGCAAACAATCAACTCAGAATGACCCCCATAGTGTATTGCAAGAAAATATCTGTAAATCCAATGGTACCGTAAGTGCGGTATATACGGGCGAGAACATCTCCCCTAAGTGAAGTCAGCCCTATGAATAGAGTTTGTGTGATCCCTGTGCAGCAGTCACAGAAAGGGTTCATCTCTGCAGTTTGTCACTCAAATTACATTGTTGCATTTTTTCTAGAAGTGGATCTGTGAGCTGTTACCCGCAGACCAGCTACAATAATTATCCTGGGTACTCACTAGACCAGTTGTTCTCAAACTGCACCCTGGGGTGCCTCAGGACACCTTGCAGGGGTGCCTTGGATTGGTGGTCCAGGACCAATTCAAAATATTTATAGTTAGTGTTATAGGCAAAACCAGTGCTGTTGGCTGGCAATCATAACATATGTGCACAAGCAGAAGCAAATCCTGTCCCCTACCAAAGGGCCGGTGCTAGGGTGTTTGGCGCCTCCCTGCAAACTATTAATTTAAGCCCTCTCTCCAATACTTAATAAAGGCGCCTTAAAAAAAGAAGGTGTGGTATCACAAGGAAGGGGCATGGCCACACAATAGCACCCCAAATCAATATACGCCACACAGTAGCACTATCTTATTGTCATTACACCGCATGTAATAATAATAATAATAATAATAATACCCACAGTCGCAGTGCCCTTTATACACATAACCACCATATCAGTGCAGCTTACACACATAATGCCAACAGTAGCAGTGCCCCTTCTACACATGCCCATGGTGGCAATCCTTTACATGGCAAAAATCAACCTGGTTTTGCCATGTAAAGGATTGCCACTTTAAAAAACAAACAATCAAACAAAAACAAAAAAACAACAGGAAAAAAACACAAAATCTCTCACTTTCTGATTCTCACACCCTATTACATTCCTCCCTATATATTTAAATGTTTCTATTACTGTATGTTCCCTCTTCCCTTCTCCAAACTATACACATCAATATCTTTTAGTATTTCCAGGTAAGTTTTGTGATGTAGGCCATGCACCATTTTAGTTGCCCTAATGTAATTACAGCCTTCTGGAGATATGGCTTCTGGAACTGAACACAGGATTCTAAATGTGGCTGTACCAAGGACCTATACAGTGGCATTACAGGTTGAGTATCCCTTATCCAAAATGCTTGGGACCAGAGGAATTTTGGATATCGGATTTTTCTGTATTTTGGAATAATTGCATACCATAACGAGATATTATGGTGATGGGACCTAAATCTAAGCACAGAATGCATTTATGTTTCATATACACCTTATACACACAGCCTGAAGGTCATTTTAGCCAATATTTTTTATAACTTTGTGCATTAAACAAAGTGTGTGTACATTCACAGAATTCATTTATGTTTCATATACACCTTATACACACAGTCTGAAGTTCATTTAATACAATATTTTTAATAACTTTGAGTATTAAACAAAGTTTGTGTACACTGAGCCATCAAAAAACAAAGTCTCACTCAAAAAAGTCCGTATTTCGGAATATTCCGTATTTCGGAATATTTGGATATGGGATACTCAACCTGTATTACTTTTTTCTGCTACTGGTTCTTTAACCTATGCAAACAAGCATCTGACTTGCCTTTCCTATTGCTTTGATACATTGCTCACCTGAAATAGTAATACTTAGATAGCTTTCCTCTTGCCATTATAATGCCCTTAATCTTATAGTTAGCCTTTGCATTTTTGAGACGTGTATGATTTTGCATTTTTTGGCATTAAATGTTGCCATGTTCTTGACCATTCCTCTAGTGCAGGGGTGGAACTGCCAGAGACAACGGAGTCAGTTGCCGCCGGGCTCCAGCCCTAAAGGGGCTTCCCCCATAGCCCCCCGGCTGTTACGTGCCCTTCCTACTAAATAGACAAAGGCGCTACCAGCAGGGTCTCGCAGTTTGTACATTCCATGCCGTAACACCCTTCTTTCCACCTTTTTCAAGACCCAGCCCAGCAGCCTCTAGCTGCAGCACTGCCAGCGGTGGGGTGCCCCTGCTTCTTCTCACACCACAGATAGCTGGGCAGCACTGCAACTGCCTGCCTGATTGCTCCGCCCCCTTCCGGCTCCCAAGCACCTCTGCTGCCCAGTGATCCAGGAGCCTGCTGCTAGGAAGAAGTGGCCGAGCTTCAGCAAGCGAGTCTGGACACTGGCGGAGGAAGCCATGATAACCAGATAATGGGGAGTGGAGAGCCAGTTCCAAGGTAATACTTTATACAGCTGGTTGAGATCCTGGTCGGTGGATATGGATTCCAAGAAAACCCTGGAGGTGCTTCCTTTCAAGGGAGACACTCTCTTTGGAGAAGACCTCAATAAGATTGTAGCTGATCTGGCTACTGCTAAAACAGCTTGCCTACCTAGTATGACTCCTACCACGCAGAAGGCTAAAAGTACTTTCCCTTGGCCCTTTCATCCTCCAGGTAAAGCGTACCCAAGGTCAGGCATACCCAATGCAAGCTCATGCTTCCAGACCTGCCAAGCCCAGACTGAAGCAAGCCTGGGCTGCCCATCAGCCTGCTTCCAAAACGGACAAGCCTGCCGCATGACGGTGCAGGCCTCCCTCTGGGGGACTTCTAGGTTTGGCATAGAAAGGTATAATTCTAAGCTAAAGAATTTTGTTTGGAGCTCACCTTGTACTTTGTGAAGAAATAATCAGCATTGTGGCTGAGCAGGTACATGTAGTGTGTGGCTGCAAACTGCATGGATCTGCTGCATTGTAATGCTGATACTTTTTTTTTGCAAAGTACCAATAGCTTCATATAATGTTCACAATTTTTATGCAGGATCAAATAGCTCAATGGGTAGGGTGTTTGATTAGAATTCAACAGGTTATAGGTTTGAATCCTGGGTATGGTAGTTTGAGATGTGTTATTTAATAAAGTATGTTGTTCTGACTGCCGGCATCCTATCACCTGGGATAGCATACTAAATAAATGGAGTTGATCAATTTCTTTTTTTTTTTTTTTTAAACTAGGGACAATTTCCAGATACTTTTCTTTATAACTGAGATTGCCCCCTGGAACTTCACATCAGTTGACAACTATGCATGAGTGGGCAGTGCTTGCCCTAGATCTGCCCACCCATTTATGTGCCGTCATAAAAGAAAGCACATCTGACAGTTATCCTGGGCGTACACTACACAATTATCTGTCAGGCTATCTATCCAGTCTGGATGGATGGCATGAAAATCTGGTAATGTATAGGAGCAAATGTCAATTAACCATTTGCTCCCAAACACTAGAAAAGTGGTCAAAAATGGTCATTACACAAATTGGTTAAACCCAAAATTTAACCAATTTGTTTAGGGGACCATTTTTGTCCATTTTCAAGTGTTTGAGAGTAAATCGTTGATGGTCATTTGCTCACATAGATAACCGGATTTCTATTCCAACCAGACAGTGTTGGAGAGATGGTCTGCCAGATTACATAATGCATACCAGAGCCATAACTAGACTTTTTGGTGCCCTGTGACAGAGAATTATATGCCCCCCCCCCTCCCCATTTTTGCAATATGGACAAAAGGCGCATGCCTTGTGGGGAAGGGGCATAACAAGATTGGTCTCAGAGAAAGCACATGAGATATGAAGATATATCTAGTATACTTGACACTCAATGGTTTGTGGTATTGCCCTCCTTAAATGCATATACAGTCACACATGGCGTGTTTGTGCAAATGGCATATCAGCAGTCAGCACTAACTGGTGACATGCCATTTATACAAGTAAGCCATGTGTGACTAATATATAAACATACTTTATTAAATAACACATCTCAAACTACCATACCCAGGATTCAAACCTATAACCTGTTGAATTCTAATCAAACACCCTACCCATTGAGCTACTTGATCCTGCATCTATTCTAACCTCCAAAAACAGATTCAGTTGCATTTTCCAGCGTGTTTTGTTTGCGCCTTTGCAAATGTCTTACATCGACAAACTTATTTAGTACTATTTTGCAAATAGGGTTACATTGTCACAACATTGTGTTCCCTAATTGCTTGATTTTTTAAATGCAACAATTGATAAAGACACCTGATAATTGCTCTGTGGAGTCTTATTTTGTGTCTACTTCTTATCTACATTTAATTCCCTAACTCTAATCAAGGCATTTTTAAATGCTGGGGGCTGCCAGGACGTGAGGCCTACCTAGACTTTAGATCTGAATTTGAATGTACTTGTGAACTAACTTAATTTCCTACTTCTAAATTCATTCCTAAATTCACTACTTACATTAATCCTGTAGTTGGGCATTTTGAGCCTTCAATTGTGGGCATTGCTTTGTGTCCAGACCAGCAGCTGGTGGTGTGCATTTGCTGGAAAGGCATCGAAGACCTCCGATATGCTGCATCTCCTGATGTGTGTCTCCCTCAAGTGGCTGTCAGTAAATGCATGCTAGACACCCCATTCCAAGCTGATTGTGACATCACGGAACATGCATCATAGAACAGGCATGCTAGAACATGGGTCTTCAACCTGCGACCCTCCAGCTGCTGTGGAACTACATATCCCAGCATGCCCTGCCTCAGTTTTAGCATACCTTAATAGCAAAACTATGGCAGGGCATGCTGGGATGTATAGTTTCACAGCAGCTGGAGGGCCACAGGATGAAGACCCATGTGCTAGAGCCAAGCCGCAGGTACATTGAATGCTAGCAAGCTGAATGTTTAAATCATTTTTGTTCCGCAGCATTCCAATGCGGAAGATTCCATGGAACCAGAGATTATTCCATTGAGAAGGACATGCTGCCTGGATGACTGCACTGTGCAAATTAAATCACGGAGCCAGTTGGCTTGTGGGTGGCTCTGGTGACTGGGTGGTTGGGTGGGCGGTGTGTCGGAGGTGGAGCACATGCAAATGCAGAGCCGGCCATAGGCATAGGCAAACTAGGCAATTGCCTAGGGCATTTGATATGCCTAGGGGCATCATCAGCTTCTGCTGATTAAAATGATATGCAGCACGCCTATATTCTGTATGTAGCATTTCATATGCAGATACAGCCACATTTCATATGCAGATACAGCCACAGTCGCACACAGTAGATAGGCATGCTGCATATCAGTTTAATCAGCAGAAGCTGCTTGTGCATCCTAGCCTCATGGCAATGCAAATAAGATGCATTTTCATGAAAAAAAGGTGCCCGACGTTAGCATTGATGCAAGATTTGTGAGGACACATCTGTATCCAAGCAGAGGCAGAGGTCACAGTGTTAGTGGAAATGTGAGTGCTGTGTGCATGTGAATGGGTTGGTTGTGCAGTAGTGTTCAGAACATGTGTAAGGAGCATTATGTGTGTCATGTAAAAATGCTTTAATAACGTGCAACATATGTGTAAAGGGCCACTATGTGTGTCATTATGTGTATAGGGGCACTAATAATGTGCATCAAATGTGTAGGGGGCACTATTTGTGTCATTATGTGTATAAGGGCATTAATAATGTGCGGCATATGTGTAAGGGACATTATGTGTAAAAGGGCATTAATAAAGGTTGTCATAAAATTTGTAAGGTGCATTATGTTTATTAGGACATTAATGTGTCTCTTATGTGTAAGGGGCATTACTGTGTGGAATTGTGTATAAATGCATTACTAATGTGTGACATTATGTGTATAAGGTGCTCTACTATGTGGTGTTGCATATAGAAAGGGCACTACTGTGTCGTCTAATGTGAATAAAGAGCAATAAAGTGTGGTGTAATGTGAATAAGGAGCAATTCAGTGTGATGTAAAGTGAATAAGGGGCTCTACTGTGAGGAGTAACGTTTATAAGGTAAAGTGATACTACTGTGGGATATAATATGAATTATGGACACTATCACAAGATAAAATGTGAATAAAGTTGCAGTAATGTGTTGTGTAATTGGAATTGGGGTTACTATTGTGTGGCCATGCCCCTTCCCAGCAAGAAGATGCTTCTTTTTGGGCTGTACGTCAAATGTGCGAACTGTTCCTATTTAAAATATAGGGGGTTCAAGGACTGCTATGGGTTAGGGGTGATGGTGCTGGGAAAGAGGTGCAAGGTCAGAGGCAGAACCAGCGGTGGTGCTAGGGGGCACCATCCAAAATCTTGCCTAGGGCATCATATTGGTTAGGGCCGGCTCTGTGCAAATGAATGTGTATCATCCAGCTAGTGAGAGTGAAAACTCATGCAGGAGTGTGCCTGCTTGTCAGTGGGTTATGCACCTTGCCAGACGTCAAATCTACATGGAGCAGCTGGAGGGAACAAGAGCAGGTTTGCAAAATATAGGCCCTCATTCCGAGTTGTTCGCTCGCAAGCGGATTTTAGCAGATTTGCTCATGCTAAGCCGCCGCCTACTGGGAGTGAATCTTAGCATCTTAAAATTGCGAACGATGTATTCGCAATATTGCGATTACACACCTCGTAGCAGTTTCTGAGTAGCTTCAGACTTACTCGGCATCTGCGATCAGTTCAGTGCTTGTCGTTCCTGGTTTGACGTCACAAACACACCCAGCGTTCGCCCAGACACTCCTCCGTTTCTCCGGCCACTCCTGCGTTTTTTCCGGAAACGGTAGCGTTTTTTCCCACACGCCCATAAAACGGCCTGTTTCCGCCCAGTAACACCCATTTCCTGTCAATCACATTACGATCGCCAGAACGATGAAAATGCCATGAGTAAAATTCCTAACTGCATAGCAAATTTACTTGGCGCAGTCGCAGTGCAGACATTGCGCATGCGCATTAAGCTTAAAATCGCTGCGATGCGAAGATTTTTACCGAGCGAACAACTCGGAATGAGGGCCCTTGTTAGAAGAGCATATATGCTGGCGCATTCTCCATGATTGTGTCAGCTTATGTTTTGGTGCACTGCACTTTCCTCCACTAAGTTTTAGCCATTTTGGTTAAACGCAAGTGTAGTTGCTTCTCGCCCTTTTGGCTGTGATCTTGTATCGTGGTTGAAGAGTCTGCTGGAGGGATTGTTTTCTTCTTTGGCGAGAGACTGAAGATATTCCAGGATGGAAGGCTTGGGAACACTATCCGTTTTTCAGTTCTGGAAGAGTTGAAAGACCGGATTGGACTACATTCTATAGTAAAGGATATCTTTGTATTTATTAATCCTCCCTTTATATGTGTCTGTCTTTCAATAAAGCTTCGGGCTTGTGAGTCCCTCACCCTCTTACACTCCACACCCTTTGGTTTCAATAGGTTCCTGACCAGAGTCATGAGTTCCTGGGCCTTTTCTATCGGAAGATAAACCTTTTTCTGGTCCGTATCCAGAATCATGCCCAAGCAAAGTCAGACGAGTCGTAGGAACCAACTGCGACTTCGGGATATTGAGAATCCAGCTGTGTTGCTGTAACACCTTCAGTGAAAGTTATACGCTGTTCAGCAACTGCTCTCTTGATCTCGCTTTTATGAGGAGATCGTTCAAGTACGGGATAATTGTGACACCTTGCTTTTGCAGGAGCACCATAATTTCCGCCATTACCTTGGTGAAAATTCTCGGGGAAAATTCTGGAGAGACCAAACGGCAACGTCTGAAATTGGTAATGACAATACTGTACCACAAATCTTAGGTACGCCTGATGAGGTGGATAATGGGTACATGAAGGTATGCCTCCTTTATGTCCAGAGATACCATAAAATCCCCCCCCCCTCTAGGCTGGCGATGACCGCTCTTAGCGATTCCATCTTGAACTTGAACCTTTTCAAGTATAGGTTCAGGGATTTTAAATTTAATATGGGTCTGACCAAACCGTCCGGTTTCGGGACTACAAACAGGGTCGAATAATTTTCCCTTCCTTGTTGAAGCAGGGGAACCTTGACCGCCACCTGTTGAAGATACAATTTGTGAATTGCATTTAACACTATCTCCCTTTCCAGGGGAGAAGATGGTAGGGCCGATTTGAAAAACCGGCGAGGAGGCACCTCTTCGAATTCCAGCTTGTAACCCTGAGAAACAATTTCTATTGCCTAGGGATTCACCTGCGAATGAACCCAGATGTGGCTGAAAACTCGAAGACGTGCCCCCACTGGGGCGTACTCCTTTAGCGGAGCACCAGCGTCATGCAGTGGATTTTGTAGAGGCCGGGGAGGACTTCTGTTCCTGGGAACTAGCTGTGTTGTGCAGCTTTTTCCCTCTGCCCTTACCTCTGGCAAGAAAGGACGCACCTCGTACTTTCTTGTTTCTCTGTGATCGAAAGGACTGCATTTGATAATGTGGTGCTGTCTTAGGCTGTGAGGGAATATAAGGCAAAAAATTTGATTTACCAGCTGTAGCTGTGGAGACTAGGTCCGAGAGACCTTCCCCAAACAATTCCTCACCCCTGTAAGGTAAAACCTCCATATGCCTTTTTGAGTCGGCATCACCTGTCCATTGCCGGGTCCATAGGACTCGTCTAGCAGAAATCGACATAGCGTTTATTCTAGAACCCAGTAGACTAATGTCTCTTTGAGCATCTCTCATATATAGGACAGCATCTTTTATATGCCCTATGGTCAATAACATAGCATCCTTATCTAGGGTCTCAATCTCTGCTAATAAGGGATCTGTTCATGCTGCTACCGCGCTACAACCCCGGCCGACGCAATTGCCGGTCTGAGTAAGGTACCAGAATGTGTGTAAATGGACTTTAGGGTAACCTCCTGCTTGCGGTCAGCAGGGTCCCTGAGGGTAGCCGTATCCTGGGATGGCAGCGCTACCTTTTTGGATAAGTGTGTCAATGATTTATCCACCCTAGGGGAGGATTCCCACCGTATCCTGTCCATTGGCAGGAAAGGATACGCCATAAGAATCCTTTTGGAAATCTGCAGCTTTTTGTCTGGAGATTCCCAAGCTTTTTCACATAATTCGTTCAACTCATGTGAGGGGGGAAAGGTTATCTCAGGTTTCTTTCCCTTATACATGTGTACCCTCGTGTCAGGGACAGGGGGTTCCTCTGTGATGTGCAAAACATCTTTTATTGCAATAATCATATATCGAATACATTTAGCCAATTTTGGCTGTAACTTTGCATCATCGTAGTCGACACTGGAGTCAGAATCCGTGTCGGTATCTGTGTCAACTATTTGGGAGAGTGGGCGCTTTTGAGACCCCGAAGGTCCCTGCGACATAGGGACAGGCATGGGTTGACTCCCTGACTGTTCCCTACCTTCAGCTTTGTCTAATCTCTTGTGCAATAAGTTTACATTAGCACTTAAAACATTCCACATATCCATCCAGACAGGTGTCGGCGTTGTCGACGGAGACACCACATTAATTTGCTCCTGCTCCTCTCTAGGAGAGCCTTCTACCTCAGACATGTCGACACACGTGTACCGACACACCATACACTCAGGGAATCCTCTTATCTGAGGACAGTTCCCCAACAAGGCCCTTTGGAGAGACAGAGAGAGAGAGTATGCCAGCACACACCCCAGCACTATATGACCCAGGAAAAAAACATTGAGTTCACGGGCCAATTTCATGGCAGTCTCGGATAGGAGGGCATTGTGGATTCACCAAGGGAATGCTGATGCTGACTCCAAGAAGAAAGGGAGTCTCTTCCCTATGAAGGTGAAGCCTTGTTTGGCGACGGCCTAGTTAATTTGATCTCGGCAGCTCCCGCAGGTAAGTCAACCTTCTTGCCCTATGTTCCCTCTCAACGGATGAAGACGCATCATTATCTAACGCAGTCATTTTGGCCCAATAGATATGCAAGAAGTTAAGATTCCCTTTTCTTTGCAGGTAGAGGAAGGAGAAAGAAGAGGTCTATAGCCTCTTCAAGATCGCAGGAGCAGAGATTGTCCTCTGCTTCTGACAAATCCACTGCATGACGCTGGGGCTTTCTTGCAGGAGCCCACACCAGTGGGGGCACGTCTAAAACTCTTCAGTCAGTTCTGGATTCATTCGGACCTGGACTCGTGGGTTTTACAAATAGTGTCCCAAGGGTACAAACTGGGGTTTCAAGACGTTCCCCCTCACTGATTGTTCAAATTGGCCTTAGTCAGCAGGGAGAAGGTTTTTATTCAAGCCTCTTCGTGGTCCCGAAGCCGGACGGCTCAGTCAGACCAATCTTAAATCTGAAATCCCTCAATTTCTTCCTAAAGAAATTCAATTTCAAGATGGAATCTCTCAGGGTAGTGATCTCCAGTCCGGAGGAAGGAGATTTCATGGTTTTGGTAGACATAAAGGATGCCTACTTACATGTTCCCATTTAGCCACTGCATCAAGCTACCTAAGGTTTGCAATTCAGGATTGTCATTACCAATTTCAGACGTTGCCGTTTGGTCTGTCCACAGCTCCGAGGATTTTCACCAGGATGATGGCGGAAATGATGGTTCTCCTTCGCAAGCAAGGAGTCACAATTATCCCATACTTGGATGATCTCCTGATAAAGGCGAGATCCAGGGACCAGTTGGTGCAAAACATTGCACTCTCCCTGACAGTTCTTCAACAACATGGTTGGCTCCTAAACTTGCCAAAACCGCAGTTGGTCCCAATGACGCGGTTGTTGTTTTTGGGAGTCATACTGGACACAGAAGAGGTTTTCTTCCAGTGGAAAGGCTATGGAGATCCAGAGTCTGGTCAAACACATTCTGAAACCAGCAAGAGTGTTAATCCATCAATGCATTCGGTTGCTGGGGAAGATGGTTGTGGCCTACGAGGCCATTCAGTTTGGCAGGTTCCATGCCAGAGTGTTCCAGTGGAACCTGTTGGACAAGTGGTCCGGATCCCACCTACACATGCATCGGAGGATAATCCTGTCTTCCAAGACCAGAATCTCACTCCATTGGTGGCTGCACAGTTCTCACCTCCTAGAGGGGCGATGGTTCGGGATCCAGGACTGGATCCTAGGGACCACGGATGCAACCCTCCGAGGCTGGGGAGCAGTCACACAGGGGGAAAACGTCCAAGGAAGATGGTCAAGTCAGGCCACTAGGGTCGCTAATCTTACTCACACAGCTACCTCATTGCGCCTCTTTTTTTCTTTGCGTCATGTGCTGTTTGGGGAGGGTTTTTTGGAAGGGACATCCTGCGTGACACTGCAGTGCCACTCCTAGATGGGCCCGGTGTTTGTGTCGGCCACTAGGGTCGCTAATCTTACTCACACAGCTACCTCATTGCGCCTCTTTTTTTCTTTGCGTCATGTGCTGTTTGGGGAGGGTTTTTTGGAAGGGCCATCCTGTGTGACACTGCAGTGCCACTCCTAGATGCCATAAGATTTTCTCTGACCAGAGTGCTGGAATCATAACATTATTACCGGCCATACCAAAACTTAAAATTAAACGGGGTTTAATTTTTTCTCATTCAGTTTTGTGAGAGTTTATCGGCCTCATGAATCCAACAGGTTTAGGGCCAAATCCTGGTCAGCTCTTAGTCAGCCAGATTCAAGAACTTACTCAGATGGTTCAGGATCTTTCTCTTCGGGTGAAGTCGCAGGAAGATCTTTTGCGAGCTTCCCCAAGGGTAGTCCCTGAACCAAAGATGCATTTGCCTGACCGTTTTTTCTGGTGATAGAAAAGAGTTTTTTAATTTTAAAGAATCCTGTAAACTTTATTTTCGTTTAAGACCGACTTCCTCGGGTACTGAATCTCAGCGGGTCGGGTTTATTATTTCTTTGCTCCAGGGGGATCCTCAGACCTGGGCATTTGGTTTAAGAGCAGAGGATCCGGCATTGTTGTCAGTTGACGCTTTTTTTGAGTCTTTAGGGCTCTTGTATGATGACCCTGATAGAGAGGCGTCCGCTGAAAGTCAGTTGCGCGCTCTCAGACAGGGTAGAAATCCTGCAGAGGTTTATTGTACGGAGTTTCGCCGTTGGTCGAACGACTGTGGCTGGAATGACCCAGCCCTGCGCAGTCAGTTTCGCCTCGGCTTATCAGAGTCTATAAAAGACAGTCTCCTTCAGTACCCCGCTCCTGAGACTCTCGATAAACTCATGGAGCTTTCTATTAAGATTGATCGTCGTCTCAGAGAGCGGAGGGCTGAAAAAGGAGCACCTGTAAGGTCAAGTCCGTGTGTATATTCCATTCCTGAAGACGTAGAGGAGACCATGCAGATGGGTCTCTCCCGGCTGTCTCCTGAAGAAAGAGCCCACAGGCCGGGGTCCGACAGGGGTCCTTTTGTGGCCCGATCACCTTGCTTAGAGCGAGGGCAGGAGAGTGCGAGTATACTACTATCTCTTTATCAACCAGTGTACAGTGCGGTAGTTCACGGCTGTGGCTACCTCTGTGTCGGCACTCGGCAGGCAGTCCGTCCATCCATAATTGTATTATAATATATACCACCTAACCGTGGTTTTTTTTTCATTCTTTATACCGTCGTCATACTAGTTGTTACGAGTATACTACTATCTCTTTATCAACCAGTGTACAGTGCGGTAGTTCACGGCTGTGGCTACCTCTGTGTCGGCACTCGGCAGGCAGTCCGTCCAACCATAATTGTATTATAATATATACCACCTAACCGTGGTTTTTTTTTCATTCTTTATACCGTCGTCATACTAGTTGTTACGAGTATACTACTATCTCTTTATCAACCAGTGTACAGTGCGGTAGTTCACGGCTGTGGCTACCTCTGTGTCGGCACTCGGCAGGCAGTCCGTCCATCCATAATTGTATTATATACCACCTAACCGTGGTTTTTTTATACCACCTAACCGTGGCAGTCCGTCCATAATTGTATACTAGTATCCAATCCATCCATCTCCATTGTTTACCTGAGGTGCCTTTTAGTTCTGCCTATAAAATATGGAGAACAAAAAAGTTGAGGTTCCAAAATTAGGGAAAGATCAAGATCCACTTCCACCTCGTGCTGAAGCTGCTGCCACTAGTCATGGCCGAGACGATGAAATGCCAGCAACGTCGTCTGCCAAGGCCGATGCCCAATGTCATAGTACAGAGCATGTCAAATCCAAAACACCAAATATCAGAAAAAAAAGGACTCCAAAACCTAAAATAAAATTGTCGGAGGAGAAGCGTAAACTTGCCAATATGCCATTTACCACACGGAGTGGCAAGGAACGGCTGAGGCCCTGGCCTATGTTCATGGCTAGTGGTTCAGCTTCACATGAGGATGGAAGCACTCAGCCTCTCGCTAGAAAACTGAAAAGACTCAAGCTGGCAAAAGCACCGCAAAGAACTGTGCGTTCTTTGAAATCCCAAATCCACAAGGAGAGTCCAATTGTGTCGGTTGCGATGCCTGACCTTCCCAACACTGGACGTGAAGAGCATGCGCCTTCCACCATTTGCACGCCCCCTGCAAGTGCTGGAAGGAGCACCCGCAGTCCAGTTCCTGATAGTCAGATTGAAGATGTCAGTGTTGAAGTACACCAGGATGAGGAGGATATGGGTGTTGCTGGCGCTGGGGAGGAAATTGACCAGGAGGATTCTGATGGTGAGGTGGTTTGTTTAAGTCAGGCACCCGGGGAGACACCTGTTGTCCGTGGGAGGAATATGGCCGTTGACATGCCAGGTGAAAATACCAAAAAAATCAGCTCTTCGGTGTGGAGGTATTTCACCAGAAATGCGGACAACAGGTGTCAAGCCGTGTGTTCCCTTTGTCAAGCTGTAATAAGTAGGGGTAAGGACGTTAACCACCTCGGAACATCCTCCCTTATACGTCACCTGCAGCGCATTCATAATAAGTCAGTGACAAGTTCAAAAACTTTGGGTGACAGCGGAAGCAGTCCACTGACCAGTAAATCCCTTCCTCTTGTAACCAAGCTCACGCAAACCACCCCACCAACTCCCTCAGTGTCAATTTCCTCCTTCCCCAGGAATGCCAATAGTCCTGCAGGCCATGTCACTGGCAAGTCTGACGAGTCCTCTCCTGCCTGGGATTCCTCCGATGCATCCTTGCGTGTAACGCCTACTGCTGCTGGCGCTGCTGTTGTTGCCGCTGGGAGTCGATGGTCATCCCAGAGGGGAAGTCGTAAGCCCACTTGTACTACTTCCAGTAAGCAATTGACTGTTCAACAGTCCTTTGCGAGGAAGATGAAATATCACAGCAGTCATCCTACTGCAAAGCGGATAACTGAGTCCTTGACAACTATGTTGGTGTTAGACGTGCGTCCGGTATCCGCCGTTAGTTCACAGGGAACTAGACAATTTATTGAGGCAGTGTGCCCCCGTTACCAAATACCATCTAGGTTCCACTTCTCTAGGCAGGCGATACCGAGAATGTACACGGACGTCAGAAAAAGACTCACCAGTGTCCTAAAAAATGCAGTTGTACCCAATGTCCACTTAACCACGGACATGTGGACAAGTGGAGCAGGGCAGGGTCAGGACTATATGACTGTGACAGCCCACTGGGTAGATGTATGGACTCCCGCCGCAAGAACAGCAGCGGCGGCACCAGTAGCAGCATCTCGCAAACGCCAACTCTTTCCTAGGCAGTCTACGCTTTGTATCACCGCTTTCCAGAATACGCACACAGCTGAAAACCTCTTACGGCAACTGAGGAAGATCATCGCGGAATGGCTTACCCCAATTGGACTCTCCTGTGGATTTGTGGCATCGGACAACGCCAGCAATATTGTGTGTGCATTAAATATGGGCAAATTCCAGCACGTCCCATGTTTTGCACATACCTTGAATTTGGTGGTGCAGAATTATTTAAAAAACGACAGGGGCGTGCAAGAGATGCTGTCGGTGGCCAGAAAAATTGCGGGACACTTTCGGCGTACAGGCACCACGTACAGAAGACTGGAGCACCACCAAAAACTACTGAACCTGCCCTGCCATCATCTGAAGCAAGAAGTGGTAACGAGGTGGAATTCAACCCTCTATATGCTTCAGAGGTTGGAGGAGCAGCAAAAGGCCATTCAAGCCTATACAATTGAGCACGATATAGGAGATGGAATGCACCTGTCTCAAGTGCAGTGGAGAATGATTTCAACGTTGTGCAAGGTTCTGATGCCCTTTGAACTTGCCACACGTGAAGTCAGTTCAGACACTGCCAGCCTGAGTCAGGTCATTCCCCTCATCAGGCTTTTGCAGAAGAAGCTGGAGGCATTGAAGAAGGAGCTAACACGGAGCGATTCCGCTAGGCATGTGGGACTTGTGGATGCAGCCCTTAATTCGCTTAACAAGGATTCACGGGTGGTCAATCTGTTGAAATCAGAGCACTACATTTTGGCCACCGTGCTCGATCCTAGATTTAAAGCCTACCTTGGATCTCTCTTTCCGGCAGACACAGGTCTGCTGGGGTTGAAAGACCTGCTGGTGACAAAATTGTCAAGTCAAGCGGAACGCGACCTGTCAACATCTCCTCCTTCACATTCTCCCGCAACTGGGGGTGCGAGGAAAAGGCTCAGAATTCCGAGCCCACCCGCTGGCGGTGATGCAGGGCAGTCTGGAGCGACTGCTGATGCTGACATCTGGTCCGGACTGAAGGACCTGACAACGATTACGGACATGTCGTCTACTGTCACTGCATATGATTCTCTCAACATTGATAGAATGGTGGAGGATTATATGAGTGACCGCATCCAAGTAGGCACGTCACACAGTCCGTACTTATACTGGCAGGAAAAAGAGGCAATTTGGAGGCCCTTGCACAAACTGGCTTTATTCTACCTAAGTTGCCCTCCCACAAGTGTGTACTCCGAAAGAGTGTTTAGTGCCGCCGCTCACCTTGTCAGCAATCGGCGTACGAGGTTACATCCAGAAAATGTGGAGAAGATGATGTTCATTAAAATGAATTATAATCAATTCCTCCGCGGAGACATTGACCAGCAGCAATTGCCTCCACAAAGTACACAGGGAGCTGAGATGGTGGATTCCAGTGGGGACGAATTGATAATCTGTGAGGAGGGGGATGTACACGGTGATATATCGGAGGGTGAAGATGAGGTGGACATCTTGCCTCTGTAGAGCCAGTTTGTGCAAGGAGAGATTAATTGCTTCTTTTTTGGGGGGGGTCCAAACCAACCCGTCATATCAGTCACAGTCGTGTGGCAGACCCTGTCACTGAAATGATGGGTTGGTTAAAGTGTGCATGTCCTGTTTTGTTTATACAACATAAGGGTGGGTGGGAGGGCCCAAGGATAATTCCATCTTGCACCTCTTTTTTCTTTTCTTTTTCTTTGCATCATGTGCTGATTGGGGAGGGTTTTTTGGAAGGGACATCCTGCGTGACACTGCAGTGCCACTCCTAGATGGGCCCGGTGTTTGTGTCGGCCACTAGGGTCGCTAATCTTACTCACACAGCTACCTCATTGCGCCTCTTTTTTTCTTTGCGTCATGTGCTGTTTGGGGAGGGTTTTTTGGAAGGGACATCCTGCGTGACACTGCAGTGCCACTCCTAGATGGGCCCGGTGTTTGTGTCGGCCACTAGGGTCGCTAATCTTACTCACACAGCTACCTCATTGCGCCTCTTTTTTTCTTTGCGTCATGTGCTGTTTGGGGAGGGTTTTTTGGAAGGGACATCCTGCGTGACACTGCAGTGCCACTCCTAGATGTGCCCGGTGTTTGTGTCGGCCACTAGGGTCGCTAATCTTACTCACACAGTCAGCTACCTCATTGCGCCTCTTTTTTTCTTTGCGTCATGTGCTGTTTGGGGAGGGTTTTTTGGAAGGGCCATCCTGCGTGACACTGCAGTGCCACTCCTAGATGGGCCCGGTGTTTGTGTCGGCCACTAGGGTCGCTAATCTTACTCACACAGCTACCTCATTGCGCCTCTTTTTTTCTTTGCGTCATGTGCTGTTTGGGGAGGGTTTTTTGGAAGGGACATCCTGCGTGACACTGCAGTGCCACTCCTAGATGGGCCCGGTGTTTGTGTCGGCCACTAGGGTCGCTTATCTTACTCACACAGCGACCTCGGTGCAAATTTTAGGACTAAAAATAATATTGTGAGGTGTGAGGTATTCAGAATAGACTGAAAATGAGTGTAAATTATGGTTTTTGAGGTTAATAATACTTTGGGATCAAAATGACCCCCAAATTCTATGATTTAAGCTGTTTTTTAGTGTTTTTGGAAAAAAACACCCGAATCCAAAACACACCCGAATCCGACAAAAATAATTCGGTGAGGTTTTGCCAAAACGCGTTCGAACCCAAAACACGGCCGCGGAACCGAACCCAAAACCAAAACACAAAACCCGAAAAATTTCAGGCGCTCATCTCTAATATATATACACACACATACGATGGATAGATAGATAGATAGATAGATAGATATATCACAAACATATATGATTCATACATATATCACACACACATACATGATACATACATGAGAAAGACCTGGGATGGTGATGAGGCCAGGGCCCCCTGCTGATGTTGCGTTGAGGAAGGCAGTGTTCCAGGGCGGATGCCAGTCGGGGAGAGCGCCGCGCAGCCCGGGAAAAATACTGCTGAGGAGCTACATCTGGAAGAGCCCCTGGGAGGGAGAGTGCCACATGCCCCATCCTGCGTGGCAGACTCTGCAGGCCTGCACATGGGAAGGGAGGTCTCTGGCCACACATACTCACCCTTCTGCTGAAGCCCCGCTGCTGTCCCCATCAGCGCTCTCCAGCGGGGAGCGGGGCCAGGATGAACCTCAACCTGTGAGAACTATCTTCATGATCAAGAGATCTCATATGCAAGATAAGTATGTGTTGGGATAGGGCTGGGGAGGGCGGCTGCTCGGGCACACCCCCGTCAAGTTAAGGAGATTTAACTGAGGAAGCACAAGGGAACTCTCGTCTGGGGACAACAACTGCAGGAAGACCACATCTTTTCAGATGAACATGGGAGGGCGGAAGGCTGCCTAATACTGAAGCACCCACAGACATTAAACCATATGCAACAACTATTGCAAGCATTCCTGGGGGAAGGTCTGCAGCAGACGGATTTGCATACGGTGATGTCATCGAAGCAGTGGGCCAAAGTTGGCTGGAACCCTCATCTGTATATGAAAAGAGAAAAGGGGCATGCAGGGCATGGCGGCCTTTTGCGGCACTTGTATAACCCCAAGTTTGCATTAAACACCCCCACCCTCCTTCGGTGTGGGGCTCATGTTGGCCATGCCCAAGCCCCTGAAGCATTCAAGCTGATTTCTTGCAGCAGCTGGGCACTGTAACAGCTTCAGAGCTGCTCTACAAGACAAGTAAAAGGTGTGGGCCCTGCAGCACCACCTGTAGTTTGCATACACACATATATAGGACAGCATCTCTTATATGCCCCAGGGTCAATAAAATAGTATCCTTGTCTAGGCTATCCATCCCCTCAGATAAGGTATTTGTCCATGCCGCTACAGCACTACACACCCAGGCCGACGCAATTGCCGGTCTGAGTAAGGTACCTGAATGTGTATAAATGGACTTCAGGGTAATCTCCTGTTTGCGGTCAGCACACTCTTTGAGGGTAGCCGTATCCTGGGACGGGAGGGCTACCTTCTTGGATAAGCGTGTTAATGCTTTGTCCACCCTAGGGGAGGATTCCCATCGTAACCTATCCGTTGATGGGAAAGGATACGCCATAAGAATCCTTTTGGAAATCTGCAGTCTTTTATCTGGAGATTCCCAAGCTTTTTCACATAACTCGTTCAGCTCGTGTGAGGGGGGAAAGGTTACCTCAGGCTTCTTTCCCTTGTACATATGTACCCTCTTGTCAGCGACAAGGGGTTCCTCTGTGATGTGCAAAACATCTTTTATTGCCATAATCATAAATCGAATGGATTTTGCCAATTTTGGCTGTAACTTTGCATCATCGTAATCGACACTGGAGTCAGAATCCGTGTCGGTATCTGTGTCAACAATCTGGGATAGTGGGCGCTTATGAGACCCTGACAGTCCCTGCAACATAGGATCAGGCATGGGTTGAAACCCTGACTGTCCCAAAGCTTCTGCCTTGTCTAATCTTTTGTGCAATGAGTTTACACTAGCATTTAAAACATTCCACATATCCATCCAATCAGCTGTCGGCGGAGACACCACATTTATTTGCTCCCGCTCCTCTCTAATATAGCCTTCTTCCTCAGACATGTCGACACACGTGTACCGACACACTACACACACAGGGAATGCTTTTTCTGAAGACAGTTTCCCCACAAGGCCCTTTGGAGAGACAGAGAGAGAGTATGCCAGCACAACCCCCAGCGCTATATAACCCAGGAATAAAACAGTAACTTAATGTTTGCCCAGTAGTGCTGCTGTATGTAATTTGCGAATTATGTGCCCCCCCACCCCTCTTTTCAACCCTCTTGTCTAACGTGGTATAAGCAGGGTAGAGTCCGGGGAGCTTCCTCTCAGCGGTGCTGTGGAGAAAAAATGGCGCTGGTGAGTGCTGAGGGAGAAGCCCCGCCCCCTCGGAGGCGGGCGTCTGTCCCGCTTAAACTGTAAAATTGGTGGGGGCTTATACATATATAAAGTGCCCAGCTGTATATATGTTATATTTTTGCGAAAGAGGTTTATATTGCTGCCCAGGGCGCCCCCCTGCGCCCTGCACCCTTACAGTGACCGGAGTATGTGAGGTGTATGGGAGCAAAGGCACACAGCTGCAGTGCTGTGCGTTACCTCAGTGAAGATCATGAAGTCTTCTGCCGCCTCTGAAGTCTTCTTTTCTTCTCATACTCACCCGGCTTCTATCTTCCGGCTCTGCGAGGGGGACGGCGGCGCGGCTCTGGGACGGACGGCGAGGGTAAGATCCTGCGTACCAATCCCACTGGAGCTAATGGTGTCCAGTAGCCTAAGAAGCAGGACCTTGCAACTCAGAGAGTAGGGCTGCTTCTCTCCCCTCAGTCCCTCGATGAGGGAGTCTGTTGCCAGCAGTGCTCCCTGAAAATTAAAAACCTAACAAAATACTTTCTGTCAGAAAGCTCAGGAGAGCTCCTGAAAAGCACCCAGTCTCCACTGGGTACAGTATCAAACTGAGTTCTGGAGGAGGGGCATAGAGGGAGGAGCCAGTGCACACCCAGAACTAAAGTCTTTCTTAAAGTGCCCATGTCTCCTGCGGAGCCCGTCTATCCCCATGGTCCTTACGGAGTCCACAGCATCCTCTAGGACGTTAGAGAAAATAGGATTTTAATACCTACCGGTAAATCCTTTTCTCTTAGTCCGTAGAGGATGCTGGGCACCCGTCCCAGTGCGTACTGTGTCTGCAGTTATTAAATGGCCCTTAACTCCAGAACATTTATGTGGAGATGAAAACATCCAAGGAAGACTTGACCATCTTCCTTGGATGTTTTCCCCCTGTGTGACTGCTCTCCAGCCTCGGAGGGTTGCATCCGTGGTCCCTAGGATCCCGTCCTGGATCCCGAACCATCGCCCCTCTAGGTGGTGAGAACTGTGCAGCCACCAATGGAGTGAGATTCTGGTCTTGGAAGACAGGATTATCCTCCGGTGCATGTGTAGGTGGGATCCGGACCACTTGTCCAACAGGTCCCACTGGAACACTCTGGCATGGAACCTGCCAAACTGAATGGCCTCGTAGGCCGCAACCATCTTCCCCAGCAACTGAATGCATTGATGGATTAACACTCTTGCTGGTTTCAGAATTTGTTTGACCAGACTCTGGATCTCCAGAGCCTTTCCACTAGAAGAAAACCTCTTCTGTGTCCAGTATCACTCCCAAAAACAACAACCGCGTCATTGGGACCAACTGCGATTTTGGCAAGTTTAGGAGCCAACCATGTTGTTGAAGAACTGTCAGGGAGAGTAGATGTTTTGCACCAACTGGTCCCTGGATCTCGCCTTTATCAGGAGATCAACCAAGTACGGGATAATTGTGACTCCTTGATTGCGAAGGAGAACCATCATTTCCGCCATCACCCTGGTGAAAATCCTCGGAGCCGTGGACAGACCAAACGGCAACGTCTGAAATTGGTAATGACAATCCTGAATTGCAAACCTCAGGTAGCTTGATGCAGTGGCTAAATGGGAACATATAAGTAGGCATCCTTTATGTCTACCAAAACCATGAAATCTCCTTTATCCCCCGGACTGGAGATCACTACCCTGAGAGATTCCATCTTGAAATTGAATTTCTTTAGGTAGAAATTAAGGGATTTCAGATTTAAGATTGGTCTGACTGAGCCGTCCGGCTTCGGGACCACGAAGAGGCTTGAATAAAAACCTTCTCCCTGCTGACTAAGGCTGATTTGAACAATCGGTGAGGGGGAACGTCTTGAAACCCCAGTTTGTACCCTTGGGACACTATTTGTAAAACCCACGAGTCCAGGTCCGAATGAATTCAGAACTGACTGAAGAGTTTTAGACGTGCCCCCCACTGGTGCGGGCTCCTGCAAGAGAGCCCCAGCGTCATGCAGTGGATTTGGCAGAAGCAGAGGACGATCTCTGCTCCTGCGATCTTGAAGAGGCTACAGACCTCTTCCCTCTTTTCCTTCCTCTACCTGCAAAGAAAGGGGAATCTTAACTTCTTGCATATCTATTGGGCCGAAATGACTGCGTCAGATAATGATGCGTCTTCATCCGTTGAGAGGGAACATAGGGCAAGAAGGATGACTTACCTGCGGGAGCTGCCGAGATCAAATTAACTAGGCCGTCGCCAAACAAGGCTTCACCTTCATAGGGAAGAGACTCCCTTTCTTCTTGGAGTCAGCATCAGCATTCCCTTGGTGAATCCACAATGCCCTCCTATCCGAGACTGCCATGAAATTGGCCCGTGAGCACTTGTGCCCGGTGTAGGATTTTTAAATATGTGTAGTTTACTGTATGCAAGGGTTTAAAACCTTTTAGGAACTGAGCTCTAAGGTGTATTACATGTAGTTTAAAAAAAAACAAAAAAGGTTTATTTTATGGCAGTAGTTTCCAAACTGGGGTTCTTGCACTGGTAGCATAGTTTGGTGGTCCAGGACCAATTAAAATTATTTATACTTTATTAAATTGGCAAAACCATTCCCTCACAACATAACTGAACCTGAGGATGACATGCTATAAACACAATTTACTTAATTTTATATTTTTTTCTGAATTTCTCAATAAAAAAAACTTTGGCCTAGGGGTGCCGTGAAACAAATTTTGATACTCTAGGGCAGGGGTGTCAAACCCATGGGCCGCATGCCGCCCCCAATGCATCCTTTTGTGGCCAACTAGTATGACGACGGTATAAAGAATGAAAAAAAAACCACGGTTAGGTGGTATATATTATAATACAATTATGGTTGGACGGACTGCCTGCCGAGTGCCGACACAGAGGTAGCCACAGCCGTGAACTACCGCACTGTACACTGGTTGATAAAGAGATAGTAGTATACTCGTAACAACTAGTATGACGACGGTATAAAGAATGAAAAAAAAACCACGGTTAGGTGGTATATAATACAATTATTGTTGGACGGACTGCCTGCCGAGTGCCGACACAGAGGTAGCCACAGCCGTGAACTACCGCACTGTACACTGGTTGATAAAGAGATAGTAGTATACTCGTAACAACTAGTATGACGACGGTATAAAGAATGAAAAAAAAACCACGGTTAGGTGGTATATATTATAATACAATTATGGTTGGACGGACTGCCTGCCGAGTGCCGACACAGAGGTAGCCACAGCCGTGAACTACCGCACTGTACACTGGTTGATAAAGAGATAGTAGTATACTCGTAACAACTAGTATGACGACGGTATAAAGAATGAAAAAAAAACCACGGTAAGGTGGTATATATTATAATACAATTATGGATGGACGGACTGCCTGCCGAGTGCCGACACAGAGGTAGCCACAGCCGTGAACTACCGCACTGTACACTGGTTGATAAAGAGATAGTAGTATACTCGTAACAACTAGTATGACGACGGTATAAAGAATGAAAAAAAAACCACGGTTAGGTGGTATATAATACAATTATGGTTGGACGGACTGCCTGCCGAGTGCCGACACAGAGGTAGCCACAGCCGTGAACTACCGCACTGTACACTGGTTGATAAAGAGATAGTAGTATACTCGTAACAACTAGTATGACGACGGTATAAAGAATGAAAAAAAAACCACGGTTAGGTGGTATATATTATAATACAATTATGGATGGACGGACTGCCTGCCGAGTGCCGACACAGAGGTAGCCACAGCCGTGAACTACCGCACTGTACTGTGTCTGCTGCTAATATAGACTGGTTGATAAAGAGATAGTATACAATACTACTAATATACTGGTGGTCAGGCACTGGTCACCACTAGTCACACTGGCAGTGGCACTCCTGCAGCAAAAGTGTGCACTGTTTAATTTTAATATAATATTATTTATCATGTACTCCTGGCTCCTGCTATAACAACCTGCAGTGCTCCCCAGTCTCCCCCACAATTATAAGCTTTATATACAATACATTGATGTGCAGCACACTGGGCTGAGCAGTGCACACAGATTGAGTCACTGTGTGACTGTGTATCGTTTTTTTCAGGCAGAGAACGGATATATTAAATAAAACAAACAACTGCACTGTCTCTGGTGGTCACTGGTCACTGTGGTCGTCAGTCACTAAACTCTGTCTGCACTCTCTTCTAATCTACAGTATCACAGCAATCTCTCTCTCTCTCTCTCTTCTAAATCTAATCTAAATGGAGAGGACGCCAGCCACGTCCTCTCCCTATCAATCTCAATGCACGTGTGAAAATGGCGGCGACGCGCGGCTCCTTATATAGAATCCGAGTCTCGCGAGAATCCGACAGCGTCATGATGACGTTCGGGCGCGCTCGGGTTAACCGAGCAAGGCGGGAAGATCCGAGTCGCTCGGACCCGTGAAAAAAAAAGTGAAGTTCGTGCGGGTTCGGATTCAAAGAAACCGAACCCGCTCATCTCTAATATATATGTATCTATCATGTATGTATGTATGTATCTATCTTGTATGTATGTGTTCTATCTATCTATCTATCTATCTATCTATCGTGTGTGTGATATATGTATGTATCTATCATGTATGTGTTATATGTATGTATCACACCTTCCTCTATACATATACATACATACATACATACATACATACATACATACATACATACATACACACACCTATATCTGTACGTACACTGACATACACACACCAACATCTATACATAAACACGCTGACCCCTAAACGTACACCAACGTACCCACACCTGCATCTATACCTACACATGCTGACACGTGGACGTACACCGGCTTACCCACATGTGAATCTATACATACATGTGCTGACACCTGGACATACACTGATGTACCCACACCTAACATCTATACATACACATGCTAACACCTGGACGTATACAGACGTACCCACATTTGCATCCATGCATATATAGATGTAGGTGTGTGTACGTCAGTGTACGTCCAGGTGTCAACGCGTGTATGTATAGATGCAGGTGTGGGTACGTCTGTGTATGTCCAGGTGTCAGAATGTGTATGTATAGATGCAGGTGTGGGAACGTCAGTGTAGGTTCAGGTGTCAGCGCGTGTATGTATAGATGCAGGTGCTTGTATGTCCAGATGTCAGTGCATGTATGTATAGATGCAAGTGTGGGTACGTCGGTGTATGTCCATTTGTCAGCGCGTGTATATGTAGATGCAGGTGCTTGTATGTTGGTGTATGTCCAGGTGTCAGCATGTGTATGTATAGATGCAGGTGTGGGAATGTTGGTGTATGTCCAGGTGTCAGGGCGTGTATGTATGGATATTAGGTGTGGGTACATCAGTGTATGTCCAGGTGTTAGCGCATGTATGTATAGATGCAGGATAATAATCACACAGCGTGCCCCCCACCAACCACAAACCTCCCCCACCCCCCTGTATGACATAAACACTAGAGATGAGCGGGTTCGGTTTCTCTGAATCCGAACCCGCCAGAACTTCATGTTTTTTTTCACGGGTCCGAGCGACTCGGATCTTCCCGCCTTGCTCGGTTAACCCGAGCGCGCCCGAACGTCATCATGACGCTGTCGGATTCTCGCGAGGCTCGGATTCTATCGCGAGACTCGGATTCTATATAAGGAGCCGCGCGTCGCCGCCATTTTCACACGTGCATTGAAATTGATAGGGAGAGGACGTGGCTGGCGTCCTCTCCATTTAGATTATAAGAGACTGAGAGAGATTTACTGGAGCTGACTAGGAGGAGTACTGTTACTGTAGAAGTGTAGAGACTGAGTGGAGAGAGTTTACTAGTGAGGACAGTGCAGTTTACTTTATAATCCATTCTCTGCCTGAAAAAAGCGATACACAGCACACAGTGACTCAGTCACATACCATATCTGTGTGCACTGCTCAGGCTCAGGCCAGTGTGCTGCATCATCTATTATCTATATATAATATTATATATATCTGTCTGACTGCTCAGCTCACACAGCTTATAATTGTGGGGGAGACTGGGGAGCACTACTGCAGTGCCAGTTATAGGTTATAGCAGGAGCCAGGAGTACATAATATATTATATAGTGAGTGACCACCAAACACACAGTGCAGTTTATTTAATATATCCGTTCTCTGCCTGAAAAAAGCGATACACACAGTGACTCAGTCAGTCACATACCATATCTGTGTGCACTGCTCAGGCTCAGGCCAGTGTGCTGCATCATCTATTATCTATATATAATATTATATATATCTGTCTGACTGCTCAGCTCACACAGCTTATAATTGTGGGGGAGACTGGGGAGCACTACTGCAGTGCCAGTTATAGGTTATAGCAGGAGCCAGGAGTACATAATATATTATATAGTGAGTGACCACCAGACACACAGTGCAGTTTATTTAATATATCCGTTCTCTGCCTGAAAAAAGCGATACACACAGTGACTCAGTCAGTCACATACCATATCTGTGTGCACTGCTCAGGCTCAGGCCAGTGTGCTGCATCATCTATTATCTATATATAATATTATATATATCTGTCTGACTGCTCAGCTCACACAGCTTATAATTGTGGGGGAGACTGGGGAGCACTACTGTAGTGCCAGTTATAGGTTATAGCAGGAGCCAGGAGTACATAATATATTATATAGTGAGTGACCACCAGACACACAGTGCAGTTTATTTAATATATCCGTTCTCTGCCTGAAAAAAGCGATACACACAGTGACTCAGTCAGTCACATACCATATCTGTGTGCACTGCTCAGGCTCAGGCCAGTGTGCTGCATCATCTATTATCTATATATAATATTATATATCTGTCTGACTGCTCAGCTCACACAGCTTATAATTGTGGGGGAGACTGGGGAGCACTACTGCAGTGCCAGTTATAGGTTATAGCAGGAGCCAGGAGTACATAATATATTATATAGTGAGTGACCACCAGACACACAGTGCAGTTTATTTAATATATCCGTTCTCTGCCTGAAAAAAGCGATACACACAGTGACTCAGTCAGTCACATACCATATCTGTGTGCACTGCTCAGGCTCAGGCCAGTGTGCTGCATCATCTATATATATTATATATCTGTCTGACTGCTCAGCTCACACAGCTTATAATTGTGGGGGAGACTGGGGAGCACTACTGCAGTGCCAGTTATAGGTTATAGCAGGAGCCAGGAGTACATATTATATTAAAATTAAACAGTGCACACTTTTGCTGCCGGAGTGCCACTGCCAGTGTGACTGACCAGTGACCTGACCACACTGACCACCAGTATAGTTAGTAGTATACTTATATTGTGATTGCCTGAAAAAGTTAAACACTCGTCGTGTGACTTCACTTGTGTGTTTTTTTTTTTTTTATTCTATAAAAATAAAACTCATTCTGCTGACAGACAGTGTCCAGCAGGTCCGTCATTATATAATATATAATATATACCTGTCCGGCTGCAGTAGTGATATATATATATTTTTTATATCATTTATCATCCAGTCGCAGCAGACACAGTACGGTAGTTCACGGCTGTGGCTACCTCTGTGTCTCTGCACTCGGCAGGCAGTCCGTCCATAATTGTAATACCACCTAACCGTGGATTTTTTTCATTCTTCTTTATACATACATAGTTACATAGACATCTTCTCTTTATCAACCAGTCTATATTAGCTGCAGACACAGTACAGTACGGTAGTTCACGGCTGTGGCTACCTCTGTGTCTGCACTCGGCAGGCAGTCCGTCCATAATTGTATACCACCTAACCGTGGATTTTTTTCAGTCTTCTTTATACATACATAGTTACATAGACATCTTCTCTTTATCAACCAGTCTATATTAGCTGCAGACACAGTACAGTACGGTAGTTCACGGCTGTGGCTACCTCTGTGTCTGCAGTCGGCAGGCAGTCCATAATTGTATACTAGTATCCATCTCCATTGTTTACCTGAGGTGCCTTTTAGTTGTGCCTATTAAAATATGGAGAACAAAAATGTTGAGGTTCCAAAATTAGGGAAAGATCAAGATCCACTTCCACCTCGTGCTGAAGCTGCTGCCACTAGTCATGGCCGAGACGATGAAATGCCAGCAACGTCGTCTGCCAAGGCCGATGCCCAATGTCATAGTACAGAGCATGTCAAATCCAAAACACCAAATATCAGAAAAAAAAGGACTCCAAAACCTAAAATAAAATTGTCGGAGGAGAAGCGTAAACTTGCCAATATGCCATTTACCACACGGAGTGGCAAGGAACGGCTGAGGCCCTGGCCTATGTTCATGGCTAGTGGTTCAGCTTCACATGAGGATGGAAGCACTCAGCCTCTCGCTAGAAAAATGAAAAGACTCAAGCTGGCAAAAGCAGCACAGCAAAGAACTGTGCATTCTTCGAAATCCCAAATCCACAAGGAGAGTCCAATTGTGTCGGTTGCGATGCCTGACCTTCCCAACACTGGACGTGAAGAGCATGCGCCTTCCACCATTTGCACGCCCCCTGCAAGTGCTGGAAGGAGCACCCGCAGTCCAGTTCCTGATAGTCAGATTGAAGATGTCAGTGTTGAAGTACACCAGGATGAGGAGGATATGGGTGTTGCTGGCGCTGGGGAGGAAATTGACCAGGAGGATTCTGATGGTGAGGTGGTTTGTTTAAGTCAGGCACCCGGGGAGACACCTGTTGTCCGTGGGAGGAATATGGCCGTTGACATGCCAGGTGAAAATACCAAAAAAATCAGCTCTTCGGTGTGGAGGTATTTCACCAGAAATGCGGACAACAGGTGTCAAGCCGTGTGTTCCCTTTGTCAAGCTGTAATAAGTAGGGGTAAGGACGTTAACCACCTCGGAACATCCTCCCTTATACGTCACCTGCAGCGCATTCATAATAAGTCAGTGACAAGTTCAAAAACTTTGGGTGACAGCGGAAGCAGTCCACTGACCAGTAAATCCCTTCCTCTTGTAACCAAGCTCACGCAAACCACCCCACCAACTCCCTCAGTGTCAATTTCCTCCTTCCCCAGGAATGCCAATAGTCCTGCAGGCCATGTCACTGGCAATTCTGACGAGTCCTCTCCTGCCTGGGATTCCTCCGATGCATCCTTGCGTGTAACGCCTACTGCTGCTGGCGCTGCTGTTGTTGCCGCTGGGAGTCGATGGTCATCCCAGAGGGGAAGTCGTAAGCCCACTTGTACTACTTCCAGTAAGCAATTGACTGTTCAACAGTCCTTTGCGAGGAAGATGAAATATCACAGCAGTCATCCTACTGCAAAGCGGATAACTGAGGCCTTGACAACTATGTTGGTGTTAGACGTGCGTCCGGTATCCGCCGTTAGTTCACAGGGAACTAGACAATTTATTGAGGCAGTGTGCCCCCGTTACCAAATACCATCTAGGTTCCACTTCTCTAGGCAGGCGATACCGAGAATGTACACGGACGTCAGAAAAAGACTCACCAGTGTCCTAAAAAATGCAGTTGTACCCAATGTCCACTTAACCACGGACATGTGGACAAGTGGAGCAGGGCAGGGTCAGGACTATATGACTGTGACAGCCCACTGGGTAGATGTATGGACTCCCGCCGCAAGAACAGCAGCGGCGGCACCAGTAGCAGCATCTCGCAAACGCCAACTCTTTCCTAGGCAGGCTACGCTTTGTATCACCGCTTTCCAGAATACGCACACAGCTGAAAACCTCTTATGGCAACTGAGGAAGATCATCGCGGAATGGCTTACCCCAATTGGACTCTCCTGTGGATTTGTGGCATCGGACAACGCCAGCAATATTGTGTGTGCATTAAATATGGGCAAATTCCAGCACGTCCCATGTTTTGCACATACCTTGAATTTGGTGGTGCAGAATTTTTAAAAAAACGACAGGGGCGTGCAAGAGATGCTGTCGGTGGCCAGAAAAATTGCGGGACACTTTCGGCGTACAGGCACCACGTACAGAAGACTGGAGCACCACCAAAAACTACTGAACCTGCCCTGCCATCATCTGAAGCAAGAAGTGGTAACGAGGTGGAATTCAACCCTCTATATGCTTCAGAGGTTGGAGGAGCAGCAAAAGGCCATTCAAGCCTATACAATTGAGCACGATATAGGAGGTGGAATGCACCTGTCTCAAGTGCAGTGGAGAATGATTTCAACGTTGTGCAAGGTTCTGATGCCCTTTGAACTTGCCACACGTGAAGTCAGTTCAGACACTGCCAGCCTGAGTCAGGTCATTCCCCTCATCAGGCTTTTGCAGAAGAAGCTGGAGGCATTGAAGAAGGAGCTAAAAGGGAGCGATTCCGCTAGGCATGTGGGACTTGTGGATGCAGCCCTTAATTCGCTTAACAAGGATTCACGGGTGGTCAATCTGTTGAAATCAGAGCACTACATTTTGGCCACCGTGCTCGATCCTAGATTTAAAGCCTACCTTGGATCTCTCTTTCCGGCAGACACAGGTCTGCTGGGGTTGAAAGACCTGCTGGTGACAAAATTGTCAAGTCAAGCGGAACGCGACCTGTCAACATCTCCTCCTTCACATTCTCCCGCAACTGGGGGTGCGAGGAAAAGGCTCAGAATTCCGAGCCCACCCGCTGGCGGTGATGCAGGGCAGTCTGGAGCGACTGCTGATGCTGACATCTGGTCCGGACTGAAGGACCTGACAACGATTACGGACATGTCGTCTACTGTCACTGCATATGATTCTCTCAACATTGATAGAATGGTGGAGGATTATATGAGTGACCGCATCCAAGTAGGCACGTCACACAGTCCGTACTTATACTGGCAGGAAAAAGAGGCAATTTGGAGGCCCTTGCACAAACTGGCTTTATTCTACCTAAGTTGCCCTCCCACAAGTGTGTACTCCGAAAGAGTGTTTAGTGCCGCCGCTCACCTTGTCAGCAATCGGCGTACGAGGTTACATCCAGAAAATGTGGAGAAGATGATGTTCATTAAAATGAATTATAATCAATTCCTCCGCGGAGACATTGACCAGCAGCAATTGCCTCCACAAAGTACACAGGGAGCTGAGATGGTGGATTCCAGTGGGGACGAATTGATAATCTGTGAGGAGGGGGATGTACACGGTGATATATCGGAGGGTGAAGATGAGGTGGACATCTTGCCTCTGTAGAGCCAGTTTGTGCAAGGAGAGATTAATTGCTTCTTTTTTGGGGGGGGTCCAAACCAACCCGTCATATCAGTCACAGTCGTGTGGCAGACCCTGTCACTGAAATGATGGGTTGGTTAAAGTGTACATGTCCTGTTTTGTTTATACAACATAAGGGTGGGTGGGAGGGCCCAAGGACAATTCCATCTTGCACCTCTTTTTTCTTTTCTTTTACTTTGCATCATGTGCTGATTGGGGAGGGTTTTTTGGAAGGGACATCCTGCGTGACACTGCAGTGCCACTCCTAGATGGGCCCGGTGTTTGTGTCGGCCACTAGGGTCGCTAATCTTACTCACACAGTCAGCTACCTCATTGCGCCTCTTTTTTTCTTTGCGTCATGTGCTGTTTGGGGAGGGTTTTTTGGAAGGGACATCCTGCGTGACACTGCAGTGCCACTCCTAGATGGGCCCGGTGTTTGTGTCGGCCACTAGGGTCGCTAATCTTACTCACACAGCTACCTCATTGCGCCTCTTTTTTTCTTTGCGTCATGTGCTGTTTGGGGAGGGTTTTTTGGAAGGGACATCCTGCGTGACACTGCAGTGCCACTCCTAGATGGGCCCGGTGTTTGTGTCGGCCACTAGGGTCGCTAATCTTACTCACACAGCTACCTCATTGCGCCTCTTTTTTTCTTTGCGTCATGTGCTGTTTGGGGAGGGTTTTTTGGAAGGGCCATCCTGCGTGACACTGCAGTGCCACTCCTAGATGGGCCCGGTGTTTGTGTCGGCCACTAGGGTCGCTAATCTTACTCACACAGCTACCTCATTGCGCCTCTTTTTTTCTTTGCGTCATGTGCTGTTTGGGGAGGGTTTTTTGGAAGGGACATCCTGCGTGACACTGCAGTGCCACTCCTAGATGGGCCCGGTGTTTGTGTCGGCCACTAGGGTCGCTAATCTTACTCACACAGCTACCTCATTGCGCCTCTTTTTTTCTTTGCGTCATGTGCTGTTTGGGGAGGGTTTTTTGGAAGGGCCATCCTGCGTGACACTGCAGTGCCACTCCTAGATGGGCCCGGTGTTTGTGTCGGCCACTAGGGTCGCTTATCTTACTCACACAGCGACCTCGGTGCAAATTTTAGGACTAAAAATAATATTGTGAGGTGTGAGGTATTCAGAATAGACTGAAAATGAGTGTAAATTATGGTTTTTGAGGTTAATAATACTTTGGGATCAAAATGACCCCCAAATTCTATGATTTAAGCTGTTTTTTAGTGTTTTTTGAAAAAAACACCCGAATCCAAAACACACCCGAATCCGACAAAAAAAATTCGGTGAGGTTTTGCCAAAACGCGTTCGAACCCAAAACACGGCCGCGGAACCGAACCCAAAACCAAAACACAAAACCCGAAAAATTTCAGGCGCTCATCTCTAATAAACACCGCTAATTCCACTTACACACAATAATTTCAGTTTGCGACCAGGAGCCGGCAATGTATGTGCACCCAAATGAAGCCACTGTACATGCCCTGCAGGCTGCTATGTACTGCACAGGTGCAACAAATGTAAATGCCCTATCTTTAAAATGGGGCATATTTTACTAAATTAAAAAAACCTGTAACTTTCTGTAAAACCTTAACCCCAAAAGGCACTACACTAACATCGGGGTGTAGAGTTGGATCTTGATCCAAGGCACCAACAGGCTAAAGCTTTGACTGTTCCCAGGATGCCTTGCACCGCCTCCTCTATAACCCTGCCCAGTGGCGTAACTAGACCTTTGTGGGCCCCATAGCAAAATTCTGAATGGGCCCACCAGCACTCAACAAGAATGAGTGGCGTTTGGGGTCAGAAAAGTAGAGGGGAAGGGGTCTGACAGAGTAGGGGGCAGGACATGAATGAATAGAAACTGAGGTGTCCATTATATAAAGAAATACAGTATGTGTGTCTGTGTGTATATCACACACACACACATATAAGGGAAATTCAAATGCCCTCAATTATTGCGCACATTACACTCTGGTTTAGGTGCACAAAGCACCTAAACCTGAATAAAGTAATGGGCGCGATCATGAAAAGACACCGTTTGGTTGCCCAAATGGGTCTCTTTGCACACATTTCAGCTTGTTTCCCCTGGGGGTAGCGAGCTGAAATAAACATGTCGCACCCGTTGGCAGCAACATTAGAATAGCTGCTGACGGGCACGATTGAGGGAGGAAAGGGACATTTGAATCCAGCCCATAGATGCAATGTGAATATGTAATTTGTACCTTCCTATCTTAAAATGTATATAGTAGTGTTTACACTAGAGGTCTTTCCGAACCCCCTAATCCTAACATTGTAATTTGCTTTAGGGCGCACCTCCAATTAGTCTAGTGTTTCGTATTTTCACATTAAATACTTTCTTGCATTGGTTGGTTAAAGATTAGATCGTATATTTTTCTAGATATAGCTGTGCATAGTCTACAAGGCTACATGCTTCTCCCCTAACTAGAGATGTGCAGCGGGCATTTTTCGTGTTTCATGTTTTGGTTTTGGTTTCGGATCCGCAGTTGTGTTTTGGATACGGACGCGTTTTGGCAAAACCACCCTTTCGGGTTTTGTATTCGGGTGATTTTTTTTTAAAACCTCAAACAGCTAAAATCATAGAATTTGGGGGTAATTTTGATCCTATAGTATTAAGCTCAATAACCATAATTTCTACTCCTTTCCAGTCTATTCTGAACACCTCACACCTCCCAATATTATTTTTAGTCCTAAAATTTGCACCAAGGTCCCTGGATGACTAAGCTAAGCGACCCAAGTGGGCAGCACAAACACCTGGCCCATCTAGGAGTGGCACTGCAGTGTCAGACAGGATGGCACTTAAAAAAATAGCCCCAAACAGCACATGATGCAAAGATAAATAAAAAAAGAGGCGCAAGATGAAATTGTAGTGTGTCTCTCCTGCTCAGTGTCAGTTCTCAGTAGTATCCTCATCAGTGCTCAGTATCACTGCTCATTGTCTTGTGCTGCAATGTGGTGCTCAGTATACTAGAGTACATTACTAATAGTCCAGTGCTGCATCTTGCTGCTCAGTGTCAGTTCTAGTATCCTCATCAGTGCTCAGTATCACTGCTCATTGTCTTGTGCTGCATTGTGGTGCTCAGTATACTACAGAACATTACTAATAGTCCAGTGCTGCATCTGGCTGCTCAGTGTCAGTTCTAGTAATCTCATCAGTGCTCCGTATCACTGCTCATTGTCTTGTGGTGCTCAGTATACTACAGTACATTACTAATACTCCAGTGTCTTGTGCCGCATATGGCTGCTGTAGGGTGCTGTGGTAGTGTCCTGTCACTGTGCATATGTCATCATTCCAGTCACAGTGATATCTGGTATCTATCTAGTGGTATCTAATTCCAGACATTACCACCGTCTAATTCCAGATATATTACTGGCATATAATTCCACACATTAAAAAATGGAGAACAAAAAGGTGGAGGGTAAAATAGGGAAAGATCAAGATCCACTTCCACCTAGTGCTGAAGCTGCTGCCACTAGTCAAGGCAGAGACAATTCAATGCCATCAACATTATGTAATGATTATACGATACATTATATATCATATCATTGTATGGTTGTAAAATACAACTTAAAAACTTTAATGAATAAATACATAAAGTAGCTTTTATGTAACCTTTTTAAACCTATTAGCATAGACCGAATCTCATCGTGTGTATAGGCCTTTAGTTCAACAACAGCATGGGACCAGTTAGTGTGTTTTGACCACTGCACAGCACCTGGTGTTATATAGTAAGCACCACTATGGCATAGTATACAGCATTATGGGCCTGATATGAGTGTGACCAGCGGTGATGTGGAATGCAGTAGGAGGTGCTGTTTAGCAAGCACCACTTCTATATTCACCATGCAGTATATTGTGTGAATATAGAAGTGTTGGCTGTGTTATGTATTAGAGTAATTATTGCAGCTCCCAGCTAAAATTGCAACAATGTAATTTAGTGACAAGCTGCAGAGATTAACCCTTTCTGTGGCTGCTGCACAACCTCTATTCATATCGCTGAATTCAATTAGGGAGATGTTCTCACCCCGCGAGCAAGCGCAGGTATATGCCACACTTAAATGTATGGGTATGGTCTCCATAAAATGAGCGTAGCCTTGCAGGCAAAGACTACCTTACACCCTAGTTCTTGACCCTGCACCAACAGACCTCGGCCACCACAGGGAAAAAAGTACAGTAATTTCCACCATGTTAAGCCCCACACATTAATGCCCTTTGGAACATATTATGTCACTCACCACAATATCTGTGATACACTATGCCCTACAGTAAAGCTTCTAATTACTTTTACAAAAACTGCTCAACGCCAAGAGTTTCACGTGCTGGGTGTCATGCTCATTGCCAGGGGTTTCACTCTCTGGGTGTCATGCTCATTGCCAGGGGGAACGCAGTAGGAGGTGTTATATAGTAAGCACCACTATGGCATAGTATATAGCATTATATATATTGTGAGCACTGGTGATGTCGAGTGCAGTAGAGCTGCTGCTGGGTAATTACAATTTACTACAACCACCAATATATTCTGCTGCACTATATATATGCAAAGCTAATTCTGCTGGGTAATTACAATTGACTACAACCACCAATATATCTGCTGCACTATATCTATATTTGCAAAGCTAATTCTGCTGGGTAATTACAATTGACTACAACCACCAATATATTCTGCTGCACTATATCTATATATGCAAAGCTAATTCTGCTGAGTAATTACAATTGACTACAACCACCAATATATTCTGCTGCACTATATCTATATATGCAAAGCTAATTCTGCTGGGTAATGCAAATTGAAACATTATTGCATAGTATGTTTATTTTTAAGTACTTTTTTAAAGTTTTGAATGATATAGACCCAGTTTAATCTTTGTGGAATGCCTGGTTGTTGTTTTTAAGGTAATTTATTGCCTGACATTTGAGGTGGGGGGGGTTTGGTTACAGATTTCAATTATTGGTTTTACTTGTAATAGTCTTCTACTTAAGTCCAATGGTGTAGGCTGTGCAAAGCCGTTTGGCTGCGCATTTATTGATCCAAGCGTGCATTTTTATCAAAGCGTGATAAAATTGACACATAACAGCAGTGTTCAATCAGCGTTAATTTATCTTCAGCTGATATCGATTGTGAATTGACGTTTCTTCTCTTCTTGTCACCTCCAGGTAATTACAATTGACTACAACCACCAATATATTCTGCTGCACTATATCTATATATGCAAAGCTAATTCTGCTGGGTAATGCAAATTGAAACATTATTGCATAGTATGTGATTTTGAAGTACTTTTTTAAAGTTTTGAATGATATAGACCCAGTTTAATCTTTGTGGAATGCCTGGTTGTTGTTTTTAAGGTAATTTATTGCCTGGCATTTGAGGGGGTGGGGTGTGGTTACAGATTTCAATTATTGGTTTCACTTGTAATAGTCTTCTACTTAAGTCCAATGGTGTAGGCTGTGCAAAGCCATTTGGCTGTGCATTTATTGATCTAAGCGTGCATTTTTATCAAAGCGTGATAAAATTGACACATAACAGCAGTGTTCAATCAGCGTTCAATCGAAGTGAAAAAGAAGGAAAACAGAAGCACACCAATCTAACAAAACAAAGAAAACTGAAGAACTAATAACAAATGTGAGTCACTTACTCCTCAGATCACTCACCTCCTGATTGTTGCATCTGATTACATAGCACAGAACTACCTTACTTGGACATTTCATAAACCATCCATTTCACCTACAAATGCCTGTATCTGTATTATTGTAATTTTGTTTTTTAAGCACAGCTGCACCAATGCAATTTTACCTGCAAACACTTAAAACATCTAACATAATTACCATTGCTTCTTAAACCTCTCACAATCCTTTCATTTCTTACACTCCAAATACATTTCTGCACCCACTTTATCTACGCTTTTGACTCATTTCATACTAAATCTACACCCCTTGAGCCTACACTGCTTTTCTCACCTGCATTTCTGCAATTCTTCTGCTCGGATTGCCTTACAGTCTCCTCTCCTACTTCCACTACTTCAACCTATTTACCTACTTAACACTATGTCAAGGTTTTCTTATACTCCCCACATCACTCAGTGTCTACCTAATAATGTATCTTTATCCTTCCCCCACTAGTCTCCTCCACCTCCTCCTCTCTCCCCTCCTCTGTCTCCCCTCCATCCCTCTGTTTCCTTCCCCCACCTTTCCTGTTACCCCACTTTCATTCACCTCTGCCCCATGGTCCTGCTACCCCACAACTCAGCCCTGCTCCCTCTCTCCCTTCCCTGTCACCTCCCCACACCCCCATCCACATCACACTGACCTCCCTCCCTGCCCACCTCCTGCAGTTTCCCCTCCTAGCTCAGGCACCCGTACCATCACTACTCTCTCATCATCCCTGCCCTCAAAGTTAATCCCACCTAATCGCTACAGCAACCCTGAAAATCTAATTCACATCTCTCCCACAAACTCATACCCCCTATCCTGTGCCCTCTGGAATGCCAGATCTGTTTGTAACAAACTGGTCCCCACTCATGACCTTTTCATTTCCAACTCCCTACACCTACTAGCCATTACTGAAACTTGGATTACGCCCTCTGACACTACTTCTGCTGCTGCTCTCTCTGCTGGGGGCCTTACATTCACACACACCCCGACCTGGGGGTCGCCATGGGGGTGGTGTTGGGGTCCTTTTACCTTCTAGTTACTCCTACCAACTCATACCACCTGAACCATCCCTTATATTCTCTACATTTGAGGTCCACGCCATATGCCTCTTCCAACCAGTCCATCTTAGAGTAGCTGTCATTTACCGCCCCCCTGGCACTGCTTCCAAATTCATCGACAACTTTGCTTCCTGGCTTCCTCACTTCCTCTCTTCTGACATTCCCACCATTATCCTAGGCAATTTCAACATCCCTATTGACATCCCCACACAATCCCCTGCCTCTAAACTCCTTAACCTCACCTCTTCACTTGGTCTCTCCCAGTGGACCTCCTCACCCTCCCATGTGAATGGGAGCTCACTGGATCTGGTCTTCACTCACCGCTGTGATATTTCTGATTTTTCCAACTCCCCATTTCCCCTCTCTGACCACCACCTGCTCTCCTTCAACCTATCTCTCTCGACTTCCCCATCTCTACCTCCTAAGGCTACCATCACTAAGCGTAACATTGAAGCTATTGACACCACATTCCTTTCCTCCCTGTTTGACTCACTTCTCTCTCCTATTCTCTCTCTCTCATGCCCTGAACAAGCCACTTCCACATACAATGCTTCCCTTACTTCTGCTCTTGACTCTGTTGCTCCACCAACCACTATTCACCCTTGCAAATTAACACCTCAACCCTGGCACACCAAATGCACCAGATATCTGCAAAAATGCTCATGTACTGCTGAGCGACACTGGAGGAAATCACGCTCTAGGGCAGACTTCCTCCATTTCAAACTTATGCTCTCATCCTTCAGTGCTGCCCTTTCTCTTGCTAAACAGTCATACTTCAAGAACCTCATCTCCTCCCAGTCTTCCAACCCCCGGCGCCTCTTTGCCACTCTCAACTCACTCCTCTGCCCACCTCCACCTCGTCTCCCTTCCTCACTCTCTGCTCTTGACTTTGCCACTTACTTCACATCCAAAATTGACTCCATACGTCAGGACATCACATCACACCAGACTATCAGTAACCAGCCTTCTCCCATCCCTTACCAACCCTCCCCATCCCTCGCACCAACTCTGTCATCTTTCTCCCATGCATCTGGAGAGGAAGTCATGGCCCTCATTCGTTCCTGTCCCCTCACCACCTCCCCACTTGACCCTATCCCCTCCCGCCTCCTTTGCCACCTCTCTTCTGCTTGTTCCCATCTTTCCCACCTTCTCAATCTCTCCCTCTCATCAGGCACTGTCCCCTCTGCCTTCAAGCACGCTCTCATCTCTCCTATTCTTAAAAAACCTACCCTTGATCCAAACACTCTCTCCAACTACCGACCCATCTCTCTCCTCCCTTTTGCCTCCAAACTCCTTGAGCGTATTGTCTACAACCGCCTTACTTCCTTTCTTTCCTCACACTCACTGCTTGACCCATTCCAGTCTGGCTTCCATCCTCTCCACTCCACTGAAACTGCCCTTACAAAAGTATGCAATGACCTCCATGCTGCTAAATCTAAGGGACACTACTCTCTACTTATTCTACTTGATCTCTCTGCTGCTTTTGACACTGTGGACCATCCTCTCCTACTGCAAATCCTTCACTCCATTGGTCTGCGTAACACTGCCCTCTCTTGGTTGTCGTCCTACCTTTCTGACCGTTCATTCTCTGTCTCCTCTCATGACTCCACCTCCCCCTCACTTCCACTAACTGTAGGGGTACCCCAAGGTTCTGTCCTTGGTCCTCTTCTCTTCTCTCTCTATACGTCCTCACTAGGTAAGCTCATTAGTTCTTTTGGTTTCCAATATCATCTCTATGCTGATGACACTCAAATCTATCTTTCCTCTCCAGACCTCTCCCCTACTCTCCTCACTCGTATCTCCAACTGTCTCTCTGCTATCTCTTCCTGGATGTCCCAGCGCTTTCTTAAACTTAACATGTCTAAGACCGAGCTGATCATCTTCCCTCCCTCCCGCATAATCTCACCTCCTACAATCTCATTATCTATTGATGGCACTACTATCTCCTCTACCCCCCAAGCGCGCTGTCTTGGAGTAATCCTTGACTCCTCCCTCTCCTTCAAACCACACATTCAGCACCTCTCACAAACCTGCCGTTTTCATCTAAAAAATATTTCCAGGATCAGACTTTTTCTGACCCAGGATGCTACTAAGACTCTTATCCACTCACTGGTCATCTCCAGACTGGACTGCTGTAATCTCTTCCTGACTGGCATTCCTGACAAATACCTCTCTCCACTCCAATCTATCCTCAATGCTGCTGCCCGGCTCATTTTCCTCACCAAACGCACTACGTCCACCTCTCCTCTCTTACTAGTCCTTCACTGGCTCCCCTTCCCTTTCAGAATCCATTTCAAGCTTCTCACACTTGCTTACAAAGCCCTCACCCACTCCTCTCCCATCTACATCTCTGATCTTATCTCGCTTTACACTCCCACCCGTCCTCTTCGCTCTGCTAATGCACACCGACTCTCCTGCCTACGGATTACTTCCTCCCACTCCTACCTCCAAGATTTTTCACGTGCTGCACCACTTCTCTGGAATTCCCTACCTCTCCCCCTCAGACTCTCCACCTCTCTACAAAACTTCAAACGGGCTCTCAAGACCCACTTCTTCACCAAACCCAGCCAAATCTCATCCTAAACCTCTGTTCCATGCTCTCTATGTACCCCATCTGTCTCACCCCTGTCTGTCTACCCCTCCCTTTTAGAATGTAAGCTCTCACGAGCAGGGCCCTCTTCCCTCATGTGCTTACTCTTTTCTTACTTTAATAATCTTCAGCTGCACCAAATCCAGCAGTCTTCTGCCACCTGATACTTATTCCAGTGTCATCTGCTGATGTAGCTATGTTTATTTACCATGTAGTTGTCCTATATTGTCGTCAACTGTAAGTTGCTGTTTTCCTGTTTGATTATTTGTTTATGTACTCTGTAATTGGGCACTGCGGAACCCTTGTGGTGCCATATAAATAAAGGATAATAATAATAATAATAATAAATAATATAATATATAGCATTACGGTACAGTAGGCCACTGCTCTACCTACCTCTGTGTCGTCAAGTATACTATCCATCCATACCTGTGGTGCATTTTAGAAAAAAACATGTCTCGGCAGAGCAATCTATAAATCCATCATTTTTCAGACAGCAACAGTGGGTATTGTAATAGTCACCCAATCCATCACTTTTATAGGGTTGCATGCACCCACATGCTACAGCCTGTCTCAATAATTTTACTGTCACGCTGTGTGTGTTTGTGTTTTTATTTGGGTATTTTTTGTTGTTGTAGAACTACAGGTACCAGCAAGCCCGTTATTTCCCCGCCTGCTGGTACTTGAGGTTCTCCAAGTACCAGCAAGCAGGGGAGGCTTGCTGGGCCTTGTAGTTCCACAACGAAAAAACAATATTCTTTTTTTACACACATGGCTATCAGCCCGGCACCCACCACCCAGGGGTGCTGGGGACAGCCTCGGGCTTCACCCCTGGCCCTTGGGTGCCTCGAGGGGAGGAACCTCTTGATTTAAGGGGTCCCCACTCCTCCAGGGAACCCCGGCCAGGGGTGACTAGTTGGAGGGGTAATGCCAGGGCCGCAGGGACCTACATAAAAGTGTCCCCCGGCTGTGGCATTATCTCTCTGGCTAGTGGAGCCCGGTGCTGGTTTTAAAAATATGGGGGACCCCTACATCTATTGTCCCACGTATTTTTGGAACCTGGACCGGTCTAAGAGCCCGGTGCTAGTTGTCTAAATACGGGGAACCCCTGTCCAATTTTTCCCCCAGTATTTAAATAACCAGGACCGGCTCAAAGAGCCCGAGGCTGGTTATACTAAGGAGGGGGGACCTCACGCATTTTTTTTAACCCATTCAGACCCTTCTCCTTTAAGTTAATGGAAGCCCTGGACAACAAAATTGCATTCATGTCCTCCTCCCTCACCCTTCCCAGTCCCAAACACTCATTTTTTTTTCTTTAAAAATTTATAATATATAACGAGAACAATGAGCAGGCAGGCAGCGGGCATTGGCGGCATCGGACTGAGATAGAAATTAGTGGTGGAGGGCTGGGTCAGTTGATTGTGGGCGAGTTTGTAAGCCATTGGCGGTGGCAGCGGGTATCGGCTCAGAGGCAGTAGCGGGCATTGGCTAAGGGTCATCGGCAGGATTCGGCGGACATTATGGCTGTAGTGCCTCACTAGCCACTGACCTCACCGCACGCCACTGTGGGACAGATGTAACATGCAGAGAGAGGTAGATTTGGGAGGGGGAATGTCCTAGCATAACTGTTAATTGCAGTGTAATACTGTAATTCAGCTGTGCAGCATTTGTGGCTAAATGTCAAAGAAGCCAGTATTTACCCTGCATGCAAAACAATAAATGTATTTGAACATACCTCCCAACTATCCCAATTTTTGCAGGACAGTCACTTTTTTGGGGAATGTCCAGCTAACCCAAACAACCCCCCCCCCTTCCCATGGGGAAGGGGGGGGGGGTGGAAGGCTCCCTGTAGCTTGTTGCTCTGCAAATATGCACATTGTGGGTAGAGATGAGCGCCTGAAATTTTTCGGGTTTTGTGTTTTGGTTTTGGGTTCGGTTCCGCGGCCGTGTTTTGGGTTCGACCGCGTTTTGGCAAAACCTCACCGAATTTTTTTTGTCGGATTCGGGTGTGTTTTGGATTCGGGTGTTTTTTTTAAAAAACACTAAAAAACAGCTTAAATCATAGAATTTGGGGGTCATTTTGATCCCATATTATTATTAACCTCAAAAACCATAATTTCCACTCATTTTCAGTCTATTCTGAATACCTCACACCTCACAATATTATTTTTAGTCCTAAAATTTGCACCAAGGTCGCTGGATGACTAAGCTAAGCGACACTAGTGGCCGACACAAACACCTGGCCCATCTAGGAGTGGCACTGCAGTGTCACACAGGATGTCCCTTCCAAAAAACCCTCCCCAATCAGCACATGACGCAAAGAAAAAAAGAGGCGCAATGAGGTAGCTGACTGTGTGAGTAAGATAAGCGACCCTAGTGGCCGACACAAACACCGGGCCCATTTAGGAGTGGCACTGCAGTGTCACGCAGGATGTCCCTTCCAAAAAACCCTCCCCAATCAGCACATGACGCAAAGAAAAAAAGAGGCGCAATGAGGTAGCTGACTGTGTGAGTAAGATTAGCGACCCTAGTGGCCGACACAAACACCGGGCCCATTTAGGAGTGGCACTGCAGTGTCACGCAGGATGTCCCTTCCAAAAAACCCTCCCCAATCAGCACATGACGCAAAGAAAAAAAGAGGCGCAATGAGGTAGCTGACTGTGTGAGTAAGATTAGCGACCCTAGTGGCCGACACAAACATCGGGCCCATTTAGGAGTGGCACTGCAGTGTCACGCAGGAAGTCCCTTCCAAAAAACCCTCCCCAATCAGCACATGACGCAAAGAAAAAAAGAGGCGCAATGAGGTAGCTGACTGTGTGAGTAAGATTAGCGACCCTAGTGGCCGACACAAACACCGGGCCCATTTAGGAGTGGCACTGCAGTGTCACGCAGGATGTCCCTTCCAAAATACCCTCCCCAATCAGCACATGACGCAAAGAAAAAAAGAGGCGCAATGAGGTAGCTGACTGTGTGAGTAAGATTAGCGACCCTAGTGGCCGACACAAACACCGGGCCCATTTAGGAGTGGCACTGCAGTGTCACGCAGGATGTCCCTTCCAAAAAACCCTCCCCAATCAGCACATGACGCAAAGAAAAAAAGAGGCGCAATGAGGTAGCTGACTGTGTGAGTAAGATTAGCGACCCTAGTGGCCGACACAAACACCGGGCCCATTTAGGAGTGGCACTGCAGTGTCACGCAGGATGTCCCTTCCAAAAAACCCTCCCCAATCAGCACATGACGCAAAGAAAAAAAGAGGCGCAATGAGGTAGCTGACTGTGTGAGTAAGATTAGCGACCCTAGTGGCCGACACAAACACCGGGCCCATTTAGGAGTGGCACTGCAGTGTCACGCAGGATGTCCCTTCCAAAAAACCCTCCCCAAACAGCACATGACGCAAAGAAAAATAAAAGAAAAAAGAGGTGCAAGATGGAATTGTCCTTGGGCCCTCCCACCCACCCTTATGTTGTATAAACAAAACAGGACATGCACACTTTAACCAACCCATCATTTCAGTGACAGGGTCTGCCACACGACTGTGACTGATATGACGGGTTGGTTTGGACCCCCCCCAAAAAAGAAGCAATTAATCTCTCCTTGCACAAACTGGCTCTACAGAGGCAAGATGTCCACCTCATCATCACCCTTCGATATATCACCGTGTACATCCCCCTCCTCACAGATTATCAATTCGTCCCCACTGGAATCCACCATCTCAGCTCCCTGTGTACTTTGTGGAGGCAATTGCTGCTGGTCAATGTCTCCGCGGAGGAATTGATTATAATTCATTTTAATGAACATCATCTTCTCCACATTTTCTGGATGTAACCTCGTACGCCGATTGCTGACAAGGTGAGCGGCGGCACTAAACACTCTTTCGGAGTACACACTTGTGGGAGGGCAACTTAGGTAGAATAAAGCCAGTTTGTGCAATGGCCTCCAAATTGCCTCTTTTTCCTGCCAGTATAAGTATGGACTGTGTGACGTGCCTACTTGGATGCGGTCACTCATATAATCCTCCACCATTCTTTCAATGGTGAGAGAATCATATGCAGTGACAGTAGACGACATGTCCGTAATCGTTGTCAGGTCCTTCAGTCCGGACCAGATGTCAGCATCAGCAGTCGCTCCAGACTGCCCTGCATCACCGCCAGCGGGTGGGCTCGGAATTCTGAGCCTTTTCCTCGCACCCCCAGTTGCGGGAGAATGTGAAGGAGGAGATGTTGACAGGTCGCGTTCCGCTTGACTTGACAATTTTCTCACCAGCAGGTCTTTCAACCCCAGCAGACTTGTGTCTGCCGGAAAGAGAGATCCAAGGTAGGCTTTAAATCTAGGATCGAGCACGGTGGCCAAAATGTAGTGCTCTGATTTCAACAGATTGACCACCCGTGAATCCTTGTTAAGCGAATTAAGGGCTCCATCCACAAGTCCCACATGCCTAGCGGAATCGCTCTGTGTTAGCTCCTCCTTCAATGTCTCCAGCTTCTTCTGCAAAAGCCTGATGAGGGGAATGACCTGACTCAGGCTGGCAGTGTCTGAACTGACTTCACGTGTGGCAAGTTCAAAGGGCATCAGAACCTTGCACAACGTTGAAATCATTCTCCACTGCGCTTGAGACAGGTGCATTCCACCTCCTATATCGTGCTCAATTGTATAGGCTTGAATGGCCTTTTGCTGCTCCTCCAACCTCTGAAGCATATAGAGGGTTGAATTCCACCTCGTTACCACTTCTTGCTTCAGATGATGGCAGGGCAGGTTCAGTAGTTTTTGGTGGTGCTCCAGTCTTCTGTACGTGGTGCCTGTACGCCGAAAGTGTCCCGCAATTTTTCTGGCCACCGACAGCATCTCTTGCACGCCCCTGTCGTTTTTTAAATAATTCTGCACCACCAAATTCAAGGTATGTGCAAAACATGGGACGTGCTGGAATTTGCCCATATTTAATGCACACACAATATTGCTGGCGTTGTCCGATGCCACAAATCCACAGGAGAGTCCAATTGGGGTAAGCCATTCCGCGATGATCTTCCTCAGTTGCCGTAAGAGGTTTTCAGCTGTGTGCGTATTCTGGAAACCGGTGATACAAAGCGTAGCCTGCCTAGGAAAGAGTTGGCGTTTGCGAGATGCTGCTACTGGTGCCGCCGCTGCTGTTCTTGCGGCGGGAGTCCATACATCTACCCAGTGGGCTGTCACAGTCATATAGTCCTGACCCTGCCCTGCTCCACTTGTCCACATGTCCGTGGTTAAGTGGACATTGGGTACAACTGCATTTTTTAGGACACTGGTGAGTCTTTTTCTGACGTCCGTGTACATTCTCGGTATCGCCTGCCTAGAGAAGTGGAACCTAGATGGTATTTGGTAACGGGGGCACACTGCCTCAATAAATTGTCTAGTTCCCTGTGAACTAACGGCGGATACCGGACGCACGTCTAACACCAACATAGTTGTCAAGGCCTCAGTTATCCGCTTTGCAGCAGGATGACTGCTGTGATATTTCATCTTCCTCGCAAAGGACTGTTGAACAGTCAATTGCTTACTGGAAGTAGTACAAGTGGGCTTACGACTTCCCCTCTGGGATGACCATCGACTCCCAGCAGCAACAACAGCAGCGCCAGCAGCAGTAGGCGTTACACGCAAGGATGCATCGGAGGAATCCCAGGCAGGAGAGGACTCGTCAGAATTGCCAGTGACATTGCCTGCAGGACTATTGGCATTCCTGGGGAAGGAGGAAATTGACACTGAGGGAGTTGGTGGGGTGGTTTGCGTGAGCTTGGTTACAAGAGGAAGGGATTTACTGGTCAGTGGACTGCTTCCGCTGTCACCCAAAGTTTTTGAACTTGTCACTGACTTATTATGAATGCGCTGCAGGTGACGTATAAGGGAGGATGTTCCGAGGTGGTTAACATCCTTACCCCTACTTATTACAGCTTGACAAAGGCAACACACGGCTTGACACCTGTTGTCCGCTTTTCTGTTGAAATACCTCCACACTGAAGAGCTGATTTTTTTGGTATTTTCACCTGGCATGTCAACGGCCATATTCCTCCCACGGACAACAGGTGTCTCCCCGGGTGCCTGACTTAAACAAACCACCTCACCATCAGAATCCTCCTGGTCAATTTCCTCCCCAGCGCCAGCAACACCCATATCCTCCTCATCCTGGTGTACTTCAACACTGACATCTTCAATCTGACTATCAGGAACTGGACTGCGGGTGCTCCTTCCAGCACTTGCAGGGGGCGTGTAAATGGTGGAAGGCGCATGCTCTTCACGTCCAGTGTTGGGAAGGTCAGGCATCGCAACCGACACAATTGGACTCTCCTTGTGGATTTGGGATTTCGAAGAACGCACAGTTCTTTGCGGTGCTACTGCTTTTGCCAGCTTGAGTCTTTTCATTTTTCTAGCGAGAGGCTGAGTGCCTCCATCCTCATGTGAAGCTGAACCACTAGCCATGAACATAGGCCAGGGCCTCAGCCGTTCCTTGCCACTCCGTGTGGTAAATGGCATATTGGCAAGTTTACGCTTCTCCTCCGACAATTTTATTTTAGGTTTTGGAGTCCTTTTTTTACTGATATTTGGTGTTTTGGATTTGACATGCTCTGTACTATGACATTGGGCATCGGCCTTGGCAGACGACGTTGCTGGCATTTCATCGTCTCGGCCATGACTAGTGGCAGCAGCTTCAGCACGAGGTGGAAGTGGATCTTGATCTTTCCCTAATTTTGGAACCTCAACATTTTTGTTCTCCATATTTTAATAGGCACAACTAAAAGGCACCTCAGGTAAACAATGGAGATGGATGGATACTAGTATACAATTATGGACGGACTGCCGAGTGCCGACACAGAGGTAGCCACAGCCGTGAACTACCGTACTGTACTGTGTCTGCTGCTAATATAGACTGGTTGATAAAGAGATGTCGTAGTATGTATGTATGAAGAAGAAAGAAAAAAAAACCACGGGTAGGTGGTATACAATTATGGACGGACTGCCGAGTGCCGACACAGAGGTAGCCACAGCCGTGAACTACCGTACTGTACTGTGTCTGCTGCTAATATAGACTGGTTGATAAAGAGATGTAGTAGTATGTATGTATAAAGAAGAAAGAAAAAAAAACCACGGGTAGGTGGTATACAATTATGGACGGACTGCCGAGTGCCGACACAGAGGTAGCCACAGCCGTGAACTACCGTACTGTACTGTGTCTGCTGCTAATATAGACTGGTTGATAAAGAGATGTCGTAGTATGTATGTATGAAGAAGAAAGAAAAAAAAACCACGGTTAGGTGGTATACAATTATGGACGGACTGCCGAGTGCCGACACAGAGGTAGCCACAGCCGTGAACTACCGTACTGTACTGTGTCTGCTGCTAATATAGACTGGTTGATAAAGAGATGTCGTAGTATGTATGTATAAAGAAGAAAGAAAAAAAACCACGGTTAGGTGGTATACAATTATGGACGGACTGCCGAGTGCCGACACAGAGGTAGCCACAGCCATGAACTACCGTACTGTACTGTGTCTGCTGCTAATATAGACTGGTTGATAAAGAGATGTCGTAGTATGTATGTATGAAGAAGAAAGAAAAAAAAACCACGGTTAGGTGGTATACAATTATGGACGGACTGCCGAGTGCCGACACAGAGGTAGCCACAGCCGTGAACTACCGTACTGTACTGTGTCTGCTGCTAATATAGACTGGTTGATAAAGAGATGTCGTAGTATGTATGTATAAAGAAGAAAGAAAAAAAAACCACGGTTAGGTGGTATACAATTATGGACAGACTGCCGAGTGCCGACACAGAGGTAGCCACAGCCGTGAACTACCGTACTGTACTGTGTCTGCTGCTAATATAGACTGGTTGATAAAGAGATGTAGTAGTATGTATGTATAAAGAAGAAAGAAAAAAAAACCACGGGTAGGTGGTATACAATTATGGATGGACTGCCGAGTGCCGACACAGAGGTAGCTACAGCCGTGAACTACCGTACTGTGTCTGCTGCGACTGGATGATAAATAATGATATAAAAAATATATATCACTACTGCAGCCGGACAGGTATATATATTATATAATGACGGACCTGCTGGACACTGTCTGTCAGCAGAATGAGTTTTTTATAGAATAAAAAAAAAACACCACACAAGTGAAGTCACACGACGAGTGTTTAACTTTTTCAGGCAATCACAATATAGTATACTACTAACTATACTGGTGGTCAGTGTGGTCAGGTCACTGGTCAGTCACACTGGCAGTGGCACTCCTGCAGCAAAAGTGTGCACTGTTTAATTTTAATATAATATGTACTCCTGGCTCCTGCTATAACCTATAACTGGCACTGCAGTGCTCCCCAGTCTCCCCCACAATTATAAGCTGTGTGAGCTGAGCACAGTCAGATATATAATATATACATAGATGATGCAGCACACTGGGCTGAGCAGTGCACACAGATATGGTATGTGACTGTCTTGTACTCCTGGCTCCTGCTATAACCTATAACTGGCACTGCAGTGCTCCCCAGTCTCCCCCACAATTATAAGCTGTGTGAGCTGAGCACAGTCAGATATATAATATATACATAGATGATGCAGGCATGCAGCACACTGGGCTGAGCAGTGCACACAGATATGGTATGTGACTGAGTCACTGTGTGTACCGTTTTTTTCAGGCAGAGAACGGATATATTAAATAAAACAACTGCACTGCTGGTGGTCACTGTGGTCAGTCACTAAACTCTGCACTCTCTTCTACAGTATCAGCCTCAGGTCAATCTCTCTCTCTCTCTCTCTCTCCTAATCTAAATGGAGAGGACGCCAGCCACGTCCTCTCCCTATCAATCTCAATGCACGTGTGAAAATGGCGGCGACGCGCGGCTCCTTATATAGAATCCGAGTCTCGCGAGAATCCGACAGCGTCATGATGACGTTCGGGCGCGCTCGGGTTAACCGAGCAAGGCGGGAAGATCCGAGTCGCTCGGACCCGTGAAAAAAAACATGAAGTTCGTGCGGGTTCGGATTCAGAGAAACCGAACCCGCTCATCTCTAATTGTGGGTAATTCAGACCTGATCGCTAGGGTGTGTTTTTTGCATCCCTGTAATCAGGTAGTTGCCGCCTACAGCGGAAGGGAAAATTTGCTGTGCAGGTGTGTGATCACATGTGCACAAGAGCTGCACAGCTCAGCACTTACTCAGCCATTGAGGTGACGTCACAAATCCTCCCACAAAACGCCGGGTCCCTCCAGTGTTTTTCCGGACACTCCCTAGAAACATTCAGTTGCCACCCACACAAACACCCTCTTCTTGTCAATCTTCTTGTGATCTCCGGACCGTCGCACTTACGCATTGTGGCGCATACGCATGTGCAGTGCAGACCAGATTGCCCGCTGGGTGAAAATAAATTGAAGCGATCTGGTCTGAATAAGCCTCAATGTCTATTCACGGGAGACAGAGGGGCTGGGGCATGGCCAGCAGCTCACAGAGCACCTATAATGACAAAAATGGGAGACATGGCTCATGATCGCGATATACCTGCGAAGGTACGCCCTCTACTGATTGACAGGCAGAGGCATTCGCATTTTCTGCGGGGCACCCGGAGAAAATGTAGGCACACGCACAGGATGGACCCTGCGTATATGCCCCCATCCTCTTCATAGTTTTTGCGGTTGGAACGCGTATTACGATCCAAACTGAATTAGGCCCTATATGTCTTATATACACGAGCAGTGTGAAAACATCAATCGATGGGGGTAATTCCAAGATGATCGCAGCAGGAATTTTGTTAGCAGTTGGGCAAAACCATGTGTACTGCAGGGGAGGCAGATATAACATGTGCAGAAAGAGTTAGATTTGGGTGAGTTATTTTGTTTCTGTGCAGGGTAAATACTGACTGCTTTATTTTTACACTGCAAATTAGATTGCAGATTGAACACACCACACCCAAATCTAACTCTCTCTGCACATGTTAAATCTGCCTTCCCTGCAGTGCACATAGGTGGTCATTCCGAGTTGTTCGCTCGGTAATTTTCTTCGCATCGCAGCGATTTTCCGCTTAATGCGCATGCGCAATGTTCACACTGCGACTGCGCCAAGTAAATTTGCTATGCAGTTAGGAATATTACTCACGGTTTTTTCATCGTTCTGGTGATCGTAATGTGATTGACAGGAAGTGGGTGTTTCTGGGCGGAAACAGGCCGCTTTAGGGGCGTGTGGGAAAAAATGCTACCGTTTCTGGGGAAAACGCGGGAGTGGCTGGAGAAACGGAGGAGTGTCTGGGCGAACGCTGGGTGTGTTTGTGACGTCAAACCAGGAACGACAAGCACTGAACTGATCGCACTGGCAGAGTAAGTCTCGAGCTACTCAGAAACTGCACAGAGATGTCTTATCGCAATATTGCAAATCTTTCGTTCGCAATTTTAAGATGCTAAGATTCACTCCCAGTAGGCGGCAGCTTAGCGTGTGCAATGCTGCTAAAAGCAGCTTGCGAGCGAACAACTCGGAATGAGGGCCATGGGGGGTAATTCTGAGTTGATCGCAGCAGGATTTTTGTTAGCAGTTGGGCAAAACCATGTGCACTGCATTTACGAACAGATGATTTTTTTATATAAATTTTAAAATGTTAGTAAATGTGTGTGTTTTTTTCAACCTGGAAGCCCAACATCGATTAAGATCGATCTTAAATAGACCCCTGGGTTTTAAGGATAACCATGGTTGAGTCCAATGGTTAATTCACATTGACCGAAGTTCTAATTAAGTCACCTGTGCTCAAGCATGATATCCTTAAAATCTGGATTGCAATGACAGCATTTTGGAACTATGCCTAAGGGTTTAATTTTTACATTTATCCACTGACAATAAATCTACCTACAATATCCCTGTAACTGTTATGATTACAGTATTTCACTAAATAATTTAATTTGCTGAACCTTCTGTAAAAAGAAATATTAAGCTGCTGTAATTCCCAGATGCAGCAAATTTGTTAGCTAGTGGGCAAAACCATGTGCACTGCAGGGATGGGGGGGGGGGGCAGATATAACATTTGCAGAGAGATTTAGGTCGGTTATATTGTTTGTGTGCAGGGTAAATACTGGCTGTTTTGTTTTTACACTGCAATTTAGATTTCAGTTTGAACACACCGCACCAAAATCTAACTCTCTCTGCACATATTATATACCCCCCCCCTGCAGTGTACATGGTTTTAGCTAATAAATTTGCTGCTGTGATCAGATCTGAGTTAAGCCCTATGTATTTGGCACTGGCAAAGGGTTAGAGGCCTTGCTGTAGAGCTCACACCTTTCTTATCATGCATTGTAATATTTCCTATGTCCTGATGTTGTGCTCTCTGCTCCATCCAAGTAAACAGCAATGTAGCATGGCTATCAAAGAGCGTGAAGATTGCAGATTTCCTGGGATTAATGCTAAGGAATGCTATTCCAGAGGCTGCTGCTTTAATTCAAGTGTCACTGGGGTTAAATGGTGTTTTTACCTTAAAAACACAGGTAGAGTATATAGTACAGTGGTAAAGTGGGAGCATGTAGTGCTATTGATTACAGATTTGATGGAGCTTAAACATGGATAAGGTCCATGGCTCTAAGAGTTTATCTTGTGTATCCTTTATTCTTAGTCATGGTCAGATAAGATTAGAAAATACCATTTAAGTGGAAATTTCCTGTTAGCTGTTTTTCAGTTTGCTCAACTGTCTGATTAACTGGTCCTAAAAAAGGACCAAAGGAGCTAAATTGCCCTGTGATCTAGCTAAATTGCCCCAGTTAAAAAAAAAAAACTAAGCTGCTGTAATTCCTGGATGTTTCCTTACTGCATCAACAGGAAGTGACAAGAAACAATGTAATGTGGAACCGTACAGCAGAAGGGATTGCGGCTACCCCACAATAAGTGCAGCGGAATGTAAGAAGAGGAATTGTTGCTTTGACTGCAGCATTCCCGGGGTTAACTGGTGTTTCTTCAAGTCACAAGGTATGGAGCTGCTGTATAGTTACTCGCAAGTCAGTAGTTGTATGATGCTCACACCTGTTAAGCTGGATACACACAGAATGCCCTACACAGGGGGTGAAATGAGCGCCCCCCCCCACCCCCCGTACGCTCAGCACACATCACGCTGTGCTGAGCGGGGGGAGAGATGTGTGCTGAGCAGTTCGCTCAGCACACATCTCTCCCCAAAATCGGGCCGTGAATACGGACCTTTAAACTGGATCCACACTTAGATTATCTGTCCAATTTTTTTTTCTAGTTGAAACAAAATTATGCTAATATGTGGCAGCAAATTACAATTGACCATTTGCTCACAAACACTGGAAAACATCCAAAAATGGTCATTTAGATAAATTGGTTAAATCCATTTCATTTAGCTAATTTATCCAAACTACCTTTATTGTATCTTTGTGGGTGAATGATGTGTGGGTCAGTGTTGAGGGTGGTGGAGGAGATGGGTAATAGGCACAGCAGGGTGTGGACAGTCAAATAGTGTGCTTAGAGGTTCAGAGTCATTGTATGAGACTCTGGCAACAGTGACTTGATGAGTCTGGTGTCCATAGGGTGGGACGCATTAACATTTTTATGCTATTGAAATAGTTCTCCTCCTGACCGACGCAGTTCCTTGCTCCGAGGTTGGTGTATTGTCCTGTTGCAGCGCCTCTCCACTGTGGTCACAGTGAGCTGTGTGGTGTTGCTGGCGCATGCCAATCTCCCCCCAACCTCCCTCTTGCATTTCAGACCTACGTATGCATGATGGGATCTTGTATGATATGCGCGTGTGCTGTAGAGATGAAAGTGGGGGTGAGGAGGCAGATCGTGAGATGGGGAAACTTTGTGGACTGTTAGCGAAGGGGAGCACTGGGCAATCTGAGTTGCAAAGAGGGCAGCAGAAGAGGTTATTGCATGTGCACTGGTGACAGGTCCATCCTTGGTGGCCAGCCTCAGTGGTAAAGGGGTACATGAGCTAGTGTCCCTTGGCCAGCCATGTACCATGGCCACCTCCCTACCTCCTATATATTCTCCCTGATCTGTCACTTTGTTACGGTCTGCTGCTGGCACTGGTGTATCGTCCTGCAGTTGCCGTCTCCGCCCATTGCTGTGACTTCCCCCAGAGTTAGCCACACAGAGTGACAGATCTGGGAAAATATATAGGAGATCATTACTTTCACTTGCAGCCTACCTTATTTTTTGCAGCCTAGCATGCTCCTGACCCCTTCTCTCACTAATACTTATACAACATTCATGAACTCATCTTAAGGTTTCTTTATTATTCAGTCACACTGTCTTGGATCCAAACCATTTCCTGTGGCATTGCAGTCAAACAATTGAGCTATTTACCCTTGCATAGAAAGGTATAATCTAAGCTAGAGAATTCTATTTGGAGCTCACCTTGTACTTTGTGAAGAAATAATCAGCTTTGTGGCTGAGCAGATATATGGAGTGTGTGGCTGCACACTGCATTGATCTGCTGAGTTGCAATGCTAATAATTTTTTTTTTTGCAAAGTACCAATAGCTTCATTGTGAAGGTGGAAAGAAGGGTGTTACGGCATGGAATGTACAAACTGCGAGACCCTGCTGGTAGCGCCTTTGTCTATTTAGTAGGAAGGGCACGTAACAGCCGGGGGGCAATGGAGGAAGCCCCTTTAGGGCTGGAGCCCGGCGGCAACTGACTCCGTTGTCTCTGGCAGTTCCGCCCCTGGACTAGAGGAATGGTCAAGAACATGGCAACATTTAATGCCAAAAAATGCAAAATCATACACGTCTCAAAAATGCAAAGGCTAACTATAATATTAAGGGCATTATAATGGCAAGAGGAAAGCTATCTAAGTATTACTATTTCAGGTAAGCAATGTAACAAAGCAATAGGAAAGGCAAGTCAGATGCTTGTTTGCATAGGTTAAAGAACCAGTAGCAGAAAAAAGTAATACAGGTTGAGTATCCCATATCAAAATATTCCGAAATACGGAATATTCCGAAATACGGACTTTTTTGAGTGAGACTGAGATAGTGAAACCTTTGTGTTTTGATGGCTCAGTGTACACACACTTTGTTTAATACTCAAAGTTATTAAAAATATTGTATTAAATGAACTTCAGACTGTGTGTATAAGGTGTATATGAAACATAAATGAATTCTGTGAATGTACACACACTTTGTTTAATGCACAAAGTTATAAAAAATATTGGCTAAAATGACCTTCAGGCTGTGTGTATAAGGTGTATATGAAACATAAATGCCTTCTGTGCTTAGATTTAGGTCCCATCACCATAATATCTCGTTATGGTATGCAATTATTCCAAAATACAGAAAAATCCGATATCCAAAATTCCTCTGGTCCCAAGCATTTTGGATAAGGGATACTCAACCTGTAATGCCACTGTATAGGTCCTTGGTACAGCCACATTTAGAATCCTGTGTTCAGTTCCAGAAGCCATATCTCCAGAAGGCTGTAAATACATTAGGGCAACTAAAATTGTGCATGGCCTACATCACAAAACTTACCTGGAAATACTAAAAAATGTTGATGTGTATAGTTTGGAGAAGGGAAGAGGGAACATACAGTAATAGAAACATTTAAATATATAGGGAGGAATGTAATAGGGTGTGAGAATCAGAAAGTGAGAGATTTTGTGTTTTTTCCTGTTGTTTTTGTTTGTTTGTTTGATTGTTTGTTTTTAAAGTGGCAATCCTTTACATGGCAAAACCAGGTTGATATTTGCCATGTAAAGGATTGCCACCGTGGGCATGTGTAGAAGGGGCACTGCTACTGTTGGCATTATGTGTGTAAGCTGCACTGATATGGTGGTTATGTGTATAAAGGGCACTGCGACTGTGGGTATTATTATTATTATTATTATTATTATTATATGCGGTGTAATGACAATAAGATAGTGCTACTGTGTGGCGTATTTTGATTTGGGGTGCTATTGTGTGGCCATGCCCCTTCCTTGTGATACCACACCTTCTTTTTTTAAGGAGCGCACTGTCCCTTTATTAAGTATTGGAGAGAGGGCCCAAATTAATAGTTTGCAGGGAGGCGCCAAACACCCTAGCACTGGCCCTTTGGTAGGGGACAGGATTTGCTTCTGCTTGTGCACATATGTTATGATTGCCAGCCAACAGCACTGGTTTTGCCTATAACACTAACTATAAATATTTTGAATTGGTCCTGGACCACCAATCCAAGGCACCCCTGCAAGTGTCCTGAGGCACCCCAGGGTGCAGTTTGAGAACCACTGGTCTAGTGAGTACCCAGGATAATTATTGTAGCTGGTCTGCGGGTAACAGCTCTCAGATCCACTTCTAGAAAAAATGCAGCAATGTAATTTGAGTGACAAACTGCAGAGATGAACCCTTTCTGTGACTGCTGCACAGGGATCACACAAACTCTATTCATAGGGCTGACTTCACTTAGGGGAGATGTTCTCACCCCGCAAAGAAGTGCGAGTATATACCGCACTTACGGTACCATTGGATTTACAGATATTTTCTTGCAATACACTATGGGGGTCATTCTGAGTTGATTGCTCGCTAGCAGTTTTTAGCAGCCATGCAAACGCATTGTCGCTGCCCACTGGAGAGTGTATATTCACTTTGGAGAAGTGCGAACACTTGAGCAGCAGAGCGCCTGCAAAATCGTTTCAAAATAAGACCAGCACTGCAGTTACACTTCGTGTGCGTTGATTCTAACAACCGAGGGACGGCTTTTGATGTCACACACCCATCCAGCGAATGCCCAGCCACGTCTGCATTTCTTCTGCCACGCCTGCATTTTTCCAAGCACTCCCTGAAAACGGTCAGTTGCCACCCAGAAACGCCCTCTTTCTGTCAATCTCCTTGTGGCCTGTTCTGTGATTGGAATAATCGCTAGAACTAGTGCAAAACCACAATGGACTTTTGTACCCGTATGATGCGCATGCACATTACGGAGCATGCGCATGCACAGATTAGCCATTTTTTTTCAACTGATTGCTACGCAGCGAACAACGGCAGCATGCGATCAACTCGGAATGACCCCCTATATACATAGAAACATGGATTTTTACTGCAGGAATTATGGTTAGTTTAGGGGTATCGGTTAGGGTCAACAGAGGTGTAGCTAGGGGTCCAAGCGCCCCTGGCAAAGTAAGGGACTGGCGCCCCCCCTTTCGATAAAGCATTGCAGTCCATTGGCGGTTACCATGTTGGAGCCACAGCAACTGACCCCCTCCCCCACACGCTGCCCTACATCATCGGCTGGGATTCACTGTTGGTGTGAAGCCACTGGGAACAGTCTGGTAGCATTAGCTGCAGTCTGTGTCATAGATAGGGAAGGCAGAAGGTTAACTAGCTAATAGCAGTCTGTTGGCAGCAGAGGCTGGGCGGGGGGCTGAGAATGAGCCAACGCTGATCAGTGTCCAGTCTGCTTAGACAAAAATATTTTGTGATCAGGGCTGGTTCTAGACCAAAGGAGCCAATGGCAAAAATTTCCTTTGGCCCCCCCCCACACACATACACACATACACACACACACACACACACACACACACCAAAAAAGAACATATCCCAGTTTAACATAACGCTATGTGGTGCAAGGTGTGGAGCTGGTTACTTGTATCAGACCTCTGACATTTGCCTTTTCACCCATATTGCATACTTTTTCTTGCAGGTTGTGTCTTAATTCAAGAAGTGTTCTAAGTACTTCAGCTTAGTATCTTTACTGACCCCTCTTTACCCCACACTACATAACTGACCCCTCTATACCCTACACTACATCACTGACCTTTCTATAACCATCACTGCATTACTGACCCCTCTATACAGTACACTGACCTCTATATACCTGCTAGTACATCCCTGATGCCTATATTCCCTTAGCTAAATCCCTGACGCCTCTATTCCCTACGCTACATCCCTGACGCCTCTATTCCCTATGCTACATCCCTGACGCCTCTATACCCTACGCTACATCCCTGATGCCTCTATTCCCTACGCTACATTCCTGATGCCTCTATAACCTACGCTACATCCCTGACGCCTCTATACCCTACGCTACATCCCTGACGCCTCTATACAGTACAATGCATTACTGATCCCTCTAGACCATACATCCTCATTACATCAGAGAGATAGTGAAACACTGGAAAAAATAAGGATAAAGTGGACTACAGAAACTGATGCTCTAAACAAAGGAGAGAGAGAGAGAGAGAGAGAGAAAAGCACAAGGGAAAGTGGGCAATCGGAACACCATAGAGAGAGGAGAGATAGAAATGCCTGAAAAAGTAAAGGGGGTTGGGTATGGCATCCGGCGCTCGGGATTCCAGCAGTCACATGATACCTAATCCTAACCCTCTGGGGGGGTGGCGGATAGGGCTAACCCTCAGGGGGTGGCAGCTAGGACTAACCCCCCCCCCCCTCCTAGTGCCTTCCCTAACACCCGCTCCCCCGGTCCTAACCCTCCCTCCAATACTCGCCTTCGGGATGTTGGCTGTCTGTGTGCCGGCACCAGTCTCCCAAGTGGTGTCAGGATTCCAACATCGGTCAAATGACCGCCGGTATACCGTCTGCCGGGATGGTAAATGTATCCTGAGGACAGGTAGTGAGTGTGGAGGGATAGGTGGTTCAGTAAAATGTAACAGCTCAAACTGCGATCATTCACTGATAAATTGATTTATAGCTCTCCCTTTTTAACCATTGCAGTCATAAAAGCAATGTTTTTTAAACTTTTAAATAAAGCTTGTTAGCATCCCCAGCACACTGTATATGCTGGGAGATGTAGTTCTCAATATGAAAACATTTAATTACTGTATGAACTCTAATTCCCCAACTGAAACCTCTCACAAACACACACTCCTAAATCTAGTACACACACACACACACACACACACACACACACACACACATTTCCCCAGTACTGACTCTCATCACTTCCACACACTGACAACTCCCTCCTGCTCCTCTCCCCACTGACACTGACAGCTCCCTCACAGTCACACACATCCTCCACCCCCCCACACACACACTGATAGCACACATGCACAAATCCCCCCCTCCTCGACACTAACTGTCACGGACTGCTTGGGCAGCAGGGGGCAGGCTCTGACTTGAAGTGCTGAAATTCAACAGCTCTCTCGAACTTGCAAGGCATGGCTGTGCAGCTGTCTCCAGCCATCTCCTTGCCCACTGTGTAATTTGTGGCGTTCTCTGATGTTCCCCGCTCTGCCTCTACAACCGGCACATAATGTACAGCAGTGGTGACTCCTGAGTATGGGCCTGGAGAACTCCGCCTACCGGGGGGTAGGGATTAATAATTTCAAAGGGGCAGAGCTAGGAGTGAAGCAGTGGACAGCAGTTGAGGGGCGTTTCAAACTGTAACAGGGTTGGGACAATTTCAGTATCCTTCCCTCACCGTCTAATTGGTCAGTCCCACGCTGATTGCCATAGCGCCCTTTCGAGACTGCAGAACTCTATCCCTTAGCTACGGTTGGCACAGCTGGATGGTGCCCCTGGCAAGTGCCATCCTGGCCAAGGGGTAGATACGCCCCTGAGGGTCAGGGCCAGCAACAGAAATCTCGGGGCCCAGTGCACTGATATCTCTGGGGCCCCCTCAACCCCCCCTTAACTTGGCAGAGGGATCTTTAAAAAAAATGGAGCCTTTGACTCGGACCGTCAGTGAGGCCGGCAGGTGGTTTTCATACTGGGCTATCCAGCTCTTCGGTGGCGGTGGCAGGGACATTCAGAAAAGGGCCAGCACAGCAACATGCATAATAATGGCAATACAGTATGGACCACAGGGACTGGACAAAGTGATGGGGTAAAAGGAGGGGGGAGGGTTTAGTTGGCCTGTTAATTGTTTTCCTGCTTAAATTGAGCAGTTGGTGGATACACTTTAAAAAGCAATATTGGCACTGTGGCCCCATTATTTCTGTTCTTAATACTTGGAGCCCTGAACAAGTGTCCCCTTTGTCCCCCCTGTCACCGGGCCTGTTCAGGCGTTACCTATGGAGAAGCTGCGACATGACATCCTAGGACACGATACTGCACCATGCATCACCATTATATTTCAGTGTGCCTTGTCAATATTTAAATCTTGTTCTGTGTGACGTGAGTTGTAAATGGTTGAAAATCTCTGTGCTACAGTATCGTCACCATGTAGTTATAACAACACCGCAAAACCACCAAAAGACGTGTTTTGGTAGAGGGACTGCTGGAGGGGCCCATTGGGGCCCCCAGTTTGCTACCCCACCCCAGTATACCTGTGCTGTAGCCAGTGGAAGGGGCACTATCTTCCCGGTGATCTCTTCGGGAAGATGGTGCCGCACATAGAAAGCAAAGACTCTGGCTGCACTCTCCTGCCCTCGCTCTAAGCAAGGTGATCGGGCCACAAAAGGACCCCTGTCGGACCCCGGCCTGTGGGCCACAAAAGGATGCATTGGGGGCGGCATGCGGCCCATGGGATTGACACCCCTGCCCTAGAGTATCAAAATTTGTTTCACGGCACCCCTAGGCCAAAGTTTTTTTTATTGAGAAATTCAGAAAAAAATATAAAATTAAGTAAATTGTGTTTATAGCATGTCATCCTCAGGTTCAGTTATGTTGTGAGGGAATGGTTTTGCCAATTTAATAAAGTATAAATAATTTTAATTGGTCCTGGACCACCAAACTATGCTACCAGTGCAAGAACCCCAGTTTGGAAACTACTGCCATAAAATAAACCTTTTTTGTTTTTTTTAAACTACATGTAATACACCTTAGATCTCAGTTCCTAAAAGGTTTTAAACCCGTGCATACAGTAAACTACACATATTTAAAAATCCTACACCGGGCACAAGTGCTCACGGGCCAATTTCATGGCAGTCTCGGATAGGAGGGCATTGTGGATTCACCAAGGGAATGCTGATGCTGACTCCAAGAAGAAAGGGAGTCTCTTCCCTATGAAGGTGAAGCCTTGTTTGGCGACGGCCTAGTTAATTTGATCTCGGCAGCTCCCGCAGGTAAGTCATCCTTCTTGCCCTATGTTCCCTCTCAACGGATGAAGACGCATCATTATCTGACGCAGTCATTTCGGCCCAATAGATATGCAAGAAGTTAAGATTCCCCTTTCTTTGCAGGTAGAGGAAGGAAAAGAGAGAAGAGGTCTGTAGCCTCTTCAAGATCGCAGGAGCAGAGATCGTCCTCTGCTTCTGCCAAATCCACTGCATGACGCTGGGGCTCTCTTGCAGGAGCCCGCACCAGTGGGGGGCACGTCTAAAACTCTTCAGTCAGTTCTGGATTCATTCGGACCTGGACTCGTGGGTTTTACAAATAGTGTCCCAAGGGTACAAACTGGGGTTTCAAGACGTTCCCCCTCACCGATTGTTCAAATCAGCCTTAGTCAGCAGGGAGAAGGTTTTTATTCAAGCCTCTTCGTGGTCCAGAAGCCGGACGGCTCAGTCAGACCAATCTTAAATCTGAAATCCCTTAATTTCTACCTAAAGAAATTCAATTTCAAGATGGAATCTCTCAGGGTAGTGATCTCCAGTCCGGGGGATAAAGGAGATTTCATGGTTTTGGTAGACATAAAGGATGCCTACTTATATGTTCCCATTTAGCCACTGCATCAAGCTACCTGAGGTTTGCAATTCAGGATTGTCATTACCAATTTCAGATGTTGCCGTTTGGTCTGTCCACGGCTCCGAGGATTTTCACCAGGGTGATGGCGGAAATGATGGTCCTCCTTCGCAAGCAAGGAGTCACAATTATCCCGTACTTGGATGATCTCCTGATAAAGGCGAGATCCAGGGACCAGTTGGTGCAAAACATCTACTCTCCCTGACAGTTCTTCAACAACATGGTTGGCTCCTAAACTTGCCAAAATCGCAGTTGGTCCCAATGACGCGGTTGTTGTTTTTGGGAGTGATACTGGACACAGAAGAGGTTTTCTTCTAGTGGAAAGGCTCTGGAGATCCAGAGTCTGGTCAAACAAATTCTGAAACCAGCAAGAGTGTTAATCCATCAATGCATTCAGTTGCTGGGGAAGATGGTTGCGGCCTACGAGGCCATTCAGTTTGGCAGGTTCCATGCCAGAGTGTTCCAGTGGGACCTGTTGGACAAGTTGTCCGGATCCCACCTACACATGCACCGGAGGATAATCCTGTCTTCCAAGACCAGAATCTCACTCCATTGGTGGCTGCACAGTTCTCACCACCTAGAGGGGCGATGGTTCGGGATCCAGGACGGGATCCTAGGGACCACGGATGCAACCCTCCGAGGCTGGAGAGCAGTCACACAGGGGGAAAACATCCAAGGAAGATGGTCAAGTCTTCCTTGGATGTTTTCATCTCCACATAAATGTTCTGGAGTTAAGGGCCATTTAATAACTGCAGACACAGTACGCACTGGGACGGGTGCCCAGCATCCTCTACGGACTAAGAGAAAAGGATTTACCGGTAGGTATTAAAATCCTATTTTCTCTAACGTCCTAGAGGATGCTGGGGACTCCGTAAGGACCATGGGGATAGACGGGCTCCGCAGGAGACATGGGCACTTTAAGAAAGACTTTAGTTCTGGGTGTGCACTGGCTCCTCCCTCTATGCCCCTCCTCCAGACCTCAGTTTGATACTGTACCCAGTGGAGACTGGGTGCTTTTCAGGAGCTCTCCTGAGCTTTCTGACAGAAAGTATTTTGTTAGGTTTTTAATTTTCAGGGAGCACTGCTGGCAACAGACTCCCTCATCGAGGGACTGAGGGGAGAGAAGCAGCCCTACTATCTGAGTTGCAAGGTCCTGCTTCTTAGGCTACTGGACACCATTAGCTCCAGTGGGATTGGTACGCAGGATCTCACCCTCGCCGTCCGTCCCAGAGCCGCGCCGCCGTCCCCCTCGCAGAGCCGGAAGATAGAAGCCGGGTGAGTATGAGAAGAAAAGAAGACTTCAGAGGCGGCAGAAGACTTCATGATCTTCACTGAGGTAACGCACAGCACTGCAGCTGTGCGCCTTTGCTCCCATACACCTCACATACTCCGGTCACTGTAAGGGTGCAGGGCGCAGGGGGGGCGCCCTGGGCAGCAATATAAACCTCTTTCGCAAAAATATAACATATATACAGCTGGGCACTTTATATATGTATAAGCCCCCACCAATTTTACAGTTTAAGCGGGACAGAAGCCCGCCTCCGAGGGGGCGGGGCTTCTCCCTCAGCACTCACCAGCGCCATTTTTTCTCCACAGCACCGCTGAGAGGAAGCTCCCCGGACTCTACCCTGCTTATACCACGTTAGACAAGAGGGTTGAAAAGAGGGGGGGGGGGCACATAATTCGCAAATTACATACAGCAGCACTACTGGGCAAACATTAAGTTACTGTTTTATTCCTGGGTTATATAGCGCTGGGGGGTGTGCTGGCATACTCTCTCTCTGTCTCTCCAAAGGGCCTTGTGGGGAAACTGTCTTCAGAAAAAGCATTCCCTGTGTGTGTAGTATGTCGGTACACGTGTGTCGACATGTCTGAGGAAGAAGGCTATATTAGAGAGGAGCGGGAGCAAATGAATGTGGTGTCTCCGCCGACAGCTGATTGGATGGATATGTGGAATGTTTTAAATGCTAGTGTAAACTCATTGCACAAAAGATTAGACAAGGCAGAAGCTTTGGGACAGTCAGGATTTAAACCCATGCCTGATCCTATGTTGCAGGGACTGTCAGGGTCTCATAAGCGCCCACTATCCCAGATTGTTGACACAGATACTGACACGGATTCTGACTCCAGTGTCGATTACGATGATGCAAAGTTACAGCCAAAATTGGCAAAATCCATTCGATTTATGATTATGGCAATAAAAGATGTTTTGCACATCACAGAGGAACCCCCTGTCGCTGACAAGAGGGTACATATGTACAAGGGAAAGAAGCCTGAGGTAACCTTTCCCCCCTCACACGAGCTGAACGAGTTATGTGAAAAAGCTTGGGAATCTCCAGATAAAAGACTGCAGATTTCCAAAAGGATTCTTATGGCGTATCCTTTCCCATCAACGGATAGGTTACGATGGGAATCCTCCCCTAGGGTGGACAAAGCATTAACACGCTTATCCAAGAAGGTAGCCCTCCCGTCCCAGGATACGGCTACCCTCAAAGAGTGTGCTGACCGCAAACAGGAGATTACCCTGAAGTCCATTTATACACATTCAGGTACCTTACTCAGACCGGCAATTGCGTCGGCCTGGGTGTGTAGTGCTGTAGCGGCATGGACAAATACCTTATCTGAGGGGATGGATAGCCTAGACAAGGATACTATTTTATTGACCCTGGGGCATATAAGAGATGCTGTCCTATATATGTGTGTATGCAAACTACAGGTGGTGCTGCAGGGCCCACACCCTTTTACTTGTCTTGTAGAGCAGCTCTGAAGCTGTTACAGTGCCCAGCTGCTGCAAGAAATCAGCTTGAATGCTTCAGGGGCTTGGGCATGGCCAACATGAGCCCCACACCGAAGGAGGGTGGGGGTGTTTAATGCAAACTTGGGGTTATACAAGCGCCGCAAAAGGCCGCCATGCCCTGCATGCCCCTTTTCTCTTTTCATATACAGATGAGGGTTCCAGCCAACTTTGGCCCACTGCTTGGATGACATCACCGTATGCAAATCTGTCTGCTGCAGACCTTCCCCCAGGAATGCTTGCAATAGTTGTTGCATATGGTTTAATGTCTGAGGGTGCTTCAGTATTAGGCAGCCTTCTGCCCTCCCATGTTCATCTGAAAAGATGTGGTCTCCCTGCAGTTGTTGTCCCCAGATGAGAGTTCCCTTGTGCTTCCTCAGTTAAATCTCCTTAACTTGACGGGGGTGTGCCCGAGCAGCCGCCCTCCCCAGCCCTATCCCAACACATACTTATCTTGCATATGAGATCTCTTGATCATGAAGATAGTTCTCACAGGTTGAGGTTCATCCTGGCCCCGCTCCCCGCTGGAGATCGCTGATGGGGACAGCAGCGGGGCTTCAGCAGAAGGGTGAGTATGTGTGGCCAGAGACCTCCCTTCCCATGTGCAGGCCTGCAGAGTCTGCCGCGCAGGATGGGGCATGTGGCACTCTCCCTCCCAGGGGCTCTTCCAGATGTAGCTCCTCAGCAGTATTTTTCCCGGGCTGCGCGGCGCTCTCCCCGACTGGCATCCGCCCTGGAACACTGCCTTCCTCAACGCAACATCAGCAGGGGGCCCTGGCCTCATCACCATCCCAGGTCTTTCTCATGTATGTATCATGTATGTGTGTGTGATATATGTATGAATCATATATGTTTGTGATATATATATATATTCCATAGACAAAAAACCTTACGGTTTCACATGTCCCATTAAGGCTTCTTAGACATGATCGAAATTTCAGAAACCTGTTGTAACTCTTCCACTCAAACTCCAAAAAGCAATGAAATTCCGATCATTAAGGCTGATGCCTTAATGGACGTGTTCCTTGCGCAATACAGATATGGTATGCCATCACAGCCTGTGGGTAAGTGCAGATTCAGCACTCTCACAGAGTGAGATTGCTGTCACTCACACAATGGTGGAGCTGCTAATTCACAGATTTGTGTGCTCATTGGAATACACACATGCAGTCTATGCAACTGAAGGTCTGAGCAGTTTTGTGGTGCTCCCATCCCACACAGTGCCCACAACCATCCCATTCAGTCAACACAACAAAGCCACCTTGTTACAACATCCTACTAACTCCATACATCCATCTCACTTAGTATACACATTTAGCTCCCTCAAACATCTTGGTTAATTGCTAAACTATAATACCCCATCTACGGTCTATGCATCTACACTTACTTCCCCTATACACCCCCATGCTGCCCGGTCTTCCCCAATCCCTACTGCTGTGTTCTCCCATCTGTGCTAGTCTGTACTAACTTATCTGTACCATCTGTCTTTCCCCACCTGTGCATTGTCTGTACCACCGTTTCCTTCTCTCTGTGCTGCTCAGTGTTTCATTCTTCAACGTCACTCTGCCTCCTCCAGTACATGGCACACTGTCTTCTCTCCCATCTGCACCAGTTTTCTACCCATCCATGCCAGTGTTTTCAACCCATCTGCACCATTTCCCCCATCTGCACCGCTCTGTCTCCCTTCCCATACTTGCTGCTTAATCTACCCCCTATCCACACCACTCTTACCCTATTCATGTAGCTGACATCCTGAAGGTAAATTTAGTGGATCCTGCGCTCTTGGCAGGGGGATAACCGCCACAGCCCACCCCCCAGTGGTCCGGAAACGCCTCCGTTGTGCAGACCATGCCCTGCCAATGGCATTCTAACGCTGTTTGCACGCCCCCCTCCTTCCCCGCAACCACCTCTGCCTATCAATCAGACAGGGTGATAGCATCTCACTGGGCTCCTGGGGTACGCACGCACCTCACAAACTAATTCAGACTGCAATCGCTGCTGCTGCTGCTCCGGTCTGAATTACCCCCTGTGTTTCTCTGTCCCCCCCATTAGTGCTGCTTAGTGTTCCCTCTATCCACACACTTCTGTTCCCCCATCCACACCGCTCTCCTCCCTCCAATCAACAACACTCTTACCTCATCTGAGCAGCTTTGTCTTCCGCTCAGACCTTCAGTTGCATAGACTGCATGTGTGTATTCCAATGAGCACACAAATCTGTGAATTAGCAGCTCCACCATTGTGTGAGTGACAGCAATCTCACTCTGTGAGAGTGCTGAATCTGCACTTACCCACAGGCTGTGATGGCATACCATATCTGTATTGCGCAAGGAACACGTCCATTAAGGCGTCAGCCTTAATGATCGGAATTTCATTGCTTTTTGGAGTTTGAGTGGAAGAGTTACAACAGGCTTCTGAAATTTCGATCATGTCTAAGAAGCCTTAATGGGACATGTGAAACCGTAAGGTTTTTTGTCTATGGAATTTCATCGCTTTTTTTAAATTTATTTTTTTTATTCAGAAATGTAAAATTTCACTTAAAGAATAAACATTTGATTTTTTAAATGTTTAATGAAAATGTTCGTATAACATCACTGTTCTGTGCAAAATTATTTTATTAACCAAACCAAATTGTTTAAGGTCCGTACACACTTAACGATTTAATGAGCGACGTCGCTCATTTTATCGTTAAGTGTGTATGCAGCCAGCGACAAACGATGCGCGGCCCCGCGGGTCGGCAACAATCTTCGCTGTCGGTAGGGCATGCAGGAAGGATGTGGACTGTCGTCCACGACCTTCATGCAGGGCTGGCGGGGGCGTGACGTCACTGAGCGATATGAGCGGTCATATCGCTCAGTGTGTACAGTCGGCCGCCGGCCGGCCCGGGAGGGGAAACATTAGACGATGTAGCTCACAGAGCGACATCGTTTAATGTGTACGGGCCTTTAGACTTTGGTCAAAATATTTTGCTGCCTTTGCAGCTGATGCAGGGAGGGGGGTAGGCGGCAGCAGCCTGTAACTGAGGCTGGAGGTAGGCGTGAAATGCATTGCTTGTACGTGTGAGTGCGTGGTGTCAGGTGCTGCGCGTGTATATGTGTGTGTGTGTCAGGTGCTGCCTGTGTATGTGTGTGTCAGCTCCTGTGTGTATGTGTGTGTCTGGTGCTGCGTGTATATATGAGTGTGTCTGATGGTGCGTGTGTATGCGTCAGCTGCCGCATGTGTGTGTGTGTGTGTGTGTCAGGTGTTGCGGGTGTATATGTGTGTGAGTATCAGGTTCTCCGCGTGTGTACAAGTGTATGTCTGGTGCTGTGCATGAATACGTATGTCTGTGTCAGGTGATGCGCGTGTACATGAGTGTGCGTCAGGTGCTGCGCGTGTACATGAGTGTGCATTAGGTGCTGCGCGTGTACATGAGTGTGCGTCAGGTGCTGCGTGTGTACATGAGTGTGCGTCAGGTGCTGCGCGTGTACATGTGTGTGCGTCAGGTGCTGCGCGTGTACATGTGTGTGCCTCAGGTGCTGCACGTGTCTGTGTGTGAGTAAGGCACTGCGTGTGTATGTGTGTGTCTGATGGTGTGCGTGTATATGTATGTGTCAGGTGCTGCGTGTATATGCATGTGTCAGGTGCTGCGTGTATATGCATGTGTCAGGTGCTGCGTGTATATGCATGTGTCAGGTGCTGCGTGTATATGCATGTGTCAGGTGCTGCGTGTATATGCATGTGTCAGGTGCTGCATGTTTATTTTATTGTGTCTGATGGTACGTGTGTGTGTCAGGTGCCGCACGTGTATATGTGTGTGTGTCAGGTGTTGCGCGTGTATGTGTGGGTCAGGTGCTGCATGTTTATTTTATTGTGTCTGATGCTACGTGTGTGTGTGTCAGGTGCCGCACGTGTATGTGTGTGTGTCAGGTGTTGCGCGTGTATGTGTGGGTCAGGTGCTGCATGTTTATTTTATTGTGTCTGATGCTACGTGTGTGTGTGTCAGGTGCCGCACGTGTATGTGTGTGTGTCAGGTGTTGCGCGTGTATGTGTGTGTCAGGTGCCGCGCGTGTATGTGTGTGTCAGGTGCCGTTCCCCTTCTTCCCATCCCAGCTCTCTCTGTAGAATACAGCTCTGCACCCAGAGAGAGGGAAAGACTAGGGGGCTGATCACTGCACTGCTCACTTTTTGGTCATGAGTTCGGCCTCCTGTTTCTTCCAGTGCTGTGTTCCTGCAGCCTAGCCCTCCCTGTTGTGCCAGAGAATCAGCCCTTCCTTCCCCTGACAGAGAGAGAGAGCCCGAGGCAGAGACACTCTTCCCGTAGCTGGCCTACCCCCAGTACTTCAGCACTGGCCATGCGGCAGTCAACAAAGGAGACCAGCAGGGGGTTCTGGCAGCATCAGCTGTGGCCGCAGCTGGATCGGGGAGGCCTGCAGTGTCTGAGGTGGGCAACACTTCCTCCGCCGCTGTCACCTTCCCCTGCCGGAGAGAAAGCCAGAGACATACCCTTCCCGCAGCTGGGATACCCCTAGTACCTCAGCGCTGGACAGGCAGAAGTCTATGGAGGGGACCGGCAGGGGTTTCGGGCCGCAGCAGTAGCAGCGGCCGCAGTCAGATCAGGGAGGCCTGCAGGGTCAGAACTGGGCAGCAGTTCCACCAACACTGTCACCTCTGTGCTGGGCATGTACACCAGTCCGTACGGACGGAGGTGTCCACAACAGGCAGCAGTATAATGAGTCAGACAAACTCATTACACGCTGCCCACTGCTGCGCCGCATGCCCTCGATGGAGGAAGCCTAGATGCGGTCCCCAGCGGCAGCGAGGGAGAAGGGTGATCACATCACCCTTCAACCCGGCACCTCACAATCAGCTGGGGATCTGCAGTAGCTTCATCTCTCTCTTCCTCTCCCTCTCTGACAGCACAGCAGCCCCTCTGGGTCCCATGTAGCTCTGCCCCCCTGCTCACAGTTCACTCGGCCTCTCCTGATTAAAAAGAAAATAAGAGCCTGACCTGCTGCTCAGATGCGAGGGGACGGGCGGTAGGTCCTCTGTGAGTACACTACACAGTCAAAATTAACTCTGACTCCTCACAACAGTGTGGACTGCAGGCGACGTCAGATGCCAATTTGGGTGTGCTTGCCGCACTACCTGCCCATCAAGCCCAACGTGGCATTTTGTATTAGGAACCCTATAACAGCATTCCGACATCCCTTCCTATGACGCTGCCATCCATACACTGCCGCTCTCATACATCCGTACACCGCCACTCTCATACATCCGCACACTGCCGCTCTCACACAACTGTACACTGTTGCTCTCATACATCCATACACTGCCGCTCTCATACATCCGTACAACCCCGCTCTCATACATCCGTACAACCCCGCTCTCATACATCCGTACAACCCCGCACTCTTACAGCCGCACTCTTACAGCCGTGCTCTTACAGCCGCACACTGCCGCACTCTTACAGCCGCACACCGCCGCACGCATACAGCCGCACACCATCGCACTCATACAGCCGCACACCGATGCAGTTATACAGCCGTACATTGCCGCTCTCATACATCCGCACACTGCCGCTCACATCTATACATACATAGCCTCCATACATCTACACATCCAATCCCCGCGCAAGGGAACACTGAAATCACTATCACTTTTCCCCGGGGTGTGACCACAGCCAGCGACTACTCCGGCCACCTTCTTGTGACACCAAAATGCATCTTACCTATCATCAGGGTGGTGCTGCTGCTGGGGGCAGGTTGCTGCCTCAGTCTCCTAGTTGGTGCTGCGATTGGAGGGGGTACTGCTTCCCTGTGCTGCCACTGTCTCCCGGATCATCGTGCCGCTGGCTGAATTGCAGCTTGACGCTACTGCTGCCGGGAGTAACAGCTTCCTGACTGTTGTTGCTGGTGGCTGCCTACTGCTCATTGCCGCCGGAACACTGACCGGCTCGGCAGTGATGCTGGCGGAGGAGTAGTGGCGGTGGGGTGGTGCCTGCTCCCTTCCCTCGAGCATGCCGCAGTGTAAAAAAATAAATAATAGAGAGCATACCAGGGTGAGAGTCTGTATGGATCACAGTGATTACACGGGGCACAGCATAAGGACACCTTGCTGTGAGGGGCTCTGCCCACACAGATTGCTGCACCCTCTCTGATGTCAGCCGCTGCCCTCTCGTTCTCTGGGCGGCCAGTTCCAGTGTGAGGTAGGAGAGGAAGAGAACACACAGGTGTTAGGCGCCGTGGTCCGCGATGTCCTCGCGGCCCGGCGCCTAGCAACTAGGGACGCCGAGCGTGCTAGCCGCCGGCTCCCTAGCAACGCTAGGACACCGGGCGCGCTGAGCCGCCTGGACCCTAGCAACGGGGACGCCACGGACGGACTGCGCTCCCCTTGCAGGGTCAATCAAGTGAACTACACACACACACTTGTCTTCTGGTCGTGCAGCAAGGCAGCTGCACGGCATTGTGCTAATCAGGCTCTGAACTACTGATTGAAGGACTCCCTGCTAAATACCTTCTCAGTGCTTCACACAGACGCCGGTAATAGCTTCCTGCATGCTGCTTTGGTTTGCTGACGTCTGTTCCAGTTCTGCTGTGTCCGGTCATTCCTGTCCTCAGAGTTCCTGAATCTTAGTGTTGTCATCTCTTCCCAAGGAGTCTTCCAGTCCTCATTTACCCGCAACAGTCGCTAGAGGATCTCGTGTGATTTTCGTGAGTGGCGGCTCTGCCGCGTGCTGCGGCCTAGGCCGCTTTATTTTGTATTCTGTGTTGGTGCATTTGCGGAGGTTTACGCTCCCACACTCCTCTCCGGAACTCGCCGGTGCCGGGTAGAAGAGTGGACAAGTGGGTATTTTGGTTGTCCTTTTCCCTGGCGGTTTTCCGCACATACTCTAGTTTAAAGTTAGTTTTGAGCCCCTGGCTTTGTTGTTTAGTAGAGGGCCCCTTGTTATCACCCTGTCTCGGATTTCTCTTTGTCTCCCATTAAGACCTGAGGGGGCATCGGAGTTGGGCAGACGTAATCCGCCCTTCAAACGCGGCTGCCATGGGCCCAAGCAACCATAGTCTCGCAAGAGATTTCTGACAGCACGGGCGAGACAACGGAGATAGGGCGCCAGGGGCTATTCCCGTTCCCACTCCCTTTCCAAGCATTACGTTCCAGTACTCAGGTCCTTGCTATAAGATATCCCCAGACCAGAGTATTGGAATCATAACAGGAGAGCAGCCCTGATATATAACAGAGGTGGAAGTTCTATAGGCAGCAGAGACGGAGACCAGCCAGCCAGTCTCCCAGTGCCCTGATCACTACACGCCGCCAGCACAGCATTACAGGAGGGTCCTATAGTGCTGCCCTGAGCTAACAGGTGTGTGTACCAGTGTGCTGCGCCCTGGTGTCTCTGAGAGGGGTGAGGTCACCGTGCCGCTTTAGTATATGGCTTTTCCTTAGTACTGTAAGTTACAGCCCTGCACTAGTAGTGGCAACTCTGCCCTATGTGAACCTGTGAGGTTATTTTCCTATTTACAGAATAACCGGGGAGAAGGCGGCCATATTGCGGCTCTCAAGAGAAGGCACTCTAGTACACCCCCTGCTGGCGGCCACTGCGCAGGCGCAACAAATTGAAATGCCCGATCTCTATAATGGGGCATATTTCTCTTAATTAAAAAAAACCTGTAACTTTCTGAAAAACCACAACCCCAAAAGGCACTTCACAGGGACATGCTCTATCTAATAAAACAAACCCCAAGTCATATATATATATATATATATATATAAAATAAGATTTTACTCACCGGTAAATCTATTTCTCGTAGTCCGTAGTGGATGCTGGGACTCCGTAAGGACCATGGGGAATAGCGGCTCCGCAGGAGACTTGGCACAACTAAAGAGAGCTTTAGGACTACCTGGTGTGCACTGGCTCCTCCCCCTATGACCCTCCTCCAGACCTCAGTTAGGATACTGTGCCCGGAAGAGCTGACACTAAGGAAGGATTTTGAATCCCGGGTAAGACTCATACCAGCCACACCAATCACACCGTACAACTCGTGATATTATACCCAGTTAACAGTATGACAACAACGGAGCCTCTGCACAGATGGCTCTCAACAATAACCCTTTTGTTAACAATAACTATGTACAAGTACTTGGGATGGGCGCCCAGCATCCACTACGGACTACGAGAAATAGATTTACCGGTGAGTAAAATCTTATTTTCTCTGACGTCCTAAGTGGATGCTGGGACTCCGTAAGGACCATGGGGATTATATCAAAGCTCCCAAACGGGAGGGAGAGTGCGGATGACTCTGCAGCACCAAATGAGCGAACTCTAGGTCCTCCTCAGCCAGGGTGTCAAACTTGTAAAATCTTGCAAATGTGTTTGACCCCGACCAAGTAGCAGCTCGGCAAAGTTGTAAAGCAGAGACCCCTCGGGCAGCCGCCCAAGAAGAGCCCACCTTCCTCGTGGAATGGGCTTTTACTGATCTAGAATGCGGCAGTCCCGCTGCAGAATGACAGTCCTGTACCACAAATCTGAGGTACTCCTGGTGAGGAGAGTAAATGGGGACATGCAGGTAAGCATCCTTGATGTCCAGTGATACCATGTAATCCCCTTCCTCCAGGCTTGAGATAACCGCCCTGAGCGATTCCATCTTGAACTTGAACCGTTTTATATACGTGTTCAAAGATTTAAAATTTAAAATGGGTCTCACCGAACCGTCCGGTTTCGGTACCACAAACATCGTGGAATAGTAACCCCTTCCTTGTTGAAGGAGGGGTACCTTGACTATCACCTGCTGCAAATACAGCTTGTGAATTTGCCTCTATCACAGCCTCCCTGTCCAAGGGAGATGTTGGCAAGGCAGATTTTAGGAAACGGCGAGGGGGAGACGTCTCGAATTCCAGCTTGAATCCCTGAGACACTACTTGTAGAATCCAGGGATCCACCTGTGAGCAAGCCCACTGATTGCTGAAGCACTTGAGACGGGCCCCCACCGCACCTGGCTCCACCAGTGGAGCCCCAGCGTCATGCTGTGGACTTAGCGGAAGCGGGGGAGGACTTTTGTTCCAGGGAACTGGCTGTATGTATATATATATATATATGCACACACACTCATGTATATACATGTATACACAAATACACGTATGTACATGTTTATGTATGTATAATACACTGAGTACATTATATTTATGTATTAATTGCTTCCCGATTCTGCAGCAGCATCATCAGCACCATCAGTGTTACTCACAGTCACTTCACACTGACTGCTGCACAACACATCACTTAATTTCCGGGCCGCCCGCCACCTGGTGAAGAGACATGGGAGATGAAGGACCAGCAGTGCCACGTTGAGCGGAAGTATTGTGAATTAGTTACCCACACACTCCTTGTGACACCTGCTCCCCGTCTGCCCTCCCACCCGCCGCCTGCCATCCGGAACCCGCACTGACAAGTAAGTCTCAGCAGAATGTGTCTGCCGGCGGCTCCCAGTCCCCCCTAGAGGAACACTGCCAGTGGTGTGGCAGCCGCGGCACACTAGGACTGAGAGACCGCAGCGGGAGGAAAGCACGGGTGGGCGGGAGGAGAGCATAGGCGGACATCACCACGTCACATTGCAAGGTGACACCAGTCCCCCCAGTGAGGCCGCCGACGAATGCACTCAGCATAGTATTAGCAGCAGGCAGAGGGGGGGCGGGCGCAGCGGTGGTGGGAGGTATGGAAATGAGCTACAGGCTAGGCTCCACCGATCACACACTCAGCGATCACTGTGCCACAGCAAGCGTGGCGTGCAGCGGTGCTGGACATTAGGGAGTGCCTGTGCGCACCAGGCACCCCCTGTACGCACGCCTATGCGCTACCACCCCCCATATGCCACACTACATCACTATGCTATAGCCCTCCCATATGCTGCACTTCATAGTTACACTATACCCCCCATACAACATACTACATCACCACACTACACTACTCACAATAAAATTAAAACATCCCAGTTCCTCATTCTTAATGAGCTCACGTGAGTTCTCTCCCCAACGGAGCTCCAGACCAAGTAACAATGAAGACACCAGCAGCGTGTAGGGGGCAGGCCTGGTCCACTTGTCAGGAGAGAGCAGTCACTGGAGGGTAAGAAGGGGGCGGGGCCTAGTCCTACAGACGGGAGAGAGCACAGACAGGAGAGAGCAAGGTACAGGGGTAGAAGGGGACGGCTGATGTGAAGAAGGGGGCGGGGCCTATTCTTGCATCCTTTCAAAATTCGACTTTTTAAAATTCGACATTTGACAAATTCGACTTTTCTGCAATGGTACAAATGCGGCAATTCAACAAAAGTATATTCAATTGAAGTTTGTAAATTCGACAACAGTGCTTTTAAACAGTAAATTCGTCATTTTCAATCCGCCACACTTTGCAGGCGGAATCTAATAAAAAATAATATTTTTTTGGGGTAATAGCATATCTATTTATATTAGAAGGGATTAGGTACTTGGTTTGTCTTTTTTGGAGGCACAAGTATTATTTATATATTTTTTAAAAGATTATTATTTTTTATTTTTTTTAAATGGAATGTGAAAAACCCGGAAAAGAAAAATTGCGTGGGGTCCCCCCTCCAAAGCATAACCAGCCTCGGGCTCTTCGAGCCGGTCCTGGTTCTAAAAATCCGGGGGAAAAACGGACAGGGGATCCCCCGTATTTTTAAAACCGCATAATGTGTCGGGGGCATTACAGTGTGTGCATATTGTGTCGTGCATTATTGTGTGCGGCATAATGTCTAAGGGCCATTGCAGTATGTGGCATAATGTATACTGGGCATTACTATAAGGAGGAAAAATGACAAATAATGTAAGGGGCATGAATCAGAATTATTTTTCTTTCCTGTGGTGGCCAACGTATGGGCGTGCAGGTTGCAAAACTGGGGTATAAGGTAGTCTTTTCCTGCAATGCCACGCCCCTTTATGCGAAACCACGCCCACTCCAACAAAACCACGCCCCTTTTTTGACGCGCGCGCCTTAGGCGCGCGCATATTTATCCCTTTCTTGCTCCCAATTATGGAGCATGAAGGGGGGGCGCCGAAGAATTTTTTGGCTTGGGGGAGAAAAATTTCTAGTTACGCCACTGGATTGGACATATCCAGTGTGATGCGGCTGTAGATGATTTTTGCTGTTTCTAACTTCTACATCAATGAATAAGTTTCAAAATAGAATGCATCAAGAGAACGGTGTTGGTAGTATAAAACTACCTACAGCACCTGGTATTCCCAGGTGGTCTCACATCCAAGAACAAACCAGGCCTAAGATTAGGTGATATTGGGCATATACAGTGTGGTGTGGCTGTAGATGAGCTTAGTGGTTTCTGTTAGAGTTCTTCTACTTCTAACTACTCGTACATAAATGAATAAGCGGACGATTTATTAAACCTGGTGAAATGATAATTTGCATGGTGATAAAGTACCAGCCAATCAGCTCCTAATTGCCATGTCACAGGCTGGGTTTGAAAAATGACAGTTAGGAGCTGACTGGCTGGTACTTTATCACCTTGCACTTTATCAGTTCACCAGGCTTAATAGATCTGCCCCAATGTTTCAAAATGGAATGCATCAAGAGAACGGTGTTGGTATTGTAAAAATACACACAGCTCCTGGTATTTCCTGGTGGTCTCCCATCCAAGTACTAAAACCAGGACCAACACTGCTCAGCTTCCATGATCAGGAGAGATTGGGCAAATCCAGTGTGCTGTGGCTGTAGATGAGCTCGTGGTTTCTGTTAGAGCTCTTCTACTTCTAACTTCTGGTACATAAAAGAATATGTGTAAAAATTAAATGTACAGTACCAAGAAAAGGGTGTTGGTAGTTTAAAAACACCTAAAGAATCTGATAATACATGGATGGGAGACTGCTTGGTAGTAACAAAGTCCAATACTGCTTTGCTTCAAAGATCAAATGAGATTGGGCATATCCAGTGTGGTGTGGCTTTAGATAAGCTTTGTGGTTTCTGTTAGAGCTCTTCTACTTCTAACTACTGGTACATTAATGAATATGTATAAGGTTGTAGTTTATCCAATATCCCTTTACTACCTTACCTCCCCCCCCCCTCCCCTCCCCTCCCCTCCTTATAGCTTCCTTTGTTCTCTCCTCCTCGTGTGTGCGTTATTTGTTTTCTCATACGTCCTAGAGGATGCTGGGATCACATTAAGAACCATGGGGTATAGACGGGATCCGCAGGAGACATGGGCACTTTAAGACTTTCAAAGGGTGTGAACTGTCTCCTCCCTCTATGCCCCTCCTCCAGACTCCAGTTTTAGAATTGTGCCCAGTGAGACTGGATGCACTACAGGGGAGCTCTACTGAGTTTCTCTGAAAATACTTATGTTAGTTTTTCTTATTTTCAGGGAGGCTGCTGGCAACAGTCTCCCTGCTTCGTGGAACTTAGGGGAGAGAAGTATGACCAACTTCTAGTGAGTTCAATGGCTCTGCTTCTGGCTGACAGGACACCATTAGCTCCTGAGGGTGCTGATCGCTGGGTACGCCTAGATGCCCACTCCCGTAGCCTGCCATCACCCCCTTACAGAGCCAGAAGTCAGAAGACAGGCGAGTAGCAGAAGAACAGAAGACTTCTTCTCCAGTGACGGCATTCTGAGGTACCACGCAGCGAGCGGAATGCTGTGCGCCATGCTTCCACACAAACACAGGCACTGCAGGGTGCAGGGCATGTGGGTGGGTGGGGGGGGGGGCACCCTGGGCAGCATAAATTCCTCACAAAAGGCTGGCAAAAGTGGACATTAGTGCCTGGGCACTGTCCTTACCCCGCCAGCGTAATTAATTATTTGTTTCTGAGCGGGACAGAAGCGTGCCATTACAGCGGCGGGGCTTCTTCCTCACCTCACCAGCACATCAATAGAGCGTTACAAGTCTATCACTATAGAGCATGGGTCTTCAACCTGTGTCCCTCCAGCTGCTGTGGAACTACACATCCCAGCGTGCCCTGCCTCAGTTTTAGCATACATTAATAGCAAAACTGTGGCAGGGCATGCTGGGATGTGTAGTTTCACAGCAGCTGGAGGGCCACAGGTTGAAGACCTATGCTATAGAGTTTATTATTTCCCAGACTGTGTACTTTTGGCGCTGGGTTGTGAGCTAAAAAATCCTCTCTGTCCCTCTGACAGATTTACTGTAGGTCTATCCCCCATAAGCCGATGTGTCTGTGGGTACTTGGTACATGTGTGTCAACATGTCGGTGGCTGAATGTTTTTCCCAAGAGGAAACTATATTAGGAATGCAGACATATGATGGTGGCCCTGTTGGCACCACCAATAACTGACTGGGTGAAAGTTTCAATAATATCAGAGTGAGGTTGGATAAATCTGTGTCCCAGACACAGACGTAGAGAATAGATGTGATGTTCATGGCTATGCTTCTTTTCCCTCAGGCCCGCAAAAATGTTACTACACACTGATACTGACTCGGATACTGATTCCTATGTCGACCATAATATTTCCTGATTAGATCCAATATTGGCAAGGAGCATTCAGTACATGATTGTGGATATTAAGGACATATTAACATCACTGAGGACCCTGCTGTTCCTGACAAAGGGGTCAATATGTATGTATATATAGATATATAATGAAAGCTGATGTAACGTTCCTCCATCTCTGTTTGAGAAAGTCTGGGCCAGCTCGACAAGATGGTTTCAAATCCCCAAAAGGTTTCCGATTGTTTATTCATTTCCTGCTGCGGACAGAATAAAGTGGGAGTCACCCCCTGTTCTGCACGGGGCCCTGTCACAAATCCAGCGGATCGTATGCAGGAAGCTACATTATTTCTAGTTATGTAACCACGGGTACATTACTTAGACCTGCCATTACATGCGCATGGGTGAGTAGTAGTATTCAAGAATTGGTCGAATACCTTGTCTTCCGATATAGATATCTTGGAGAGATGGGATACTCCTTACGTTGGATCATATCAAGGACACTGCAGCATACTTACGACTGCAAGGGATATAGGACTCTTGAGTTCACGGGCCAATTTCATGGCAGTCTCGGATAGGAGGGCATTGTGGATTCACCAAGGGAATGCTGATGCTGACTCCAAGAAGAAAGGGAGTCTCTTCCCTATGAAGGTGAAGCCTTGTTTGGCAACGGCCTAGTTAATTTGATCTCGGCAGCTCCCGCAGGTAAGTCAACCTTCTTGCCCTATGTTCCCTCTCAACGGATGAAGACGCATCATTGTCTAACGCAGTCATTTTGTCCCAATAGATATGCAAGAAGTTAAGATTCCCCTTTCTTTGCAGGTAGAGGAAGGAGAAGAGGGAAGAGGTCTGTAGCCTCTTCAAGATCGCAGGAGCAGAGATCGTCCTCTGCTTCTGCCAAATCCACTGCATGACGCTGGGGCTCTCTTGCAGGAGCCCACACCAGTGGGGGCATGTCTAAAACACTTCAGTCAGTTCTGGATTAATTTGGACCTGGACTCGTGGGTTTTACAAATAGTGTCACAAGGGTACAAACTGGGGTTTCAAGACGTTCCCCCTCACCGATTGTTCAAATCGGCCTTAGTCAGCAGGGAGAAGGTTTTTATTCAAGCCTCTTCGTGCTCCCGAAGCCGGACGGCTCAGTCAGACCAATCTTAAATCTGAAATCCCTCAATTTCTACCTAAAGAAATTCAATTTCAAGATGGAATCTCTCAGGGTAGGGATCTCCAGTCCGGAGGAAGGAGATTTCATGGTTTTGGTAGACATAAGGATGCCTAATTACATGTTCCCGTTTAGCCACTGCATCAAGCTACCTGAGGTTTGCAATTCAGGATTGTCATTACCAATTTCAGACGTTGCCGTTTGGTCTGTCCACGGCTCCGAGGATTTTCACCAGGGTGATGGTGGAAATGATGGTTCTCCTTCGCAAGCAAGGAGTCACAATTATGCCGTACTTGGATGATCTCCTGATAAAGGCGAGATCCAGGGACCAGTTGGTGCAAAACATCTACTCTCCCTGACAGTTCTTCAACAACATGGTTGGCTCCTAAACTTGCCAAAATCGCAGTTGGTCCCAATGACGCGGTTGTTGTTTCTGGGAGTCATACTGGACACAGAAGAGGCTTTCTTCCAGTGGAAAGGCTATGGAGTTCCAGAGTCTGGTCAAACAAATTCTGAAACCAGCAAGAGTGTTAATCCATCAATGCATTCTGTTGCTGGGGAAGATGGTTGCGGCCTACGAGGCCATTCAGTTTGGCAGGTTCCATGCCAGAGTGTTCCAGTGGGACCTGTTGGACAAGTGGTCCGGATCCCACCTACACATGCACCGGAGGATAATCCTGTCTTCCAAGACCAGAATCTTACTCCATTGGTGGCTGCACAGTTCTCACCTCCTAGAGGGGCGATGGTTCGGGATCCAGGACTGGATCCTAGGGACCATGGATGCAACCCTCCGAGGCTGGGGAGCAGTCACACAGGGGGAAAACATCCAAGGAAGATGGTCAAGTCAGGAAAGTTTTCTCCACATAAATGTTCTGGAGTTAAGGGCCATTTAATAACTGCAGACACAGTACGCACTGGGACGGGTGCCCTGCATCCTCTACGGACTAAGAGAAAAGGATTTACCGGTAGGTATTAAAATCCTATTTTCTCTAATGTCCTAGAGGATGCTGGGGACTCCGTAAGGACCATGGGGATAGATAGGCTCCGCAGGAGACATGGGTACTTTAAGAAAGACTTTAGTTCTGGGTGTGCACTGGCTCCTCCCTCTATGCCCCTCCTCCAGACCTCAGTTTGATACTGTGCCCAGTGGAGACTGGGTGCTTTTCAGGAGCTCTCCTGAGCTTTCTGACAGAAAGTATTTTGTTAGGTTTTTAATTTTCAGGGAGCACTGCTGGCAACAGACTCCCTCATCGAGGGACTGAGGGGAGAGAAGCAGCCCTACTCTCTGAGTTGCAAGGTCCAGCTTCTTAGGCTACTGGACACCATTAGCTCCAGAGGGATTGGTACGCAGGATCTCACCCTCGCCGTCCGTCCCAGAGCCGCGCCTCCGTCCCCCTTGCAGAGCCGGAAGATAGAAGCCGGGTGAGTATGAGAAGAAAAGAAGACTTCAGAGGCGGCAGAAGACTTCATGATCTTCACTGAAGTAACGCACAGCACTGCAGCTGTGCGCCATTGCTCCCATACACCTCACACACTCCGGTCACTGTAAGGGTGCAGGGCGCAGGGGGGGGGGGGGGGGCACCCTGGGCAGCAATATAAACCTCTTTTTGGCAAAAATATAACACATATACAGCGGGGCACTGTATATATGTATGAGCACCCGCCAATTTTACAGTTTAAGCGGGACAGAAGCCTGCCGCCGAGGGTGCGGGGCTTCTCCCTCAGCACTCACCAGCGCCATTTTTTCTTCACAGCACCGCTGAGAGGAAGCTCCCCGGACTCTCCCCTGCTTATACCACGGTAGACAAGAGAGTTGAAAAGAGGGGGGGGGGGGGGCACATAATTTGGCGCAAATTACATACAGCAGTACTACTGGGCAAACATTAAGTTACTGTGTATTCCTGGGTTATATAGCGCTGGGGTGTGTGCTGGCATACTCTCTCTCTGTCTCTCCAAAGGGCCTTGTGGGGAAACTGTCTTCAGAAAAAGCATTCCCTGTGTGTGTGGTGTGTCGGTACACGTGTGTCGACTAGAGATGAGCGCCTGAAATTTTTCGGGTTTTGTGTTTTGGTTTTGGGTTCGGTTCCGCGGCCGTGTTTTGGGTTCGACCGCGTTTTGGCAAAACCTCACCGAATTTTTTTTGTCGGATTCGGGTGTGTTTTGGATTCGGGTGTTTTTTTAAAAAAACACTAAAAAACAGCTTAAATCATAGAATTTGGGGGTCATTTTGATCCCATATTATTATTAACCTCAAAAACCATAATTTCCACTCATTTTCAGTCTATTCTGAATACCTCACACCTCACAATATTATTTTTAGTCCTAAAATTTGCACCAAGGTCGCTGGATGACTAAGCTAAGCGACACTAGTGGCCGACACAAACACCTGGCCCATCTAGGAGTGGCACTGCAGTGTCACGCAGGATGTCCCTTCCAAAAAACCCTCCCCAATCAGCACATGACGCAAAGAAAAAAAGAGGCGCAATGAGGTAGCTGACTGTGTGAGTAAGATAAGCGACCCTAGTGGCCGACACAAACACCGGGCCCATTTAGGAGTGGCACTGCAGTGTCACGCAGGATGTCCCTTCCAAAAAACCCTCCCCAATCAGCACATGACGCAAAGAAAAAAAGAGGCGCAATGAGGTAGCTGACTGTGTGAGTAAGATTAGCGACCCTAGTGGCCGACACAAACACCGGGCCCATTTAGGAGTGGCACTGCAGTGTCACGCAGGATGTCCCTTCCAAAAAACCCTCCCCAATCAGCACATGACGCAAAGAAAAAAAGAGGCGCAATGAGGTAGCTGACTGTGTGAGTAAGATTAGCGACCCTAGTGGCCGACACAAACACCGGGCCCATTTAGGAGTGGCACTGCAGTGTCACGCAGGATGTCCCTTCCAAAAAACCCTCCCCAATCAGCACATGACGCAAAGAAAAAAAGAGGCGCAATGAGGTAGCTGACTGTGTGAGTAAGATTAGCGACCCTAGTGGCCGACACAAACACCGGGCCCATTTAGGAGTGGCACTGCAGTGTCACGCAGGATGTCCCTTCCAAAAAACCCTCCCCAATCAGCACATGACGCAAAGAAAAAAAGAGGCGCAATGAGGTAGCTGACTGTGTGAGTAAGATTAGCGACCCTAGTGGCCGACACAAACACCGGGCCCATTTAGGAGTGGCACTGCAGTGTCACGCAGGATGTCCCTTCCAAAAAACCCTCCCCAATCAGCACATGACGCAAAGAAAAAAAGAGGCGCAATGAGGTAGCTGACTGTGTGAGTAAGATTAGCGACCCTAGTGGCCGACACAAACACCGGGCCCATTTAGGAGTGGCACTGCAGTGTCACGCAGGATGTCCCTTCCAAAAAACCCTCCCCAATCAGCACATGACGCAAAGAAAAAAAGAGGCGCAATGAGGTAGCTGACTGTGTGAGTAAGATTAGCGACCCTAGTGGCCGACACAAACACCGGGCCCATTTAGGAGTGGCACTGCAGTGTCACGCAGGATGTCCCTTCCAAAAAACCCTCCCCAATCAGCACATGACGCAAAGAAAAAAAGAGGCGCAATGAGGTAGCTGACTGTGTGAGTAAGATTAGCGACCCTAGTGGCCGACACAAACACCGGGCCCATTTAGGAGTGGCACTGCAGTGTCACGCAGGATGTCCCTTCCAAAAAACCCTCCCCAATCAGCACATGACGCAAAGAAAAAAAGAGGCGCAATGAGGTAGCTGACTGTGTGAGTAAGATTAGCGACCCTAGTGGCCGACACAAACACCGGGCCCATTTAGGAGTGGCACTGCAGTGTCACGCAGGATGTCCCTTCCAAAAAACCCTCCCCAAACAGCACATGACGCAAAGAAAAATAAAAGAAAAAAGAGGTGCAAGATGGAATTGTCCTTGGGCCCTCCCACCCACCCTTATGTTGTATAAACAAAACAGGACATGCACACTTTAACCAACCCATCATTTCAGTGACAGGGTCTGCCACACGACTGTGACTGATATGACGGGTTGGTTTGGACCCCCCCAAAAAAGAAGCAATTAATCTCTCCTTGCACAAACTGGCTCTACAGAGGCAAGATGTCCACCTCATCATCACCCTCCGATATATCACCGTGTACATCCCCCTCCTCACAGATTATCAATTCGTCCCCACTGGAATCCACCATCTCAGCTCCCTGTGTACTTTGTGGAGGCAATTGCTGCTGGTCAATGTCTCCGCGGAGGAATTGATTATAATTCATTTTAATGAACATCATCTTCTCCACATTTTCTGGATGTAACCTCGTACGCCGATTGCTGACAAGGTGAGCGGCGGCACTAAACACTCTTTCGGAGTACACACTTGTGGGAGGGCAACTTAGGTAGAATAAAGCCAGTTTGTGCAATGGCCTCCAAATTGCCTCTTTTTCCTGCCAGTATAAGTATGGACTGTGTGACGTGCCTACTTGGATGCGGTCACTCATATAATCCTCCACCATTCTTTCAATGGTGAGAGAATCATATGCAGTGACAGTAGACGACATGTCCGTAATCGTTGTCAGGTCCTTCAGTCCGGACCAGATATCAGCATCAGCAGTCGCTCCAGACTGCCCTGCATCACCGCCAGCGGGTGGGCTCGGAATTCTGAGCCTTTTCCTCGCACCCCCAGTTGCGGGAGAATGTGAAGGAGGAGATGTTGACAGGTCGCGTTCCGCTTGACTTGACAATTTTCTCACCAGCAGGTCTTTCAACCCCAGCAGACTTGTGTCTGCCGGAAAGAGAGATCCAAGGTAGGCTTTAAATCTAGGATCGAGCACGGTGGCCAAAATGTAGTGCTCTGATTTCAACAGATTGACCACCCGTGAATCCTTGTTAAGCGAATTAAGGGCTCCATCCACAAGTCCCACATGCCTAGCGGAATCGCTCCGTGTTAGCTCCTCCTTCAATGTCTCCAGCTTCTTCTGCAAAAGCCTGATGAGGGGAATGACCTGACTCAGGCTGGCAGTGTCTGAACTGACTTCACGTGTGGCAAGTTCAAAGGGCATCAGAACCTTGCACAACGTTGAAATCATTCTCCACTGCGCTTGAGACAGGTGCATTCCACCTCCTATATCGTGCTCAATTGTATAGGCTTGAATGGCCTTTTGCTGCTCCTCCAACCTCTGAAGCATATAGAGGGTTGAATTCCACCTCGTTACCACTTCTTGCTTCAGATGATGGCAGGGCAGGTTCAGTAGTTTTTGGTGGTGCTCCAGTCTTCTGTACGTGGTGCCTGTACGCCGAAAGTGTCCCGCAATTTTTCTGGCCACCGACAGCATCTCTTGCACGCCCCTGTCGTTTTTTAAATAATTCTGCACCACCAAATTCAAGGTATGTGCAAAACATGGGACGTGCTGGAATTTGCCCATATTTAATGCACACACAATATTGCTGGCGTTGTCCGATGCCACAAATCCACAGGAGAGTCCAATTGGGGTAAGCCATTCCGCGATGATCTTCCTCAGTTGCCGTAAGAGGTTTTCAGCTGCGTGCGTATTCTGGAAACCGGTGATACAAAGCGTAGCCTGCCTAGGAAAGAGTTGGCGTTTGCGAGATGCTGCTACTGGTGCCGCCGCTGCTGTTCTTGCGGCGGGAGTCCATACATCTACCCAGTGGGCTGTCACAGTCATATAGTCCTGACCCTGCCCTGCTCCACTTGTCCACATGTCCGTGGTTAAGTGGACATTGGGTACAACTGCATTTTTTAGGACACTGGTGAGTCTTTTTCTGACGTCCGTGTACATTCTCGGTATCGCCTGCCTAGAGAAGTGGAACCTAGATGGTATTTGGTAACGGGGGCACACTGCCTCAATAAATTGTCTAGTTCCCTGTGAACTAACGGCGGATACCGGACGCACGTCTAACACCAACATAGTTGTCAAGGCCTCAGTTATCCGCTTTGCAGCAGGATGACTGCTGTGATATTTCATCTTCCTCGCAAAGGACTGTTGAACAGTCAATTGCTTACTGGAAGTTGTACAAGTGGGCTTACGACTTCCCCTCTGGGATGACCATTGACTCCCAGCAGCAACAACAGCAGCGCCAGCAGCAGTAGGCATTACACGCAAGGATGCATCGGAGGAATCCCAGGCAGGAGAGGACTCGTCAGAATTGCCAGTGACATTGCCTGCAGGACTATTGGCATTCCTGGGGAAGGAGGAAATTGACACTGAGGGAGTTGGTGGGGTGGTTTGCGTGAGCTTGGTTACAAGAGGAAGGGATTTACTGGTCAGTGGACTGCTTCCGCTGTCACCCAAAGTTTTTGAACTTGTCACTGACTTATTATGAATGCGCTGCAGGTGACGTATAAGGGAGGATGTTCCGAGGTGGTTAACGTCCTTACCCCTACTTATTACAGCTTGACAAAGGGAACACACGGCTTGACACCTGTTGTCCGCATTTCTGTTGAAATAGTTCCACACCGAAGAGCTGATTTTTTTGGTATTTTCACCAGGCATGTCAACGGCCATATTCCTCCCACGGACAACAGGTGTCTCCCCGGGTGCCTGACTTAAACAAACCACCTCACCATCAGAATCCTCCTGGTCAATTTCCTCCCCAGTGCCAGCAACACCCATATCCTCCTCATCCTGGTGTACTTCAACACTGACATCTTCAATCTGACTATCAGGAACTGGACTGCGGGTGCTCCTTCCAGCACTTGCAGGGGGCGTGCAAATGGTGGAAGGTGCATGCTCTTCACGTCCAGTGTTGGGAAGGTCAGGCATCGCAACCGACACAATTGGACTCTCCTTGTGGATTTGGGATTTCGAAGAACGCACAGTTCTTTGCGGTGCTACTGCTTTTGCCAGCTTGAGTCTTTTCATTTTTCTAGCGAGAGGCTGAGTGCCTCCATCCTCATGTGAAGCTGAACCACTAGCCATGAACATAGGCCAGGGCCTCAGCCGTTCCTTGCCACTCCGTGTGGTAAATTGCATATTGGCAAGTTTACGCTTCTACTCCGACAATTTTATTTTAGGTTTTGGAGTCCTTTTTTTACTGATATTTGGTGTTTTGGATTTGACATGCTCTGTACTATGACATTGGGCATCGGCCTTGGTAGACGACGTTGCTGGCATTTCATCGTCTCGGCCATGACTAGTGGCAGCAGCTTCAGCACGAGGTGGAAGTGGATCTTGATCTTTCCCTAATTTTGGAACCTCAACATTTTTGTTCTCCATATTTTAATAGGCACAACTAAAAGGCACCTCAGGTAAACAATGGAGATGGATGGATACTAGTATACAATTATGGACGGACTGCCGCGGCTGTGGCTACCGTACTGTGTCTGCTGCTAATATAGACTGGTTGATAAAGAGATGTCGTAGTATGTATGTATGAAGAAGAAAGAAAAAAAAACCACGGTTAGGTGGTATACAATTATGGACGGACTGCCGAGTGCCGACACAGAGGTAGCCACAGCCGTGAACTACCGTACTGTACTGTGTCTGCTGCTAATATAGACTGGTTGATAAAGAGATGTCGTAGTATGTATGTATGAAGAAGAAAGAAAAAAAAACCACGGGTAGGTGGTATACAATTATGGACGGACTGCCGAGTGCCGACACAGAGGTAGCCACAGCCGTGAACTACCGTACTGTACTGTGTCTGCTGCTAATATAGACTGGTTGATAAAGAGATGTAGTAGTATGTATGTATAAAGAAGAAAGAAAAAAAAACCACGGGTAGGTGGTATACAATTATGGACGGACTGCCGAGTGCCGACACAGAGGTAGCCACAGCCGTGAACTACCGTACTGTACTGTGTCTGCTGCTAATATAGACTGGTTGATAAAGAGATGTCGTAGTATGTATGTATGAAGAAGAAAGAAAAAAAAACCACGGTTAGGTGGTATACAATTATGGACGGACTGCCGAGTGCCGACACAGAGGTAGCCACAGCCGTGAACTACCGTACTGTACTGTGTCTGCTGCTAATATAGACTGGTTGATAAAGAGATGTCGTAGTATGTATGTATAAAGAAGAAAGAAAAAAAAAACACGGTTAGGTGGTATACAATTATGGACGGACTGCCGAGTGCCGACACAGAGGTAGCCACAGCCGTGAACTACCGTACTGTACTGTGTCTGCTGCTAATATAGACTGGTTGATAAAGAAATGTCGTAGTATGTATGTATGAAGAAAAAAGAAAAAAAAACCACGGTTAGGTGGTATACAATTATGGACGGACTGCCGAGTGCCGACACAGAGGTAGCCACAGCCGTGAACTACCGTACTGTACTGTGTCTGCTGCTAATATAGACTGGTTGATAAAGAGATGTCGTAGTATGTATGTATAAAGAAGAAAGAAAAAAAAACCACGGTTAGGTGGTATACAATTATGGACGGACTGCCGAGTGCCGACACAGAGGTAGCCACAGCCGTGAACTACCGTACTGTACTGTGTCTGCTGCTAATATAGACTGGTTGATAAAGAGATGTAGTAGTATGTATGTATAAAGAAGAAAAAAAAAAAACCACGGGTAGGTGGTATACAATTATGGATGGACTGCCGAGTGCCGACACAGAGGTAGCTACAGCCGTGAACTACCGTACTGTGTCTGCTGCGACTGGATGATAATTAATGATATAAAAATATATATATATATCACTACTGCAGCCGGACAGGTATATATATTATATAATGACGGACCTGCTGGACACTGTCTGTCAGCAGAATGAGTTTTTTATAGAATAAAAAAAAAACACCACACAAGTGAAGTCACACGACGAGTGTTTAACTTTTTCAGGCAATCACAATATAGTATACTACTAACTATACTGGTGGTCAGTGTGGTCAGGTCACTGGTCAGTCACACTGGCAGTGGCACTCCTGCAGCAAAAGTGTGCACTGTTTAATTTTAATATAATATGTACTCCTGGCTCCTGCTATAACCTATAACTGGCACTGCAGTGCTCCCCAGTCTCCCCCACAATTATAAGCTGTGTGAGCTGAGCACAGTCAGATATATAATATATACATAGATGATGAAGCACACTGGGCTGAGCAGTGCACACAGATATGGTATGTGACTGTCTTGTACTCCTGGCTCCTGCTATAACCTATAACTGGCACTGCAGTGCTCCCCAGTCTCCCCCACAATTATAAGCTGTGTGAGCTGAGCACAGTCAGATATATAATATATACATAGATGATGCAGGCATGCAGCACACTGGGCTGAGCAGTGCACACAGATATGGTATGTGACTGAGTCACTGTGTGTACCGTTTTTTTCAGGCAGAGAACGGATATATTAAATAAAACAACTGCACTGCTGGTGGTCACTGTGGTCAGTCACTAAACTCTGCACTCTCTTCTACAGTATCAGCCTCAGGTCAATCTCTCTCTCTCTCTCCTAATCTAAATGGAGAGGACGCCAGCCACGTCCTCTCCCTATCAATCTCAATGCACGTGTGAAAATGGCGGCGACGCGCGGCTCCTTATATAGAATCCGAGTCTCGCGATAGAATCCGAGCCTCGCGAGAATCCGACAGCGTCATGATGACGTTCGGGCGCGCTCGGGTTAACCGAGCAAGGCGGGAAGATCCGAGTCGCTCGGACCCGTGAAAAAAAACATGAAGTTCGTGCGGGTTCGGATTCAGAGAAACCGAACCCGCTCATCTCTAGTGTCGACATGTCTGAGGAAGAAGGCTATATTAGAGAGGAGCAGGAGCAAATGAATGTGGTGTCTCCGCCGACAGCTGATTGGATGGATATGTGGAATGTTTTAAATGCTAGTGTAAACTCATTGCACAAAAGATTAGACAAGGCTGAAGCTTTGGGACAGTCAGGGTCTCAACCCATGCCTGATCCTATGTTGCAGGGACTGTCAGGGTCTCATAAGCGCCCACTATCCCAGGTTGTTGACACAGATACAGACACGGATTCTGACTCCAGTGTCGATTACGATGATGCAAAGTTACAGCCAAAATTGGCAAAATCCATTCGATATATGATTATGGCAATAAAAGATGTTTTGCACATCAGAGAGGAACCCCCTGTCCCTGACAAGAGGGTACATATGTACAAGGTGAAAAAGCCTGAGGTAACCTTTGAGGGGGTCACACGAGCTGAACGAGTTATGTGAAAAAGCTTGGGAATCTCCAGATAAAAGACTGCAGATTTCCAAAAGGATTCTTATGGCGTATCCTTTCCCATCAATGGATAGGTTACGATGGGAATCCTCCCCTAGGGTGGACAAAGCATTAACACGCTTATCCAAGAAGGTAGCCCTCCCGTCCCAGTATACGGCTACCCTCAAAGAGTCTGCTGACCGCAAACAGGAGATTTCCCTGAAGTCCATTTATACACATTCAGGTACCTTACTCAGACCGGCAATTGCGTCGGCCTGGGTGTGTAGTGCTGTAGCGGCATGGACGGATACCTTATCTGAGGGGATGGATACCCTAGATAAGGATACTATTTTATTGACCCTGGGGCATATAAGAGATGCTGTCCTATATATGTGTGTATGCAAACTACAGGTGGTGCTGCAGGGCTCACACCCTTTTACTTGTCTTGTAGAGCAACTCTGGAGCTGTTTCTGGGTCCAGCTGCTGCAAGAAATCAGCTTGAATGCTTCAGGGGCTGGGGCATGGCCAACATGAGCCCACACTGATGGGGGGTGGGGGTGTATAAAGCGATTTAGGGGTCATCCAAGCGCAACCCCACAAAGGCCGCCATGCCCTGCGTGACCCTTTTCTCTTTTCATATGCAGACGAGGGTTGCAGCCAACTATGCCCACTGCTTGGATGACATCACTATATGCAAATCCATCTGCTGCAGGCCTTCCCACAGGAATGCTTGCAGTAGTTGTTGCATTTGGTTTGTTGTTTGGGGGTGCTTCAGTATTAGGCAGCCTTCTGCCCTCCCACATTCGTCTGAAAATGTGTTCTCCCTGCAGTTGTTGTTCCCAGATGAGAGTTCCCTTGTGCTTCCTCAGTTGAATCTCCTTAACTTGACAGGGGTGTGCCCGAGCAGCCGCCCTCCACAGCCCTATCCCAACACATACTTATCTTGCATATGAGATCTCTTGATCATGAAGATAGTTCTCACAGGGTGAGGTTCATCCATTACATTTTAAAGTAGGAAGGTACAAATTACATATTCAAATTACATATATGTGCTGGATTCAAATGTTTTCCCCCCTTCCTTTCTCAATTGTGCCCATCAGCAGCTATTCTAATGTTGCTGCCAATGGGTGTGACGCATTCATTTCTTCTGTGGGGTACACTGGACTCCACAAGGATTCACATTGTATATGTACACCAGAGTAGGATCTTGATCTGAGGCACCAACAGGCTCAAAGCTTTTGACTGTTCCCAAGATGCTCAGCGCCCCCTCCTCTATAACCTCGCTTCCATGAACAGGGAGCTCAGTTTGTAGTTGGTGCCTTCAGTAGCAGGCCACTTAACAGGGGGCTGCCTCAGGCAGCCTATTCTTAGCTATTAATTTTGGCAAGAAAAGAAGAACTTTTTTTATAAGAATCTACAAGGGCTGCAGCAGGCTAGGTCTAATAGACCTCTTTACTGCAGCTCCATCACTCCCAGTGGCGCAGTATACTCCCGTGCCCCGGTTGCTGGGTCACTGCAGCGGAGGCTCCGGTTTCTTCCTAAGGTCAGTCACACACACACCGCCCTCCGGGATCACGAGGCCGCTGATGGGGGCGGGCCGTGTGCGCACTGGCGTGGACACTGATTACTGGGCAGCCGCTCCACTAGCCACCAGGGACAGTTAAGGAGCACAGCTCTGGGGTTTTTTCTCCTATATTAACCCCATTTTGTACTACCCGCAGTGCATTGTGATAGGTAATGGGGCCTGATTCAGGTTGGATCGCAATCCAACTGCAAAAACTGCTAAGAGCATACGCCTGCATTTTCTGCGGCACCCCGCAGATAATGCGATCACCTCTGCCTGTGAATCGGTGAAGGGGGGGGGGGGAGGGGGGTCAACAACACTCCATTTCCAAGTCGGAGATGGAGCGGTGCGGGGGCACGGTTTCAAAATGGGGTCGGCAATGGAGAAACAGGAGGCGTGGTCAGAGCAGCTGCATGACATCACATGGGCCGGACTCTGCCAGTGGAGCCCCAGCGTCATGAGGTAGATTTTGTAGAGGCCGGGGAGGACTTCTGTTCCTGGGAACTAGCTGTGTTGTGCAGCTTTATTCCTCTGCCCCTACCTCTGGCAAGAAAGGACGCACCTCGCACTTTCTTGTTTCTTTGTGACTGAAAGTACTGCATTTGATAATGCGGAGCTTTCTTATGCTGTGAGGGAACATAAGGTAAAAAATTTGATTTTCCAACTGTAGCTGTGCGTGTTAATGCTTTGTCCATCCTACGTGAGGATTTCCATCGTAACCTATCCGTTGATGGAATAGGATACGCCATAAGAATCCTTTTGGAAATCTGCAGTCTTTTATCTGGAGATTCCCAAGCTTTTTCACATAACTCGTTCAGCTCGTGTGACCCCCTCAAAGGTTACCTCAGGCTTCTTTCCCTTGTACATATGTACCCTCTTGTCAGGGACAGGGGGTTCCTCTGTGATGTGCAAAACATCTTTTATTGCCATAATCATATATCGAATGGATTTTGCCAATTTTGGCTGTAACTTTGCATCATCGTAATCGACACTGGAGTCAGAATCCGTGTCGGTATCTGTGTCAACAATCTGGGATAGTGGGCGCTTATGAGACCCTGACAGTCCCTGCAACATAGGATCAGGCATGGGTTGAGTCCCTGACTGTCCCAAAGCTTCAGCCTTGTCTAATCTTTTGTACAATGAGTTTACACTAGCATTTAAAACATTCCACATATCCATCCAATCAGGTGTCAGCGGAGACACCACATTCATTTGCTCCCGCTCCTCTCTAATATAGCCTTCTTCCTCAGACATGTCGACACACGTGTACCGACACACCACACACACAGGGAATACTTTTTCTGAAGACAGTTTCCCCACAAGGCCCTTTGGAGAGACAGAGAGAGAGTATGCCAGCACACTCCCCAGCGCTATATAACCCAGGAATTACACAGTAACTTAATGTTTGTCCAGTAGCGCTGCTGTATGTAATTTGCGCCGAATTATGTGCCCCCCCTCTCTTTTCAACCCTCTTCTCTACCGTGGTATAAGCAGGGGAGAGTCCGGGGAGCTTCCTCTCAGCGGTGCTGTGGAGAAAAAATGGCGCTGGTGAGTGCTGAGGGAGAAGCCCCGCCCCCTCGGCGGCGGGCTTCTGTCCCGCTTAAACTGTAAAATTGGTGGGGGCTCATACATATATACAGTGCCCAGCTGTATATATGTTATATTTTTGCCAAAAAGAGGTTTATATTGCTGCCCAGGGCGCCCCCCCTGCGCCCTGCACCCTTACAGTGACCGGAGTATGTGAGGTGTATGGGAGCAATGGCGCACAGCTGCAGTGCTGTACGCTACCTCAGTGAAGATCATGAACTCTGTGGAGCCCGTCTATCCCCATGGTCCTTACGGAGTCCCCAGCATCCTCTAGGACGTTAGAGAAACTAGGATTTTAATACCTACCGGTAAATCCTTTTCTCTTAGTCTGTTGAGGATGCTGGGCACCCGTCCCAGTGTGTACTGTGTCTGCAGTTATTAAATGGCCCTTAACTCCAGAACATTTATGTGGAGACAACTTTCCTGACTTGACCATCTTCCTTGGACATTTTCCCCCTGTGTGACTGCTCCCCAGCCTCGGAGGGTTGCATCTGTGGTCCCTAGGATCCAGTCCTGGATCCCGAACCATCGCCCCTCTAGGAGGTGAGAACTGTGCAGCCACCAATGGAGTGAGATTCTGGTCTTGGAAGACAGGATTATCCTCCGGTGCATGTGTAGGTGGGATCCGGACCAATTGTCCAATAGGTCCCACTGGAACACTCTGGCATGGAACCTGCCAAACTGAATGGTCTCGTAGGCCACAACCATCTTCCCCAGCAACTGAATGCATTGATGGATTAACACTCTTGCTGGTTTCAGAATTTGTTTGACCAGACTCTGGATCTCCATAGCCTTTCCACTGGAAGAAAACCTCTTCTGTGTCCAGTATGTGTTATGATTCCAGCACTCTGGTCAGAGAAGATCTTATGGCAAGGACCGGAGCACTGGAACGGAATGCTGGGGAAGGGAGCAGGACAGGAAAATAGCCCCTGGCGCCCTAACTCTGTTGTCTCACCCGTGTTGTCAGAAATCCCCTGCGAGACTATGGTTTCTTGAGCCCTTGGCAGCCGCGTTTGAAGGGCGGATTATGTCTGCCCAACTTCGATGCCCCCCGGTCTTAATGAGAGACAAAGGGAAACCCGAGACAGGGTGATAACAAGAGGCCCTCTAACTAAACAACCAGGCCAGGGGATAAGCAAACTCAAAACTATAATATGTGCGGAGAAACCGCCAGGAAAAAGGACAACCAAAATATCCACTTGTCCAATTCTCCTACCCGGCACCGCCGAGTACCAGAGAGGACTTGTGGAAGTGGAACCCTCCGCAAATGCTCCAAACACAAAATATAAAAGGTAAAGCGGCTGAGCCGCAACACACGGCAGAGCCGCAACTCACGAACACCACTGGATATAAAACGGTGATCAGTCAGGACTCCAGGGAACCAAACGACCTCTTGGGATGAGATGACAACTCCCGAATACCGGACTTCTGCGGACTGGAATGACCGGATACAGCAGGACTGGAAACAGACTCTCAGCAAACAAAGGCAGCATGCATGAAGCTATTACCGGCATCTGTGAGAAGCCCTGGGAGTGTATTTAACAAGGAGTACTCCAATCAGCTGCTAATGGCTGATTAGAATAAATGCCGTGCAGCTGCCTTGCTGCACGGCCAGAGAGCAGGTGAATATCTTAATTTCCTAAAGCCTAGCAACGGGGAACGCGGTCCGCCAGTGGCGTCCCCGTTGCTAGGGTCCGTGCGGCTCAGCGCGCCCGGCGTCTAGCGTTGCTAGGGAGCCGGCGGCTGTACGTGCACGGCATCTCTAGTTGCTAGGCGCCGGGCCGCGCAGACCATCAAGCGGACCCCGGCGCCTAACAGTACCCCCCCCTTGAGGAGGGGTCAAGGAACCCCTAAAGCCAGGTTTCTGAGGAAATTCCCGAAAAAATGCCCTCTTGAGCCTCGGGGCATGAAGATCCTTATCCAGGACCCAAGACCTTTCCTCCGGACCATAGCCTTTCCAGTGAACCAGAAAATACAGCCGATCCCGGGACAATTTGGAATCGAGAACCTTCTCTACCAAGAACTCCTGTTGTCCCTGTACATCCACTGGAGATCTACCCTGAGAGATCTTCCGAGGAAATCTACTGGAAGAAACGTATTGTTTCAACAGGGAACAATGAAACGTATTTCCAATCCTGAGAGATCTTGGTAAACGTAACCGAAAGGCAACTGGGTTGACTCTTTTAATAATAAGAAATGGCCCAATAAATTTGGGTCCCAGTCTAGCTGAGGATTGTCAAAGCCTGATGTTGCGAGTCGACAACCACACCCTATCTCCCACCTTAAAAGTGCAAGGACGTCGGAGCCTGTCAGAAAATTTCTTCTCTCGAAAGGCCGCTTTTCTGAGAGCAAGGTGCACCTTTTTCCAAATGGCTCTGAGATGGGAGGTTAAGGTAAGCGAGGAGACTGAGGAATGATGAAAAAAAGAATTAGCTCTGGGGTGAAAACCAAAAACTGAAAAGAATGGAGACTCTTTAGTGGAGGAATGACAAGAATTATTGTAAGCAAATTCAGCCAACGTAAGAAACTCGGACCAATCATTCTGGAGTTTGGCTGAATGCAAGCGCAAATATTGTTTCAATGATTGGTTAACTCGTTCGGTTTGCCCGTTGGATTGTGGGTGGTAACCGGATGTTAACGACAATTTCATCTTCAATGAGGCACAAAAACATTTCCAGAATTGTGCGATGAATTGTGGACCCCGATCAGAAACAATATCAGTAGGCAACCCATGAAGCCTGAATACATGGCGGAGAAACAAAACTGCCAACCCTTGGGCAGAAGGCAATCGGGGAAGAGCAATAAAATGAGCCATTTTACTAAAACGGTCCACTACCACCCATATGACTCGGAATCCGGCTGAAAGGGGAAGGTCAACCACAAAATCCATGGAAATATGAGACCACGGCCTGAGAGGAACATTTAAGGGCATAAGTTGCCCGATGGGCAAGGAACGGGGAACCTTATGCTGTGCACAAACCTGACACGAATAAACAAATTCCTTGACGTCTTTAGAAAGACCAGGCCACCATACTGAGCGAGAGACTAACTCCAATGTCTTAGAGACTCCTGGATGCCCTGAAACTTTGTTATCATGGAATTCCGTTAAAACAGTAACTCTCAAAAACTCAGGGACGTAAAGACGACCAGCAGGAGTAATTCTAGGAGCTTGGTGTTGAAGCTGTTTTAACTGGGTAAATAAATCTTGTGTGAGGCCCGCCCAGATGACCGAAGATGGAAGTATGGGGGTAACAGGATTGTTATTGTGAACCGGAAGAAAGCTATGTGACAGGGCATCAGCCTTAGTATTCTTGGAACCAGGCCTGAAAGTGATTATAAATTTGAAACGCGTAAAAAATAATGCCCAACGTGCCTGCCGGGCATTAAGCCGCTTAGCCGATTCAATGTATTGCAGGTTCTTATGGTCAGTCAATACCGAAATAGTATGTTTTGCTCCCTCCAGCCAATGCCTCCACTCCTCGAAAGCCCATTTTACCGCCAGTAACTCCCGATTACCAACGTCATAGTTGGATTCAGCGGAGGAGAATTTCCTGGACATAAAGGCACAAGGATGTAACTCCAGAGACTCCGGATCCTTTTGAGAAAGGATAGCCCCCACTCCAACCTCCGAGGCATCAACCTCCACCACAAAGGGCAATTCCGGATTAGGATGTCTGAGGACTGGAGCCGAGACAAAGGCTTGTTTCAAGGCCCGGAAGGACAACTCAGCTTCACGCGACCAGTTGGTAGGATCCGCTCCTTTCTTTGTCAGAGCTACAATGGGAGCAACCAGGTCAGAAAAAGAATGAATGAACCTCCTATAATAATTCGCAAACCCTAAAAAACGCTTAATTGCTTTTAAATTGGTGGGTTGCGCCCAACTAAGGATGGCCTGGAGTGTCTTTGGTTCCATGGAAAATCCCTGAGGGGAAATTATGTACCCTAAAAAAGATACTTCCGTGACATGAAACTCACACTTCTCCAGCTTGGCATATAAATGATTCTCACATAACTTTTGAAGAACCAGACGCACCTGGGTAACATGTTGTTCCATTGATTTAGAAAAAATCAGGATGTCGCCTAAGTAAACGACCACGAATTTCCCTAGGAAGTCACGGAGCACATCGTTAATGAGGTCTTGAAAAACTGCCGGAGCATTGGACAGGCCGAACGGCATCACCAGGTATTCGTAGTAACCCGACTGAGTACTGAAGGCCGTTTTCCACTCATCTCCAGATTTAATTCGGATGAGGTTGTACGCTCCTCTAAGGTCAATTTTAGAAAAAATCACAGCAGAACGTAACTGATCAAAGAGTACAGAAATCAACGGCAAAGGATAGGTGTTTTTAACTGAGATCTTATTCAGGGCTCTAAAATCAATGCAAGGTCTAAGCGAGCCATCCTTTTTCTCCACAAAGAAGAAGCCTGCACTTAAAGGAGATTTTGATGGTTTAATAAATCCTTTCTCAAGGCTCTCCTTTACATAATCATTCATAGCCGCAGTTTCTGGCCCGGATAATGCATATAATCTTCCCTTTGGCAATGCGGCACCGGGAATTAACTCAATAGCACAATCATAAGGCCGATGGGGAGGCAGAATGTCCGCATTGCCTTTGGAGAAAACATCAGCAAACTCCTGGTATTCCACCGGAATGAGTTCTGGAATGATAGCTGCTACTCTGACTGGAAACGTGATACATTCCTTATCACAAAAAGTACCCCAATGTGAAATCTCCCCCGACCGCCAATCAATGGTGGGATTATGAAAGGCCAGCCAAGGGTGACCCAGAACAACTGGAACTGCTGTGTGTAAGAAAGAAATGTGTAAATGTGTAAGAAAGAACTCGATTTTCTCGGAATGTAGAGCTCCTACTGTAAGTAGTACAGGGGGTGTACGGAGAGAAATAATCCCATTAGACAGCGGACTCCCATCTAAGCCATGCATGGTGACACACCTACCCAAAGGTAACTGAGGAATGCCTAAGGCCTTAGCCCAAGTTAAATCCATAAAGTTTCCTGCAGCTCCACTGTCAACAAAAGCCGACACCGAAGAACTGAGGCTGCCAAAGGAAACTTTAACTGGGACTAAAAGGGAGTTATTCGAGGAGATAAGCTGCAGACCTAGGTGAACCCCCTCACAATTCACCTGGTCAAAGCGTTTCCCGACTTGTTCGGACAATTACGAGCAAAATGTCCCTTACCCCCACAGTACAGACAAAGACCAGAATTTTGCCTTCTGGCTCTTTCTTCAGGAGACAGCCGGGAGAGACCCATCTGCATGGTCTCCTCTACGTCTTCAGGAATGGAATATACACACGGACTTGACCTTACAGGTGCTCCTTTTTCAGCCCTCCGCTCTCTGAGACGACGATCAATCTTAATAGAAAGCTCCATGAGTTTATCGAGAGTCTCAGGAGCGGGGTACTGAAGGAGACTGTCTTTTATAGACTCTGATAAGCCGAGGCGAAACTGACTGCGCAGGGCTGGGTCATTCCAGCCACAGTCGTTCGACCAACGGCGAAACTCCGTACAATAAACCTCTGCAGGATTTCTACCCTGTCTGAGAGCGCGCAACTGACTTTCAGCGGACGCCTCTCTATCAGGGTCATCATACAAGAGCCCTAAAGACTCAAAAAAAGCGTCAACTGACAACAATGCCGGATCCTCTGCTCTTAAACCAAATGCCCAGGTCTGAGGATCCCCCTGGAGCAAAGAAATAATAAACCCGACCCGCTGAGATTCAGTACCCGAGGAAGTCGGTCTTAAACGAAAATAAAGTTTACAGGATTCTTTAAAATTAAAAAACTCTTTTCTATCACCAGAAAAACGGTCAGGCAAATGCATCTTTGGTTCAGGGACTACCCTTGGGGAAGCTCGCAAAAGATCTTCCTGTGACTTCAACCGAAGAGAAAGATCCTGAACCATCTGAGTAAGTTCTTGAATCTGGCTGACTAAGAGCTGACCAGGATTTGGCCCTAAACCTGTTGGATTCATGAGGCCGATAAACTCTCACAAAACTGAATGAGAAAAAATTAAACCCCGTTTAATTTTAAGTTTTGGTATGGCCGGTAATAATGTTATGATTCCAGCACTCTGGTCAGAGAAGATCTTATGGCAAGGACTGGAGCACTGGAACGGAATGCTGGGGAAGGGAGCAGGACAGGAAAATAGCCCCTTGCGCCCTAACTCTGTTGTCTCACCCGTGTTGTCAGAAATCCCCTGCGAGACTATGGTTTCTTGAGCCCTTGGCAGCCGCGTTTGAAGGGCGGATTATGTCTGCCCAACTTCGATGCCCCCCGGTCTTAATGAGAGACAAAGGGAAACCCGAGACAGGGTGATAACAAGAGGCCCTCTAACTAAACAACCAGGCTAGGGGCTAAGCAAACTCAAAACTATAATATGTGCGGAGAAACCGCCAGGAAAAAGGACAACCAAAATATCCACTTGTCCAATTCTCCTACCCGGCACCGCCAAGTACCAGAGAGGACTTGTGGAAGCGGAACCCTCCGCAAATGCTCCAAACACAAAATATAAAAGGTAAAGCGGCTGAGCCGCAACACACGGCAGAGCCGCAACTCACGAACACCACTGGATATAAAACGGTGATCAGTCAGGACTCCAGGGAACCAAACGACCTCTTGGGATGAGATGACAACTCCCGAATACCGGACTTCTGCGGACTGGAATGACCGGATACAGCAGGACTGGAAACAGACTCTCAGCAAACAAAGGCAGCATGCAGGAAGCTATTACCGGCGTCTGTGAGAAGCCCTGGGAGTGTATTTAACAAGGAGTCCTCCAATCAGCTGCTAAAGGCTGATTAGAATAAATGCCGTGCAGCTGCCTTGCTGCACGGCCAGAGAGCAGGTGAATATCTTAATTTCCTAAAGCCTAGCAACGGGGAACGCGGTCCGCCAGTGGCGTCCCCGTTGCTAGGGTCCGTGCGGCTCAGCGCGCCCGGCATCTAGCGTTGCTAGGGAGCCGGCGGCTGTACGTGCACGGCGTCTCTAGTTGCTAGGCGCCGGGCCGCGCAGACCATCAAGCGGACCCTGGCGCCTAACAGTATGACTCCCAAAAACAACAACCGCGTCATTGGGACCAACTGCGATTTTGGCAAGTTTAGGAGCCAACCATGTTTTTGAAGAACTGTCAGGGAGAGTAGATGTTTTGCACCAACTGGTCCCTGGATCTCGCCTTTATCAGGAGATCATCCAAGTACGGGATAATTGTGACTCCTTGCTTGCGAAGGAGAACCATAATTTCCGCCATCACCCTGGTGAAAATCCTCGGAGCCGTGGACAGACCAAACGGCAATGTCTGAAATTGGTAATGACAATCCTGAATTGCAAACCTTAGGTAGCTTGAGGCAGTGGCTAAATGGGAACATGTAAGTAGGCATCCTTTATGTCTACCAAAACCATGAAATCTCCGTCCTCCGGACTGGAGATCACTGCCCTGAGAAATTCCATCTTGAAATTGAATTTCTTTAGGAAGAAATTGAGGGATTTCAGATTTAAGATTGGTCTGACTGAGCCGTCCGGCTTCGGGACCACGAAGAGGCTTGAATAAAAACATTCTCCCTGCTGACTAAGGCCAATTTGAACATTCGGTGAGGGGGAACGTCTTGAAACCCCAGTTTGTACCCTTGGGACACTATTTGTAAAACCCACGAGTCCAGGTCCGAATGAATCCAGAACTGACTGAAGAGTTTTAGACGTGCCCCCACTGGTGTGGGCTCCTGCAAGAAAGCCCCAGTGTCATGCAGTGGATTTGGCAGAAGCAGAGGACAATCTCTGGTCCTGCGATCTTGAAGAGGCTACAGACCTCTTCCTTTTCCTTCCTCTACCTGCAAAGAAAGGGGAATCTTAACTTCTTGCATATCTATTGGGCCAAAATGACTGCGGTAGATAATGATGCGTCTTCATCCGTTGAGAGGGAACATAGGGCAAGAAGGTTGACTTACCATTGAAATGAGGATGCATCTTGCTGCCTTTCCAATGAAGCAAGTTTAATTTAGTAATAGGTGAAAAAACATCCTTACAAAGGTGTTAATCAGAGACTTGGCTTTGTGGACACTTTTCAGAGAACAAATTTGTTAGCATAAAAATAAAGCCAGAAAATGAAGAGCTGTTTAATCACTCAATTGGATTTTTCTGCCAGCATATTTTTTTTCTCTGCAACCCACTGCTCAATTGTGCTTCCTAGCTGTTTTTATAAAATCACTGAATCAAATCTAACTCTGATTACATCAGAGAAGGCCAGGTACCCTACACCATAACAGGGGGTTTGAAATTTTGACTTGTCTACTTAAATATCACCAAAATCTGATCACAAGTTTAATTACGTCCCTGGGTGGGATTGAACCACCAACCTTTTGGTTAATAGCCGAACACACTAACCGATTGCGCCACAGAGACACTTTGCAAAAAGTACATACTGACAAAGGCTAATAGGCATACATCTAGAACGTTTCCTAGAAAAACATTAAAAAATCAATAATCTGGAGAGTTTTTGTAAGATGTTTCTTCCATCAACCAACGAAGAAACACATTGGTACTTTCCCATGATGAGTGAGTGCTTCAGGATCTCTTGCACTTACATGTGCAGCAGAGTACTGCAATGGAAGCATGCTGGACCCATAACCCAGAGGTAGGCAGATTGAAACTATCCTTTGCTATATGCATTTTTTTTGTTAATTTAAGTAATCAAAACTGGGATTGATATTTTTGCTCTTTTATTTTTACTTAAAGTACAATAACTTTTACCATTTTAATTTGTTTTAATAGTATATTGACAGTATAGTTTTCTTTCAAAAATCCACTTAATTTTCTTTACCCTGTTATTAAAATGGTAATTGACAAAAACAAACTACATTGTCACCAGAAGAGCAATACAAAATGTACAAGTGATATATTAAAATCATCTTTCCAGCTTGAATTTCAATGATGCATTGGGGCAACAATTTTGTGAGAAACATCTTCACCCTTAAATAAAGATTTTCGTAATTCCTTACCTGTGTGCTAATTAGATATCACCTTGTTTTCACATTAAACAGACTTCCACATGAGAAAGCAGCAAGGATGCAGTGGCGTTAATGTTTCCTGGTGTCAACCTGTATTATTTCAGTAGACATTGAAATGAGGATGCATCTTGCTGCCTTTCCAATGAAGCAAGTTTAATTTAGTAATCGGTGAAAAACCATCCCTACAAAGGTGTTAATCAGAGACTTGGCTTTGTGGACACTTTTCAGAGAACAAATTTGTTAGCATAAAAATAAAGCAAGAAAATTAAGAGCTGTTTAATCACGCAATTTGATTTTTTTGCCAGCATATTTCTTTTTCTCTGCAACCCACTGCTAAATTGTGCTTCCTAGCTGTTTTTTATAAAATCACTGAATCAAATCTAACTCTGATTACATCAGAGAAGGCCAGGTACCCTACACAATAAGAGGGGGTTTGAAATTTTGACTTGTCTACTTAAATATCACCAAAATCTGATCACAAGGTCAATTACGTCCCTGGGTGGGATTGAACCACCAACCTTTTGGTTAATAGCCGAACACACTAACCGATTGCGCCACAGAGACACTTTGCAAAAAGTACATACTGACAAAGGCTAATAAGCATACATCTAGAACGTTTCCTAGAAAAACATTAAAAAATCAATAATCTGGAGAGTTTTTGTAAGATGTTTCTTCCATCAACCAACGAAGAAACACATTGGTACTTTCCCATGATGAGTGAGTGCTTCAGGATCTCTTGCACTTACATGTGCAGCAGAGTACTGCAATGGAAGCATGCTGGACCCATAACCCAGAGGTAGGCAGATTGAAACTATCCTTTGCTATATGCATTTTTTTTTGTTAATTTAAGTAATCAAAACTGGGATTGATATTTTTGCTCTTTTATTTTTACTTAAAGTACAATAACTTTTACCATTTTAATTTGTTTTAATAGTATATTGACAGTATAGTTTTCTTTCAAAAATCCACTTAATTTTCTTTACCCTATTATTAAAATGGTAATTGACAAAAAAAACTACATTGTCACCAGAAGAGAAATACAAAATGTACAAGTGATATATTAAAATCATCTTTCCAGCTTGAATTTCAATGATGCAGTGGGGCAACAATTTTGTGAGAAACATCTTCACCCTTAAATAAAGATTTTCGTAATTCCTTACCTGTGTGCTAATTAGATATCACCTTGTTTTCACATTAAACAGACTTCCACATGAGAAAGCAGCAAGGATGCAGTGGCGTTAATGTTTCCTGGTTTCAACCTGTATTATTTCAGTAGACATTGAAATGAGGATGCATCTTGCTGCCTTTCCAATGAAGCAAGTTTAATTTAGTAATAGGTGAAAAACCATCCCTACAAAGGTGTTAATCAGAGACTTGGCTTTGTGGACACTTTTCAGAGAACAAATTTGTTAGCATAAAAATAAAGCCAGAAAATGAAGAGCTGTTTAATCACGCAATTTGATTTTTTTGCCAGCATATTTCTTTTTCTCTGCAACCCACTGCTAAATTGTGCTTCCTAGATGTTTTTATAAAATCACTGAATCAAATCTAACTCTGATTACATCAGAGAAGGCCACGTACCCTACACAATAACAGGGGGTATGAAATTTGACTTGTCTACTTAAAGATCACCAAAATCTGATAACAAGGTCAATTACGTCCCTGGGTGGGATTGAACCACCAACCTTTTGGTTAATAGCCGTACACACTAACTGATTGCGCCACAGAGACACTTCGCAAAAGTACATACTGACAAATGCTAATAAGCATTCATCTAAAACGTTTCCTAGAAAAACTTAAAAAAGTCAATAATCTGGAGAGTTTTTGTAAGATGTTTCTTCTATCAACCAACGAAGAAACACATTGGTACTTTCCCATGATGAGTGAGTGCTTCAGGATCTCTTGCACTTACATGTGCAGCAGAGTACAGCAATGGAAGCATGCTGGGCCCATAACCCAGAGGTAGGCAGATTGAAACTATCCTCTGCTATATGCATTTTTTTTTGTTAATTAAAGTAATCCAAAACTGGGATTGATATTTTGGCTCTTTTATTTTTACTTAAAGTACAATAACTTTTACCATTTTAATTTGTTTTAATAGTATATTGACAGTATTGTTTTCTTTCAAAAATCCACTTAATTTTCTTTACCCTATTATTAAAATGGTAATTGACAAAAACAAACTACATTGTCACCAGAAGAGCAATCCAAAATGTACAAGTGATATATTAAAATCATCTTTCCAGCTTGAATTTCAATGATGCATTGGGGCAACGATTTTGTGAGAAACATCTTCACCCTTAAATAAAGATTTTCTTAATTCCTTACCTGTGTGCTAATTAGATATCACCTTGTTTTCACATTAAACAGACTTCCACATGAGAAAGCAGCAAGGATGCAGTGGCGTTAATGTTTCCTGGTGTCAACCTGTATTATTTCAGTAGACATTGAAATGAGGATGCATCTTGCTGCCTTTCCAATGAAGCAAGTTTAATTTAGTAATAGGTGAAAAACCATCCCTACAAAGGTGTTAATCAGAAACTTTGCTTTGTGGACACTTTTCAGAGAACAAATTTGTTAGCATAAAAATAAAGCCAGAAAATGAAGAGCTGTTTAATCACTCAATTGGATTTTTTTGCCAGCATATTTCTTTTTCTCTGCAACCCACTGCTAAATTGTGCTTCCTAGCTGTTTTTATAAAATCACTGAATCAAATCTAACTCTGATTACATCAGAGAAGGCCAGGTACCCTACACCATAACAGGGAGTTTGAAATTTTGACTTGTCTACTTAAAGATCACCAAAATCTGATAACAAGGTCAATTACGTACCTGGGTGTGATTGAACCACCAACCTTTTGGTTAATAGCCGTACACACTAACTGATTGCGCCACAGAGACACATTGCAAAAGTATATACTGACAAGGGCTAATAAGCATTCATCTAAAACGTTTCCTAGAAAAACTTTAAAAAGTCAATAATCTGGAGAGTTTTTGTAAGATGTTTCTTCCATCAACCAACGAAGAAACACATTGGTACTTTCCCATGATGAGTGAGTGCTTCAGGATCTCTTGCACTTACATGTGCAGCAGAGTACAGCAATGGAAGCATGCTGGGCCCATAACCCAGAGGTAGGCAGATTGAAACTATCCTCTGCTATATGCATTTTTTTGTTTGTTAATTAAAGTAATCCAAAACTGGGATTGATATTTTGGCTCTTTTATTTTTACTTAAAGTACAATAACTTTTACCATTTTAATTTGTTTTAATAGTATATTGACAGTATTGTTTTCTTTCAAAAATCCACTTAATTTTCTTTACCCTATTATTAAAATGGTAATTGACAAAAACAAACTACATTGTCACCAGAAGAGCAATACAAAATGTACAAGTGATATATTAAAATCATCTTTCCAGCTTGAATTTCAATGATGCATTGGGGCAACGATTTTGTGAGAAACATCTTCACCCTTAAATAAAGATTTTCTTAATTCCTTACCTGTGTGATAATTAGATATCACCTTGTTTTCGCATTAAACAGACTTCCACATGAGAAAGCAGCAAGGATGCAGTGGCGTTAATGTTTCCTGGTGTCAACTTGTATTATTTCAGTAGACATTGAAATGAGGATGCATCTTGCTGCCTTTCCAATGAAGCAAGTTTAATTTAGTAATAGGTGAAAAACCATCCCTACAAAGGTGTTAATCAGAGACGTGGCTTTGTGGACACTTTTCAGAGAACAAATTTGTTAGCATAAAAATAAAGCCAGAAAATGAAGAGCTGTTTAATCACTCAAATGGAATTTTTTTGCCAGCATATTTTTTTTCTCTGCAAACCACTGCTAAATTGTGCATCCTAGCTGTTTTTATAAAATCAATGAATCAAATCTAACTCTGATTACATCAGAGAAGGCCAGGTACCCTACACCATAAGAGGGGGTTTGAAATTTTGACTTGTCTACTTAAAGATCACCAAAATCTGATAACAAGGTCAATTACGTCCCTGGGTGGGATTGAACCACCAACCTTTTAGTTAATAGCCGTACACACTAACTGATTGCGCCACAGAGACACTTTACGAAAGTGCATACTGACAAAGGCTAATAAGCATTCATCTAAAACGTTTCCTAGAAAAACTTTAAAAAGTCAATAATCTGGAGAGTTTTTGTAAGATGTTTCTTCCATCAACCAACGAAGAAACACATTGGTACTTTCCCATGATGAGTGAGTGCTTCAGGATCTCATGCACTTACATGTGCAGCAGAGTACAGCAATGGAAGCATGCTGGGCTCATAACCCAGAGGTAGGCAGATTGAAACTATCCTCTGCTGTATGCTTTTTTTTTTAAATTAAAGTAATCCAAAACTGGGATTGATATTTTGGCTCTTTTATTTTTACTTAAAGTACAATAACTTTTACCATTTTAATTTGTTTTAATAGTATATTGACAGTATTGTTTTCTTTCAAAAATCCACTTAAATTTCTTTACCCTATTATTAAAATGGTAATTGACAAAAACAAACTACATTGTCACCAGAAGAGCAATACAAAATGTACATGTGATATATTAAAATCATCTTTCCAGCTTGAATTTCAATGATGCATTGGGGCAACGATTTTGTGAGAAACATCTTCACCCTTAAATAAAGATTTTCTTAATTCCTTACCTGTGTGCTAATTAGATATCACCTTGTTTTCGCATTAAACAGACTTCCACATGAGAAAGCAGCAAGGATGCAGTGGCGTTAATGTTTCCTGGTGTCAACTTGTATTATTTCAGTAGACATTGAAATGAGGATGCATCTTGCTGCCTTTCCAATGAAGCAAGTTTAATTTAGTAATAGGTGAAAAACCATCCCTACAAAGGTGTTAATCAGAGACTTGGCTTTGTGGACACTTTTCAGAGAACAAATTTGTTAGCATAAAAATAAATCCAGAAAATGAAGAGCTGTTTAATCACTCAATTGGATTTTTTTTGCCAGCATATTTTTTTTCTCTGCAACCCACTGCTAAATTGTGCTTCCTAGCTGTTTTTTATAAAATCACTGAATCAAATCTAACTCTGATTACATCAGAGAAGGCCAGGTACCCTACACAATAAGAGGGGGTTTGAAATTTTGACTTGTCTACTTAAATATCACCAAAATCTGATCACAAGGTCAATTACATTCCTGGGTGGGATTGAACCACCAATCTTTTGGTTAATAGCCTTACACACTAACCAATTGCACCACAGAGACACTTTGCAAAAAGTACATACTGACAAAGGCTAATATGCATTCATCAAGAACGTTTCCTAGAAAAACTTTAAAAAGTCAATAATCTGGAGAGTTTTTGTAAGATGTTTCTTCCATCAACCAATGAAGAAACACATTGGTACTTTCCCATGATGAGTGAGTGCTTCAGGATCTCTTGCACTTACATGTGCAGCAGAGTACTGCAATGGAAGCATGCTGGGCCCATAACCCAGAGATAGGCAGATTGAAACTATCCTTTGCTATATGCATTTTTTTTGTTAATTAAAGTAATCCAAAACTGGGATTGATATTTTTGCTCTTTTATTTTTACTTAAAGTACAATAACTTTTACCATTTTAATTTGTTTTAATAGTATATTGACAGTATTGTTTTCTTTCAAAAATCCACTTAATTTTCTTTACCCTATTATTAAAATGGTAATTGACAAAAACAAACTACATTGTCACCAGAAGAGCAATACAAAATGTACAAGTGATATATTAAAATCATCTTTCCAGCTTGAATTTCAATGATGCATTGGGGCAACGATTTTGTGAGAAACATCTTCACCCTTAAATAAAGATTTTCTTAATTCCTTACCTGTGTGCTAATTAGATATCACCTTGTTTTCACATTAAACAGACTTCCACATGAGAAAGCAGCAAGGATGCAGTGGCGTTAATGTTTCCTGGTGTCAACCTGTATTATTTCAGTAGACATTGAAATGAGGATGCATCTTGCTGCCTTTCCAATGAAGCAAGTTTAATTTAGTAATAGGTGAAAAACCATCCCTACAAAGGTGTTAATCAGAGACTTGGCTTTGTGGACACTTTTCAGAGAACAAATTTGTTAGCATAAAAATAAAGCCAGAAAATGAAGAGCTGTTTAATCACTCAATTGAATTTTTTTGCCAGCATATTTCTTTTTCTCTGCAACCCACTGCTAAATTGTGCTTCCTAGCTGTTTTTATAAAATCACTGAATCAAATCTAACTCTGATTACATCAGAGAAGGCCAGGTACCCTACACCATAACAGGGGGTTTGAAATTTTGACTTGTCTACTTAAAGATCACCAAAATCTGATCACAAGATCAATTACGTCCCTGGGTGTGATTGAACCACCAACCTTTTGGTTAGTAGCCGTACACACTAACTGATTGCGCCACAGAGACACTTTGCAGAAGTAAATACTGACAAAGGCTAATAAGCATTCATCTAAAACGTTTCCTAGAAAAACTTTAAAAAGTCAATAATCTGGAGAGTTTTTGTAAGATGTTTCTTCCATCAACCAACGAAGAAACACATTGGTACTTTCCCATGATGAGTGAGTGCTTCAGGATCTCTTGCACTTACATGTGCAGCAGAGTACAGCAATGGAAGCATGCTGGGCCCATAACCCAGAGGTAGGCAGATTGAAACTATCCTCTGCTATATGCATTTTTTTTTGTTAAATAAAGTAATCCAAAACTGGGATTGATATTTTGCCTCTTTCATTTTTACTTAAAGTACAATAACTTTTACCATTTTAATTTGTTTTAATAGTATATTGACAGTATTGTTTTCTTTCAAAAATCCACTTAATTTTCTTTACCCTATTATTAAAATGGTAATTGACAAAAACAAACTACATTGTCACCAGAAGAGCAATACAAAATGTACAAGTGATATATTAAAATCATCTTTCCAGCTTGAATTTCAATGATGCATTGGGGCAACGATTTTGTGAGAAACATCTTCACCCTTAAATAAAGATTTTCTTAATTTCTTACCTGTGTGCTAATTAGATATCACCTTGTTTTCACATTAAACAGACTTCCACATGAGAAAGCAGCAAGGATGCAGTGGCGTTAATGTTTCCTGGTGTCAACCTGTATTATTTCAGTAGACATTGAAATGAGGATGCATCTTGCTGCCTTTCCAATGAAGCAAGTTTAATTTAGTAATAGGTGAAAAACCATCCTTACAAAGGTGTTAATCAGAGACTTGGCTTTGTGGACACTTTTCAGAGAACAAATTTGTTAGCATAAAAATAAAGCCAGAAAATGAAGAGCTGTTTAATCACTCAATTGGATTTTTTTGCCAGCATATTTTTTTTCTCTGCAACCTACTGCCAAATTGTGCTTCCTAGCTGTTTTTATAAAATCACTGAATCAAATCTAACTCTGATTACATCAGGGAAGGCCAGGTACCCACAATATAACAGGGGGTTTGAAATTTTGACTTGTCTACTTAAATATCACCAAAATCCGATCACAAGGTCAATTACATCCCTGGGTGGGATTGAACCACCAACCTTTTGGATAATAGCCGAACACACTAACCGATTGCGCCACAGAGACACTTTGCAAAAAGTACATACTGACAAAGGCTAATAAGCATTCATCTAGAACGTTTCCTAGAAAAACTTTAAAAAGTCAATAATCTGGAGAGTTTTTGTATGATGTTTCTTCCATCAACCAACGAAGAAACACATTGGTACTTTCCCATGATGAGTGAGTGCTTCAGGATCTCTTGCACTTACATGTGCAGCAGAGTACTGCAATGGAAGCATGCTGGGCCCATAACCCAGAGGTAGGCAGATTGAAACTATCCTCTGCTATATGCATTTTTTTTTAATTAAAGTAATCCAAAATTGGGATTGATATTTTAGCTCTTTTATTTTTACTTAAAGTACAATAACTTTTACCATTTTAATTTGTTTAATAGTATATTGACAGTATTGTTTTCTTTCAAAAATCAACTTAATTTTCTTTACCCTATTATTAAAATGGTAATTGACAAAAACAAACTACATTGTCACCAGAAGAGCAATACAAAATGTACAAGTGATATATTAAAATCATCTTTCCAGCTTGAATTTCAATGATGCATTGGGGTAACGATTTTGTGAGAAACATCTTCACCCTTAAATAAAGATTTTCTTAATTCCTTACCTGTGTGCTAATTAGATATCACCTTGTTTTCACATTAAACAGACTTCCACATGAGAAAGCAGCAAGGATGCAGTGGCGTTAATGTTTCCTGGTGTCAACCTGTATTATTTCAGTAGATATTGAAATGACGATGCATCTTGCTGCCTTTCCAATGAAGCAAGTTTAATTTAGTAATAGGTGAAAAACCATCCCTACAAAGGTGTTAATCAGATACTTGGCTTTGTGGACACTTTTCAGAGAACAAATTTGTTAGCATAAAAATAAAGCCAGAAAATGAAGAGCTGTTTAATCACTCAATTGGATTTTTTTGCCAGCATATTTTTTTTCTCTGCAACCCACTGCTATATTCACCATGCAGTATATTGTGTGAATATAGAAGTGTTGGCTGTGTTATGTATTAGAGTAATTATTGCAGCTCCCAGCTAAAATTGCAACAATGTAATTTAGTGACAAGCTGCAGAGATTAACCCTTTCTGTGGCTGCTGCACAACCTCTATTCATATCGCTGAATTCAATTAGGGAGATGTTCTCACCCCGCGAGCAAGCGCAGGTATATGCCACACTTAAATGTATGGGTATGGTCTCCATAAAATGAGCGTAGCCTTGCAGGCAAAGACTACCTTACACCCCAGTTCTTGACCCTGCACCAACAGACCTCGGCCACCACAGGGAAAACAAGGCTTCACCTTCATAGGGAAGAGACTCCCTTTCTTCTTGGAGTCAGCATCAGCATTCCCTTGGTGAATCCACAATGCCCTCCTATCCGAGACTGCCATGAAATTGGCCCGTGAACTCAAGAGTCCTATATCCCTTGCAGTCGTAAGTATGCTGCAGTGTCCTTGATATGATCCAACGTAAGGAGTATCCCATCTCTCTAAGATATCTATATCGGAAGACAAGGTATTCGACCAATTCTTGAATACTACTACTCACCCATGTGCATGTAATGGCAGGTCTAAGTAATGTACCCGTGGTTACATAACTAGAAATAATGTAGCTTCCTGCATACGATCCGCTGGATTTGTGACAGGGCCCCGTGCAGAACAGGGGGTGACTCCCACTTTATTCTGTCCGCAGCAGGAAATGAATAAACAATCGGAAACCTTTTGGGGATTTGAAACCATCTTGTCGAGCTGGCCCAGACTTTCTCAAACAGAGATGGAGGAACGTTACATCAGCTTTCATTATATATCTATATATACATACATATAGACCCCTTTGTCAGGAACAGCAGGGTCCTCAGTGATATTAATATGTCCTTAATATCCACAATCATGTACTGAATGCTCCTTGCCAATATTGGATCTAATCAGGAAATATTATGGTCGACATAGGAATCAGTATCCGAGTCAGTATCAGTGTGTAGTAACATTTTTGCGGGCCTGAGGGAAAAGAAGCATAGCCATGAACATCACATCTATTCTCTACGTCTGTGTCTGGGACACAGATTTATCCAACCTCACTCTGATATTATTGAAACTTTCACCCAGTCAGTTATTGGTGGTGCCAACAGGGCCACCATCATATGTCTGCATTCCTAATATAGTTTCCTCTTGGGAAAAACATTCAGCCACCGACATGTTGACACACATGTACCAAGTACCCACAGACACATCGGCTTATGGGGGATAGACCTACAGTAAATCTGTCAGAGGGACAGAGAGGATTTTTTAGCTCACAACCCAGCGCCAAAAGTACACAGTCTGGGAAATAATAAACTCTATAGTGATAGACTTGTAACGCTCTATAGATGTGCTGGTGAGGTGAGGAAGAAGCCCCGCCGCTGTAATGGCACGCTTCTGTCCCGCTCAGAAACAAATAATTAATTACGCTGGCGGGGTAAGGACAGTGCCCAGGCACTAATGTCCACTTTTGCCAGCCTTTTGTGAGGAATTTATGCTGCCCAGGGTGCCCCCCCCCCACCCACCCACATGCCCTGCACCCTGCAGTGCCTGTGTTTATGTGGAAGCATGGCGCACAGCATTCCGCTCGCTGCGTGGTACCTCAGAATGCCGTCACTGGAGAAGAAGTCTTCTGTTCTTCTGCTACTCGCCTGTCTTCTGACTTCTGGCTCTGTAAGGGGGTGATGGCAGGCTACGGGAGTGGGCATCTAGGCGTACCCAGCGATCAGCACCCTCAGGAGCTAATGGTGTCCTGTCAGCCAGAAGCAGAGCCATTGAACTCACTAGAAGTTGGTCATACTTCTCTCCCCTAAGTTCCACGAAGCAGGGAGACTGTTGCCAGCAGCCTCCCTGAAAATAAGAAAAACTAACATAAGTATTTTCAGAGAAACTCAGTAGAGCTCCCCTGTAGTGCATCCAGTCTCACTGGGCACAATTCTAAAACTGGAGTCTGGAGGAGGGGCATAGAGGGAGGAGACAGTTCACACCCTTTGAAAGTCTTAAAGTGCCCATGTCTCCTGCGGATCCCGTCTATACCCCATGGTTCTTAATGTGATCCCAGCATCCTCTAGGACGTATGAGAAAACAAATAACGCACACACGAGGAGGAGAGAACAAAGGAAGCTATAAGGAGGGGAGGGGAGGGGAGGGGAGGGGAGGGGAGGGGGGGGGGGAGGTAAGGTAGTAAAGGGATATTGGATAAACTACAACCTTATACATATTCATTAATGTACCAGTAGTTAGAAGTAGAAGAGCTCTAACAGAAACCACAAAGCTTATCTAAAGCCACACCACACTGGATATGCCCAATCTCATTTGATCTTTGAAGCAAAGCAGTATTGGACTTTGTTACTACCAAGCAGTCTCCCATCCATGTATTATCAGATTCTTTAGGTGTTTTTAAACTACCAACACCCTTTTCTTGGTACTGTACATTTAATTTTTACACATATTCTTTTATGTACCAGAAGTTAGAAGTAGAAGAGCTCTAACAGAAACCACGAGCTCATCTACAGCTACAGCACACTGGATTTGCCCAATCTCTCCTGATCATGGAAGCTGAGCAGTGTTGGTCCTGGTTTTAGTACTTGGATGGGAGACCACCAGGAAATACCAGGAGCTGTGTGTATTTTTACAATACCAACACCGTTCTCTTGATGCATTCCATTTTGAAACATTGGGGCAGATCTATTAAGCCTGGTGAACTGATAAAGTGCAAGGTGATAAAGTACCAGCCAGTCAGCTCCTAACTGTCATTTTTCAAACCCAGCCTGTGACATGGCAATTAGGAGCTGATTGGCTGGTACTTTATCACCATGCAAATTATCATTTCACCAGGTTTAATAAATCGTCCGCTTATTCATTTATGTACGAGTAGTTAGAAGTAGAAGAACTCTAACAGAAACCACTAAGCTCATCTACAGCCACACCACACTGTATATGCCCAATATCACCTGATCTTAGGCCTGGTTTGTTCTTGGATGTGAGACCACCTGGGAATACCAGGTGCTGTAGGTAGTTTTATACTACCAACACCGTTCTCTTGATGCATTCTATTTTGAAACTTATTCATTGATGTAGAAGTTAGAAACAGCAAAAATCATCTACAGCCGCATCACACTGGATATGTCCAATCCAGTGGCGTAACTAGAAATTTTTCTCCCCCAAGCCAAAAAATTCTTCGGCGCCCCCCCCCCCCCCCCTTCATGCTCCATAATTGGGAGCAAGAAAGGGATAAATATGCGCGCGCCTAAGGCGCGCGCGTCAAAAAAGGGGCGTGGTTTTGTTGGAGTGGGCGTGGTTTCGCATAAAGGGGCGTGGCATTGCAGGAAAAGACTACCTTATACCCCAGTTTTGCAACCTGCACGCCCATACGTTGGCCACCACAGGAAAGAAAAATAATCCTGATTCATGCCCCTTACATTATTTGTCATTTTTCCTCCTTATAGTAATGCCCAGTATACATTATGCCACATACTGCAATGGCCCTTAGACATTATGCCGCACACAATAATGCACGACACAATATGCACACACTGTAATGCCCCCGACACATTATGCGGTTTTAAAAATACGGGGGATCCCCTGTCCGTTTTTCCCCCGGATTTTTAGAACCAGGACCGGCTCGAAGAGCCCGAGGCTGGTTATGCTTTGGAGGGGGGACCCCACGCAATTTTTCTTTTCCGGGTTTTTCACATTCCATTTAAAAAAAATAAAAAATAATAATCTTTTAAAAAATATATAAATAATACTTGTGCCTCCAAAAAAGACAAACCAAGTACCTAATCCCTTCTAATATAAATAGATATGCTATTACCCCAAAAAAATATTATTTTTTATTAGATTCCGCCTGCAAAGTGTGGCGGATTGAAAATGACGAATTTACTGTTTAAAAGCACTGTTGTCGAATTTACAAACTTCAATTGAATATACTTTTGTTGAATTGCCGCATTTGTACCATTGCAGAAAAGTCGAATTTGTCAAATGTCGAATTTTAAAAAGTCGAATTTTGAAAGGATGCAAGAATAGGCCCCGCCCCCTTCTTCACATCAGCCGTCCCCTTCTACCCCTGTACCTTGCTCTCTCCTGTCTGTGCTCTCTCCCGTCTGTAGGACTAGGCCCCGCCCCCTTCTTACCCTCCAGTGACTGCTCTCTCCTGACAAGTGGACCAGGCCTGCCCCCTACACGCTGCTGGTGTCTTCATTGTTACTTGGTCTGGAGCTCCGTTGGGGAGAGAACTCACGTGAGCTCATTAAGAATGAGGAACTGGGATGTTTTAATTTTATTGTGAGTAGTGTAGTGTGGTGATGTAGTATGTTGTATGGGGGGTATAGTGTAACTATGAAGTGCAGCATATGGGAGGGCTATAGCATAGTGATGTAGTGTGGCATATGGGGGGTGGTAGCGCATAGGCGTGCGTACAGGGGGTGCCTGGTGCGCACAGGCACTCCCTAATGTCCAGCACCGCTGCACGCCACGCTTGCTGTGGCACAGTGATCGCTGAGTGTGTGATCGGTGGAGCCTAGCCTGTAGCTCATTTCCGTACCTCCCACCACCGCTGCGCCCGCCCCCCCTCTGCCTGCTGCTAATACTATGCTGAGTGCATTCATCGGCGGCCTCACTGGGGGGACTGGTGTCACCTTGCAATGTGACGTGGTGATGTCCGCCTATGCTCTCCTCCCGCCCACCCGTGCTTTCCTCCCGCTGCGGTCTCTCAGTCCTAGTGTGCCGCGGCTGCCACACCACTGGCAGTGTTCCTCTAGGGGGGACTGGGAGCCGCCGGCAGACACATTCTGCTGAGACTTGTCAGTGCGGGTTCCGGATGGCAGGCGGCGGGTGGGAGGGCAGACGGGGAGCAGGTGTCACAAGGAGTGTGTGGGTAACTAATTCACAATACTTCCGCTCAACGTGGCACTGCTGGTCCTTCATCTCCCATGTCTCTTCACCAGGTGGCGGGCGGCCCGGAAATTAAGTGATGTGTTGTGCAGCAGTCAGTGTGAAGTGACTGTGAGTAACACTGATGGTGCTGATGATGCTGCTGCAGAATCGGGAAGCAATTAATTCATAAATATAATGTACTCAGTGTATTATACATACATAAACATGTACATACGTGTATTTGTGTATACATGTATATACATGAGTGTGTGTGCATATATATATATATATATATACATACAGCCAGTTCCCAGGAACAAAAGTCCTCCCCCGCTTCCGCTAAGTCCACAGCATGACGCTGGGGCTCCACTGGTGGAGCCAGGTGCGGTGGGGGCCCGTCTCAAGTGCTTCAGCAATCAGTGGGCTTGCTCACAGGTGGATCCCTGGATTCTACAAGTAGTGTCTCAGGGATTCAAGCTGGAATTCGAGACGTCTCCCCCTCGCCGTTTCCTAAAATCTGCCTTGCCAACATCTCCCTTGGACAGGGAGGCTGTGATAGAGGCAAATTCACAAGCTGTATTTGCAGCAGGTGATAGTCAAGGTACCCCTCCTTCAACAAGGAAGGGGTTACTATTCCACGATGTTTGTGGTACCGAAACCGGACGGTTCGGTGAGACCCATTTTAAATTTTAAATCTTTGAACACGTATATAAAACGGTTCAAGTTCAAGATGGAATCGCTCAGGGCGGTTATCTCAAGCCTGGAGGAAGGGGATTACATGGTATCACTGGACATCAAGGATGCTTACCTGCATGTCCCCATTTACTCTCCTCACCAGGAGTACCTCAGATTTGTGGTACAGGACTGTCATTCTGCGGCGGGACTGCCGCATTCTAGATCAGTAAAAGCCCATTCCACGAGGAAGGTGGGCTCTTCTTGGGCGGCTGCCCGAGGGGTCTCTGCTTTACAACTTTGCCGAGCTGCTACTTGGTCGGGGTCAAACACATTTGCAAGATTTTACAAGTTTGACACCCTGGCTGAGGAGGACCTAGAGTTCGCTCATTCGGTGCTGCAGAGTCATCCGCACTCTCCCTCCCGTTTGGGAGTTTTGATATAATCCCCATGGTCCTTACGGAGTCCCAGCATCCACTTAGGACGTCAGAGAAAATAAGATTTTACTCACCGGTAAATCTATTTCTCGTAGTCCGTAGTGGATGCTGGGCGCCCATCCCAAGTACTTGTACATAGTTATTGTTAACAAAAGGGTTATTGTTGAGAGCCATCTGTGCAGAGGCTCCGTTGTTGTCATACTGTTAACTGGGTATAATATCACGAGTTGTACGGTGTGATTGGTGTGGCTGGTATGAGTCTTACCCGGGATTCAAAATCCTTCCTTAGTGTCAGCTCTTCCGGGCACAGTATCCTAACTGAGGTCTGGAGGAGGGTCATAGGGGGAGGAGCCAGTGCACACCAGGTAGTCCTAAAGCTCTCTTTAGTTGTGCCAAGTCTCCTGCGGAGCCGCTATTCCCCATGGTCCTTACGGAGTCCCAGCATCCACTACGGACTACGAGAAATAGATTTACCGGTGAGTAAAATCTTATTATATATATATATATATATATATATATATATATATATATATATATGACTTGGGGTTTGTTTTATTAGATAGAGCATGTCCCTGTGAAGTGCCTTTTGGGGTTGTGGTTTTTCAGAAAGTTACAGGTTTTTTTTAATTAAGAGAAATATGCCCCATTATAGAGATCGGGCATTTCAATTTGTTGCGCCTGCGCAGTGGCCGCCAGCAGGGGGTGTACTAGAGTGCCTTCTCTTGAGAGCCGCAATATGGCCGCCTTCTCCCCGGTTATTCTGTAAATAGGAAAATAACCTCACAGGTTCACATAGGGCAGAGTTGCCACTACTAGTGCAGGGCTGTAACTTACAGTACTAAGGAAAAGCCATATACTAAAGCGGCACGGTGACCTCACCCCTCTCAGAGACACCAGGGCGCAGCACACTGGTACACACACCTGTTAGCTCAGGGCAGCACTATAGGACCCTCCTGTAATGCTGTGCTGGCGGCGTGTAGTGATCAGGGCACTGGGAGACTGGCTGGCTGGTCTCCGTCTCTGCTGCCTATAGAACTTCCACCTCTGTTATATATCAGGGCTGCTCTCCTGTTATGATTCCAATACTCTGGTCGGGGGATATCTTATAGCAAGGACCTGAGTACTGGAACGTAATGCTTGGAAAGGGAGTGGGAACGGGAATAGCCCCTGGCGCCCTATCTCCGTTGTCTCGCCCGTGCTGTCAGAAATCTCTTGCGAGACTATGGTTGCTTGGGCCCATGGCAGCCGCGTTTGAAGGGCGGATTACGTCTGCCCAACTCCGATGCCCCCTCAGGTCTTAATGGGAGACAAAGAGAAATCCGAGACAGGGTGATAACAAGGGGCCCTCTACTAAACAACAAAGCCAGGGGCTCAAAACTAACTTTAAACTAGAGTATGTGCGGAAAACCGCCAGGGAAAAGGACAACCAAAATACCCACTTGTCCACTCTTCTACCCGGCACCGGCGAGTTCCGGAGAGGAGTGTGGGAGCGTAAACCTCCGCAAATGCACCAACACAGAATACAAAATAACGCAGCACGCGGCAGAGCCGCCACTCAAGAAAACCACACGAGATCCTCTAGCGACTGTTGCGGGTAAATGAGGACTGGAAGACTCCTTGGGAAGAGATGACAACACTAAGATTCAGGAACTCTGAGGACAGGAATGACCGGACACAGCAGAACTGGAACAGACGTCAGCAAACCAAAGCAGCATGCAGGAAGCTATTACCAGCGTCTGTGTGAAGCACTGAGAAGGTATTTAGCAGGGAGTCCTTCAATCAGTAGTTCAGAGCCTGATTAGCACAATGCCGTGCAGCTGCCTTGCTGCACGACCAGAAGACAAGTGTGTGTGTGTAGTTCACTTGATTGACCCTGCAAGGGGAGCGCAGTCCGTCCGTGGCGTCCCCGTTGCTAGGGTCCAGGCGGCTCAGCGCGCCCGGCGTCCTAGCATTGCTAGGGAGCCGGCGGCTAGCACGCTCGGCGTCCCTAGTTGCTAGGCGCCGGGCCGCGAGGACATCGCGGACCACGGCGCCTAACACCTGTGTGTTCTCTTCCTCTCCTACCTCACACTGGAACTGGCCGCCCAGAGAACGAGAGGGCAGCGGCTGACATCAGAGAGGGTGCAGCAATCTGTGTGGGCAGAGCCCCTCACAGCAAGGTGTCCTTATGCTGTGCCCCGTGTAATCACTGTGATCCATACAGACTCTCACCCTGGTATGCTCTCTATTATTTATTTTTTTACACTGCGGCATGCTCGAGGGAAGGGAGCAGGCACCACCCCACCGCCACTACTCCTCCGCCAGCATCACTGCCGAGCCGGTCAGTGTTCCGGCGGCAATGAGCAGTAGGCAGCCACCAGCAACAACAGTCAGGAAGCTGTTATTCCCGGCAGCAGTAGCGTCAAGCTGCAATTCAGCCAGCGGCACGATGATCCGGGAGACAGTGGCAGCACAGGGAAGCAGTACCCCCTCCAATCGCAGCACCAACTAGGAGACTGAGGCAGCAACCTGCCCCCAGCAGCAGCACCACCCTGATGATAGGTAAGATGCATTTTGGTGTCACAAGAAGGTGGCCGGAGTAGTGGCTGGCTGTGGTCACACCCCGGGGAAAAGTGATAGTGATTTCAGTGTTCCCTTGCGCGGGGATTGGATGTGTAGATGTATGGAGGCTATGTATGTATAGATGTGAGCGGCAGTGTGCGGATGTATGAGAGCGGCAATGTACGGCTGTATAACTGCGTCGGTGTGCGGCTGTATGAGTGCGATGGTGTGCGGCTGTATGCGTGCGGCGGTGTGCGGCTGTAAGAGTGCGGCAGTGTGCGGCTGTAAGAGCACGGCTGTAAGAGTGCGGCTGTAAGAGTGCGGGGTTGTACGGATGTATGAGAGCGGGCTTGTACGGATGTATGAGAGCGGGGTTGTACGGATGTATGAGAGCGGCAGTGTATGGATGTATGAGAGCAACAGTGTACAGTTGTGTGAGAGCGGCAGTGTGCGGATGTATGAGAGTGGCGGTGTACGGATGTATGAGAGCGGCAGTGTATGGATGGCAGCGTCATAGGGAGGGATGTCGGAATGCTGTTATAGGGTTCCTAATACAAAATGCCACGTTGGGCTTGATGGGCAGGTAGTGCGGCAAGCACACCCAAATTGGCATCTGACGTCGCCTGCAGTCCACACTGTTGTGAGGAGTCAGAGTTAATTTTGACTGTGTAGTGTACTCACAGAGGACCTACCGCCCGTCCCCTCGCATCTGAGCAGCAGGTCAGGCTCTTATTTTCTTTTTAATCAGGAGAGGCCGAGTGAACTGTGAGCAGGGGGGCAGAGCTACATGGGACCCAGAGGGGCTGCTGTGCTGTCAGAGAGGGAGAGGAAGAGAGAGATGAAGCTACTGCAGATCCCCAGCTGATTGTGAGGTGCCGGGTTGAAGGGTGATGTGATCACCCTTCTCCCTCGCTGCCGCTGGGGACCGCATCTAGGCTTCCTCCATCGAGGGCATGCGGCGCAGCAGTGGGCAGCGTGTAATGAGTTTGTCTGACTCATTATACTGCTGCCTGTTGTGGACACCTCCGTCCGTACGGACTGGTGTACATGCCCAGCACAGAGGTGACAGTGTTGGTGGAAGTGCTGCCCAGTTCTGACCCTGCAGGCCTCCCTGATCTGACTGCGGCCGCTGCTACTGCTGCGGCCCGAAACCCCTGCCGGTCCCCTCCATAGACCTCTGCCTGTCCAGCGCTGAGGTACTAGGGGTATCCCAGCTGCGGGAAGGGTATGTCTCTGGCTTTCTCTCCGGCAGGGGAAGGTGACAGCGGCGGAGGAAGTGTTGCCCACCTCAGACACTGCAGGCCTCCCCGATCCAGCTGCGGCCACAGCTGATGCTGCCAGAACCCCCTGCTGGTCTCCTTTGTTGACTGCCGCATGGCCAGTGCTGAAGTACTGGGGGTAGGCCAGCTACGGGAAGAGTGTCTCTGCCTCGGGCTCTCTCTCTCTGTCAGGGGAAGGAAGGGCTGATTCTCTGGCACAACAGGGAGGGCTAGGCTGCAGGAACACAGCACTGGAAGAAACAGGAGGCCGAACTCATGACCAAAAAGTGAGCAGTGCAGTGATCAGCCCCCTAGTCTTTCCCTCTCTCTGGGTGCAGAGCTGTATTCTACAGAGAGAGCTGGGATGGGAAGAAGGGGAACGGCACCTGACACACACATACACGCGCGGCACCTGACACACACATACACGCGCAACACCTGACACACACACATACACGTGCGGCACCTGACACACACACACGTAGCATCAGACACAATAAAATAAACATGCAGCACCTGACCCACACATACACGCGCAACACCTGACACACACACATACACGTGCGGCACCTGACACACACACGTACCATCAGACACAATAAAATAAACATGCAGCACCTGACACATGCATATACACGCAGCACCTGACACATGCATATCCACGCAGCACCTGACACATGCATATACACGCAGCACCTGACACATGCATATACACGCAGCACCTGACACATGCATATACACGCAGCACCTGACACATACATATACACGCACACCATCAGACACACACATACACACGCAGTGCCTTACTCACACACACATAGACACGTGCAGCACCTGAGGCACACACATGTACACGCGCAGCACCTGACGCACACACATGTACACGCGCAGCACCTGACGCACACTCATGTACACACGCAGTACCTGACGCACACTCATGTACACGCGCAGCACCTAATGCACACTCATGTACACGCGCAGCACCTGACGCACACTCATGTACACGCGCATCACCTGACACAGACATACGTATTCATGCACAGCACCAGACATACACTTGTACACACGCGGAGCACCTGATACTCACACACATATACACCCGCAACACCTGACACACACACACACACGTGCGGCAGCTGACGCATACACACGCACCATCAGACACACTCATATATACACGCAGCACCAGACACACACATACACACACACAGGAGCTGACACACACATACACAGGCAGCACCTGACACACACACACATATACACGCGCAGCACCTGACACCACGCACTCACACGTACAAGCAATGCATTTCACGCCTACCTCCAGCCTCAGTTACAGGCTGCTGCCGCCTACCCCCCTCCCTGCATCAGCTGCAAAGGCAGCAAAATATTTTGACCAAAGTCTAAAGGCCCGTACACATTAAACGATGTCGCTCTGTGAGCTACATCGTCTAATGTTTCCCCTCCCGGGCCGGCCGGCGGCCGACTGTACACACTGAGCGATATGACCGCTCATATCGCTCAGTGACGTCACGCCCCCGCCAGCCCTGCATGAAGGTCGTGGACGACAGTCCACATCCTTCCTGCATGCCCTACCGACAGCGAAGATTGTTGCCGACCCGCGGGGCCGCGCATCGTTTGTCGCTGGCTGCATACACACTTAACGATAAAATGAGCGACGTCGCTCATTAAATCGTTAAGTGTGTACGGACCTTAAACAATTTGGTTTGGTTAATAAAATAATTTTGCACAGAACAGTGATGTTATACGAACATTTTCATTAAACATTTAAAAAATCAAATGTTTATTCTTTAAGTGAAATTTTACATTTCTGAATAAAAAAAATAAATTTAAAAAAAGCGATGAAATTCCATAGACAAAAAACCTTACGGTTTCACATGTCCCATTAAGGCTTCTTAGACATGATCGAAATTTCAGAAGCCTGTTGTAACTCTTCCACTCAAACTCCAAAAAGCAATGAAATTCCGATCATTAAGGCTGACGCCTTAATGGACGTGTTCCTTGCGCAATACAGATATGGTATGCCATCACAGCCTGTGGGTAAGTGCAGATTCAGCACTCTCACAGAGTGAGATTGCTGTCACTCACACAATGGTGGAGCTGCTAATTCACAGATTTGTGTGCTCATTGGAATACACACATGCAGTCTATGCAACTGAAGGTCTGAGCGGAAGACAAAGCTGCTCAGATGAGGTAAGAGTGTTGTTGATTGGAGGGAGGAGAGCGGTGTGGATGGGGGAACAGAAGTGTGTGGATAGAGGGAACACTAAGCAGCACTAATGGGGGGGACAGAGAAACACAGGGGGTAATTCAGACCGCAGCAGCAGCAGCAGCGATTGCAGTCTGAATTAGTTTGTGAGGTGCGTGCGTACCCCAGGAGCCCAGTGAGATGCTATCACCCTGCCTGATTGAAAGGCAGAGGTGGTTGCGGGGAAGGAGGGGGGCGTGCAAACAGCGTTAGAATGCCATTGGCAGGGCATGGTCTGCACAACGGAGGCGTTTCCGGACCACTGGGGGGTGGGCTGTGGCGGTTATCCCCCTGCCAAGAGCGCAGGATCCACTAAATTTACCTTCAGGATGTCAGCTACATGAATAGGGTAAGAGTGGTGTGGATAGGGGGTAGATTAAGCAGCAAGTATGGGAAGGGAGACAGAGCGGTGCAGATGGGGGAAATGGTGCAGATGGGTTGAAAACACTGGCATGGATGGGTAGAAAACTGGTGCAGATGGGAGAGAAGACAGTGTGCCATGTACTGGAGGAGGCAGAGTGACGTTGAAGAATGAAACACTGAGCAGCACAGAGAGAAGGAAACGGTGGTACAGACAATGCACAGGTGGGGAAAGACAGATGGTACAGATAAGTTAGTACAGACTAGCACAGATGGGAGAACACAGCAGTAGGGATTGGGGAAGACCGGGCAGCATGGGGGTGTATAGGGGAAGTAAGTGTAGATGCATAGACCGTAGATGGGGTATTATAGTTTAGCAATTAACCAAGATGTTTGAGGGAGCTAAATGTGTATACTAAGTGAGATGGATGTATGGAGTTAGAAGGATGTTGTAACAAGGTGGCTTTGTTGTGTTGACTGAATGGGATGGTTGTGGGCACTGTGTGGGATGGGAGCACCACAAAACTGCTCAGACCTTCAGTTGCATAGACTGCATGTGTGTATTCCAATGAGCACACAAATCTGTGAATTAGCAGCTCCACCATTGTGTGAGTGACAGCAATCTCACTCCGTGAGAGTGCTGAATCTGCACTTACCCACAGGCTGTGATGGCATACCATATCTGTATTGCGCAAGGAACACGTCCATTAAGGCGTCAGCCTTAATGATCGGAATTTCATTGCTTTTTGGAGTTTGAGTGGAAGAGTTACAACAGGTTTCTGAAATTTCGATCATGTCTAAGAAGCCTTAATGGGACATGTGAAACCGTAAGGTTTTTTGTCTATGGAATATATATATCACAAACATATATAATTCATACATATATCACACACACATACATGATACATACATGAGAAAGACCTGGGATGGTGATGAGGCCAGGGCCCCCTGCTGATGTTGCGTTGAGGAAGGCAGTGTTCCAGGGCGGATGCCAGTCGGGGAGAGCGCCGCGCAGCCCGGGAAAAATACTGCTGAGGAGCTACATCTGGAAGAGCCCCTGGGAGGGAGAGTGCCACATGCCCCATCCTGCGCGGCAGACTCTGCAGGCCTGCACATGGGAAGGGAGGTCTCTGGCCACACATACTCACCCTTCTGCTGAAGCCCCGCTGCTGTCCCCATCAGCGATCTCCAGCGGGGAGCGGGGCCAGGATGAACCTCAACCTGTGAGAACTATCTTCATGATCAAGAGATCTCATATGCAAGATAAGTATGTGTTGGGATAGGGCTGGGGAGGGCGGCTGCTCGGGCACACCCCCGTCAAGTTAAGGAGATTTAACTGAGGAAGCACAAGGGAACTCTCGTCTGAGGACAACAACTGCAGGGAGACCACATCTTTTCAGATGAACATGGGAGGGCAGAAGGCTGCCTAATACTGAAGCACCCTCAGACATTAAACCATATGCAACAACTATTGCAAGCATTCCTGGGGGAAGGTCTGCAGCAGACGGATTTGCATACGGTGATGTCATCCAAGCAGTGGGCCAAAGTTGGCTGGAACCCTCATCTGTATATGAAAAGAGAAAAGGGGCATGCAGGGCATGGCGGCCTTTTGCGGCGCTTGGATAACCCCAAGTTTGCATTAAACACCCCCACCCTCCTTCGGTGTGGGGCTCATGTTGGCCATGCCCAAGCCCCTGAAGCATTCAAGCTGATTTCTTGCAGCAGCTGGGCACTGTAACAGCTTCAGAGCTGCTCTACAAGACAAGGGTGTGGGCCCTGCAGCACCACCTGTAGTTTGCATACACACATATATAGGACAGCATCTCTTATATGCCCCAGGGTCAATAAAATAGTATCCTTGTCTAGGCTATCCATCCCCTCAGATAAGGTATTTGTCCATGCCGCTACAGCACTACACACCCAGGCCGACGCAATTGCCGGTCTGAGTAAGGTACCTGAATGTGTATAAATGGACTTCAGGGTAATCTCCTGTTTGCGGTCAGCACACTCTTTGAGGGTAGCCGTATCCTGGGACGGGAGGGCTACCTTCTTGGATAAGCGTGTTAATGCTTTGTCCACCCTAGGGGAGGATTCCCATCGTAACCTATCCGTTGATGGGAAAGGATACGCCATAAGAATCCTTTTGGAAATCTGCAGTCTTTTATCTGGAGATTCCCAAGCTTTTTCACATAACTCGTTCAGCTCGTGTGAGGGGGGAAAGGTTACCTCAGGCTTCTTTCCCTTGTACATATGTACCCTCTTGTCAGCGACAGGGGGTTCCTCTGTGATGTGCAAAACATCTTTTATTGCCATAATCATAAATCGAATGGATTTTGCCAATTTTGGCTGTAACTTTGCATCATCGTAATCGACACTGGAGTCAGAATCCGTGTCGGTATCTGTGTCAACAATCTGGGATAGTGGGCGCTTATGAGACCCTGACAGTCCCTGCAACATAGGATCAGGCATGGGTTTAAATCCTGACTGTCCCAAAGCTTCTGCCTTGTCTAATCTTTTGTGCAATGAGTTTACACTAGCATTTAAAACATTCCACATATCCATCCAATCAGCTGTCGGCGGAGACACCACATTCATTTGCTCCCGCTCCTCTCTAATATAGCCTTCTTCCTCAGACATGTCGACACACGTGTACCGACACACTACACACACAGGGAATGCTTTTTCTGAAGACAGTTTCCCCACAAGGCCCTTTGGAGAGACAGAGAGAGAGTATGCCAGCACACCCCCCAGCGCTATATAACCCAGGAATAAAACAGTAACTTAATGTTTGCCCAGTAGTGCTGCTGTATGTAATTTGCGAATTTTGTGCCCCCCCCCCCTCTTTTCAACCCTCTTGTCTAACGTGGTATAAGCAGGGTAGAGTCCGGGGAGCTTCCTCTCAGCGGTGCTGTGGAGAAAAAATGGCGCTGGTGAGTGCTGAGGGAGAAGCCCCGCCCCCTCGGAGGCGGGCTTCTGTCCCGCTTAAACTGTAAAATTGGTGGGGGCTTATACATATATAAAGTGCCCAGCTGTATATATGTTATATTTTTGCGAAAGAGGTTTATATTGCTGCCCAGGGCGCCCCCCCTGCGCCCTGCACCCTTACAGTGACCGGAGTATGTGAGGTGTATGGGAGCAAAGGCGCACAGCTGCAGTGCTGTGCGTTACCTCAGTGAAGATCATGAAGTCTTCTGCCGCCTCTGAAGTCTTATTTTCTTCTCATACTCACCCGGCTTCTATCTTCCGGCTCTGCGAGGGGGACGGCGGCGCGGCTCTGGGACGGACGGCGAGGGTGAGATCCTGCGTACCAATCCCACTGGAGCTAATGGTGTCCAGTAGCCTAAGAAGCAGGACCTTGCAACTCAGATAGTAGGGCTGCTTCTCTCCCCTCAGTCCCTCGATGAGGGAGTCTGTTGCCAGCAGTGCTCCCTGAAAATTAAAAACCTAACAAAATACTTTCTGTCAGAAAGCTCAGGAGAGCTCCTGAAAAGCACCCAGTCTCCACTGGGTACAGTATCAAACTGAGGTCTGGAGGAGGGGCATAGAGGGAGGAGCCAGTGCACACCCAGAACTAAAGTCTTTCTTAAAGTGCCCATGTCTCCTGCGGAGCCCGTCTATCCCCATGGTCCTTACGGAGTCCCCAGCATCCTCTAGGACGTTAGAGAAAATAGGATTTTAATACCTACCGGTAAATCCTTTTCTCTTAGTCCGTAGAGGATGCTGGGCACCCGTCCCAGTGCGTACTGTGTCTGCAGTTATTAAATGGCCCTTAACTCCAGAACATTTATGTGGAGATGAAAACATCCAAGGAAGACTTGACCATCTTCCTTGGATGTTTTCCCCCTGTGTGACTGCTCTCCAGCCTCGGAGGGTTGCATCCGTGGTCCCTAGGATCCCGTCCTGGATCCTGAACCATTGCCCCTCTAGGTGGTGAGAACTGTGCAGCCACCAATGGAGTGAGATTCTGGTCTTGGAAGACAGGATTATCCTCCGGTGCATGTGTAGGTGGGATCTGGACCACTTGTCCAACAGGTCCCACTGGAACACTCTGGCATGGAACCTGCCAAACTGAATGGCCTCGTAGGCCGCAACCATCTTCCCCAGCAACTGAATGCATTGATGGATTAACACTCTTGCTGGTTTCAGAATTTGTTTGACCAAACTCTGGATCTCCAGAGCCTTTCCACTAGAAGAAAACCTCTTCTGTGTCCAGTATCACTCCCAAAAACAACAACCGCATCATTGGGACCAACTGCGATTTTGGCAAGTTTAGGAGCCAACCATGTTGTTGAAGAACTGTCAGGGAGAGTAGATGTTTTGCACCAACTGGTCCCTGGATCTCGCCTTTATCAGGAGATCATCCAAGTACGGGATAATTGTGACTCCTTGCTTGCGAAGGAGGACCATCATTTCCGCCATCACCCTGGTGAAAATCCTCGGAGCCGTGGACAGACCAAACGGCAACGTCTGAAATTGGTAATGACAATCCTGAATTGCAAACCTCAGGTAGCTTGATGCAGTGGCTAAATGGGAACATATAAGTAGGCATCCTTTATGTCTACCAAAACCATGAAATCTCCTTTATCCCCCGGACTGGAGATCACTACCCTGAGAGATTCCATCTTGAAATTGAATTTCTTTAGGTAGAAATTAAGGGATTTCAGATTTAAGATTGGTCTGACTGAGCCGTCCGGCTTCTGGACCACGAAGAGGCTTGAATAAAAACCTTCTCCCTGCTGACTAAGGCTGATTTGAACAATCGGTGAGGGGGAACGTCTTGAAACCCCAGTTTGTACCCTTGGGACACTATTTGTAAAACCCACGAGTCCAGGTCCGAATGAATCTAGAACTGACTGAAGAGTTTTAGACGTGCCCCCCACTGGTGCGGGCTCCTGCAAGAGAGCCCCAGCGTCATGCAGTGGATTTGGCAGAAGCAGAGGACGATCTCTGCTCCTGCGATCTTGAAGAGGCTACAGACCTCTTCTCTCTTTTCCTTCCTCTACCTGCAAAGAAAGGGGAATCTTAACTTCTTGCATATCTATTGGGCCGAAATGACTGCGTCAGATAATGATGCGTCTTCATCCGTTGAGAGGGAACATAGGGCAAGAAGGACCTGCGGGAGCTGCCGAGATCAAATTAACTAGGCCGTCGCCAAACAAGGCTTCACCTTCATAGGGAAGAGACTCCCTTTCTTCTTGGAGTCAGCATCAGCATTCCCTTGGTGAATCCACAATGCCCTCCTATCCGAGACTGCCATGAAATTGGCCCGTGAGCATTTGTGCCCGGTGTAGGATTTTTAAATATGTGTAGTTTACTGTATGCACGGGTTTAAAACCTTTTAGGAACTGAGATCTAAGGTGTATTACATGTAGTTTAAAAAAAACAAAAAAGGTTTATTTTATGGCAGTAGTTTCCAAACTGGGGTTCTTGCACTGGTAGCATAGTTTGGTGGTCCAGGACCAATTAAAATTACTTATACTTTATTAAATTGGCAAAACCATTCCCTCACAACATAACTGAACCTGAGGATGACATGCTATAAACACAATTTACTTAATTTTATATTTTTTTCTGAATTTCTCAATAAAAAAAACTTTGGCCTAGGGGTGCCGTGAAACAAATTTTGATACTCTAGGGCAGGGGTGTCAATCCCATGGGCCGCATGCCGCCCCCAATGCATCCTTTTGTGGCCCACAGGCCGGGGTCCGACAGGGGTCCTTTTGTGGCCCGATCACCTTGCTTAGAGCGAGGGCAGGAGAGTGCAGCCAGAGTCTTTGCTTTCTATGTGCGGCACCATCTTCCCGAAGAGATCACCGGGAAGATAGTGCCCCTTCCACTGGCTACAGCACAGGTATACTGGGGTGGGGTAGCAAACTGGGGGCCCCAATGGGCCCCTCCAGCAGTCCCTCTACCAAAACACGTCTTTTGGTGGTTTTGCGGTGTTGTTATAACTCTACATGGTGACGATACTGTAGCACAGAGATTTTCAACCATTTACAACTCACGTCACACAGAACAAGATTTAAATATTGACAAGGCACACTGAAATATAATGGTGATGCATGGTGCAGTATCGTGTCCTAGGATGTCATGTCGCAGCTTCTCCATAGGTAACGCCTGAACAGGCCCGGTGACAGGGGGGACAAAGGGGACACTTGTTCAGGGCTCCAAGTATTAAGAACAGAAATAATGGGGCCACAGTGCCAATATTGCTTTTTAAAGTGTATCCACCAACTGCTCAATTTAAGCAGGAAAACAATTAACAGGCCAACTAAACCCTCCCCCCTCCTTTTACCCCATCACTTTGTCCAGTCCCTGTGGTCCATACTGTATTGCCATTATTATGCATGTTGCTGTGCTGGCCCTTTTCTGAATGTCCCTGCCACCGCCACCGAAGAGCTGGATAGCCCAGTATGAAAACCACCTGCCGGCCTCACTGACGGTCCGAGTCAAAGGCTCCATTTTTTTTAAAGATCCCTCTGCCAAGTTAAGGGGGGGTTGAGGGGGCCCCAGAGATATCAGTGCACTGGGCCCCGAGATTTCTGTTGCTGGCCCTGACCCTCAGGGGCGTATCTACCCCTTGGCCAGGATGGCACTTGCCAGGGGCACCATCCAGCTGTGCCAACCGTGGCTAAGGGATAGAGTTCTGCAGTCTCGAAAGGGCGCTATGGCAATCAGCGTGGGACTGACCAATTAGACGGTGAGGGAAGGATACTGAAATTGTCCCAACCCTGTTACAGTTTGAAACGCCCCTCAACTGCTGTCCACTGCTTCACTCCTAGCTCTGCCCCTTTGAAATTATTAATCCCTACCCCCCGGTAGGCGGAGTTCTCCAGGCCCATACTCAGGAGTCACCACTGCTGTACATTATGTGCCGGTTGTAGAGGCAGAGCGGGGAACATCAGAGAACGCCACAAATTACACAGTGGGCAAGGAGATGGCTGGAGACAGCTGCACAGCCATGCCTTGCAAGTTCGAGAGAGCTGTTGAATTTCAGCACTTCAAGTCAGAGCCTGCCCCCTGCTGCCCAAGCAGTCCGTGACAGTTAGTGTCGAGGAGGGGGGGATTTGTGCATGTGTGCTATCAGTGTGTGTGTGGGGGGGGGTGGAGGATGTGTGCGACTGTGAGGGAGCTGTCAGTGTCAGTGGGGAGAGGAGCAGGAGGGAGTTGTCAGTGTGTGGAAGTGATGAGAGTCAGTACTGGGGAAATGTGTGTGTGTGTGTGTGTGTGTGTGTACTAGATTTAGGAGTGTGTGTTTGTGAGAGGTTTCAGTTGGGGAATTAGAGTTCATACAGTAATTAAATGTTTTCATATTGAGAACTACATCTCCCAGCATATACAGTGTGCTGGGGATGCTAACAAGCTTTATTTAAAAGTTTAAAAAACATTGCTTTTATGACTGCAATGGTTAAAAAGGGAGAGCTATAAATCAATTTATCAGTGAATGATCGCAGTTTGAGCTGTTACATTTTACTGAACCACCTATCCCTCCACACTCACTACCTGTCCTCAGGATACATTTACCATCCCGGCAGACGGTATACCGGCGGTCATTTGACCGATGTTGGAATCCTGACACCACTTGGGAGACTGGTGCCGACACACAGACAGCCAACATCCCGAAGGCGAGTATTGGAGGGAGGGTTAGGACCGGGGGAGCGGGTGTTAGGGAAGGCACTAGGAGGGGGGGGGGGGGTTAGTCCTAGCTGCCACCCCCTGAGGGTTAGCCCTATCCGCCACCCCCCCAGAGGGTTAGGATTAGGTATCATGTGACTGCTGGAATCCCGAGCGCTGGATGCCATACCCAACCCCCTTTACTTTTTCAGGCATTTCTATCTCTCCTCTCTCTATGGTGTTCCGATTGCCCACTTTCCCTTGTGCTTTTCTCTCTCTCTCTCTCCTTTGTTTAGAGCATCAGTTTCTGTAGTCCACTTTATCCTTATTTTTTCCAGTGTTTCACTATCTCTCTGATGTAATGAGGATGTATGGTCTAGAGGGATCAGTAATGCATTGTACTGTATAGAGGCGTCAGGGATGTAGCGTAGGGTATAGAGGCGTCAGGGATGTAGCGTAGGTTATAGAGGCATCAGGAATGTAGCGTAGGGAATAGAGGCATCAGGGATGTAGTGTAGGGTATAGAGGCGTCAGGGATGTAGCATAGGGAATAGAGGCGTCAGGGATGTAGCGTAGGGAATAGAGGCGTCAGGGATTTAGCTTAGGGAATATAGGCATCAGGGATGTACTAGCAGGTATATAGAGGTCAGTGTACTGTATAGAGGGGTCAGTAATGCAGTGATGGTTATAGAAAGGTCAGTGATGTAGTGTAGGGTATAGAGGGGTCAGTTATGTAGTGTGGGGTAAAGAGGGGTCAGTAAAGATACTAAGCTGAAGTACTTAGAACACTTCTTGAATTAAGACACAACCTGCAAGAAAAAGTATGCAATATGGGTGAAAAGGCAAATGTCAGAGGTCTGATACAAGTAACCAGCTCCACACCTTGCAACACATAGCGTTATGTTAAACTGGGATATGTTCTTTTTTGGTGTGTGTGTGTGTGTGTGTGTGTGTGTGTGTGTGTGTGTATGTGTGTGGGGGGGGGGGTGCCAAAGGAAATTTTTGCCATTGGCTCCTTTGGTCTAGAACCAGCCCTGATCACAAAATATTTTTGTCTAAGCAGACTGGACACTGATCAGCGTTGGCTCATTCTCAGCCCCCCGCCCAGCCTCTGCTGCCAACAGACTGCTATTAGCTAGTTAACCTTCTGCCTTCCCTATCTATGACACAGACTGCTGCTAATGCTACCAGACTGTTCCCAGTGGCTTCACACCAACAGTGAATCCCAGCCGATGATGTAGGGCAGCGTGTGGGGGAGGGGGTCAGTTGCTGTGGCTCCAACATGGTAACCGCCAATGGACTGCAATGCTTTATCGAAAGGGGGGGCGCCAGTCCCTTACTTTGCCAGGGGCGCTTGGACCCCTAGCTACACCTCTGTTGACCCTAACCGATACCCCTAAACTAACCATAATTCCTGCAGTAAAAATCCATGTTTCTATGTATATAGGGGGTCATTCCGAGTTGATCGCATGCTGCCGTTGTTCGCTGCGTAGCAATCAGTTGAAAAAAAATGGCTAATCTGTGCATGCGCATGCTCCGTAATGTGCATGCGCATCATACGGGTACAAAGTCCATTGTGGTTTTGCACTAGTTCTAGCGATTATTCCAATCACAGAACAGGCCACAAGGAGATTGACAGAAAGAGGGCGTTTCTGGGTGGCAACTGACCGTTTTCAGGGAGTGCTTGGAAAAATGCAGGCGTGGCAGAAGAAATGCAGACGTGGCTGGGCATTCGCTGGATGGGTGTGTGACATCAAAAGCTGTCCCTCGGTTGTTAGAATCAACGCACACGAAGTGTAACTACAGTGCTGGTCTTATTTTGAAACGATTTTGCAGGCGCTCTGCTGCTCAAGTGTTCGCACTTCTCCAAAGTGAATATACACTCTCCAGTGGGCAGCGACAATGCGTTTGCATGGCTGCTAAAAACTGCTAGCGAGCAATCAACTCAGAATGACCCCCATAGTGTATTGCAAGAAAATATCTGTAAATCCAATGGTACCGTAAGTGCGGTATATACTCGCACTTCTTTGCGGGGTGAGAACATCTCCCCTAAGTGAAGTCAGCCCTATGAATAGAGTTTGTGTGATCCCTGTGCAGCAGTCACAGAAAGGGTTCATCTCTGCAGTTTGTCACTCAAATTACATTGCTGCATTTTATCTAGAAGTGGATCTGAGAGCTGTTACCCGCAGACCAGCTACAATAATTATCCTGGGTACTCACTAGACCAGTGGTTCTCAAACTGCACCCTGGGGTGCCTCAGGACACTTGCAGGGGTGCCTTGGATTGGTGGTCCAGGACCAATTCAAAATATTTATAGTTAGTGTTATAGGCAAAACCAGTGCTGTTGGCTGGCAATCATAACATATGTGCACAAGCAGAAGCAAATCCTGTCCCCTACCAAAGGGCCAGTGCTAGGGTGTTTGGCGCCTCCCTGCAAACTATTAATTTGGGCCCTCTCTCCAATACTTAATAAAGGGACAGTGCGCTCCTTAAAAAAAGAAGGTGTGGTATCACAAGGAAGGGGCATGGCCACACAATAGCACCCCAAATCAAAATACGCCACACAGTAGCACTATCTTATTGTCATTACACCGCATATAATAATAATAATAATAATACCCACAGTCGCAGTGCCCTTTATACACATAACCACCATATCAGTGCAGCTTACACACATAATGCCAACAGTAGCAGTGCCCCTTCTACACATGCCCACGGTGGCAATCCTTTACATGGCAAATATCAACCTGGTTTTGCCATGTAAAGGATTGCCACTTTAAAAACAAACAATCAAACAAAAAAACAAAAAACAACAGGAAAAAACACAAAATCTCTCACTTTCTGATTCTCACACCCTATTACATTCCTCCCTATATATTTAAATGTTTCTATTACTGTATGTTCCCTCTTCCCTTCTCCAAACTATACACATCAACATTTTTTAGTATTTCCAGGTAAGTTTTGTGATGTAGGCCATGCACAATTTTAGTTGCCCTAATGTATTTACAGCCTTCTGGAGATATGGCTTCTGGAACTGAACACAGGATTCTAAATGTGGCTGTACCAAGGACCTATACAGTGGCATTACAGGTTGAGTATCCCTTATCCAAAATGCTTGGGACCAGAGGAATTTTGGATATCGGATTTTTCTGTATTTTGGAATAATTGCATACCATAACGAGATATTATGGTGATGGGACCTAAATCTAAGCACAGAAGGCATTTATGTTTCATATACACCTTATACACACAGCCTGAAGGTCATTTTAGGCAATATTTTTTATAACTTTGTGCATTAAACAAAGTGTGTGTACATTCACAGAATTCATTTATGTTTCATATACACCTTATACACACAGTCTGAAGTTCATTTAATACAATATTTTTAATAACTTTGAGTATTAAACAAAGTTTGTGTACACTGAGCCATCAAAACACAAAGGTTTCACTATCTCAGTCTCACTCAAAAAAGTCCGTATTTCGGAATATTCCGTATTTCGGAATATTTTGATATGGGATACTCAACCTGTATTACTTTTTTCTGCTACTGGTTCTTTAACCTATGCAAACAAGCATCTGACTTGCCTTTCCTATTGCTTTGTTACATTGCTTACCTGAAATAGTAATACTTAGATAGCTTTCCTCTTGCCATTATAATGCCCTTAATATTATAGTTAGCCTTTGCATTTTTGAGACGTGTATGATTTTGCATTTTTTGGCATTAAATGTTGCCATGTTCTTGACCATTCCTCTAGTCCAGGGGCGGAACTGCCAGAGACAACGGAGTCAGTTGCCGCCGGGCTCCAGCCCTAAAGGGGCTTCCTCCATTGCCCCCCGGCTGTTACGTGCCCTTCCTACTAAATAGACAAAGGCGCTACCAGCAGGGTCTCGCAGTTTGTACATTCCATGCCGTAACACCCTTCTTTCCACCTTCACAATGAAGCTATTGGTACTTTGCAAAAAAAAAAATTATTAGCATTGCAACTCAGCAGATCAATGCAGTGTGCAGCCACACACTCCATATATCTGCTCAGCCACAAAGCTGATTATTTCTTCACAAAGTACAAGGTGAGCTCCAAATAGAATTCTCTAGCTTAGATTATACCTTTCTATGCAAGGGTAAATAGCTCAATTGTTTGACTGCAATGCCACAGGAAATGGTTTGGATCCAAGACAGTGTGACTGAATAATAAAGAAACCTTAAGATGAGTTCATGAATGTTGTATAAGTATTAGTGAGAGAAGGGGTCAGGAGCATGCTAGGCTGCAAAAAATAAGGTAGGCTGCAAGTGAAAGTAATGATCTCCTATATATTTTCCCAGATCTGTCACTCTGTGTGGCTAACTCTGGGGGAAGTCACAGCAATGGGCGGAGACGGCAACTGCAGGACGATACACCAGTGCCAGCAGCAGACCGTAACAAAGTGACAGATCAGGGAGAATATATAGGAGGTAGGGAGGTGGCCATGGTACATGGCTGGCCAAGGGACACTAGCTCATGTACCCCTTTACCACTGAGGCTGGCCACCAAGGATGGACCTGTCACCAGTGCACATGCAATAACCTCTTCTGCTGCCCTCTTTGCAACTCAGATTGCCCAGTGCTCCCCTTCGCTAACAGTCCACAAAGTTTCCCCATCTCACGATCTGCCTCCTCACCCCCACTTTCATCTCTACAGCACACGCGCATATCATACAAGATCCCATCATGCGTACGTAGGTCTGAAATGCAAGAGGGAGGTTGGGGGGAGATTGGCATGCGCCAGCAACACCACACAGCTCACTGTGACCACAGTGGAGAGGCGCTGCAACAGGACAATACACCAACCTCGGAGCAAGGAACTGCGTCGGTCAGGAGGAGAACTATTTCAATAGCATAAAAAGGTTAATGCGTCCCACCCTATGGACACCAGACTCATCAAGTCACTGTTGCCAGAGTCTCATACAATGACTCTGAACCTCTAAGCACACTATTTGACTGTCCACACCCTGCTGTGCCTATTACCCATCTCCTCCACCACCCTCAACACTGACCCACACATCATTCACCCACAAAGATACAATAAAGGTAGTTTGGATAAATTAGCTAAATGAAATGGATTTAGCCAATTTATCTAAATGACCATTTTTGGATGTTTTCCAGTGTTTGTGAGCAAATGGTCAATTGTAATTTGCTGCCACATATTAGCATAATTTTGTTTCAACTAGAAAAAAAAATTGGACAGATAATCTAAGTGTGGATCCAGTTTAAAGGTCCGTATTCACGGCCCGATTTTGGGGAGAGATGTGTGCTGAGCGAACTGCTCAGCACACATCTCTCCCCCCGCTCAGCACAGCGTGATGTGTGCTGAGCGTACGGGGGGTGGGGGGGCGCTTATTTCACCCCCTGTGTAGGGCATTCTGTGTGTATCCAGCTTAACAGGTGTGAGCATCATACAACTACTGACTTGCGAGTAACTATACAGCAGCTCCATACCTTGTGACTTGAAGAAACACCAGTTAACCCCGGGAATGCTGCAGTCAAAGCAACAATTCCTCTTCTTACATTCCGCTGCACTTATTGTGGGGTAGCCGCAATCCCTTCTGCTGTACGGTTCCACATTACATTGTTTCTTGTCACTTCCTGTTGATGCAGTAAGGAAACATCCAGGAATTACAGCAGCTTAGTTTTTTTTTTTTTTTTAACTGGGGCAATTTAGCTAGATCACAGGGCAATTTAGCTCCTTTGGTCCTTTTTTAGGACCAGTTAATCAGACAGTTGAGCAAACTGAAAAACAGCTAACAGGAAATTTCCACTTAAATGGTATTTTCTAATCTTATCTGACCATGACTAAGAATAAAGGATACACAAGATAAACTCTTAGAGCCATGGACCTTATCCATGTTTAAGCTCCATCAAATCTGTAATCAATAGCACTACATGCTCCCACTTTACCACTGTACTATATACTCTACCTGTGTTTTTAAGGTAAAAACACCATTTAACCCCAGTGACACTTGAATTAAAGCAGCAGCCTCTGGAATAGCATTCCTTAGCATTAATCCCAGGAAATCTGCAATCTTCACGCTCTTTGATAGCCATGCTACATTGCTGTTTACTTGGATGGAGCAGAGAGCACAACATCAGGACATAGGAAATATTACAATGCATGATAAGAAAGGTGTGAGCTCTACAGCAAGGCCTCTAACCCTTTGCCAGTGCCAAATACATAGGGCTTAACTCAGATCTGATCACAGCAGCAAATTTATTAGCTAAAACCATGTACACTGCAGGGGGGGGGGGTGTATAATATGTGCAGAGAGAGTTAGATTTTGGTGCGGTGTGTTCAAACTGAAATCTAAATTGCAGTGTAAAAACAAAACAGCCAGTATTTACCCTGCACACAAACAATATAACCCACCTAAATCTCTCTGCAAATGTTATATCTGCCCCCCCTTCCCCATCCCCGCAGTGCACATGGTTTTGCCCACTAGCTAACAAATTTGCTGCATCTGGGAATTACAGCAGCTTAATATTTCTTTTTACAGAAGGTTCAGCAAATTAAATTATTTAGTGAAATACTGTAATCATAACAGTTACAGGGATATTGTAGGTAGATTTATTGTCAGTGGATAAATGTAAAAATTAAACCCTTAGGCATAGTTCCAAAATGCTGTCATTGCAATCCAGATTTTAAGGATATCATGCTTGAGCACAGGTGACTTAATTAGAACTTCGGTCAATGTGAATTAACCATTGGACTCAACCATGGTTATCCTTAAAACCCAGGGGTCTATTTAAGATCGATCTTAATCGATGTTGGGCTTCCAGGTTGAAAAAAACACACACATTTACTAACATTTTAAAATTTATATAAAAAAATCATCTGTTCGTAAATGCAGTGCACATGGTTTTGCCCAACTGCTAACAAAAATCCTGCTGCGATCAACTCAGAATTACCCCCCATGGCCCTCATTCCGAGTTGTTCGCTCGCAAGCTGCTTTTAGCAGCATTGCACACGCTAAGCTGCCGCCTACTGGGAGTGAATCTTAGCATCTTAAAATTGCGAACGAAAGATTTGCAATATTGCGATAAGACATCTCTGTGCAGTTTCTGAGTAGCTCGAGACTTACTCTGCCAGTGCGATCAGTTCAGTGCTTGTCGTTCCTGGTTTGACGTCACAAACACACCCAGCGTTCGCCCAGACACTCCTCCGTTTCTCCAGCCACTCCCGCGTTTTTCCCAGAAACGGTAGCATTTTTTCCCACACGCCCCTAAAGCGGCCTGTTTCCGCCCAGAAACACCCACTTCCTGTCAATCACATTACGATCACCAGAACGATGAAAAAACCGTGAGTAATATTCCTAACTGCATAGCAAATTTACTTGGCGCAGTCGCAGTGTGAACATTGCGCATGCGCATTAAGCGGAAAATCGCTGCGATGCGAAGAAAATTACCGAGCGAACAACTCGGAATGACCACCTATGTGCACTGCAGGGAAGGCAGATTTAACATGTGCAGAGAGAGTTAGATTTGGGTGTGGTGTGTTCAATCTGCAATCTAATTTGCAGTGTAAAAATAAAGCAGTCAGTATTTACCCTGCACAGAAACAAAATAACTCACCCAAATCTAACTCTTTCTGCACATGTTATATCTGCCTCCCCTGCAGTACACATGGTTTTGCCCAACTGCTAACAAAATTCCTGCTGCGATCATCTTGGAATTACCCCCCTCGATTGATGTTTTCACACTGCTCGTGTATATAAGACATATAGGGCCTAATTCAGTTTGGATCGTAATACGCGTTCCAACCGCAAAAACTATGAAGAGGATGGGGGCATATACGCAGGGTCCATCCTGTGCGTGTGCCTACATTTTCTCCGGGTGCCCCGCAGAAAATGCGAATGCCTCTGCCTGTCAATCAGTAGAGGGCGTACCTTCGCAGGTATATCGCGATCATGAGCCATGTCTCCCATTTTTGTCATTATAGGTGCTCTGTGAGCTGCTGGCCATGCCCCAGCCCCTCTGTCTCCCGTGAATAGACATTGAGGCTTATTCAGACCAGATCGCTTCAATTTATTTTCACCCAGCGGGCAATCTGGTCTGCACTGCACATGCGTATGCGCCACAATGCGTAAGTGCGACGGTCCGGAGATCACAAGAAGATTGACAAGAAGAGGGTGTTTGTGTGGGTGGCAACTGAATGTTTCTAGGGAGTGTCCGGAAAAACACTGGAGGGACCCGGCGTTTTGTGGGAGGATTTGTGACGTCACCTCAATGGCTGAGTAAGTGCTGAGCTGTGCAGCTCTTGTGCACATGTGATCACACACCTGCACAGCAAATTTTCCCTTCCGCTGTAGGCGGCAACTACCTGATTACAGGGATGCAAAAAACACACCCTAGCGATCAGGTCTGAATTACCCACAATTAGAGATGAGCGGGTTCGGTTTCTCTGAATCCGAACCCGCACGAACTTCATGTTTTTTTTCACGGGTCCGAGCGACTCGGATCTTCCCGCCTTGCTCGGTTAACCCGAGCGCGCCCGAACGTCATCATGACGCTGTCGGATTCTCGCGAGACTCGGATTCTATATAAGGAGCCGCGCGTCGCCGCCATTTTCACACGTGCATTGAGATTGATAGGGAGAGGACGTGGCTGGCGTCCTCTCCATTTAGATTAGGAGAGAGAGAGAGAGATTGACCTGAGGCTGATACTGTAGAAGAGAGTGCAGAGTTTAGTGACTGACCACAGTGACCACCAGCAGTGCAGTTGTTTTATTTAATATATCCGTTCTCTGCCTGAAAAAAACGGTACACACAGTGACTCAGTCACATACCATATCTGTGTGCACTGCTCAGCCCAGTGTGCTGCATGCCTGCATCATCTATGTATATATTATATATCTGACTGTGCTCAGCTCACACAGCTTATAATTGTGGGGGATACTGGGGAGCACTGCAGTGCCAGTTATAGGTTATAGCAGGAGCCAGGAGTACAAGACAGTCACATACCATATCTGTGTGCACTGCTCAGCCCAGTGTGCTGCATCATCTATGTATATATTATATATCTGACTGTGCTCAGCTCACACAGCTTATAATTGTGGGGGAGACTGGGGAGCACTGCAGTGCCAGTTATAGGTTATAGCAGGAGCCAGGAGTACATATTATATTAAAATTAAACAGTGCACACTTTTGCTGCAGGAGTGCCACTGCCAGTGTGACTGACCAGTGACCTGACCACACTGACCACCAGTATAGTTAGTAGTATACTATATTGTGATTGCCTGAAAAAGTTAAACACTCGTCGTGTGACTTCACTTGTGTGGTGTTTTTTTTTTTATTCTATAAAAAACTCATTCTGCTGACAGACAGTGTCCAGCAGGTCCGTCATTATATAATATATATATCTGTCCGGCTGCAGTAGTGATATATATTTATTTTTTATATCATTATTTATCATCCAGTCGCAGCAGACACAGTACGGTAGTTCACGGCTGTAGCTACCTCTGTGTCGGCACTCGGCAGTCCATCCATAATTGTATACCACCTACCCGTGGTTTTTTTTTCTTTCTTCTTTATACATACATACTACTACATCTCTTTATCAACCAGTCTATATTAGCAGCAGACACAGTACAGTACGGTAGTTCACGGCTGTGGCTACCTCTGTGTCGGCACTCGGCAGTCCGTCCATAATTGTATACCACCTAACCGTGGTTTTTTTTTCTTTCTTCTTCATACATACATACTACGACATCTCTTTATCAACCAGTCTATATTAGCAGCAGACACAGTACAGTACGGTAGTTCACGGCTGTGGCTACCTCTGTGTCGGCACTCGGCAGTCCGTCCATAATTGTATACCACCTAACCGTGGTTTTTTTTTCTTTCTTCTTTATACATACATACTACGACATCTCTTTATCAACCAGTCTATATTAGCAGCAGACACAGTACAGTACGGTAGTTCACGGCTGTGGCTACCTCTGTGTCGGCACTCGGCAGTCCGTCCATAATTGTATACCACCTAACCGTGGTTTTTTTTCTTTCTTCTTCATACATACATACTACGACATCTCTTTATCAACCAGTCTATATTAGCAGCAGACACAGTACAGTACGGTAGTTCACGGCTGTGGCTACCTCTGTGTCGGCACTCGGCAGTCCGTCCATAATTGTATACCACCTACCCGTGGTTTTTTTTTCTTTCTTCTTTATACATACATACTACTACATCTCTTTATCAACCAGTCTATATTAGCAGCAGACACAGTACAGTACGGTAGTTCACGGCTGTGGCTACCTCTGTGTCGGCACTTGGCAGTCCATCCATAATTGTATACCACCTACCCGTGGTTTTTTTTTCTTTCTTCTTCATACATACATACTACAACATCTCTTTATCAACCAGTCTATATTAGCAGCAGACACAGTACAGTACGGTAGTTCACGGCTGTGGCTACCTCTGTGTCGGCACTCGGCAGTCCGTCCATAATTGTATACCACCTAACCGTGGTTTTTTTTTCCTTTCTTCTTCATACATACATACTACGACATCTCTTTATCAACCAGTCTATATTAGCAGCAGACACAGTACAGTACGGTAGTTCACGGCTGTGGCTACCTCTGTGTCGGCACTCGGCTGTCCGTCCATAATTGTATACTAGTATCCATCCATCTCCATTGTTTACCTGAGGTGCCTTTTAGTTGTGCCTATTAAAATATGGAGAACAAAAATGTTGAGGTTCCAAAATTAGGGAAAGATCAAGATCCACTTCCACCTCGTGCTGAAGCTGCTGCCACTAGTCATGGCCGAGACGATGAAATGCCAGCAACGTCGTCTGCCAAGGCCGATGCCCAATGTCATAATACAGAGCATGTCAAATCCAAAACACCAAATATCAGTAAAAAAAGGACTCCAAAACCTAAAATAAAATTGTCGGAGGAGAAGCGTAAACTTGCCAATATGCCATTTACCACACGGAGTGGCAAGGAACGGCTGAGGCCCTGGCCTATGTTCATGGCTAGTGGTTCAGCTTCACATGAGGATGGAGGCACTCAGCCTCTCGCTAGAAAAATGAAAAGACTCAAGCTGGCAAAAGCAGTAGCACCGCAATGAACTGTGCATTCTTCGAAATCCCAAATCCACAAGGAGAGTCCAATTGTGTCGGTTGCGATGCCTGACCTTCCCAACACTGGACGTAAAGAGCATGCGCCTTCCACCATTTACACGCCCCCTGCAAGTGCTGGAAGGAGCACCCGCAGTCCAGTTCCTGATAGTCAGATTGAAGATGTCAGTGTTGAAGTACACCAGGATGAGGAGGATATGGGTGTTGCTGGCGCTGGGGAGGAAATTGACCAGGAGGATTCTGATGGTGAGGTGGTTTGTTTAAGTCAGGCACCCGGGGAGACACCTGTTGTCCGTGGGAGGAATATGGCCGTTGACATGCCTGGTGAAAATACCAAAAAAATCAGCTCTTCAGTGTGGAGGTATTTCAACAGAAAAGCGGACAACAGGTGTCAAGCCGTGTGTTGCCTTTGTCAAGCTGTAATAAGTAGGGGTAAGGACGTTAACCACCTCGGAACATCCTCCCTTATACGTCACCTGCAGCGCATTCATAATAAGTCAGTGACAAGTTCAAAAACTTTGGGTGACAGCGAAAGCAGTCCACTGACCAGTAAATCCCTTCCTCTTGTAACCAAGCTCACGCAAACCACCCCACCAACTCCCTCAGTGTCAATTTCCTCCTTCCCCAGGAATGCCAATAGTCCTGCAGGCAATGTCACTGGCAATTCTGACGAGTCCTCTCCTGCCTGGGATTCCTCCGATGCATCCTTGCGTGTAACGCCTACTGCTGCTGGCGCTGCTGTTGTTGCTGCTGGGAGTCGATGGTCATCCCAGAGGGGAAGTCGTAAGCCCACTTGTACTACTTCCAGTAAGCAATTGACTGTTCAACAGTCCTTTGCGAGGAAGATGAAATATCACAGCAGTACGTACGTACGTACGTGTGTGTGTGTGTCAGGTGCCGCGCGTGTACGTGTGTGTGTCAAGTGCCGCGTGTGTACGTACGTATGTGTGTGCCTGGAGCCGCGCGTGTACATACATGTGTGTGTGTGTCTCAGGTGCTGTACGTGTATGTGTGTGTCTCAGGTGCTGCACGTGTATATGTGTGTATTTCAGGTGCTGCATTTGTATGCGTCAGCTGCCACGTGGGTGTCAGGTGTTGAGCGTGTATGTGTTTGTGTCAGCTGTCGCATCTGTATGTGTGTGACTGTCAGGTGCTGCGCGTGTATGTGTGTGTCAGGTGCTGTTCATGTATGTGGGAGTGGCAGGTGCTGCATGTGTATATATGTGTGAGTGGCAGGTGCTGCGTGTGTATACGAGTGTGTGTGAGGTGCTGCGAGTGTATGTGTGTGTTAGGTGCTCTGAGTGTATATGATTGTGTGTCAGGTGCTGTGCGTGTGTGCGTTAAATGCCACATGTATATATGTGTGTCAGGTGCTGTGTGTGTGTGTGTGTCAGGTGCTGCATGTTTGTATGTGTGTGTGTGTGTCAGGTGCTGCATGTCTGTATGTGTGTGTGTGTGTCAGGCGCTGCATGTCTGTGTGTGTGTGTGTGTGTGTGTGTGTGTGTCAGGTGCTGCATGTCTGTATATGTGTGTGGGTGTGTCAGGTGATGCATGTCTGTGTGTGTGGGTGTGTCAGGTGATGCATGTGTGTGTGTGTGTGGGTGTGTCAGGTGCTGCATGTCTGTGTGTGTGTGTGTGTGTGTGTGTGTGTGGGTGTGTGTGTCTGTCAGGTGCAGCATGTGTGTGTCAGGTGCTGCATGTCTGCGTGTGTGTGTGTCAGGCGCTGTATGTCTGCGTGTGTGTGTCAGGCGCTGCATATCTGTGTCAGGTGCTGTGTGTGTGTGTGTGTGTGTGTGTGTGTGCGTGTCTGTCAGGTGCTGCGTGTCTGCGTGTGTGTCAGGTGCTGCGTGTCTGCGTGTGTCAGGCGTTGCGTGTCTGCGTGTGTGTCAGGCGCTGCGTGTCTGCGTGTGTGTCAGGCGCTGCGTGTCTGCGTGTGTGTCAGGCGCTGCGTGTCTGCGTGTGTGTCAGGCGCTGCGTGTCTGCGTGTGTGTCAGGCGCTGCGTGTGTGTCAGGCGCTGCGTGTGTGTCAGGCGCTGCGTGTGTGTCAGGCGCTGCGTGTGTGTCAGGCTCTGCATGTGTGTCAGGCGCTGCGTGTGTGTCAGGCGCTGCGTGTCTGCGTGTGTGTCAGGCGCTGCGTGTCTGCGTGTGTGTCAGGCGCTGCGTGTCTGCGTGTGTGTCAGGCGCTGCGTGTGTGTGTCAGGTGCTGCGTGTGTGTGTGTCAGATGCTGCGTGTCTGCGTGTGTGTCAGGTGCTGCGTGTGAGCATGTCAGGTGCTGCGTGTGTCAGGAGCATGTGAGTGTCAGGTGCGTGTGTGTGTCAGGCGCTGCGTGTGTCAGGCGCTGCCTGTGCATGTGCGTGTGTGTCAGGCGCTGCCTGTGCGTCAGGCGCTGCGTGTCTGTGTGTGTCAGGCGCTGCGTGTCTGTGTGTGTCAGGCGCTGCGTGTGTGTCAGGCGCTGCCTGTGCGTGTGTGCCAGGCGCTGCCTGTGCGTGTGTGCCAGGCGCTGCCTGTGCGTGTGTGCCAGGCGCCGCCTGTGCGTGTGTGCCAGGCGCCGCGTGTCTGTCAGGCGCCGCGTGTGCGTCAGGCGCCGCGTGTGCGTCAGGCGCCGCGTGTGCGTCAGGCGCCGCGTGTCTATGTGCGTCAGGCGCCGCGTGTGAGTGTGTGCGTGTGTGTCAGGTCCGTGTGAGTGTCAGGTGCTGCGTCTGTGTGTGCGTGTGTCAGGTGCTGCGTGTGTGTCAGGTGCTGCGTGTGAGTGTGTGCGCGTGTGTCAGGTCCGTGTGAGTGTCAGGTGCTGTGTGTGTGTGTGTGTGTCAGGTGCTGTGTGTGTGCGTGTGTGTCAGGTGCTGTGTGTGTGTGTGTGTGTGTGTGTGTCAGGTGCTGTGTGTGTGCGTGTGTGTCAGGCGCTGCATATGCGTATGCGTGTCAGGCGTTGCATGTCTGTGTGTGTCAGGCGCTGCGTGTCTGGGGGGGTGGCCGGACACACAGCAGAGAGGGGGGGGGTGGCTGGACACACAGCAGAGAGGGGAGGGTGACCGGACACACGGCAGGGAGGGGAGGGGGTAGGGGGTGGCCGTACACAGCGGGAGGGGGGGTAGGCAGGACACACAGCAGGGGAGGGGAGGGTGGCCGGACAAACAGCAGGGAGGGGGGGGGGGGTAGGCCGGACACACAGCAGGGGAGGGGGGGTGGCTGGACACACAGCAGGTGAGGGGGGGGCTGGACACACAGCAGGTGAGGGGGGGGGCTGGACACACAGCAGGTGAGGGGGGGGGCTGGACACACAGCAGGTGAGGGGGGGGGGGGCTGGACACACAGCAGGTGAGGGGGGGGCTGGACACACAGCAGGTGAGGGGGGGGGCTGGACACACAGCAGGTGAGGGGGGGGGCTGGACACACAGCAGGTGAGGGGGGGGGGGCTGGACACACAGCAGGTGAGGGGGGGGGGGGGCTGGACACACAGCAGGTGTGGGGGGGGGGCTGGACACACAGCAGGTGAGGGGGGGGGCTGGACACACAGCAGGTGAGGGGGTAGGCCGGACACACAGCAGGGGAGGAGGGGGGGGCTGGACACACAGCAGGTGAGGGGGGGGCTGGACACACAGCAGGTGAGGGGGGGTAGGCCGGACACACAGCAGGGAGGGGGGGGGTAGGCCGCCGGACACACAGCAGGGGAGGGGAGGGTGGCCGGACAAACAGCAGGGGAGGGGGGGGTAGGCCGGACACACAGCAGGTGAGGGGGGGGGTGGCTGGACACACAGCGGGTGAGGGGGGGGTCTGGACACACAGCAGGGAGGGGGGGGGGGTAGGCCGGACAAACAGCAGGGAGGGGGGGGGGGTAGGCCGGACACACAGCAGGAAGGGGGGGGGGGCTGGACACACAGCAGGGGGGGGGGTAGGCCGGACACACAGCAGGTGAGGGGGGGTGGTGGCTGGACACACAGCAGGGAGGGGGGGGGGTAGGCCGGACACACAGCAGGTGAGGGGGGGGGGGCTGGACACACAGCAGGTGAGGGGGGGGGGGGCTGGACACACAGCAGGTGAGGGGGGGGTAGGCCGGACACACAGCAGGTGAGGGGGGGGGGTGGCTGGACACACAGCAGGGAGGGAAGGGGGTAGGGGGGTGGCCTTATTATAATAACCGTGTGGGGGAGGAGTCTGCGGCGGTGGGTGAATGAGATGTGGGGGCAGGCTGCTAAGGGTGCAGGGGAGGAGGGGAAGGGAGCCGGATGGAACCATACTAATCCTCCCCACCTCAGCCCGCTGGTGCTGGTGCTGCTGCTGCTGCCTGACTTCTTCCGTGCAGCACAGCTGTCTTCTCCGGCTGCCGCTCCCGCACCCGCTTCAGGTGTGGGGGTACCACACCGCTCAGTAGGCAAGCGCTGTCAGTCAGGAGTCAGCGCTGCACCGGATGTCTCTTCTGGATGTCCTCTGACTTTCTCCTGCGGCGCAACTCCAGCTATTCCTCCCGCTGCGGCTCCCACTTCGGGTAAGGGGACCATATTGCTCAGTAGTGAGCACTTTCGGTAAGCCTGCGGCTGCTATGCCGCTACCCCTCTCCTCCAGAGTCCTAATGGGTCGCTGCAGTCTGTAAGGGACCGCAGGTGCACACACCCAGGAACCGCTGGCTCTCCTCCCGCCGCCAGCAGCTACTTTTATAACCTCAGCCTGCACGAGACCCCTTCCCTCACTCACTCTCGCTCTCCTGGCGGCCACTGCGCAGCCGCAACAAATTGAAAAGCCCTATCTCTATAATGGGGCATATTTCTCTTAATTAAAAAAAACCCTATAACTTTCTGAAAAACCACAACCCCAAAAGGCACTACACTGGGGCATACTCTATCTAGTAAAACAAACCCCAAGTCTTAATTCGTCCTCTATCCGGAGTTATGCCTTCCCAAAAAATATCTAATTCACTCTATAGGAAAACGGTGTCAAAAAGCCACAAAGGAAGTCACAGAAAAAAACTGACAGTTGGAACTTTACGTTACTCCCAATTCCTCATTTTTTATTATTTTGCCCTGAAATTTGGCACGCAGCACCGGGTGACGATTCTACACGCCCATGCCAAATTTCAGCTCAGTACGTCCAATCAGTTTTGAGGTGTAGCCCCTCAAACACCATGCCCCCATCTCAGAAGTTCCCTATGGGAGAATTCCGTTTGTTCGATTCAGCCTTAATATAAGGGCACGACCGTGCCCTTATAATATGTATCTATCTATCTATCTATCTATCTATCTATCTATCTATCTATCGTATGTGTGTGTATATATACATCTATACATACATGCGCTAACACCTGGACATACACTGATGTACCCACACCTAATATCCATACATACACGCCCTGACACCTGGACATACACCAACATTCCCACACCTGCATCTATACATACACATGCTGACACCTGGACATACACCAACATACAAGCACCTGCATCTATATATACACGCGCTGACAAATGGACATACACCGACGTACCCACACTTGCATCTATACATACATGCACTGACATCTGGACATACAAGCACCTGCATCTATACATACACGTGCTGACACCTGAACCTACACTGACCTTCCCACACCTGCATCTATACATACACATTCTGACACCTGGACATACACAGACGTACCCACACCTGCATCTATACATACACGCGTTGACACCTGGACGTACACTGACGTACACACACCTACATCTATATATGCATGGATGCAAATGTGGGTACGTCTGTATACGTCCAGGTGTTAGCATGTGTATGTATAGATGTTAGGTGTGGGTACATCAGTGTATGTCCAGGTGTCAGCACATGTATGTATAGATTCACATGTGGGTAAGCCGGTGTACGTCCACGTGTCAGCATGTGTACGTATAGATGCAGGTGTGGGTACGTTGGTGTACGTTTAGGGGTCAGCGTGTTAATGTATAGATGTTGGTGTGTGTATGTCAGTGTACGTACAGATATAGGTGTGTGTGTGTGTGTATGTATGTATGTATGTATATGTATAGAGGAAGGTGTGATACATACATATAACACATACATGATAGATACATACATATATCACACACACGATAGATAGATAGATAGATAGATAGATAAAACACATACATACAAGATAGATACATACATACATACATACATGATAGATACATATATATACACACACATACGATAGATAGATAGATAGATAGATAGATAGATAGATAGATAGATAGATAGATAGATAGATAGATAGATAGATAGATACATATATATACACACACATACGACAGATAGATAGATAGATAGATAGATAGATAGATAGATAGATAGATAGATAGATAGATAGATATATATATGTATCTATCTATCACAAACATATATGATTCATACATATATCACACACACATACATGATACATACATGAGAAAGACCTGGGATGGTGATGAGGCCAGGGCCCCCTGCTGATGTTGCGTTGAGGAAGGCAGTGTTCCAGGGCGGATGCCAGTCGGGGAGAGCGCCGCGCAGCCCGGGAAAAATACTGCTGAGGAGCTACATCTGGAAGAGCCCCTGGGAGGGAGAGTGCCACATGCCCCATCCTGCGCGGCAGACTCTGCAGGCCTGCACATGGGAAGGGAGGTCTCTGGCCACACGTACTCACCCTTCTGCTGAAGCCCCGCTGCTGTCCCCATCAGCGCTCTCCAGCGGGGAGCGGGGCCAGGATGAACCTCAACCTGTGAGAACTATCTTCATGATCAAGAGATCTCATATGCAAGATAAGTATGTGTTGGGATAGGGCTGGGGAGGGTGGCTGCTCGGGCACACCCCCGTCAAGTTAAGGAGATTTAACTGAGGAAGCACAAGGGAACTCTCGTCTGGGGACAACAACTGCAGGGAGACCACATCTTTTCAGATGAACATGGGAGGGCGGAAGGCTGCCTAATACTGAAGCACCCTCAGACATTAAACCATATGCAACAACTATTGCAAGCATTCCTGGGGGAAGGTCTGCAGCAGACGGATTTGCATACGGTGATGTCATCCAAGCAGTGGGCCAAAGTTGGCTGGAACCCTCATCTGTATATGAAAAGAGAAAAGGGGCATGCAGGGCATGGCGGGCTTTAGCGGGGCATGGATAACACCAAGTTTGCATTAAACACCCCCACCCTCCTTCGGTGTGGGGCTCATGTTGGCCATGCCCAAGCCCCTGAAGCATTCAAGCTGATTTCTTGCAGCAGCTGGGCACTGTAACAGCTTCAGAGCTGCTCTACAAGACAAGTAAAAGGGTGTGGGCCCTGCAGCACCACCTGTAGTTTGCATACACACATATATAGGACAGCATCTCTTATATGCCCCAGGGTCAATAAAATAGTATCCTTGTCTAGGCTATCCATCCCCTCAGATAAGGTATTTGTCCATGCCGCTACAGCACTACACACCCAGGCCGACGCAATTGCCGGTCTGAGTAAGGTACCTGAATGTGTATAAATGGACTTCAGGGTAATCTCCTGTTTGCGGTCAGCACACTCTTTGAGGGTAGCCGTATCCTGGGACGGGAGGGCTACCTTCTTGGATAAGCGTGTTAATGCTTTGTCCACCCTAGGGGAGGATTCCCATCGTAACCTATCCGTTGATGGGAAAGGATACGCCATAAGAATCCTTTTGGAAATCTGCAGTCTTTTATCTGGAGATTCCCAAGCTTTTTCACATAACTCGTTCAGCTCGTGTGAGGGGGGAAAGGTTACCTCAGGCTTCTTTCCCTTGTACATATGTACCCTCTTGTCAGCGACAGGGGGTTCCTCTGTGATGTGCAAAACATCTTTTATTGCCATAATCATAAATCGAATGGATTTTGCCAATTTTGGCTGTAACTTTGCATCATCGTAATCGACACTGGAGTCAGAATCCGTGTCGGTATCTGTGTCAACAATCTGGGATAGTGGGCGCTTATGAGACCCTGACAGTCCCTGCAACATAGGATCAGGCATGGGTTGAAACCCTGACTGTCCCAAAGCTTCTGCCTTGTCTAATCTTTTGTGCAATGAGTTTACACTAGCATTTAAAACATTCCACATATCCATCCAATCAGCTGTCGGCGGAGACACCACATTCATTTGCTCCCGCTCCTCTCTAATATAGCCTTCTTCCTCAGACATGTCGACACACGTGTACCGACACACTTCACACACAGGGAATGCTTTTTCTGAAGACAGTTTCCCCACAAGGCCCTTTGGAGAGACAGAGAGAGAGTATGCCAGCACACCCCCCAGCGCTATATAACCCAGGAATAAAACAGTAACTTAATGTTTGCCCAGTAGTGCTGCTGTATGTAATTTGCAAATTATGTGCCCCCCCCTCTTTTCAACCCTCTTGTCTAACGTGGTATAAGCAGGGTAGAGTCCGGGGAGCTTCCTCTCAGCGGTGCTGTGGAGAAAAAACGGCGCTGGTGAGTGCTGAGGGAGAAGCCCCGCCCCCTCGGAGGCGGGCTTCTGTCCATCTTAAACTGTAAAATTGGTGGGGGCTTATACATATATAAAGTGCCCAGCTGTATATATGTTATATTTTTGCGAAAGAGGTTTATATTGCTGCCCAGGGCGCCCCCCCTGCGCCCTGCACCCTTACAGTGACCGGAGTATGTGAGGTGTATGGGAGCAAAGGCGCACAGCTGCAGTGCTGTGCGTTACCTCAGTGAAGATCATGAAGTCTTCTGCCGCCTCTGAAGTCTTCTTTTCTTCTCATACTCACCCGGCTTCTATCTTACGGCTCTGCGAGGGGGACGGCGGCGCGGCTCTGTGACGGACGGCGAGGGTGAGATCCTGCGTACCAATCCCACTGGAGCTAATGGTGTCCAGTAGCCTAAGAAGCAGGACCTTGCAACTCAGAGAGTAGGGCTGCTTCTCTCCCCTCAGTCCCTCGATGAGGGAGTCTGTTGCCAGCAGTGCTCCCTGAAAATTAAAAACCTAACAAAATACTTTCTGTCAGAAAGCTCAGGAGAGCTCCTGAAAAGCACCCAGTCTCCACTGGGTACAGTATCAAACTGAGGTCTGGAGGAGGGGCATAGAGGGAGGAGCCAGTGCACACCCAGAACTAAAGTCTTTCTTAAAGTGCCCATGTCTCCTGCGGAGCCCGTCTATGCCCATGGTCCTTACGGAGTCCCCAGCATCCTCTAGGACGTTAGAGAAAATAGGATTTTAATACCTACCGGTAAATCCTTTTCTCTTAGTCCGTAGAGGATGCTGGGCACCCGTCCCAGTGCGTACTGTGTCTGCAGTTATTAAATGGCCCTTAACTCCAGAACATTTATGTGGAGATGAAAACATCCAAGGAAGACTTGACCATCTTCCTTGGATGTTTTCCCCCTGTGTGACTGCTCTCCAGCCTCAGAGGGTTGCATCCGTGGTCCCTAGGATCCCGTCCTGGATCCCGAACCATCGCCCCTCTAGGTGGTGAGAACTGTGCAGCCACCAATGGAGTGAGATTCTGGTCTTGGAAGACAGGATTATCCTCCGGTGCATGTGTAGGTGGGATCCGGACCACTTGTCCAACAGGTCCCACTGGAACACTCTGGCATGGAACCTGCCAAACTGAATGGCCTCGTAGGCCGCAACCATCTTCCCCAGCAACTGAATGCATTGATGGATTAACACTCTTGCTGGTTTCAGAATTTGTTTGACCAGACTCTGGATCTCCAGAGCCTTTCCACTAGAAGAAAACCTCTTCTGTGTCCAGTATCACTCCCAAAAACAACATCCGCGTCATTGGGACCAACTGCGATTTTGGCAAGTTTAGGAGCCAACCATGTTGTTGAAGAACTGTCAGGGAGAGTAGATGTTTTGCACCAACTGGTCCCTGGATCTCGCCTTTATCAGGAGATCATCCAAGTACGGGATAATTGTGACTCCTTGCTTGCGAAGGAGAACCATCATTTCCGCCATCACCCTGGTGAAAATCCTCGGAGCCGTGGACAGACCAAACGGCAACGTCTGAAATTGGTAATGACAATCCTGAATTGCAAACCTCAGGTAGCTTGATGCAGTGGCTAAATGGGAACATATAAGTAGGCATCCTTTATGTCTACCAAAACCATGAAATCTCCTTTATCCCCCGGACTGGAGATCACTACCCTGAGAGATTCCATCTTGAAATTGAATTTCTTTAGGTAGAAATTAAGGGATTTCAGATTTAAGATTGGTCTGACTGAGCCGTCCGGCTTCGGGACCACGAAGAGGCTTGAATAAAAACCTTCTCCCTGCTGACTAAGGCTGATTTGAACAATCGGTGAGGGGGAACGTCTTGAAACCGCAGTTTGTACCCTTGGGACACTATTTGTAAAGCCCACGAGTCCAGGTCCGAATGAATCCAGAACTGACTGAAGAGTTTTAGACGTGCCCCCCACTGGTGCGGGCTCCTGCAAGAGAGCCCCAGCGTCATGCAGTGGATTTGGCAAAAGCAGAGGACGATCTCTGCTCCTGCGATCTTGAAGAGGCTACAGACATCTTCCCTCTTTTCCTTCCTCTACCTGCAAAGAAAGGGGAATCTTAACTTCTTGCATATCTATTGGGCCGAAATGACTGCGTCAGATAATGATGCGTCTTCATCCGTTGAGAGGGAACATAGGGCAAGAAGGATGACTTACCTGCGGGAGCTGCCGAGATCAAATTAACTAGGCCGTCGCCAAACAAGGCTTCACCTTCATAGGGAAGAGACTCCCTTTCTTCTTGGAGTCAGCATCAGCATTCCCTTGGTGAATCCACAATGCCCTCCTATCCGAGACTGCCATGAAATTGGCCCGTGAGCACTTGTGCCCGGTGTAGGATTTTTAAATATGTGTAGTTTACTGTATGCAAAGGTTTAAAACCTTTTAGGAACTGAGATCTAAGGTGTATTACATGTAGTTTAAAAAAAACAAAAAAGGTTTATTTTATGGCAGTAGTTTCCAAACTGGGGTTCTTGCACTGGTAGCATAGTTTGGTGGTCCAGGACCAATTAAAATTATTTATACTTTATTAAATTGGCAAAACCATTCCCTCACAACATAACTGAACCTGAGGATGACATGCTATAAACACAATTTACTTAATTTTATATTTTTTTCTGAATTTCTCAATAAAAAATACTTTGGCCTAGGGGTGCCGTGAAACAAATTGTGATACTCTAGGGCAGGGGTGTCAAACCCATGGGCCGCATGCCGCCCTCAATGCATCCTTTTGTGGCCCACAGGCCGGGGTCTGACAGGGGTCCTTTTGTGGCCCGATCACCTTGCTTAGAGCGAGGGCAGGAGAGTGCAGCCAGAGTCTTTGCTTTCTATGTGCGGCACCATCTTCCCGAAGAGATCACCGGGAAGATAGTGCCCCTTCCACTGGCTACAGCACAGGTATACCGGGGTGGGGTAGCAAACTGGGGGCCCCAATGGGCCCCTCCAGCAGTCCCTCTACCAAAACACGTCTTTTGGTGGTTTTGCGGTGTTGTTATAACTACATGGTGACGATACTGTAGCACAGAGATTTTCAACCATTTACAACTCACGTCACACAGAACAAGATTTAAATATTGACAAGGCACACTGAAATATAATGGTGATGCATGGTGCAGTATCGTGTCCTAGGATGTCATGTCGCAGCTTCTCCATAGGTAACGCCTGAACAGGCCCGGTGACAGGGGGGACAAAGGGGACACTTGTTCAGGGCTCCAAGTATTAAGAACAGAAATAATGGGGCCACAGTGCCAATATTGCTTTTTAAAGTGTATCCACCAACTGCTCAATTTAAGCAGGAAAACAATTAACAGGCCAACTAAACCCTCCCCCCTCCTTTTACCCCATCACTTTGTCCAGTCCCTGTGGTCCATACTGTATTGCCATTATTATGCATGTTGCTGTGCTGGCCCTTTTCTGAATGTCCCTGCCACCGCCACCGAAGAGCTGGATAGCCCAGTATGAAAACCACCTGCCGGCCTCACTGACGGTCCGAGTCAAAGGCTCCATTTTTTTTTAAAGATCTCTCTGCCAAGTTAAGGGGGGGTTGAGGGGGCCCCAGAGATATCAGTGTACTGGGCCCCGAGATTTCTGTTGCTGGCCCTGACCCTCAGGGGCGTATCTACCCCTTGGCCAGGATGGCACTTGCCAGGGGCACCATCCAGCTGTGCCAACCGTGGCTAAGGGATAGAGTTCTGCAGTCTCGAAAGGGCGCTATGGCAATCAGCGTGGGACTGACCAATTAGACGGTGAGGGAAGGATACTGAAATTGTCCCAACCCTGTTACAGTTTGAAACGCCCCTCAACTGCTGTCCACTGCTTCACTCTTAGCTCTGCCCCTTTGAAATTATTAATCCCTACCCCCCGGTAGGCGGAGTTCTCCAGGCCCATACTCAGGAGTCACCACTGCTGTACATTATGTGCCGGTTGTAGAGGCAGAGCGGGGAACATCAGAGAACGCCACAAATTACACAGTGGGCAAGGAGATGGCTGGAGACAGCTGCACAGCCATGCCTTGCAAGTTCGAGAGAGCTGTTGAATTTCAGCACTTCAAGTCAGAGCCTGCCCCCTGCTGCCCAAGCAGTCCGTGACAGTTAGTGTCGAGGAGGGGGGGATTTGTGCATGTGTGCTATCAGTGTGTGTGTGGGGGGGTGGAGGATGTGTGTGACTGTGAGGGAGCTGTCAGTGTCAGTGGGGAGAGGAGCAGGAGGGAGTTGTCAGTGTGTGGCAGTGATGAGAGTTGTCAGTACTGGGGAAATGTGTGTGTGTGTACTAGATTTAGGAGTGTGTGTTTGTGAGAGGTTTCAGTTGGGGAATTAGAGTTCATACAGTAATTAAATGTTTTCATATTGAGAAATACATCTCCCAGCATATACAGTGTGCTGGGGATGCTAACAAGCTTTATTTAAAAGTTTAAAAAACATTGCTTTTATGACTGCAATGGTTAAAAAGGGAGAGCTATAAATCAATTTATCAGTGAATGATCGCAGTTTGAGCTGTTACATTTTACTGAACCACCTATCCCTCCACACTCACTACCTGTCCTCAGGATACATTTACCATCCCGGCAGACGGTATACCGGCGGTCATTTGACCGATGTTGGAATCCTGACACCACTTGGGAGACTGGTGCCGGCACACAGACAGCCAACATCCCGAAGGCGAGTATTGGAGGGAGGGTTAGGACCGGGGGAGGGGGTGTTAGGGAAGGCACTAGGAGGGGGGGGGGGGTTAGTCCTAGCTGCCACCCCCTGAGGGTTAGCCCTATCCGCCACCCCCCCCAGAGGGTTAGGATTAGGATTAGGTATCATGTGACTGCTGGAATCCCGAGCGCCGGATGCCATACCCAACCCCCTTTACTTTTTCAGGCATTTCTATCTCTCCTCTCTCTATGGTGTTCCGATTGCCCACTTTCCCTTGTGCTTTTCTCTCTCTCTCTCTCTCCTTTGTTTAGAGCATCAGTTTCTGTAGTCCACTTTATCCTTATTTTTTCCAGTGTTTCACTATCTCTCTGATGTAATGAGGATGTATGGTCTAGAGGGATCAGTAATGCATTGTACTGTATAGAGGCGTCAGGGATGTAGCGTAGGGTATAGAGGCGTCAGGGATGTAGCGTAGGTTATAGAGGCATCAGGAATGTAGCATAGGGAATAGAGGCATCAGGGATGTAGCGTAGGGTATAGAGGCGTCAGGGATGTAGCATAGGGAATAGAGGCGTCAGGGATGTAGCGTAGGGAATAGAGGCGTCAGGGATTTAGCTTAGGGAATATAGGCATCAGGGATGTACTAGCAGGTATATAGAGGTCAGTGTACTGTATAGAGGGTAGAGATGAGCGGGTTCGGTTCCTCGGAATCCGAACCCGCCCGAACTTCAGGTTTTTTTACACGGGGCCGAGCGACTCGGATCTTCCCGCCTTGCTCGGTTAACCCGAGCGCGCCCGAACGTCATCATCCCGCTGTCGGATTCTCGCGAGGCTCGTATTCTATCGCGAGACTCGGATTCTATATAAGGAGCCGCGCGTCGCCGCCATTTTCACACGTGCATTGAGATTGATAGGGAGAGGACGTGGCTGGCGTCCTCTCCGTTTAGACTAGAGTACTAGAGAGAGACACAAATTTTGGGGAGCATATTATTAGGAGGAGTACTACTTGCTGCTGATAGTGTGACCAGTGACCACCAGTTTAATTAATCCGTTCTCTGCCTGAAAAAAAAACGATACACAGTGTGACACAGTCACATACCATATCTGTGCTCAGCCCAGTGTGCTGCATTATATGTAATACTGTATATCATTATCTGACTGTGCTGAGTGCTCACTGCTCACACAGCTTAATTGTGGGGGAGACTGGGGAGCAGTTATAGCAGGAGTACATATTTTAAGTACAGTGCACACTTTTGCTGCCACTGCCAGTGTGACTGACCAGTGACCACTGACCACCAGTATTGTGATTGTCTGCTGACCACCAGTATATTGTGATTGTCTGCCTGAAAAAGTTAAACACTCGTCGTGTGGTGTTTTTATAAACGCATTCTGCAGACAGTGTCCAGCAGGTCCGTCATTACATAATATATACCTGTCCGGCTGCAGTACTAGTGTGATATATATATATATATATATATATATATATATAATTTTATCTCATTATCATCCAGTCTATATTAGCAGCAGACACAGTACGGTAGTCCACGGCTGTAGCTACCTCTGTGTCGGCAGTCGCTCGTCCATCCATAATTGTATACCACCTACCCGTGTTTTTTTTTTTCTATCTTCTTGATACTAGTAGCTTACTTTAGGAGTCTGCAGTGCTGAGTCTGACAGACAGTGTCCAGCAGGTCCGTCATTACATAATATATACCTGTCCGGCTGCAGTACTAGTGTGATATATAATATATATATATATATATATTTTAATTTTATCTCATTATCATCCAGTCTATATTAGCAGCAGACACAGTACGGTAGTCCACGGCTGTAGTTACTTCTGTGTCGGCAGTCGCTCGTCCATCCATAATTGTATACCACCTACCCGTGGTTTTTTTTTTCTATCTTCTTGATACTAGTAGCTTACTTTAGGAGTCTGCAGTGCTGACAGACAGTGTCCAGCAGGTCCGTCATTACATAATATATACCTGTCCGGCTGCAGTACTAGTGTGATATAGATATATATATATATATATATATATATATATATTTTAATTTTATCTCATTATCATCCAGTCTATATTAGCAGCAGACACAGTACGGTAGTCCACGGCTGTAGCTACCTCTGTGTCGGCAGTCGCTCGTCATCCATAAGTATACTAGTATCCATCCATCTCCATTGTTTACCTGAGGTGCCTTTTAGTTGTGCCTATTAAAATATGGAGAACAAAAATGTTGAGGTTCCAAAAATAGGGAAAGATCAAGATCGACTTCCACCTCGTGCTGAAGCTGCTGCCACTAGTCATGGCCGAGACGATGAAATGCCAGCAACGTTGTCTGCCAAGGCCGATGCCCAATGTCATAGTACAGAGCATGTAAAATCCAAAACACCAAATATCAGTAAAAAAAGGACTCAAAAATCTAAAATAAAATTGTCGGAGGAGAAGCGTAAACTTGCCAATATGCCATTTACCACACGGAGTGGCAAGGAACGGCTGAGGCCCTGGCCTATGTTCATGGCTAGTGGTTCAGCTTTACATGAGGATGGAAGCACTCAGCCTCTCGCTAGAAAAATGAAAAGACTCAAGCTGGCAAAAGCACAGCAAAGAACTGTGCGTTCTTCGAAATCCCAAATCCACAAGGAGAGTCCAATTGTGTCGGTTGCGATGCCTGACCTTCCCAACACTGGACGTGAAGAGCATGCGCCTTCCACCATTTGCACGCCCCCTGCAAGTGCTGGAAGGAGCACCCTCAGTCCAGTTCCTGATAGTCAGATTGAAGATGTCAGTGTTGAAGTACACCAGGATGAGGAGGATATGGGTGTTGCTGGCGCTGGGGAGGAAATTGACCAGGAGGATTCTGATGGTGAGGTGGTTTGTTTAAGTCAGGCACCCGGGGAGACACCTGTTGTCCGTGGGAGGAATATGGCCATTGACATGCCTGGTGAAAATACCAAAAAAATCAGCTCTTCGGTGTGGAAGTATTTCAACAGAAATGCGGACAACAGGTGTCAAGCCGTGTGTTGCCTTTGTCAAGCTGTAATAAGTAGGGGTAAGGACGTTAACCACCTCGGAACATCCTCCCTTATACGTCACCTGCAGCGCATTCATAATAAGTCAGTGACAAGTTCAAAAACTTTGGGCGACAGCGGAAGCAGTCCACTGACCAGTAAATCCCTTCCTCTTGTAACCAAGCTCACGCAAACCACCCCACCAACTCCCTCAGTGTCAATTTCCTCCTTCCCCAGGAATGCCAATAGTCCTGCAGGCCATGTCACTGGCAATTCTGACGAGTCCTCTCCTGCCTGGGATTCCTCCGATGCATCCTTGCGTGTAACGCCTACTGCTGCTGGCGCTGCTGTTGTTGCTGCTGGGAGTCGATGGTCATCCCAGAGGGGAAGTCGTAAGCCCACTTTTACTACTTCCACCAAGCAATTGACTGTCCAACAGTCCTTTGCGAGGAAGATGAAATATCACAGCAGTCATCCTGTTGCAAAGCGGATAACTGAGGCCTTGACAACTATGTTGGTGTTAGACGTGCGTCCGGTATCCGCCGTTAGTTCACAGGGAACTAGACAATTTCTTGAGGTAGTGTGCCCCCGTTACCAAATACCATCTAGGTTCCACTTCTCTAGGCAGGCGATACCGAGAATGTACACGGACGTCCGAAAAAGACTCACCAGTGTCCTAAAAAATGCAGTTGTACCCAATGTCCACTTAACCACGTACATGTGGACAAGTGGAGCAGGGCAGGGTCAGGACTATATGACTGTGACAGCCCACTGGGTAGATGTATGGACTCCCGCCGCAAGAACAGCAGCGGCGGCACCAGTAGCAGCATCTCGCAAACGCCAACTCTTTCCTAGGCAGGCTACGCTTTGTATCACCGGTTTCCAGAATACGCACACAGCTGAAAACCTCTTACGGCAACTGAGGAAGATCATCGCGGAAGGGCTTACCCCAATTGGACTCTCCTGTGGATTTGTGGCATCGGACAACGCCAGCAATATTGTGTGTGCATTAAATATGGGCAAATTCCAGCACGTCCCATGTTTTGCACATACCTTGAATTTGGTGGTGCAGAATTATTTAAAAAACGAGAGGGGCGTGCAAGAGATGCTGTCGGTGGCCAGAAGAATTGCGGGACACTTTCGGCGTACAGGCACCACGTACAGAAGACTGGAGCAACACCAAAAATGCCTGAACCTGCCCTGTCATCATCTGAAGCAAGAAGTGGTAACGAGGTGGAATTCAACCCTATATATGCTTCAGAGGTTGGAGGAGCAGCAAAAGGCCATTCAAGCCTATACAATTGAGCACGATATAGGAGGTGGAATGCACCTGTCTCAAGCGCAGTGGAGAATGATTTCAACGTTGTGCAAGGTTCTGCTGCCCTTTGAACTTGCCACACGTGAAGTCAGTTCAGACACTGCCAGCCTGAGTCAGGTCATTCCCCTCATCAGGCTTTTGCAGAAGAAGCTGGAGACATTGAAGGAGGAGCTAACACAGAGCGATTCCGCTAGGCATGTGGGACTTGTGGATGGAGCCCTTAATTCGCTTAACAAGGATTCACGGGTGGTCAATCCGTTGAAATCAGAGCACTACATTTTGGCCACCGTGCTCGATCCTAGATTTAAAACCTACCTTGGATCTCTCTTTCCGGCACACACAAGTCTGCTGGGGTTCAAAGACCTGCTGGTGAGAAAATTGTCAAGTCAAGCGGAACGCGACCTGTCAACATCTCCTCCTTCACATTCTCCCGCAACTGGGGGTGCGAGGAAAAGGCTCAGAATTCCGAGCCCACCCGCTGGCGGTGATGCAGGGCAGTCTGGAGCGACTGCTGATGCTGACATCTGGTCCGGACTGAAGGACCTGACAACGATTACGGAGTCGGACATGTCGTCTACTGGCACTGCATATGATTCTCTCCCCATTGAAAGAATGGTGGAGGATTATATGAGTGACCGCATCCAAGTAGGCACGTCAGACAGTCCGTACTTATACTGGCAGGAAAAAGAGGCAATTTGGAGGCCCTTGCACAAACTGGCTTTATTCTACCTAAGTTGCCCTCCCACAAGTGTGTACTCCGAAAGAGTGTTTAGTGCCGCCGCTCACCTTGTCAGCAATCGGCGTACGAGGTTACTTCCAGAAAATGTGGAGAAGATGATGTTCATTAAAATGAATTATAATCAATTCCTCCGTGGAGACATTGACCAGCAGCAATTGCCTCCACAAAGTACACAGGGAGCTGAGATGGTGGATTCCAGTGGGGATGAATTGATAATCTGTGAGGAGGGGGATGTACACGGTGATATATCGGAGGATGATGATGAGGTGGACATCTTGCCTCTGTAGAGCCAGTTTGTGCAAGGAGAGATTAATTGCTTCTTTTTTGGTGGGGGTCCAAACCAACCCGTCATTTCAGTCACAGTCGTGTGGCAGACCCTGTCACTGAAATGATGGGTTGGTTAAAGTGTGCATGTCCTGTTTGTACAACATAAGGGTGGGTGGGAGGGCCCAAGGACAATTCCATCTTCCACCTCTTTTTTTCTTTCATTTTTCTTTGCGTCATGTGCTGTTTGGGGAGTATTTTTTTGAAGGGCCATCCTGCGTGACACTGCAGTGCCACTCCTAGATGGGCCAGGTGTTTGTGTCGGCCACTAGGGTCGCTTATATTACTCACACAGCTACCTCATTGCGCCTCTTTTTTTCTTTGCGTCATGTGCTGTTTGGGGAGTGTTTTTTGGAAGGGCCATCCTGCGTGACACTGCAGTGCCACTCCTAGATGGGCCAAGTGTTTGTGTTGGCCACTAGGGTCGCTTATCTTACTCACACAGCTACCTCATTGCGCCTCTTTTTTTCTTTGCGTCATGTGCTGTTTGGGGAGTGTTTTTTGGAAGGGCCATCCTGCGTGACACTGCGGTGCCACTCCTAGATGGGCCAGGTGTTTGTGTCGGCCGCTAGGGTCGCTTAGCTTACTCACACAGCTACCTCATTGCGCCTCTTTTTTTCTTTGCATCATGTGCTGTTTGGGGAGTGTTTTTTGGAAGGGCCATCCTGCGTGACACTGCAGTGCCACTCCTAGATGGGCCAGGTGTTTGTGTCGGCCACTAGGGTCGCTTAGCTTAGTCATCCAGCGACCTCGGTGCAAATTTTAGGACTAAAAATAATATTGTGAGGTGTGAGGCGTTCAGAATAGACTGAATTTGAGTGGAAATTATGGTTTTTGAGGTTAATAATACTTTGGGATCAAAATGACCCCCAAATTCTATGATTTAAGCTGTTTTTTAGTGTTTTTTGAAAAAAACACCCGAATCCAAAACACACCCGAATCCGAAAAAAAAAATTCGGTGAGGTTTTGCCAAAACGCGGTCGAACCCAAAACACGGCCGCGGAACCGAACCCAAAACCAAAACACAAAACCCGAAAAATTTCAAGTGCACATCTCTAGAGGGGTCAGTAATGCAGTGATGGTTATAGAAAGGTCAGTGATGTAGTGTAGGGTATAGAGGGGTCAGTTATGTAGTGTGGGGTAAAGAGGGGTCAGTAAAGATACTAAGCTGAAGTACTTAGAACACTTCTTGAATTAAGACACAACCTGCAAGAAAAAGTATGCAATATGGGTGAAAAGGCAAATGTCAGAGGTCTGATACAAGTAACCAGCTCCACACCTTGCACCACATAGCGTTATGTTAAACTGGGATATGTTCTTTTTTGGTGTGTGTGTGTGTGTGGGGGGGGGGGGGGGGTGCCAAAGGAAATTTTTGCCATTGGCTCCTTTGGTCTAGAACCAGCCCTGATCACAATATATTTTTGTCTGAGCAGACTGGACACTGATCAGCGTTGGCTCATTCTCAGCCCCCCGCCCAGCCTCTGCTGCCAACAGACTGCTATTAGCTAGTTAACCTTCTGCCTTCCCTATCTATGACACAGACTGCTGCTAATGCTACCAGAATGTTCCCAGTGGCTTCACACCAACAGTGAATCCCAGCCGATGATGTAGGGCAGCGTGTGGGGGAGGGGGTCAGTTGCTGTGGCTCCAACATGGTAACCGCCAATGGACTGCAATGCTTTATCGAAAGGGGGGGCGCCAGTCCCTTACTTTGCCAGGGGCGCTTGGACCCCTAGCTACACCTCTGTTGACCCTAACCGATACCCCTAAACTAACCATAATTTCTGCAATAAAAATCCATGTTTCTATGTATATAGGGGGTCATTCCGAGTTGATCGCTTGCTGCCGTTGTTCGCTGCGTAGCAATCAGTTGAAAAAAAATGGCTAATCTGTGCATGCGCATGCTCCGTAATGTGCATGCGCATCGTACGGGTACAAAGTCCATTGTGGTTTTGCACTAGTTCTAGCGATTATTCCAATCACAGAACAGGCCACAAGGAGATTGACAGAAAGAGGGCGTTTCTGGGTGTCAACTGACCGTTTTCAGGGAGTGCTTGGAAAAATGCAGGCGTGGCAGAAGAAATGCAGACGTGGCTGGGCATTCGCTGGATGGGTGTGTGACATCAAAAGCCGTCCCTCGGTTGTTAGAATCAACGCACACGAAGTGTAACTACAGTGCTGGTCTTATTTTGAAACGATTTTGCAGGCGCTCGGCTGCTCAAGTGTTCGCACTTCTCCAAAGTGAATATACACTCTCCAGTGGGCAGCGACAATGCGTTTGCATGGCTGCTAAAAACTGCTAGCGAGCAATCAACTCAGAATGACCCCCATAGTGTATTGCAAGAAAATATCTGTAAATCCAATGGTACCGTAAGTGCGGTATATACTCGCACTTCTTTGCGGGGTGAGAACATCTCCCCTAAGTGAAGTCAGCCCTATGAATAGAGTTTGTGTGATCCCTGTGCAGCAGTCACAGAAAGGGTTCATCTCTGCAGTTTGTCACTCAAATTACATTGCTGCATTTTTTCTAGAAGTGGATCTGAGAGCTGTTACCCGCAGACCAGCTACAATAATTATCCTGGGTACTCACTAGACCAGTGGTTCTCAAACTGCACCCTGGGGTGCCTCAGGACACTTGCAGGGGTGCCTTGGATTGGTGGTCCAGGACCAATTCAAAATATTTATAGTTAGTGTTATAGGCAAAACCAGTGCTGTTGGCTGGCAATCTTAACATATGTGCACAAGCAGAAGCAAATCCTGTCCCCTACCAAAGGGCCAGTGCTAGGGTGTTTGGCGCCTCCCTGCAAACTATTAATTTGGGCCCTCTCTCCAATACTTAATAAAGGGACAGTGCGCTCCTTAAAAAAAGAAGGTGTGGTATCACAAGGAAGGGGCATGGCCACACAATAGCACCCCAAATCAAAATACGCCACACAGTAGCACTATCTTATTGTCATTACACCGCATGTAATAATAATAATAATAATAATACCCACAGTCGCAGTGCCCTTTATACACATAACCACCATATCAGTGCAGCTTACACACATAATGCCAACAGTAGCAGTGCCCCTTCTACACATGCCCACGGTGGCAAATATCAACCTGGTTTTGCCATGTAAAGGATTGCCACTTTAAAAAACAAACAATAAAAAAAAAAAAAACAACAGGAAAAAACACAAAATCTCTCACTTTCTGATTCTCACACCCTATTACATTCCTCCCTATATATTTAAATGTTTCTATTACTGTATGTTCCCTCTTCCCTTCTCCAAACTATACACATCAACATTTTTTAGTATTTCCAGGTAAGTTTTGTGATGTAGGCCATGCACAATTTTAGTTGCCCTAATGTATTTACAGCCTTCTGGAGATATGGCTTCTGGAACTGAACACAGGATTCTAAATGTGGCTGTACCAAGGACCTATACAGTGGCATTACAGGTTGAGTATCCCTTATCCAAAATGCTTGGGACCAGAGGAATTTTGGATATCGGATTTTTCTGTATTTTGGAATAATTGCATACCATAACGAGATATTATGGTGATGGGACCTAAATCTAAGCACAGAATGCATTTATGTTTCATATACACCTTATACACACAGCCTGAAGGTCATTTTAGCCAATATTTTTTATAACTTTGTGCATTAAACAAAGTGTGTGTACATTCACAGAATTCATTCATGTGTCATATACACCTTATACACACAGTCTGAAGTTCATTTAATACAATATTTTTAATAACTTTGAGTATTAAACAAAGTTTGTGTACACTGAGCCATCAAAAAACAAAGGTTTCACTATCTCAGTCTCACTCAAAAAAGTCCGTATTTCGGAATATTCCGTATTTCGGAATATTTGCATATGGGATACTCAACCTGTATTACTTTTTTCTGCTACTGGTTCTTTAACCTATGCAAACAAGCATCTGACTTGCCTTTCCTATTGCTTTGTTACATTGCTCACCTGAAATAGTAATACTTAGATAGCTTTCCTCTTGCCATTATAATGCCCTTAATATTATAGTTAGCCTTTGCATTTTTGAGACGTGTATGATTTTGCATTTTTTGGCATTAAATGTTGCCATGTTCTTGACCATTCCTCTAGTCCAGGGGCAGAACTGCCAGAGACAACGGAGTCAGTTGCCGCCGGGCTCCAGCCCTGAAGGGGCTCCAGCCCTAAAGGGGCTTCCTCCATTGCCCCCCGGCTGTTACGTGCCCTTCCTACTAAATAGACAAAGGCGCTACCAGCAGGGTCTCGCAGTTTGTACATTCCATGCCGTAAAACCCTTCTTTCAACCTTTTTCAAGACCCAGCCCAGCAGCCTCGCCGCTGCCACCACCGCTAGCTGCAGCACTGCCAGCGGTGGGGTGCCCCTGCTTCTTCTCACACCACAGATAGCTGGGCAGCACTGCAACTGCCTGCCTAATTGCTCCGCCCCCTTCCGGCTCCCAAGCACCTCTGCTGCCCAGTGATCCAGGAGCCTGCTGCTAGGAAGAAGTGGCCGAGCTTCAGCAAGCGAGTCTGGACACTGGCGGAGGAAGCCATGATAACCAGATAATGGGGAGTGGAGAGCCAGTTCCAAGGTAATACTTTATACAGCTGGTTGAGATCCTGGTCGGTGGATATGGATTCCAAGAAAACCCTGGAGGTGCTTCCTTTCAAGGGAGACACTCTCTTTGGAGAAGACCTCAATAAGATTGTAGCTGATCTGGCTACTGCTAAAACAGCTTGCCTACCTCGTATGACTCCTACCACGCAGAAGGCTAAAAGTACTTTCCCTTGGCCCTTTCATCCCTCAAGTAAAGCGTACCCAAGGTCAGGCATACCCAAAGCAAGCTCATGCTTCCAGACCTGCCAAGCCCAGACTGAAGCAAGCCTGGGCTGCCCATCAGCCTGCTTCCAAAACGGACAAGCCTGCCGCATGACGGTACAGGCCTCCCTCTGGGGGATCCCAGGGTGGGGGGCCCGACTTCTAGGTTTGGCATAGAAAGGTATAATTCTAAGCTAGAGAATTCTGTTTGGAGCTCACCTTGTACTTTGTGAAGAAATAATCAGCATTGTGGCTGAGCAGATACATGTAGTGTGTGGCTGCAAACTGCATGGATCTGCTGCGTTGTAATGCTGATACTTTTTTTTTGCAAAGTACCAATAGCTTCATATAATGTTCACAATTTTTATGCAGGATCAAATAGCTCAATAGGTAGGGTGTTTGATTAGAATTCAACAGGTTATAGGTTTGAATCCTGGGTATGGTAGTTTGAGATGTGTTATTTAATAAAGTATGTTGTTCTGACTGCTGGGATATCATACTAAATAAATGGAGTTGATCAATTTTTTTTTTAATTTTTTTTTAAACTAGGGACAATTTCCAGATACTTTTCTTTATAACTGAGATTGCCCCCTGGAACTTCACATCAGTTGACAACTATGCATGAGTGGGCAGTGCTTGCTCTGGATCTGCCCACCCATTTATGTGCCGTCATAAAAGAAAGCACAACTGACAGTTATCCTGGGCGTACACTACACAATTATCTGTCAGGCTATCTATCCAGTCTGGATGGGTGGAATGAAAATCTGGTAATGTATAGTAGCAAATGTCAATTAACCATTTGCTCCCAAACACTAGAAAAGTGGTCAAAAATGGTCATTACACAAATTGGTTAAACCCAAAATTTAACCAATTTGTTTAGGGGACCATGTTTGTCCATTTTCTAGTGTTTGAGAGTAAATCGTTGATGGTCATTTGCTCACATAGATAACCGGATTTCTATTCCAACCAGCCAGTGTTGGAGATATGGTCTGCCAGATTACATAATGCATACCAGAGCCATAACTAGACTTTTTGGTGCCCTGTGACAGAGAATTATATGCCCCCCCCCCCTCCCCTCCCCATTTTTGCAATATGGACAAAAGGCGCATGCCTTGTGGGGAAGGGGCATAACAAGATTGGTCTCAGAGAAAGCACATGAGATATGAAGATATATCTAGTATACTTGACACTCAATGGTTTGTGGTATTGCCGGGGTGCCCTCCTTAACTGCATATACAGTCACACATGGGGTGTTTGTGCAAATGGCATATCAGCAGTCAGCACTAACTGGTGACATGCCATTTGTAAAAGTAAGCCATGTGTGACTAATATATAAACATACTTTATTAAATAACACCTCAAACTATCATACCCAGGATTCAAATCTATAACCTGTTGAATTCTAATCAAACACCCTACCCATTGAGCTACTTGATCCTGCATCTATTCTAACCTCCAAAAACAGATTCAGTTGCATTTTCCAGCGTGTTTTGTTTGCGCCTTTGCAAATGTCTTACATCGACAAACTTATTTAGTACTATTTTGCAAATAGGGTTACATTGTCGCAACATTGTGTTCCCTAATTGCTTGATTTTTTAAATGCAACAATTGATAAAGACACCTGATAATTGCTCTGTGGAGTGTTATTTTGTGTCTACTTCTTATCTACATTTAATTCCCTACCTCTAATCAAGGCATTTTTAAATGCTGGGGGCTGCCAGGACGTGAGGCCTACCTAGACTTTAGATCTGAATTTGAATGTACTTGTGAACTAACTTAATTTCCTACTTCTAAATTCATTCCTAAATTCACTACTTACATTAATCCTGTAGTTGGGCATTTTGAGCCTTCAATTGTGGGTATTGTTTTGTGTCCAGACCAGCAGCTGGTGGTGTGCATTTGCTGGAAAGGCATCGAAGACCTCCGATATGCTGCATCTCCTGATGTGTGTCTCCCTCAAGTGGCTGTCAGCAAATGCATGCTAGACACACCATTCCAAGCTGATTGTGACATCACGGAACATGCATCATAGAACAGGCATGCTAGAATATGGGTCTTCAACCTGCGACCCTCCAGCTGCTGTGGAACTACATATACCAGCATGCCCTGCCTCAGTTTTAGCATACCTTAATAGCAAAACTGTGGCAGGGCATGCTGGGATGTGTAGTTTCACAGCAGCTAGAGGGCCACAGGATGAAGACCCATGTGCTAGAGCCAAGCCGCAGGTACATTGAATGCTAGCAAGCTGAATGTTTAAATCCTTTTTGTTCCGCAGCATTCCAATGCGGAAGATTCCATGGAACCAGAGATTATTCCATTGAGAAGGACATGCTGCCTGGATGACTGCACTGTGCAAATTAAATCACGGAGCCTTTTGGCTTGTGGGTGGCTCTGGTGACTGGGTGGTTGGGTGGGCGGTGTGTCAGAGGTGGAGCACATGCAAATGAATGTGTATCATCCTGCTAGTGAGAGTGAAAACTCATGCAGGAGTGTGCCTGCTTGTCAGTGGGTTATGCACCTTGCCAGGCGTCAAATCTACATGGAGCAGCTGGAGGGGACAAGAGCAGGTTTGCAAAATATAGATAGAAGAGCATATATGCTGGCGCATTCTCCATGATTGTGTCAGCTTATGTTTTGGTGCACTGCACTTTCCTTCACTAAGTTTTAGCCATTTTGGTTAAACGCAAGTGTAGTTGCTTCTCGCCCTTTTGGCTGTGATCTTGTATCGTGGTTGAAGAGTCTGCTGGAGGGATTGTTTTCTTCATTGGCGACAGATTGAAGATATTCCAGGATGGAAGGCTTGGGAACACTATCTGTTTTTCAGTTGTGGAAGAGTTGAAAGACCGGATTGGACTACATTCTATAGTAAAGTCTTTGTATTTATTAATCCTCCCTTTATATGTGTCTGTCTTTCAATAAAGCTTCGGGCTTGTGATTCCCTCACCCTCTTACACTCCACACCCATAGCCTTATTAACTGTTGTATTATTGTATTGTTTAAATGTATAGTGCAGTTCATGATTTATAGTGTAGGCTGGCCTGTGCTGTAGTTCTTGAACTGTACTATACCGACAGCATTTGTATTGTGTTTTGGCTGTGCTGCAACACGGTACTTATGTGTGTAATGTTTATGTATGTTTTTTTGCTTCTTTATGTCAATAAAGACTGCTTTTTCAATCCAATATCTGAAAACAATCAATGTTTATCTTTGATGGCAATAGAAGTGGTATGATATTTGCTGCTTTTGAAAGGCAATATCTGATATGTCCCCTATCTGGGAACCATATATTAAATGGCTTTTCAGAAAAGGGAGATGGGAGAAGAGCTTTCAGTACTTGTAGGACCGATGCACATTTCCTATTCTAGCCTCCAAAAACAGATTCAGTTGCATTTTCCAGCGTGTTTTGGATGCGCCTTTGCAGATGTCTTACACCGACAAACTTATTTAGTACTATTTTCAAATAGGGTTACATTGTTGCAACATTGTGTTCCCTAATTGATTGATTTTTTAAATGCAACAATTGATAAAGACACCTGATAACTGCTCTGTGGAGTCTTATTTTATGTCTACTTCTTATCTACATTTAATTCTCTACCTCTAATCAATGCATTTTTAAATGCTGGGGGCTGCCAGGACGTGAGGCCTACCTAGACTTTAGATCTGAATTTGAATGTACTTGTGAACTAACTTAATTTCCTACTTCTAAATTCATTCCTAAATTCACTACTTACATGAATCCTGTAGTTGGGCATTTTGGGACTTCGATTGTGGGCATTGTTTTGTGTCCAGACCAGCAGCAGGTGGTGTGCATTTGCTGGAAAGGCATCGAAGACCTCCGATATGCTGCATCTCCTGATGTGTGTCTCCCTCAAGTGTCTGTCAGCAAATGCCTGCTAGACACCCCATTCCAAGCTGATTGTGACATTACGGTACATGCATCATAGAACAGGCATGCTAGAACATGGGTCTTCAACCTGAGACCCTCCAGCTGCTGTGGAACTACATATCCCAGCATGCCCTGCCTCAGTTTTAGCATACCTTAATAGCAAAACTGTGGCAGGGCATGCTGGGATGTGTAGTTTCACAGCAGCTGGAGGGCCACAGGATGAAGACCCATGTGCTAGAGCCAAGCCGCAGGTACATTGAATGCTAGCAAGCTGAATATTGAAATCCTTTTTGTTCCGCAGCATTCCAATGTGGAAGATTCCATGGAACCAGAGCCATGGACCTTATCCATGTTTAAGCTCCATCAAATCTGTAATCAATAGCACTACATGCTCCCACTTTACCACTGTACTATATACTCTACCTGTGTTTTTAAGGTAAAAACACCATTTAACCCCAGTGACACTTGAATTAAAGCAGCAGCCTCTGGAATAGCATTCCTTAGCATTAATCCCAGGAAATCTGCAATCTTCACGCTCTTTGATAGCCATGCTACATTGCTGTTTACTTGGATGGAGCAGAGAGCACAACATCAGGACATAGGAAATATTACAATGCATGATAAGAAAGGTGTGAGCTCTACAGCAAGGCCTCTAACCCTTTGCCAGTGCCAAATACATAGGGCTTAACTCAGATCTGATCACAGCAGCAAATTTATTAGCTAAAACCATGTACACTGCAGGGGGGGGGGTGTATAATATGTGCAGAGAGAGTTAGATTTTGGTGCGGTGTGTTCAAACTGAAATCTAAATTGCAGTGTAAAAACAAAACAGCCAGTATTTACCCTGCACACAAACAATATAACCCACCTAAATCTCTCTGCAAATGTTATATCTGCCCCCCCCCCCCCCATCCCTGCAGTGCACATGGTTTTGCCCACTAGCTAACAAATTTGCTGCATCTGGGAATTACAGCAGCTTAATATTTCTTTTTACAGAAGGTTCAGCAAATTAAATTATTTAGTGAAATACTGTAATCATAACAGTTACAGGGATATTGTAGGTAGATTTATTGTCAGTGGATAAATGTAAAAATTAAACCCTTAGGCATAGTTCCAAAATGCTGTCATTGCAATCCAGATTTTAAGGATATCATGCTTGAGCACAGGTGACTTAATTAGAACTTCGGTCAATGTGAATTAACCATTGGACTCAACCATGGTTATCCTTAAAACCCAGGGGTCTATTTAAGATCGATCTTAATCGATGTTGGGCTTCCAGGTTGAAAAAAACACACACATTTACTAACATTTTAAAATTTATATAAAAAAATCATCTGTTCGTAAATGCAGTGCACATGGTTTTGCCCAACTGCTAACAAAAATCCTGCTGCGATCAACTCAGAATTACCCCCCATGGCCCTCATTCCGAGTTGTTCGCTCGCAAGCTGCTTTTAGCAGCATTGCACACGCTAAGCTGCCGCCTACTGGGAGTGAATCTTAGCATCTTAAAATTGCGAACGAAAGATTTGCAATATTGCGATAAGACATCTCTGTGCAGTTTCTGAGTAGCTCGAGACTTACTCTGCCAGTGCGATCAGTTCAGTGCTTGTCGTTCCTGGTTTGACGTCACAAACACACCCAGCGTTCGCCCAGACACTCCTCCGTTTCTCCAGCCACTCCCGCGTTTTTCCCAGAAACGGTAGCATTTTTTCCCACACGCCCCTAAAGCGGCCTGTTTCCGCCCAGAAACACCCACTTCCTGTCAATCACATTACGATCACCAGAACGATGAAAAAACCGTGAGTAATATTCCTAACTGCATAGCAAATTTACTTGGCGCAGTCACAGTGTGAACATTGCGCATGCGCATTAAGCGGAAAATCGCTGCGATGCGAAGAAAATTACAGAGCGAACAACTCGGAATGACCACCTATGTGCACTGCAGGGAAGGCAGATTTAACATGTGCAGAGAGAGTTAGATTTGGGTGTGGTGTGTTCAATCTGCAATCTAATTTGCAGTGTAAAAATAAAGCAGTCAGTATTTACCCTGCACAGAAACAAAATAACTCACCCAAATCTAACTCTTTCTGCACATGTTATATCTGCCTCCCCTGCAGTACACATGGTTTTGCCCAACTGCTAACAAAATTCCTGCTGCGATCATCTTGGAATTACCCCCATCGATTGATGTTTTCACACTGCTCGTGTATATAAGACATATAGGGCCTAATTCAGTTTGGATCGTAATACGCGTTCCAACCGCAAAAACTATGAAGAGGATGGGGGCATATACGCAGGGTCCATCCTGTGCGTGTGCCTACATTTTCTCCGGGTGCCCCGCAGAAAATGCGAATGCCTCTGCCTGTCAATCAGTAGAGGGCGTACCTTCGCAGGTATATCGCGATCATGAGCCATGTCTCCCATTTTTGTCATTATAGGTGCTCTGTGAGCTACTGGCCATGCCCCAGCCCCTCTGTCTCCCGTGAATAGACATTGAGGCTTATTCAGACCAGATCGCTTCAATTTATTTTCACCCAGCGGGCAATCTGGTCTGCACTGCACATGCGTATGCGCCACAATGCGTAAGTGCGACGGTCCGGAGATCACAAGAAGATTGACAAGAAGAGGGTGTTTGTGTGGGTGGCAACTGAATGTTTCTAGGGAGTGTCCGGAAAAACACTGGAGGGACCCGGCGTTTTGTGGGAGGATTTGTGACGTCACCTCAATGGCTGAGTAAGTGCTGAGCTGTGCAGCTCTTGTGCACATGTGATCACACACCTGCACAGCAAATTTTCCCTTCCGCTGTAGGCGGCAACTACCTGATTACAGGGATGCAAAAAACACACCCTAGCGATCAGGTCTGAATTACCCACAATTAGAGATGAGCGGGTTCGGTTTCTCTGAATCCGAACCCGCACGAACTTCATGTTTTTTTTCACGGGTCCGAGCGACTCGGATCTTCCCGCCTTGCTCGGTTAACCCGAGCGCGCCCGAACGTCATCATGACGCTGTCGGATTCTCGCGAGACTCGGATTCTATATAAGGAGCCGCGCGTCGCCGCCATTTTCACACGTGCATTGAGATTGATAGGGAGAGGACGTGGCTGGCGTCCTCTCCATTTAGATTAGGAGAGAGAGAGAGAGATTGACCTGAGGCTGATACTGTAGAAGAGAGTGCAGAGTTTAGTGACTGACCACAGTGACCACCAGCAGTACAGTTGTTTTATTTAATATATCCGTTCTCTGCCTGAAAAAAACGGTACACACAGTGACTCAGTCACATACCATATCTGTGTGCACTGCTCAGCCCAGTGTGCTGCATGCCTGCATCATCTATGTATATATTATATATCTGACTGTGCTCAGCTCACACAGCTTATAATTGTGGGGGAGACTGGGGAGCACTGCAGTGCCAGTTATAGGTTATAGCAGGAGCCAGGAGTACAAGACAGTCACATACCATATCTGTGTGCACTGCTCAGCCCTGTGTGCTGCATCATCTATGTATATATTATATATCTGACTGTGCTCAGCTCACACAGCTTATAATTGTGGGGGAGACTGGGGAGCACTGCAGTGCCAGTTATAGGTTATAGCAGGAGCCAGGAGTACATATTATATTAAAATTAAACAGTGCACACTTTTGCTGCAGGAGTGCCACTGCCAGTGTGACTGACCAGTGACCTGACCACACTGAACACCAGTATAGTTAGTAGTATACTATATTGTGATTGCCTGAAAAAGTTAAACACTCGTCGTGTGACTTCACTTGTGTGGTGTTTTTTTTTTTATTCTATAAAAAACTCATTCTGCTGACAGACAGTGTCCAGCAGGTCCGTCATTATATAATATATATACCTGTCCGGCTGCAGTAGTGATATATATATATTTTTTATATCATTATTTATCATCCAGTCGCAGCAGACACAGTACGGTAGTTCACGGCTGTAGCTACCTCTGTGTCGGCACTCGGCAGTCCATCCATAATTGTATACCACCTACCCGTGGTTTTTTTTTCTTTCTTCTTTATACATACATACTACTACATCTCTTTATCAACCAGTCTATATTAGCAGCAGACACAGTACAGTACGGTAGTTCACGGCTGTGGCTACCTCTGTGTCGGCACTAGAGATGAGCGGGTTCGGTTTCTCTGAATCCGAACCCGCCAGAACTTCATGTTTTTTTTCACGGGTCCGAGCGACTCGGATCTTCCCGCCTTGCTCGGTTAACCCGAGCGCGCCCGAACGTCATCATGACGCTGTCGGATTCTCGCGAGGCTCGGATTCTATCGCGAGACTCGGATTCTATATAAGGAGCCGCGCGTCGCCGCCATTTTCACACGTGCATTGAGATTGATAGGGAGAGGACGTGGCTGGCGTCCTCTCCATTTAGATTATAAGAGACTGAGAGAGATTTACTGGAGCTGACTAGGAGGAGTACTGTTACTGTAGAAGTGTAGAGACTGAGTGGAGAGAGTTTACTAGTGAGGACAGTGCAGTTTACTTTATAATCCGTTCTCTGCCTGAAAAAAGCGATACACAGCACACAGTGACTCAGTCACATACCATATCTGTGTGCACTGCTCAGGCTCAGGCCAGTGTGCTGCATCATCTATTATCTATATATAATATTATATATATCTGTCTGACTGCTCAGCTCACACAGCTTATAATTGTGGGGGAGACTGGGGAGCACTACTGCAGTGCCAGTTATAGGTTATAGCAGGAGCCAGGAGTACATAATATATTATATAGTGAGTGACCACCAGACACACAGTGCAGTTTATTTAATATATCCGTTCTCTGCCTGAAAAAAGCGATACACACAGTGACTCAGTCAGTCACATACCATATCTGTGTGCACTGCTCAGGCTCAGGCCAGTGTGCTGCATCATCTATTATCTATATATAATATTATATATATCTATGTGCAAAAAATTGGAATTACTAAGTAATTACCTTTGGCGCTCGTAGTGAGTTGCTTTTTCCTATAGCAGCTAGTTAAACGGGGTTAGTGAGACCCCCACAACAAATTACCAATAAACAAAAAATAGCGCTGGGAAACTGGATAGAGTAGACTAACAATTTAATACAGAATTAAAATTTCATATATACTGTTTACAACAGATAATAAAAATAACCTTATATACGGTTGAAATTTAGGGCATAATATAGCACTGCATAAAATTTAAAAAGTCCCATATATTTAGTATGGATGAAATACTGTTGGCCGGTACTCAAATGAGCCAATTAGTCCCCAAAATTCGTGCCACAGTCCAGGAACAATTTTAAGCGAATAGTGATATTACCAACTGCTGTTAGAAATGACCTGGTTAGCTTGGTTCAAGTTGCTGCTTGGTCCATTTGGTCGCTCAGGTCCCAATTTAAGCAGGAAATCAATTCGCTGATGGCAGGGTTCCTATATCCGACTTCTAGGCGTTAATGGGGGTATGAGGAATGAGAAGGAAGCTGGAATGCTATCATTTGTATCTTTATATCCCCCAGTGTATTGTCCTTTTGGACGTGCTCCTGTCTGATGGAATCTACTATTTGGGCCTACATAATGGGAAGTCTCAGTAGATGTATGGGGTGATCTGGTAACATTATTTCTAGATGGTTTTTCCTGTCTCCAATTTGTATCTTTAGTGGACTTTTCATTAGTGTCCATAGATGTCCTATATTTGTTTTTAAAGGACCTCACGCTACCATTTTTGTAGTCATCTAGATCACGTTTAAATTTAGAACATTTTGACTCAGTAATTGTCAGTTCAAATTTCAAAACCTTTTCTGCTGTTATACGATCTCTTTCTATATACTCTTGTGTTGTTTTAGAAACCTCTAATTTTTTCTTTATTGTATCTATTTCAGTAACCAATTGATCTACTTTTTTATTCCTATATTTAATCACCACTTCCATGAGACTGAGTGAGCATTTGTCTAGAATGCCTTCCCATTCATCTTGGAATTCTGGTATGTCCTGAAAAATAGAGGGTTTGAATAGGCGCAGTCCCCTAGGTATGATTTTTTTATCAACATACTTCTGTAAATTTGTGCTATCCAACCAATGTTTGGTTTCTTGTTTTAATAGATCTTCTAAAGTTAGGAAATCTGATTTTAATAAGTCTCCATTTTTGGGAGTTTCTGTACCTTTATTATAATCCCATTTGGACATATATGATTGTCTCCTATTAAGGAAATGAGAGCGATTTAGCGCTCCAAGTATAGGAAATCATCTGGTGATCACATGATCGGAAACCAGAGTACAACTACACTAAATTTGTTGTTCATATAAAAAACGTACTTTGCATTTAGCAAAACAAGTTGTTTTTACGTTTTTTTAGTCTCCAAGTCTGTCACTTTATTAGGAAACTGGATAGAATTTTAATTTATACATTGTTTATTATGTTGTAATTTCACACACCTGTTACACATGGGCTATTAGCACTGCTATATAAAGGGCATACAGTCACTGCAACTCTATCACCTTGAGAAAGCTGTGCCTAACAGCGAAACGCGTCGGTGGATTGGCTGGACTCTCATTCCTCATACCCCCATTAACGCCTAGAAGTCGGATATAGGAACCCTGCCATCAGCGAATTGATTTCCTGCTTAAATTGGGACCTGAGCGACCAAATGGACCAAGCAGCAACTTGAACCAAGCTAACCAGGTCATTTCTAACAGCAGTTGGTAATATCACTATTCACTTAAAATTGTTCCTGGACTGTGGCACGAATTTTGGGGACTAATTGGCTCATTTGAGTACCGGCCAACAGTATTTCATCCATACTAAATATATGGGACTTTTTAAATTTTATGCAGTGCTATATTATGCCCTAAATTTCAACCGTATATAAGGTTATTTTTATTATCTGTTGTAAACAGTATATATGAAATTTTAATTCTGTATTAAATTGTTAGTCTACTCTATCCAGTTTCCCAGCGCTATTTTTTGTTTATTGGTAATTTATTATATATATCTGTCTGACTGCTCAGCTCACACAGCTTATAATTGTGGGGGAGACTGGGGAGCACTACTGCAGTGCCAGTTATAGGTTATAGCAGGAGCCAGGAGTACATAATATATTATATAGTGAGTGACCACCAGACACACAGTGCAGTTTATTTAATATATCCGTTCTCTGCCTGAAAAAAGCGATACACACAGTGACTCAGTCAGTCACATACCATATCTGTGTGCACTGCTCAGGCTCAGGCCAGTGTGCTGCATCATCTATTATCTATATATAATATTATATATATCTGTCTGACTGCTCAGCTCACACAGCTTATAATTGTGGGGGAGACTGGGGAGCACTACTGCAGTGCCAGTTATAGGTTATAGCAGGAGCCAGGAGTACATAATATATTATATAGTGAGTGACCACCAGACACACAGTGCAGTTTATTTAATATATCCGTTCTCTGCCTGAAAAAAGCGATACACACAGTGACTCAGTCAGTCACATACCATATCTGTGTGCACTGCTCAGGCTCAGGCCAGTGTGCTCCATCATCTATTATCTATATATAATATTATATATATCTGTCTGACTGCTCAGCTCACACAGCTTATAATTGTGGGGGAGACTGGGGAGCACTACTGCAGTGCCAGTTATAGGTTATAGCAGGAGCCAGGAGTACATATTATATTAAAATTAAACAGTGCACACTTTTGCTGCAGGAGTGCCACTGCCAGTGTGACTGACCAGTGACCTGACCACACTGACCACCAGTATAGTTAGTAGTATACTTATATTGTGATTGCCTGAAAAAGTTAAACACTCGTCGTGTGACTTCACTTGTGTGGTTTTTTTTTTTTTTTTTATTCTATAAAAATAAAACTCATTCTGCTGACAGACAGTGTCCAGCAGGTCCGTCATTATATAATATATAATATATACCTGTCCGGCTGCAGTAGTGATATATATATATTTTTTATATCATTTATCATCCAGTCGCAGCAGACACAGTACGGTAGTTCACGGCTGTGGCTACCTCTGTGTCTCTGCACTCGGCAGGCAGTCCGTCCATAATTGTAATACCACCTAACCGTGGATTTTTTTCATTCTTCTTTATACATACATAGTTACATAGACATCTTCTCTTTATCAACCAGTCTATATTAGCTGCAGACACAGTACAGTACGGTAGTTCACGGCTGTGGCTACCTCTGTGTCTGCACTCGGCAGGCAGTCCGTCCATAATTGTATACCACCTAACCGTGGTTTTTTTTCATTCTTCTTTATACATACATAGTTACATAGACATCTTCTCTTTATCAACCAGTCTATATTAGCTGCAGACACAGTACAGTACGGTAGTTCACGGCTGTGGCTACCTCTGTGTCTGCACTCGGCAGGCAGTCCGTCCATAATTGTATACCACCTAACCGTGGATTTTTTTCAGTCTTCTTTATACATACATAGTTACATAGACATCTTCTCTTTATCAACCAGTCTATATTAGCTGCAGACACAGTACAGTACGGTAGTTCACGGCTGTGGCTACCTCTGTGTCTGCAGTCGGCAGGCAGTCCATAATTGTATACTAGTATCCATCTCCATTGTTTACCTGAGGTGCCTTTTAGTTGTGCCTATTAAAATATGGAGAACAAAAATGTTGAGGTTCCAAAATTAGGGAAAGATCAAGATCCACTTCCACCTCGTGCTGAAGCTGCTGCCACTAGTCATGGCCGAGACGATGAAATGCCAGCAACGTCGTCTGCCAAGGCCGATGCCCAATGTCATAGTACAGAGCATGTCAAATCCAAAACACCAAATATCAGTAAAAAAAGGACTCCAAAACCTAAAATAAAATTGTCGGAGGAGAAGCGTAAACTTGCCAATATGCCTTTTACCACACGGAGTGGCAAGGAACGGCTGAGGCCCTGGCCTATGTTCATGGCTAGTGGTTCAGCTTCACATGAGGATGGAGGCACTCAGCCTCTCGCTAGAAAAATGAAAAGACTCAAGCTGGCAAAAGCAGTAGCACCGCAAAGAACTGTGCGTTCTTCGAAATCCCAAATCCACAAGGAGAGTCCAATTGTGTCGGTTGCGATACCTGACCTTCCCAACACTGGACGTGAAGAGCATGCGCCTTCCACCATTTACACGCCCCCTGCAAGTGCTGGAAGGAGCACCCGCAGTCCAGTTCCTGATAGTCAGATTGAAGATGTCAGTGTTGAAGTACACCAGGATGAGGAGGATATGGGTGTTGCTGGCGCTGGGGAGGAAATTGACCAGGAGGATTCTGATGGTGAGGTGGTTTGTTTAAGTCAGGCACCCGGGGAGACACCTGTTGTCCGTGGGAGGAATATGGCCGTTGACATGCCTGGTGAAAATACCAAAAAAATCAGCTCTTCAGTGTGGAGGTATTTCAACAGAAAAGCGGACAACAGGTGTCAAGCCGTGTGTTGCCTTTGTCAAGCTGTAATAAGTAGGGGTAAGGACGTTAACCACCTCGGAACATCCTCCCTTATACGTCACCTGCAGCGCATTCATAATAAGTCAGTGACAAGTTCAAAAACTTTGGGCGACAGCGGAAGCAGTCCACTGACCAGTAAATCCCTTCCTCTTGTAACCAAGCTCACGCAAACCACCCCACCAACTCCCTCAGTGTCAATTTCCTCCTTCCCCAGGAATGCCAATAGTCCTGCAGGCAATGTCACTGGCAATTCTGACGAGTCCTCTCCTGCCTGGGATTCCTCCGATGCATCCTTGCGTGTAACGCCTACTGCTGCTGGCGCTGCTGTTGTTGCTGCTGGGAGTCGATGGTCATCCCAGAGGGGAAGTCGTAAGCCCACTTGTACTACTTCCAGTAAGCAATTGACTGTTCAACAGTCCTTTGCGAGGAAGATGAAATATCACAGCAGTCATCCTGCTGCAAAGCGGATAACTGAGGCCTTGACAACTATGTTGGTGTTAGACGTGCGTCCGGTATCCGCCGTTAGTTCACAGGGAACTAGACAATTTATTGAGGCAGTGTGCCCCCGTTACCAAATACCATCTAGGTTCCACTTCTCTAGGCAGGCGATACCGAGAATGTACACGGACATCAGAAAAAGACTCACCAGTGTCCTAAAAAATGCAGTTGTACCCAATGTCCACTTAACCACGGACATGTGGACAAGTGGAGCAGGGCAGGGTCAGGACTATATGACTGTGACAGCCCACTGGGTAGATGTATGGACTCCCGCCGCAAGAACAGCAGCGGCGGCACCAGTAGCAGCATCTCGCAAACGCCAACTCTTTCCTAGGCAGGCTACGCTTTGTATCACCGGTTTCCAGAATACGCACACAGCTGAAAACCTCTTACGGCAACTGAGGAAGATCATCGCGGAATGGCTTACCCCAATTGGACTCTCCTGTGGATTTGTGGCATCAGACAACGCCAGCAATATTGTGTGTGCATTAAATATGGGCAAATTCCAGCACGTCCCATGTTTTGCACATACCTTGAATTTGGTGGTGCAGAATTATTTAAAAAACGACAGGGGCGTGCAAGAGATGCTGTCGGTGGCCAGAAAAATTGCGGGACACTTTCGGCGTACAGGCACCACGTACAGAAGACTGGAGCACCACCAAAAACTACTGAACCTGCCCTGCCATCATCTGAAGCAAGAAGTGGTAACGAGGTGGAATTCAACCCTCTATATGCTTCAGAGGTTGGAGGAGCAGCAAAAGGCCATTCAAGCCTATACAATTGAGCACGATATAGGAGGTGGAATGCACCTGTCTCAAGCGCAGTGGAGAATGATTTCAACGTTGTGCAAGGTTCTGATGCCCTTTGAACTTGCCACACGTGAAGTCAGTTCAGACACTGCCAGCCTGAGTCAGGTCATTCCCCTCATCAGGCTTTTGCAGAAGAAGCTGGAGACATTGAAGGAGGAGCTAACACGGAGCGATTCCGCTAGGCATGTGGGACTTGTGGATGGAGCCCTTAATTCGCTTAACAAGGATTCACGGGTGGTCAATCTGTTGAAATCAGAGCACTACATTTTGGCCACCGTGCTCGATCCTAGATTTAAAGCCTACCTTGGATCTCTCTTTCCGGCAGACACAAGTCTGCTGGGGTTGAAAGACCTGCTGGTGAGAAAATTGTCAAGTCAAGCGGAACGCGACCTGTCAACATCTCCTCCTTCACATTCTCCCGCAACTGGGGGTGCGAGGTAAAGGCTCAGAATTCCGAGCCCACCCGCTGGCGGTGATGCAGGGCAGTCTGGAGCGACTGCTGATGCTGACATCTGGTCCGGACTGAAGGACCTGACAACGATTACGGACATGTCGTCTACTGTCACTGCATATTATTCTCTCACCATTGAAAGAATGGTGGAGGATTATATGAGTGACCGCATCCAAGTAGGCACGTCACACAGTCCATACTTATACTGGCAGGAAAAAGAGGCAATTTGGAGGCCATTGCACAAACTGGCTTTATTCTACCTAAGTTGCCCTCCCACAAGTGTGTACTCCGAAAGAGTGTTTAGTGCCGCCGCTCACCTTGTCAGCAATCGGCGTACGAGGTTACATCCAGAAAATGTGGAGAAGATGATGTTCATTAAAATGAATTATAATCAATTCCTCCGCGGAGACATTGACCAGCAGCAATTGCCTCCACAAAGTACACAGGGAGCTGAGATGGTGGATTCCAGTGGGGACGAATTGATAATCTGTGAGGAGGGGGATGTACACGGTGATATATCGGAGGGTGATGATGAGGTGGACATCTTGCCTCTGTAGAGCCAGTTTGTGCAAGGAGAGATTAATTGCTTCTTTTTTGGGGGGGGGTCCAAACCAACCCGTCATATCAGTCACAGTCGTGTGGCAGACCCTGTCACTGAAATGATGGGTTGGTTAAAGTGTGCATGTCCTGTTTTGTTTATACAACATAAGGGTGGGTGGGAGGGCCCAAGGACAATTCCATCTTGCACCTCTTTTTTCTTTTATTTTTCTTTGCGTCATGTGCTGTTTGGGGAGGGTTTTTTGGAAGGGACATCCTGCGTGACACTGCAGTGCCACTCCTAAATGGGCCCGGTGTTTGTGTCGGCCACTAGGGTCGCTAATCTTACTCACACAGTCAGCTACCTCATTGCGCCTCTTTTTTTCTTTGCGTCATGTGCTGATTGGGGAGGGTTTTTTGGAAGGGACATCCTGCGTGACACTGCAGTGCCACTCCTAAATGGGCCCGGTGTTTGTGTCAGCCACTAGGGTCGCTAATCTTACTCACACAGTCAGCTACCTCATTGCGCCTCTTTTTTTCTTTGCGTCATGTGCTGATTGGGGAGGGTTTTTTGGAAGGGACATCCTGCGTGACACTGCAGTGCCACTCCTAAATGGGCCCGGTGTTTGTGTCGGCCACTAGGGTCGCTAATCTTACTCACACAGTCAGCTACCTCATTGCGCCTCTTTTTTTCTTTGCGTCATGTGCTGATTGGGGAGGGTTTTTTGGAAGGGACATCCTGCGTGACACTGCAGTGCCACTCCTAAATGGGCCCGGTATTTGTGTCGGCCACTAGGGTCGCTAATCTTACTCACACAGTCAGCTACCTCATTGCGCCTCTTTTTTTCTTTGTGTCATGTGCTGATTGGGGAGGGTTTTTTGGAAGGGACATCCTGCGTGACACTGCAGTGCCACTCCTAAATGGGCCCGGTGCTTGTGTCGGCCACTAGGGTCGCTAATCTTACTCACACAGTCAGCTACCTCATTGCGCCTCTTTTTTTCTTTGCGTCATGTGCTGATTGGGGAGGGTTTTTTGGAAGGGACATCCTGCGTGACACTGCAGTGCCACTCCTAAATGGGCCCGATGTTTGTGTCGGCCACTAGGGTCGCTAATCTTACTCACACAGTCAGCTACCTCATTGCGCCTCTTTTTTTCTTTGCGTCATGTGCTGATTGGGGAGGGTTTTTTGGAAGGGACATCCTGCGTGACACTGCAGTGCCACTCCTAAATGGGCCCGGTGTTTGTGTCGGCCACTAGGGTCGCTAATCTTACTCACACAGTCAGCTACCTCATTGCGCCTCTTTTTTTCTTTGCGTCATGTGCTGATTGGGGAGGGTTTTTTGGAAGGGACATCCTGCGTGACACTGCAGTGCCACTCCTAAATGGGCCCGGTGTTTGTGTCGGCCACTAGGGTCGCTTATCTTACTCACACAGTCAGCTACCTCATTGCGCCTCTTTTTTTCTTTGCGTCATGTGCTGATTGGGGAGGGTTTTTTGGAAGGGACATCCTGCGTGACACTGCAGTGCCACTCCTAGATGGGCCAGGTGTTTGTGTCGGCCACTAGTGTCGCTTAGCTTAGTCATCCAGCGACCTTGGTGCAAATTTTAGGACTAAAAATAATATTGTGAGGTGTGAGGTATTCAGAATAGACTGAAAATGAGTGGAAATTATGGTTTTTGAGGTTAATAATAATATGGGATCAAAATGACCCCCAAATTCTATGATTTAAGCTGTTTTTTAGTGTTTTTTTTTAAAAACACCCGAATCCAAAACACACCCGAATCCGACAAAAAAAATTCGGTGAGGTTTTGCCAAAACGCGGTCGAATTCAAAACACGGCCGCGGAACCGAACCCAAAACCAAAACACAAAACCCGAAAAATTTCAGGCGCTCATCTCTACCCACAATGTGCATATTTGCAGAGCAACAAGCTACAGGGAGCCTTCCACCCCCCCCCCTTCCCCATGGGAAGGGGGGGGGGGTTGTTTGGGTTAGCTGGACATTCCCCAAAAAAGTGACTGTCCTGCAAAAATTGGGATAGTTGGGAGGTATGTTCAAATACATTTATTGTTTTGCATGCAGGGTAAATACTGGCTTCTTTGACATTTAGCCACAAATGCTGCACAGCTGAATTACAGTATTACACTGCAATTAACAGTTATGCTAGGACATTCCCCCTCCCAAATCTACCTCTCTCTGCATGTTACATCTGTCCCACAGTGGCGTGCGGTGAGGTCAGTGGCTAGTGAGGCACTACAGCCATAATGTCCGCCGAATCCTGCCGATGACCCTTAGCCAATGCCCGCTACTGCCTCTGAGCCGATACCCGCTGCCACCGCCAATGGCTTACAAACTCGCCCACAATCAACTGACCCAGCCCTCCACCACTAATTTCTATCTCAGTCCGATGCCGCCAATGCCCGCTGCCTGCCTGCTCATTGTTCTCGTTATATATTATACATTTTTAAAGAAAAAAAAAAAGAGTGTTTGGGACTGGGAAGGGTGAGGGAGGAGGACATGAATGCAATTTTGTTGTCCAGGGCTTCCATTAACTTAAAGGAGAAGGGTCTGAATGGGTTAAAAAAAATGCGTGAGGTCCCCCCTCCTTAGTATAACCAGCCTCGGGCTCTTTGAGCCGGTCCTGGTTATTTAAATACTGGGGGAAAAATTGGACAGGGGTTCCCCGTATTTAGACAACTAGCACCGGGCTCTTAGACCAGTCCAGGTTCCAAAAATACGTGGGACAATAGATGTAGGGGTCCCCCATATTTTTAAAACCAGCACCGGGCTCCACTAGCCAGAGAGATAATGCCACAGCTGGGGGACACTTTTATGTAGGTCCCTGCGGCCCTGGCATTACCCCTCCAACTAGTCACCCCTGGCCGGTGTTCCCTGGAGGAGTGGGGACCCCTTAAATCAAGAGGTTCCTCCCCTCGAGGCACCCAAGGGCCAGGGGTGAAGCCCGAGGCTGTCCCCAGCACCCCTGGGTGGTGGGTGCCGGGCTGATAGCCATGTGTGTAAAAAAAGAATATTGTTTTTTCGTTGTGGAACTACAAGGCCCAGCAAGCCTCCCCCGCTTGCTGGTACTTGGAGAACCTCAAGTACCAGCAGGCGGGGAAATAACGGGCTTGCTGGTACCTGTAGTTCTACAACAACAAAAAATACCCAAATAAAAACACAAACACACACAGCGTGACAGTAAAATTATTGAGACAGGCTGTAGCATGTGGGTGCATGCAACCCTATAAAAGTGATGGATTGGGTGACTATTACAATACCCACTGTTGCTGTCTGAAAAATGATGGATTTATAGATTGCTCTGCCGAGACATGTTTTTTTCTAAAATGCACCACAGGTATGGATGGATAGTATACTTGACGACACAGAGGTAGGTAGAGCAGTGGCCTACTGTACCGTAATGCTATATATTATATTATTTATTATTATTATTATTATCCTTTATTTATATGGCGCCACAAGGGTTCCGCAGTGCCCAATTACAGAGTACATAAACAAATAATCAAACAGGAAAACAGCAACTTACAGTTGACGACAATATAGGACAAGTACAGGGTAAATAAACATAGCTACATCAGCAGATGACACTGGAATAAGTATCAGGTGGCAGAAGACTGCTGGATTTGGTGCAGCTGAAGATTATTAAAGTAAGAAAAGAGTAAGCACATGAGGGAAGAGGGCCCTGCTCGTGAGAGCTTACATTCTAAAAGGGAGGGGTAGACAGACAGGGGTGAGACAGATGGGGTACATAGAGAGCATGGAACAGAGGTTTAGGATGAGATTTGGCTGGGTTTGGTGAAGAAGTGGGTCTTGAGAGCCCGTTTGAAGTTTTGTAGAGAGGTGGAGAGTCTGAGGGGGAGAGGTAGGGAATTCCAGAGAAGTGGTGCAGCACGTGAAAAATCTTGGAGGTAGGAGTGGGAGGAAGTAATCCGTAGGCAGGAGAGTCGGTGTGCATTAGCAGAGCGAAGAGGACGGGTGGGAGTGTAAAGCGAGATAAGATCAGAGATGTAGATGGGAGAGGAGTGGGTGAGGGCTTTGTAAGCAAGTGTGAGAAGCTTGAAATGGATTCTGAAAGGGAAGGGGAGCCAGTGAAGGACTAGTAAGAGAGGAGAGGTGGACGTAGTGCGTTTGGTGAGGAAAATGAGCCGGGCAGCAGCATTGAGGATAGATTGGAGTGGAGAGAGGTATTTGTCAGGAATGCCAGTCAGGAAGAGATTACAGCAGTCCAGTCTGGAGATGACCAGTGAGTGGATAAGAGTCTTAGTAGCATCCTGGGTCAGAAAAAGTCTGATCCTGGAAATATTTTTTAGATGAAAACGGCAGGTTTGTGAGAGGTGCTGAATGTGTGGTTTGAAGGAGAGGGAGGAGTCAAGGATTACTCCAAGACAGCGCGCTTGGGGGGTAGAGGAGATAGTAGTGCCATCAATAGATAATGAGATTGTAGGAGGTGAGATTATGCGGGAGGGAGGGAAGATGATCAGCTCGGTCTTAGACATGTTAAGTTTAAGAAAGCGCTGGGACATCCAGGAAGAGATAGCAGAGAGACAGTTGGAGATACGAGTGAGGAGAGTAGGGGAGAGGTCTGGAGAGGAAAGATAGATTTGAGTGTCATCAGCATAGAGATGATATTGGAAACCAAAAGAACTAATGAGCTTACCTAGTGAGGACGTATAGAGAGAGAAGAGAAGAGGACCAAGGACAGAACCTTGGGGTACCCCTACAGTTAGTGGAAGTGAGGGGGAGGTGGAATCATGAGAGGAGACAGAGAATGAACGGTCAGAAAGGTAGGACGACAACCAAGAGAGGGCAGTGTTACGCAGACCAATGGAGTGAAGGATTTGCAGTAGGAGAGGATGGTCCACAGTGTCAAAAGCAGCAGAGAGATCAAGTAGAATAAGTAGAGAGTAGTGTCCCTTAGATTTAGCAGCATGGAGGTCATTGCATACTTTTGTAAGGGCAGTTTCAGTGGAGTGGAGAGGACGGAAGCCAGACTGGAATGGGTCAAGCAGTGAGTGTGAGGAAAGAAAGGAAGTAAGGCGGTTGTAGACAATACGCTCAAGGAGTTTGGAGGCAAAAGGGAGGAGAGAGATGGGTCGGTAGTTGGAGAGAGTGTTTGGATCAAGGGTAGGTTTTTTAAGAATAGGAGAGATGAGAGCGTGCTTGAAGGCAGAGGGGACAGTGCCTGATGAGAGGGAGAGATTGAGAAGGTGGGAAAGATGGGAACAAGCAGAAGAAGAGAGGTGGCAAAGGAGGCGGGAGGGGATAGGGTCAAGTGGGGAGGTGGTGAGGGGACAGGAACGAATGAGGGCCATGACTTCCTCTCCAGATGCATGGGAGAAAGATGACAGAGTTGGTGCGAGGGATGGGGAGGGTTGGTAAGGGATGGGAGAAGGCTGGTTACTGATAGTCTGGTGTGATGTGATGTCCTGACGTATGGAGTCAATTTTGGATGTGAAGTAAGTGGCAAAGTCAAGAGCAGAGAGTGAGGAAGGGAGACGAGGTGGAGGTGGGCAGAGGAGTGAGTTGAGAGTGGCAAAGAGGCGCCGGGGGTTGGAAGACTGGGAGGAGATGAGGTTCTTGAAGTATGACTGTTTAGCAAGAGAAAGGGCAGCACTGAAGGATGAGAGCATAAGTTTGAAATGGAGGAAGTCTGCCCTAGAGCGTGATTTCCTCCAGTGTCGCTCAGCAGTACATGAGCATTTTTGCAGATATCTGGTGCATTTGGTGTGCCAGGGTTGAGGTGTTAATTTGCAAGGGTGAATAGTGGTTGGTGGAGCAACAGAGTCAAGAGCAGAAGTAAGGGAAGCATTGTATGTGGAAGTGGCTTGTTCAGGGCATGAGAGAGAGAGAATAGGAGAGAGAAGTGAGTCAAACAGGGAGGAAAGGAATGTGGTGTCAATAGCTTCAATGTTACGCTTAGTGATGGTAGCCTTAGGAGGTAGAGATGGGGAAGTCGAGAGAGATAGGTTGAAGGAGAGCAGGTGGTGGTCAGAGAGGGGAAATGGGGAGTTGGAAAAATCAGAAATATCACAGCGGTGAGTGAAGACCAGATCCAGTGAGCTCCCATTCACATGGGAGGGTGAGGAGGTCCACTGGGAGAGACCAAGTGAAGAGGTGAGGTTAAGGAGTTTAGAGGCAGGGGATTGTGTGGGGATGTCAATAGGGATGTTGAAATCGCCTAGGATAATGGTGGGAATGTCAGAAGAGAGGAAGTGAGGAAGCCAGGAAGCAAAGTTGTCGATGAATTTGGAAGCAGTGCCAGGGGGGCGGTAAATGACAGCTACTCTAAGATGGACTGGTTGGAAGAGGCATATGGCGTGGACCTCAAATGTAGAGAATATAAGGGATGGTTCTGGTGGTATGAGTTGGTAGGAGTAACTAGAAGGTAAAAGGACCCCAACACCACCCCCATGGCGACCCCCAGGTCGGGGTGTGTGTGTGAATGTAAGGCCCCCAGCAGAGAGAGCAGCAGCAGAAGTAGTGTCAGAGGGCGTAATCCAAGTTTCAGTAATGGCTAGTAGGTGTAGGGAGTTGGAAATGAAAAGGTCATGAGTGGGGACCAGTTTGTTACAAACAGATCTGGCATTCCAGAGGGCACAGGATAGGGGGTATGAGTTTGTGGGAGAGATGTGAATTAGATTTTCAGGGTTGCTGTAGCGATTAGGTGGGATTAACTTTGAGGGCAGGGATGATGAGAGAGTAGTGATGGTACGGGTGCCTGAGCTAGGAGGGGAAACTGCAGGAGGTGGGCAGGGAGGGAGGTCAGTGTGATGTGGATGGGGGTGTGGGGAGGTGACAGGGAAGGGAGAGAGGGAGCAGGGCTGAGTTGTGGGGTAGCAGGACCATGGGGCAGAGGTGAATGAAAGTGGGGTAACAGGAAAGGTGGGGGAAGGAAACAGAGGGATGGAGGGGAGACAGAGGAGGGGAGAGAGGAGGAGGTGGAGGAGACTAGTGGGGGAAGGATAAAGATACATTATTAGGTAGACACTGAGTGATGTGGGGAGTATAAGAAAACCTTGACATAGTGTTAAGTAGGTAAATAGGTTGAAGTAGTGGAAGTAGGAGAGGAGACTGTAAGGCAATCCGAGCAGAAGAATTGCAGAAATGCAGGTGAGAAAAGCAGTGTAGGCTCAAGGGGTGTAGATTTAGTATGAAATGAGTCAAAAGCGTAGATAAAGTGGGTGCAGAAATGTATTTGGAGTGTAAGAAATGAAAGGATTGTGAGAGGTTTAAGAAGCAATGGTAATTATGTTAGATGTTTTAAGTGTTTGCAGGTAAAATTGCATTGGTGCAGCTGTGCTTAAAAAACAAAATTACAATAATACAGATACAGGCATTTGTAGGTGAAATGGATGGTTTATGAAATGTCCAAGTAAGGTAGTTCTGTGCTATGTAATCAGATGCAACAATCAGGAGGTGAGTGATCTGAGGAGTAAGTGACTCACATTTGTTATTAGTTCTTCAGTTTTCTTTGTTTTGTTAGATTGGTGTGCTTCTGTTTTCCTTCTTTTTCACTTCGATTGAACGCTGATTGAACACTGCTGTTATGTGTCAATTTTATCACGCTTTGATAAAAATGCACGCTTAGATCAATAAATGCACAGCCAAATGGCTTTGCACAGCCTACACCATTGGACTTAAGTAGAAGACTATTACAAGTGAAACCAATAATTGAAATCTGTAACCACACCCCACCCCCTCAAATGCCAGGCAATAAATTACCTTAAAAACAACAACCAGGCATTCCACAAAGATTAAACTGGGTCTATATCATTCAAAACTTTAAAAAAGTACTTCAAAATCACATACTATGCAATAATGTTTCAATTTGCATTACCCAGCAGAATTAGCTTTGCATATATAGATATAGTGCAGCAGAATATATTGGTGGTTGTAGTCAATTGTAATTACCTGGAGGTGACAAGAAGAGAAGAAACGTCAATTCACAATCGATATCAGCTGAAGATAAATTAACGCTGATTGAACACTGCTGTTATGTGTCAATTTTATCACGCTTTGATAAAAATGCACGCTTGGATCAATAAATGCGCAGCCAAACGGCTTTGCACAGCCTACACCATTGGACTTAAGTAGAAGACTATTACAAGTAAAACCAATAATTGAAATCTGTAACCAAACCCCCCCCACCTCAAATGTCAGGCAATAAATTACCTTAAAAACAACAACCAGGCATTCCACAAAGATTAAACTGGGTCTATATCATTCAAAACTTTAAAAAAGTACTTAAAAATAAACATACTATGCAATAATGTTTCAATTTGCATTACCCAGCAGAATTAGCTTTGCATATATAGATATAGTGCAGCAGAATATATTGGTGGTTGTAGTCAATTGTAATTACTCAGCAGAATTAGCTTTGCATATATAGATATAGTGCAGCAGAATATATTGGTGGTTGTAGTCAATTGTAATTACCCAGCAGAATTAGCTTTGCAAATATAGATATAGTGCAGCAGATATATTGGTGGTTGTAGTCAATTGTAATTACCCAGCAGAATTAGCTTTGCATATATATAGTGCAGCAGAATATATTGGTGGTTGTAGTAAATTGTAATTACCCAGCAGCAGCTCTACTGCACTCGACATCACCAGTGCTCACAATATATATAATGCTATATACTATGCCATAGTGGTGCTTACTATATAACACCTCCTACTGCGTTCCCCCTGGCAATGAGCATGACACCCAGAGAGTGAAACCCCTGGCAATGAGCATGACACCCAGCACGTGAAACTCTTGGCGTTGAGCAGTTTTTGTAAAAGTAATTAAAAGCTTTACTGTAGGGCATAGTGTATCACAGATATTGTGGTGAGTGACATAATATGTTCCAAAGGGCATTAATGTGTGGGGCTTAACATGGTGGAAATTACTGTACTTTTTTCCCTGTGGTGGCCGAGGTCTGTTGGTGCAGGGTCAAGAACTAGGGTGTAAGGTAGTCTTTGCCTGCAAGGCTACGCTCATTTTATGGAGACCATACCCATACATTTAAGTGTGGCATATACCTGCGCTTGCTCGCGGGGTGAGAACATCTCCCTAATTGAATTCAGCGATATGAATAGAGGTTGTGCAGCAGCCACAGAAAGGGTTAATCTCTGCAGCTTGTCACTAAATTACATTGTTGCAATTTTAGCTGGGAGCTGCAATAATTACTCTAATACATAACACAGCCAACACTTCTATATTCACACAATATACTGCATGGTGAATATAGAAGTGGTGCTTGCTAAACAGCACCTCCTACTGCATTCCACATCACCGCTGGTCACACTCATATCAGGCCCATAATGCTGTATACTATGCCATAGTGGTGCTTACTATATAACACCAGGTGCTGTGCAGTGGTCAAAACACACTAACTGGTCCCATGCTGTTGTTGAACTAAAGGCCTATACACACGATGAGATTCGGTCTATGCTAATAGGTTTAAAAAGGTTACATAAAAGCTACTTTATGTATTTATTCATTAAAGTTTTTAAGTTGTATTTTACAACCATACAATGATATGATATATAATGTATGCAGTGATACTGAGCACTGATGAGGATACTAGAACTGACACTGAGCAGCAAGATGCAGCACTGGACTATTAGTAATGTACTCTAGTATACTGAGCACCACATTGCAGCACAAGACAATGAGCAGTGATACTGAGCACTGATGAGGATACTACTGAGAACTGACACTGAGCAGGAGAGACACACTACAATTTCATCTTGCGCCTCTTTTTTTATTTATCTTTGCATCATGTGCTGTTTGGGGCTATTTTTTTAAGTGCCATCCTGTCAGACACTGCAGTGCCACTCCTAGATGGGCCAGGTGTTTGTGCTGCCCACTTGGGTCGCTTAGCTTAGTCATCCAGGGACCTTGGTGCAAATTTTAGGACTAAAAATAATATTGGGAGGTGTGAGGTGTTCAGAATAGACTGGAAAGGAGTAGAAATTATGGTTATTGAGCTTAATACTATAGGATCAAAATTACCCCCAAATTCTATGATTTTAGCTGTTTGAGGTTTTAAAAAAAAATCACCCGAATACAAAACCCGAAAGGGTGGTTTTGCCAAAACGCGTCCGTATCCAAAACACAACTGCGGATCCGAAACCAAAACCAAAACATGAAACACGAAAAATGCCCGCTGCACATCTCTAGTTAGGGGAGAAGCATGTAGCCTTGTAGACTATGCACAGCTATATCTAGAAAAATATACGATCTAATCTTTAACCAACCAATGCAAGAAAGTATTTAATGTGAAAATACGAAACACTAGACTAATTGGAGGTGCGCCCTAAAGCAAATTACAATGTTAGGATTAGGGGGTTCGGAAAGACCTCTAGTGTAAACACTACTATATACATTTTAAGATAGGAAGGTACAAATTACATATTCACATTGCATCTATGGGCTGGATTCAAATGTCCCTTTCCTCCCTCAATCGTGCCCGTCAGCAGCTATTCTAATGTTGCTGCCAACGGGTGCGACATGTTTATTTCAGCTCGCTACCCCCAGGGGAAACAAGCTGAAATGTGTGCAAAGAGACCCATTTGGGCAACCAAACGGTGTCTTTTCATGATCGCGCCCATTACTTTATTCAGGTTTAGGTGCTTTGTGCACCTAAACCAGAGTGTAATGTGCGCAATAATTGAGGGCATTTGAATTTCCCTTATATGTGTGTGTGTGTGATATACACACAGACACACATACTGTATTTCTTTATATAATGGACACCTCAGTTTCTATTCATTCATGTCCTGCCCCCTACTCTGTCAGACCCCTTCCCCTCTACTTTTCTGACCCCAAACGCCACTCATTCTTGTTGAGTGCTGGTGGGCCCATTCAGAATTTTGCTATGGGGCCCACAAAGGTCTAGTTACGCCACTGGGCAGGGTTATAGAGGAGGCGGTGCAAGGCATCCTGGGAACAGTCAAAGCTTTAGCCTGTTGGTGCCTTGGATCAAGATCCAACTCTACACCCCGATGTTAGTGTAGTGCCTTTTGGGGTTAAGGTTTTACAGAAAGTTACAGGTTTTTTTAATTTAGTAAAATATGCCCCATTTTAAAGATAGGGCATTTACATTTGTTGCACCTGTGCAGTACATAGCAGCCTGCAGGGCATGTACAGTGGCTTCATTTGGGTGCACATACATTGCCGGCTCCTGGTCGCAAACTGAAATTATTGTGTGTAAGTGGAATTAGCGGTGTTTATGTCATACAGGGGGGTGGGGGAGGTTTGTGGTTGGTGGGGGGCACGCTGTGTGATTATTATCCTGCATCTATACATACATGCGCTAACACCTGGACATACACTGATGTACCCACACCTAATATCCATACATACACGCCCTGACACCTGGACATACACCAACATTCCCACACCTGCATCTATACATACACATGCTGACACCTGGACATACACCAACATACAAGCACCTGCATCTATATATACACGCGCTGACAAATGGACATACACCGACGTACCCACACTTGTATCTATACATACATGCACTGACATCTGGACATACAAGCACCTGCATCTATACATACACGCGCTGACACCTGAACCTACACTGACGTTCCCACACCTGCATCTATACATACACATTCTGACACCTGGACATACACAGACGTACCCACACCTGCATCTATACATACACGCGTTGACACCTGGACGTACACTGACGTACACACACCTACATCTATATATGCATGGATGCAAATGTGGGTACGTCTGTATACGTCCAGGTGTTAGCATGTGTATGTATAGATGTTAGGTGTGGGTACATCAGTGTATGTCCAGGTGTCAGCACATGTATGTATAGATTCACATGTGGGTAAGCCGGTGTACGTCCACGTGTCAGCATGTGTAGGTATAGATGCAGGTGTGGGTACGTTGGTGTACGTTTAGGGGTCAGCGTGTTAATGTATAGATGTTGGTGTGTGTATGTCAGTGTACGTACAGATATAGGTGTGTGTATGTATGTATGTATGTATGTATGTATGTATGTATATGTATAGAGGAAGGTGTGATACATACATATAACACATACATGATAGATACATACATATATCACACACACGATAGATAGATAGATAGATAGATAGATAGATAGATAGATAGATAGAACACATACATACAAGATAGATACATACATACATACATGATAGATACATATATATACACACACATACGATAGATAGATAGATAGATAGATAGATAGATAGATAGATAGATAGATAGATAGATAGATAGATATCACAAACATATATGATTCATACATATATCACACACACATACATGATACATACATGAGAAAGACCTGGGATGGTGATGAGGCCAGGGCCCCCTGCTGATGTTGCGTTGAGGAAGGCAGTGTTCCAGGGCGGATGCCAGTCGGGGAGAGCACCGCGCAGCCCGGGAAAAATACTGCTGAGGAGCTACATCTGGAAGAGCCCCTGGGAGGGAGAGTGCCACATGCCCCATCCTGCGTGGCAGACTCTGCAGGCCTGCACATGGGAAGGGAGGTCTCTGGCCACACATACTCACCCTTCTGCTGAAGCCCCGCTGCTGTCCCCATCAGCGCTCTCCAGCCAGGATGAACCTCAACCTGTGAGAACTATCTTCATGATCAAGAGATCTCATATGCAAGATAAGTATGTGTTGGGATAGGGCTGGGGAGGGCGGCTGCTCGGGCACACCCCCGTCAAGTTAAGGAGATTTAACTGAGGAAGCACAAGGGAACTCTCGTCTGGGGACAACAACTGCAGGGAGACCACATCTTTTCAGATGAACATGGGAGGGCGGAAGGCTGCCTAATACTGAAGCACCCTCAGACATTAAACCATATGCAACAACTATTGCAAGCATTCCTGGGGGAAGGTCTGCAGCAGACGGATTTGCATACGGTGATGTCATCCAAGCAGTGGGCCAAAGTTGGCTGGAACCCTCATCTGTATATGAAAAGAGAAAAGGGGCATGCAGGGCATGGCGGCCTTTTGCGGCGCTTGTATAACCCCAAGTTTGCATTAAACACCCCCACCCTCCTTCGGTGTGGGGCTCATGTTGGCCATGCCCAAGCCCCTGAAGCATTCAAGCTGATTTCTTGCAGCAGCTGGGCACTGTAACAGCTTCAGAGCTGCTCTACAAGACAAGTAAAAGGGTGTGGGCCCTGCAGCACCACCTGTAGTTTGCATACACACATATATAGGACAGCATCTCTTATATGCCCCAGGGTCAATAAAATAGTATCCTTGTCTAGGCTATCCATCCCCTCAGATAAGGTATTTGTCCATGCCGCTACAGCACTACACACCCAGGCCGACGCAATTGCCGGTCTGAGTAAGGTACCTGAATGTGTATAAATGGACTTCAGGGTAATCTCCTGTTTGCGGTCAGCACACTCTTTGAGGGTAGCCGTATCCTGGGACGGGAGGGCTACCTTCTTGGATAAGCGTGTTAATGCTTTGTCCACCCTAGGGGAGGATTCCCATCGTAACCTATCCGTTGATGGGAAAGGATACGCCATAAGAATCCTTTTGGAAATCTGCAGTCTTTTATCTGGAGATTCCCAAGCTTTTTCACATAACTCGTTCAGCTCGTGTGAGGGGGGAAAGGTTACCTCAGGCTTCTTTCCCTTGTACATATGTACCCTCTTGTCAGCGACAGGGGGTTCCTCTGTGATGTGCAAAACATCTTTTATTGCCATAATCATAAATCGAATGGATTTTGCCAATTTTGGCTGTAACTTTGCATCATCGTAATCGACACTGGAGTCAGAATCCGTGTCGGTATCTGTGTCAACAATCTGGGATAGTGGGCGCTTATGAGACCCTGACAGTCCCTGCAACATAGGATCAGGCATGGGTTGAAACCCTGACTGTCCCAAAGCTTCTGCCTTGTCTAATCTTTTGTGCAATGAGTTTACACTAGCATTTAAAACATTCCACATATCCATCCAATCAGCTGTCGGCGGAGACACCACATTCATTTGCTCCCGCTCCTCTCTAATATAGCCTTCTTCCTCAGACATGTCGACACACGTGTACCGACACACTACACACACAGGGAATGCTTTTTCTGAAGACAGTTTCCCCACAAGGCCCTTTGGAGAGACAGAGAGAGAGTATGCCAGCACACCCCCCAGCGCTATATAACCCAGGAATAAAACAGTAACTTAATGTTTGCCCAGTAGTGCTGCTGTATGTAATTTGCGAATTATGTGCCCCCCCCACCCCTCTTTTCAACCCTCTTGTCTAACGTGGTATAAGCAGGGTAGAGTCCGGGGAGCTTCCTCTCAGCGGTGCTGTGGAGAAAAAATGGCGCTGGTGAGTGCTGAGGGAGAAGCCCCGCCCCCTCGGAGGCGGGCGTCTGTCCCGCTTAAACTGTAAAATTGGTGGGGGCTTATACATATATAAAGTGCCCAGCTGTATATATGTTATATTTTTGCGAAAGAGGTTTATATTGCTGCCCAGGGCGCCCCCCTGCGCCCTGCACCCTTACAGTGACCGGAGTATGTGAGGTGTATGGGAGCAAAGGCGCACAGCTGCAGTGCTGTGCGTTACCTCAGTGAAGATCATGAAGTCTTCTGCCGCCTCTGAAGTCTTCTTTTCTTCTCATACTCACCCGGCTTCTATCTTCCGGCTCTGCGAGGGGGACGGCGGCGCGGCTCTGGGACGGACGGCGAGGGTGAGATCCTGCGTACCAATCCCACTGGAGCTAATGGTGTCCAGTAGCCTAAGAAGCAGGACCTTGCAACTCAGAGAGTAGGGCTGCTTCTCTCCCCTCAGTCCCTCGATGAGGGAGTCTGTTGCCAGCAGTGTTCCCTGAAAATTAAAAACCTAACAAAATACTTTCTGTCAGAAAGCTCAGGAGAGCTCCTGAAAAGCACCCAGTCTCCACTGGGTACAGTATCAAACTGAGTTCTGGAGGAGGGGCATAGAGGGAGGAGCCAGTGCACACCCAGAACTAAAGTCTTTCTTAAAGTGCCCATGTCTCCTGCGGAGCCCGTCTATCCCCATGGTCCTTACGGAGTCCACAGCATCCTCTAGGACGTTAGAGAAAATAGGATTTTAATACCTACCGGTAAATCCTTTTCTCTTAGTCCGTAGAGGATGCTGGGCACCCGTCCCAGTGCGTACTGTGTCTGCAGTTATTAAATGGCCCTTAACTCCAGAACATTTATGTGGAGATGAAAACATCCAAGGAAGACTTGACCATCTTCCTTGGATGTTTTCCCCCTGTTTGACTGCTCTCCAGCCTCGGAGGGTTGCATCCGTGGTCCCTAGGATCCCGTCCTGGATCCCGAACCATCGCCCCTCTAGGTGGTGAGAACTGTGCAGCCACCAATGGAGTGAGATTCTGGTCTTGGAAGACAGGATTATCCTCCGGTGCATGTGTAGGTGGGATCCGGATGAAAGGGAGGTAAGGGGCTTCTGTGCCCACACTATACCGTGATCCAGCGTGGCAGTAGGGGGCGGGCCGTGTGCGCACTGGCGTGGACACTGATTACTGGGCAGCCGCTCCACTAGCCACCAGGGACAGTTAAGGAGCACAGCTCTGGGGGTTTTTCTCCTATATTAACCCCATTTTGTACTACCTGCAGTGCATTGTGATAGGTAATAGAGCCTGATTCAGGTTGGATTGCAATCACAATAAGCAACACTTCTCCCAGAGGAAGACCCCTATGGGGTTGAAACGCGTTGGAGCCACTAATACACCCTGCTAAACAGGACCTACATTTAACAGAGAGCTACGAGCGGAAGACGGGACATCCCGGTCACGTGACCCCGAAGAACGAAAGCAACAGGACGTCACCTAGCAACCAGGAGGACGCTGTAAAGGAGGACGGGAGCCAGTGCAGAGACACGGTGGACGGCAGGAAGCGGCAGCAGGTGAGTCTCCGTACGTGGTGAGGGATTTCACGAGCAGACGCTCCGGAGAGCGCTGGTCGTGATTACCCAAACCCTAGGCACTGTTCGTCCCTCGAACCGATCAGGTACCAGGGGAACGCCTGAACACGGGCGCGACTCTCGGGACCAGGGGAGAGGTGGACGAACTAGCCCGGAGCTTTAACTCATCCACTCCTTGCCAGCTCACAATATCCAGCACTGCACTAACCTCATAGACTATCACGTACCCTGATATCATCCACTCCCTCGAGCGCTCTGAGAAAGTTTATGCGGGACGCCGCAAATTGTATGAACTGCATCTGAACTTTGGATACCAACGTTTAATAGACCTTTTTTTTTTTTGAAAATCCACACTACCCCATCATTCCGGACTGTGAGCATTTGCTCAAGCACCATTGCTTTTTTTATTTTATTTTTTTCTATTTTTGACCTGTTTTTTATTCTTGATTTATCTTTGTTTTTTCATTTTAGAAATTTGCATCAATATTTATCATTTATTATTATTATTTTTATTTTTATGTTTTCATTTTTCTGTTACTAAAACGCACCATAACGGAGGTCAGTTTATGATTAGAATAAAGTCCTATTAATTTCTTCATTAAAGTCTGTTGTTCATTAAACTTACAAGGCAAACGGTACACACAGACACAAAATCTCCTTTCAGTTATCGTTTATTACTACTACCCTTATCAACTACACAGAACACTATCAGTATATAAACTTTCATCTTCTACAGATGAACATAGGACTGAGCGCAGTACAATTACCTGTCTATACAATAAGCAATCCAACTGCAAAAATTGTAAAGAGCATACGCATGCGCCTGCATTTTCTGTGACTGTCAATCGGTGCGGGAGGGGGGGGTCAGCAACACTCCATTTCAAAGTCGGAGATGGAGCGGTGCGGGGGCAGGGCTTCAACGGAGAAACAGGAGGCGTGGTCAGAGCGGCTGCATGACATCACATGCAGCCGTTGCTATCACAAAAATGGTGGCGGCTTCCTGCGCACACGTACAGTCTGCACCAACAGGAGGCTAACCCATTTTTTATGATCACGCTGAACTGCACTGAGACTGCAATTTCAGCGTGGTCAAAAGGGAGGCGGCATGCTGGGTGGCCATGCCCTGTGATGGGTGGCCCCAGCATGCGAACCAAAGGATTGCAAATTCTGTTACTTAGCAGAATTTGCAATCCTTACTGAATTAGGCCATTGATTACAAAATTGTAAACAATATTTGAAGTTTTTCTTCAGGGACTAACACAAAAGATGCTTGGGGCTACTAACACATGGGTAAGCCACGTAAAGCTTCCCATGGGTCAGTGGCATCACAACGGGGTTGCGGCACACACCCGAGTGTCACCCGCCAAGTGGGGTGACACCAAAGTGCCGGCTCTTCTTCAGTGACAGAATATGGGTGTTTCACTGTGACATTACGTGCAACACCCAGTTTCTGTCACTGTGCAGGAGCCAGCACCACTCACACACTAGTCCCCGGGTACAGCCCCCAACCCCCGGGATACCCGCAGCAACAAAATGGTGATTCAGGCCACGCCCCTACCTATGAGACCATGCCTCCTTTTTACCATTGCGCTGCTTATCTGCGCGCACTGCATTACAATCTCCCTCGCCGCCTCTCTGGGTGTCACCAGTGATAGTGACACCTCTGCCATGCTTGTAGCAGCTGGTCCTAAGATCTACGCCTCCAGCCCTGAGTGTTTTCCCTTGTGACTTGTTGATCATCATAGCGAAGCAGATGCTTACAGAAAACTGCAGGGGCTTAGATTGAAAAGAAAAACATTGACGAACCCATCATTTCAGCGACAGGGTCTGCCACTCGACTGACTGAAATGACTGGTTGGTTTGGGCCCCCACCAAAAAAGAATCAATCAATCTCTCCTTGCACAAACTGGCTCTACAGAGGCAAGATGTCCACCTCATCATCCTCCGATTCCTCACCCCTTTCACTGTGTACATCCCCCTCCTCACAGATTATTAATTCGTCCCCACTGGAATCCACCATCTCAGATCCCTGTGTACTTTCTGGAGGCAATTGCTGGTGAATGTCTCCACGGAGGAATTGATTATAATTAATTTTGATGATCATCATCTTCTCCACATTTTCTGGAAGTAACCTTGTACGCCGATTGCTGACAAGGTGAGCGGCCGCACTAAACACTCTTTCGGAGTACACACTGGAGGGAGGGCAACTTAGGTAGAATAAAGCCAGTTTGTGCAAGGGCCTCCAAATTGCCTCTTTTTCTCCACCATTCTTTCAAAGGTGACAGAATCATATGCAGTGACAGTAGACGACATGTCAGTAATCGTTGCCAGGTCCTTCAGTCTGGACCAGATGTCAGCACTCACTCCAGACTGCCCTGCATCACCGCCAGCGGGTGGGCTCGGAATTCTTAGCCTTTTCCTCGCACCCCCAGTTGCGGGAGAATGTGAAGGAGGAGCTGTTGACGGGTCACGTTCCGCTTGACTTGACAATTTTCTCACCAGCAGGTCTTTGAACCTCTGCAGACTTGTGTCTGCCGGAAAGAGAGATACAATGTAGGTTTTAAATCTAGGATCGAGCACGGCGGCCAAAATGTAGTGCTCTGATTTCAACAGATTGAATCCTGGTTAAGCAAATTAAGGGCTCCATCCACAAGTCCCACATGCCTAGTTGAATCGCTCTGTTTTAGCTCCTCCTTCAATGTCTCCAGCTTCTTCTGCAAAAGCCTGATGAGGGGAATGACCTGACTCAGGCTGGCAGTGTCTGAACTGACTTCACGTGTGGAAAGTTCAAAGGGTTGCAGAACCTTGCACAACGTTGAAATCATTCTCCACTGCGCTTGAGTCAGGTGCATTCCCCCTCCTTTGCCTATATCGTGGGCAGATGTATAGGCTTGAATGGCCTTTTGCTGCTCCTCCATCCTCTGAAGCATATAGAGGGTTGAATTCCACCTCGTTACCACCTCTTGCTTCAGATGATGGCAGGGCAGGTTCAGGAATGTTTGGTGGTGCTCCAGTCTTCGGCATGCGGTGGCTGAAGGCAGAAAGTGGCCCGCAATTCTTCGGGCCACCGACAGCATCTCTTGCACGCCCCTGTCGTTTTTTAAATAATTCTGCACCACCAAGTTCAATGTATGTGCAAAACATGGGACGTGCTGGAATTTGCCCAGATGTAATGCACGCACAATATTGGTGGCGTTGTCCGATGTCACAAATCCCCAGGAGAGTTCAATTGGGGTAAGCCATTCTGCGATGATGTTCCTCAGTTTCCGTAAGAGGTTGGCAGCTGTGTGCCTCTTATGGAAAGCGGTGATACAAAGCGTAGCCTGCCTAGGAACGAGTTGGCAATTGCGAGATGCTGCTACTGGTGCCGCCGCTGCTGTTCTTGCTGCGGGAGGCAATACATCTACCCAGTGGGCTGTCACAGTCATATAGTCCTGAGTCTGCCCTGCTCCACTTAACCACAGACAAGTGGACATTGGGTACAACTGCATTTTTTAGGACACTGGTGACTCTTTTTCTGAGGTCTGTGTACATTTTCGGTATCGCCTGCCTAGAGAAATGGAACCTAGAGGGTATTTGGTACCGGGGACACAGTACCTCAATCAAGTCTCTAGTTGCCTCTAAATTAACGATGGATACCGGAACCACGTTTCTCACCACCCAGACCTGAGTTATCCGCTTTGCAGCAGGATGACTGCTGTGATATTTCATCTTCCTCGCAAAGGACTGTTGGACAGTCAATTGCTTACTGGAAGAAGTACAAGTGGTCTTCCGACTTCCCCTCTGGGATGACGATCGACTCCCAGCAGCAACAACAGCAGCGCCAGCAGCAGTAGGCGTTACACTCAAGGATGCATCGGAGGAATCCCAGGCAGGAGAGGACTCGTCAGACTTGCCAGTGACATGGCCTGCAGGACTATTGGCTCTCCTGTCTAAGGAGGAAATTGACACTGAGGGAGTTGGTGGTGTGGTTTGCAGGAGCTTGGTTACAAGAGGAAGGGATTTAGTGGTTAGTGGACTGCTTCCGCTGTCATCCAAAGTTTTTGAACTTGTCACTGACTTATGATGAATGCGCTGCAGGTGACATATAAGGGAGGATGTTCCGAGGTGGTTAACGTCCTTATCCCTACTTATTACAGCTTGAAAAAGGCAACACACGGCTTGACACCTGTTGTCCGCATTTGTGTACAGGATGCATACCTTCATGTCCCCATTTATCCACCTCATCAGGCGTAACTCAGATTTGCGGTACAGGACTGTCATTGCCAATTTCAGACGTTGCTGTTTGGTCTCTCCATGGCCCTGAGAATTTTCACCAAGGTAATGGCGGAAATGATGGTGCTCCTGTGCAAGCAAGGTGTCACAATTATCCCGTACTTGGGCGATCTCATAAAAGCGAGATCAAGAGAGCAGTTGCTGAACAGCATATCACTTTCACTGAAAGTGTTACAGCAACACGGCTGGATTCTCAATATCCCGAAGTCGCAGTTGATTCCTACTACTCGTCTGTCTTTCTTGGGCATGATTCTGGACACAGACCAGAAGAGGGTTTATCTCCTGATAGAAAAGGCCCAGGAACTCATGACTCTTGTCAGGAACCTATTGAAACCAAAACAGGTGTCAGTGCATCACTGCACTCGAGTCCTGGGAAAGATGGTGGCATCATACGAGGCCATTCCATTCGGCAGGTTCCATGCGAGGACTTTCCAATGGGACCTACTGGACAAGTGGTCCGGGTCACATTTACAGATGCATTGGTTGATCACCCTGTCCCCCAGGGTCAGGGTATCACTCTTGTGGTGGCTGCAGAGTGCTCACCTTCTCGAGGGACGCAGATTCAGCATTCAGGGCTGGATCCTGGTGACCACAGACGCAAGCCTCCAAGGTTGGGGAGCAGTCACACAGGGAAGAAATTTCCAAGGTCTTTGGTCAAGTCAAGAGACTTGTCTTCACATCAACATCCTGGAACTAAGGGCCATATACAATGCCCTACGTCAAGCGGAGACCTTACTTTGCGACCAACCGGTTCTGATCCAGTCAGACAACGTCACCGCAGTGGCTCATGTAAACCGCCAAGGCGGCACAAGAAGCAGAGTGGCGATGGCACAAGCCACCAGAATTCTTCGCTGGGTGGAGAATCACGCAAGCGCACTGTCAGCAGTGTTCATTCCGGGAGTGGACAACTGGGAAGCAGACATCCTCAGCAGACACGACCTACATCCGGGAGAGTGGGGACTTCATCAGGAAGTCTTTGCACAGATTACAAGTCGGTGGGAACTGCCACAGATAGACATGATGCCGTCCCGGCTCAACAAAAAGCTGCAGAGGTATTGCGCAAGGTCAAGAGACCCTCAGGCAGTAGCTGTAGACGCCCTAGTGACACCGTGGGTGTTCCGGTCGGTCCATGTATTTCCTCCTCTTCCTCTCATACCCAAGGTGTTGAGGATAATAAGACAAAGAGGAGTGAGAACAATCCTCATTGTTCCAGATTGGCCACGGAGGACCTGGTATCCGGATCTGCAGGAAATGCTCACAGAAGATCTGTGGCCTCTCCCTCTAAGACAGGACCTGTTGCATCAGGGGCCCTGTCTGTTCCAAGACTTACCGCGGCTGCGTTTGACGGCATGGCGGTTGAATGCCGGATCCTAGCATTCCGGTTGAGGTCATCCCTACGCTGATAAAGGCTAGGAAGGATGTAACGTTAAAACATTACACCGTATATGGCGAAATTATGTTTCTTGGTGTGAGGACAGGAATGCTCCTACGGAAGAATTCCATCTAGGCCGTTTCCTTCACTTCCTACAAACTGGAGTGAATTTGGGCCTAAAATTAGGCTCTATTAAGGTCCAGATTTCGGCCTTATCCATTTTCTTTCAAAAAGAATTGGCTTCTCTTCCAGAAGTTCAGACTTTTGTAAAAGGAGTGCTGCAAATTCAGCCTCCTTTTGTGCCTCCGGTGGCACCTTGGGACCTTAACGTGGTGTTAAGTTTTCTAAAATTACACTGGTTTGAACCACTTAAAACAGTGGAGTTAAAATATCTCACATGGAAGGTGGTCATGTTATTAGCCTTGGCTTCGGCTAGGCGAGTGTCGGAATTAGCGGCTTTGTCACATAAAAGCCCATATTTGGTATTCCATGTGGATAGAGCGGAATTGCAGACCCGTCCTCAATTCCTACCAAAAGTGGTCTCATCTTTTCATATGAACCAACCTATTGTGGTGCCTGTGGCTACGCGTGACTTGGAGGATTCCGAGTTACTTGATGTGGTTAGGGCTTTGAAAATTTACGTGGCCAGGACGGCTAGAGTCAGGAAAACTGAAGCGCTGTTTGTCCTGTATGCAACCAACAAGATTGGTGCCCCTGCTTCAAAGCAGGCTATTGCTCGCCGGATTTGTAACACGATTCAGCAAGCGCATTCTATGGCTGGATTGCAGTTACTGAAATCGGTCAAGGCCCATTCCACGAGGAAAGTGGGCTCTTCTTGGGCGGCTGCCCGAGTGGTCTCGGCACTACAGCTGTGTCAAGCTGCTACTTGGTCGGGTTCACACACCTTTGCAAAATACTATAAGTTTGATACCCTGGCTGAGGAGGAACTCATGTTTGCTCAATCGGTGCTGCAGATTCATCCGCACTCTCCCGCCCGTTTTGGAGCATTGGTATAATCCCCATGGTCCTTACGGAGTCCCCAGCATCCTCTAGGACGTTAGAGAAAATAAGATTTTAAACCTACTGGTAAATCTTTTTCTCGTAGTCCGTAGAGGATGCTGGGCGCCCGTCCCAAGTGCGGACTACTTCTGCAATACTTGTATATAGTTATTGCTTCAATAAGGGTTATGTTATAGTTGCATCGGTCCTGCACTGATGCTATGTTGTTTTTTCATACTGATAACTGGGTAGTTTATCACAAGTTATACGGTGTGATTGGTGTGGCTGGTATGAATCTTGCCCTGGATTAACAAAATCCTTTCCTCATACTGTCCGTCTCCTCTGGGCACAGTTTCTCTAACTGTGGCATAGAGGGAGGAGCCAGTGCACACCCAGAACTAAAGTCTTTCTTAAAGTGCCCATGTCTCCTGTGGAGCCCGTCTATCCCCATGGTCCTTACGGAGTCCCCAGCATCCTCTACGGACTACGAGAAAAAGATTTACCGGTAGGTTTAAAATCTTATTTTCTACTTTATTCTTTTCTATCCTAGTTTATTACGACCAACTCTCATCCAAGGAGTTTGATATTCTACTACCTGCATGCAATTTAAATTGCTTAAATTGTTTATATGGTTGATTTGTCCTTCACAATCCATAATCTGCAACTTGGATGTACTTGTGTCATTGAAAATCTTATAATAAAAATGTATATACAGATACTCAACCTGTATATTAAAAAAAAAAAAAAAGTTATAAGACATATGCATTCAATATTTGAAGAAACAAAATAAAATAAAGCTATCTATTGGGTTTCACTAACAAGCACATTGGAAGACTTGACTACTGTTAAAAGACATGCATTACATGGTATAGAGCCACAAACCACAATGTAGTAAAATAAAAACAAACTTACATGTGTATCAAACCTATGTGAGGCTTACATTGATAGTGCAAGATCAACACTCTATCAACTGTGCAAACTAGACTGCACATAAATGCCATAAAATTTATCTGAGATTTTAGTAAATAAGGCCCGTTGCTGTCCGGGTCACGCAGCCGTCACGGCCCGCCCCCATACGGTCCGGTCATGTCTGCGTTGTCCTGACTGTGCCCCCAAAATGGCGGCACAACGCCGCTGGCCCGACTCCTCCTGCCCAGTGACCGCCTCTGCCTGTCAATCAGGCAGAGGCGCTCACTGGGCAGAGATGCTGATCGCATCTCTGGCATGTGCCGGTGCACTGCGGCACCAGCACACACGCACTTCAGACCTGATCTCCTGTTGTGTGAATATGCACAGCAGGGATCAGGTCTGAATTAGGCCCTATATACAGCTGTCAGTAAGGCAGGGATGTGCTGCTGCCAGTGAGGCAGGGATGTGCTGCTGGTAGTGAAGCAGTGATGTGCTGCTGTCAGCGAAGCAGTGCTGTGCTGCTGTCAGCGAGACAGGGATGTGCTGCTGTCAGCGAGGCAGGGATGTGCTGCTGTCAGCGAAGCAGGGATGTGCTGCTGTCAGCGAAGCAGGGATGTGCTGCTGTCAGCGAAGCAGGGATGTGCTGCTGTCAGCGAGGCAGGGATGTGCTGCTGTCAGCGAGGCAGGGATGTGCTGCTATAAGTGAGGTAGGGATGTGCTGCTGTCATTGAAGCAGGAATGTGCTGCTGCAGTGAGGCAGAGATATGCAGCCCACTATCTCCCTATCACCCCTGCCTGAGTCACACACTTTCCCTGTCACCCCTGCCTTAGTTACCCACTATCTCCCAGTCACCGCTGCCTCAGTCAACCACTATATCTGCGATCCCTGCCTCAGTCACCCACTATACCAGTCACCCCTGCTTTAGTCACCCACTGTCACCCTATCACCCCTGCTTCAGTCACCCACTATCCCTGTCAACCCTGCCTCAGTCACCCACTATCTCCCAGTCACCCCTGCCTCAGTCAGCCACTATCCCTGTCACCCCTGCCTCAGTCTCTTACTGTCCCTGTCACCCCTGCCACAGTCATCCACTATCTCCCTATCACCCCTGCCTTAGTCATTTATTATACCTGTCACCCACTTTCTTCCCATACTTACCCAACCCCTTCCTATCACCCCTCCCTCAGTAACCCACTATCTCCCTGTCACCCACTATCTCCCAGTCACCCCGGCCTCAGTCACCCACTATCTCCCACTCATACATGCTTCAGTCACCCACTATCTCCCAGTCATCCCTGCCTCAGTCACCTACTGACACCAGTGCAGACATTTCTGCTGCGGCCTCTCCACTCTCCAGCGTGAACGTCCTGACGACTGAGGAAATCCGCTTCCTAGTTGAGGACTCCGGGAATGAACACTGCCGATATTGCTGTCAGATGACTTTCTACCCAACGGAGGATTTTTGATACTTCCAGCTTTGCCATGCAGTTTCGAGTGCCGCCTTGATGATTTGTGTACACTACCGTGGTGGCGTTGTCAGATTGTACTTGAACAGGCCTGTTCTGTACTAGAGGCAGGGCCAGTGTCAATTAATTGAACACTGCCTGCAATTCCAGAATGTATATCAGGAGGAGAGATTCCTCCCTGGTCCACCGACCCTGGAGAAAGTGTTGCTCCAACACCATGGCCCAGCCCAAAAGACTGGCATCCATTGTCAGGAGGACACAGTTGGAGATCCAGAAGGGATGGCCCCTGCTCAACTGTTGGTCCTGTAGCCACCAGCTCAGTGTCAGACGAACCTCCGGAGTCAAGGAGATCATTTGAGACATCATCCGATGAGGCAGGCCGTCCCACTTGGAGAGGATTAACCTCTGCAGAGGGCGGTAATGAAATTGAGCGTACTCTACCATATCGAAAGCCGACACCATGAGGTCTAGTACTTGCATCGCCGTGTGTATCAACACTCTTGGGCGAGAGAGGACGATACTGTCCTGAATTTTCAGGACTTTCTCTGGAGACAGAAACAATTGTTGGCTGTGTGTGTCCAGCAGTGCCCCTAGGTGCACAATGTTCCGAGCAGGGACCAGCGAGGACTTTTTTCAGTTGATGAGCCACCCGTGGACTTTTAGGAATTGGACCGCCAGTTCCAGATAACTGTGGAGAACCTCTTGGGAGTTCACCAGGATCAGCAAGTCGTCCAGATTTGGCAGGATCCTGATTCTCTGATGGTGAAGGGTCGTCATCACGGCCATGACCTTGGTGAATATCCGAGGTGCCGTGGCCAAACCAGAAGGCAGGACTTGAAATCCAAAAACAAACCAGGCACAACACTGCTTAGCTTCCATCATCAGATGAGATTGGACCAGTGGCGTAACTACTGCCCCCGCAGTCCTCGCGGTGGCTTGGGGGCGAGGGGCTGCGGGGGCGCCATTGATTTACAGCAGACTGACATGCGGACGAGCGTCCGCATGTCAGTCTGCAGTCTCCTTCCCTCCGCCGCTTTTTGGAGGGACACGGAGGGCACACAGCGCGCCTCCCTGTGTCCCTCCTGCTGCATCATCTCCGGCGGCCGCGGGTCTAATAGGGGGAAGTGCCGTCCGTGAGCTCTAATTGGCTCATGAACCGGCACTTCCCCCTATTAGACCCGCGGCCGCCGGAGATGATGCAGCAGGAGGGACACAGGAGAGACGAGCTGTGCCCTCCGTGTCCCTCCAAAAAGCGACGGCGGGGGGGGGGGGTAAATATCTGGCACTGGGGGCATATATGGCACGGGGGGGAGGGAGGAATATCTGGCACTGGGGCATTTCTGGCACTGGGGGGAATATCTGGCACTGGGGGCATATCTGGCACTGGGGGGGATATCTGGCACTGGGGCATATATGGCACTGGGGGGGAATATCTGGCACTGGGGGCATATATGGCACTGGGGGGGGTATCTGGCACTGGGGGCATATATGGCACGGGGGGCATATATGGCACTGGGGGGAATATCTGGCACTGGGGGCATATATGGCACTGGGGGGGAATATCTGGCACTGGGGGCATATGTGTACCTGGCACATGGGGGGGACGACTATATTTGGCACTGGGGCATGTAAGTACCTGGCACCGTGGGGGAATATCTGGCACTGGGGACATATGTGGCACTGGGAGCACAGCCCTAGCAACAAGGACTACCTCCTAGCAACGAGCATGACACCCAGTGCATGAAACATCTGGCAACGAGCATGACACCCAGTGCATGAAACACCTGGCAACGAGCATGACACCCAGTGCATGAAACCCCTGGCAACGAGCATGACACCCTGAGCATGAAAACCCCTGGCACCGTGCATGGAACCAAGAGCATGAAACCCCTGGCAACGAGCATGACACCCAGTGCATGAAACCCCTGACAACGAGCAGGTAATTGAAAAGTAATTAGAAGCCTTACTGTAGGACTTAATGTGTAATGGGCATTACGGTGTGTGGCATAATGTATCACGGACATTGCGGTGTGTGTCATAATGTGTCGCAGGCATTACGGTGTATGGTATACTATATCGCGGGCATTGTGATATGTGGTATAATGTCTCAGGGTCATTGCAGTGTGTGGCATAATGTATCACGGACATTGCGGTGTGTGTCATAATGTGTCAGGCATTACGGTGTGTGGTATACTATATCACGGGCATTGTGGTATGTGGTATAATGTCTCAGGGTCATTGCAGTGTGGCATAATACATAACGGGCATTGCGATGTGTGGCATAGGGTATAACAGGCAGGGCATTGCGGTATGTGTCACAGGCATTACGGTGTATGGTATACTATATCACGGGCATTGTGGTATAATGTCTCAAGGTCATTGCAGTGTGTGGCATAATGTGTCACAGGCATTGTATGTGCTATAATGTATCGGGCATTGCAGTGTGTGGCATAATGTATCACGGACATCGCGGTGTGTGTCATAATGTGTCACAGACATTGTATGTGCTATAATGTATCAGGGGCATTGCAGTGTGTAGCATAATGTATAACGGGCATTGCGATTCCTGTCATAATGTGTCACAGGCATTACGGTGTGTGGCATAATGTGTCACAGACATTACGGTGTGTGGCATAATGTGTCGGGGGCATTACAGTGTGTGCATATTGTGTCGTGCATTATTGTGTGCGGCATAATGTCTAAGGGCCATTGCAGTATGTGGCATAATGTATACTGGGCATTACTATAAGGAGGAAAAATGACAAATAATGTAAGGCGCATGAATCAGGATTATTTTTCTTTCCTGTGGTGGCCAACGTATGGGCGTGCAGGTTGCAAAACTGGGGTATAAGGTAGTCTTTTCCTGCAATGCCACGCCCCTTTATGCGAAACCACGCCCACTCCAACAAAACCACGCCCCTTTTTTGACGCGCGCGCCTTAGGCGCCCGCATATTTATCCCTTTCTTGCTCCCAATTATGGAGCATGAAGGGGGGGGGGGGGGGGGCGCCGAAGAATTTTTTGGCTTGGGGGAGAAAAATTTCTAGTTACGCCACTGGATTGGACATATCCAGTGTGATGCGGCTGTAGATGATTTTTGCTGTTTCTAACTTCTACATCAATGAATAAGTTTCAAAATAGAATGCATCAAGAGAACGGTGTTGGTAGTATAAAACTACCTACAGCACCTGGTATTCCCAGGTGGTCTCACATCCAAGAACAAACCAGGCCTAAGATCAGGTGATATTGGGCATATACAGTGTGGTGTGGCTGTAGATGAACTTAGTGGTTTCTGTTAGAGTTCTTCTACTTCTAACTACTCGTACATAAATGAATAAGCGGACGATTTATTAAACCTGGTGAAATGATAATTTGCATGGTGATAAAGTACCAGCCAATCAGCTCCTAATTGCCATGTCACAGGCTGGGTTTGAAAAATGACAGTTAGGAGCTGACTGGCTGGTACTTTATCACCTTGCACTTTATCAGTTCACCAGGCTTAATAGATCTGCCCCAATGTTTCAAAATGGAATGCATCAAGAGAACGGTGTTGGTATTGAAAAAATACACACAGCTCCTGGTATTTCCTGGTGGTCTCCCATCCAAGTACTAAAACCAGGACCAATACTGCTCAGCTTCCATGATCAGGAGAGATTGGGCAAATCCAGTGTGCTGTGGCTGTAGATGAGCTCGTGGTTTCTGTTAGAGCTCTTCTACTTCTAACTTCTGGTACATAAAAGAATATGTGTAAAAATTAAATGTACAGTACCAAGAAAAGGGTGTTGGTAGTTTAAAAACACCTAAAGAATCTGATAATACATGGATGGGAGACTGCTTGGTAGTAACAAAGTCCAATACTGCTTTGCTTCAAAGATCAAATGAGATTGGGCATATCCAGTGTGGTGTGGCTTTAGATAAGCTTTGTGGTTTCTGTTAGAGCTCTTCTACTTCTAACTACTGGTACATTAATGAATATGTATAAGGTTGTAGTTTATCCAATATCCCTTTACTACCTTACCTCCCCCCCCCTCCCCTCCCCTCCCTTCCCCTCCTTATAGCTTCCTTTGTTCTCTCCTCCTCGTGTGTGCGTTATTTGTTTTCTCATACGTCCTAGAGGATGCTGGGATCACATTAAGAACCATGGGGTATAGACGGGATCCGCAGGAGACATGGGCACTTTAAGACTTTCAAAGGGTGTGAACTGTCTCCTCCCTCTATGCCCCTCCTCCAGACTCCAGTTTTAGAATTGTGCCCAGTGAGACTGGATGCACTACAGGGGAGCTCTACTGAGTTTCTCTGAAAATACTTATGTTAGTTTTTCTTATTTTCAGGGAGGCTGCTGGCAACAGTCTCCCTGCTTCGTGGAACTTAGGGGAGAGAAGTATGACCAACTTCTAGTGAGTTCAATGGCTCTGCTTCTGGCTGACAGGACACCATTAGCTCCTGAGGGTGCTGATCGCTGGGTACGCCTAGATGCCCACTCCCGTAGCCTGCCATCACCCCCTTACAGAGCCAGAAGTCAGAAGACAGGCGAGTAGCAGAAGAACAGAAGACTTCTTCTCCAGTGACGGCATTCTGAGGTACCACGCAGCGAGCGGAATGCTGTGCGCCATGCTTCCACACAAACACAGGCACTGCAGGGTGCAGGGCATGTGGGTGGGTGGGGGGGGGGGCACCCTGGGCAGCATAAATTCCTCACAAAAGGCTGGCAAAAGTGGACATTAGTGCCTGGGCACTGTCCTTACCCCGCCAGCGTAATTAATTATTTGTTTCTGAGCGGGACAGAAGCGTGCCATTACAGCGGCGGGGCTTCTTCCTCACCTCACCAGCACATCTATAGAGCGTTACAAGTCTATCACTATAGAGTTTATTATTTCCCAGACTGTGTACTTTTGGCGCTGGGTTGTGAGCTAAAAAATCCTCTCTGTCCCTCTGACAGATTTACTGTAGGTCTATCCCCCATAAGCCGATGTGTCTGTGGGTACTTGGTACATGTGTGTCAACATGTCGGTGGCTGAATGTTTTTCCCAAGAGGAAACTATATTAGGAATGCAGACATATGATGGTGGCCCTGTTGGCACCACCAATAACTGACTGGGTGAAAGTTTCAATAATATCAGAGTGAGGTTGGATAAATCTGTGTCCCAGACACAGACGTAGAGAATAGATGTGATGTTCATGGCTATGCTTCTTTTCCCTCAGGCCCGCAAAAATATTACTACACACTGATACTGACTCGGATACTGATTCCTATGTCGACCATAATATTTCCTGATTAGATCCAATATTGGCAAGGAGCATTCAGTACATGATTGTGGATATTAAGGACATATTAACATCACTGAGGACCCTGCTGTTCCTGACAAAGGGGTCTATATGTATGTATATATAGATATATAATGAAAGCTGATGTAACATTCCTCCATCTCTGTTTGAGAAAGTCTGGGCCAGCTCGACAAGATGGTTTCAAATCCCCAAAAGGTTTCCGATTGTTTATTAATTTCCTGCTGCGGACAGAATAAAGTGGGAGTCACCCCCTGTTCTGCACGGGGCCCTGTCACAAATCCAGCGGATCGTATGCAGGAAGCTACATTATTTCTAGTTATGTAACCACGGGTACATTACTTAGACCTGCCATTACATGCGCATGGGTGAGTAGTAGTATTCAAGAATTGGTCGAATACCTTGTCTTCCGATATAGATATCTTGGAGAGATGGGATACTCCTTACGTTGGATCATATCAAGGACACTGCAGCATACTTACGACTGCAAGGGATATAGGACTCTTGAGTTCACGGGCCAATTTCATGGCAGTCTCGGATAGGAGGGCATTGTGGATTCACCAAGGGAATGCTGATGCTGACTCCAAGAAGAAAGGGAGTCTCTTCCCTATGAAGGTGAAGCCTTGTTTGGCAACGGCCTAGTTAATTTGATCTCGGCAGCTCCCGCAGGTAAGTCAACCTTCTTGCCCTATGTTCCCTCTCAACGGATGAAGACGCATCATTGTCTAACGCAGTCATTTTGTCCCAATAGATATGCAAGAAGTTAAGATTCCCCTTTCTTTGCAGGTAGAGGAAGGAGAAGAGGGAAGAGGTCTGTAGCCTCTTCAAGATCGCAGGAGCAGAGATCGTCCTCTGCTTCTGCCAAATCCACTGCATGACGCTGGGGCTCTCTTGCAGGAGCCCACACCAGTGGGGGCACGTCTAAAACACTTCAGTCAGTTCTGGATTAATTTGGACCTGGACTTGTGGGTTTTACAAATAGTGTCACAAGGGTACAAACTGGGGTTTCAAGACGTTCCCCCTCACCGATTGTTCAAATCGGCCTTAGTCAGCAGGGAGAAGGTTTTTATTCAAGCCTCTTCGTGCTCCCGAAGCCGGACGGCTCAGTCAGACCAATCTTAAATCTGAAATCCCTCAATTTCTACCTAAAGAAATTCAATTTCAAGATGGAATCTCTCAGGGTAGGGATCTCCAGTCCGGAGGAAGGAGATTTCATGGTTTTGGTAGACATAAGGATGCCTAATTACATGTTCCCGTTTAGCCACTGCATCAAGCTACCTGAGGTTTGCAATTCAGGATTGTCATTACCAATTTCAGACGTTGCCGTTTGGTCTGTCCACGGCTCCGAGGATTTTCACCAGGGTGATGGTGGAAATGATGGTTCTCCTTCGCAAGCAAGGAGTCACAATTATGCCGTACTTGGATGATCTCCTGATAAAGGCGAGATCCAGGGACCAGTTGGTGCAAAACATCTACTCTCCCTGACAGTTCTTCAACAACATGGTGTTATGCACACCAGTGCCTGCAGGAAAGTACTGGTGTCAGAACTGTTATGCACTCCAGTGTCTGCAGGAATGTACTGGTGTTTGAACTGTTATGCAAAACAAATGGACTCACAGACAAACTGGGGAATATGACATAACGTACACAGAAGGTGATAGGGTAACAAAACACACACAAAGTGAACAGAGAAGCCCAGAGGCTAAGGAACTGGGTATCTCCCTTGTATTAGAACTGCTCAGATGGAAAAAAGCAAGATGTTGTGTTTTAATACGTAGAGAACCCGAAATGCTGTTGCTAAGGGCAACAGCAAAACCCTAAAGGGTTACCAACGGGTGTGGCAGTAAACTCCTTGGTCAGAGATGGAAAGATAGACACAAGGAGAATCTCCACAATCCTAATTCTCACTTGCAGTGTACAGGTTTTAGCTTACTGCCACTAAACTGACCCCTGACACCTAGCACAGTGAGACAGGATTAGACAGGCAAGTCTTAGAATACAGCCGCAAACTTGCTAAGTTCACAGAGTAGTAACAGAACCCCAGCAAGCTAAACGACTGACTCCAGTCTTACTGCTAGGTCTGGATTGGCAGAGTGTAATACCAAATCCCCAGGCCTATTTGCAGTAAGCAACAAACAAATACAAAGCTACACAGTACTGGCTAACTTTCATGAACTGACTAACCAACAAAGATTCAGCAGCATCTGCTCACCCTGAAAAGAGGCCCTATAAAGCAGGTGCTGTCCACGCCCCATTCAGACCTCACAGACTGTGAGCACAAAAACCAGCACCGGATCCCCTGCCGTGCACAGAGCCTATAACCACTGCACAGCAAAAGACCCGAACCGGAGTATCAGCTGCGCTCAGGTTACTCCACTAGCACTTGTCTCCCGGTTGCCATGACGACGTGGCAGCACAGGGCAGGAGACCCTAACAGTACCCCCCCTCTGACGAGGGGTCAAAGAACCCCTACCACCGGGTTTATCGGGGAACTGCGAGAAGAAAGAGCGTATCAGTCTGGGGGCATGAAGATCACAACTGCGCGCCCACGACCGCTCCTCCGGGCCATACCCCTTCCAGTGCACCAAAAATGACAGCCGACCCCGAACCACCTTGGAGTCAAGAATCCTTTCAACAACAAACTCCCTCTGGCCACGTATCAGAAGAGGGGAAGGTCTTCCACTGGAAGAAGGATTACTAATCGCCCGTTTTAAAAGGGAACAATGAAATGTTTTATTGATACCCAAAGAACGGGGCAGATCTAACTGAAATGCCACCGGATTGATAACCCTGGTGATCTTATAAGGGCCGATGAACCGGGGCCCTAACTTATGAGATGGCTGTCTCAACTTCAAATTCTTGGTAGACAACCAGACGAAGTCTCCTAATTTGAAGCTGCAGGGTCTTTTCCGCTTATCAAAAACCCTTTTGGTCACTAATGACACAGACACAAGGGCTTTCTTCACTTTCCGCCAAATACCTCTAAGGACCGAAACCACAGAGGAACCACCAGGCGTGGAGTCCAGGGGGTCAAAAGAATTGGCCTTAGGATGATGCCCATACACACAAAGGAAGGGAGAGATCCCTGTAGCAGAGTGAGCCGCGTTGTTATAGGCAAACTCCGCCATGGACAGATGAGCAACCCAGTCAGTCTGACACTTGGAGACATAACACCTGAGGAACTGCTCCAAGGACTGGTTCACCCTTTCAGTCTGCCCATTAGACTGCGGATGGTAGCCTGACGACAAGCTGACAGAAATCTGGAGATCGGAACAAAATGCCCTCCAGAATTTGGCCACAAACTGGGATCCGCGGTCAGAGACCACATCAAGTGGCAACCCGTGGAGACGCACAACATGCAGCATAAATAATTCAGACAGGCGTCTGGCTGATGGCAGCCCAACCAGTGGAACGAAGTGCGCCATCTTCGAAAACCTGTCAACGACAACCCAGATGGCTGTCATCCCCGAGGATTTGGGCAAGTCCACCACAAAATCCATTGAAATGTGGGTCCATGGCTTAGATGGGATAGAAAGTGGATGTAATGGGCCAACAGGAACCCCTCTAGGAGTCTTATTTCGGGCACAGATGTCACATGCCCGAACCCACTGATCCACATCCTTAGCCACCGAGGGCCACCACACCGCCCTAGATAGCAACTCCCGAGTTCTGGCAATACCCGGGTGACCTGCCGACTTCTTGGCATGGAATTCCAGGAACACTCGCTGTCTTAACCTAGGAGGCACAAACAAAAGACCTACCGGAAGGTCTGGAGGAGCCTGCTCCTGTGCTCTAAGGACTAATGATAAGAGGTCCTGGGTAATGCCCACTTTAATACATGATGGGGAAACAATGGGCAACGGCTCCTCGGTGGTCTCCTGGATTGGAGCAAAACTCCGCGAGAGCGCATCAGCCTTGATGTTTTTTGACCCAGGGCGATATGTTATCAAAAAATTAAAGCGAGCAAAAAACAAAGCCCATCGTGCCTGCCTGGCATTGAGACGCTTCGCTGACTCTTAATATGCCAGATTCTTATGGTCAGTGAGAATTGAGACCACAAACTTAGCCCCCTCAAGCCAGTGTCTCCACTCCTCGAGTGCATCCTTAATAGCCAACAATTCCCGGTTACCCACGTCATAATTCATCTCGGCAGGCGAAAATTTACGGGAAAAGTAAGCACAGGGATGAAGGCGATTATCAGACACTCCCATCTGAGAAAGCACTGCCCCAATACCCATCTCAGAGGCATCCACCTCCACCACAAAAGGACGCTCTGGATCTGGGTGTCGCAGCACCTTGGCCGAAACAAATGCCCTTTTGAGACGGGCAAAAGCCGCTTTAGCCTCACAAGACCAGTGAGCAACATCCGCCCCTTTCTTAGTGAGTGCCACCAAGGGCGCCACTATAGACGAAAATCCAGCGATAAATCGTCTATAAAAATTTGCAAAGCCCAGGAAACGCTGAAGCGCCTTCAAACTAGTGGGCTGCACCCAATCCAGGACTGCCTGTACCTTGGAACCCTCCATTTGGAAACCTTCTGGGGAGATAATATATCCTAGAAATGCGATTTGCTGAACTTCAAATTCGCACTTCTCCAGCTTCGCCCCAAGCCGGTGGTCTCTGAGTTTCTGGAGGACTAAGCGTACATGCTTCCGATGTTCCTCCAGGGAATGGGAGAAGATTAGGATGTCATCTAAGTATACAACTAAGAATCTATCCAAATATTCCCTGAGCACATCATTCATGAAATCCTGGAAGACTGCCGGGGCATTACAGAGCCCAAAAGGCATCACCAAATATTCATAATGCCCTGAGTGGGTATTAAAGGCAGTCTTCCATTCATCCCCCTCTCTTATTCGGATTAGATTGTACGCACCGCGTAGGTCAATCTTAGAAAAAATGGTGGCAGTACGAAGCTGGTCAAACAAGACCGAAATGAGAGGCAGTGGGTATGAGTTTTTAATCGTGATACGGTTCAATTCCCTGAAGTCGATGCAGGGTCGCAACGAACCGTCCTTTTTACCCACGAAGAAGAACCCCGACCCAACTGGAGACTGTGAAGGTCTGATAAATCCCTTAGCCAAGTTCTCCTGAATGTACTCTGCCATAGCCTGAGTCTCAGGACGTGACAGGGAGTACAACCTGCTTTTGGGAAGCTTAGCATTTGGCAACAAATCAATGGCACAGTCATAGGGGCGATGGGGAGGTAGTACCTCTGCAACTTTTTTGGAGAACACGTCCGCAAAATCTGCATAACACCCTGGCAATCCTGGCAAACTTAGCTGCGAGAGCCTGACTGGAAGGCTCAAGCAACTCCTGAAACAATCAGTACCCCAACTAAGAATCTCCCCAGAAACCCAGTCAAATTGAGGATTGTGGGCCCTTAACCAGGGTAACCCCAACACCAATGGGGCAAAAGTACAGACAGTCACATAAAAGGACAATTTTTCAGAGTGTGTGGCTCCAATAAACAAAGAAATCTGGCTAGTGCAAGAGGTAATTTTACCTTGGGATAATGGTTCCCCGTTTAACCCACAAATCTCAATTTCCGATGCCAAGGGTACTAAGGGAACAGAGTGTTTCAGGGCGAATTGGCGGTCCATAAAAACCCCGTCGGCCCCACTGTCCACAAAGGCCTCAGTCTTGACAGTTTGACCGAGGATCTTCAAGGTCACCGGAATGATAAAAGTCTTCTTGGGAAATTCTGACTTCTGGCCTGACAGGATATTTCCCATCACCCTCAGGCCCTGAAGTTTTCCGGCTTTTCTGGGCATGATACTACCACATGACCTTTATTCCCACAGTACAAACACAACCCCTGCTGTCTCCTCCGCATCTTCTCACGCGAGGAGAGGCGGGTAGCCCCAATCTGCATAGGCTCCTCAGAAAATTCCTCAGAGTCTGAGGTTCCCTTGGGAAGGAAGGAAATCTCAGTCTCCCTTTCAAGCCTACGCTCTCTCAGCCGTCTATCCACCCGGATGGATAACTGCATGAGCTGATCCAAGCTATCAGGCAAGGGATATTGTACCAGTTGGTCCTTTATCTGGTTTGAAAGACCTCTTCGGTACTGGTGTCTCAGGGCTGGGTCATTCCACTGGGTATCATGGGCCAACCTCCGAAACTCCGTACAGTAAACCTCAACTGGCCTTCGCCCTTGCTTAAGGATCGAAATCTGAGCCTCGGCTGAGGCCGTCTTGTCAGGGTCATCATACAACATGCCCAGTGCCGTAAAAAAAGCATCAACACTTTTAAGCGACGGACAGTCAGGCTGCAACCCATATGCCCAGACCTGTGGGTCTCCTTGTAGCAAGGAAATCACTATGCCCACCCGCTGAATCTCCGACCCAGAAGACTGAGGCCTAAGCCGGAAGTATAGCTTGCAGCTCTCCTTGAAACAAAAGAACTGCGAGCGATCTCCAGAAAAACGATCCGGGAGATTTACTTTCGGCTCCTTAACCCCTGCAGGTGCTGCTGCTGCGGGAGCTCCGCCAGCAGCCTGGGAGGTGTGCATTTTAATGGACAAATCATTAAATTGTCGAGTCAGGACCTGCACCTGATCGACCACCTGTTGCAACGTATTTTGAGGGGTATGCTCCATATTCCCACAAAATTTCAACAGGAGTATTAGGCTGCTGAATATGTTATGCACACCAGTGCCTGCAGGAAAGTACTGGTGTCAGAACTGTTATGCACTCCAGTGTCTGCAGGAATGTACTGGTGTTTGAACTGTTATGCAAAACAAATGGACTCACAGACAAACTGGGGAATATGACATAACGTACACAGAAGGTGATAGGGTAACAAAACACACACAAAGTGAACAGAGAAGCCCAGAGGCTAAGGAACTGGGTATCTCCCTTGTATTAGAACTGCTCAGATGGAAAAAAGCAAGATGTTGTGTTTTAATACGTAGAGAACTCGAAATGCTGTTGCTAAGGGCAACAGCAAAACCCTAAAGGGTTACCAACGGGTGTGGCAGTAAACTCCTTGGTCAGAGATGGAAAGATAGACACAAGGAGAATCTCCACAATCCTAATTCTCACTTGCAGTGTACAGGTTTTAGCTTACTGCCACTAAACTGACCCCTGACACCTAGCACAGTGAGACAGGATTAGACAGGCAAGTCTTAGAATACAGCCGCAAACTTGCTAAGTTCACAGAGTAGTAACAGAACCCCAGCAAGCTAAACGACTGACTCCAGTCTTACTGCTAGGTCTGGATTGGCAGAGTGTAATACCAAATCCCCAGGCCTATTTGCAGTAAGCAACAAACAAATACAAAGCTACACAGTACTGGCTAACTTTCATGAACTGACTAACCAACAAAGATTCAGCAGCATCTGCTCACCCTGAAAAGAGGCCCTATAAAGCAGGTGCTGTCCACGCCCCACTCAGACCTCACAGACTGTGAGCACAAAAACCAGCACCGGATCCCTTGCCGTGCACAGAGCCTATAACCACTGCACAGCAAAAGACCCGAACCGGAGTATCAGCTGCGCTCAGGTTACTCCACTAGCACTTGTCTCCCGGTTGCCATGACGACGTGGCAGCACAGGGCAGGAGACCCTAACACATGGTTGGCTCCTAAACTTGCCAAAATCGCAGTTGGTCCCAATGACGCGGTTGTTGTTTCTGGGAGTCATACTGGACACAGAAGAGGCTTTCTTCCAGTGGAAAGGCTATGGAGTTCCAGAGTCTGGTCAAACAAATTCTGAAACCAGCAAGAGTGTTAATCCATCAATGCATTCTGTTGCTGGGGAAGATGGTTGCGGCCTACGAGGCCATTCAGTTTGGCAGGTTCCATGCCAGAGTGTTCCAGTGGGACCTGTTGGACAAGTGGTCCGGATCCCACCTACACATGCACCGGAGGATAATCCTGTCTTCCAAGACCAGAATCTTACTCCATTGGTGGCTGCACAGTTCTTACCTCCTAGAGGGGCGATGGTTCGGGATCCAGGACTGGATCCTAGGGACCATGGATGCAACCCTCCGAGGCTGGGGAGCAGTCACACAGGGGGAAAACATCCAAGGAAGATGGTCAAGTCAGGAAAGTTTTCTCCACATAAATGTTCTGGAGTTAAGGGCCATTTAATAACTGCAGACACAGTACGCACTGGGACGGGTGCCCAGCATCCTCTACGGACTAAGAGAAAAGGATTTACCGGTAGGTATTAAAATCCTATTTTCTCTAACGTCCTAGAGGATGCTGGGGACTCCGTAAGGACCATGGGGATAGATAGGCTCCGCAGGAGACATGGGTACTTTAAGAAAGACTTTAGTTCTGGGTGTGCACTGGCTCCTCCCTCTATGCCCCTCCTCCAGACCTCAGTTTGATACTGTGCCCAGTGGAGACTGGGTGCTTTTCAGGAGCTCTCCTGAGCTTTCTGACAGAAAATATTTTGTTAGGTTTTTAATTTTCAGGGAGCACTGCTGGCAACAGACTCCCTCATCGAGGGACTGAGGGGAGAGAAGCAGCCCTACTCTCTGAGTTGCAAGGTCCAGCTTCTTAGGCTACTGGACACCATTAGCTCCAGTGGGATTGGTACGCAGGATCTCACCCTCGCCGTCCGTCCCAGAGCCGCGCCTCCGTCCCCCTTGCAGAGCCGGAAGATAGAAGCCGGGTGAGTATGAGAAGAAAAGAAGACTTCAGAGGCGGCAGAAGACTTCATGATCTTCACTGAAGTAACGCACAGCACTGCAGCTGTGCGCCATTGCTCCCATACACCTCACACACTCCGGTCACTGTAAGGGTGCAGGGCGCAGGGGGGGGGGGGGGCACCCTGGGCAGCAATATAAACCTCTTTTTGGCAAAAATATAACACATATACAGCGGGGCACTGTATATATGTATGAGCCCCCGCCAATTTTACAGTTTAAGCGGGACAGAAGCCTGCCGCCGAGGGTGCGGGGCTTCTCCCTCAGCACTCACCAGCGCCATTTTTTCTTCACAGCACCGCTGAGAGGAAGCTCCCCGGACTCTCCCCTGCTTATACCACGGTAGACAAGAGAGTTGAAAAGAGGGGGGGGGGGCACATAATTTGGCGCAAATTACATACAGCAGTACTACTGGGCAAACATTAAGTTACTGTGTATTCCTGGGTTATATAGCGCTGGGGTGTGTGCTGGCATACTCTCTCTCTGTCTCTCCAAAGGGCCTTGTGGGGAAACTGTCTTCAGAAAAAGCATTCCCTGTGTGTGTGGTGTGTCGGTACACGTGTGTCGACATGTCTGAGGAAGAAGGCTATATTAGAGAGGAGCAGGAGCAAATGAATGTGGTGTCTCCGCTGACAGCTGATTGGATGGATATGTGGAATGTTTTAAATGCTAGTGTAAACTCATTGCACAAAAGATTAGACAAGGCTGAAGCTTTGGGACAGTCAGGGTCTCAACCCATGCCTGATCCTATGTTGCAGGGACTGTCAGGGTCTCATAAGCGCCCACTATCCCAGATTGTTGACACAGATACAGACACGGATTCTGACTCCAGTGTCGATTACGATGATGCAAAGTTACAGCCAAAATTGGCAAAATCCATTCGATATATGATTATGGCAATAAAAGATGTTTTGCACATCAGAGAGGAACCCCCTGTCCCTGACAAGAGGGTACATATGTACAAGGTGAAAAAGCCTGAGGTAACCTTTGAGGGGGTCACACGAGCTGAACGAGTTATGTGAAAAAGCTTGGGAATCTCCAGATAAAAGACTGCAGATTTCCAAAAGGATTCTTATGGCGTATCCTTTCCCATCAATGGATAGGTTACGATGGGAATCCTCCCCTAGGGTGGACAAAGCATTAACACGCTTATCCAAGAAGGTAGCCCTCCCGTCCCAGTATACGGCTACCCTCAAAGAGTCTGCTGACCGCAAACAGGAGATTTCCCTGAAGTCCATTTATACACATTCAGGTACCTTACTCAGACCGGCAATTGCGTCGGCCTGGGTGTGTAGTGCTGTAGCGGCATGGACGGATACCTTATCTGAGGGGATGGATACCCTAGATAAGGATACTATTTTATTGACCCTGGGGCATATAAGAGATGCTGTCCTATATATGTGTGTATGCAAACTACAGGTGGTGCTGCAGGGCTCACACCCTTTTACTTGTCTTGTAGAGCAACTCTGGAGCTGTTTCTGGGTCCAGCTGCTGCAAGAAATCAGCTTGAATGCTTCAGGGGCTGGGGCATGGCCAACATGAGCCCACACTGATGGGGGGTGGGGGTGTATAAAGCGATTTAGGGGTCATCCAAGCGCAACCCCACAAAGGCCGCCATGCCCTGCGTGACCCTTTTCTCTTTTCATATGCAGACGAGGGTTGCAGCCAACTATGCCCACTGCTTGGATGACATCACTATATGCAAATCCATCTGCTGCAGGCCTTCCCCCAGGAATGCTTGCAGTAGTTGTTGCATTTGGTTTGTTGTTTGGGGGTGCTTCAGTATTAGGCAACCTTCTGCCCTCCCACATTCGTCTGAAAATGTGTTCTCCCTGCAGTTGTTGTTCCCAGATGAGAGTTCCCTTGTGCTTCCTCAGTTGAATCTCCTTAACTTGACAGGGGTGTGCCCGAGCAGCCGCCCTCCACAGCCCTATCCCAACACATACTTATCTTGCATATGAGATCTCTTGATCATGAAGATAGTTCTCACAGGGTGAGGTTCATCCATTACATTTTAAAGTAGGAAGGTACAAATTACATATTTAAATTACATATATGTGCTGGATTCAAATGTTTTCCCCCCTTCCTTTCTCAATTGTGCCCATCAGCAGCTATTCTAATGTTGCTGCCAATGGGTGTGACGCATTCATTTCTTCTGTGGGGTACACTGGACTCCACAAGGATTCACATTGTATATGTACACCAGAGTAGGATCTTGATCTGAGGCACCAACAGGCTCAAAGCTTTTGACTGTTCCCAAGATGCTCAGCGCCCCCTCCTCTATAACCTCGCTTCCATGAACAGGGAGCTCAGTTTGTAGTTGGTGCCTTCAGTAGCAGGCCACTTAACAGGGGGCTGCCTCAGGCAGCCTATTCTTAGCTATTAATTTTGGCAAGAAAAGAAGAACTTTTTTTATAAGAATCTACAAGGGCTGCAGCAGGCTAGGTCTAATAGACCTCTTTACTGCAGCTCCATCACTCCCAGTGGCGCAGTATACTCCCGTGCCCCGGTTGCTGGGTCACTGCAGCGGAGGCTCCGGTTTCTTCCTAAGGTCAGTCACACACACACCGCCCTCCGGGATCACGAGGCCGCTGATGGGGGCGGGCCGTGTGCGCACTGGCGTGGACACTGATTACTGGGCAGCCGCTCCACTAGCCACCAGGGACAGTTAAGGAGCACAGCTCTGGGGGTTTTTCTCCTATATTAACCCCATTTTGTACTACCCGCAGTGCATTGTGATAGGTAATGGGGCCTGATTCAGGTTGGATCGCAATCCAACTGCAAAAACTGCTAAGAGCATACGCCTGCATTTTCTGCGGCACCCCGCAGATAATGCGATCACCTCTGCCTGTGAATCGGTGAAGGGGGGGGGGGGAGGGGGGTCAACAACACTCCATTTCCAAGTCGGAGATGGAGCGGTGCGGGGGCACGGTTTCAAAATGGGGTCGGCAACGGAGAAACAGGAGGCGTGGTCAGAGCAGCTGCATGACATCACATTGGCCGGACTCTGCCAGTGGAGCCCCAGCGTCATGAGGTAGATTTTGTAGAGGCCGGGGAGGACTTCTGTTCCTGGGAACTAGCTGTGTTGTGCAGCTTTATTCCTCTGCCCCTACCTCTGGCAAGAAAGGACGCACCTCGCACTTTCTTGTTTCTTTGTGACTGAAAGGACTGCATTTGATAATGCGGAGCTTTCATATGCTGTGAGGGAACATAAGGTAAAAAATTTGATTTTCCAACTGTAGCTGTGCGTGTTAATGCTTTGTCCATCCTACGTGAGGATTTCCATCGTAACCTATCCGTTGATGGAATAGGATACGCCATAAGAATCCTTTTGGAAATCTGCAGTCTTTTATCTGGAGATTCCCAAGCTTTTTCACATAACTCGTTCAGCTCGTGTGACCCCCTCAAAGGTTACCTCAGGCTTCTTTCCCTTGTACATATGTACCCTCTTGTCAGGGACAGGGGGTTCCTCTGTGATGTGCAAAACATCTTTTATTGCCATAATCATATATCGAATGGATTTTGCCAATTTTGGCTGTAACTTTGCATCATCGTAATCGACACTGGAGTCAGAATCCGTGTCGGTATCTGTGTCAACAATCTGGGATAGTGGGCGCTTATGAGACCCTGACAGTCCCTGCAACATAGGATCAGGCATGGGTTGAGTCCCTGACTGTCCCAAAGCTTCAGCCTTGTCTAATCTTTTGTACAATGAGTTTACACTAGCATTTAAAACATTCCACATATCCATCCAATCAGGTGTCAGCGGAGACACCACATTCATTTGCTCCTGCTCCTCTCTAATATAGCCTTCTTCCTCAGACATGTCGACACACGTGTACCGACACACCACACACACAGGGAATACTTTTTCTGAAGACAGTTTCCCCACAAGGCCCTTTGGAGAGACAGAGAGAGAGTATGCCAGCACACTCCCCAGCGCTATATAACCCAGGAATAACACAGTAACTTAATGTTTGTCCAGTAGCGCTGCTGTATGTAATTTGCGCCGAATTATGTGCCCCCCCTCTCTTTTCAACCCTCATCTCTACCGTGGTATAAGCAGGGGAGAGTCCGGGGAGCTTCCTCTCAGCGGTGCTGTGGAGAAAAAATGGCGCTGGTGAGTGCTGAGGGAGAAGCCCCGCCCCCTCGGCGGCGGGCTTCTGTCCCGCTTAAACTGTAAAATTGGTGGGGGCTCATACATATATACAGTGCCCAGCTGTATATATGTTATATTTTTGCCAAAAAGAGGTTTATATTGCTGCCCAGGGCGCCCCCCCTGCGCCCTGCACCCTTACAGTGACCGGAGTATGTGAGGTGTATGGGAGCAATGGCGCACAGCTGCAGTGCTGTACGCTACCTCAGTGAAGATCATGAACTCTGTGGAGCCCGTCTATCCCCATGGTCCTTACGGAGTCCCCAGCATCCTCTAGGACGTTAGAGAAACTAGGATTTTAATACCTACCGGTAAATCCTTTTCTCTTAGTCTGTTGAGGATGCTGGGCACCCGTCCCAGTGTGTACTGTGTCTGCAGTTATTAAATGGCCCTTAACTCCAGAACATTTATGTGGAGACAACTTTCCTGACTTGACCATCTTCCTTGGACATTTTCCCCCTGTGTGACTGCTCCCCAGCCTCGGAGGGTTGCATCTGTGGTCCCTAGGATCCAGTCCTGGATCCCGAACCATCGCCCCTCTAGGAGGTGAGAACTGTGCAGCCACCAATGGAGTGAGATTCTGGTCTTGGAAGACAGGATTATCCTCCGGTGCATGTGTAGGTGGGATCCGGACCAATTGTCCAACAGGTCCCACTGGAACACTCTGGCATGGAACCTGCCAAACTGAATGGCCTCGTAGGCCACAACCATCTTCCCCAGCAACTGAATGCATTGATGGATTAACACTCTTGCTGGTTTCAGAATTTGTTTGACCAGACTCTGGATCTCCATAGCCTTTCCACTGGAAGAAAACCTCTTCTGTGTCCAGTATGTGTTATGATTCCAGCACTCTGGTCAGAGAAGATCTAATGGCAAGGACCGGAGCACTGGAACGGAATGCTGGGGAAGGGAGCAGGACAGGAAAATAGCCCCTGGCGCCCTAACTCTGTTGTCTCACCCGTGTTGTCAGAAATCCCCTGCGAGACTATGGTTTCTTGAGCCCTTGGCAGCCGCGTTTGAAGGGCGGATTATGTCTGCCCAACTTCGATGCCCCCCGGTCTTAATGAGAGACAAAGGGAAACCCGAGACAGGGTGATAACAAGAGGCCCTCTAACTAAACAACCAGGCCAGGGGATAAGCAAACTCAAAACTATAATATGTGCGGAGAAACCGCCAGGAAAAAGGACAACCAAAATATCCACTTGTCCAATTCTCCTACCCGGCACCGCCGAGTACCAGAGAGGACTTGTGGAAGCGGAACCCTCCGCAAATGCTCCAAACACAAAATATAAAAGGTAAAGCGGCTGAGCCGCAACACACGGCAGAGCCGCAACTCACGAACACCACTGGATATAAAACGGTGATCAGTCAGGACTCCAGGGAACCAAACGACCTCTTGGGATGAGATGACAACTCCCGAATACCGGACTTCTGCGGACTGGAATGACCGGATACAGCAGGACTGGAAACAGACTCTCAGCAAACAAAGGCAGCATGCAGGAAGCTATTACCGGCATCTGTGAGAAGCCCTGGGAGTGTATTTAACAAGGAGTACTCCAATCAGCTGCTAATGGCTGATTAGAATAAATGCCGTGCAGCTGCCTTGCTGCACGGCCAGAGAGCAGGTGAATATCTTAATTTCCTAAAGCCTAGCAACGGGGAACGCGGTCCGCCAGTGGCGTCCCCGTTGCTAGGGTCCGTGCGGCTCAGCGCGCCCGGCGTCTAGCGTTGCTAGGGAGCCGGCGGCTGTACGTGCACGGCATCTCTAGTTGCTAGGCGCCGGGCCACGCAGACCATCAAGCGGACCCCGGCGCCTAACAGTACCCCCCCCTTGAGGAGGGGTCAAGGAACCCCTAAAGCCAGGTTTCTGAGGAAATTCCCGAAAAAATGCCCTCTTGAGCCTCGGGGCATGAAGATCCTTATCCAGGACCCAAGACCTTTCCTCCGGACCATAGCCTTTCCAGTGAACCAGAAAATACAGCCGATCCCGGGGGACAATTTGGAATCGAGAACCTTCTCTACCAAGAACTCCTGTTGTCCCTGTACATCCACTGGAGATCTACCCTGAAAGATCTTCCGAGGAAATCTACTGGAAGAAACGTATTGTTTCAACAGGGAACAATGAAGCGTATTTCCAATCCTGAGAGATCTTGGTAAACGTAACCGAAAGGCAACTGGGTTGACTCTTTTAATAATAAGAAATGGCCCAATAAATTTGGGTCCCAGTCTAGCTGAGGATTGTCGAAGCCTGATGTTGCGAGTCGACAACCACACCCTATCTCCCACCTTAAAAGTGCAAGGACGTCGGAGCCTGTCAGAAAATTTCTTCTCTCGAAAGGCCGCTTTTCTGAGAGCAAGGTGCACCTTTTTCCAAATGGCTCTGAGATGGGAGGTTAAGGTAAGCGAGGAGACTGAGGAATGATGAAAAAAAGAATTAGCTCTGGGGTGAAAACCAAAAACTGAAAAGAATGGAGACTCTTTAGTGGAGGAATGACAAGAATTATTGTAAGCAAATTCAGCCAACGTAAGAAACTCGGACCAATCATTCTGGAGTTTGGCTGAATACAAGCGCAAATATTGTTTCAATGATTGGTTAACTCGTTCGGTTTGCCCGTTGGATTGTGGGTGGTAACCGGATGTTAACGACAATTTCATCTTCAATGAGGCACAAAAACATTTCCAGAACTGTGCGATGAATTGTGGACCCCGATCAGAAACAATATCAGTAGGCAACCCATGAAGCCTGAATACATGGCGGAGAAACAAAACTGCCAACCCTTGGACAGAAGGCAATCGGGGAAGAGCAATAAAATGAGCCATTTTACTAAAACGGTCCACTACCACCCATATGACTCGGAATCCGGCTGAAAGGGGAAGGTCAACCACAAAATCCATGGAAATATGAGACCACGGCCTGAGAGGAACATTTAAGGGCATAAGTTGCCCGATGGGCAAGGAACGGGGAACCTTATGCTGTGCACAAACCTGACATGAATAAACAAATTCCTTGACGTCTTTAGAAAGACTAGGCCACCATACTGAGCGAGAGACTAACTCCAATGTCTTAGAGACTCCTGGATGCCCTGAAACTTTGTTATCATGGAATTCCGTTAAAACAGTAACTCTCAAAAACTCAGGGACGTAAAGACGACCAGCAGGAGTAATTCTAGGAGCTTGGTGTTGAAGCTGTTTTAACTGGGTAAATAAATCTTGTGTGAGGCCCGCCCAGATGACCGAAGATGGAAGTATGGGGGTAACAGGATTGTTATTGTGAACCGGAAGAAAGCTATGTGACAGGGCATCAGCCTTAGTATTCTTGGAACCAGGCCTGAAAGTGATTATAAATTTGAAACGCGTAAAAAATAATGCCCAACGTGCCTGCCGGGCATTAAGCCGCTTAGCCGATTCAATGTATTGCAGGTTCTTATGGTCAGTCAATACCGAAATAGTATGTTTTGCTCCCTCCAGCCAATGCCTCCACTCCTCGAAAGCCCATTTTACCGCCAGTAACTCCCGATTACCAACGTCATAGTTGGATTCAGCGGAGGAGAATTTCCTGGACATAAAGGCACAAGGATGTAACTCCAGAGACTCCGGATCCTTTTGAGAAAGGATAGCCCCCACTCCAACCTCCGAGGCATCAACCTCCACCACAAAGGGCAATTCCGGATTAGGATGTCTGAGGACTGGAGCCGAAACAAAGGCTTGTTTCAAGGCCCGGAAGGACAACTCAGCTTCACGCGACCAGTTGGTAGGATCTGCTCCTTTCTTTGTCAGAGCTACAATGGGAGCAACCAGGTCAGAAAAAGAATGAATGAACCTCCTATAATAATTTGCAAACCCTAAAAAACGCTTAATTGCTTTTAAATTGGTGGGTTGCGCCCAACTAAGGATGGCCTGGAGTGTCTTTGGTTCCATGGAAAATCCCTGAGGGGAAATTATGTACCCTAAAAAAGATACTTCCGTGACATGAAACTCACACTTCTCCAGCTTGGCATATAAATGATTCTCACATAACTTTTGAAGAACCAGACGCACCTGGGTAACATGTTGTTCCATTGATTTAGAAAAAATCAGGATGTCGTCTAAGTAAACGACCACGAATTTCCCTAGGAAGTCACGGAGCACATCGTTAATGAGGTCTTGAAAAACTGCCGGAGCATTGGACAGGCCGAACGGAATCACCAGGTATTCGTAGTAACCCGACTGAGTACTGAAGGCCGCTTTCCACTCATCTCCAGATTTAATTCGGATGAGGTTGTACGCTCCTCTAAGGTCAATTTTAGAAAAAATCACAGCAGAACGTAACTGATCAAAGAGTACAGAAATCAACGGCAAAGGATAGGTGTTTTTAACTGAGATCTTATTCAGGGCTCTAAAATCAATGCAAGGTCTAAGCGAGCCATCCTTTTTCTCCACAAAGAAGAAGCCTGCACTTAAAGGAGATTTTGATGGTCTAATAAATCCTTTCTCAAGGCTCTCCTTTACATAATCATTCATAGCCGCAGTTTCTGGCCCGGATAATGCATATAATCTTCCCTTTGGCAATGCGGCACCAGGAATTAACTCAATAGCACAATCATAAGGCCGATGGGGAGGCAGAATGTCCGCATTGCCTTTGGAGAAAACATCAGCAAACTCCTGGTATTCCACCGGAATGAGTTCTGGAATGATAGCTGCTACTCTGACTGGAAACGTGATACATTCCTTATCACAAAAAGTACCCCAATGTGAAATCTCCCCCGACCGCCAATCAATGGTGGGATTATGAAAGGCCAGCCAAGGGTGACCCAGAACAACTGGAACTGCTAGGCAATGTGTAAGAAAGAACTCGATTTTCTCGGAATGTAGAGCTCCTACTGTAAGTAGTACAGGGGGTGTACGGAGAGAAATAATCCCATTAGACAGCGGACTCCCATCTAAGCCATGCATGGTGACACACCTACCCAAAGGTAACTGAGGAATGCCTAAGGCCTTAGCCCAAGTTAAATCCATAAAGTTTCCTGCAGCTCCACTGTCAACAAAAGCCGACACCGAAGAACTGAGGCTGCCAAAGGAAACTTTAACTGGGACTAAAAGGGAGTTATTCGAGGAGATAAGCTGCAGACCTAGGTGAACCCCCTCACAATTCACCTGGTCAAAGCGTTTCCCGACTTGTTCGGACAATTACGAGCAAAATGTCCCTTACCCCCACAGTACAGACAAAGACCAGAATTTTGCCTTCTGGCTCTTTCTTCAGGAGACAGCCGGGAGAGACCCATCTGCATGGTCTCCTCTACATCTTCAGGAATGGAATATACACACGGACTTGACCTTACAGGTGCTCCTTTTTCAGCCCTCCGCTCTCTGAGACGACGATCAATCTTAATAGAAAGCTCCATGAGTTTATCGAGAGTCTCAGGAGCGGGGTACTGAAGGAGACTGTCTTTTATAGACTCTGATAAGCCGAGGCGAAACTGACTGCGCAGGGCTGGGTCATTCCAGCCACAGTCGTTCGACCAACGGCGAAACTCCGTACAATAAACCTCTGCAGGATTTCTACCCTGTCTGAGAGCGCGCAACTGACTTTCAGCGGACGCCTCTCTATCAGGGTCATCATACAAGAGCCCTAAAGACTCAAAAAAAGCGTCAACTGACAACAATGCCGGATCCTCTGCTCTTAAACCAAATGCCCAGGTCTGAGGATCCCCCTGGAGCAAAGAAATAATAAACCTGACCCGCTGAGATTCAGTACCCGAGGAAGTCGGTCTTAAACGAAAATAAAGTTTACAGGATTCTTTAAAATTAAAAAACTCTTTTCTATCACCAGAAAAACGGTCAGGCAAATGCATCTTTGGTTCAGGGACTACCCTTGGGGAAGCTCGCAAAAGATCTTCCTGCGACTTCACCCGAAGAGAAAGATCCTGAACCATCTGAGTAAGTTCTTGAATCTGGCTGACTAAGAGCTGACCAGGATTTGGCCCTAAACCTGTTGGATTCATGAGGCCGATAAACTCTCACAAAACTGAATGAGAAAAAATTAAACCCCGTTTAATTTTAAGTTTTGGTATGGCCGGTAATAATGTTATGATTCCAGCACTCTGGTCAGAGAAAATCTTATGGCAAGGACTGGAGCACAGGAACGGAATGCTGGGGAAGGGAGCAGGACAGGAAAATAGCCCCTGGCGCCCTAACTCTGTTGTCTCACCCGTGTTGTCAGAAATCCCCTGCGAGACTATGGTTTCTTGAGCCCTTGGCAGCCGCGTTTGAAGGGCGGATTATGTCTGCCCAACTTCGATGCCCCCCGGTCTTAATGAGAGACAAAGGGAAACCCGAGACAGGGTGATAACAAGAGGCCCTCTAACTAAACAACCAGGCCAGGGGCTAAGCAAACTCAAAACTATAATATGTGCGGAGAAACCGCCAGGAAAAAGGACAACAAAAATATCCACTTGTCCAATTCTCCTACCCGGCACCGCCAAGTACCAGAGAGGACTTGTGGAAGCGGAACCCTCCGCAAATGCTCCAAACACAAAATATAAAAGGTAAAGCGGCTGAGCCGCAACACACGGCAGAGCCGCAACTCACGAACACCACTGGATATAAAACGGTGATCAGTCAGGACTCCAGGGAACCAAACGACCTCTTGGGATGAGATGACAACTCCCGAATACCGGACTTCTGCGGACTGGAATGACCGGATACAGCAGGACTGGAAACAGACTCTCAGCAAACAAAGGCAGCATGCAGGAAGCTATTACCGGCGTCTGTGAGAAGCCCTGGGAGTGTATTTAACAAGGAGTCCTCCAATCAGCTGCTAAAGGCTGATTAGAATAAATGCCGTGCAGCTGCCTTGCTGCACGGCCAGAGAGCAGGTGAATATCTTAATTTCCTAAAGCCTAGCAACGGGGAACGCGGTCCGCCAGTGGCGTCCCCGTTGCTAGGGTCCGTGCGGCTCAGCGCACCCGGCGTCTAGCGTTGCTAGGGAGCCGGCGGCTGTACGTGCACGGCGTCTCTAGTTGCTAGGCGCCGGGCCGCGCAGACCATCAAGCGGACCCCGGCGCCTAACAGTATGACTCCCAAAAACAACAACCGCGTCATTGGGACCAACTGCGATTTTGGCAAGTTTAGGAGCCAACCATGTTGTTGAAGAACTGTCAGGGAGAGTAGATGTTTTGCACCAACTGGTCCCTGGATCTCGCCTTTATCAGGAGATCATCCAAGTACGGGATAATTGTGACTCCTTGCTTGCGAAGGAGAACCATAATTTCCGCCATCACCCTGGTGAAAATCCTCGGAGCCGTGGACAGACCAAACGGCAATGTCTGAAATTGGTAATGACAATCCTGAATTGCAAACCTTAGGTAGCTTGAGGCAGTGGCTAAATGGGAACATGTAAGTAGGCATCCTTTATGTCTACCAAAACCATGAAATCTCCGTCCTCCGGACTGGAGATCACTGCCCTGAGAAATTCCATCTTGAAATTGAATTTCTTTAGGAAGAAATTGAGGGATTTCAGATTTAAGATTGGTCTGACTGAGCCGTCCGGCTTCGGGACCACGAAGAGGCTTGAATAAAAACATTCTCCCTGCTGACTAAGGCCAATTTGAACAATCGGTGAGGGGGAACGTCTTGAAACCCCAGTTTGTACCCTTGGGACACTATTTGTAAAACCCACGAGTCCAGGTCCGAATGAATCCAGAACTGACTGAAGAGTTTTAGACGTGCCCCCACTGGTGTGGGCTCCTGCAAGAAAGCCCCAGTGTCATGCAGTGGATTTGGCAGAAGCAGAGGACAATCTCTGGTCCTGCGATCTTGAAGAGGCTACAGACCTCTTCCTTTTCCTTCCTCTACCTGCAAAGAAAGGGGAATCTTAACTTCTTGCATATCTATTGGGCCAAAATGACTGCGGTAGATAATGATGCGTCTTCATCCGTTGAGAGGGAACATAGGGCAAGAAGGTTGACTCACCATTGAAATGAGGATGCATCTTGCTGCCTTTCCAATGAAGCAAGTTTAATTTAGTAATAGGTGAAAAACCATCCTTACAAAGGTGTTAATCAGAGACTTGGCTTTGTGGACACTTTTCAGAGAACAAATTTGTTAGCATAAAAATAAAGCCAGAAAATGAAGAGCTGTTTAATCACTCAATTGGATTTTTCTGCCAGCATATTTTTTTTCTCTGCAACCCACAGCTAAATTGTGCTTCCTAGCTGTTTTTATAAAATCACTGAATCAAATCTAACTCTGATTACATCAGAGAAGGCCAGGTACCCTACACCATAACAGGGGGTTTGAAATTTTGACTTGTCTACTTAAATATCACCAAAATCTGATCACAAGTTTAATTACGTCCCTGGGTGGGATTGAACCACCAACCTTTTGGTTAATAGCCGAACACACTAACCGATTGCGCCACAGAGACACTTTGCAAAAAGTGCATACTGACAAAGGCTAATAGGCATACATCTAGAACGTTTCCTAGAAAAACATTAAAAAATCAATAATCTGGAGAGTTTTTGTAAGATGTTTCTTCCATCAACCAACGAAGAAACACATTGGTACTTTCCCATGATGAGTGAGTGCTTCAGGATCTCTTGCACTTACATGTGCAGCAGAGTACTGCAATGGAAGCATGCTGGACCCATAACCCAGAGGTAGGCAGATTGAAACTATCCTTTGCTATATGCATTTTTTTTGTTAATTTAAGTAATCAAAACTGGGATTGATATTTTTGCTCTTTTATTTTTACTTAAAGTACAATAACTTTTACCATTTTAATTTGTTTTAATAGTATATTGACAGTATAGTTTTCTTTCAAAAATCCACTTAATTTTCTTTACCCTGTTATTAAAATGGTAATTGACAAAAACAAACTACATTGTCACCAGAAGAGCAATACAAAATGTACAAGTGATATATTAAAATCATCTTTCCAGCTTGAATTTCAATGATGCATTGGGGCAACGATTTTGTGAGAAACATCTTCACCCTTAAATAAAGATTTTCGTAATTCCTTACCTGTGTGCTAATTAGATATCACCTTGTTTTCACATTAAACAGACTTCCACATGAGAAAGCAGCAAGGATGCAGTGGCGTTAATGTTTCCTGGTGTCAACCTGTATTATTTCAGTAGACATTGAAATGAGGATGCATCTTGCTGCCTTTCCAATGAAGCAAGTTTAATTTAGTAATCGGTGAAAAACCATCCCTACAAAGGTGTTAATCAGAGACTTGGCTTTGTGGACACTTTTCAGAGAACAAATTTGTTAGCATAAAAATAAAGCAAGAAAATTAAGAGCTGTTTAATCACGCAATTTGATTTTTTTGCCAGCATATTTCTTTTTCTCTGCAACCTACTGCTAAATTGTGCTTCCTAGATGTTTTTATAAAATCACTGAATCAAATCTAACTCTGATTACATCAGAGAAGGCCAGGTACCCTAAACCATAACAGGGGGTATGAAATTTGACTTGTCTACTTAAAGATCACCAAAATCTGATAACAAGGTCAATTACGTCCCTGGGTGGGATTGAACCACCAACCTTTTGGTTAATAGCCGTACATACTAACTGATTGCGCCACAGAGACACTTTGCAAAAGTCCATACTGACAAAGGCTAATAAGCATTCATCTAAAACGTTTCCTAGCAAAACTTTAAAAAGTCAATAATCTGGAGAGTTTTTGTAAGATGTTTCTTCCATCAACCAACGAAGAAACACATTGGTACTTTCCCATGATGAGTGAGTGCTTCAGGATCTCTTGCACTTACATGTGCAGCAGAGTACTGCAATGGAAGCATACTGGGCCCATAACCCAGAGGTAGGCAGATTGAAACTATCCTCTGCTATATGCATTTTTTTTGTTAATTAAAGTAATCCAAAACTGGGATTGATATTTTGTCTCTTTTATTTTTACTTAAAGTACAATAACTTTTACCATTTTAATTTGTTTTAATAGTATATTGACAGTATTGTTTTCTTTCAAAAATCCACTTAATTTTCTTTACCCTATTAATAAAATGGTAATTGACAAAAACAAACTACATTGTCACCAGAAGAGCAATACAAAATGTACAAGTGATATATTAAATTCATCTTTCCAGCTTGAATTTCAATGATGCATTGGGTCAACAATTTTGTGAGAAACATCTTCACCCTTAAATAAAGATTTTCTTAATTCCTTACCTGTGTGCTAATTAGATATCACCTTGTTTTCACATTAAACAGACTTCCACATGAGAAAGCAGCAAGGATGCAGTGGCGTTAATGTTTCCTGGTGTCAACTTGTATTATTTCAGTAGACATTGAAATGAGGATGCATCTTGCTGCCTTTCCAATGAAGCAAGTTTAATTTAGTAATAGGTGAAAAACCATCCTTACAAAGGTGTTAATCAGAGACTTGGCTTTGTGGACACTTTTCAGAGAACAAATTTGTTAGCATAAAAATAAAGCCAGAAAACGAAGAGCTGTTTAATCACTCAATTGGATTTTTCTGCCAGCATATTTTTTTTCTCTGCAACCCACTGCTAAATTGTGCTTCCTAGCTGTTTTTTTATAAAATCACTGAATCAAATCTAATTACATCAGAGAAGGCCAGGTACCCTACACAATAAGAGGGGGTTTGAAATTTTGACTTGTCTACTTAAATATCACCAAAATCTGATCACAAGGTCAATTACGTCCCTGGGTGGGATTGAACCACCAACCTTTTGGTTAATAGCCGAACACACTAACCGATTGCGCCACAGAGACACTTTGCAAAAAGTATATACTGACAAAGGCTAATAAGCATACATCTAGAACGTTTCCTAGAAAAACATTAAAAAATCAATAATCTGGAGAGTTTTTGTAAGATGTTTCTTCCATCAACCAACGAAGAAACACATTGGTACTTTCCCATGATGAGTGAGTGCTTCAGGATCTCTTGCACTTACATGTGCAGCAGAGTACTGCAATGGAAGCATGCTGGACCCATAACATAGAGGTAGGCAGATTGAAACTATCCTTTGCTATATGCATTTTTTTTGTTAATTTAAGTAATCAAAACTGGGATTGATATTTTTGCTCTTTTATTTTTACTTAAAGTACAATAACTTTTACCATTTTAATTTGTTTTAATAGTATATTGACAGTTTAGTTTTCTTTCAAAAATCCACTTAATTTTCTTTACCCTGTTATTAAAATGGTAATTGACAAAAACAAACTACATTGTCACCAGAAGAGCAATACAAAATGTACAAGTGATATATTAAAATCATCTTTCCAGCTTGAATTTCAATGATGCATTGGGGCAACAATTTTGTGAGAAACATCTTCACCCTTAAATAAAGATTTTCGTAATTCCTTACCTGTGTGCTAATTAGATATCACCTTGTTTTCACATTAAACAGACTTCCACATGAGAAAGCAGCAAGGATGCAGTGGCGTTAATGTTTCCTGGTGTCAACCTGTATTATTTCAGTAGACATTGAAATGAGGATGCATCTTGCTGCCTTTCCAATGAAGCAAGTTTAATTTAGTAATAGGTGAAAAACCATCCTTACAAAGGTGTTAATCAGAGACTTGGCTTTGTGGACACTTTTCAGAGAACAAATTTGTTAGCATAAAAATAAAGCCAGAAAATGAAGAGCTGTTTAATCACTCAATTGGATTTTTCTGCCAGCATATTTTTTTTCTCTGCAACCCACTGCTAAATTGTGCTTCCTAGCTGTTTTTATAAAATCACTGAATCAAATCTAACTCTGATTACATCAGAGAAGGCCAGGTACCCTACACCATAACAGGGGGTTTGAAATTTTGACTTGTCTACTTAAATATCACCAAAATCTGATCACAAGTTTAATTACGTCCCTGGGTGGGATTGAACCACCAACCTTTTGGTTAATAGCCGAACACACTAACCGATTGCGCCACAGAGACACTTTGCAAAAAGTGCATACTGACAAAGGCTAATAGGCATACATCTAGAACGTTTCCTAGAAAAACATTAAAAAATCAATAATCTGGAGAGTTTTTGTAAGATGTTTCTTCCATCAACCAACGAAGAAACACATTGGTACTTTCCCATGATGAGTGAGTGCTTCAGGATCTCTTGCACTTACATGTGCAGCAGAGTACTGCAATGGAAGCATGCTGGACCCATAACCCAGAGGTAGGCAGATTGAAACTATCCTTTGCTATATGCATTTTTTTTGTTAATTTAAGTAATCAAAACTGGGATTGATATTTTTGCTCTTTTATTTTTACTTAAAGTACAATAACTTTTACCATTTTAATTTGTTTTAATAGTATATTGACAGTATAGTTTTCTTTCAAAAATCCACTTAATTTTCTTTACCCTGTTATTAAAATGGTAATTGACAAAAACAAACTACATTGTCACCAGAAGAGCAATACAAAATGTACAAGTGATATATTAAAATCATCTTTCCAGCTTGAATTTCAATGATGCATTGGGGCAACGATTTTGTGAGAAACATCTTCACCCTTAAATAAAGATTTTCGTAATTCCTTACCTGTGTGCTAATTAGATATCACCTTGTTTTCACATTAAACAGACTTCCACATGAGAAAGCAGCAAGGATGCAGTGGCGTTAATGTTTCCTGGTGTCAACCTGTATTATTTCAGTAGACATTGAAATGAGGATGCATCTTGCTGCCTTTCCAATGAAGCAAGTTTAATTTAGTAATCGGTGAAAAACCATCCCTACAAAGGTGTTAATCAGAGACTTGGCTTTGTGGACACTTTTCAGAGAACAAATTTGTTAGCATAAAAATAAAGCAAGAAAATTAAGAGCTGTTTAATCACGCAATTTGATTTTTTTGCCAGCATATTTCTTTTTCTCTGCAACCCACTGCTAAATTGTGCTTCCTAGATGTTTTTATAAAATCACTGAATCAAATCTAACTCTGATTACATCAGAGAAGGCCAGGTACCCTAAACCATAACAGGGGGTATGAAATTTGACTTGTCTACTTAAAGATCACCAAAATCTGATAACAAGGTCAATTACGTCCCTGGGTGGGATTGAACCACCAACCTTTTGGTTAATAGCCGTACACACTAACTGATTGCGCCACAGAGACACTTTGCAAAAGTACATACTGACAAAGGCTAATAAGCATTCATCTAAAACGTTTCCTAGAAAAACTTCAAAAAGTCAATAATCTGGAGAGTTTTTGTAAGATGTTTCTTCCATCAACCAACGAAGAAACACATTGGTACTTTCCCATGATGAGTGAGTGCTTCAGGATCTCTTGCACTTACATGTGCAGCAGAGTACTGCAATGGAAGCATGCTGGGCCCATAACCCAGAGGTAGGCAGATTGAAACTATCCTCTGCTATATGCATTTTTTTGTTTGTTAATTAAAGTAATCCAAAACTGGGATTGATATTTTGGCTCTTTTATTTTTACTTAAAGTACAATATCTTTTACCATTGTAATTTGTTTTAATAGTATATTGACAGTATTGTTTTCTTTCAAAAATCCACTTAATTCTCTTTACCCTATTATTAAAATGGTAATTGACGAAAACAAACTACATTGTCACCAGAAGAGCAATACAAAATGTACAAGTGATATATTAAAATCATCTTTCCAGCTTGAATTTCAATGATGCATTGGGGCAACGATTTTGTGAGAAACATCTTCACCCTTAAATAAAGATTTTCTTAATTCCTTACCTGTGTGCTAATTAGATATCACCTTGTTTTCACATTAAACAGACTTCCACATGAGAAAGCAGCAAGGATGCAGTGGCGTTAATGTTTCCTGGTGTCAACCTGTATTATTTCAGTAGACATTGAAATGAGGATGCATCTTGCTGCCTTTCCAATGAAGCAAGTTTAATTTAGTAATAGGTGAAAAACCATCCTTACAAAGGTGTTAATCAGAGACTTGGCTTTGTGGACACTTTTCAGAGAACAAATTTGTTAGCATAAAAATAAAGCCAGAAAATAAAGAGCTGTTTAATCACTCAATTGGATTTTTCTGCCAGCATATTTGTTTTCTCTGCAACCCACTGCTAAATTGTGCTTCCTAGCTGTTTTTATAAAATCACTGAATCAAATCTAACTCTGATTACATCAGAGAAGGCCAGGTACCCTACACCATAACAGGGGGTTTGAAATTTTGACTTGTCTACTTAAAGATCACCAAAATCTGATAACAAGGTCAATTAGGTCCCTGGGTGGGATTGAACCACCAACCTTTTGGTTAATAGCCATACATACTAACTGATTGCGCCACAGAGACACTTTGCAAAAGTCCATACTGACAAAGGCTAAAAAGCATTCATCTAAAACGTTTCCTAGCAAAACTTTAAAAAGTCAATAATCTGGAGAGTTTTTGTAAGATGTTTCTTCCATCAACCAACGAAGAAACACATTGGTACTTTCCCATGATGAGTGAGTGCTTCAGGATCTCTTGCACTTACATGTGCAGCAGAGTACTGCAATGGAAGCATGCTGGGCCCATAACCCAGAGGTAGGCAGATTGAAACTATACTCTGCTATATGCATTTTTTTTTTGTTAATTAAAGTAATCCAAAACTGGGATTGATATTTTGTCTCTTTTATTTTTACTTAAAGTACAATAACTTTTACCATTTTAATTTGTTTTAATAGTATATTGACAGTATTGTTTTCTTTCAAAAATCCACTTAATTTTCTTTACCCTATTAATAAAATGGTAATTGACAAAAACAAACTACATTGTCACCAGAAGAGCAATACAAAATGTACAAGTGATATATTAAATTCATCTTTCCAGCTTGAATTTCAATGATGCATTGGGTCAACAATTTTGTGAGAAACATCTTCACCCTTAAATAAAGATTTTCTTAATTCCTTACCTGTGTGCTAATTAGATATCACCTTGTTTTCACATTAAACAGACTTCCACATGAGAAAGCAGCAAGGATGCAGTGGCGTTAATGTTTCCTGGTGTCAACTTGTATTATTTCAGTAGACATTGAAATGAGGATGCATCTTGCTGCCTTTCCAATGAAGCAAGTTTAATTTAGAAATAGGTGAAAAACCATCCTTACAAAGGTGTTAATCAGAGACTTGGCTTTGTGGACACTTTTCAGAGAACAAATTTGTTAGCATAAAAATAAAGCCAGAAAATGAAGAGCTGTTTAATCACTCAATTGGATTTTTCTGCCAGCATATTTTTTTTCTCTGCAACCCACTGCTAAATTGTGCTTCCTAGCTGTTTTTATAAAATCACTGAATCAAATCTAACTCTGATTACATCAGAGAAGGCCAGGTACCCTACACCATAACAGGGGGTTTGAAATTTTGACTTGTCTACTTAAATATCACCAAAATCTGATCACAAGTTTAATTACGTCCCTGGGTGGGATTGAACCACCAACCTTTTGGTTAATAGCCGAACACACTAACCGATTGCGCCACAGAGACACTTTGCAAAAAGTGCATACTGACAAAGGCTAATAGGCATACATCTAGAACGTTTCCTAGAAAAACATTAAAAAATCAATAATCTGGAGAGTTTTTGTAAGATGTTTCTTCCATCAACCAACGAAGAAACACATTGGTACTTTCCCATGATGAGTGAGTGCTTCAGGATCTCTTGCACTTACATGTGCAGCAGAGTACTGCAATGGAAGCATGCTGGACCCATAACCCAGAGGTAGGCAGATTGAAACTATCCTTTGCTATATGCATTTTTTTTGTTAATTTAAGTAATCAAAACTGGGATTGATATTTTTGCTCTTTTATTTTTACTTAAAGTACAATAACTTTTACCATTTTAATTTGTTTTAATAGTATATTGACAGTATAGTTTTCTTTCAAAAATCCACTTAATTTTCTTTACCCTGTTATTAAAATGGTAATTGACAAAAACAAACTACATTGTCACCAGAAGAGCAATACAAAATGTTCAAGTGATATATTAAAATCATCTTTCCAGCTTGAATTTCAATGATGCATTGGGGCAACGATTTTGTGAGAAACATCTTCACCCTTAAATAAAGATTTTCGCAATTCCTTACCTGTGTGCTAATTAGATATCACCTTGTTTTCACATTAAACAGACTTCCACATGAGAAAGCAGCAAGGATGCAGTGGCGTTAATGTTTCCTGGTGTCAACCTGTATTATTTCAGTAGACATTGAAATGAGGATGCATCTTGCTGCCTTTCCAATGAAGCAAGTTTAATTTAGTAATCGGTGAAAAACCATCCCTACAAAGGTGTTAATCAGAGACTTGGCTTTGTGGACACTTTTCAGAGAACAAATTTGTTAGCATAAAAATAAAGCAAGAAAATTAAGAGCTGTTTAATCACGCAATTTGATTTTTTTGCCAGCATATTTCTTTTTCTCTGCAACCCACTGCTAAATTGTGCTTCCTAGATGTTTTTATAAAATCACTGAATCAAATCTAACTCTGATTACATCAGAGAAGGCCAGGTACCCTACACCATAACAGGGGGTTTGAAATTTTGACTTGTCTACTTAAAGATCACCAAAATCTGATAACAAGGTCAATTAGGTCCCTGGGTGGGATTGAACCACCAACCTTTTGGTTAATAGCTGTACATACTAACTGATTGCGCCACAGAGACACTTTGCAAAAGTCCATACTGACAAAGGCTAATAAGCATTCATCTAAAACGTTTCCTAGCAAAACTTTAAAAAGTCAATAATCTGGAGAGTTTTTATAAGATGTTTCTTCCATCAACCAACGAAGAAACACATTGGTACTTTCCCATGATGAGTGAGTGCTTCAGGATCTCTTGCACTTACATGTGCAGCAGAGTACTGCAATGGAAGCATGCTGGACCCATAACCCAGAGGTAGGCAGATTGAAACTATCCTTTGCTATATGCATTTTTTTTTGTTAATTTAAGTAATCAAAACTGGGATTGATATTTTTGCTCTTTTATTTTTACTTAAAGTACAATAACTTTTACCATTTTAATTTGTTTTAATAGTATATTGACAGTATAGTTTTCTTTCAAAAATCCACTTAATTTTCTTTACCCTATTATTAAAATGGTAATTGACAAAAAAAACTACATTGTCACCAGAAGAGAAATACAAAATGTACAAGTGATATATTAAAATCATCTTTCCAGCTTGAATTTCAATGATGCATTGGGGCAACAATTTTGTGAGAAACATCTTCACCCTTAAATAAAGATTTTCGTAATTCCTTACCTGTGTGCTAATTAGATATCACCTTGTTTTCACATTAAACAGACTTCCACATGAGAAAGCAGCAAGGATGCAGTGGCGTTAATGTTTCCTGGTGTCAACCTGTATTATTTCAGTAGACATTGAAATGAGGATGCATCTTGCTGCCTTTCCAATGAAGCAAGTTTAATTTAGTAATAGGTGAAAAACCATCCCTACAAAGGTGTTAATCAGAGACTTTGCTTTGTGGACACTTTTCAGAGAACAAATTTGTTAGCATAAAAATAAAGCCAGAAAATGAAGAGCTGTTTAATCACTCAATTGGATTTTTTTGCCAGCATATTTCTTTTTCTCTGCAACCCACTGCTAAATTGTGCTTCCTAGCTGTTTTTATAAAATCACTGAATCAAATCTAACTCTGATTACATCAGAGAAGGCCAGGTACCCTACACCATAACAGGGGGTTTGAAATTTTGACTTGTCTACTTAAAGATCACCAAAATCTGATAACAAGGTCAATTACGTACCTGGGTGGGATTGAACCACCAACCTTTTGGTTAATAGCCGTACACACTAACTGATTGCGCCACAGAGACACATTTCAAAAGTATATACTGACAAGGGCTAATAAGCATTCATCTAAAACGTTTCCTAGAAAAACTTTAAAAAGTCAATAATCTGGAGAGTTTTTGTAAGATGTTTCTTCCATCAACCAACGAAGAAACACATTGGTACTTTCCCATGATGAGTGAGTGCTTCAGGATCTCTTGCACTTACATGTGCAGCAGAGTACAGCAATGGAAGCATGCTGGGCCCATAACCCAGAGGTAGGCAGATTGAAACTATCCTCTGCTATATGCTTTTTTTTTGTTAATTAAAGTAATCCAAAACTGGGATTGATATTTTGGCTCTTTTATTTTTACTTAAAGTACAATAACTTTTACCATTTTAATTTGTTTTAATAGTATATTGACAGTATTGTTTTCTTTCAAAAATCCACTTAATTTTCTTTACCCTATTATTAAAATGGTAATTGACAAAAACAAACTACATTGTCACCAGAAGAGCAATACAAAATGTACAAGTGATATATTAAAATCATCTTTCCAGCTTGAATTTCAATGATGCATTGGGGCAACGATTTTGTGAGAAACATCTTCACCCTTAAATAAAGATTTTCTTAATTCCTTACCTGTGTGATAATTAGATATCACCTTGTTTTCGCATTAAACAGACTTCCACATGAGAAAGCAGCAAGGATGCAGTGGCGTTAATGTTTCCTGGTGTCAACTTGTATTATTTCAGTAGACATTGAAATGAGGATGCATCTTGCTGCCTTTCCAATGAAGCAAGTTTAATTTAGTAATAGGTGAAAAACCATCCTTACAAAGGTGTTAATCAGAGACTTGGCTTTGTGGACACTTTTCAGAGAACAAATTTGTTAGCATAAAAATAAAGCCAGAAAATGAAGAGCTGTTTAATCACTCAATTGGATTTTTCTGCCAGCATATTTTTTTTCTCTGCAAACCACTGCTAAATTGTGCATCCTAGCTGTTTTTATAAAATCAATGAATCAAATCTAACTCTGATTACATCAGAGAAGGCCAGGTACCCTACACTATAAGAGGGGGTTTGAAATTTTGACTTGTCTACTTAAAGATCACCAAAATCTGATAACAAGGTCAATTACGTCCCTGGGTGGGATTGAACCACCAACCTTTTAGTTAATAGCCGTACACACTAACTGATTGCGCCACAGAGACACTTTACGAAAGTGTATACTGACAAAGGCTAATATGCATTCATCAAGAACGTTTCCTAGAAAAACTTTAAAAAGTCAATAATCTGGAGAGTTTTTGTAAGATGTTTCTTCCATCAACCAATGAAGAAACACATTGGTACTTTCCCATGATGAGTGAGTGCTTCAGGATCTCTTGCACTTACATGTGCAGCAGAGTACTGCAATGGAAGCATGCTGGGCCCATAACCCAGAGATAGGCAGATTGAAACTATCCTTTGCTATATGCATTTTTTTTGTTAATTAAAGTAATCCAAAACTGGGATTGATATTTTTGCTCTTTTATTTTTACTTAAAGTACAATAACTTTTACCATTTTAATTTGTTTTAATAGTATATTGACAGTATTGTTTTCTTTCAAAAATCCACTTAATTTTCTTTACCCTATTATTAAAATGGTAATTGACAAAAACAAACTACATTGTCACCAGAAGAGCAATACAAAATGTACAAGTGATATATTAAAATCATCTTTCCAGCTTGAATTTCAATGATGCATTGGGGCAACGATTTTGTGAGAAACATCTTCACCCTTAAATAAAGATTTTCTTAATTCCTTACCTGTGTGCTAATTAGATATCACCTTGTTTTCACATTAAACAGACTTCCACATGAGAAAGCAGCAATGATGCAGTGGCGTTAATGATTCCTGGTGTCAACTTGTATTATTTCAGTAGACATTTAAATGAGGATGCATCTTGCTGCCTTTCCAATGAAGCAAGTTTAATTTAGTAATAGGTGAAAAACCATCCCTACAAAGGTGTTAATCAGAGACTTGGCTTTGTGGACACTTTTCAGAGAACAAATTTGTTAGCATAAAAATAAAGCCAGAAAATGAAGAGCTGTTTAATCACTCAATTGAATTTTTTTGCCAGCATATTTCTTTTTCTCTGCAACCCACTGCTAAATTGTGCTTCCTAGCTGTTTTTATAAAATCACTGAATCAAATCTAATTACATCAGAGAAGGCCAGGTACCCTACACCATAACAGGGGGTTTGAAATTTTGACTTGTCTACTTAAAGATCACCAAAATCTGATCACAAGGTCAATTACGTCCCTGGGTGTGATTGAACCACCAACCTTTTGGTTAGTAGCCGTACACACTAACTGATTGCGCCACAGAGACACTTTGCAGAAGTAAATACTGACAAAGGCTAATAAGCATTCATCTAAAACGTTTCCTAGAAAAACTTTAAAAAGTCAATAATCTGGAGAGTTTTTGTAAGATGTTTCTTCCATCAACCAACGAAGAAACACATTGGTACTTTCCTATGATGAGTGAGTGCTTCAGGATCTCTTGCACTTACATGTGCAGCAGAGTACAGCAATGGAAGCATGCTGGGCCCATAACCCAGAGGTAGGCAGATTGAAACTATCCTCTGCTATATGCATTTTTTTTTGTTAATTAAAGTAATCCAAAACTGGGATTGATATTTTGCCTCTTTTATTTTTACTTAAAGTACAATAACTTTTACCATTTTAATTTGTTTTAATAGTATATTGACAGTATTGTTTTCTTTCAAAAATCCACTTAATTTTCTTTACCCTATTATTAAAATGGTAATTGACAAAAACAAACTACATTGTCACCAGAAGAGCAATACAAAATGTACAAGTGATATATTAAAATCATCTTTCCAGGTTGAATTTCAATGATGCATTGGGGCAACGATTTTGTGAGAAACATCTTTACCCTTAAATAAAGATTTTCTTAATTCCTTACCTGTGTGCTAATTAGATATCACCTTGTTTTCACATTAAACAGACTTCCACATGAGAAAGCAGCAAGGATGCAGTGGCATTAATGTTTCCTGGTGTCAACCTGTATTATTTCAGTAGACATTGAAATGAGGATGCATCTTGCTGCCTTTCCAATGAAGCAAGTTTAATTTAGTAATAGGTGAAAAACCATCCTTACAAAGGTGTTAATCAGAGACTTGGCTTTGTGGACACTTTTCAGAGAACAAATTTGTTAGCATAAAAATAAAGCCAGAAAATGAAGAGCTGTTTAATCACTCAATTGGATTTTTTTGCCAGCATATTTCTTTTTCTCTGCAACCCACTGCTAAATTGTGCTTCCTAGCTGTTTTTATAAAATCACTGAATCAAATCTAACTCTGATTACATCAGAGAAGGCCAGGTACCCTACACCATAACAGGGGGTTTGAAATTTTGACTTGTCTACTTAAAGATCACCAAAATCTGATAACAAGGTCAATTACGTACCTGGGTGGGATTGAACCACCAACCTTTTGGTTAATAGCCGTACACACTAACTGATTGCGCCACAGAGACACATTTCAAAAGTATATACTGACAAGGGCTAATAAGCATTCATCTAAAACGTTTCCTAGAAAAACTTTAAAAAGTCAATAATCTGGAGAGTTTTTGTAAGATGTTTCTTCCATCAACCAACGAAGAAACACATTGGTACTTTCCCATGATGAGTGAGTGCTTCAGGATCTCTTGCACTTACATGTGCAGCAGAGTACAGCAATGGAAGCATGCTGGGCCCATAACCCAGAGGTAGGCAGATTGAAACTATCCTCTGCTATATGCTTTTTTTTTGTTAATTAAAGTAATCCAAAACTGGGATTGATATTTTGGCATTTTTATTTTTACTTAAAGTACAATAACTTTTACCATTTTAATTTGTTTTAATAGTATATTGACAGTATTGTTTTCTTTCAAAAATCCACTTAATTTTCTTTACCCTATTATTAAAATGGTAATTGACAAAAACAAACTACATTGTCACCAGAAGAGCAATACAAAATGTACAAGTGATATATTAAAATCATCTTTCCAGCTTGAATTTCAATGATGCATTGGGGCAACGATTTTGTGAGAAACATCTTCACCCTTAAATAAAGATTTTCTTAATTCCTTACCTGTGTGATAATTAGATATCACCTTGTTTTCGCATTAAACAGACTTCCACATGAGAAAGCAGCAAGGATGCAGTGGCGTTAATGTTTCCTGGTGTCAACTTGTATTATTTCAGTAGACATTGAAATGAGGATGCATCTTGCTGCCTTTCCAATGAAGCAAGTTTAATTTAGTAATAGGTGAAAAACCATCCTTACAAAGGTGTTAATCAGAGACTTGGCTTTGTGGACACTTTTCAGAGAACAAATTTGTTAGCATAAAAATAAAGCCAGAAAATGAAGAGCTGTTTAATCACTCAATTGGATTTTTCTGCCAGCATATTTTTTTTCTCTGCAAACCACTGCTAAATTGTGCATCCTAGCTGTTTTTATAAAATCAATGAATCAAATCTAACTCTGATTACATCAGAGAAGGCCAGGTACCCTACACTATAAGAGGGGGTTTGAAATTTTGACTTGTCTACTTAAAGATCACCAAAATCTGATAACAAGGTCAATTACGTCCCTGGGTGGGATTGAACCACCAACCTTTTAGTTAATAGCCGTACACACTAACTGATTGCGCCACAGAGACACTTTACGAAAGTGTATACTGACAAAGGCTAATATGCATTCATCAAGAACGTTTCCTAGAAAAACTTTAAAAAGTCAATAATCTGGAGAGTTTTTGTAAGATGTTTCTTCCATCAACCAATGAAGAAACACATTGGTACTTTCCCATGATGAGTGAGTGCTTCAGGATCTCTTGCACTTACATGTGCAGCAGAGTACTGCAATGGAAGCATGCTGGGCCCATAACCCAGAGATAGGCAGATTGAAACTATCCTTTGCTATATGCATTTTTTTTGTTAATTAAAGTAATCCAAAACTGGGATTGATATTTTTGCTCTTTTATTTTTACTTAAAGTACAATAACTTTTACCATTTTAATTTGTTTTAATAGTATATTGACAGTATTGTTTTCTTTCAAAAATCCACTTAATTTTCTTTACCCTATTATTAAAATGGTAATTGACAAAAACAAACTACATTGTCACCAGAAGAGCAATACAAAATGTACAAGTGATATATTAAAATCATCTTTCCAGCTTGAATTTCAATGATGCATTGGGGCAACGATTTTGTGAGAAACATCTTCACCCTTAAATAAAGATTTTCTTAATTCCTTACCTGTGTGCTAATTAGATATCACCTTGTTTTCACATTAAACAGACTTCCACATGAGAAAGCAGCAAGGATGCAGTGGCGTTAATGTTTCCTGGTGTCAACTTGTATTATTTCAGTAGACATTTAAATGAGGATGCATCTTGCTGCCTTTCCAATGAAGCAAGTTTAATTTAGTAATAGGTGAAAAACCATCCCTACAAAGGTGTTAATCAGAGACTTGGCTTTGTGGACACTTTTCAGAGAACAAATTTGTTAGCATAAAAATAAAGCCAGAAAATGAAGAGCTGTTTAATCACTCAATTGAATTTTTTTGCCAGCATATTTCTTTTTCTCTGCAACCCACTGCTAAATTGTGCTTCCTAGCTGTTTTTATAAAATCACTGAATCAAATCTAACTCTGATTACATCAGAGAAGGCCAGGTACCCTACACCATAACAGGGGGTTTGAAATTTTGACTTGTCTACTTAAAGATCACCAAAATCTGATCACAAGGTCAATTACGTCCCTGGGTGTGATTGAACCACCAACCTTTTGGTTAGTAGCCGTACACACTAACTGATTGCGCCACAGAGACACTTTGCAGAAGTAAATACTGACAAAGGCTAATAAGCATTCATCTAAAACGTTTCCTAGAAAAACTTTAAAAAGTCAATAATCTGGAGAGTTTTTGTAAGATGTTTCTTCCATCAACCAACGAAGAAACACATTGGTACTTTCCTATGATGAGTGAGTGCTTCAGGATCTCTTGCACTTACATGTGCAGCAGAGTACAGCAATGGAAGCATGCTGGGCCCATAACCCAGAGGTAGGCAGATTGAAACTATCCTCTGCTATATGCATTTTTTTTTGTTAATTAAAGTAATCCAAAACTGGGATTGATATTTTGCCTCTTTTATTTTTACTTAAAGTACAATAACTTTTACCATTTTAATTTGTTTTAATAGTATATTGACAGTATTGTTTTCTTTCAAAAATCCACTTAATTTTCTTTACCCTATTATTAAAATGGTAATTGACAAAAACAAACTACATTGTCACCAGAAGAGCAATACAAAATGTACAAGTGATATATTAAAATCATCTTTCCAGGTTGAATTTCAATGATGCATTGGGGCAACGATTTTGTGAGAAACATCTTTACCCTTAAATAAAGATTATCTTAATTCCTTACCTGTGTGCTAATTAGATATCACCTTGTTTTCACATTAAACAGACTTCCACATGAGAAAGCAGCAAGGATGCAGTGGCGTTAATGTTTCCTGGTGTCAACCTGTATTATTTCAGTAGACATTGAAATGAGGATGCATCTTGCTGCCTTTCCAATGAAGCAAGTTTAATTTAGTAATAGGTGAAAAACCATCCTTACAAAGGTGTTAATCAGAGACTTGGCTTTGTGGACACTTTTCAGAGAACAAATTTGTTAGCATAAAAATAAAGCAAGAAAATGAAGAGCTGTTTAATCACTCAATTGGATTTTTCTGCCAGCATATTTTTTTTCTCTGCAACCTACTGCTAAATTGTGCTTCCTAGCTGTTTTTATAAAATCACTGAATCAAATCTAACTCTGATTACATCAGGGAAGGCCAGGTACCCACACCATAACAGGGGGTTTGAAATTTTGACTTGTCTACTTAAATATCACCAAAATCCGATCACAAGGTCAATTACATCCCTGGGTGGGATTGAACCACCAACCTTTTGGTTAATAGCCGAACACACTAACCGATTGCGCCACAGAGACACTTTGCAAAAAGTACATACTGACAAAGGCTAATAAGCATTCATCTAGAACGTTTCCTAGAAAAACTTTAAAAAGTCAATAATCTGGAGAGTTTTTGTAAGATGTTTCTTCCATCAACCAACGAAGAAACACATTGGTACTTTCCCATGATGAGTGAGTGCTTCAGGATCTCTTGCACTTACATGTGCAGCAGAGTACTGCAATGGAAGCATGCTGGGCCGATAACCCAGAAGTAGGCAGATTGAAACTATCCTCTGCTATATGCATTTTTTTTTAATTAAAGTAATCCAAAATTGGGATTGATATTTTAGCTCTTTTATTTTTACTTAAAGTACAATAACTTTTACCATTTTAATTTGTTTAATAGTATATTGACAGTATTGTTTTCTTTCAAAAATTCACTTAATTTTCTTTACCCTATTATTAAAATGGTAATTGACAAAAACAAACTACATTGTCACCAGAAGAGCAATACAAAATGTACAAGTGATATATTAAAATCATCTTTCCAGCTTGAATTTCAATGATGCATTGGGGTAACGATTTTGTGAGAAACATCTTCACCCTTAAATAAAGATTTTCTTAATTCCTTACCTGTGTGCTAATTAGATATCACCTTGTTTTCACATTAAACAGACTTCCACATGAGAAAGCAGCAAGGATGCAGTGGCGTTAATGTTTCCTGGTGTCAACCTGTATTATTTCAGTAGACATTGAAATGAGGATGCATCTTGCTGCCTTTCCAATGAAGCAAGTTTAATTTAGTAATAGGTGAAAAACCATCCCTACAAAGGTGTTAATCAGAGACTTTGCTTTGTGGACACTTTTCACAGAACAAATTTGTTAGCATAAAAATAAAGCCAGAAAATGAAGAGCTGTTTAATCACTCAATTGGATTTTTATGCCAGCATATTTCTTTTTCTCTGCAACCCACTGCTAAATTGTGCTTCCTAGCTGTTTTTATAAAATCACTGAATCAAATCTAACTCTGATTACATCAGAGAAGGCCAGGTACCCTACACCATAACAGGGGGTTTGAAATTTTGACTTGTCTACTTAAAGATCACCAAAATCTGATCACAAGGTCAATTACGTACCTGGGTGGGATTGAACCACCAACCTTTTGGTTAATAGCCGTACACACTAACTGATTGCGCCACAGAGACACATTGCAAAAGTATATACTGACAAGGGCTAATAAGCATTCATCTAAAACGTTTCCTAGAAAAACTTTAAAAAGTCAATAATCTGGAGAGTTTTTGTAAGATGTTTCTTCCATCAACCAACAAAGAAACACATTGGTACTTTCCCATGATGAGTGAGTGCTTCAGGATCTCTTGCACTTACATGTGCAGCAGAGTACAGCAATGGAAGCATGCTGGGCCCATAACCCAGAGGTAGGCAGATTGAAACTATCCTCTGCTATATGCTTTTTTTTTGTTAATTAAAGTAATCCAAAACTGGGATTGATATTTTGGCTCTTTTATTTTTACTTAAAGTACAATAACTTTTACCATTTTAATTTGTTTTAATAGTATATTGACAGTATTGTTTTCTTTCAAAAATCCACTTAATTTTCTTTACCCTATTATTAAAATGGTAATTGACAAAAACAAACTACATTGTCACCAGAAGAGCAATACAAAATGTACAAGTGATATATTAAAATCATCTTTCCAGCTTGAATTTCAATGATGCATTGGGGCAACGATTTTGTGAGAAACATCTTCACCCTTAAATAAAGATTTTCTTAATTCCTTACCTGTGTGATAATTAGATATCACCTTGTTTTCGCATTAAACAGACTTCCACATGAGAAAGCAGCAAGGATGCAGTGGCGTTAATGTTTCCTGGTGTCAACTTGTATTATTTCAGTAGACATTGAAATGAGGATGCATCTTGCTGCCTTTCCAATGAAGCAAGTTTAATTTAGTAATAGGTGAAAAACCATCCTTACAAAGGTGTTAATCAGAGACTTGGCTTTGTGGACACTTTTCAGAGAACAAATTTGTTAGCATAAAAATAAAGCCAGAAAATGAAGAGCTGTTTAATCACTCAATTGGATTTTTCTGCCAGCATATTTTTTTTCTCTGCAAACCACTGCTAAATTGTGCATCCTAGCTGTTTTTATAAAATCAATTAATCAAATCTAACTCTGATTACATCAGAGAAGGCCAGGTACCCTACACTATAAGAGGGGGTTTGAAATTTTGACTTGTCTACTTAAAGATCACCAAAATCTGATAACAAGGTCAATTACGTCCCTGGGTGGGATTGAACCACCAACCTTTTAGTTAATAGCCGTACACACTAACTGATTGCGCCACAGAGACACTTTGCAGAAGTAAATACTGACAAAGGCTAATAAGCATTCATCTAAAACGTTTCCTAGAAAAACTTTAAAAAGTCAATAATCTGGAGAGTTTTTGTAAGATGTTTCTTCCATCAACCAACGAAGAAACACATTGGTACTTTCCCATGATGAGTGAGTGCTTCAGGATCTCTTGCACTTACATGTGCAGCAGAGTACAGCAATGGAAGCATGCTGGGCCCATAACCCAGAGGTAGGCAGATTGAAACTATCCTCTGCTATATGCATTTTTTTTTGTTAATTAAAGTAATCCAAAACTGGGATTGATATTTTGCCTCTTTTATTTTTACTTAAAGTACAATAACTTTTACCATTTTAATTTGTTTTAATAGTATATTGACAGTATTGTTTTTTTTCAAAAATCCACTTAATTTTCTTTACCCTATTATTAAAATGGTAATTGACAAAAACAAACTACATTGTCACCAGAAGAGCAATACAAAATGTACAAGTGATATATTAAAATCATCTTTCCAGCTTGAATTTCAATGATGCATTGGGGCAACGATTTTGTGAGAAACATCTTCACCCTTAAATAAAGATTTTCTTAATTCCTTACTTGTGTGCTAATTAGATATCACCTTGTTTTCACATTAAACAGACTTCCACATGAGAAAGCAGCGGGTCTGGGACGCGGTATCGATGTAGTGTTGGCAGACAGCACTTTGATCGGCAGCGCTAGATAGACAGACTGTTTAGGTCGACATGTACAAGATAGACTTGGGTTTAAAGTCGATGTCATTTTAGTCGACAAACACATTAGTACGACGTGTAACTAATCGATTCATAAAGTTAGACATACCATTGTGTTCGGCATACGCATCCTAGACGGAACATATATCGACATTGAGAAGTCCGACAATATAAATAGTATGACAACTAAAAGATCGAACGATTATAGCATCGACTTAAATTAAGCTAGACAGTTAATAGGTCGACAGGTAAATGTTAGAAATTTAACATATCGAAATTAACAAAGCTAGACAGATATTAGATCGACAAATAAAAGGTCGACTCTTAGAACATCGGCTTAAATTAAGCTAGACAGTTAATAGGTCGACAGGTAAATGTTAGAAATTTAACATATCGAAATTAACAAAGCTAGACAGATATTAGATCGACAAATAAAAGGTCGACTCTTAGAACATCGGCTTAAATTAAGCTAGACAGTTAATAGGTCGACAGGTAAATGTTAGAAATTTAACATATCGAAATTAACAAAGCTAGACAGATATTAGATCGACAAATAAAAGGTCGACTCTTAGAACATCGACTTAAATTAAGCTAGACAGTTAATAGGTCGACAGGTAAATATCATATCATAATAGGTAAACATATCGACATTAACAAAGCTAGACGAAATTAACAAAGCTATTGAGTGAGTGAGTGAGTGTGTGTGTGTGTGTGTCCTGCACCCCGCGATGACAGGGCGCCCTCATCAAGGCACAGCGGCAAGCCTTCACTGATGAGACGCCCATGGCTAGCCGCTAAACGGGACGCTCCTAGTCCTCCCCCACAAGGCATGGCACTACATGTCCCAGGCTGCCCTCTCACATCCCTGACAGCCCCAAGGTCTTCAAGCTATCCCTGCCTGGCAGCATGGGTTGGACAAGTAGTGAGTGTGTGGGAGTGAGTGTGTGTGTCTGTGTGTGTGTGTGTGTGTGTGTGTGTGGGAGTGAGTGTGTGTGTGTGTCCTGCACCCCGCGATGACAGGGCGCCCTCATCAAGGCACAGCGGCAAGCCTTCACTGATGAGACGCCCATGGCTAGCCGCTAAACGGGACGCTCCTAGTCCTCCCCCACAAGGCATGGCACTACATGTCCCAGGCTGCCCTCTCACATCCCTGACAGCCCCAAGGTCTTCAAGCTATCCCTGCCTGGCAGCATGGGTTGGACAAGTAGTGAGTGTGTGGGAGTGAGTGTGTGTGTGTGTGTGTGTGTGTGTGTGTGTGTGTGGGAGTGTGTGTGTGTGTGTGTGTGTGTGTGTGTGTGTCCTGCACCCCGCGATGACAGGGCGCCCTCATCAAGGCACAGCGGCAAGCCTTCACTGATGAGACGCCCATGGCTAGCTGCTAAACGGGACGCTCCTAGTCCTCCCCCACAAGGCATGGCACTACATGTCCCAGGCTGCCCTCTCACATCCCTGACAGCCCCAAGGTCTTCAAGCTATCCCTGCCTGGCAGCATGGGTTGGACAAGTAGTGAGTGTGTGGGAGTGAGTGTGTGTGTCTGTGTGTGTGTGTGTGTGTGTGTGTGTGTCCTGCACCCCGCGATGACAGGGCGCCCTCATCAAGGCACAGCGGCAAGCCTTCACTGATGAGACGCCCATGGCTAGCCGCTAAACGGGACGCTCCTAGTCCTCCCCCACAAGGCATGGCACTACATGTCCCAGGCTGCCCTCTCACATCCCTGACAGCCCCAAGGTCTTCAAGCTATCCCTGCCTGGCAGCATGGGTTGGACAAGTAGTGAGTGTGTGGGAGTGAGTGTGTGTGTGTGTGTGTGTGTGTGTGTGTGTGTGTGTGTGTGGGAGTGTGTGTGTGTGTGTGTGTGTGTGTGTGTGTCCTGCACCCCGCGATGACAGGGCGCCCTCATCAAGGCACAGCGGCAAGCCTTCACTGATGAGACGCCCATGGCTAGCCGCTAAACGGGACGCTCCTAGTCCTCCCCCACAAGGCATGGCACTACATGTCCCAGGCTGCCCTCTCACATCCCTGACAGCCCCAAGGTCTTCAAGCTATCCCTGCCTGGCAGCATGGGTTGGACAAGTAGTGAGTGTGTGGGAGTGAGTGTGTGTGTGTGTGTGTGTGTGTGTGTGTGTGTGTGTGTGTGGGAGTGTGTGTGTGTGTGTGTGTGTGTGTGTGTGTCCTGCACCCCGCGATGACAGGGCGCCCTCATCAAGGCACAGCGGCAAGCCTTCACTGATGAGACGCCCATGGCTAGCCGCTAAACGGGACGCTCCTAGTCCTCCCCCACAAGGCATGGCACTACATGTCCCAGGCTGCCCTCTCACATCCCTGACAGCCCCAAGGTCTTCAAGCTATCCCTGCCTGGCAGCATGGGTTGGACAAGTAGTGAGTGTGTGGGAGTGAGTGTGTGTGTCTGTGTGTGTGTGTGTGTGTGTGTGTGTGTGTGTGTGTGTGTGTCCTGCACCCCGCGATGACAGGGCGCCCTCATCAAGGCACAGCGGCAAGCCTTCACTGATGAGACGCCCATGGCTAGCCGCTAAACGGGACGCTCCTAGTCCTCCCCCACAAGGCATGGCACTACATGTCCCAGGCTGCCCTCTCACATCCCTGACAGCCCCAAGGTCTTCAAGCTATCCCTGCCTGGCAGCATGGGTTGGACAAGTAGTGAGTGTGTGGGAGTGAGTGTGTGTGTCTGTGTGTGTGTGTGTGTGTGTGTGTGTGTCCTGCACCCCGCGATGACAGGGCGCCCTCATCAAGGCACAGCGGCAAGCCTTCACTGATGAGACGCCCATGGCTAGCCGCTAAACGGGACGCTCCTAGTCCTCCCCCACAAGGCATGGCACTACATGTCCCAGGCTGCCCTCTCACATCCCTGACAGCCCCAAGGTCTTCAAGCTATCCCTGCCTGGCAGCATGGGTTGGACAAGTAGTGAGTGTGTGGGAGTGAGTGTGTGTGTCTGTGTGTGTGTGTGTGTGTGTGTGTGTGTGTGTGTGTGTGGGAGTGAGTGTGTGTGTGTGTGTGTGTGTGTGTGTGTGTCCTGCACCCCGCGATGACAGGGCGCCCTCATCAAGGCACAGCGGCAAGCCTTCACTGATGAGACGCCCATGGCTAGCCGCTAAACGGGACGCTCCTAGTCCTCCCCCACAAGGCATGGCACTACATGTCCCAGGCTGCCCTCTCACATCCCTGACAGCCCCAAGGTCTTCAAGCTATCCCTGCCTGGCAGCATGGGTTGGACAAGTAGTGAGTGTGTGGGAGTGAGTGTGTGTGTGTGTGTGTGTGTGTGTGTGTGTGTGTGTCCTGCACCCCGCGATGACAGGGCGCCCTCATCAAGGCACAGCGGCAAGCCTTCACTGATGAGACGCCCATGGCTAGCCGCTAAACGGGACGCTCCTAGTCCTCCCCCACAAGGCATGGCACTACATGTCCCAGGCTGCCCTCTCACATCCCTGACAGCCCCAAGGTCTTCAAGCTATCCCTGCCTGGCAGCATGGGTTGGACAAGTAGTGAGTGTGTGGGAGTGAGTGTGTGTGTGTGTGTGTCTGTGTGTGTGTGTGTGTGTGTGTGTGTGTGTGTGTGTGTGTGGGAGTGTGTGTGTGTGTGTGTGTGTGTGTGTGTGTGTGTGTCTCTTGACAGCCATTCATGACAGCCCTTGTCACCCTGGCATTCATGAGACCTTGCTGGATGCTTTATGTTAAGCTAACACTAGTCCTTAAACTTTTCAAAAGGTTTATATTTCCCCAAAAAAATAATAATAACTCATGCCAATAATTAAAAAGTCCAACGCCCTACCCCCTCAAACCAAACCCATTATTCAGCTTCCGATATCCAATTGGTTGGATATGATATATGTCAGATGATGCATTATCTTACCACACAGCTGAACCAATGAGAAACTTAGAATATTAGGCAGTAGGATGGTTTGTTTCACATTGATTATAAAAGCCAAGATCGACCCTTGCTTAGGCGCCATTTTGAGAACAGCGCTCATGAGTGTCAGCGTAAGTAATCTGTATTTACCCACTGCGTCAGAGACCACTAAACCGGGTATGCTGTATTCTATTGATTTTTTACAATAAGATAATTGTATTTCCTGTTAAGGTAAATTTCAAACTTTCATCTAATTCTATTCTTCACAGTTAGAACAAAATATAGGTCGTTTCAGACAAATACAAAACACACACACTCTTTATAAATGTTTCCTCCTCAAGATCTACATAATACCGAGTTCACTATCACTAGCTGCTAGGTTTTTTTAGATTAACTCCTTCTGACAGTCAAATGCAGCAATCTACATTAATGTGTTACATCCATCTTAAAGATACCCTCTGCTAACCATACCACACCTCGGCCCTGCATCCATTACAACCAATCGTACTACAGTTACTGGAACAGTTTTATCTGGCTTTGTAAACTTATCTGGTTTTGTGATAACATAGCTGTGTTTTCTTGCCGTTTTGCAGTCAGAGTGACTGACAGTACGTTCCCAATTACAAAATGGCGCCGATTAAACTCCATGCTTGGCTGCCTGTTCATCATGCTAAAGACATCTAGCATCACTGCACAGATACACAGCTATGTCACCCAACCCTTATCACATTGCAGAGCCCAGCAGGGTGTGGCAAATGTGTCTTGGATGTGAGGAAGGATTATTGTCACAACATACATTTGTGCTATCCCACATAGATAAATACACTAGGGATGACTATCGTTCATCTATGAATCAAATTAATTCAAGGTTTATGACCGATGTAGAATACTTTTCCCAGCGATGGTGGAGAACCTATGTTTTCTGTACATCACTGTCTCAGCCTAAACCAATATTTATGTATGTTATAAAAATATATATATATATATATATATATTTTTTTTTATAACGATCGTAGTTTAGACCACAGCACCCGTGACTCACCACCCCTGATCTTTGATTGGTCAGCGGGTCTTTCATGGAAAGCTAGGATGGCCATCTATGACTGAAACCATATATGGTCTCCCATAGCACAGTTAGGGGTCTATTCATGTAGCATTGAAAAGACCTTTTTTTGGCGGTAAACAGGGCTTTTCTCTGCCTACTGCAATTCACAGAGCGGGTTAACGTGTAGAAGTCTCTGACTTCTCCAGCGTTACCCCCGCTCTGTGCCTGAATCGCATCACCATACCTTTGTATGGTGAGTGCGATTCATGAAGGTGTGGAAAGCTCTGCTTTCCGCTTCTCCATGGAGTCCAGGTTCGCCATCTCAGGACGCCGTAACCTGAACTGTAGTGCGGAGACATCAGGGAAGCTCAATGCTTCCCCGATCACTGCTCTGCACCTCGCGCTGGCTCTGCCCCCCGACCTCACAGCAACTACTGCGGGCTGACGGGAGGTAAACACCCTGCGCATGCGCAAAGTGACCCTCCGCTGTACCCCGCGCATCGCTGGGAAGGACCGCTGGAGCAGACCTCACCGCAATAGCCCTAGACACCGCAGCGCATCGTCTTAAGGGTAAGTATACATTAATTGCTACTTATCACAGCTATACATCGCATCAAAGCAATGCGATGTGTAGTGATAAGTAGCAATTATGTTTTCGTTTTCTGTATGAATAGACCCTTTAGTGACCATATTTGTCCACTCACACTTTTCACATCGCAGCTGAACACACCCATGGCCATCCCACTTAAAACACTGTTACTGAGAAATAGTTATGCTGCTGATATTGATTTGGTATTGCCATGAGCGGTTATTTGTGCATTCAAGCAGTGCATACGCCCAGTGCGCTGCGTCCTGTGTCCGCAGTCACCGCCGCCTGCCCGCTCCCCGTCTGCAGCAGACGCCGTGGACTGTGTGGGCATCCGCTGTAGCCGTCTCCAGTGACAGATACTAGAGGTCATTACTGACCTCTAGTGTCTGTACGGCGCTGCTATGGCAGAGATCTCATGACGTCTCTCCCATAGTGATCTATTCATGAAGCATTGAAAAGTGTGTTAAAGTGAGCCAGTGGAGAAGTTGGCCATGGCAACCAATCCGCTGCTATGTATAATGTATAATGTAAAATATTTCATAAAAGAAAAAAAATATGAAAAAAAAAAAAATCTCAAACACGTTGTGATTCACAATGAAGGCAGGAAAGTGATCGTACCCTTATATTTGGTGTGAGCCGCAGGTGTTGAGAAAGCAGTAGGCTCCAGAGTTTAGAATCACAAATGTTACCCAAAGCATGCAGAGATTGTCCGTCTTGATTATGGAATAAGGCACAGCATGGCAAACCAACGCGTTTCTGGACTATGCTGTCCCTTTTTCAAGATCTATATCAGGTTTGAATAATTTTAACATTGATGGGGAGAAACAGATGGTTTACTACCATCGATGGATGTTTCAAGGCTAGTGAATTATTTGGCATCTAAGTATCAGTGCATGGCTCCAGATAAATTGAAAACATAATTCTTAATTAATAAATGATTAATAGAAAAAAATTATAGAACATATATATAGAATTATTTAGTAAATCTTTGTCTTTATTTATATTGTATTAGTTTTAAAAAATGGCAGAGGGTGGTAGCAGAAAACGAACCTCACTTACTCAAGATGAAGCTGAAACATCTCACAGTCAGAAGAGTCACAGTGATGCTTCTCATGATGAATATGAATCTCCTGATGAAGGAAGCATCCACAGGGCCCCAAAGTTCACAGATGATGAAACAGACACCCTCATTGACCAAGTTATTCATCATACATGTCAGCTATTTGGTCCCGAAGCTTTTAATGTACACCAGAAATTTAAAAATAATACTTGGGAAGAAATAGCAAAATCTGTGTCTACAGCTCGAGATATACATCGAACTCCTGAAAGCTGCAAAAAGAGACTACGTGACTGTAAGAGGAAGACAAATCATAAAATAAAGTGTAGAAGAAAACTCCAAAAGGTTTGGGAGAAAAAACTAGAAGAGCACTTTAGAATGGTACAAGATGACGAGAGGCCACCCACTGGTTCCCAGGGTAACTATTTTACAAACTATAAATATGTATATAACTATATCTAGATAGATAGATAGATAGATAGATAGATAGATAGATAGATAGATAGATAGATAGATAGATAGATATATTAGCGTATTGTCCATGAAAAATATCAATCCACCAGATGTGTGTGTGTCTATATCTATATACACACAAACATAGGTGGAGTATGCCATATCCCAATATCAATCAATAAAAGAAAAAATTTTAACACATATATTTTAATGGGAGAGTAAGATAGTGAAAAATTTGTTTTATGATGGCAAATGTGAAAATAATTATTTTAATACACAACATTATAAAGAAAATTACATAAATTGACCTTCAGGCTGTTTGTATAATGTGTATATGAAACAAATTAATTGTGTAAATATACACACACTTTGTTTAATGCACAAAGTATGTTAAAAAATTGTATAAAATGACCTTACGGGTTTGTGTATAATGTGTATATTAAACATAAATGCACTCTGTGCTTCAATTTGGACACCATCGCCATGCGATCTCATTATGATATGCAGTTAGTACAAATACTTTCAAATTGTATATCCAAAATAGTACCTGAACCCATCATTTAGGATAAGGTTTACTCAATGTGTGTGTGTGTGTGTGTGTGTGTGTGTGTGTGTGTGTGTGTGTGTGTGTGTGTGATATTAAAATGTTTAGTAACTGTAATATTTTTATTTTATTTTTTATATTTGCTAAAGAACTTAAGGTTGCTCAAGAAAAAAATCAAAAGAAAACACATAAGAAAAAGCAGAAGAATTTGGAAGAGCAACAGTCTGGTAAAAAATTTAAAACAAAAGTAAAAACGTTACAACTAAACAGTAAATAATGTTTGCAATATTGTATGATGTTATATCGTGAGTTAGATAATAAATAGTTTATGTAAGATATTTCAAAATATAGTGCATATGAAAACATATACTGTTAATTTCTTTGTTCTATTGAGCCAAAATAAATACTTTGGTCATAATTAAAAATCAATGTAATTTTTTTTTTTAAATACATATATAATTATTAGCTGAAAAAATAGTTCATTGCTAAGTAAATGCTAGTATAATCAAAATAAATTAATTAAATTAAAATCTCTTACTTATGTCTCTCGTTTTATCAACGAGATATACCAAAAGTTAACTGATTACTTTGTAATTGATTATCAATAATTACACTTATAAAGGACATTCTACGAACGCTGCTGCCGCCAATGGTTAAAATTGCAGGCGCAAAGGAGAATTATGCCATTCTTTATCAGCCCAATCCTGCTGCTGATGCTACTCTTCTAAATGCTGTAAATGTGTGGACTACAGGCAACCCTCACTATGTTATATATGTAAGATATCCGAACTTAATTTTTTCATGTAGGAGGTCATTAGGTAGATAAACATTGATTGGGCTACTAAAAGTCAACATTTATTATGTAGACATGGTCATTAGATTGACATGAGAAATAAGTAGACCTGAGTCCAACCTTCTTAATTTAATTAGTTATTTTTCTTCCTATTTAAGGATCAACTTGGACAACAATTGGGAATGGGAACCTGCAAATAATACAGCGGTAGCTGAGCTAGGCACCTTACACAACACATCACTTAACGAGGAATGTGAGAACAAAAACAGAATTAAAAACCCATGTTGAAAATTTTTACTATATAACTAATTACCGACAACCCTTCTCCATACACTTATGTCTTGTCACTATTCATCCACGCAAGGCCGACCAGTAATGATTTTTAACTGTCACCCCCTTACCGGCCACACAGATAAGTGTTAGAGCTTTGTATTAGACTCACATTATTTTTTTACAGATTTTTAGTCAAATATTTCCACAGTGTGTTGTAAATTGCTACCTACTTTCCTGAGTTAGCGTTGAACCTAAAAACATACACACATGCTATCTAGCATCTTATTCTAATTTTATAAACATGCCCTCCTACTGTAAAATAATATTGTGCTAGCTATAATGTTTTACCCTATGTTGTAGAAATAAATCAAAAATTGGATTATAAGCTATATTATTGAGCCAAAAAGGCTTTTTTCTGTTGTAATAAAATAATAATAATAAATATAATAAAATATTATATGTATTAAAAAATATTACTCTAAAAATATAAGTAAATACATTTTTGAGGTATGCTTTACACAGTTTTATAATGCTAGAAATATTGTAATGTCTATAAAATATTATGTATTTATATGTATGCAATGTTAAATATACCTATTATTTATTTCAGGTTCCTTTACAACAATTTCAAGGAAAGTTTCTTTTTCTGAAACAAAAACAGTTATGACAGACAATTTTCCTTCAACTGCGGATGAACCATCAGTGATGCCACATATTTTAACATTGGACAATCCTTCCATGGTGGACGAACCATCAATGCTGCATCATGATGCAACAGCGGACCATGCTACCATGTTGGACCAACCATCAATGCTGCAACATACTTCGACAGTGGATGATACTTCCTTTGTGGCCGAACCATCAATGCTGAAACATTCGGCAAGAGTGGATGATCATTCCACGGTGGACCAAACATCAATGATGCAAGAATATTCTTCTGTGGTTCACAGTTCCACTACGGTAGAGACTTCCACGGTAAATGAAACATCCATGAGGCAAGAACAATCAACAATGGATGATCCTTTCATGGAGGATGAAAATTCAACCATGCTAAACCCTTTAATGTTAGATAAAGGTATTTATTTTAATCAATATAAATAAAATTTACTATCATTGATATTCAATATGGTTAAAAACTATGTTTAAGATGAATGGTATTTATCTATTATGTTTTAAGCCATAGAAAGCAACATGGTGACTGCCACACAGACACAGGATAACATTAATGAGGAGCCTGTATTGCACAGCCAGAAAAGTAATATTGATACAGAAGATACCAACCAGGTGGAATTGAATGCAGAGACTGCACATTCTAGTGTAATTGACCATGGTCTTCAAGACCAATTCCTGGACTCTACAAATCAAGGTAATTTTTTTTAATGTATAAAACATAGATTTTAATGAGATCCACTATCATTAATAGATACTGGTTTTTTTATAACTTGATTTTTTGGTTCTTCTAACTATACTTAATAAATTGTCTGTAAATTGATGTATTAACTGTACCTAGAACTTTTTATACACACAGAATGTGAAGTTAGCAGATCACAAACCATTAGCCAACAGGATTCTTTAAAGGAAGCCATGCAGCTAATTGAGAGGAATAGAAATGAAGAAATGAAAAAAATTGAACATCAAATAAATCAGCTGAATAATAATATACAGATTCTCAACACAACACAAAGACAACAGAATCAAGCACTTGTCACTCTTGCAAATTTTTACGATCATCTTGTTTCATCACAGAATGTGGCAGCAATCAACTACCAACAGATGCAGCACAGTATAAATCAAATGCTAGCATGGCAGTATGAGACTATTACCATCACACGCATGATTTCCACTTTCATGCAACTGTTGACAGAAGAAAGACAAAGAATGTCCAGATCAGATAATCCTTCTTGTATATCCAATGCTACAGCAGGAACCTTTGTATCCAGCTGTACACGTGGAGACTATGTAACAAGCTCTACACACAGAGAGTATGCAACGAGCGCTGCACCTGGAACCTATCTATACACCACTTTACCAGGAGAATCTGTATCCACCCCTGCAGCAGGAACAGATGTATCCACCACTTTACCAGGACCCTATGTATCCACCACTGCAACAGTAACCTATGTATCCACCACTTTACCAGTATACTCTGTATCCACTGCTGCAGCAAGTACCAATGTTTCCACCACTTTAACAGGACCATATGTATCCTACACTTTACCAGGACCCTATGTATCCACCACTGCAGCAGGACCCTATCTATCCACTACTTTAACAGGACCCTATGTATCCTCGACATTATCAGGACCCTATGTATCCATACCTGCAACAGGACCCTGTGTATCCTCCACTTTTGCGGGACCCTATGTATCCATCCCTGCACCAAGACCCTTTGTATCCACTACTTTAACAGGACCCTATGTATCCTCGACATTATCAGGACCCTATGTATCCATACGTGAAACAGGACCCTGTGTATCCTCCACTTTTGCAGGACCCTATGCATCCATCCCTGCACCAAGACCCTATGTATCCACCACTGCAACAGAACCCTATGTATGCACGACTGTAACAGGACACTATGTATCCTCAACTTTAGCAGAACCCTATGTATCCATCCCTGCATCAAGACCCTATGTATCCACTACTTTTACAGGACCCTATGTATCCTCAACTTTAGCAAGACCCTATGTATCCACCACTGCAACAGAACCCTCTGTATCCACGACTGTAACAGGACACTATGTATCCTCAATTTTAGCAGAACCCTATGTATCCATCCCTGCATCAAGACCCTATGTATCCACTACTTTTACAGGACCCTATGTATCCTCCACTTTAGCCAGACCCTATGTATCCACCACTGCAACAGAACCCTCTGTATCCACGACTGTAACAGGACACTATGTATCCTCAATTTTAGCAGAACCCTATGTATCCATCCCTGCATCAAGACCCTATGTATCCACTACTTTTACAGGACCCTATGTATCCTCCACTTTAGCAAGACCCTATGTATCCACCACTGCAACAGAACCCTCTGTATCCACGACTGTAACAGGACACTATGTATCCTCAATTTTAGCAGAACCCTATGTATCCATCCCTGCATCAAGACCCTATGTATCCACTACTTTTACAGGACCCTATGTATCCTCCACTTTAGCAGGACCCTATGTATACAACAACTTACATGGAGACTATGTATCCACTGCTTATAGAGGCCTCAATGTATCCACCACTGCACCAGGGCCCTATTTATTGAAGCCAAAACCAGGACACTCAGAATCCACTACTGGACAAATTGCCTCAGAATCCCCCGCTGACTCAGGACCCTCAGAATCCACCGCTGCACCAGGAAAGTATAAATCCACCGCTGCACCTGTACCCTCTGAATACAGCCCTGAAAACACAAATTTGAGAAGCATAGCTGTAGCATCAGAAGTGCACTCAAGATTGCAATTGGCTTATCGACCTAGCTCAAGCTATGATGAGAATATGGATCTTCGAGTAAGATTAGAGCGTGCAAATATTCAAATTCAACATTGGAAGAGACAGGAAGCTAACGATGAGGATGAAGCTTAAATATTAAAGGTAATGAATAAATGTATATAGATTGCATTATCAGATAACTAAATATGGTGAGACATATGTGCTATGCTTTTTTTGAAAAACGTAACATAAAAAATGTGTTTCCTCAAGATAACAAATGTGCCCTACTCAACGATCATCATCCTGCACTTAAAAAATCCTACATATAACACTAACATTTATTATTTTTAATTAGTTTTAGCCATAGGCTTCTTATTCAAATTGCGAGTTTGAATCACCAAACTCAATAGGAAACTAAGTTAATCCTACATTGATTTTCTATTGTAATTTTGTGTATGGTTTGTAAATTTTTCAAAAAAAAAACATCATTTGATTTACTTTGGATACAGTCTTAGCAGAGTGTTATAGGCTACAAGTTTAGACATCACAAGAGTGGAGTATAAGCATAATGCTGGCATGTAGCATACAAATATATTTGTTTTATGTAGAGGACCAGAGCTCTGGAAACACACATGTAGACAAAGTTGCCTGAAATATAAAAGGAAAACAAATAAAAAAAGAGTAAAGACATAAGGAAGAAGAGTGTTAAACAGGATATAATAAACTTTTAAATATATGTAGATATTTTTAAGTTATTTGGACAGAAATCTGTCCCTGAAGAAGGGGATTTTTAACAAAACATGTAGGCAATAAAGGGACACTTTTTGCATCATTGAATACGGCAGTGTGAGTGCAGCCGATTACCTTTCATCTACATAGTCATCTTATGCCAAGCTGACGAGGAGGTCACTGCAGCATATTGTATTTATTGTTTGGAGCACAGTACAAACTGACACTATATATATATATATATATATATATATATACATACATCAAACATCGGCACCGCAGACTAATAAATTAAACTCAGAAATACGGCATTGCTTTGTCAAAGAAATGCATTCTTTCAGAATGTATTTTATTAGTCAGTAGTGCTTCCATTGAATGGGGATTTTTGGAATATTTTGGGGTTGTTTGGACATGATAATTTTGTCTGTGCCGTGAAACATAATTTATGATGGAACCCATTACTATAGTGCTTGTATATCTTTAACTTAACCATTGTTAATACCAATGATGGAAAAATCTTCGGTGCACTACTGATCTAGAGTCACAATGAGAAATATATATTGTAATATTTTATTATAATTAGGGTTGTTACCTTTAAACCTTGCATTTCTTTTAAAATGAAGACTACAGTTAAAGATAAGGTGGACAAAAGTATGGAAATTAACTTTCAAGAACTTACCTGTTTTACTTCATTTTTAGATATGTCACAAACGGTCTTGCGAGCCAGGGTGAAGGAACTGAAGACAGAGGGATACAGAGTCATCCATGTGTCCTGTTTGAAAAGACAAATCGATAATAGGAATATACTTTCTGAGATACTTCAAGTCGTGCATTCCTGAAAATGTTCTAAATTTATTTTGTTTTGTTTTGGTTTGTTCATGTTGGTGGGGTTCACATACTAATATGTTCAAGATAAAAATAGAGAAAATATATGTACAGACACATATTCCATATTACAGTGATTGTTCATGCATATATATATATATTATATTCTAATAATATCCCAAAAAAATTAATGCAAGTTTTGTATTGTTAATAATTTGCATTTGCTTAACAATGCATTTATATATTCTAAAAATATATACAAAAGATTGGCGCTCTACAATACACACACTATATGTGGTTGGATTCAGGCGGCTGCTCACCAGTTGTGGGCGGGCTGCCCCAACAATGGATCAAAGTGAGTGTGAAAAAAGAAAGAGTGGGAGCGCAGAATGAATACAATATATTGTTTTATTTAAAATATTAATATGTCATCCACATAAAAATGCAGTACATGAACTAGCCTAAGAAAAAACAATTGATATTATATAAATGTAAACGAGACTGCCATATCTCCTGAACAAATATGAATAAAAAACCTTTAATAAACCCTAGTTAGGGCTGCATTAATGCTTCATGAAAATCAGCCGTGCGTCCACGAGCTGAAATGATTGTAAAAAGGAGACTGCTAAAAAGTGCCTCTGTTATAAGTCACTGTCCTCCTTATACACAATAGAATCTCATTGGTAGAGAGTGTCCCAGTACTGGACTTGCGGACAACCGTGCTGTAGTATTATGTAGCAAATGGATAGTGATGGTCAAATTCAATTTGTGGTATATCACCTGATGTAGAAGCCTCTCCGTCAAAGGCGCTGTACTGAGCCGGGTTTGCTGGGGCTCTGTGCAGTGAACGTACAGCTGGTCTCGTCACCGGTGTACCATCCAGATGAACACGGTAGTTTAATTCTGCTGAAGGATGCTGTACCAGTCTGGATATGCAACAGTGTAAAAATACTGGAGCAGCAGATTCTCCGTCCGCTGGTGTAAAAATCCGTATTAATTGCGGCTACGGTCCACTCGATGCATGCGGCTCACAGGGTGTCAGGAGAATATAGCAGTCCAAATGAGGTCCTTCAAAGGAGTACCTTTGAAATGAAATGAAATTCATTTCCTTCTGATGAAACGGCCAGCGTTGTGGGACGAGAAACGCGTTAAGGTACTCCTTTGAAGTACCTCATTTGGACTGCTATATTCTCTTAACACCCTGTGAGCCGCATGCATCGAGTGGACCGTAGCCGCAATTAATACGGATTTTTACACCAGCGGACGGAGAATCTGCTGCTCCAGTATTTTTACACTGTTGCATATCCAGACTGGTACAGCATCCTTCAGCAGAATTAAACTACCGTGTTCATCTGGATGGTACACCGGTGACGAGACCAGCTGTACGTTCACTGCACAGAGCCCCAGCAAACCCGGCTCAGTACAGCGCCTTTGACGGAGAGGCTTCTACATCAGGTGATATACCACAAATTGAATTTGACCATCACTATCCATTTGCCACATAATACTACAGCACGGTTGTCCGCAAGTCCAGTACTGGGACACTCTCTACCAATGAGATTCTATTGTGTATAAGGAGGACAGTGACTTATAACAGAGGCACTTTTTAGCAGTCTCCTTTTTACAATCATTTCAGCTCGTGGACGCACGGCTGATTTTCATGAAGCATTAATGCAGCCCTAACTAGGGTTTATTAAAGGTTTTTTATTCATATTTGTTCAGGAGATATGGCAGTCTCGTTTACATTTATATAATATCAATTGTTTTTTCTTAGGCTAGTTCATGTACTGCATTTTTATGTGGATGACATATTAATATTTTAAATAAAATAATATATTGGATTCATTCTGCGCTCCCACTATTTATATATTCTAATTGTATTTGCAATAATATTTGAATAGATTACCAATCGGAACATATTTGTGTGTTTAATGTACACATTACACAATTTTGCTTCCAAACTCGCAAAATAGTAAATTTTTAATATTGATATATAAAAAATTGGAATTGTAAATTAAAATTATGAAGGTAAGGATGGGATCAGATTAGCAAATATATATGGTTCTTTGATGGCGTAAACCATCTAGCCAATTCACGCTATCATCATTTCCCATGTTTCCCTCAAAGACATACACGCGTATGTATTTCCCACATATTGCGTCATTTAAGTTTTAGGGTGCTGTAAGTATGAGGAATAATAATAAAAACAATAAGCTAACATAGTATTTTCAATGAATAAAACTTTTATTTTCTAAAGGGTGAACTTTGAACAGGTTAACATATTATAACTGGTAATAGATTTATAAATAAATCTTGAAAAAAATATATTGTATATGTTTCTATAATAAAGATTAATAAGAATAATATCACCGCATCAGATTATGTTATGTAGGATCAAGATGGTTTTCATATTCTTTGTTGTGGATTCATTGTGGATCAAGTTTCTTTTCCTGTATTGAAAAAATAGTCATACACTGTGTGCACAAACAATGATGATTCAATAAAAAAATTTAAAAAATGAACTTTTTTTACGTGTTTTCTATATAATAATATAAAAACAAAAAAAATTTTTTTTGTCATATTTGTTAATCTAAGAGTAATCGTTTTTTATTTTACATTAAGGGAAAAAATCTGTCAACTTTAATACCCAAACATTGAGAGATATTACACTGTTTTATTCGTATTGTATAATTTTCTTATTGTACTATATTTTGGTAAATATACACAGTTTCTGAAGAAGATGTGGAAATACTATTGCCATCCTAATCTGACAGTGTTTATATTAATGATGGATAAAAATTAAGAACATTTTATTTTTGTTATTGTTTCAAATAATTCAATAGGAAAATGTTAAATATATTGCTGTCATAACAATATAGTTAAATATGATATTTTTTCAAATAAATATATTCAGTTGAATAATATTTTATTGTTATGTAATATTAACAATAGAGAGTGGATCCTTACTAGGCATTTCCAAAGTTAGAGATATGGTCCTGTGTAGTAATATATATATTAGTGTATAGGTAAAGCAAATATGTTCATTTTAGATATGTTAATATTTTTAAAGGTACATGATTCCAGGATTCATGTTAGAAGTACAATTTAGTTTAGAATTATAATTAAATAAAAAAAAAAGGAATGAATCTAAAAATGAAGATATGGATATCAGACATTTCAAAGGTCATAACAGTTAACAAGATTATGTAAGAAATAAATTAAAAATATTATTTAATGTATGTAATATGTTTTGTTAAGAGCTGATTAAAGTACGTAAACAGGCTAAATATAAAAATGCTAAAAACTGTTTCAATAGGTATAGTTACCGCAAAACCAAATAATGAGGAGTCCTAATCAGCGGATTGCAGTTGATTGGAAGGGCAAACAAGATAACTAGTTTAGGTGAAAAAAAAATATAATTAACAATGTCAAGATTAAACTATTACATTAGAACAGATGATTAAGGTACATAAATAGAAGACAAATTATCTACATCAAATTGTTTTAAAATGCATATTACCTGGAAAGTAATAAGGAGAAAAAATCTTCTTTGGCTTGCAGATGATGATTGGGAGGTCAGAACAGTAAACTAATTTAAAAAAATTGAGTAAATATATTAGCAATGCAGAAAAGTTAGCAAATGTTTAGAATAGTTGATATGCACTTTGAAATTGTATACAATTTAGAGAGCAATATTAAGGGGGGTACTCATGGAGAGATCCATGGCTAAAATCTAATCAATCTGACTAGATTGATTAGATTTTCTGCACATATCACTCGTGTGTAGCCCCCTCTGCGATAGCGATGCGCGGTGACGAACATCGCTATCGCTGCTGCTAGATTGAGCCTGCATGCAGACCATTACAGTTACATCAATTTAGAGTTAGTGTCTACTATACTATATTGACATTTGTGTGCTAATAAATTCTTTATAATTTAAAAAAATAATCAAATTTAAGGGAAGGGGGTATTGCTTGTTTGAGAAATGAGGTGTAACAATGTAAGATTGTTATTAACCAATCATAATATTTAGTATGTTACATGCACAAGAAAACATTAAAAATTTAATTAATACCTATCAGTGTTTTGCATTTTTACAGTTTATACATAAATTAGAATTTATCTCATTGTGTTAAAAACAGTTATTTCATAAGGATAAGGCCAGGATAACACAGCATGTGTCTAAATGAGTTATGGAACCACAGCATACAGCATGCCTTTAAACTTTTTTTTTATTATAGTGATGCCAACACTGTGGCAGTGCATGCTGGGTAGTTTAGTTACACAGAAGTTGGTGAGACAAAGGTTGCCTAACCATTACCTAGTCCATGGTTTCCTTCGGCATTTTAAATACACCTCCCAGCAAGCATGGACAACATGTTTAAATATAATAAAAGCAAACCTGTGAGAGTGCATGCTGGGATGTTTATTTCAACAGCAAATGGAGAACCACAGCATGTACACCATGAATCAGGCAAATAAAAAAATCTAACCGTTGCAGTAAAAATAGGATTTCAAAAATGGTGCAACCAAATATATATATATATTTGTTTTGATATAGAAAATATTGTAAATCTGTTTGATAAACAATATAATTGTTTTAATTGAAGAATATTAATAAAATGTATGTTAAAATTAATGAAGGGAAACTTTATCAAAAACATTACATGGGTACAACTGTGCTAAACTGAAATGGGAAACCATTATATTTTAAATCTTTAAAATATAGCTAGAGATTTTTGATTGATGTATATTTTAGAATGGAAAACATAATGTAGAAAATACTTGAATAATAGTTAATTTCTATAATTATAAAAATTCTACTTACCAGTAATGATAGCATCCCAAAATTCAATATGTGAAAAGTGGTTTTTTTTTTATGGTATTTTAAATGATTGAAAGTCAACTAATGAAAAATAAACCATAGAAAATATGAAACTTAACTTTAAAATGAAAAAATAACTATGTTTATAATTAGTTTTAAAGTTACTCCAACTTGAGATGGAAGGCAATGGCATTTAGAAATTCCATCAAATCTATGAAACCAAGTTGGGCAAAACATTTCTGTAGTGCATCTTCTCGAGCAGTATTTTCACGTTTGGTTGGTGTTCGGGCAACATTAAAGGTTACTTTTTCAATGAGCTTGGTGGTCATTTGTTGCTCCTTGTGAAGATAGGAGATAAGTTTGTAGACTCCAAACTTTTTCTCTCCCAGGAGAATATTCCATCTCCTGTGCCATCCTTCCAACTTATTTTGGGTCCTTGGAATCCCACCAACCATATTGTCATGCACTGACCACATGCATGGTGGAAACAGTGGGGGAGATCTGTTTTGACTTCTGGTTCGTTCTCTAAGCCGCCCCAATATATATGTCTCCTCAAAATAAGTTACTAATGTAGCAGCATTAGGAGGCATTTCTGATTTTAATTGTTCAAATGCAGCAGGGATTTCGTCTGCTGGGAGGAAGGAATGTGCCTGAAGGTTCCTAAGTTTCATAGCAAATGCATGATCACGTCCATATTGTACAGATAAGCCACATGATTGAATTTTTCGCCAAATATTTTGACCTAAATGAAACAAGCAACACTTATGTGTGCTACTCGGAAAAACTTGTTTAGCTGCTTGTATTGCAGCATTCTCAAAATCTGTAAAAATGTAAAGAGGAGAAAATAGAATATCATATTCCTGTGCATAATCCTGTAGGTCTTCTAAAAAACGGATATAACAAACCTCACTTTTGCTACTAAGCAATCCATAGACCAGTGGGACGAAGCGTTGCGTACTGTCATCTGTGCCAACCATAGCATGAATTGAGTATATTTGTCTAAATAGGGTTGGACACGTTTTGAAAGTGCCATCCATTACCCAATACGGTGCCTCATGAAGCTTCCGCAAGTTAGCTTCTGTACTGAATAATAGTGTCCTTTCGTTGTGGAAAGTACTGTCCTTTCCAAGAAATTTTATCCCATCAATGTATTCCAAATTATGTGGGATATCAATATCATCGAGTGTGGTTGGCTCAGGTGGGCAATCCGCTCTCCTTACCCTTTTCACAAGTTTACGGAGGGATTCACTGTTAGGAAGACAGGCAGCACTAGTAGACGGCATTTGGGCAGTAACCGCTTGAATTATTACAGATGGTGGATCATTGGTATCCCTTGCACGTTGCTTTATTGATGCCTTGGCAATGGCAACATCTGTTTTTTCAGCCTTCGGAGTATGAGTATGTTCTCCATGAGTATTAAGTTGGTGCTGTCCTGCAACAATGGTCGTCTTTGCAAAACATGAACAAGGGCCGGTCTTCCTCTCTGTGCAGTGCCAATAGACGACATCACCACGCTGCTTGTTTTTTGCCAAAAGATATCCGTCTATGTTTAAGAGCATTCCTCTTGTAGAAGGAACCAAACGACATGAAGGTTCATCAGCCATAGTTGAAATACGAATGAGTACTTGATCAGAAGGCTGGATGAATGTCGATTATGTAGACCTGAGCTAAGAGTAACTCTTTATAGCATTTTGAAGAGGGAGGAGAGTTAAAATATATTCAAATGTAACCAATGACCAAAACTTTAAATTTAAATAAGTGGGAGGGTTAAAATTAACAAATATTTTTTAAGGGTAAAACGTTGGGATATTGATTGGATTTAAATAAAAAACTTTTATTAGGATACATACCTATACTAGTATAAAATATAAAAAATGTATACTTAGAGAGGTTTGTCAATAATATATGGAGAGTGCCGTCATACGATTGTTCATGGTCTGGAATGAGACTTGTAGCGACACGCAATAGAAATAACTTTGTGGGTGCCAGAGTCTCATTAGAGGCACATAAAGGGGTACAGGGGGAGGTATGAGAAGAATGGGAGTGTACGTCCAGAAATAGAGGGGTGCGCAGGGATGGGGGGGGGGGGGGGGAGTGTACCATGCAGGGAATGATTGGCGGCAGTGGGTAAAGGCTTGTGGGAGATTGGCGGGCAGCCTTGGACTTGTAGTTCAATGCTTTAGAGGAGGGTATTTGATTTGGAAATTAGCGGAGGAAGCTTTTCATTTTGGATGGATTGGGGGGGGTGTAAATTTGGGAAGGGTGATGACTTCAATGAGGGTGCATAGAATAGTCTGGGGGGGGGGTTAATTATTTGGAGTTTGAAAACAACACGCACCCAACATGTTCTTGGGTGCGTGATCATTCAAAGGTTTTGACAGGAGAGACATGGGGTCTGGGGGAGACAATAAGATAAGTGGTGAACTTTATGTGACTCGGATTAGTATGGTGTTTGTATGTAAGAGACTTGGAGTCTACAGATAGGGGTGTACGGGAGACATAAACATGATTTAATTTGTTTAGTATGGGTGCGCAGGGAGGGGGGGGGATAGTGTACCATGCAGGGAATGATTGACGGCAGTGGGTAAAGGCTTGTGGGAGATTGTCGGGCAGCCTTGTACTTGTAGTTCCACGCATAAGAGGAAAGTCGGGCGGCTGAATCTATTAGCGGGGGTAGCGTCTAATGCAAGACGCCTGATGGGGTGCGCAGGGATGGGGGGGGCTAGTGTACCATGCAGGGAATAATTGACGGCAGTGGGTAAAGGCTTGTGGGAGCTTGGCGGTCAGCCTTGGACTTGTAGTTCCAGGCATAAGAGGCTTGTGGGAGCTTGGCGGTCAGCCTTGGACTTGTAGTTCCAGGCATAAGAGGCTTGTGGGAGCTTGGCGGTCAGCCTTGGACTTGTAGTTCCAGGCATAAGAGGAGAGTCGGGCGGCTGAAGCTATCGACGGGGGTAGCGTCTAATGCAAGACGCCTGATGGGGTGCAGGGGGGTGGGGTGTGAAGAGAACACATAGGAGTGTACGTCCAGAAATAGAGGGGTGCGCAGGGATGGGGGGGGGGGAGTGTACCATGCAGGGAATGATTGGCGGCAGTGGGTAAAGGCTTGTGGGAGATTGGCGGGCAGCCTTGGACTTGTAGTTCAATGCTTTAGAGGAGGGTATTTGATTTGGAAATTAGCGGAGGAAGGTTTTCATTTTGGATGGATTGGGGGGGGTGTAAATTTGGGAAGGGTGATGACTTCAATGAGGGTGCATAGAATAGTCTGGGGGGGGGGGGGTTTATTATTTGGAGTTTGAAAACAACACGCACCCAACATGTTCTTGGGTGCGTGATCATTCAAAGGTTTTGACAGGAGAGACATGGGGTCTGGAGGAGACAATAAGATAAGTGGTGAACTTTATGTGACTCGGATTAGTATGGTGTTTGTATGTAAGAGACTTGGAGTCTACAGATAGGGGTGTACGGGAGACATAAACATGATTTAATTTGTTTAGTATGGGTGCGCAGGGAGGGGGGGGGATAGTGTACCATGCAGGGAATGATTGACGGCAGTGGGTAAAGGCTTGTGGGAGATTGTCGGGCAGCCTTGTACTTGTAGTTCCACGCATAAGAGGAAAGTCGGGCGGCAGAATCTATTAGCGGGGGTAGCGTCTAATGCAAGACGCCTGATGGGGTGCGCAGGGATGGGGGGGGCTAGTGTACCATGCAGGGAATAATTGACGGCAGTGGGTAAAGGCTTGTGGGAGCTTGGCGGTCAGCCTTGGACTTGTAGTTCCAGGCATAAGAGGCTTGTGGGAGCTTGGCGGTCAGCCTTGGACTTGTAGTTCCAGGCATAAGAGGAGAGTCGGGCGGCTGAAGCTATTAACGGGGGTAGCGTCTAATGCAAGACGCCTGATGGGGTGCAGGGGGGTGGGGTGTGAAGAGAACACATAGGAGTGTACGTCCAGAAATAGAGGGGTGCGCAGGGATGGGGGGGGGGGCTAGTGTACCATGCAGGGAATAATTGACGGCAGTGGGTAAAGGCTTGTGGGAGCTTGGCGGTCAGCCTTGGACTTGTAGTTCCAGGCATAAGAGGCTTGTGGGAGCTTGGCGGTCAGCCTTGGACTTGTAGTTCCAGGCATAAGAGGAGAGTCGGGCGGCTGAAGCTATCAACGGGGGTAGCGTCTAATGCAAGACGCCTGATGGGGTGCAGGGGGGTGGGGTGTGAAGAGAACACATAGGAGTGTACGTCCAGAAATAGAGGGGTGCGCAGGGATGGGGGGGGGGCTAGTGTACCATGCAGGGAATAATTGACGGCAGTGGGTAAAGGCTTGTGGGAGCTTGGCGGTCAGCCTTGGACTTGTAGTTCCAGGCATAAGAGGCTTGTGGGAGCTTGGCGGTCAGCCTTGGACTTGTAGTTCCAGGCATAAGAGGAGAGTCGGGCGGCTGAAGCTATCGACGGGGGTAGCGTCTAATGCAAGACGCCTGATGGGGTGCAGGGGGGTGGGGTGTGAAGAGAACACATAGGAGTGTACGTCCAGAAATAGAGGGGTGCGCAGGGATGGGGGGGGGGGGAGTGTACCATGCAGGGAATGATTGGCGGCAGTGGGTAAAGGCTTGTGGGAGATTGGCGGGCAGCCTTGGACTTGTAGTTCAATGCTTTAGAGGAGGGTATTTGATTTGGAAATTAGCGGAGGAAGGTTTTCATTTTGGATGGATTGGGGGGGGTGTAAATTTGGGAAGGGTGATGACTTCAATGAGGGTGCATAGAATAGTCTGGGGGGGGGGGGTTTATTATTTGGAGTTTGAAAACAACACGCACCCAACATGTTCTTGGGTGCGTGATCATTCAAAGGTTTTGACAGGAGAGACATTGGGTCTGGAGGAGACAATAAGATAAGTGGTGAACTTTATGTGACTCGGATTAGTATGGTGTTTGTATGTAAGAGACTTGAAGTCTACAGATAGGGGTGTACGGGAGACATAAACATGATTTAATTTGTTTAGTATGGGTGCGCAGGGAGGGGGGGGGGATAGTGTACCATGCAGGGAATGATTGACGGCAGTGGGTAAAGGCTTGTGGGAGATTGTCGGGCAGCCTTGTACTTGTAGTTCCACGCATAAGAGGAAAGTCGGGCGGCTGAATCTATTAGCGGGGGTAGCGTCTAATGCAAGACGCCTGATGGGGTGCGCAGGGATGGGGGGGGCTAGTGTACCATGCAGGGAATAATTGACGGCAGTGGGTAAAGGCTTGTGGGAGCTTGGCGGTCAGCCTTGGACTTGTAGTTCCAGGCATAAGAGGCTTGTGGGAGCTTGGCGGTCAGCCTTGGACTTGTAGTTCCAGGCATAAGAGGAGAGTCGGGCGGCTGAAGCTATCAACGGGGGTAGCGTCTAATGCAAGACGCCTGATGGGGTGCAGGGGGGTGGGGTGTGAAGAGAACACATAGGAGTGTACGTCCAGAAATAGAGGGGTGCGCAGGGATGGGGGGGGGCTAGTGTACCATGCAGGGAATAATTGACGGCAGTGGGTAAAGGCTTGTGGGAGCTTGGCGGTCAGCCTTGTACTTGTAGTTCCACGCATAAGAGGAAAGTGTAGAAATATTGGTAGGTCTATTATTGTTATGTCTATTAATGTTGTGTCGATCTGTTTGTTGTCTGTTTTAATGTTGTCGACCTTTATGTTTGTCTATCTTACGGTGTGTCTGATCCATGTGATGTCTATTAATGTTGTGTCGATCTGTTTGTTGTCTGTTTTAATGTTGTCGACCTTTATGTTTGTCTATCTTACGGTGTGTCTGATCCATGTGATGTCTATTAATGTTGTGTCGATCTGTTTGTTGTCTGTTTTAATGTTGTCGACCTTTATGTTTGTCTATCTTACGGTGTGTCTGTTCCATGTGATGTCTATTAATGTTGTGTCGATCTGTTTGTTGTCGATCTATTTGTTGTCTATGTTTCTTGTTGTCTAGGTTTGTGTTTGTCGATGAGTGTATTATCGAACTATTGGTTTGTATATATGTTTCGTGTCGATCAGTTTGAATGTCTATATGTTTGTTGTCGATGATTGTGATGTCTGTGATATTTCCGTTCTATGTTTTCTTTTGTCTGTGAACATGTTGTCGATGTTGTCATGTGTCTATGTTGTGTTTGTCGGTGTTGTTTTGTTGTCGGACATGCTGTTGTCGACCTATTGTTGTTGTCGATGTAATGTTTGTCGACCTTTTAGTGTAGTCGATCAAGTTAAGTTCGATTTTAGGTTGTCGATCTCTTGGTTGTCGGTCTTTGCTGGTTCGATAAGCCGTCCGGATACCGAAAGCAGCAAGGATGCAGTGGCGTTAATGTTTCCTGGTGTCAACTTGTATTATTTCAGTAGACATTGAAATGAGGATGCATCTTGCTGCCTTTCCAATGAAGCAAGTTTAATTTAGTAATATGTGAAAAACCATCCCTACAAAGGTGTTAATCAGAGACTTGGCTTTGTGGACACTTTTCAGAGAACAAATTTGTTAGCATAAAAATAAAGCCAGAAATGAAGAGCTGTTTAATCACTCAATTGGATTTTTTTGCCAGCATATTTCTTTTTCTCTGCAACCCACTGCTAAATTGTGCTTCCTAGCTGTTTTTATAAAATCACTGAATCAAATCTAACTCTGATTACATCAGAGAAGGCTAGGTACCCTACACAATAAGAGGGGGTTTGAAATTTTGACTTGTCTACTTAAATATCACCAAAATCCGATCACAAGGTCAATTACATCCCTGGGTGGGATTGAACCACCAACCTTTTGGTTAATAGCCGAACACACTAACCGATTGCGCCACAGAGACACTTTGCAAAAAGTACATACTGACAAAGGCTAATAAGCATTCATCTAGAACGTTTCCTAGAAAAACTTTAAAAAGTCAATAATCTGGAGAGTTTTTGTAAGATGTTTCTTCCATCAACCAACAAAGAAACACATTGGTACTTTCCCATGATGAGTGAGTGCTTCAGGATCTCTTGCACTTACATGTGCAGCAGAGTACTGCAATGGAAGCATGCTGGGCCCATAACCCAGAGGTAGGCAGATTGAAACTATCCTTTGCTATATGCATTTTTTTTGTTAATTAAAGTAATCCAAAACTGGGATGGATATTTTTGCTCTTTTATTTTTACTTAAAGTACAATAACTTTTACCATTTTCATTTGTTTTAATAGTATATTGACAGTATTGTTTTCTTTCAAAAATCCACTTAATTTTCTTTACCCTATTATTAAAATGGTAATTGACAAAAACAAACAACATTGTCACCAGAAGAGCAATACAAAATGTACAAGTGATATATTAAAATCATCTTTCCAGGTTGAATTTCAATGATGCATTGGGGCAACGATTTTGTGAGAAACATCTTTACCCTTAAATAAAGATTTTCTTAATTCCTTACCTGTGTGCTAATTAGATATCACCTTGTTTTCACATTAAACAGACTTCCACATGAGAAAGCAGCAAGGATGCAGTGGCGTTAATGTTTCCTGGTGTCAACCTGTATTATTTCAGTAGACATTGAAATGAGGATGCATCTTGCTGCCTTTCCAATGAAGCAAGTTTAATTTAGTAATAGGTGAAAAACCATCCTTACAAAGGTGTTAATCAGAGACTTGGCTTTGTGGACACTTTTCAGAGAACAAATTTGTTAGCATAAAAATAAAGCCAGAAAATGAAGAGCTGTTTAATCACTCAATTGGATTTTTCTGCCACCATATTTTTTTTCTCTGCAACCTACTGCTAAATTGTGCTTCCTAGCTGTTTTTATAAAATCACTGAATCAAATCTAACTCTGATTACATCAGGGAAGGCCAGGTACCCACACCATAACAGGGGGTTTGAAATTTTGACTTGTCTACTTAAATATCACCAAAATCCGATCACAAGGTCAATTACATACCTGGGTGGGATTGAACCACCAACCTTTTGGTTAATAGCCGAACACACTAACCGATTGCGCCACAGAGACACTTTGCTAAAAGTACATACTGACAAAGGCTAATAAGCATTCATCTAGAACGTTTCCTAGAAAAACTTTAAAAAGTCAATAATCTGGAGAGTTTTTGTAAGATGTTTCTTCCATCAACCAACGAAGAAACACATTGGTACTTTCCCATGATGAGTGAGTGCTTCAGGATCTCTTGCACTTACATGTGCAGCAGAGTACTGCAATGGAAGCATGCTGGGCCGATAACCCAGAGGTAGGCAGATTGAAACTATCCTCTGCTATATGCATTTTTTTTTATTAAAGTAATCCAAAATTGGGATTGATATTTTAGCTCTTTTATTTTTACTTAAAGTACAATAACTTTTACCATTTTAATTTGTTTAATAGTATATTGACAGTATTGTTTTCTTTCAAAAATTCACTTAATTTTCTTTACCCTATTATTAAAATGGTAATTGACAAAAACAAACTACATTGTCACCAGAAGAGCAATACAAAATGTACAAGTGATATATTAAAATCATCTTTCCAGCTTGAATTTCAATGATGCATTGGGGTAACGATTTTGTGAGAAACATCTTCACCCTTAAATAAAGATTTTCTTAATTCCTTACCTGTGTGCTAATTAGATATCACCTTGTTTTCACATTAAACAGACTTCCACATGAGAAAGCAGCAAGGATGCAGTGGCGTTAATGTTTCCTGGTGTCAACCTGTATTATTTCAGTAGATATTGAAATGACGATGCATCTTGCTGCCTTTCCAATGAAGCAAGTTTAATTTAGTAATAGGTGAAAAACCATCCCTACAAAGGTGTTAATCAGATACTTGGCTTTGTGGACACTTTTCAGAGAACAAATTTGTTAGCATAAAAATAAAGCCAGAAAATGAAGAGCTGTTTAATCACTCAATTGGATTTTTTTGCCAGCATATTTTATTTCTCTGCAACCCACTGCTATATTCACCATGCAGTATATTGTGTGAATATAGAAGTGTTGGCTGTGTTATGTATTAGAGTAATTATTGCAGCTCCCAGCTAAAATTGCAACAATGTAATTTAGTGACAAGCTGCAGAGATTAACCCTTTCTGTGGCTGCTGCACAACCTCTATTCATATCGCTGAATTCAATTAGGGAGATGTTCTCACCCCGCGAGCAAGCGCAGGTATATGCCACACTTAAATGTATGGGTATGGTCTCCATAAAATGAGCGTAGCCTTGCAGGCAAAGACTACCTTACACCCCAGTTCTTGACCCTGCACCAACAGACCTCGGCCACCACAGGGAAAAAAGTACAGTAATTTCCACCATGTTAAGCCCCACACATTAATGCCCTTTGGAACATATTATGTCACTCACCACAATATCTGTGATACACTATGCCCTACAGTAAAGCTTCTAATTACTTTTACAAAAACTGCTCAATGCCAAGAGTTTCACGTGCTGGGTGTCATGCTCATTGCCAGGGGTTTCACTCTCTGGGTGTCATGCTCATTGCCAGGGGGAACGCAGTAGGAGGTGTTATATAGTAAGCACCACTATGGCATAGTATATAGCATTATATATATTGTGAGCACTGGTGATGTTGAGTGCAGTAGAGCTGCTGCTGGGTAATTACAATTTACTACAACCACCAATATATTCTGCTGCACTATATATATGCAAAGCTAATTCTGCTGGGTAATTACAATTGACTACAACCACCAATATATTCTGCTGCACTATATCTATATTTGCAAAGCTAATTCTGCTGGGTAATTACAATTGACTACAACCACCAATATATTCTGCTGCACTATATCTATATATGAAAAGCTAATTCTGCTGAGTAATTACAATTGACTAGCCGTTTGGCTGTGCATTTATGGATCCAAGCGTGCATTTTTATCAAAGCGTGATAAAATTGACACATAACAGCAGCGTTCAATCAGCGTTAATTTATCTTCAGCTGATATCGATTGTGAATTGACGTTTCTTCTCTTCTTGTCACCTACAGGTAATTACAATTGACTACAACCACCAATATATTCTGCTGCACTATATCTATATATGCAAAGCTAATTCTGCTGGGTAATGCAAATTGAAACATTATTGCATAGTATGTGATTTTTAAGTACTTTTTTAAAGTTTTGAATGATATAGACCCAGTTTAATCTTTGTGGAATGCCTGGTTGTTGTTTTTAAGGTAATTTATTGCCTGGCATTTGAGGGGGTGGGGTGTGGTTACAGATTTCAATTATTGGTTTCACTTGTAATAGTCTTCTACTTAAGTCCAATGGTGTAGGCTGTGCAAAGCCGTTTGGCTGTGCATTTATTGATCTAAGCGTGCATTTTTATCAAAGCGTGATAAAATTGACACATAACAGCAGCGTTCAATCAGCGTTAATTTATCTTCAGCTGATATCGATTGTGAATTGACGTTTCTTCTCTTCTTGTCACTTACAGGTAATTACAATTGACTACAACCACCAATATATTCTGCTGCACTATATCTATATATGCAAAGCTAATTCTGCTGGGTTATGCAAATTGAAACATTATTGCATAGTATGTGATTTTGAAGTACTTTTTTAAAGTTTTGAATGATATAGACCCAGTTTAATCTTTGTGGAATGCCTGGTTGTTGTTTTTAAGGTAATTTATTGCCTGGCATTTGAGGGGGTGGGGTGTGGTTACAGATTTCAATTATTGGTTTCACTTGTAATAGTCTTCTACTTAAGTCCAATGGTGTAGGCTGTGCAAAGCCGTTTGGCTGTGCATTTATTGATCTAAGCGTGCATTTTTATCAAAGCGTGATAAAATTGACACATAACAGCAGCGTTCAATCAGCGTTAATTTATCTTCAGCTGATATCGATTGTGAATTGACGTTTCTTCTCTTCTTGTCACCTACAGGTAATTACAATTGACTACAACCACCAATATATTCTGCTGCACTATATCTATATATGCAAAGCTAATTCTGCTGGGTTATGCAAATTGAAACATTATTGCATAGTATGTGATTTTGAAGTACTTTTTTAAAGTTTTGAATGATATAGACCCAGTTTAATCTTTGTGGAATGCCTGGTTGTTGTTTTTAAGGTAATTTATTGCCTGGCATTTGAGGGGGTGGGGTGTGGTTACAGATTTCAATTATTGGTTTCACTTGTAATAGTCTTCTACTTAAGTCCAATGGTGTAGGCTGTGCAAAGCCATTTGGCTGTGCATTTATTGATCTAAGCGTGCATTTTTATCAAAGCGTGATAAAATTGACACATAACAGCAGTGTTCAATCAGCGTTCAATCGAAGTGAAAAAGAAGGAAAACAGAAGCACACCAATCTAACAAAACAAAGAAAACTGAAGAACTAATAACAAATGTGAGTCACTTACTCCTCAGATCACTCACCTCCTGATTGTTGCATCTGATTACATAGCACAGAACTACCTTACTTGGACATTTCATAAACCATCCATTTCACCTACAAATGCCTGTATCTGTATTATTGTAATTTTGTTTTATAAGCACAGCTGCACCAATGCAATTTTACCTGCAAACACTTAAAACATCTAACATAATTACCATTGCTTCTTAAACCTCTCACAATCCTTTCATTTCTTACACTCCAAATACATTTCTGCACCGACTTTATCTACGCTTTTGACTCATTTCATACTAAATCTACACCCCTTGAGCCTACACTGCTTTTCTCACCTGCATTTCTGCAATTCTTCTGCTCGGATTGCCTTACAGTCTCCTCTCCTACTTCCACTACTTCAACCTATTTACCTACTTAACACTATGTCAAGGTTTTCTTATACTCCCCACATCACTCAGTGTCTACCTAATAATGTATCTTTATCCTTCCCCACTAGTCTCCTCCACCTCCTCCTCTCTCCCCTCCTCTGTCTCCCCTCCATCCCTCTGTTTCCTTCCCCCACCTTGCCTGTTACCCCACTTTCATTCACCTCTGCCCCATGGTCCTGCTACCCCACAACTCAGCCCTGCTCCCTCTCTCCCTTCCCTGTCACCTCCCCACACCCCCATCCACATCACACTGACCTCCCTCCCTGCCCACCTCCTGCAGTTTCCCCTCCTAGCTCAGGCACCCGTACCATCACTACTCTCTCATCATCCCTGCCCTCAAAGTTAATCCCACCTCATCGCTACAGCAACCCTGAAAATCTAATTCACATCTCTCCCACAAACTCATACCCCCTATCCTGTGCCCTCTGGAATGCCAGATCTGTTTGTAACAAACTGGTCCCCACTCATGACCTTTTCATTTCCAACTCCCTACACCTACTAGCCATTACTGAAACTTGGATTATGCCCTCTGACACTACTTCTGCTGCTGCTCTCTCTGCTGGGGGCCTTACATTCACACACACACCCCGACCTGGGGGTCGCCATGGGGGTGGTGTTGGGGTCCTTTTACCTTCTAGTTACTCCTACCAACTCATACCACCAGAACCATCCCTTATATTCTCTACATTTGAGGTCCACGCCATATGCCTCTTCCAACCAGTCAATCTTAGAGTAGCTGTCATTTACCGCCCCCCTGGCACTGCTTCCAAATTCATCGACAACTTTGCTTCCTGGCTTCCTCACTTCCTCTCTTCTGACATTCCCACCATTATCCTAGGCGATTTCAACATCCCTATTGACATCCCCACACAATCCCCTGCCTCTAAACTCCTTAACCTCACCTCTTCACTTGGTCTCTCCCAGTGGACCTCCTCACCCTCCCATGTGAATGGGAGCTCACTGGATCTGGTCTTCACTCACCGCTGTGATATTTCTGATTTTTCCAACTCCCCATTTCCCCTCTCTGACCACCACCTGCTCTCCTTCAACCTATCTCTCTCGACTTCCCCATCTCTACCTCCTAAGGCTACCATCACTAAGCGTAACATTGAAGCTATTGACACCACATTCCTTTCCTCTCTGTTTGACTCACTTCTCTCTCCTATTCTCTCTCTCTCATGCCCTGAACAAGCCACTTCCACATACAATGCTTCCCTTACTTCTGCTCTTGACTCTGTTGCTCCACCAACCACTATTCACCCTTGCAAATTAACACCTCAACCCTGGCACACCAAATGCACCAGATATCTGCAAAAATGCTCATGTACTGCTGAGCGACACTGGAGGAAATCACGCTCTAAGGCAGACTTCCTCCATTTCAAACTTATGCTCTCATCCTTCAGTGCTGCCCTTTCTCTTGCTAAACAGTCATACTTCAAGAACCTCATCTCCTCCCAGTCTTCCAACCCCCGGCGCCTCTTTGCCACTCTCAACTCACTCCTCTGCCCACCTCCACCTCGTCTCCCTTCCTCACTCTCTGCTCTTGACTTTGCCACTTACTTCACATCCAAAATTGACTCCATACGTCAGGACATCACATCACACCAGACTATCAGTAACCAGCCTTCTCCCATCCCTTACCAACCCTCCCCATCCCTCGCACCAACTCTGTCATCTTTCTCCCATGCATCTGGAGAGGAAGTCATGGCCCTCATTCGTTCCTGTCCCCTCACCACCTCCCCACTTGACCCTATCCCCTCCCGCCTCCTTTGCCACCTCTCTTCTTCTGCTTGTTCCCATCTTTCCCACCTTCTCAATCTCTCCCTCTCATCAGGCACTGTCCCCTCTGCCTTCAAGCACGCTCTCATCTCTCCTATTCTTAAAAAACCTACCCTTGATCCAAACACTCTCTCCAACTACCGACCCATCTCTCTCCTCCCTTTTGCCTCCAAACTCCTTGAGCGTATTGTCTACAACCGCCTTACTTCCTTTCTTTCCTCACACTCACTGCTTGACCCATTCCAGTCTGGCTTCCGTCCTCTCCACTCCACTGAAACTGCCCTTACAAAAGTATGCAATGACCTCCATGCTGCTAAATCTAAGGGACACTACTCTCTACTTATTCTACTTGATCTCTCTGCTGCTTTTGACACTGTGGACCATCCTCTCCTACTGCAAATCCTTCACTCCATTGGTCTGCGTAACACTGCCCTCTCTTGGTTGTCGTCCTACCTTTCTGACCGTTCATTCTCTGTCTCCTCTCATGACTCCACCTCCCCCTCACTTCGTCCTCACTAGGTAAGCTCATTAGTTCTTTTGGTTTCCAATATCATCTCTATGCTGATGACACTCAAATCTATCTTTCCTCTCCAGACCTCTCCCCTACTCTCCTCACTCGTATCTCCAACTGTCTCTCTGCTATCTCTTCCTGGATGTCCCAGCGCTTTCTTAAACTTAACATGTCTAAGACCGAGCTGATCATCTTCCCTCCCTCCCGCATAATCTCACCTCCTACAATCTCATTATCTATTGATGGCACTACTATCTCCTCTACCCCCCAAGCGCGCTGTCTTGGAGTAATCCTTGATTCCTCCCTCTCCTTCAAACCACACATTCAGCACCTCTCACAAACCTGCCGTTTTCATCTAAAAAAAATTTCCAGGATCAGACCCTTTCTGACCCAGGATGCTACTAAGACTCTTATCCACTCACTGGTCATCTCCAGACTGGACTGCTGTAATCTCTTCCTGACTGGCATTCCTGACAAATACCTCTCTCCACTCCAATCTATCCTCAATGCTGCTGCCCGGCTCATTTTCCTCACCAAACGCACTACGTCCACCTCTCCTCTCTTACTAGTCCTTCACTGGCTCCCCTTCCCTTTCAGAATCCATTTCAAGCTTCTCACACTTGCTTACAAAGCCCTCACCCACTCCTCTCCCATCTACATCTCTGATCTTATCTCGCTTTACACTCCCACCCGTCCTCTTCGCTCTGCTAATGCACACCGACTCTCCTGCCTACGGATTACTTCCTCCCACTCCTACCTCCAAGATTTTTCACGTGCTGCACCACTTCTCTGGAATTCCCTACCTCTCCCCCTCAGACTCTCCACCTCTCTACAAAACTTCAAACGGGCTCTCAAGACCCACTTCTTCACCAAACCCAGCCAAATCTCATCCTAAACCTCTGTTCCATGCTTTCTATGTACCCCATCTGTCTCACCCCTGTCTGTCTACCCCTCCCTTTTAGAATGTAAGCTCTCACGAGCAGGGCCCTCTTCCCTCATGTGCTTACTCTTTTCTTACTTTAATAATCTTCAGCTGCACCAAATTCAGCAGTCTTCTGCCACCTGATACTTATTCCAGTGTCATCTGCTGATGTAGCTATGTTTATTTACCCTGTACTTGTCCTATATTGTCGTCAACTGTAAGTTGCTGTTTTCCTGTTTGATGATTTGTTTATGTACTCTGTAATTGGGCACTGCGGAACCCTTGTGGCACCATATAAATAAAGGATAATAATAATAATAAATAATATAATATATAGCAGTACGGTACAGTAGGCCACTGCTCTACCTACCTCTGTGTCGTCAAGTATACTATCCATCCATACCTGTGGTGCATTTTAGAAAAAAACATGTCTCGGCAGAGCAATCTATAAATCCATCATTTTTCAGACAGCAACAGTGGGTATTGTAATAGTCACCCAATCCATCACTTTTATAGGGTTACATGCACCCACATGCTACAGCCTGTCTCAATAATTTTACTGTCACGCTGTGTGTGTTTGTGTTTTTATTTGGGTATTTTTTGTTGTTGTAGAACTACAGGTACCAGCAAGCCCGTTATTTCCCCGCCTGCTGGTACTTGAGGTTCTCCAAGTACCAGCAAGCGGGGGAGGCTTGCTGGGCCTTGTAGTTCCACAACGAAAAAACAATATTCTTTTTTTACACACATGGCTATCAGCCCGACACCCACCACCCAGGGGTGCTGGGGACAGCCTCGGGCTTCACCCCTGGCCCTTGGGTGCCTCGAGGGGAGGAACCTCTTGATTTAAGGGGTCCCCACTCCTCCAGGGAACCCCGGCCAGGGGTGACTAGTTGGAGGGGTAATGCCAGGGCCGCAGGGACCTACATAAAAGTGTCCCCCGGCTGTGGCATTATCTCTCTGGCTAGTGGAGCCCGGTGCTGGTTTTAAAAATATGGGGGACCCCTACATCTATTGTCCCACGTATTCTTGGAAACTGGACCGGTCTAAGAGCCCGGTGCTGGTTGTCTAAATACGGGGAACCCCTGTCCAATTTTTCCCCCAGTATTTAAATAACCAGGACCGGCTCAAAGAGCCCGAGGCTGGTTATACTAAGGAGGGGGGACCTCACGCTTTTTTTTAACCCATTCAGACCCTTCTCCTTTAAGTTAATGGAAGCCCTGGACAACAAAATTGCATTCATGTCCTCCTCCCTCACCCTTCCCAGTCCCAAACACTCATTTTTTTTTTCTTTAAAAATTTATAATATATAACGAGAACAATGAGCAGGCAGGCAGCGGGCATTGGCGGCATCGGACTGAGATAGAAATTAGTGGTGGAGGGCTGGGTCAGTTGATTGTGGGCGAGTTTGTAAGCCATTGGCGGTGGCAGCGGGTATCGGCTCAGAGGCAGTAGCGGGCATTGGCTAAGGGTCATCGGCAGGATTCGGCGGACATTATGGCTGTAGTGCCTCACTAGCCACTGACCTCACCGCACGCCACTGTGGGACAGATGTAACATGCAGAGAGAGGTAGATTTGGGAGGGGGGATGTCCTAGCATAACTGTTAATTGCAGTGTAATACTGTAATTCAGCTGTGCAGCATTTGTGGCTAAATGTCAAAGAAGCCAGTATTTACCCTGCATGCAAAACAATAAATGTATTTGAACATACCTCCCAACTATCCCAATTTTTGCAGGACAGTCACTTTTATGGGGAATGTCCAGCTAACCCAAACAACCCCCCCCCCCCCCCCTTCCCATGGGGAAGGGGGGGGGGTGGAAGGCTCCCTGTAGCTTGTTGCTCTGCAAATATGCACATTGTGGGTAATTCAGACCTGATCGCTAGGGTGTGTTTTTTGCATCCCTGTAATCAGGTAGTTGTCGCCTACAGCGGAAGGGAAAATTTGCTGTGCAGGTGTGTGATCACATGTGCACAAGAGCTGCACAGCTCAGCACTTACTCAGCCATTGAGGTGACGTCACAAATCCTCCCACAAAACGCCGGGTCCCTCCAGTGTTTTTCCGGACACTCCCTAGAAACATTCAGTTGCCACCCACACAAACACCCTCTTCTTGTCAATCTTCTTGTGATCTCCGGACCGTCGCACTTACGCATTGTGGCGCATACGCATGTGCAGTGCAAACCAGATTGCCCGCTGGGTGAAAATAAATTGAAGCGATCTGGTCTGAATAAGCCTCAATCTCTATTCACGGGAGACAGAGGGGCTGGGGCATGGCCAGCAGCTCACAGAGCACCTATAATGACAAAAATGGGAGACATGGCTCATGATCGCGATATACCTGCGAAGGTACGCCCTCTACTGATTGACAGGCAGAGGCATTCGCATTTTCTGCGGGGCACCCGGAGAAAATGTAGGCACACGCACAGGATGGACCCTGCGTATATGCCCCCATCCTCTTCATAGTTTTTGCGGTTGGAACGCGTATTACGATCCAAACTGAATTAGGCCCTATGTCTTATATACACGAGCAGTGTGAAAACATCAATCGATGGGGGTAATTCCAAGTTGATCGCAGCAGGAATTTTGTTAGCAGTTGGGCAAAGCCATGTGTACTGCAGGGGAGGCAGATATAACATGTGCAGAAAGAGTTAGATTTGGGTGAGTTATTTTGTTTCTGTGCAGGGTAAATACTGACTGCTTTATTTTTACACTGCAAATTAGATTGCAGATTGAACACACCACACCCAAATCTAACTCTCTCTGCACATGTTAAATCTGCCTTCCCTGCAGTGCACATAGGTGGTCATTCCGAGTTGTTCGCTCTGTAATTTTCTTCGCATCGCAGCGATTTTCCGCTTAATGCGCATGCGCAATGTTCACACTGCGACTGCGCCAAGTAAATTTGCTATGCAGTTAGGAATATTACTCACGGTTTTTTCATCGTTCTGGTGATCGTAATGTGATTGACAGGAAGTGGGTGTTTCTGGGCGGAAACAGGCCGTTTTAGGGGCGTGTGGGAAAAAATGCTACCGTTTCTGGGAAAAACGCGGGAGTGGCTGGAGAAACGGAGGAGTGTCTGGGCGAACGCTGGGTGTGTTTGTGACGTCAAACCAGGAACGACAAGCACTGAACTGATCGCACTGGCAGAGTAAGTCTCGAGCTACTCAGAAACTGCACAGAGATGTCTTATCGCAATATTGCAAATCTTTCGTTCGCAATTTTAAGATGCTAAGATTCACTCCCAGTAGGCGGCAGCTTAGCGTGTGCAATGCTGCTAAAAGCAGCTTGCGAGCGAACAACTCGGAATGAGGGCCATGGGGGGTAATTCTGAGTTGATCGCAGCAGGATTTTTGTTAGCAGTTGGGCAAAACCATGTGCACTGCATTTACGAACAGATGATTTTTTATATAAATTTTAAAATGTTAGTAAATGTGTGTTCTTTTTTCAACCTGGAAGCCCAACATCGATTAAGATCGATCTTAAATAGACCCCTGGGTTTTAAGGATAACCATGGTTGAGTCCAATGGTTAATTCACATTGACCGAAGTTCTAATTAAGTCACCTGTGCTCAAGCATGATATCCTTAAAATCTGGATTGCAATGACAGCATTTTGGAACTATGCCTAAGGGTTTAATTTTTACATTTATCCACTGACAATAAATCTACCTACAATATCCCTGTAACTGTTATGATTACAGTATTTCACTAAATAATTTAATTTGCTGAACCTTCTGTAAAAAGAAATATTAAGCTGCTGTAATTCCCAGATGCAGCAAATTTGTTAGCTAGTGGGCAAAACCATGTGCACTGCAGGGTTGGGGGGGGGGGCAGATATAACATTTGCAGAGAGATTTAGGTGGGTTATATTGTTTGTGTGCAGGGTAAATACTGGCTGTTTTGTTTTTACACTGCAATTTAGATTTCAGTTTGAACACACCGCACCAAAATCTAACTCTCTCTGCACATATTATACACCCCCCCCCTGCAGTGTACATGGTTTTAGCTAATAAATTTGCTGCTGTGATCAGATCTGAGTTAAGCCCTATGTATTTGGCACTGGCAAAGGGTTAGAGGCCTTGCTGTAGAGCTCACACCTTTCTTATCATGCATTGTAATATTTCCTATGTCCTGATGTTGTGCTCTCTGCTCCATCCAAGTAAACAGCAATGTAGCATGGCTATCAAAGAGCGTGAAGATTGCAGATTTCCTGGGATTAATGCTAAGGAATGCTATTCCAGAGGCTGCTGCTTTAATTCAAGTGTCACTGGGGTTAAATGGTGTTTTTACCTTAAAAACGTCAGGTAGAGTATATAGTACAGTGGTAAAGTGGGAGCATGTAGTGCTATTGATTACAGATTTGATGGAGCTTAAACATGGATAAGGTCCATGGCTCTAAGAGTTTATCTTGTGTATCCTCTATTCTTAGTCATGGTCAGATAAGATTAGAAAATACCATTTAAGTGGAAATTTCCTGTTAGCTGTTTTTCAGTTTGCTCAACTGTCTGATTAACTGGTCCTAAAAAAGGACCAAAGGAGCTAAATTGCCCTGTGATCTAGCTAAATTGCCCCAGTTAAAAAAAAAAACTAAGCTGCTGTAATTCCTGGATGTTTCCTTACTGCATCAACAGGAAGTGACAAGAAACAATGTAATGTGGAACCGTACAGCAGAAGGGATTGCGGCTACCCCACAATAAGTGCAGCGGAATGTAAGAAGAGGAATTGTTGCTTTGACTGCAGCATTCCCGGGGTTAACTGGTGTTTCTTCAAGTCACAAGGTATGGAGCTGCTGTATAGTTACATCCCCATCGTGTAGATGATGGCCTAACAGGAGGCTTTAAAATTTTCTTTCTAGTGTCCTTCGTTTGGGAGAAAAATGCAAAGGTACAAGACAGCTTTTCCTTGCCAATATCTCTCGTTTGCAAAGAGCTGCGCATTGGAAAATTCAGGGCTATATCGTGTAGATGATGGCCTAACAGGAGGCTTTAAAATTTTAATTCTAGTGTCCTTCGTTTGGGAGAAAAATGCAATGGTACAAGACAGCTTTTCCTTGCCAATATCTCTCTTTTGCAAAGAGCTGCGCATTGGAAAATTCAGGGCTATGTCGTGTAGATGATGGTCTAACAGGAGGCTTTAAAATTTTCTTTCTAGTGTCCTTCGTTTGGGAGAAAAATGCAATGGTACAAGACAGCTTTTCCTTGCCAATATCTCTCTTTTGCAAAGAGCTGCGCATTGGAAAATTCAGGGCTATGTCGTGTAGATAATGGCCTAACAGGAGGCTTTAAAATTTTCTTTCTAGTGTCCTTCGTTTGGGAGAAAAATGCAAAGGTACAAGACAGCTTTTCCTTGCCAATATCTCTCTTTTGCAAAGAGCTGCGCATTGGAAAATTCAGGGCTATATCGTGTAGATGATGGCCTAACAGGAGGCTTTAAAATTTTAATTCTAGTGTCCTTCGTTTGGGAGAAAAATGCAAAGGTACAAGACAGCTTTTCCTTGCCAATATCTCTCTTTTGCAAAGAGCTGCGCATTGGAAAATTCATGGCTATGCCGTGTAGATGATGGTCTAACAGGAGGCTTTAAAATGTTCTTTCTAGTGTCCTTCGTTTGGGAGAAAAATGCAAAGGTACAAGACAGCTTTTCCTTGCCAATATCTCTCGTTTGCAAAGAGCTGCGCATTGGAAAATTCAGGGCTATATCGTGTAGATGATGGCCTAACAGGAGGCTTTCAAATTTTAATTCTAGTGTCCTTCCTTTGGGAGAAAAATGCAATGGTACAAGAAAGCTTTTCCTTGCCAATATCTCTCTTTTGCAAAGAGCTGCGCATTGGAAAATTCAGGGCTATGTCGTGTAGATGATGGCCTAACAGGAGGCTTTAACATTTTCTTTCTAGTGTCCTTCGTTTGGGAGAAAAATGCAAAGGTACAAGACAGCTTTTCCTTGCCAATATCTCTCTTTTGCAAAGAGCTACGCATTGGAAAATTCAGGACTATGTCGTGTAGATGATGGTCTAACAGGAGGCTTTAAAATTTTATTTCTAGTGTCCTTCGTTTGGGAGAAAAATGCAATGGTACAAGACAGCTTTTCCTTGCCAGTATCTCTCTTTTGCAAAGAGCTGCGCATTGGAAAATTCAGGGCTATGTCGTGTAGATGATGGCCTAACAGGAGGCTTTAAAATTTTCTTTCTTGTGTCCTTCGTTTGGGAGAAAAATGCAAAGGTACAAGACAGCTTTTCCTTGCCAATATCTCTCGTTTGCAAAGAGCTGCGCATTGGAAAATTCAGGGCTATATCGTGTAGATGATGGCCTAACAGGAGGCTTTAAAATTTTCTTTCTAGTGTCCTTCGTTTGGGAGAAAAATGCAATGGTACAAGAAAGCTTTTCCTTGCCAATATCTCTCTTTTGCAAAGAGCTGCGCATTGGAAAATTCAGGGCTATGTCGTGTAGATGATGGCCTAACAGGAGGCTTTAAAATTTTCTTTCTAGTGTCCTTCGTTTGGGAGAAAAATGCAAAGGTACAAGACAGCTTTTCCTTGCCAATATCTATCTTTTTCAAAGAGCTGCGCATTGGAAAATTCATGGCTATGCCGTGTAGATGATGGTCTAACAGGAGGCTTTAAAATTTTCTTTCTAGTGTCCTTCGTTTGGGAGAAAAATGCAATGGTACAAGACAGCTTTTCCTTGCCAATATCTCTCTTTTGCAAAGAGCTGCGCATTGGAAAATTCAGGGCTATATCGTGTAGATGATGGCCTAACAGGAGGCTTTAAAATTTTAATTCTAGTGTCCTTCGTTTGGGAGCAAAATGCAAAGGTACAAGACAGCTTTTCCTTGCCAATATCTCTCTTTTGCAAAGAGCTGCGCATTGGAAAATTCAGGGCTATGTCGTGTAGATGATGGCCTAACAGGAGGCTTTAAAATTTTCCTTCTAGTTTCCTTCGTTTGGGAGAAAAATGCAATGGTACAAGAAAGCTTTTCCTTGCCAATATCTCTCTTTTGCAAAGAGCTACGCATTGGAAAATTCAGGGCTATGTCGTGTAGATGATGGCCTAACAGGAGGCTTTAAAATTTTCTTTCTAGTTTCCTTCGTTTGGGAGAAAAATGCAATGGTACAAGAAAGCTTTTCCTTGCCAATATCTCTCTTTTGCAAAGAGCTACGCATTGGAAAATTCAGGGCTATGTCGTGTAGATGATGGCCTAACAGGAGTCTTTAAAATTTTCTTTCTAGTGACCTTCGTTTGGGAGAAAAATGCAAAGGTACAAGACAGCTTTTCCTTGCCAATATCTCTCTTTTGCAAAGAGCTGCGCATTGGAAAATTCAGGGCTATGTCGTGTAGATGATGGCCTAACAGGAGGCTTTAAAATTTTAATTCTAGTGTCCTTCGTTTGGGAGAAAAATGCAAAGGTACAAGACAGCTTTTCCTTGCCAATATCTCTCTTTTGCAAAGAGCTGCGCATTGGAAAATTCAGGGCTATGTCGTGTAGATGATGGCCTAACAGGAGGCTTTAACATTTTCTTTCTAGTGTCCTTCGTTTGGGAGAAAATTTTAAAGCCTCCTGTTAGGCCATCATCTACACGACATAGCCCTGAATTTTCCAATGCGCAGCTCTTTGCAAAAGAGAGATATTGGCAAGGAAAAGCTTTCTTGTACCATTGCATTTTTCTCCCAAACGAAGGACACTAGAATTAAAATTTTAAAGCCTCCTGTTAGACCATCATCTACACGGCATAGCCATGAATTTTCCAATGCGCAGCTCTTTGCAAAAGAGAGATATTGGCAAGGAAAAGCTGTCTTGTACCTTTGCATTTTTCTCCCAAACGAAGGACACTAGAATTAAAATTTTAAAGCCTCCTGTTAGGCCATCATCTACACGATATAGCCCTGAATTTTCCAATGCGCAGCTCTTTGCAAACGAGAGATATTGGCAAGGAAAAGCTGTCTTGTACCTTTGCATTTTTCTCCCAAACGAAGGACACTAGAAAGAAAATTTTAAAGCCTCCTGTTAGGCCATCATCTACACGACATAGCCCTGAATTTTCCAATGCGCAGCTCTTTGCAAAAGAGAGATATTGGCAAGGAAAAGCTGTCTTGTACCATTGCATTTTTCTCCCAAACGAAGGACACTAGAAAGAAAATTTTAAAGCCTCCTGTTAGACCATCATCTACACGACATAGCCCTGAATTTTCCAATGCGTAGCTCTTTGCAAAAGAGAGATATTGGCAAGGAAAAGCTGTCTTGTACCTTTGCATTTTTCTCCCAAACGAAGGACACTAAAAAGAAAATTTTAAAGCCTCCTGTTAGGCCATCATCTACACGACATAGCCCTGAATTTTCCAATGCGCAGCTCTTTGCAAAAGAGAGATATTGGCAAGGAAAAGCTTTCTTGTACCATTGCATTTTTCTCCCAAACGAAGGACACTAGAATTAAAATTTTAAAGCCTCCTGTTAGGCCATCATCTACACGATATAGCCCTGAATTTTCCAATGCGCAGCTCTTTGCAAAAGAGAGATATTGGCAAGGAAAAGCTGTCTTGTACCTTTGCATTTTTCTCCCAAACGAAGGACACTAGAAAGAAAATTTTAAAGCCTCCTGTTAGGCCATCATCTACACGACATAGCCCTGAATTTTCCAATGCGCAGCTCTTTGCAAAAGAGAGATATTGGCAAGGAAAAGCTTTCTTGTACCATTGCATTTTTCTCCCAAACGAAGGACACTAGAATTAAAATTTTAAAGCCTCCTGTTAGACCATCATCTACACGGCATAGCCATGAATTTTCCAATGCGCAGCTCTTTGCAAAAGAGAGATATTGGCAAGGAAAAGCTGTCTTGTACCTTTGCATTTTTCTCCCAAACGAAGGACACTAGAATTAAAATTTTAAAGCCTCCTGTTAGGCCATCATCTACACGATATAGCCCTGAATTTTCCAATGCGCAGCTCTTTGCAAACGAGAGATATTGGCAAGGAAAAGCTGTCTTGTACCTTTGCATTTTTCTCCCAAACGAAGGACACTAGAAAGAAAATTTTAAAGCCTCCTGTTAGGCCATCATCTACACGACATAGCCCTGAATTTTCCAATGCGCAGCTCTTTGCAAAAGAGAGATATTGGCAAGGAAAAGCTGTCTTGTACCATTGCATTTTTCTCCCAAACGAAGGACACTAGAAAGAAAATTTTAAAGCCTCCTGTTAGACCATCATCTACACGACATAGCCCTGAATTTTCCAATGCGCAGCTCTTTGCAAAAGAGAGATATTGGCAAGGAAAAGCTGTCTTGTACCATTGCATTTTTCTCCCAAACGAAGGAAACTAGAAAGAAAATGTTAAAGCCTCCTGTTAGGCCATCATCTACACGACATAGCCCTGAATTTTCCAATGCGCAGCTCTTTGCAAAAGAGAGATATTGGCAAGGAAAAGCTGTCTTGTACCATTGCATTTTTCTCCCAAACGAAGGACACTAGAAAGAAAATTTTAAAGCCTCCTGTTAGACCATCATCTACACGACATAGCCCTGAATTTTCCAATGCGCAGCTCTTTGCAAAAGAGAGATATTGGCAAGGAAAAGCTGTCTTGTACCATTGCATTTTTCTCCCAAACGAAGGACACTAGAATTAAAATTTTAAAGCCTCCTGTTAGGCCATCATCTACACGATATAGCCCTGAATTTTCCAATGCGCAGCTCTTTGCAAACGAGAGATATTGGCAAGGAAAAGCTGTCTTGTACCTTTGCATTTTTCTCCCAATCGAAGGACACTAGAAAGAAAATTTTAAAGCCTCCTGTTAGGCCATCATCTACACGACATAGCCCTGAATTTTCCAAAGCGCAGCTCTTTGCAAAAGAGAGATATTGGCAAGGAAAAGCTGTCTTGTACCATTGCATTTTTCTCCCAAACGAAGGACACTAGAAAGAAAATTTTAAAGCCCCCTGTTAGACCATCATCTACACGACATAGCCCTGAATTTTCCAATGCGCAGCTCTTTGCAAAAGAGAGATATTGGCAAGGAAAAGCTGTCTTGTACCATTGCATTTTTCTCCCAAACGAAGGACACTAGAAAGAAAATTTTAAAGCCTCCTGTTAGGCCATCATCTACACGACATAGCCCTGAATTTTCCAATGCGCAGCTCTTTGCAAAAGAGAGATATTGGCAAGGAAAAGCTTTCTTGTACCATTGCATTTTTCTCCCAAACGAAGGACACTAGAATTAAAATTTTAAAGCCTCCTGTTAGGCCATCATCTACACGATATAGCCCTGAATTTTCCAATGCGCAGCTCTTTGCAAAAGAGAGATATTGGCAAGGAAAAGCTGTCTTGTACCTTTGCATTTTTCTCCCAAACGAAGGACACTAGAAAGAAAATTTTAAAGCCTCCTGTTAGGCCATCATCTACACGACATAGCCCTGAATTTTCCAATGCGCAGCTCTTTGCAAAAGAGAGATATTGGCAAGGAAAAGCTTTCTTGTACCATTGCATTTTTCTCCCAAACGAAGGACACTAGAATTAAAATTTTAAAGCCTCCTGTTAGGCCATCATCTACACGATATAGCCCTGAATTTTCCAATGCGCAGCTCTTTGCAAACGAGAGATATTGGCAAGGAAAAGCTGTCTTGTACCTTTGCATTTTTCTCCCAAACGAAGGACACTAGAAAGAACATTTTAAAGCCTCCTGTTAGACCATCATCTACACGGCATAGCCATGAATTTTCCAATGCGCAGCTCTTTGCAAAAGAGAGATATTGGCAAGGAAAAGCTGTCTTGTACCATTGCATTTTTCTCCCAAACGAAGGACACTAGAATTAAAATTTTAAAGCCTCCTGTTAGGCCATCATCTACACGATATAGCCCTGAATTTTCCAATGCGCAGCTCTTTGCAAAAGAGAGATATTGGCAAGGAAAAGCTGTCTTGTACCTTTGCATTTTTCTCCCAAACGAAGGACACTAGAAAGAAAATTTTAAAGCCTCCTGTTAGGCCATCATCTACACGACATAGCCCTGAATTTTCCAATGCGCAGCTCTTTGCAAAAGAGAGATATTGGCAAGGAAAAGCTGTCTTGTACCATTGCAATTTTCTCCCAAACGAAGGACACTAGAAAGAAAATGTTAAAGCCTCCTGTTAGACCATCATCTACACGACATAGCCCTGAATTTTCCAATGCGCAGCTCTTTGCAAAAGAGAGATATTGGCAAGGAAAAGCTGTCTTGTACCATTGCATTTTTCTCCCAAACGAAGGACACTAGAATTAAAATTTTAAAGCCTCCTGTTAGGCCATCATCTACACGATATAGCCCTGAATTTTCCAATGCGCAGCTCCTTGCAAACGAGAGATATTGGCAAGGAAAAGCTGTCTTGTACCTTTGCATTTTTCTCCCAAACGAAGGACACTAGAAAGAAAATTTTAAAGCCTCCTGTTAGGCCATCATCTACACGACATAGCCCTGAATTTTCCAATGCGCAGCTCTTTGCAAAAGAGAGATATTGGCAAGGAAAAGCTGTCTTGTACCATTGCATTTTTCTCCCAAACGAAGGACACTAGAAAGAAAATTTTAAAGCCTCCTGTTAGACCATCATCTACACAACATAGCCCTGAATTTTCCAATGCGTAGCTCTTTGCAAAAGAGAGATATTGGCAAGGAAAAGCTGTCTTGTACCTTTGCATTTTTCTCCCAAACGAAGGACACTAGAAAGAAAATTTTAAAGCCTCCTGTTAGGCCATCATCTACACGACATAGCCCTGAATTTTCCAATGCGCAGCTCTTTGCAAAAGAGAGATATTGGCAAGGAAAAGCTTTCTTGTACCATTGCATTTTTCTCCCAAACGAAGGACACTAGAAAGAAAATTTTAAAGCCTCCTGTTAGGCCATCATCTACACGACATAGCCCTGAATTTTCCAATGCGCAGCTCTTTGCAAAAGAGAGATATTGGCAAGGGAAAGCTTTCTTGTACCATTGCATTTTTCTCCCAAAAGAAGGACACTAGAATAAAAATTTTAAAGCCTCCTGTTAGACCATCATCTACACGGCATAGCCATGAATTTTCCAATGCGCAGCTCTTTGCAAAAGAGAGATATTGGCAAGGGAAAGCTGTCTTGTACCTTTGCATTTTTCTCCCAAACGAAGGACACTAGAATTAAAATTTTAAAGCCTCCTGTTAGGCCATCATCTACACGATATAGCCCTGAATTTTCCAATGCGCAGCTCTTTGCAAACGAGAGATATTGGCAAGGAAAAGCTGTCTTGTACCTTTGCATTTTTCTCCCAAACGAAGGACACTAGAAAGAAAATTTTAAAGCCTCCTGTTAGGCCATCATCTACACGACATAGCCCTGAATTTTCCAATGCGCAGCTCTTTGCAAAAGAGAGATATTGGCAAGGAAAAGCTGTCTTGTACCATTGCATTTTTCTCCCAAACGAAGGACACTAGAAAGAAAATTTTAAAGCCTCCTGTTAGACCATCATCTACACGACATAGCCCTGAATTTTCCAATGCGCAGCTCTTTGCAAAAGAGAGATATTGGCAAGGAAAAGCTGTCTTGTACCATTGCATTTTTCTCCCAAACGAAGGACACTAGAAAGAAAATTTTAAAGCCTCCTGTTAGGCCATCATCTACACGACATAGCCCTGAATTTTCCAATGCGCAGCTCTTTGCAAAAGAGAGATATTGGCAAGGAAAAGCTTTCTTGTACCATTGCATTTTTCTCCCAAACGAAGGACACTAGAATTAAAATTTTAAAGCCTCCTGTTAGGCCATCATCTACACGATATAGCCCTGAATTTTCCAATGCGCAGCTCTTTGCAAAAGAGAGATATTGGCAAGGAAAAGCTGTCTTGTACCTTTGCATTTTTCTCCCAAACGAAGGACACTAGAAAGAAAATTTTAAAGCCTCCTGTTAGGCCATCATCTACACGACATAGCCCTGAATTTTCCAATGCGCAGCTCTTTGCAAAAGAGAGATATTGGCAAGGGAAAGCTTTCTTGTACCATTGCATTTTTCTCCCAAAAGAAGGACACTAGAATAAAAATTTTAAAGCCTCCTGTTAGACCATCATCTACACGGCATAGCCATGAATTTTCCAATGCGCAGCTCTTTGCAAAAGAGAGATATTGGCAAGGGAAAGCTGTCTTGTACCTTTGCATTTTTCTCCCAAACGAAGGACACTAGAATTAAAATTTTAAAGCCTCCTGTTAGGCCATCATCTACACGATATAGCCCTGAATTTTCCAATGCGCAGCTCTTTGCAAACGAGAGATATTGGCAAAGAAAAGCTGTCTTGTACCTTTGCATTTTTCTCCCAAACGAAGGACACTAGAAAGAAAATTTTAAAGCCTCCTGTTAGGCCATCATCTACACGACATAGCCCTGAATTTTCCAATGCGCAGCTCTTTGCAAAAGAGAGATATTGGCAAGGAAAAGCTGTCTTGTACCATTGCATTTTTCTCCCAAACGAAGGACACTAGAAAGAAAATTTTAAAGCCTCCTGTTAGACCATCATCTACACGACATAGCCCTGAATTTTCCAATGCGCAGCTCTTTGCAAAAGAGAGATATTGGCAAGGAAAAGCTGTCTTGTACCTTTGCATTTTTCTCCCAAACGAAGGACACTAGAAAGAAAATTTTAAAGCCTCCTGTTAGGCCATCATCTACACGACATAGCCCTGAATTTTCCAATGCGCAGCTCTTTGCAAAAGAGAGATATTGGCAAGGAAAAGCTTTCTTGTACCATTGCATTTTTCTCCCAAACGAAGGACACTAGAATTAAAATTTTAAAGCCTCCTGTTAGGCCATCATCTACACGATATAGCCCTGAATTTTCCAATGCGCAGCTCTTTGCAAACGAGAGATATTGGCAAGGAAAAGCTGTCTTGTACCTTTGCATTTTTCTCCCAAACGAAGGACACTAGAAAGAACATTTTAAAGCCTCCTGTTAGACCATCATCTACACGGCATAGCCATGAATTTTCCAATGCGCAGCTCTTTGCAAAAGAGAGATATTGGCAAGGAAAAGCTGTCTTGTACCATTGCATTTTTCTCCCAAACGAAGGACACTAGAATTAAAATTTTAAAGCCTCCTGTTAGGCCATCATCTACACGATATAGCCCTGAATTTTCCAATGCGCAGCTCTTTGCAAAAGAGAGATATTGGCAAGGAAAAGCTGTCTTGTACCTTTGCATTTTTCTCCCAAACGAAGGACACTAGAAAGAAAATTTTAAAGCCTCCTGTTAGGCCATCATCTACACGACATAGCCCTGAATTTTCCAATGCGCAGCTCTTTGCAAAAGAGAGATATTGGCAAGGAAAAGCTGTCTTGTACCATTGCAATTTTCTCCCAAACGAAGGACACTAGAAAGAAAATGTTAAAGCCTCCTGTTAGACCATCATCTACACGACATAGCCCTGAATTTTCCAATGCGCAGCTCTTTGCAAAAGAGAGATATTGGCAAGGAAAAGCTGTCTTGTACCATTGCATTTTTCTCCCAAACGAAGGACACTAGAATTAAAATTTTAAAGCCTCCTGTTAGGCCATCATCTACACGATATAGCCCTGAATTTTCCAATGCGCAGCTCCTTGCAAACGAGAGATATTGGCAAGGAAAAGCTGTCTTGTACCTTTGCATTTTTCTCCCAAACGAAGGACACTAGAAAGAAAATTTTAAAGCCTCCTGTTAGGCCATCATCTACACGACATAGCCCTGAATTTTCCAATGCGCAGCTCTTTGCAAAAGAGAGATATTGGCAAGGAAAAGCTGTCTTGTACCATTGCATTTTTCTCCCAAACGAAGGACACTAGAAAGAAAATTTTAAAGCCTCCTGTTAGACCATCATCTACACAACATAGCCCTGAATTTTCCAATGCGTAGCTCTTTGCAAAAGAGAGATATTGGCAAGGAAAAGCTGTCTTGTACCTTTGCATTTTTCTCCCAAACGAAGGACACTAGAAAGAAAATTTTAAAGCCTCCTGTTAGGCCATCATCTACACGACATAGCCCTGAATTTTCCAATGCGCAGCTCTTTGCAAAAGAGAGATATTGGCAAGGAAAAGCTTTCTTGTACCATTGCATTTTTCTCCCAAACGAAGGACACTAGAAAGAAAATTTTAAAGCCTCCTGTTAGGCCATCATCTACACGACATAGCCCTGAATTTTCCAATGCGCAGCTCTTTGCAAAAGAGAGATATTGGCAAGGGAAAGCTTTCTTGTACCATTGCATTTTTCTCCCAAAAGAAGGACACTAGAATAAAAATTTTAAAGCCTCCTGTTAGACCATCATCTACACGGCATAGCCATGAATTTTCCAATGCGCAGCTCTTTGCAAAAGAGAGATATTGGCAAGGGAAAGCTGTCTTGTACCTTTGCATTTTTCTCCCAAACGAAGGACACTAGAATTAAAATTTTAAAGCCTCCTGTTAGGCCATCATCTACACGATATAGCCCTGAATTTTCCAATGCGCAGCTCTTTGCAAACGAGAGATATTGGCAAGGAAAAGCTGTCTTGTACCTTTGCATTTTTCTCCCAAACGAAGGACACTAGAAAGAAAATTTTAAAGCCTCCTGTTAGGCCATCATCTACACGACATAGCCCTGAATTTTCCAATGCGCAGCTCTTTGCAAAAGAGAGATATTGGCAAGGAAAAGCTGTCTTGTACCATTGCATTTTTCTCCCAAACGAAGGACACTAGAAAGAAAATTTTAAAGCCTCCTGTTAGACCATCATCTACACGACATAGCCCTGAATTTTCCAATGCGCAGCTCTTTGCAAAAGAGAGATATTGGCAAGGAAAAGCTGTCTTGTACCATTGCATTTTTCTCCCAAACGAAGGACACTAGAAAGAAAATGTTAAAGCCTCCTGTTAGGCCATCATCTACACGACATAGCCCTGAATTTTCCAATGCGCAGCTCTTTGCAAAAGAGAGATATTGGCAAGGAAAAGCTGTCTTGTACCATTGCATTTTTCTCCCAAACGAAGGACACTAGAAAGAAAATTTTAAAGCCTCCTGTTAGACCATCATCTACACGACATAGCCCTGAATTTTCCAATGCGCAGCTCTTTGCAAAAGAGAGATATTGGCAAGGAAAAGCTGTCTTGTACCATTGCATTTTTCTCCCAAACGAAGGACACTAGAAAGAAAATTTTAAAGCCTCCTGTTAGGCCATCATCTACACGACATAGCCCTGAATTTTCCAATGCGCAGCTCTTTGCAAAAGAGAGATATTGGCAAGGAAAAGCTTTCTTGTACCATTGCATTTTTCTCCCAAACGAAGGACACTAGAATTAAAATTTTAAAGCCTCCTGTTAGGCCATCATCTACACGATATAGCCCTGAATTTTCCAATGCGCAGCTCTTTGCAAAAGAGAGATATTGGCAAGGAAAAGCTGTCTTGTACCTTTGCATTTTTCTCCCAAACGAAGGACACTAGAAAGAAAATTTTAAAGCCTCCTGTTAGGCCATCATCTACACGACATAGCCCTGAATTTTCCAATGCGCAGCTCTTTGCAAAAGAGAGATATTGGCAAGGGAAAGCTTTCTTGTACCATTGCATTTTTCTCCCAAAAGAAGGACACTAGAATAAAAATTTTAAAGCCTCCTGTTAGACCATCATCTACACGGCATAGCCATGAATTTTCCAATGCGCAGCTCTTTGCAAAAGAGAGATATTGGCAAGGGAAAGCTGTCTTGTACCTTTGCATTTTTCTCCCAAACGAAGGACACTAGAATTAAAATTTTAAAGCCTCCTGTTAGGCCATCATCTACACGATATAGCCCTGAATTTTCCAATGCGCAGCTCTTTGCAAACGAGAGATATTGGCAAAGAAAAGCTGTCTTGTACCTTTGCATTTTTCTCCCAAACGAAGGACACTAGAAAGAAAATTTTAAAGCCTCCTGTTAGGCCATCATCTACACGACATAGCCCTGAATTTTCCAATGCGCAGCTCTTTGCAAAAGAGAGATATTGGCAAGGAAAAGCTGTCTTGTACCATTGCATTTTTCTCCCAAACGAAGGACACTAGAAAGAAAATTTTAAAGCCTCCTGTTAGACCATCATCTACACGACATAGCCCTGAATTTTCCAATGCGCAGCTCTTTGCAAAAGAGAGATATTGGCAAGGAAAAGCTGTCTTGTACCATTGCATTTTTCTCCCAAACGAAGGACACTAGAAAGAAAATGTTAAAGCCTCCTGTTAGGCCATCATCTACACGACATAGCCCTGAATTTTCCAATGCGCAGCTCTTTGCAAAAGAGAGATATTGGCAAGGAAAAGCTGTCTTGTACCATTGCATTTTTCTCCCAAACGAAGGACACTAGAAAGAAAATTTTAAAGCCTCCTGTTAGACCATCATCTACACGACATAGCCCTGAATTTTCCAATGCGCAGCTCTTTGCAAAAGAGAGATATTGGCAAGGAAAAGCTGTCTTGTACCATTGCATTTTTCTCCCAAACGAAGGACACTAGAAAGAAAATTTTAAAGCCTCCTGTTAGGCCATCATCTACACGACATAGCCCTGAATTTTCCAATGCGCAGCTCTTTGCAAAAGAGAGATATTGGCAAGGAAAAGCTTTCTTGTACCATTGCATTTTTCTCCCAAACGAAGGACACTAGAATTAAAATTTTAAAGCCTCCTGTTAGGCCATCATCTACACGATATAGCCCTGAATTTTCCAATGCGCAGCTCTTTGCAAAAGAGAGATATTGGCAAGGAAAAGCTGTCTTGTACCTTTGCATTTTTCTCCCAAACGAAGGACACTAGAAAGAAAATTTTAAAGCCTCCTGTTAGGCCATCATCTACACGACATAGCCCTGAATTTTCCAATGCGCAGCTCTTTGCAAAAGAGAGATATTGGCAAGGAAAAGCTTTCTTGTACCATTGCATTTTTCTCCCAAACGAAGGACACTAGAATTAAAATTTTAAAGCCTCCTGTTAGACCATCATCTACACGGCATAGCCCTGAATTTTCCAATGCGCAGCTCTTTGCAAAAGAGAGATATTGGCAAGGAAAAGCTGTCTTGTACCATTGCATTTTTCTCCCAAACTAAGGACACTAGAATTAAAATTTTAAAGCCTCCTGTTAGGCCATCATCTACACGATATAGCCCTGAATTTTCCAATGCGCAGCTCTTTGCAAACGAGAGATATTGGCAAGGAAAAGCTGTCTTGTACCTTTGCATTTTTCTCCCAAACGAAGGACACTAGAAAGAACATTTTAAAGCCTCCTGTTAGACCATCATCTACACGGCATAGCCATGAATTTTCCAATGCGCAGCTCTTTGCAAAAGAGAGATATTGGCAAGGAAAAGCTGTCTTGTACCATTGCATTTTTCTCCCAAACGAAGGACACTAGAATTAAAATTTTAAAGCCTCCTGTTAGGCCATCATCTACACGATATAGCCCTGAATTTTCCAATGCGCAGCTCTTTGCAAAAGAGAGATATTGGCAAGGAAAAGCTGTCTTGTACCTTTGCATTTTTCTCCCAAACGAAGGACACTAGAAAGAAAATTTTAAAGCCTCCTGTTAGGCCATCATCTACACGACATAGCCCTGAATTTTCCAATGCGCAGCTCTTTGCAAAAGAGAGATATTGGCAAGGAAAAGCTGTCTTGTACCATTGCATTTTTCTCCCAAACGAAGGACACTAGAAAGAAAATTTTAAAGCCTCCTGTTAGACCATCATCTACACAACATAGCCCTGAATTTTCCAATGCGTAGCTCTTTGCAAAAGAGAGATATTGGCAAGGAAAAGCTGTCTTGTACCTTTGCATTTTTCTCCCAAACGAAGGACACTAGAAAGAAAATTTTAAAGCCTCCTGTTAGGCCATCATCTACACGACATAGCCCTGAATTTTCCAATGCGCAGCTCTTTGCAAAAGAGAGATATTGGCAAGGAAAAGCTTTCTTGTACCATTGCATTTTTCTCCCAAACGAAGGACACTAGAAAGAAAATTTTAAAGCCTCCTGTTAGGCCATCATCTACACGACATAGCCCTGAATTTTCCAATGCGCAGCTCTTTGCAAAAGAGAGATATTGGCAAGGGAAAGCTTTCTTGTACCATTGCATTTTTCTCCCAAAAGAAGGACACTAGAATAAAAATTTTAAAGCCTCCTGTTAGACCATCATCTACACGGCATAGCCATGAATTTTCCAATGCGCAGCTCTTTGCAAAAGAGAGATATTGGCAAGGAAAAGCTGTCTTGTACCTTTGCATTTTTCTCCCAAACGAAGGACACTAGAATTAAAATTTTAAAGCCTCCTGTTAGGCCATCATCTACACGATATAGCCCTGAATTTTCCAATGCGCAGCTCTTTGCAAACGAGAGATATTGGCAAGGAAAAGCTGTCTTGTACCATTGCATTTTTCTCCCAAACGAAGGACACTAGAAAGAAAATTTTAAAGCCTCCTGTTAGACCATCATCTACACGACATAGCCCTGAATTTTCCAATGCGCAGCTCTTTGCAAAAGAGAGATATTGGCAAGGAAAAGCTGTCTTGTACCATTGCATTTCTCTCCCAAACGAAGGACACTAGAAAGAAAATGTTAAAGCCTCCTGTTAGGCCATCATCTACACGACATAGCCCTGAATTTTCCAATGCGCAGCTCTTTGCAAAAGAGAGATATTGGCAAGGAAAAGCTGTCTTGTACCATTGCATTTTTCTCCCAAACGAAGGACACTAGAAAGAAAATTTTAAAGCCTCCTGTTAGACCATCATCTACACGACATAGCCCTGAATTTTCCAATGCGCAGCTCTTTGCAAAAGAGAGATATTGGCAAGGAAAAGCTGTCTTGTACCATTGCATTTTTCTCCCAAACGAAGGACACTAGAATTAAAATTTTAAAGCCTCCTGTTAGGCCATCATCTACACGATATAGCCCTGAATTTTCCAATGCGCAGCTCTTTGCAAAAGAGAGATATTGGCAAGGAAAAGCTGTCTTGTACCTTTGCATTTTTCTCCCAAACGAAGGACACTAGAAAGAAAATTTTAAAGCCTCCTGTTAGGCCATCATCTACACGACATAGCCCTGAATTTTCCAATGCGCAGCTCTTTGCAAAAGAGAGATATTGGCAAGGAAAAGCTGTCTTGTACCATTGCAATTTTCTCCCAAACGAAGGACACTAGAAAGAAAATGTTAAAGCCTCCTGTTAGACCATCATCTACACGACATAGCCCTGAATTTTCCAATGCGCAGCTCTTTGCAAAAGAGAGATATTGGCAAGGAAAAGCTGTCTTGTACCATTGCATTTTTCTCCCAAACGAAGGACACTAGAATTAAAATTTTAAAGCCTCCTGTTAGGCCATCATCTACACGATATAGCCCTGAATTTTCCAATGCGCAGCTCCTTGCAAACGAGAGATATTGGCAAGGAAAAGCTGTCTTGTACCTTTGCATTTTTCTCCCAAACGAAGGACACTAGAAAGAAAATTTTAAAGCCTCCTGTTAGGCCATCATCTACACGACATAGCCCTGAATTTTCCAATGCGCAGCTCTTTGCAAAAGAGAGATATTGGCAAGGAAAAGCTGTCTTGTACCATTGCATTTTTCTCCCAAACGAAGGACACTAGAAAGAAAATTTTAAAGCCTCCTGTTAGACCATCATCTACACAACATAGCCCTGAATTTTTCAATGCGTAGCTCTTTGCAAAAGAGAGATATTGGCAAGGAAAAGCTGTCTTGTACCTTTGCATTTTTCTCCCAAACGAAGGACACTAGAATTAAAATTTTTAAGCCTCCTGTTAGGCCATCATCTACACGACATAGCCCTGAATTTTCCAATGCGCAGCTCTTTGCAAAAGAGAGATATTGGCAAGGAAAAGCTGTCTTGTACCATTGCATTTTTCTCCCAAACGAAGGACACTAGAAAGAAAATGTTAAAGCCTCCTGTTAGGCCATCATCTACACGACATAGCCCTGAATTTTCCAATGCGCAGCTCTTTGCAAAAGAGAGATATTGGCAAGGAAAAGCTGTCTTGTACCATTGCATTTTTCTCCCAAACGAAGGACACTAGAATTAAAATTTTAAAGCCTCCTGTTAGGCCATCATCTACACGATATAGCCCTGAATTTTCCAATGCGCAGCTCTTTGCAAACGAGAGATATTGGCAAGGAAAAGCTGTCTTGTACCTTTGCATTTTTCTCCCAAACGAAGGACACTAGAAAGAAAATTTTAAAGCCTCCTGTTAGGCCATCATCTACACGACATAGCCCTAAATTTTCCAATGCGCAGCTCTTTGCAAAAGAGAGATATTGGCAAGGAAAAGCTGTCTTGTACCATTGCATTTTTCTCCCAAACGAAGGACACTAGAAAGAAAATTTTAAAGCCTCCTGTTAGACCATCATCTACACGACATAGTCCTGAATTTTCCAATGCGTAGCTCTTTGCAAAAGAGAGATATTGGCAAGGAAAAGCTGTCTTGTACCTTTGCATTTTTCTCCCAAACGAAGGACACTAGAAAGAAAATTTTAAAGCCTCCTGTTAGGCCATCATCTACACGACATAGCCCTGAATTTTCCAATGCGCAGCTCTTTGCAAAAGAGAGATATTGGCAAGGAAAAGCTTTCTTGTACCATTGCATTTTTCTCCCAAACGAAGGACACTAGAATTAAAATTTTAAAGCCTCCTGTTAGGCAATCATCTACACGATATAGCCCTGAATTTTCCAATGCGCAGCTCTTTGCAAAAGAGAGATATTGGCAAGGAAAAGCTGTCTTGTACCTTTGCATTTTTCTCCCAAACGAAGGACACTAGAAAGAAAATTTTAAAGCCTCCTGTTAGGCCATCATCTACACGACATAGCCCTGAATTTTCCAATGCGCAGCTCTTTGCAAAAGAGAGATATTGGCAAGGAAAAGCTGTCTTGTACCATTGCATTTTTCTCCCAAACGAAGGACACTAGAAAGATAATTTTAAAGCCTCCTGTTAGACAATCATCTACACGACATAGCCCTGAATTTTCCAATGCGCAGCTCTTTGCAAAAGAGAGATATTGGCAAGGAAAAGCTGTCTTGTACCATTGCATTTTTCTCCCAAACGAAGGACACTAGAATTAAAATTTTAAAGCCTCCTGTTAGGCCATCATCTACACGATATAGCCCTGAATTTTCCAATGCGCAGCTCTTTGCAAACGAGAGATATTGGCAAGGAAAAGCTGTCTTGTACCTTTGCATTTTTCTCCCAAACGAAGGACACTAGAAAGAAAATTTTAAAGCCTCCTGTTAGGCCATCATCTACACGACATAGCCCTGAATTTTCCAATGCGCAGCTCTTTGCAAAAGAGAGATATTGGCAAGGAAAAGCTGTCTTGTACCATTGCATTTTTCTCCCAAACGAAGGACACTAGAAAGAAAATGTTAAAGCCTCCTGTTAGGCCATCATCTACACGACATAGCCCTGAATTTTCCAATGCGTAGCTCTTTGCAAAAGAGAGATATTGGCAAGGAAAAGCTGTCTTGTACCTTTGCATTTTTCTCCCAAACGAAGGACACTAGAAAGAAAATTTTAAAGCCTCCTGTTAGGCCATCATCTACACGACATAGCCCTGAATTTTCCAATGCGCAGCTCTTTGCAAAAGAGAGATATTGGCAAGGAAAAGCTTTCTTGTACCATTGCATTTTTCTCCCAAACGAAGGACACTAGAATTAAAATTTTAAAGCCTCCTGTTAGGCAATCATCTACACGATATAGCCCTGAATTTTCCAATGCGCAGCTCTTTGCAAAAGAGAGATATTGGCAAGGAAAAGCTGTCTTGTACCTTTGCATTTTTCTCCCAAACGAAGGACACTAGAAAGAAAATTTTAAAGCCTCCTGTTAGGCCATCATCTACACGACATAGCCCTGAATTTTCCAATGCGCAGCTCTTTGCAAAAGAGAGATATTGGCAAGGAAAAGCTGTCTTGTACCATTGCATTTTTCTCCCAAACGAAGGACACTAGAAAGATAATTTTAAAGCCTCCTGTTAGACAATCATCTACACGACATAGCCCTGAATTTTCCAATGCGCAGCTCTTTGCAAAAGAGAGATATTGGCAAGGAAAAGCTGTCTTGTACCATTGCATTTTTCTCCCAAACGAAGGACACTAGAATTAAAATTTTAAAGCCTCCTGTTAGGCCATCATCTACACGATATAGCCCTGAATTTTCCAATGCGCAGCTCTTTGCAAACGAGAGATATTGGCAAGGAAAAGCTGTCTTGTACCTTTGCATTTTTCTCCCAAACGAAGGACACTAGAAAGAAAATTTTAAAGCCTCCTGTTAGGCCATCATCTACACGACATAGCCCTGAATTTTCCAATGCGCAGCTCTTTGCAAAAGAGAGATATTGGCAAGGAAAAGCTGTCTTGTACCATTGCATTTTTCTCCCAAACGAAGGACACTAGAAAGAAAATGTTAAAGCCTCCTGTTAGGCCATCATCTACACGACATAGCCCTGAATTTTCCAATGCGCAGCTCTTTGCAAAAGAGAGATATTGGCAAGGAAAAGCTGTCTTGTACCATTGCATTTTTCTCCCAAACGAAGGACACTAGAATTAAAATTTTAAAGCCTCCTGTTAGGCCATCATCTACACGATATAGCCCTGAATTTTCCAATGCGCAGCTCTTTGCAAACGAGAGATATTGGCAAGGAAAAGCTGTCTTGTACCTTTGCATTTTTCTCCCAAACGAAGGACACTAGAAAGAAAATTTTAAAGCCTCCTGTTAGGCCATCATCTACACGACATAGCCCTAAATTTTCCAATGCGCAGCTCTTTGCAAAAGAGAGATATTGGCAAGGAAAAGCTGTCTTGTACCATTGCATTTTTCTCCCAAACGAAGGACACTAGAAAGAAAATTTTAAAGCCTCCTGTTAGACCATCATCTACACGACATAGTCCTGAATTTTCCAATGCGTAGCTCTTTGCAAAAGAGAGATATTGGCAAGGAAAAGCTGTCTTGTACCTTTGCATTTTTCTCCCAAACGAAGGACACTAGAAAGAAAATTTTAAAGCCTCCTGTTAGGCCATCATCTACACGACATAGCCCTGAATTTTCCAATGCGCAGCTCTTTGCAAAAGAGAGATATTGGCAAGGAAAAGCTTTCTTGTACCATTGCATTTTTCTCCCAAACGAAGGACACTAGAATTAAAATTTTAAAGCCTCCTGTTAGGCAATCATCTACACGATATAGCCCTGAATTTTCCAATGCGCAGCTCTTTGCAAAAGAGAGATATTGGCAAGGAAAAGCTGTCTTGTACCTTTGCATTTTTCTCCCAAACGAAGGACACTAGAAAGAAAATTTTAAAGCCTCCTGTTAGGCCATCATCTACACGACATAGCCCTGAATTTTCCAATGCGCAGCTCTTTGCAAAAGAGAGATATTGGCAAGGAAAAGCTGTCTTGTACCATTGCATTTTTCTCCCAAACGAAGGACACTAGAAAGATAATTTTAAAGCCTCCTGTTAGACCATCATCTACACGACATAGCCCTGAATTTTCCAATGCGCAGCTCTTTGCAAAAGAGAGATATTGGCAAGGAAAAGCTGTCTTGTACCATTGCATTTTTCTCCCAAACGAAGGACACTAGAATTAAAATTTTAAAGCCTCCTGTTAGGCCATCATCTACACGATATAGCCCTGAATTTTCCAATGCGCAGCTCTTTGCAAACGAGAGATATTGGCAAGGAAAAGCTGTCTTGTACCTTTGCATTTTTCTCCCAAACGAAGGACACTAGAAAGAAAATTTTAAAGCCTCCTGTTAGGCCATCATCTACACGACATAGCCCTGAATTTTCCAATGCGCAGCTCTTTGCAAAAGAGAGATATTGGCAAGGAAAAGCTTTCTTGTACCATTGCATTTTTCTCCCAAAAGAAGGACACTAGAAAGAAAATGTTAAAGCCTCCTGTTAGGCCATCATCTACACGACATAGCCCTGAATTTTCCAATGCGCAGCTCTTTGCAAAAGAGAGATATTGGCAAGGAAAAGCTGTCTTGTACCATTGCATTTTTCTCCCAAACGAAGGACACTAGAAAGAAAATTTTAAAGCCTCCTGTTAGACCATCATCTACACGACATAGCCCTGAATTTTCCAATGCGCAGCTCTTTGCAAAAGAGAGATATTGGCAAGGAAAAGCTGTCTTGTACCATTGCATTTTTCTCCCAAACGAAGGACACTAGAAAGAAAATTTTAAAGCCTCCTGTTAGGCCATCATCTACACGATATAGCCCTGAATTTTCCAATGCGCAGCTCTTTGCAAACGAGAGATATTGGCAAGGAAAAGCTGTCTTGTACCTTTGCATTTTTCTCCCAAACGAAGGACACTAGAAAGAACATTTTAAAGCCTCCTGTTAGACCATCATCTACACGGCATAGCCATGAATTTTCCAATGCGCAGCTCTTTGCAAAAGAGAGATATTGGCAAGGAAAAGCTGTCTTGTACCATTGCATTTTTCTCCCAAACGAAGGACACTAGAATTAAAATTTTAAAGCCTCCTGTTAGGCCATCATCTACACGATATAGCCCTGAATTTTCCAATGCGCAGCTCTTTGCAAAAGAGAGATATTGGCAAGGAAAAGCTGTCTTGTACCTTTGCATTTTTCTCCCAAACGAAGGACACTAGAAAGAAAATTTTAAAGCCTCCTGTTAGGCCATCATCTACACGACATAGCCCTGAATTTTCCAATGCGCAGCTCTTTGCAAAAGAGAGATATTGGCAAGGAAAAGCTGTCTTGTACCATTGCATTTTTCTCCCAAACGAAGGACACTAGAAAGAAAATTTTAAAGCCTCCTGTTAGACCATCATCTACACAACATAGCCCTGAATTTTCCAATGCGTAGCTCTTTGCAAAAGAGAGATATTGGCAAGGAAAAGCTGTCTTGTACCTTTGCATTTTTCTCCCAAACGAAGGACACTAGAAAGAAAATTTTAAAGCCTCCTGTTAGGCCATCATCTACACGACATAGCCCTGAATTTTCCAATGCGCAGCTCTTTGCAAAAGAGAGATATTGGCAAGGAAAAGCTTTCTTGTACCATTGCATTTTTCTCCCAAAAGAAGGACACTAGAATAAAAATTTTAAAGCCTCCTGTTAGACCATCATCTACACGGCATAGCCATGAATTTTCCAATGCGCAGCTCTTTGCAAAAGAGAGATATTGGCAAGGAAAAGCTGTCTTGTACCTTTGCATTTTTCTCCCAAACGAAGGACACTAGAATTAAAATTTTAAAGCCTCCTGTTAGGCCATCATCTACACGATATAGCCCTGAATTTTCCAATGCGCAGCTCTTTGCAAACGAGAGATATTGGCAAGGAAAAGCTGTCTTGTACCATTGCATTTTTCTCCCAAACGAAGGACACTAGAAAGAAAATTTTAAAGCCTCCTGTTAGACCATCATCTACACGACATAGCCCTGAATTTTCCAATGCGCAGCTCTTTGCAAAAGAGAGATATTGGCAAGGAAAAGCTGTCTTGTACCATTGCATTTCTCTCCCAAACGAAGGACACTAGAAAGAAAATGTTAAAGCCTCCTGTTAGGCCATCATCTACACGACATAGCCCTGAATTTTCCAATGCGCAGCTCTTTGCAAAAGAGAGATATTGGCAAGGAAAAGCTGTCTTGTACCATTGCATTTTTCTCCCAAACGAAGGACACTAGAAAGAAAATTTTAAAGCCTCCTGTTAGACCATCATCTACACGACATAGCCCTGAATTTTCCAATGCGCAGCTCTTTGCAAAAGAGAGATATTGGCAAGGAAAAGCTGTCTTGTACCATTGCATTTTTCTCCCAAACGAAGGACACTAGAATTAAAATTTTAAAGCCTCCTGTTAGGCCATCATCTACACGATATAGCCCTGAATTTTCCAATGCGCAGCTCTTTGCAAAAGAGAGATATTGGCAAGGAAAAGCTGTCTTGTACCTTTGCATTTTTCTCCCAAACGAAGGACACTAGAAAGAAAATTTTAAAGCCTCCTGTTAGGCCATCATCTACACGACATAGCCCTGAATTTTCCAATGCGCAGCTCTTTGCAAAAGAGAGATATTGGCAAGGAAAAGCTGTCTTGTACCATTGCAATTTTCTCCCAAACGAAGGACACTAGAAAGAAAATGTTAAAGCCTCCTGTTAGACCATCATCTACACGACATAGCCCTGAATTTTCCAATGCGCAGCTCTTTGCAAAAGAGAGATATTGGCAAGGAAAAGCTGTCTTGTACCATTGCATTTTTCTCCCAAACGAAGGACACTAGAATTAAAATTTTAAAGCCTCCTGTTAGGCCATCATCTACACGATATAGCCCTGAATTTTCCAATGCGCAGCTCCTTGCAAACGAGAGATATTGGCAAGGAAAAGCTGTCTTGTACCTTTGCATTTTTCTCCCAAACGAAGGACACTAGAAAGAAAATTTTAAAACCTCCTGTTAGGCCATCATCTACACGACATAGCCCTGAATTTTCCAATGCGCAGCTCTTTGCAAAAGAGAGATATTGGCAAGGAAAAGCTGTCTTGTACCATTGCATTTTTCTCCCAAACGAAGGACACTAGAAAGAAAATTTTAAAGCCTCCTGTTAGACCATCATCTACACAACATAGCCCTGAATTTTTCAATGCGTAGCTCTTTGCAAAAGAGAGATATTGGCAAGGAAAAGCTGTCTTGTACCTTTGCATTTTTCTCCCAAACGAAGGACACTAGAATTAAAATTTTTAAGCCTCCTGTTAGGCCATCATCTACACGACATAGCCCTGAATTTTCCAATGCGCAGCTCTTTGCAAAAGAGAGATATTGGCAAGGAAAAGCTGTCTTGTACCATTGCATTTTTCTCCCAAACGAAGGACACTAGAAAGAAAATGTTAAAGCCTCCTGTTAGGCCATCATCTACACGACATAGCCCTGAATTTTCCAATGCGCAGCTCTTTGCAAAAGAGAGATATTGGCAAGGAAAAGCTGTCTTGTACCATTGCATTTTTCTCCCAAACGAAGGACACTAGAATTAAAATTTTAAAGCCTCCTGTTAGGCCATCATCTACACGATATAGCCCTGAATTTTCCAATGCGCAGCTCTTTGCAAACGAGAGATATTGGCAAGGAAAAGCTGTCTTGTACCTTTGCATTTTTCTCCCAAACGAAGGACACTAGAAAGAAAATTTTAAAGCCTCCTGTTAGGCCATCATCTACACGACATAGCCCTAAATTTTCCAATGCGCAGCTCTTTGCAAAAGAGAGATATTGGCAAGGAAAAGCTGTCTTGTACCATTGCATTTTTCTCCCAAACGAAGGACACTAGAAAGAAAATTTTAAAGCCTCCTGTTAGACCATCATCTACACGACATAGTCCTGAATTTTCCAATGCGTAGCTCTTTGCAAAAGAGAGATATTGGCAAGGAAAAGCTGTCTTGTACCTTTGCATTTTTCTCCCAAACGAAGGACACTAGAAAGAAAATTTTAAAGCCTCCTGTTAGGCCATCATCTACACGACATAGCCCTGAATTTTCCAATGCGCAGCTCTTTGCAAAAGAGAGATATTGGCAAGGAAAAGCTTTCTTGTACCATTGCATTTTTCTCCCAAACGAAGGACACTAGAATTAAAATTTTAAAGCCTCCTGTTAGGCAATCATCTACACGATATAGCCCTGAATTTTCCAATGCGCAGCTCTTTGCAAAAGAGAGATATTGGCAAGGAAAAGCTGTCTTGTACCTTTGCATTTTTCTCCCAAACGAAGGACACTAGAAAGAAAATTTTAAAGCCTCCTGTTAGGCCATCATCTACACGACATAGCCCTGAATTTTCCAATGCGCAGCTCTTTGCAAAAGAGAGATATTGGCAAGGAAAAGCTGTCTTGTACCATTGCATTTTTCTCCCAAACGAAGGACACTAGAAAGATAATTTTAAAGCCTCCTGTTAGACCATCATCTACACGACATAGCCCTGAATTTTCCAATGCGCAGCTCTTTGCAAAAGAGAGATATTGGCAAGGAAAAGCTGTCTTGTACCATTGCATTTTTCTCCCAAACGAAGGACACTAGAATTAAAATTTTAAAGCCTCCTGTTAGGCCATCATCTACACGATATAGCCCTGAATTTTCCAATGCGCAGCTCTTTGCAAACGAGAGATATTGGCAAGGAAAAGCTGTCTTGTACCTTTGCATTTTTCTCCCAAACGAAGGACACTAGAAAGAAAATTTTAAAGCCTCCTGTTAGGCCATCATCTACACGACATAGCCCTGAATTTTCCAATGCGCAGCTCTTTGCAAAAGAGAGATATTGGCAAGGAAAAGCTGTCTTGTACCATTGCATTTTTCTCCCAAACGAAGGACACTAGAATTAAAATTTTACAGCCTCCTGTTAGGCCATCATCTACACGATATAGCCCTGAATTTTCCAATGCGCAGCTCTTTGCAAACGAGAGATATTGGCAAGGAAAAGCTGTCTTGTACCTTTGCATTTTTCTCCCAAACGAAGGACACTAGAAAGAAAATTTTAAAGCCTCCTGTTAGGCCATCATCTACACGACATAGCCCTGAATTTTCCAATGCGCAGCTCTTTGCAAAAGAGAGATATTGGCAAGGAAAAGCTGTCTTGTACCATTGCATTTTTCTCCCAAACGAAGGACACTAGAATTAAAATTTTAAAGCCTCCTGTTAGGCCATCATCTACACGATATAGCCCTGAATTTTCCAATGCGCAGCTCTTTGCAAACGAGAGATATTGGCAAGGAAAAGCTGTCTTGTACCTTTGCATTTTTCTCCCAAACGAAGGACACTAGAAAGAACATTTTAAAGCCTCCTGTTAGACCATCATCTACACGGCATAGCCATGAATTTTCCAATGCGCAGCTCTTTGCAAAAGAGAGATATTGGCAAGGAAAAGCTGTCTTGTACCTTTGCATTTTTCTCCCAAACGAAGGACACTAGAATTAAAATTTTAAAGCCTCCTGTTAGGCCATCATCTACACGATATAGCCCTGAATTTTCCAATGCGCAGCTCTTTGCAAAAGAGAGATATTGGCAAGGAAAAGCTGTCTTGTACCTTTGCATTTTTCTCCCAAACGAAGGACACTAGAAAGAAAATTTTAAAGCCTCCTGTTAGGCCATCATCTACACGACATAGCCCTGAATTTTCCAATGCGCAGCTCTTTGCAAACGAGAGATATTGGCAAGGAAAAGCTGTCTTGTACCTTTGCATTTTTCTCCCAAACGAAGGACACTAGAAAGAAAATTTTAAAGCCTCCTGTTAGGCCATCATCTACACGACATAGCCCTGAATTTTCCAATGCGCAGCTCTTTGCAAAAGAGAGATATTGGCAAGGAAAAGCTGTCTTGTACCATTGCATTTTTCTCCCAAACGAAGGACACTAGAAAGAAAATTTTAAAGCCTCCTGTTAGACCATCATCTACACGACATAGCCCTGAATTTTCCAATGCGTAGCTCTTTGCAAAAGAGAGATATTGGCAAGGAAAAGCTGTCTTGTACCTTTGCATTTTTCTCCCAAACGAAGGACACTAGAAAGAAAATTTTAAAGCCTCCTGTTAGGCCATCATCTACACGACATAGCCCTGAATTTTCCAATGCGCAGCTCTTTGCAAAAGAGAGATATTGGCAAGGAAAAGCTTTCTTGTACCATTGCATTTTTCTCCCAAACGAAGGACACTAGAATTAAAATTTTAAAGCCTCCTGTTAGGCCATCATCTACACGACATAGCCCTGAATTTTCCAATGCGCAGCTCTTTGCAAAAGAGAGATATTGGCAAGGAAAAGCTTTCTTGTACCATTGCATTTTTCTCCCAAACGAAGGACACTAGAATTTAAAATTTTAAAGCCTCCTGTTTAGACCATCATCTACACGACATAGCCCTGAATTTTCCAATGCGCAGCTCTTTGCAAAAGAGAGATATTGGCAAGGAAAAGCTGTCTTGTACCATTGCATTTTTCTCCCAAACGAAGGACACTAGAATTAAAATTTTAAAGCCTCCTGTTAGGCCATCATCTACACGATATAGCCCTGAATTTTCCAATGCGCAGCTCTTTGCAAAAGAGAGATATTGGCAAGGAAAAGCTGTCTTGTACCTTTGCATTTTTCTCCCAAACGAAGGACACTAGAAAGAAAATTTTAAAGCCTCCTGTTAGGCCATCATCTACACGACATAGCCATGAATTTTCCAATGCGCAGCTCTTTGCAAAAGAGAGATATTGGCAAGGAAAAGCTGTCTTGTACCTTTGCATTTTTCTCCCAAACGAAGGACACTAGAAAGAACATTTTAAAGCCTCCTGTTAGACCATCATCTACACGGCATAGCCATGAATTTTCCAATGCGCAGCTCTTTGCAAAAGAGAGATATTGGCAAGGAAAAGCTGTCTTGTACCTTTGCATTTTTCTCCCAAACGAAGGACACTAGAATTAAAATTTTAAAGCCTCCTGTTAGGCCATCATCTACACGATATAGCCCTGAATTTTCCAATGCGCAGCTCTTTGCAAAAGAGAGATATTGGCAAGGAAAAGCTGTCTTGTACCTTTGCATTTTTCTCCCAAACGAAGGACACTAGAAAGAACATTTTAAAGCCTCCTGTTAGGCCATCATCTACACGACATAGCCCTGAATTTTCCAATGCGCAGCTCTTTGCAAAAGAGAGATATTGGCAAGGAAAAGCTGTCTTGTACCATTGCATTTTTCTCCCAAACGAAGGACACTAGAATTAAAATTTTAAAGCCTCCTGTTAGGCCATCATCTACACGATATAGCCCTGAATTTTCCAATGCGCAGCTCTTTGCAAACGAGAGATATTGGCAAGGAAAAGCTGTCTTGTACCTTTGCATTTTTCTCCCAAACGAAGGACACTAGAAAGAAAATTTTAAAGCCTCCTTTAGGCCATCATCTACACGACATAGCCCTGAATTTTCCAATGCGCAGCTCTTTGCAAACGAGAGATATTGGCAAGGAAAAGCTGTCTTGTACCTTTGCATTTTTCTCCCAAACGAAGGACACTAGAAAGAAAATTTTAAAGCCTCCTGTTAGGCCATCATCTACACGACATAGCCCTGAATTTTCCAATGCGCAGCTCTTTGCAAAAGAGAGATATTGGCAAGGAAAAGCTGTCTTGTACCATTGCATTTTTCTCCCAAACGAAGGACACTAGATAGAAAATTTTAAAGCCTTCTGTTAGACCATCATCTACACGACATAGCCCTGAATTTTCCAATGCGCAGCTCTTTGCAAAAGAGAGATATTGGCAAGGAAAAGCTGTCTTGTACCATTGCATTTTTCTCCCAAACGAAGGACACTAGAATTAAAATTTTTAAGCCTCCTGTTAGGCCATCATCTACACGATATAGCCCTGAATTTTCCAATGCGCAGCTCTTTGCAAACGAGAGATTGTATTGGCAAGGAAAAGCTGTCTTGTACCTTTGCATTTTTCTCCCAAACGAAGGACACTAGAAAGAAAATTTTAAAGCCTCCTGTTAGGCCATCATCTACACGACATAGCCCTGAATTTTCCAATGCGCAGCTCTTTGCAAAAGAGAGATATTGGCAAGGAAAAGCTGTCTTGTACCATTGCATTTTTCTCCCAAACGAAGGACACTAGAAAGAAAATTTTAAAGCCTCCTGTTAGACCATCATCTACACGACATAGCCCTGAATTTTCCAATGCGTAGCTCTTTGCAAAAGAGAGATATTGGCAAGGAAAAGCTGTCTTGTACCTTTGCATTTTTCTCCCAAACGAAGGACACTAGAAAGAACATTTTAAAGCCTCCTGTTAGACCATCATCTACACGGCATAGCCATGAATTTTCCAATGCGCAGCTCTTTGCAAAAGAGAGATATTGGCAAGGAAAAGCTGTCTTGTACCTTTGCATTTTTCTCCCAAACGAAGGACACTAGAATTAAAATTTTAAAGCCTCCTGTTAGGCCATCATCTACACGATATAGCCCTGAATTTTCCAATGCGCAGCTCTTTGCAAAAGAGAGATATTGGCAAGGAAAAGCTGTCTTGTACCTTTGCATTTTTCTCCCAAACGAAGGACACTAGAAAGAAAATTTTAAAGCCTCCTGTTAGGCCATCATCTACACGACATAGCCCTGAATTTTCCAATGCGCAGCTCTTTGCAAAAGAGAGATATTGGCAAGGAAAAGCTGTCTTGTACCATTGCATTTTTCTCCCAAACGAAGGACACTAGAATTAAAATTTTAAAGCCTCCTGTTAGGCCATCATCTACACGATATAGCCCTGAATTTTCCAATGCGCAGCTCTTTGCAAACGAGAGATATTGGCAAGGAAAAGCTGTCTTGTACCTTTGCATTTTTCTCCCAAACGAAGGACACTAGAAAGAAAATTTTAAAGCCTCCTGTTAGGCCATCATCTACACGACATAGCCCTGAATTTTCCAATGCGCAGCTCTTTGCAAACGAGAGATATTGGCAAGGAAAAGCTGTCTTGTACCTTTGCATTTTTCTCCCAAACGAAGGACACTAGAAAGAAAATTTTAAAGCCTCCTGTTAGGCCATCATCTACACGACATAGCCCTGAATTTTCCAATGCGCAGCTCTTTGCAAAAGAGAGATATTGGCAAGGAAAAGCTGTCTTGTACCATTGCATTTTTCTCCCAAACGAAGGACACTAGATAGAAAATTATAAAGCCTCCTGTTAGACCATCATCTACACGACAAAGCCCTGAATTTTCCAATGCGCAGCTCTTTGCAAAAGAGAGATATTGGCAAGGAAAAGCTGTCTTGTACCATTGCATTTTTCTCCCAAACGAAGGACACTAGAATTAAAATTTTTAAGCCTCCTGTTAGGCCATCATCTACACGATATAGCCCTGAATTTTCCAATGCGCAGCTCTTTGCAAACGAGAGATATTGGCAAGGAAAAGCTGTCTTGTACCTTTGCATTTTTCTCCCAAACGAAGGACACTAGAAAGAAAATTTTAAAGCCTCCTGTTAGGCCATCATCTACACGACATAGCCCTGAATTTTCCAATGCGCAGCTCTTTGCAAAAGAGAGATATTGGCAAGGAAAAGCTGTCTTGTACCATTGCATTTTTCTCCCAAACGAAGGACACTAGAAAGAAAATTTTAAAGCCTCCTGTTAGACCATCATCTACACGACATAGCCCTGAATTTTCCAATGCGTAGCTCTTTGCAAAAGAGAGATATTGGCAAGGAAAAGCTGTCTTGTACCTTTGCATTTTTCTCCCAAACGAAGGACACTAGAAAGAAAATTTTAAAGCCTCCTGTTAGGCCATCATCTACACGACATAGCCCTGAATTTTCCAATGCGCAGCTCTTTGCAAAAGAGAGATATTGGCAAGGAAAAGCTGTCTTGTACCATTGCATTTTTCTCCCAAACGAAGGACACTAGAATTAAAATTTTAAAGCCTCCTGTTAGGCCATCATCTACACGATATAGCCCTGAATTTTCCAATGCGCAGCTCTTTGCAAACGAGAGATATTGGCAAGGAAAAGCTGTCTTGTACCTTTGCATTTTTCTCCCAAACGAAGGACACTAGAAAGAAAATTTTAAAGCCTCCTGTTAGGCCATCATCTACACGACATAGCCCTGAATTTTCCAATGCGCAGCTCTTTGCAAACGAGAGATATTGGCAAGGAAAAGCTGTCTTGTACCTTTGCATTTTTCTCCCAAACGAAGGACACTAGAAAGAAAATTTTAAAGCCTCCTGTTAGGCCATCATCTACACGACATAGCCCTGAATTTTCCAATGCGCAGCTCTTTGCAAAAGAGAGATATTGGCAAGGAAAAGCTGTCTTGTACCATTGCATTTTTCTCCCAAACGAAGGACACTAGATAGAAAATTATAAAGCCTCCTGTTAGACCATCATCTACACGACAAAGCCCTGAATTTTCCAATGCGCAGCTCTTTGCAAAAGAGAGATATTGGCAAGGAAAAGCTGTCTTGTACCATTGCATTTTTCTCCCAAACGAAGGACACTAGAATTAAAATTTTTAAGCCTCCTGTTAGGCCATCATCTACACGATATAGCCCTGAATTTTCCAATGCGCAGCTCTTTGCAAACGAGAGATATTGGCAAGGAAAAGCTGTCTTGTACCTTTGCATTTTTCTCCCAAACGAAGGACACTAGAAAGAAAATTTTAAAGCCTCCTGTTAGGCCATCATCTACACGACATAGCCCTGAATTTTCCAATGCGCAGCTCTTTGCAAAAGAGAGATATTGGCAAGGAAAAGCTGTCTTGTACCATTGCATTTTTCTCCCAAACGAAGGACACTAGAAAGAAAATTTTAAAGCCTCCTGTTAGACCATCATCTACACGACATAGCCCTGAATTTTCCAATGCGTAGCTCTTTGCAAAAGAGAGATATTGGCAAGGAAAAGCTGTCTTGTACCTTTGCATTTTTCTCCCAAACGAAGGACACTAGAAAGAAAATTTTAAAGCCTCCTGTTAGGCCATCATCTACACGACATAGCCCTGAATTTTCCAATGCGCAGCTCTTTGCAAAAGAGAGATATTGGCAAGGAAAAGCTTTCTTGTACCATTGCATTTTTCTCCCAAACGAAGGACACTAGAATTAAAATTTTAAAGCCTCCTGTTAGGCCATCATCTACACGACATAGCCCTGAATTTTCCAATGCGCAGCTCTTTGCAAAAGAGAGATATTGGCAAGGAAAAGCTTTCTTGTACCATTGCATTTTTCTCCCAAACGAAGGACACTAGAATTTAAAATTTTAAAGCCTCCTGTTTAGACCATCATCTACACGACATAGCCCTGAATTTTCCAATGCGCAGCTCTTTGCAAAAGAGAGATATTGGCAAGGAAAAGCTGTCTTGTACCATTGCATTTTTCTCCCAAACGAAGGACACTAGAATTAAAATTTTAAAGCCTCCTGTTAGGCCATCATCTACACGATATAGCCCTGAATTTTCCAATGCGCAGCTCTTTGCAAAAGAGAGATATTGGCAAGGAAAAGCTGTCTTGTACCTTTGCATTTTTCTCCCAAACGAAGGACACTAGAAAGAAAATTTTTAAAGCCTCCTGTTAGGCCATCATCTACACGACATAGCCCTGAATTTTCCAATGCGCAGCTCTTTGCAAACGAGAGATATTGGCAAGGAAAAGCTGTCTTGTACCTTTGCATTTTTCTCCCAAACGAAGGACACTAGAAAGAACATTTTAAAGCCTCCTGTTAGACCATCATCTACACGGCATAGCCATGAATTTTCCAATGCGCAGCTCTTTGCAAAAGAGAGATATTAGCAAGGAAAAGCTGTCTTGTACCTTTGCATTTTTCTCCCAAACGAAGGACACTAGAATTAAAATTTTAAAGCCTCCTGTTAGGCCATCATCTACACGATATAGCCCTGAATTTTCCAATGCGCAGCTCTTTGCAAAAGAGAGATATTGGCAAGGAAAAGCTGTCTTGTACCTTTGCATTTTTCTCCCAGACGAAGGACACTAGAAAGAAAATTTTAAAGCCTCCTGTTAGGCCATCATCTACACGACATAGCCCTGAATTTTCCAATGCGCAGCTCTTTGCAAAAGAGAGATATTGGCAAGGAAAAGCTGTCTTGTACCATTGCATTTTTCTCCCAAACGAAGGACACTAGAATTAAAATTTTAAAGCCTCCTGTTAGGCCATCATCTACACGATATAGCCCTGAATTTTCCAATGCGTAGCTCTTTGCAAAAGAGAGATATTGGCAAGGAAAAGCTGTCTTGTACCTTTGCATTTTTCTCCCAAACGAAGGACACTAGAATTAAAATTTTAAAGCCTCCTGTTAGGCCATCATCTACACGACATAGCCCTGAATTTTCCAATGCGCAGCTCTTTGCAAAAGAGAGATATTGGCAAGGAAAAGCTGTCTTGTACCATTGCATTTTTCTCCCAAACGAAGGACACTAGATAGAAAATTTTAAAGCCTTCTGTTAGACCATCATCTACACGACATAGCCCTGAATTTTCCAATGCGCAGCTCTTTGCAAAAGAGAGATATTGGCAAGGAAAAGCTGTCTTGTACCATTGCATTTTTCTCCCAAACGAAGGACACTAGAATTAAAATTTTTAAGCCTCCTGTTAGGCCATCATCTACACGATATAGCCCTGAATTTTCCAATGCGCAGCTCTTTGCAAACGAGAGATTGTATTGGCAAGGAAAAGCTGTCTTGTACCTTTGCATTTTTCTCCCAAACGAAGGACACTAGAAAGAAAATTTTAAAGCCTCCTGTTAGGCCATCATCTACACGACATAGCCCTGAATTTTCCAAAGCGCAGCTCTTTGCAAAAGAGAGATATTGGCAAGGAAAAGCTGTCTTGTACCATTGCATTTTTCTCCCAAACGAAGGACACTAGAAAGAAAATTTTAAAGCCTCCTGTTAGACCATCATCTACACGACATAGCCCTGAATTTTCCAATGCGTAGCTCTTTGCAAAAGAGAGATATTGGCAAGGAAAAGCTGTCTTGTACCTTTGCATTTTTCTCCCAAACGAAGGACACTAGAAAGAAAATTTTAAAGCCTCCTGTTAGGCCATCATCTACACGACATAGCCCTGAATTTTCCAATGCGCAGCTCTTTGCAAAAAAGAGATATTGGCAAGGAAAAGCTTTCTTGTACCATTGCATTTTTCTCCCAAACGAAGGACACTAGAATTAAAATTTTAAAGCCTCCTGTTAGGCCATCATCTACACGACATAGCCCTGAATTTTCCAATGCGCAGCTCTTTGCAAAAGAGAGATATTGGCAAGGAAAAGCTTTCTTGTACCATTGCATTTTTCTCCCAAACGAAGGACACTAGAATTTAAAATTTTAAAGCCTCCTGTTTAGACCATCATCTACACGACATAGCCCTGAATTTTCCAATGCGCAGCTCTTTGCAAAAGAGAGATATTGGCAAGGAAAAGCTGTCTTGTACCATTGCATTTTTCTCCCAAACGAAGGACACTAGAATTAAAATTTTAAAGCCTCCTGTTAGGCCATCATCTACACTATATAGCCCTGAATTTTCCAATGCGCAGCTCTTTGCAAACGAGAGATATTGGCAAGGAAAAGCTGTCTTGTACCTTTGCATTTTTCTCCCAAACGAAGGACACTAGAAAGAAAATTTTAAAGCCTCCTGTTAGGCCATCATCTACACGACATAGCCCTGAATTTTCCAATGCGCAGCTCTTTGCAAACGAGAGATATTGGCAAGGAAAAGCTGTCTTGTACCTTTGCATTTTTCTCCCAAACGAATGACACTAGAAAGAAAATTTTAAAGCCTCCTGTTAGGCCATCATCTACACGACATAGCCCTGAATTTTCCAATGCGCAGCTCTTTGCAAAAGAGAGATATTGGCAAGGAAAAGCTGTCTTGTACCATTGCATTTTTCTCCCAAACGAAGGACACTAGATAGAAAATTTTAAAGCCTCCTGTTAGACCATCATCTACACGACATAGCCCTGAATTTTCCAATGCGCAGCTCTTTGCAAAAGAGAGATATTGGCAAGGAAAAGCTGTCTTGTACCATTGCATTTTTCTCCCAAACGAAGGACACTAGAATTAAAATTTTAAAGCCTCCTGTTAGGCCATCATCTACACGATATAGCCCTGAATTTTCCAATGCGCAGCTCTTTGCAAACGAGAGATATTGGCAAGGAAAAGCTGTCTTGTACCTTTGCATTTTTCTCCCAAACGAAGGACACTAGAAAGAAAATTTTAAAGCCTCCTGTTAGGCCATCATCTACACGACATAGCCCTAAATTTTCCAATGCGCAGCTCTTTGCAAAAGAGAGATATTGGCAAGGAAAAGCTGTCTTGTACCATTGCATTTTTCTCCCAAACGAAGGACACTAGAAAGAAAATTTTAAAGCCTCCTGTTAGACCATCATCTACACGACATAGTCCTGAATTTTCCAATGCGTAGCTCTTTGCAAAAGAGAGATATTGGCAAGGAAAAGCTGTCTTGTACCTTTGCATTTTTCTCCCAAACGAAGGACACTAGAAAGATAATTTTAAAGCCTCCTGTTAGACCATCATCTACACGACATAGCCCTGAATTTTCCAATGCGCAGCTCTTTGCAAAAGAGAGATATTGGCAAGGAAAAGCTGTCTTGTACCATTGCATTTTTCTCCCAAACGAAGGACACTAGAATTAAAATTTTAAAGCCTCCTGTTAGGCCATCATCTACACGATATAGCCCTGAATTTTCCAATGCGCAGCTCTTTGCAAACGAGAGATATTGGCAAGGAAAAGCTGTCTTGTACCTTTGCATTTTTCTCCCAAACGAAGGACACTAGAAAGAAAATTTTAAAGCCTCCTGTTAGGCCATCATCTACACGACATAGCCCTGAATTTTCCAATGCGCAGCTCTTTGCAAAAGAGAGATATTGGCAAGGAAAAGCTGTCTTGTACCATTGCATTTTTCTCCCAAACGAAGGACACTAGAATTAAAATTTTACAGCCTCCTGTTAGGCCATCATCTACACGATATAGCCCTGAATTTTCCAATGCGCAGCTCTTTGCAAACGAGAGATATTGGCAAGGAAAAGCTGTCTTGTACCTTTGCATTTTTCTCCCAAACGAAGGACACTAGAAAGAAAATTTTAAAGCCTCCTGTTAGGCCATCATCTACACGACATAGCCCTGAATTTTCCAATGCGCAGCTCTTTGCAAAAGAGAGATATTGGCAAGGAAAAGCTGTCTTGTACCATTGCATTTTTCTCCCAAACGAAGGACACTAGAATTAAAATTTTAAAGCCTCCTGTTAGGCCATCATCTACACGATATAGCCCTGAATTTTCCAATGCGCAGCTCTTTGCAAACGAGAGATATTGGCAAGGAAAAGCTGTCTTGTACCTTTGCATTTTTCTCCCAAACGAAGGACACTAGAAAGAACATTTTAAAGCCTCCTGTTAGACCATCATCTACACGGCATAGCCATGAATTTTCCAATGCGCAGCTCTTTGCAAAAGAGAGATATTGGCAAGGAAAAGCTTTCTTGTACCATTGCATTTTTCTCCCAAACGAAGGACACTAGAATTTAAAATTTTAAAGCCTCCTGTTTAGACCATCATCTACACGACATAGCCCTGAATTTTCCAATGCGCAGCTCTTTGCAAAAGAGAGATATTGGCAAGGAAAAGCTGTCTTGTACCATTGCATTTTTCTCCCAAACGAAGGACACTAGAATTAAAATTTTAAAGCCTCCTGTTAGGCCATCATCTACACTATATAGCCCTGAATTTTCCAATGCGCAGCTCTTTGCAAACGAGAGATATTGGCAAGGAAAAGCTGTCTTGTACCTTTGCATTTTTCTCCCAAACGAAGGACACTAGAAAGAAAATTTTAAAGCCTCCTGTTAGGCCATCATCTACACGACATAGCCCTGAATTTTCCAATGCGCAGCTCTTTGCAAACGAGAGATATTGGCAAGGAAAAGCTGTCTTGTACCTTTGCATTTTTCTCCCAAACGAATGACACTAGAAAGAAAATTTTAAAGCCTCCTGTTAGGCCATCATCTACACGACATAGCCCTGAATTTTCCAATGCGCAGCTCTTTGCAAAAGAGAGATATTGGCAAGGAAAAGCTGTCTTGTACCATTGCATTTTTCTCCCAAACGAAGGACACTAGATAGAAAATTTTAAAGCCTCCTGTTAGACCATCATCTACACGACATAGCCCTGAATTTTCCAATGCGCAGCTCTTTGCAAAAGAGAGATATTGGCAAGGAAAAGCTGTCTTGTACCATTGCATTTTTCTCCCAAACGAAGGACACTAGAATTAAAATTTTAAAGCCTCCTGTTAGGCCATCATCTACACGATATAGCCCTGAATTTTCCAATGCGCAGCTCTTTGCAAACGAGAGATATTGGCAAGGAAAAGCTGTCTTGTACCTTTGCATTTTTCTCCCAAACGAAGGACACTAGAAAGAAAATTTTAAAGCCTCCTGTTAGGCCATCATCTACACGACATAGCCCTAAATTTTCCAATGCGCAGCTCTTTGCAAAAGAGAGATATTGGCAAGGAAAAGCTGTCTTGTACCATTGCATTTTTCTCCCAAACGAAGGACACTAGAAAGAAAATTTTAAAGCCTCCTGTTAGACCATCATCTACACGACATAGTCCTGAATTTTCCAATGCGTAGCTCTTTGCAAAAGAGAGATATTGGCAAGGAAAAGCTGTCTTGTACCTTTGCATTTTTCTCCCAAACGAAGGACACTAGAAAGATAATTTTAAAGCCTCCTGTTAGACCATCATCTACACGACATAGCCCTGAATTTTCCAATGCGCAGCTCTTTGCAAAAGAGAGATATTGGCAAGGAAAAGCTGTCTTGTACCATTGCATTTTTCTCCCAAACGAAGGACACTAGAATTAAAATTTTAAAGCCTCCTGTTAGGCCATCATCTACACGATATAGCCCTGAATTTTCCAATGCGCAGCTCTTTGCAAACGAGAGATATTGGCAAGGAAAAGCTGTCTTGTACCTTTGCATTTTTCTCCCAAACGAAGGACACTAGAAAGAAAATTTTAAAGCCTCCTGTTAGGCCATCATCTACACGACATAGCCCTGAATTTTCCAATGCGCAGCTCTTTGCAAAAGAGAGATATTGGCAAGGAAAAGCTGTCTTGTACCATTGCATTTTTCTCCCAAACGAAGGACACTAGAATTAAAATTTTACAGCCTCCTGTTAGGCCATCATCTACACGATATAGCCCTGAATTTTCCAATGCGCAGCTCTTTGCAAACGAGAGATATTGGCAAGGAAAAGCTGTCTTGTACCTTTGCATTTTTCTCCCAAACGAAGGACACTAGAAAGAAAATTTTAAAGCCTCCTGTTAGGCCATCATCTACACGACATAGCCCTGAATTTTCCAATGCGCAGCTCTTTGCAAAAGAGAGATATTGGCAAGGAAAAGCTGTCTTGTACCATTGCATTTTTCTCCCAAACGAAGGACACTAGAATTAAAATTTTAAAGCCTCCTGTTAGGCCATCATCTACACGATATAGCCCTGAATTTTCCAATGCGCAGCTCTTTGCAAACGAGAGATATTGGCAAGGAAAAGCTGTCTTGTACCTTTGCATTTTTCTCCCAAACGAAGGACACTAGAAAGAACATTTTAAAGCCTCCTGTTAGACCATCATCTACACGGCATAGCCATGAATTTTCCAATGCGCAGCTCTTTGCAAAAGAGAGATATTGGCAAGGAAAAGCTGTCTTGTACCTTTGCATTTTTCTCCCAAACGAAGGACACTAGAATTAAAATTTTAAAGCCTCCTGTTAGGCCATCATCTACACGATATAGCCCTGAATTTTCCAATGCGCAGCTCTTTGCAAAAGAGAGATATTGGCAAGGAAAAGCTGTCTTGTACCTTTGCATTTTTCTCCCAAACGAAGGACACTAGAAAGAAAATTTTAAAGCCTCCTGTTAGGCCATCATCTACACGACATAGCCCTGAATTTTCCAATGCGCAGCTCTTTGCAAACGAGAGATATTGGCAAGGAAAAGCTGTCTTGTACCTTTGCATTTTTCTCCCAAACGAAGGACACTAGAAAGAAAATTTTAAAGCCTCCTGTTAGGCCATCATCTACACGACATAGCCCTGAATTTTCCAATGCGCAGCTCTTTGCAAAAGAGAGATATTGGCAAGGAAAAGCTGTCTTGTACCATTGCATTTTTCTCCCAAACGAAGGACACTAGAAAGAAAATTTTAAAGCCTCCTGTTAGACCATCATCTACACGACATAGCCCTGAATTTTCCAATGCGTAGCTCTTTGCAAAAGAGAGATATTGGCAAGGAAAAGCTGTCTTGTACCTTTGCATTTTTCTCCCAAACGAAGGACACTAGAAAGAAAATTTTAAAGCCTCCTGTTAGGCCATCATCTACACGACATAGCCCTGAATTTTCCAATGCGCAGCTCTTTGCAAAAGAGAGATATTGGCAAGGAAAAGCTTTCTTGTACCATTGCATTTTTCTCCCAAACGAAGGACACTAGAATTAAAATTTTAAAGCCTCCTGTTAGGCCATCATCTACACGACATAGCCCTGAATTTTCCAATGCGCAGCTCTTTGCAAAAGAGAGATATTGGCAAGGAAAAGCTTTCTTGTACCATTGCATTTTTCTCCCAAACGAAGGACACTAGAATTTAAAATTTTAAAGCCTCCTGTTTAGACCATCATCTACACGACATAGCCCTGAATTTTCCAATGCGCAGCTCTTTGCAAAAGAGAGATATTGGCAAGGAAAAGCTGTCTTGTACCATTGCATTTTTCTCCCAAACGAAGGACACTAGAATTAAAATTTTAAAGCCTCCTGTTAGGCCATCATCTACACGATATAGCCCTGAATTTTCCAATGCGCAGCTCTTTGCAAAAGAGAGATATTGGCAAGGAAAAGCTGTCTTGTACCTTTGCATTTTTCTCCCAAACGAAGGACACTAGAAAGAAAATTTTAAAGCCTCCTGTTAGGCCATCATCTACACGACATAGCCATGAATTTTCCAATGCGCAGCTCTTTGCAAAAGAGAGATATTGGCAAGGAAAAGCTGTCTTGTACCTTTGCATTTTTCTCCCAAACGAAGGACACTAGAAAGAACATTTTAAAGCCTCCTGTTAGACCATCATCTACACGGCATAGCCATGAATTTTCCAATGCGCAGCTCTTTGCAAAAGAGAGATATTGGCAAGGAAAAGCTGTCTTGTACCTTTGCATTTTTCTCCCAAACGAAGGACACTAGAATTAAAATTTTAAAGCCTCCTGTTAGGCCATCATCTACACGATATAGCCCTGAATTTTCCAATGCGCAGCTCTTTGCAAAAGAGAGATATTGGCAAGGAAAAGCTGTCTTGTACCTTTGCATTTTTCTCCCAAACGAAGGACACTAGAAAGAAAATTTTAAAGCCTCCTGTTAGGCCATCATCTACACGACATAGCCCTGAATTTTCCAATGCGCAGCTCTTTGCAAAAGAGAGATATTGGCAAGGAAAAGCTGTCTTGTACCATTGCATTTTTCTCCCAAACGAAGGACACTAGAATTAAAATTTTAAAGCCTCCTGTTAGGCCATCATCTACACGATATAGCCCTGAATTTTCCAATGCGCAGCTCTTTGCAAACGAGAGATATTGGCAAGGAAAAGCTGTCTTGTACCTTTGCATTTTTCTCCCAAACGAAGGACACTAGAAAGAAAATTTTAAAGCCTCCTTTAGGCCATCATCTACACGACATAGCCCTGAATTTTCCAATGCGCAGCTCTTTGCAAACGAGAGATATTGGCAAGGAAAAGCTGTCTTGTACCTTTGCATTTTTCTCCCAAACGAAGGACACTAGAAAGAAAATTTTAAAGCCTCCTGTTAGGCCATCATCTACACGACATAGCCCTGAATTTTCCAATGCGCAGCTCTTTGCAAAAGAGAGATATTGGCAAGGAAAAGCTGTCTTGTACCATTGCATTTTTCTCCCAAACGAAGGACACTAGATAGAAAATTTTAAAGCCTTCTGTTAGACTATCATCTACACGACATAGCCCTGAATTTTCCAATGCGCAGCTCTTTGCAAAAGAGAGATATTGGCAAGGAAAAGCTGTCTTGTACCATTGCATTTTTCTCCCAAACGAAGGACACTAGAATTAAAATTTTTAAGCCTCCTGTTAGGCCATCATCTACACGATATAGCCCTGAATTTTCCAATGCGCAGCTCTTTGCAAACGAGAGATTGTATTGGCAAGGAAAAGCTGTCTTGTACCTTTGCATTTTTCTCCCAAACGAAGGACACTAGAAAGAAAATTTTAAAGCCTCCTGTTAGGCCATCATCTACACGACATAGCCCTGAATTTTCCAATGCGCAGCTCTTTGCAAAAGAGAGATATTGGCAAGGAAAAGCTGTCTTGTACCATTGCATTTTTCTCCCAAACGAAGGACACTAGAAAGAAAATTTTAAAGCCTCCTGTTAGACCATCATCTACACGACATAGCCCTGAATTTTCCAATGCGTAGCTCTTTGCAAAAGAGAGATATTGGCAAGGAAAAGCTGTCTTGTACCTTTGCATTTTTCTCCCAAACGAAGGACACTAGAAAGAACATTTTAAAGCCTCCTGTTAGACCATCATCTACACGGCATAGCCATGAATTTTCCAATGCGCAGCTCTTTGCAAAAGAGAGATATTGGCAAGGAAAAGCTGTCTTGTACCTTTGCATTTTTCTCCCAAACGAAGGACACTAGAATTAAAATTTTAAAGCCTCCTGTTAGGCCATCATCTACACGATATAGCCCTGAATTTTCCAATGCGCAGCTCTTTGCAAACGAGAGATATTGGCAAGGAAAAGCTGTCTTGTACCTTTGCATTTTTCTCCCAAACGAAGGACACTAGAAAGAAAATTTTAAAGCCTCCTGTTAGGCCATCATCTACACGACATAGCCCTGAATTTTCCAATGCGCAGCTCTTTGCAAACGAGAGATATTGGCAAGGAAAAGCTGTCTTGTACCTTTGCATTTTTCTCCCAAACGAAGGACACTAGAAAGAAAATTTTAAAGCCTCCTGTTAGGCCATCATCTACACGACATAGCCCTGAATTTTCCAATGCGCAGCTCTTTGCAAAAGAGAGATATTGGCAAGGAAAAGCTGTCTTGTACCATTGCATTTTTCTCCCAAACGAAGGACACTAGATAGAAAATTATAAAGCCTCCTGTTAGACCATCATCTACACGACAAAGCCCTGAATTTTCCAATGCGCAGCTCTTTGCAAAAGAGAGATATTGGCAAGGAAAAGCTGTCTTGTACCATTGCATTTTTCTCCCAAACGAAGGACACTAGAATTAAAATTTTTAAGCCTCCTGTTAGGCCATCATCTACACGATATAGCCCTGAATTTTCCAATGCGCAGCTCTTTGCAAACGAGAGATATTGGCAAGGAAAAGCTGTCTTGTACCTTTGCATTTTTCTCCCAAACGAAGGACACTAGAAAGAAAATTTTAAAGCCTCCTGTTAGGCCATCATCTACACGACATAGCCCTGAATTTTCCAATGCGCAGCTCTTTGCAAAAGAGAGATATTGGCAAGGAAAAGCTGTCTTGTACCATTGCATTTTTCTCCCAAACGAAGGACACTAGAAAGAAAATTTTAAAGCCTCCTGTTAGACCATCATCTACACGACATAGCCCTGAATTTTCCAATGCGTAGCTCTTTGCAAAAGAGAGATATTGGCAAGGAAAAGCTGTCTTGTACCTTTGCATTTTTCTCCCAAACGAAGGACACTAGAAAGAAAATTTTAAAGCCTCCTGTTAGGCCATCATCTACACGACATAGCCCTGAATTTTCCAATGCGCAGCTCTTTGCAAAAGAGAGATATTGGCAAGGAAAAGCTGTCTTGTACCATTGCATTTTTCTCCCAAACGAAGGACACTAGAATTAAAATTTTAAAGCCTCCTGTTAGGCCATCATCTACACGATATAGCCCTGAATTTTCCAATGCGCAGCTCTTTGCAAACGAGAGATATTGGCAAGGAAAAGCTGTCTTGTACCTTTGCATTTTTCTCCCAAACGAAGGACACTAGAAAGAAAATTTTAAAGCCTCCTGTTAGGCCATCATCTACACGACATAGCCCTGAATTTTCCAATGCGCAGCTCTTTGCAAACGAGAGATATTGGCAAGGAAAAGCTGTCTTGTACCTTTGCATTTTTCTCCCAAACGAAGGACACTAGAAAGAAAATTTTAAAGCCTCCTGTTAGGCCATCATCTACACGACATAGCCCTGAATTTTCCAATGCGCAGCTCTTTGCAAAAGAGAGATATTGGCAAGGAAAAGCTGTCTTGTACCATTGCATTTTTCTCCCAAACGAAGGACACTAGATAGAAAATTATAAAGCCTCCTGTTAGACCATCATCTACACGACAAAGCCCTGAATTTTCCAATGCGCAGCTCTTTGCAAAAGAGAGATATTGGCAAGGAAAAGCTGTCTTGTACCATTGCATTTTTCTCCCAAACGAAGGACACTAGAATTAAAATTTTTAAGCCTCCTGTTAGGCCATCATCTACACGATATAGCCCTGAATTTTCCAATGCGCAGCTCTTTGCAAACGAGAGATATTGGCAAGGAAAAGCTGTCTTGTACCTTTGCATTTTTCTCCCAAACGAAGGACACTAGAAAGAAAATTTTAAAGCCTCCTGTTAGGCCATCATCTACACGACATAGCCCTGAATTTTCCAATGCGCAGCTCTTTGCAAAAGAGAGATATTGGCAAGGAAAAGCTGTCTTGTACCATTGCATTTTTCTCCCAAACGAAGGACACTAGAAAGAAAATTTTAAAGCCTCCTGTTAGACCATCATCTACACGACATAGCCCTGAATTTTCCAATGCGTAGCTCTTTGCAAAAGAGAGATATTGGCAAGGAAAAGCTGTCTTGTACCTTTGCATTTTTCTCCCAAACGAAGGACACTAGAATTAAAATTTTAAAGCCTCCTGTTAGGCCATCATCTACACGATATAGCCCTGAATTTTCCAATGCGCAGCTCTTTGCAAACGAGAGATATTGGCAAGGAAAAGCTGTCTTGTACCTTTGCATTTTTCTCCCAAACGAAGGACACTAGAAAGAAAATTTTAAAGCCTCCTTTAGGCCATCATCTACACGACATAGCCCTGAATTTTCCAATGCGCAGCTCTTTGCAAACGAGAGATATTGGCAAGGAAAAGCTGTCTTGTACCTTTGCATTTTTCTCCCAAACGAAGGACACTAGAAAGAAAATTTTAAAGCCTCCTGTTAGGCCATCATCTACACGACATAGCCCTGAATTTTCCAATGCGCAGCTCTTTGCAAAAGAGAGATATTGGCAAGGAAAAGCTGTCTTGTACCATTGCATTTTTCTCCCAAACGAAGGACACTAGATAGAAAATTTTAAAGCCTTCTGTTAGACTATCATCTACACGACATAGCCCTGAATTTTCCAATGCGCAGCTCTTTGCAAAAGAGAGATATTGGCAAGGAAAAGCTGTCTTGTACCATTGCATTTTTCTCCCAAACGAAGGACACTAGAATTAAAATTTTTAAGCCTCCTGTTAGGCCATCATCTACACGATATAGCCCTGAATTTTCCAATGCGCAGCTCTTTGCAAACGAGAGATTGTATTGGCAAGGAAAAGCTGTCTTGTACCTTTGCATTTTTCTCCCAAACGAAGGACACTAGAAAGAAAATTTTAAAGCCTCCTGTTAGGCCATCATCTACACGACATAGCCCTGAATTTTCCAATGCGCAGCTCTTTGCAAAAGAGAGATATTGGCAAGGAAAAGCTGTCTTGTACCATTGCATTTTTCTCCCAAACGAAGGACACTAGAAAGAAAATTTTAAAGCCTCCTGTTAGACCATCATCTACACGACATAGCCCTGAATTTTCCAATGCGTAGCTCTTTGCAAAAGAGAGATATTGGCAAGGAAAAGCTGTCTTGTACCTTTGCATTTTTCTCCCAAACGAAGGACACTAGAAAGAACATTTTAAAGCCTCCTGTTAGACCATCATCTACACGGCATAGCCATGAATTTTCCAATGCGCAGCTCTTTGCAAAAGAGAGATATTGGCAAGGAAAAGCTGTCTTGTACCTTTGCATTTTTCTCCCAAACGAAGGACACTAGAATTAAAATTTTAAAGCCTCCTGTTAGGCCATCATCTACACGATATAGCCCTGAATTTTCCAATGCGCAGCTCTTTGCAAACGAGAGATATTGGCAAGGAAAAGCTGTCTTGTACCTTTGCATTTTTCTCCCAAACGAAGGACACTAGAAAGAAAATTTTAAAGCCTCCTGTTAGGCCATCATCTACACGACATAGCCCTGAATTTTCCAATGCGCAGCTCTTTGCAAACGAGAGATATTGGCAAGGAAAAGCTGTCTTGTACCTTTGCATTTTTCTCCCAAACGAAGGACACTAGAAAGAAAATTTTAAAGCCTCCTGTTAGGCCATCATCTACACGACATAGCCCTGAATTTTCCAATGCGCAGCTCTTTGCAAAAGAGAGATATTGGCAAGGAAAAGCTGTCTTGTACCATTGCATTTTTCTCCCAAACGAAGGACACTAGATAGAAAATTATAAAGCCTCCTGTTAGACCATCATCTACACGACAAAGCCCTGAATTTTCCAATGCGCAGCTCTTTGCAAAAGAGAGATATTGGCAAGGAAAAGCTGTCTTGTACCATTGCATTTTTCTCCCAAACGAAGGACACTAGAATTAAAATTTTTAAGCCTCCTGTTAGGCCATCATCTACACGATATAGCCCTGAATTTTCCAATGCGCAGCTCTTTGCAAACGAGAGATATTGGCAAGGAAAAGCTGTCTTGTACCTTTGCATTTTTCTCCCAAACGAAGGACACTAGAAAGAAAATTTTAAAGCCTCCTGTTAGGCCATCATCTACACGACATAGCCCTGAATTTTCCAATGCGCAGCTCTTTGCAAAAGAGAGATATTGGCAAGGAAAAGCTGTCTTGTACCATTGCATTTTTCTCCCAAACGAAGGACACTAGAAAGAAAATTTTAAAGCCTCCTGTTAGACCATCATCTACACGACATAGCCCTGAATTTTCCAATGCGTAGCTCTTTGCAAAAGAGAGATATTGGCAAGGAAAAGCTGTCTTGTACCTTTGCATTTTTCTCCCAAACGAAGGACACTAGAAAGAAAATTTTAAAGCCTCCTGTTAGGCCATCATCTACACGACATAGCCCTGAATTTTCCAATGCGCAGCTCTTTGCAAAAGAGAGATATTGGCAAGGAAAAGCTGTCTTGTACCATTGCATTTTTCTCCCAAACGAAGGACACTAGAATTAAAATTTTAAAGCCTCCTGTTAGGCCATCATCTACACGATATAGCCCTGAATTTTCCAATGCGCAGCTCTTTGCAAACGAGAGATATTGGCAAGGAAAAGCTGTCTTGTACCTTTGCATTTTTCTCCCAAACGAAGGACACTAGAAAGAAAATTTTAAAGCCTCCTGTTAGGCCATCATCTACACGACATAGCCCTGAATTTTCCAATGCGCAGCTCTTTGCAAACGAGAGATATTGGCAAGGAAAAGCTGTCTTGTACCTTTGCATTTTTCTCCCAAACGAAGGACACTAGAAAGAAAATTTTAAAGCCTCCTGTTAGGCCATCATCTACACGACATAGCCCTGAATTTTCCAATGCGCAGCTCTTTGCAAAAGAGAGATATTGGCAAGGAAAAGCTGTCTTGTACCATTGCATTTTTCTCCCAAACGAAGGACACTAGATAGAAAATTATAAAGCCTCCTGTTAGACCATCATCTACACGACAAAGCCCTGAATTTTCCAATGCGCAGCTCTTTGCAAAAGAGAGATATTGGCAAGGAAAAGCTGTCTTGTACCATTGCATTTTTCTCCCAAACGAAGGACACTAGAATTAAAATTTTTAAGCCTCCTGTTAGGCCATCATCTACACGATATAGCCCTGAATTTTCCAATGCGCAGCTCTTTGCAAACGAGAGATATTGGCAAGGAAAAGCTGTCTTGTACCTTTGCATTTTTCTCCCAAACGAAGGACACTAGAAAGAAAATTTTAAAGCCTCCTGTTAGGCCATCATCTACACGACATAGCCCTGAATTTTCCAATGCGCAGCTCTTTGCAAAAGAGAGATATTGGCAAGGAAAAGCTGTCTTGTACCATTGCATTTTTCTCCCAAACGAAGGACACTAGAAAGAAAATTTTAAAGCCTCCTGTTAGACCATCATCTACACGACATAGCCCTGAATTTTCCAATGCGTAGCTCTTTGCAAAAGAGAGATATTGGCAAGGAAAAGCTGTCTTGTACCTTTGCATTTTTCTCCCAAACGAAGGACACTAGAAAGAAAATTTTAAAGCCTCCTGTTAGGCCATCATCTACACGACATAGCCCTGAATTTTCCAATGCGCAGCTCTTTGCAAAAGAGAGATATTGGCAAGGAAAAGCTTTCTTGTACCATTGCATTTTTCTCCCAAACGAAGGACACTAGAATTAAAATTTTAAAGCCTCCTGTTAGGCCATCATCTACACGACATAGCCCTGAATTTTCCAATGCGCAGCTCTTTGCAAAAGAGAGATATTGGCAAGGAAAAGCTTTCTTGTACCATTGCATTTTTCTCCCAAACGAAGGACACTAGAATTTAAAATTTTAAAGCCTCCTGTTTAGACCATCATCTACACGACATAGCCCTGAATTTTCCAATGCGCAGCTCTTTGCAAAAGAGAGATATTGGCAAGGAAAAGCTGTCTTGTACCATTGCATTTTTCTCCCAAACGAAGGACACTAGAATTAAAATTTTAAAGCCTCCTGTTAGGCCATCATCTACACGATATAGCCCTGAATTTTCCAATGCGCAGCTCTTTGCAAAAGAGAGATATTGGCAAGGAAAAGCTGTCTTGTACCTTTGCATTTTTCTCCCAAACGAAGGACACTAGAAAGAAAATTTTTAAAGCCTCCTGTTAGGCCATCATCTACACGACATAGCCCTGAATTTTCCAATGCGCAGCTCTTTGCAAACGAGAGATATTGGCAAGGAAAAGCTGTCTTGTACCTTTGCATTTTTCTCCCAAACGAAGGACACTAGAAAGAACATTTTAAAGCCTCCTGTTAGACCATCATCTACACGGCATAGCCATGAATTTTCCAATGCGCAGCTCTTTGCAAAAGAGAGATATTAGCAAGGAAAAGCTGTCTTGTACCTTTGCATTTTTCTCCCAAACGAAGGACACTAGAATTAAAATTTTAAAGCCTCCTGTTAGGCCATCATCTACACGATATAGCCCTGAATTTTCCAATGCGCAGCTCTTTGCAAAAGAGAGATATTGGCAAGGAAAAGCTGTCTTGTACCTTTGCATTTTTCTCCCAGACGAAGGACACTAGAAAGAAAATTTTAAAGCCTCCTGTTAGGCCATCATCTACACGACATAGCCCTGAATTTTCCAATGCGCAGCTCTTTGCAAAAGAGAGATATTGGCAAGGAAAAGCTGTCTTGTACCATTGCATTTTTCTCCCAAACGAAGGACACTAGATAGAAAATTTTAAAGCCTCCTGTTAGACCATCATCTACACGACATAGCCCTGAATTTTCCAATGCGCAGCTCTTTGCAAAAGAGAGATATTGGCAAGGAAAAGCTGTCTTGTACCATTGCATTTTTCTCCCAAACGAAGGACACTAGAATTAAAATTTTAAAGCCTCCTGTTAGGCCATCATCTACACGATATAGCCCTGAATTTTCCAATGCGCAGCTCTTTGCAAACGAGAGATATTGGCAAGGAAAAGCTGTCTTGTACCTTTGCATTTTTCTCCCAAACGAAGGACACTAGAAAGAAAATTTTAAAGCCTCCTGTTAGGCCATCATCTACACGACATAGCCCTAAATTTTCCAATGCGCAGCTCTTTGCAAAAGAGAGATATTGGCAAGGAAAAGCTGTCTTGTACCATTGCATTTTTCTCCCAAACGAAGGACACTAGAAAGAAAATTTTAAAGCCTCCTGTTAGACCATCATCTACACGATATAGCCCTGAATTTTCCAATGCGCAGCTCTTTGCAAACGAGAGATATTGGCAAGGAAAAGCTGTCTTGTACCTTTGCATTTTTCTCCCAAACGAAGGACACTAGAAAGAAAATTTTAAAGCCTCCTGTTAGGCCATCATCTACACGACATAGCCCTAAATTTTCCAATGCGCAGCTCTTTGCAAAAGAGAGATATTGGCAAGGAAAAGCTGTCTTGTACCATTGCATTTTTCTCCCAAACGAAGGACACTAGAAAGAAAATTTTAAAGCCTCCTGTTAGACCATCATCTACACGACATAGTCCTGAATTTTCCAATGCGTAGCTCTTTGCAAAAGAGAGATATTGGCAAGGAAAAGCTGTCTTGTACCTTTGCATTTTTCTCCCAAACGAAGGACACTAGAAAGAAAATTTTAAAGCCTCCTGTTAGGCCATCATCTACACGACATAGCCCTGAATTTTCCAATGCGCAGCTCTTTGCAAAAGAGAGATATTGGCAAGGAAAAGCTTTCTTGTACCATTGCATTTTTCTCCCAAACGAAGGACACTAGAATTAAAATTTTAAAGCCTCCTGTTAGGCAATCATCTACACGATATAGCCCTGAATTTTCCAATGCGCAGCTCTTTGCAAAAGAGAGATATTGGCAAGGAAAAGCTGTCTTGTACCTTTGCATTTTTCTCCCAAACGAAGGACACTAGAAAGAAAATTTTAAAGCCTCCTGTTAGGCCATCATCTACACGACATAGCCCTGAATTTTCCAATGCGCAGCTCTTTGCAAAAGAGAGATATTGGCAAGGAAAAGCTGTCTTGTACCATTGCATTTTTCTCCCAAACGAAGGACACTAGAAAGATAATTTTAAAGCCTCCTGTTAGACCATCATCTACACGACATAGCCCTGAATTTTCCAATGCGCAGCTCTTTGCAAAAGAGAGATATTGGCAAGGAAAAGCTGTCTTGTACCATTGCATTTTTCTCCCAAACGAAGGACACTAGAATTAAAATTTTAAAGCCTCCTGTTAGGCCATCATCTACACGATATAGCCCTGAATTTTCCAATGCGCAGCTCTTTGCAAACGAGAGATATTGGCAAGGAAAAGCTGTCTTGTACCTTTGCATTTTTCTCCCAAACGAAGGACACTAGAAAGAAAATTTTAAAGCCTCCTGTTAGGCCATCATCTACACGACATAGCCCTGAATTTTCCAATGCGCAGCTCTTTGCAAAAGAGAGATATTGGCAAGGAAAAGCTGTCTTGTACCATTGCATTTTTCTCCCAAACGAAGGACACTAGAATTAAAATTTTACAGCCTCCTGTTAGGCCATCATCTACACGATATAGCCCTGAATTTTCCAATGCGCAGCTCTTTGCAAACGAGAGATATTGGCAAGGAAAAGCTGTCTTGTACCTTTGCATTTTTCTCCCAAACGAAGGACACTAGAAAGAAAATTTTAAAGCCTCCTGTTAGGCCATCATCTACACGACATAGCCCTGAATTTTCCAATGCGCAGCTCTTTGCAAAAGAGAGATATTGGCAAGGAAAAGCTGTCTTGTACCATTGCATTTTTCTCCCAAACGAAGGACACTAGAATTAAAATTTTAAAGCCTCCTGTTAGGCCATCATCTACACGATATAGCCCTGAATTTTCCAATGCGCAGCTCTTTGCAAACGAGAGATATTGGCAAGGAAAAGCTGTCTTGTACCTTTGCATTTTTCTCCCAAACGAAGGACACTAGAAAGAAAATTTTAAAGCCTCCTGTTAGGCCATCATCTACACGACATAGCCCTGAATTTTCCAATGCGCAGCTCTTTGCAAAAGAGAGATATTGGCAAGGAAAAGCTGTCTTGTACCATTGCATTTTTCTCCCAAACGAAGGACACTAGAAAGAAAATTTTAAAGCCTCCTGTTAGACCATCATCTACACGACATAGCCCTGAATTTTCCAATGCGTAGCTCTTTGCAAAAGAGAGATATTGGCAAGGAAAAGCTGTCTTGTACCTTTGCATTTTTCTCCCAAACGAAGGACACTAGAAAGAAAATTTTAAAGCCTCCTGTTAGGCCATCATCTACACGACATAGCCCTGAATTTTCCAATGCGCAGCTCTTTGCAAAAGAGAGATATTGGCAAGGAAAAGCTGTCTTGTACCATTGCATTTTTCTCCCAAACGAAGGACACTAGAATTAAAATTTTAAAGCCTCCTGTTAGGCCATCATCTACACGATATAGCCCTGAATTTTCCAATGCGCAGCTCTTTGCAAACGAGAGATATTGGCAAGGAAAAGCTGTCTTGTACCTTTGCATTTTTCTCCCAAACGAAGGACACTAGAAAGAAAATTTTAAAGCCTCCTGTTAGGCCATCATCTACACGACATAGCCCTGAATTTTCCAATGCGCAGCTCTTTGCAAACGAGAGATATTGGCAAGGAAAAGCTGTCTTGTACCTTTGCATTTTTCTCCCAAACGAAGGACACTAGAAAGAAAATTTTAAAGCCTCCTGTTAGGCCATCATCTACACGACATAGCCCTGAATTTTCCAATGCGCAGCTCTTTGCAAAAGAGAGATATTGGCAAGGAAAAGCTGTCTTGTACCATTGCATTTTTCTCCCAAACGAAGGACACTAGATAGAAAATTATAAAGCCTCCTGTTAGACCATCATCTACACGACAAAGCCCTGAATTTTCCAATGCGCAGCTCTTTGCAAAAGAGAGATATTGGCAAGGAAAAGCTGTCTTGTACCATTGCATTTTTCTCCCAAACGAAGGACACTAGAATTAAAATTTTTAAGCCTCCTGTTAGGCCATCATCTACACGATATAGCCCTGAATTTTCCAATGCGCAGCTCTTTGCAAACGAGAGATATTGGCAAGGAAAAGCTGTCTTGTACCTTTGCATTTTTCTCCCAAACGAAGGACACTAGAAAGAAAATTTTAAAGCCTCCTGTTAGGCCATCATCTACACGACATAGCCCTGAATTTTCCAATGCGCAGCTCTTTGCAAAAGAGAGATATTGGCAAGGAAAAGCTGTCTTGTACCATTGCATTTTTCTCCCAAACGAAGGACACTAGAAAGAAAATTTTAAAGCCTCCTGTTAGACCATCATCTACACGACATAGCCCTGAATTTTCCAATGCGTAGCTCTTTGCAAAAGAGAGATATTGGCAAGGAAAAGCTGTCTTGTACCTTTGCATTTTTCTCCCAAACGAAGGACACTAGAAAGAAAATTTTAAAGCCTCCTGTTAGGCCATCATCTACACGACATAGCCCTGAATTTTCCAATGCGCAGCTCTTTGCAAAAGAGAGATATTGGCAAGGAAAAGCTTTCTTGTACCATTGCATTTTTCTCCCAAACGAAGGACACTAGAATTAAAATTTTAAAGCCTCCTGTTAGGCCATCATCTACACGACATAGCCCTGAATTTTCCAATGCGCAGCTCTTTGCAAAAGAGAGATATTGGCAAGGAAAAGCTTTCTTGTACCATTGCATTTTTCTCCCAAACGAAGGACACTAGAATTTAAAATTTTAAAGCCTCCTGTTTAGACCATCATCTACACGACATAGCCCTGAATTTTCCAATGCGCAGCTCTTTGCAAAAGAGAGATATTGGCAAGGAAAAGCTGTCTTGTACCATTGCATTTTTCTCCCAAACGAAGGACACTAGAATTAAAATTTTAAAGCCTCCTGTTAGGCCATCATCTACACGATATAGCCCTGAATTTTCCAATGCGCAGCTCTTTGCAAAAGAGAGATATTGGCAAGGAAAAGCTGTCTTGTACCTTTGCATTTTTCTCCCAAACGAAGGACACTAGAAAGAAAATTTTTAAAGCCTCCTGTTAGGCCATCATCTACACGACATAGCCCTGAATTTTCCAATGCGCAGCTCTTTGCAAACGAGAGATATTGGCAAGGAAAAGCTGTCTTGTACCTTTGCATTTTTCTCCCAAACGAAGGACACTAGAAAGAACATTTTAAAGCCTCCTGTTAGACCATCATCTACACGGCATAGCCATGAATTTTCCAATGCGCAGCTCTTTGCAAAAGAGAGATATTAGCAAGGAAAAGCTGTCTTGTACCTTTGCATTTTTCTCCCAAACGAAGGACACTAGAATTAAAATTTTAAAGCCTCCTGTTAGGCCATCATCTACACGATATAGCCCTGAATTTTCCAATGCGCAGCTCTTTGCAAAAGAGAGATATTGGCAAGGAAAAGCTGTCTTGTACCTTTGCATTTTTCTCCCAGACGAAGGACACTAGAAAGAAAATTTTAAAGCCTCCTGTTAGGCCATCATCTACACGACATAGCCCTGAATTTTCCAATGCGCAGCTCTTTGCAAAAGAGAGATATTGGCAAGGAAAAGCTGTCTTGTACCATTGCATTTTTCTCCCAAACGAAGGACACTAGATAGAAAATTTTAAAGCCTCCTGTTAGACCATCATCTACACGACATAGCCCTGAATTTTCCAATGCGCAGCTCTTTGCAAAAGAGAGATATTGGCAAGGAAAAGCTGTCTTGTACCATTGCATTTTTCTCCCAAACGAAGGACACTAGAATTAAAATTTTAAAGCCTCCTGTTAGGCCATCATCTACACGATATAGCCCTGAATTTTCCAATGCGCAGCTCTTTGCAAACGAGAGATATTGGCAAGGAAAAGCTGTCTTGTACCTTTGCATTTTTCTCCCAAACGAAGGACACTAGAAAGAAAATTTTAAAGCCTCCTGTTAGGCCATCATCTACACGACATAGCCCTAAATTTTCCAATGCGCAGCTCTTTGCAAAAGAGAGATATTGGCAAGGAAAAGCTGTCTTGTACCATTGCATTTTTCTCCCAAACGAAGGACACTAGAAAGAAAATTTTAAAGCCTCCTGTTAGACCATCATCTACACGATATAGCCCTGAATTTTCCAATGCGCAGCTCTTTGCAAACGAGAGATATTGGCAAGGAAAAGCTGTCTTGTACCTTTGCATTTTTCTCCCAAACGAAGGACACTAGAAAGAAAATTTTAAAGCCTCCTGTTAGGCCATCATCTACACGACATAGCCCTAAATTTTCCAATGCGCAGCTCTTTGCAAAAGAGAGATATTGGCAAGGAAAAGCTGTCTTGTACCATTGCATTTTTCTCCCAAACGAAGGACACTAGAAAGAAAATTTTAAAGCCTCCTGTTAGACCATCATCTACACGACATAGTCCTGAATTTTCCAATGCGTAGCTCTTTGCAAAAGAGAGATATTGGCAAGGAAAAGCTGTCTTGTACCTTTGCATTTTTCTCCCAAACGAAGGACACTAGAAAGAAAATTTTAAAGCCTCCTGTTAGGCCATCATCTACACGACATAGCCCTGAATTTTCCAATGCGCAGCTCTTTGCAAAAGAGAGATATTGGCAAGGAAAAGCTTTCTTGTACCATTGCATTTTTCTCCCAAACGAAGGACACTAGAATTAAAATTTTAAAGCCTCCTGTTAGGCAATCATCTACACGATATAGCCCTGAATTTTCCAATGCGCAGCTCTTTGCAAAAGAGAGATATTGGCAAGGAAAAGCTGTCTTGTACCTTTGCATTTTTCTCCCAAACGAAGGACACTAGAAAGAAAATTTTAAAGCCTCCTGTTAGGCCATCATCTACACGACATAGCCCTGAATTTTCCAATGCGCAGCTCTTTGCAAAAGAGAGATATTGGCAAGGAAAAGCTGTCTTGTACCATTGCATTTTTCTCCCAAACGAAGGACACTAGAAAGATAATTTTAAAGCCTCCTGTTAGACCATCATCTACACGACATAGCCCTGAATTTTCCAATGCGCAGCTCTTTGCAAAAGAGAGATATTGGCAAGGAAAAGCTGTCTTGTACCATTGCATTTTTCTCCCAAACGAAGGACACTAGAATTAAAATTTTAAAGCCTCCTGTTAGGCCATCATCTACACGATATAGCCCTGAATTTTCCAATGCGCAGCTCTTTGCAAACGAGAGATATTGGCAAGGAAAAGCTGTCTTGTACCTTTGCATTTTTCTCCCAAACGAAGGACACTAGAAAGAAAATTTTAAAGCCTCCTGTTAGGCCATCATCTACACGACATAGCCCTGAATTTTCCAATGCGCAGCTCTTTGCAAAAGAGAGATATTGGCAAGGAAAAGCTGTCTTGTACCATTGCATTTTTCTCCCAAACGAAGGACACTAGAATTAAAATTTTACAGCCTCCTGTTAGGCCATCATCTACACGATATAGCCCTGAATTTTCCAATGCGCAGCTCTTTGCAAACGAGAGATATTGGCAAGGAAAAGCTGTCTTGTGCCTTTGCATTTTTCTCCCAAACGAAGGACACTAGAAAGAAAATTTTAAAGCCTCCTGTTAGGCCATCATCTACACGACATAGCCCTGAATTTTCCAATGCGCAGCTCTTTGCAAAAGAGAGATATTGGCAAGGAAAAGCTGTCTTGTACCATTGCATTTTTCTCCCAAACGAAGGACACTAGAATTAAAATTTTAAAGCCTCCTGTTAGGCCATCATCTACACGATATAGCCCTGAATTTTCCAATGCGCAGCTCTTTGCAAACGAGAGATATTGGCAAGGAAAAGCTGTCTTGTACCTTTGCATTTTTCTCCCAAACGAAGGACACTAGAAAGAACATTTTAAAGCCTCCTGTTAGACCATCATCTACACGGCATAGCCATGAATTTTCCAATGCGCAGCTCTTTGCAAAAGAGAGATATTGGCAAGGAAAAGCTGTCTTGTACCTTTGCATTTTTCTCCCAAACGAAGGACACTAGAATTAAAATTTTAAAGCCTCCTGTTAGGCCATCATCTACACGATATAGCCCTGAATTTTCCAATGCGCAGCTCTTTGCAAAAGAGAGATATTGGCAAGGAAAAGCTGTCTTGTACCTTTGCATTTTTCTCCCAAACGAAGGACACTAGAAAGAAAATTTTAAAGCCTCCTGTTAGGCCATCATCTACACGACATAGCCCTGAATTTTCCAATGCGCAGCTCTTTGCAAACGAGAGATATTGGCAAGGAAAAGCTGTCTTGTACCTTTGCATTTTTCTCCCAAACGAAGGACACTAGAAAGAAAATTTTAAAGCCTCCTGTTAGGCCATCATCTACACGACATAGCCCTGAATTTTCCAATGCGCAGCTCTTTGCAAAAGAGAGATATTGGCAAGGAAAAGCTGTCTTGTACCATTGCATTTTTCTCCCAAACGAAGGACACTAGAAAGAAAATTTTAAAGCCTCCTGTTAGACCATCATCTACACGACATAGCCCTGAATTTTCCAATGCGTAGCTCTTTGCAAAAGAGAGATATTGGCAAGGAAAAGCTGTCTTGTACCTTTGCATTTTTCTCCCAAACGAAGGACACTAGAAAGAAAATTTTAAAGCCTCCTGTTAGGCCATCATCTACACGACATAGCCCTGAATTTTCCAATGCGCAGCTCTTTGCAAAAGAGAGATATTGGCAAGGAAAAGCTTTCTTGTACCATTGCATTTTTCTCCCAAACGAAGGACACTAGAATTAAAATTTTAAAGCCTCCTGTTAGGCCATCATCTACACGACATAGCCCTGAATTTTCCAATGCGCAGCTCTTTGCAAAAGAGAGATATTGGCAAGGAAAAGCTTTCTTGTACCATTGCATTTTTCTCCCAAACGAAGGACACTAGAATTTAAAATTTTAAAGCCTCCTGTTTAGACCATCATCTACACGACATAGCCCTGAATTTTCCAATGCGCAGCTCTTTGCAAAAGAGAGATATTGGCAAGGAAAAGCTGTCTTGTACCATTGCATTTTTCTCCCAAACGAAGGACACTAGAATTAAAATTTTAAAGCCTCCTGTTAGGCCATCATCTACACGATATAGCCCTGAATTTTCCAATGCGCAGCTCTTTGCAAAAGAGAGATATTGGCAAGGAAAAGCTGTCTTGTACCTTTGCATTTTTCTCCCAAACGAAGGACACTAGAAAGAAAATTTTAAAGCCTCCTGTTAGGCCATCATCTACACGACATAGCCATGAATTTTCCAATGCGCAGCTCTTTGCAAAAGAGAGATATTGGCAAGGAAAAGCTGTCTTGTACCTTTGCATTTTTCTCCCAAACGAAGGACACTAGAAAGAACATTTTAAAGCCTCCTGTTAGACCATCATCTACACGGCATAGCCATGAATTTTCCAATGCGCAGCTCTTTGCAAAAGAGAGATATTGGCAAGGAAAAGCTGTCTTGTACCTTTGCATTTTTCTCCCAAACGAAGGACACTAGAATTAAAATTTTAAAGCCTCCTGTTAGGCCATCATCTACACGATATAGCCCTGAATTTTCCAATGCGCAGCTCTTTGCAAAAGAGAGATATTGGCAAGGAAAAGCTGTCTTGTACCTTTGCATTTTTCTCCCAAACGAAGGACACTAGAAAGAAAATTTTAAAGCCTCCTGTTAGGCCATCATCTACACGACATAGCCCTGAATTTTCCAATGCGCAGCTCTTTGCAAAAGAGAGATATTGGCAAGGAAAAGCTGTCTTGTACCATTGCATTTTTCTCCCAAACGAAGGACACTAGAATTAAAATTTTAAAGCCTCCTGTTAGGCCATCATCTACACGATATAGCCCTGAATTTTCCAATGCGCAGCTCTTTGCAAACGAGAGATATTGGCAAGGAAAAGCTGTCTTGTACCTTTGCATTTTTCTCCCAAACGAAGGACACTAGAAAGAAAATTTTAAAGCCTCCTTTAGGCCATCATCTACACGACATAGCCCTGAATTTTCCAATGCGCAGCTCTTTGCAAACGAGAGATATTGGCAAGGAAAAGCTGTCTTGTACCTTTGCATTTTTCTCCCAAACGAAGGACACTAGAAAGAAAATTTTAAAGCCTCCTGTTAGGCCATCATCTACACGACATAGCCCTGAATTTTCCAATGCGCAGCTCTTTGCAAAAGAGAGATATTGGCAAGGAAAAGCTGTCTTGTACCATTGCATTTTTCTCCCAAACGAAGGACACTAGATAGAAAATTTTAAAGCCTTCTGTTAGACCATCATCTACACGACATAGCCCTGAATTTTCCAATGCGCAGCTCTTTGCAAAAGAGAGATATTGGCAAGGAAAAGCTGTCTTGTACCATTGCATTTTTCTCCCAAACGAAGGACACTAGAATTAAAATTTTTAAGCCTCCTGTTAGGCCATCATCTACACGATATAGCCCTGAATTTTCCAATGCGCAGCTCTTTGCAAACGAGAGATTGTATTGGCAAGGAAAAGCTGTCTTGTACCATTGCATTTTTCTCCCAAACGAAGGACACTAGAATTAAAATTTTTAAGCCTCCTGTTAGGCCATCATCTACACGATATAGCCCTGAATTTTCCAATGCGCAGCTCTTTGCAAAAGAGAGATATTGGCAAGGAAAAGCTGTCTTGTACCTTTGCATTTTTCTCCCAGACGAAGGACACTAGAAAGAAAATTTTAAAGCCTCCTGTTAGGCCATCATCTACACGACATAGCCCTGAATTTTCCAATGCGCAGCTCTTTGCAAAAGAGAGATATTGGCAAGGAAAAGCTGTCTTGTACCATTGCATTTTTCTCCCAAACGAAGGACACTAGATAGAAAATTTTAAAGCCTCCTGTTAGACCATCATCTACACGACATAGCCCTGAATTTTCCAATGCGCAGCTCTTTGCAAAAGAGAGATATTGGCAAGGAAAAGCTGTCTTGTACCATTGCATTTTTCTCCCAAACGAAGGACACTAGAATTAAAATTTTAAAGCCTCCTGTTAGGCCATCATCTACACGATATAGCCCTGAATTTTCCAATGCGCAGCTCTTTGCAAACGAGAGATATTGGCAAGGAAAAGCTGTCTTGTACCTTTGCATTTTTCTCCCAAACGAAGGACACTAGAAAGAAAATTTTAAAGCCTCCTGTTAGGCCATCATCTACACGACATAGCCCTAAATTTTCCAATGCGCAGCTCTTTGCAAAAGAGAGATATTGGCAAGGAAAAGCTGTCTTGTACCATTGCATTTTTCTCCCAAACGAAGGACACTAGAAAGAAAATTTTAAAGCCTCCTGTTAGACCATCATCTACACGATATAGCCCTGAATTTTCCAATGCGCAGCTCTTTGCAAACGAGAGATATTGGCAAGGAAAAGCTGTCTTGTACCTTTGCATTTTTCTCCCAAACGAAGGACACTAGAAAGAAAATTTTAAAGCCTCCTGTTAGGCCATCATCTACACGACATAGCCCTAAATTTTCCAATGCGCAGCTCTTTGCAAAAGAGAGATATTGGCAAGGAAAAGCTGTCTTGTACCATTGCATTTTTCTCCCAAACGAAGGACACTAGAAAGAAAATTTTAAAGCCTCCTGTTAGACCATCATCTACACGACATAGTCCTGAATTTTCCAATGCGTAGCTCTTTGCAAAAGAGAGATATTGGCAAGGAAAAGCTGTCTTGTACCTTTGCATTTTTCTCCCAAACGAAGGACACTAGAAAGAAAATTTTAAAGCCTCCTGTTAGGCCATCATCTACACGACATAGCCCTGAATTTTCCAATGCGCAGCTCTTTGCAAAAGAGAGATATTGGCAAGGAAAAGCTTTCTTGTACCATTGCATTTTTCTCCCAAACGAAGGACACTAGAATTAAAATTTTAAAGCCTCCTGTTAGGCAATCATCTACACGATATAGCCCTGAATTTTCCAATGCGCAGCTCTTTGCAAAAGAGAGATATTGGCAAGGAAAAGCTGTCTTGTACCTTTGCATTTTTCTCCCAAACGAAGGACACTAGAAAGAAAATTTTAAAGCCTCCTGTTAGGCCATCATCTACACGACATAGCCCTGAATTTTCCAATGCGCAGCTCTTTGCAAAAGAGAGATATTGGCAAGGAAAAGCTGTCTTGTACCATTGCATTTTTCTCCCAAACGAAGGACACTAGAAAGATAATTTTAAAGCCTCCTGTTAGACCATCATCTACACGACATAGCCCTGAATTTTCCAATGCGCAGCTCTTTGCAAAAGAGAGATATTGGCAAGGAAAAGCTGTCTTGTACCATTGCATTTTTCTCCCAAACGAAGGACACTAGAATTAAAATTTTAAAGCCTCCTGTTAGGCCATCATCTACACGATATAGCCCTGAATTTTCCAATGCGCAGCTCTTTGCAAACGAGAGATATTGGCAAGGAAAAGCTGTCTTGTACCTTTGCATTTTTCTCCCAAACGAAGGACACTAGAAAGAAAATTTTAAAGCCTCCTGTTAGGCCATCATCTACACGACATAGCCCTGAATTTTCCAATGCGCAGCTCTTTGCAAAAGAGAGATATTGGCAAGGAAAAGCTGTCTTGTACCATTGCATTTTTCTCCCAAACGAAGGACACTAGAATTAAAATTTTACAGCCTCCTGTTAGGCCATCATCTACACGATATAGCCCTGAATTTTCCAATGCGCAGCTCTTTGCAAACGAGAGATATTGGCAAGGAAAAGCTGTCTTGTACCTTTGCATTTTTCTCCCAAACGAAGGACACTAGAAAGAAAATTTTAAAGCCTCCTGTTAGGCCATCATCTACACGACATAGCCCTGAATTTTCCAATGCGCAGCTCTTTGCAAACGAGAGATATTGGCAAGGAAAAGCTGTATTGTACCATTGCATTTTTCTCCCAAACGAAGGACACTAGAAAGAAAATTTTAAAGCCTCCTGTTAGACCATCATCTACACGACATAGCCCTGAATTTTCCAATGCGCAGCTCTTTGCAAAAGAGAGATATTGGCAAGGAAAAGCTGTCTTGTACCATTGCATTTTTCTCCCAAACGAAGGACACTAGAATTAAAATTTTAAAGCCTCCTGTTAGGCCATCATCTACACGATATAGCCCTGAATTTTCCAATGCGCAGCTCTTTGCAAACGAGAGATATTGGCAAGGAAAAGCTGTCTTGTACCTTTGCATTTTTCTCCCAAACGAAGGACACTAGAAAGAACATTTTAAAGCCTCCTGTTAGACCATCATCTACACGGCATAGCCATGAATTTTCCAATGCGCAGCTCTTTGCAAAAGAGAGATATTGGCAAGGAAAAGCTGTCTTGTACCTTTGCATTTTTCTCCCAAACGAAGGACACTAGAATTAAAATTTTAAAGCCTCCTGTTAGGCCATCATCTACACGATATAGCCCTGAATTTTCCAATGCGCAGCTCTTTGCAAAAGAGAGATATTGGCAAGGAAAAGCTGTCTTGTACCTTTGCATTTTTCTCCCAAACGAAGGACACTAGAAAGAAAATTTTAAAGCCTCCTGTTAGGCCATCATCTACACGACATAGCCCTGAATTTTCCAATGCGCAGCTCTTTGCAAACGAGAGATATTGGCAAGGAAAAGCTGTCTTGTACCTTTGCATTTTTCTCCCAAACGAAGGACACTAGAAAGAAAATTTTAAAGCCTCCTGTTAGGCCATCATCTACACGACATAGCCCTGAATTTTCCAATGCGCAGCTCTTTGCAAAAGAGAGATATTGGCAAGGAAAAGCTGTCTTGTACCATTGCATTTTTCTCCCAAACGAAGGACACTAGAAAGAAAATTTTAAAGCCTCCTGTTAGACCATCATCTACACGACATAGCCCTGAATTTTCCAATGCGTAGCTCTTTGCAAAAGAGAGATATTGGCAAGGAAAAGCTGTCTTGTACCTTTGCATTTTTCTCCCAAACGAAGGACACTAGAAAGAAAATTTTAAAGCCTCCTGTTAGGCCATCATCTACACGACATAGCCCTGAATTTTCCAATGCGCAGCTCTTTGCAAAAGAGAGATATTGGCAAGGAAAAGCTTTCTTGTACCATTGCATTTTTCTCCCAAACGAAGGACACTAGAATTAAAATTTTAAAGCCTCCTGTTAGGCCATCATCTACACGACATAGCCCTGAATTTTCCAATGCGCAGCTCTTTGCAAAAGAGAGATATTGGCAAGGAAAAGCTTTCTTGTACCATTGCATTTTTCTCCCAAACGAAGGACACTAGAATTTAAAATTTTAAAGCCTCCTGTTTAGACCATCATCTACACGACATAGCCCTGAATTTTCCAATGCGCAGCTCTTTGCAAAAGAGAGATATTGGCAAGGAAAAGCTGTCTTGTACCATTGCATTTTTCTCCCAAACGAAGGACACTAGAATTAAAATTTTAAAGCCTCCTGTTAGGCCATCATCTACACGATATAGCCCTGAATTTTCCAATGCGCAGCTCTTTGCAAAAGAGAGATATTGGCAAGGAAAAGCTGTCTTGTACCTTTGCATTTTTCTCCCAAACGAAGGACACTAGAAAGAAAATTTTAAAGCCTCCTGTTAGGCCATCATCTACACGACATAGCCATGAATTTTCCAATGCGCAGCTCTTTGCAAAAGAGAGATATTGGCAAGGAAAAGCTGTCTTGTACCTTTGCATTTTTCTCCCAAACGAAGGACACTAGAAAGAACATTTTAAAGCCTCCTGTTAGACCATCATCTACACGGCATAGCCATGAATTTTCCAATGCGCAGCTCTTTGCAAAAGAGAGATATTGGCAAGGAAAAGCTGTCTTGTACCTTTGCATTTTTCTCCCAAACGAAGGACACTAGAATTAAAATTTTAAAGCCTCCTGTTAGGCCATCATCTACACGATATAGCCCTGAATTTTCCAATGCGCAGCTCTTTGCAAAAGAGAGATATTGGCAAGGAAAAGCTGTCTTGTACCTTTGCATTTTTCTCCCAAACGAAGGACACTAGAAAGAAAATTTTAAAGCCTCCTGTTAGGCCATCATCTACACGACATAGCCCTGAATTTTCCAATGCGCAGCTCTTTGCAAAAGAGAGATATTGGCAAGGAAAAGCTGTCTTGTACCATTGCATTTTTCTCCCAAACGAAGGACACTAGAATTAAAATTTTAAAGCCTCCTGTTAGGCCATCATCTACACGATATAGCCCTGAATTTTCCAATGCGCAGCTCTTTGCAAACGAGAGATATTGGCAAGGAAAAGCTGTCTTGTACCTTTGCATTTTTCTCCCAAACGAAGGACACTAGAAAGAAAATTTTAAAGCCTCCTTTAGGCCATCATCTACACGACATAGCCCTGAATTTTCCAATGCGCAGCTCTTTGCAAACGAGAGATATTGGCAAGGAAAAGCTGTCTTGTACCTTTGCATTTTTCTCCCAAACGAAGGACACTAGAAAGAAAATTTTAAAGCCTCCTGTTAGGCCATCATCTACACGACATAGCCCTGAATTTTCCAATGCGCAGCTCTTTGCAAAAGAGAGATATTGGCAAGGAAAAGCTGTCTTGTACCATTGCATTTTTCTCCCAAACGAAGGACACTAGATAGAAAATTTTAAAGCCTTCTGTTAGACCATCATCTACACGACATAGCCCTGAATTTTCCAATGCGCAGCTCTTTGCAAAAGAGAGATATTGGCAAGGAAAAGCTGTCTTGTACCATTGCATTTTTCTCCCAAACGAAGGACACTAGAATTAAAATTTTTAAGCCTCCTGTTAGGCCATCATCTACACGATATAGCGGTGAATTTTCCAATGCGCAGCTCTTTGCAAACGAGAGATTGTATTGGCAAGGAAAAGCTGTCTTGTACCTTTGCATTTTTCTCCCAAACGAAGGACACTAGAAAGAAAATTTTAAAGCCTCCTGTTAGGCCATCATCTACACGACATAGCCCTGAATTTTCCAATGCGCAGCTCTTTGCAAAAGAGAGATATTGGCAAGGAAAAGCTGTCTTGTACCATTGCATTTTTCTCCCAAACGAAGGACACTAGAAAGAAAATTTTAAAGCCTCCTGTTAGACCATCATCTACACGACATAGCCCTGAATTTTCCAATGCGTAGCTCTTTGCAAAAGAGAGATATTGGCAAGGAAAAGCTGTCTTGTACCTTTGCATTTTTCTCCCAAACGAAGGACACTAGAAAGAACATTTTAAAGCCTCCTGTTAGACCATCATCTACACGGCATAGCCATGAATTTTCCAATGCGCAGCTCTTTGCAAAAGAGAGATATTGGCAAGGAAAAGCTGTCTTGTACCTTTGCATTTTTCTCCCAAACGAAGGACACTAGAATTAAAATTTTAAAGCCTCCTGTTAGGCCATCATCTACACGATATAGCCCTGAATTTTCCAATGCGCAGCTCTTTGCAAACGAGAGATATTGGCAAGGAAAAGCTGTATTGTACCTTTGCATTTTTCTCCCAAACGAAGGACACTAGAAAGAAAATTTTAAAGCCTCCTGTTAGGCCATCATCTACACGACATAGCCCTGAATTTTCCAATGCGCAGCTCTTTGCAAACGAGAGATATTGGCAAGGAAAAGCTGTCTTGTACCTTTGCATTTTTCTCCCAAACGAAGGACACTAGAAAGAAAATTTTAAAGCCTCCTGTTAGGCCATCATCTACACGACATAGCCCTGAATTTTCCAATGCGCAGCTCTTTGCAAAAGAGAGATATTGGCAAGGAAAAGCTGTCTTGTACCATTGCATTTTTCTCCCAAACGAAGGACACTAGATAGAAAATTATAAAGCCTCCTGTTAGACCATCATCTACACGACAAAGCCCTGAATTTTCCAATGCGCAGCTCTTTGCAAAAGAGAGATATTGGCAAGGAAAAGCTGTCTTGTACCATTGCATTTTTCTCCCAAACGAAGGACACTAGAATTAAAATTTTTAAGCCTCCTGTTAGGCCATCATCTACACGATATAGCCCTGAATTTTCCAATGCGCAGCTCTTTGCAAACGAGAGATATTGGCAAGGAAAAGCTGTCTTGTACCTTTGCATTTTTCTCCCAAACGAAGGACACTAGAAAGAAAATTTTAAAGCCTCCTGTTAGGCCATCATCTACACGACATAGCCCTGAATTTTCCAATGCGCAGCTCTTTGCAAAAGAGAGATATTGGCAAGGAAAAGCTGTCTTGTACCATTGCATTTTTCTCCCAAACGAAGGACACTAGAAAGAAAATTTTAAAGCCTCCTGTTAGACCATCATCTACACGACATAGCCCTGAATTTTCCAATGCGTAGCTCTTTGCAAAAGAGAGATATTGGCAAGGAAAAGCTGTCTTGTACCTTTGCATTTTTCTCCCAAACGAAGGACACTAGAAAGAAAATTTTAAAGCCTCCTGTTAGGCCATCATCTACACGACATAGCCCTGAATTTTCCAATGCGCAGCTCTTTGCAAAAGAGAGATATTGGCAAGGAAAAGCTGTCTTGTACCATTGCATTTTTCTCCCAAACGAAGGACACTAGAATTAAAATTTTAAAGCCTCCTGTTAGGCCATCATCTACACGATATAGCCCTGAATTTTCCAATGCGCAGCTCTTTGCAAACGAGAGATATTGGCAAGGAAAAGCTGTCTTGTACCTTTGCATTTTTCTCCCAAACGAAGGACACTAGAAAGAAAATTTTAAAGCCTCCTGTTAGGCCATCATCTACACGACATAGCCCTGAATTTTCCAATGCGCAGCTCTTTGCAAACGAGAGATATTGGCAAGGAAAAGCTGTCTTGTACCTTTGCATTTTTCTCCCAAACGAAGGACACTAGAAAGAAAATTTTAAAGCCTCCTGTTAGGCCATCATCTACACGACATAGCCCTGAATTTTCCAATGCGCAGCTCTTTGCAAAAGAGAGATATTGGCAAGGAAAAGCTGTCTTGTACCATTGCATTTTTCTCCCAAACGAAGGACACTAGATAGAAAATTATAAAGCCTCCTGTTAGACCATCATCTACACGACAAAGCCCTGAATTTTCCAATGCGCAGCTCTTTGCAAAAGAGAGATATTGGCAAGGAAAAGCTGTCTTGTACCATTGCATTTTTCTCCCAAACGAAGGACACTAGAATTAAAATTTTTAAGCCTCCTGTTAGGCCATCATCTACACGATATAGCCCTGAATTTTCCAATACGCAGCTCTTTGCAAACGAGAGATATTGGCAAGGAAAAGCTGTCTTGTACCTTTGCATTTTTCTCCCAAACGAAGGACACTAGAAAGAAAATTTTAAAGCCTCCTGTTAGGCCATCATCTACACGACATAGCCCTGAATTTTCCAATGCGCAGCTCTTTGCAAAAGAGAGATATTGGCAAGGAAAAGCTGTCTTGTACCATTGCATTTTTCTCCCAAACGAAGGACACTAGAAAGAAAATTTTAAAGCCTCCTGTTAGACCATCATCTACACGACATAGCCCTGAATTTTCCAATGCGTAGCTCTTTGCAAAAGAGAGATATTGGCAAGGAAAAGCTGTCTTGTACCTTTGCATTTTTCTCCCAAACGAAGGACACTAGAAAGAAAATTTTAAAGCCTCCTGTTAGGCCATCATCTACACGACATAGCCCTGAATTTTCCAATGCGCAGCTCTTTGCAAAAGAGAGATATTGGCAAGGAAAAGCTTTCTTGTACCATTGCATTTTTCTCCCAAACGAAGGACACTAGAATTAAAATTTTAAAGCCTCCTGTTAGGCCATCATCTACACGACATAGCCCTGAATTTTCCAATGCGCAGCTCTTTGCAAAAGAGAGATATTGGCAAGGAAAAGCTTTCTTGTACCATTGCATTTTTCTCCCAAACGAAGGACACTAGAATTTAAAATTTTAAAGCCTCCTGTTTAGACCATCATCTACACGACATAGCCCTGAATTTTCCAATGCGCAGCTCTTTGCAAAAGAGAGATATTGGCAAGGAAAAGCTGTCTTGTACCATTGCATTTTTCTCCCAAACGAAGGACACTAGAATTAAAATTTTAAAGCCTCCTGTTAGGCCATCATCTACACGATATAGCCCTGAATTTTCCAATGCGCAGCTCTTTGCAAAAGAGAGATATTGGCAAGGAAAAGCTGTCTTGTACCTTTGCATTTTTCTCCCAAACGAAGGACACTAGAAAGAAAATTTTTAAAGCCTCCTGTTAGGCCATCATCTACACGACATAGCCCTGAATTTTCCAATGCGCAGCTCTTTGCAAACGAGAGATATTGGCAAGGAAAAGCTGTCTTGTACCTTTGCATTTTTCTCCCAAACGAAGGACACTAGAAAGAACATTTTAAAGCCTCCTGTTAGACCATCATCTACACGGCATAGCCATGAATTTTCCAATGCGCAGCTCTTTGCAAAAGAGAGATATTAGCAAGGAAAAGCTGTCTTGTACCTTTGCATTTTTCTCCCAAACGAAGGACACTAGAATTAAAATTTTAAAGCCTCCTGTTAGGCCATCATCTACACGATATAGCCCTGAATTTTCCAATGCGCAGCTCTTTGCAAAAGAGAGATATTGGCAAGGAAAAGCTGTCTTGTACCTTTGCATTTTTCTCCCAGACGAAGGACACTAGAAAGAAAATTTTAAAGCCTCCTGTTAGGCCATCATCTACACGACATAGCCCTGAATTTTCCAATGCGCAGCTCTTTGCAAAAGAGAGATATTGGCAAGGAAAAGCTGTCTTGTACCATTGCATTTTTCTCCCAAACGAAGGACACTAGAATTAAAATTATAAAGCCTCCTGTTAGGCCATCATCTACACGATATAGCCCTGAATTTTCCAATGCGTAGCTCTTTGCAAAAGAGAGATATTGGCAAGGAAAAGCTGTCTTGTACCTTTGCATTTTTCTCCCAAACGAAGGACACTAGAATTAAAATTTTAAAGCCTCCTGTTAGGCCATCATCTACACGACATAGCCCTGAATTTTCCAATGCGCAGCTCTTTGCAAAAGAGAGATATTGGCAAGGAAAAGCTGTCTTGTACCATTGCATTTTTCTCCCAAACGAAGGACACTAGATAGAAAATTTTAAAGCCTTCTGTTAGACCATCATCTACACGACATAGCCCTGAATTTTCCAATGCGCAGCTCTTTGCAAAAGAGAGATATTGGCAAGGAAAAGCTGTCTTGTACCATTGCATTTTTCTCCCAAACGAAGGACACTAGAATTAAAATTTTTAAGCCTCCTGTTAGGCCATCATCTACACGATATAGCCCTGAATTTTCCAATGCGCAGCTCTTTGCAAACGAGAGATTGTATTGGCAAGGAAAAGCTGTCTTGTACCTTTGCATTTTTCTCCCAAACGAAGGACACTAGAAAGAAAATTTTAAAGCCTCCTGTTAGGCCATCATCTACACGACATAGCCCTGAATTTTCCAAAGCGCAGCTCTTTGCAAAAGAGAGATATTGGCAAGGAAAAGCTGTCTTGTACCATTGCATTTTTCTCCCAAACGAAGGACACTAGAAAGAAAATTTTAAAGCCTCCTGTTAGACCATCATCTACACGACATAGCCCTGAATTTTCCAATGCGTAGCTCTTTGCAAAAGAGAGATATTGGCAAGGAAAAGCTGTCTTGTACCTTTGCATTTTTCTCCCAAACGAAGGACACTAGAAAGAAAATTTTAAAGCCTCCTGTTAGGCCATCATCTACACGACATAGCCCTGAATTTTCCAATGCGCAGCTCTTTGCAAAAAAGAGATATTGGCAAGGAAAAGCTTTCTTGTACCATTGCATTTTTCTCCCAAACGAAGGACACTAGAATTAAAATTTTAAAGCCTCCTGTTAGGCCATCATCTACACGACATAGCCCTGAATTTTCCAATGCGCAGCTCTTTGCAAAAGAGAGATATTGGCAAGGAAAAGCTTTCTTGTACCATTGCATTTTTCTCCCAAACGAAGGACACTAGAATTTAAAATTTTAAAGCCTCCTGTTTAGACCATCATCTACACGACATAGCCCTGAATTTTCCAATGCGCAGCTCTTTGCAAAAGAGAGATATTGGCAAGGAAAAGCTGTCTTGTACCATTGCATTTTTCTCCCAAACGAAGGACACTAGAATTAAAATTTTAAAGCCTCCTGTTAGGCCATCATCTACACTATATAGCCCTGAATTTTCCAATGCGCAGCTCTTTGCAAACGAGAGATATTGGCAAGGAAAAGCTGTCTTGTACCTTTGCATTTTTCTCCCAAACGAAGGACACTAGAAAGAAAATTTTAAAGCCTCCTGTTAGGCCATCATCTACACGACATAGCCCTGAATTTTCCAATGCGCAGCTCTTTGCAAACGAGAGATATTGGCAAGGAAAAGCTGTCTTGTACCTTTGCATTTTTCTCCCAAACGAATGACACTAGAAAGAAAATTTTAAAGCCTCCTGTTAGGCCATCATCTACACGACATAGCCCTGAATTTTCCAATGCGCAGCTCTTTGCAAAAGAGAGATATTGGCAAGGAAAAGCTGTCTTGTACCATTGCATTTTTCTCCCAAACGAAGGACACTAGATAGAAAATTTTAAAGCCTCCTGTTAGACCATCATCTACACGACATAGCCCTGAATTTTCCAATGCGCAGCTCTTTGCAAAAGAGAGATATTGGCAAGGAAAAGCTGTCTTGTACCATTGCATTTTTCTCCCAAACGAAGGACACTAGAATTAAAATTTTTAAGCCTCCTGTTAGGCCATCATCTACACGATATAGCCCTGAATTTTCCAATGCGCAGCTCTTTGCAAACGAGAGATATTGGCAAGGAAAAGCTGTCTTGTACCTTTGCATTTTTCTCCCAAACGAAGGACACTAGAAAGAAAATTTTAAAGCCTCCTGTTAGGCCATCATCTACACGACATAGCCCTGAATTTTCCAATGCGCAGCTCTTTGCAAAAGAGAGATATTGGCAAGGAAAAGCTGTCTTGTACCATTGCATTTTTCTCCCAAACGAAGGACACTAGACAGAAAATTTTAAAGCCTCCTGTTAGACCATCATCTACACGACATAGCCCTGAATTTTCCAATGCGTAGCTCTTTGCAAAAGAGAGATATTGGCAAGGAAAAGCTGTCTTGTACCTTTGCATTTTTCTCCCAAACGAAGGACACTAGAAAGAAAATTTTAAAGCCTCCTGTTAGGCCATCATCTACACGACATAGCCCTGAATTTTCCAATGCGCAGCTCTTTGCAAAAGAGAGATATTGGCAAGGAAAAGCTTTCTTGTACCATTGCATTTTTCTCCCAAACGAAGGACACTAGAATTAAAATTTTAAAGCCTCCTGTTAGGCCATCATCTACACGACATAGCCCTGAATTTTCCAATGCGCAGCTCTTTGCAAAAGAGAGATATTGGCAAGGAAAAGCTTTCTTGTACCATTGCATTTTTCTCCCAAACGAAGGACACTAGAATTAAAATTTTAAAGCCTCCTGTTTAGACCATCATCTACACGACATAGCCCTGAATTTTCCAATGCGCAGCTCTTTGCAAAAGAGAGATATTATCAAGGAAAAGCTGTCTTGTACCATTGCATTTTTCTCCCAAACGAAGGACACTAGAATTAAAATTTTAAAGCCTCCTGTTAGGCCATCATCTACACGATATAGCCCTGAATTTTCCAATGCGCAGCTCTTTGCAAACGAGAGATATTGGCAAGGAAAAGCTGTCTTGTACCTTTGCATTTTTCTCCCAAACGAAGGACACTAGAAAGAACATTTTAAAGCCTCCTGTTAGACCATCATCTACACGGCATAGCCATGAATTTTCCAATGCGCAGCTCTTTGCAAAAGAGAGATATTGGCAAGGAAAAGCTGTCTTGTACCTTTGCATTTTTCTCCCAAACGAAGGACACTAGAATTAAAATTTTAAAGCCTCCTGTTAGGCCATCATCTACACGATATAGCCCTGAATTTTCCAATGCGCAGCTCTTTGCAAAAGAGAGATATTGGCAAGGAAAAGCTGTCTTGTACCTTTGCATTTTTCTCCCAAACGAAGGACACTAGAAAGAAAATTTTAAAGCCTCCTGTTAGGCCATCATCTACACGACATAGCCCTGAATTTTCCAATGCGCAGCTCTTTGCAAAAGAGAGATATTGGTAAGGAAAAGCTGTCTTGTACCATTGCATTTTTCTCCCAAACGAAGGACACTAGAAAGAAAATTTTAAAGCCTCCTGTTAGACCATCATCTACACGACATAGCCCTGAATTTTCCAATGCGCAGCTCTTTGCAAAAGAGAGATATTGGCAAGGAAAAGCTGTCTTGTACCATTGCATTTTTCTCCCAAACGAAGGACACTAGAATTAAAATTTTAAAGCCTCCTGTTAGGCCATCATCTACACGATATAGCCCTGAATTTTCCAATGCGCAGCTCTTTGCAAACGAGAGATATTGGCAAGGAAAAGCTGTCTTGTACCTTTGCATTTTTCTCCCAAACGAAGGACACTAGAAAGAAAATTTTAAAGCCTCCTGTTAGGCCATCATCTACACGACATAGCCCTGAATTTTCCAATGCGCAGCTCTTTGCAAAAGAGAGATATTGGCAAGGAAAAGCTGTCTTGTACCATTGCATTTTTCTCCCAAACGAAGGACACTAGAAAGAAAATTTTAAAGCCTCCTGTTAGACCATCATCTACACGACATAGTCCTGAATTTTCCAATGCGTAGCTCTTTGCAAAAGAGAGATATTGGCAAGGAAAAGCTGTCTTGTACCTTTGCATTTTTCTCCCAAACGAAGGACACTAGAAAGAAAATTTTAAAGCCTCCTGTTAGGCCATCATCTACACGACATAGCCCTGAATTTTCCAATGCGCAGCTCTTTGCAAAAGAGAGATATTGGCAAGGAAAAGCTTTCTTGTACCATTGCATTTTTCTCCCAAACGAAGGACACTAGAATTAAAATTTTAAAGCCTCCTGTTAGGCCATCATCTACACGATATAGCCCTGAATTTTCCAATGCGCAGCTCTTTGCAAAAGAGAGATATTGGCAAGGAAAAGCTGTCTTGTACCTTTGCATTTTTCTCCCAAACGAAGGACACTAGAAAGAAAATTTTAAAGCCTCCTGTTAGGCCATCATCTAAACGACATAGCCCTGAATTTTCCAATGCGCAGCTCTTTGCAAAAGAGAGATATTGGCAAGGAAAAGCTGTCTTGTACCATTGCATTTTTCTCCCAAACGAAGGACACTAGAAAGAAAATTTTAAAGCCTCCTGTTAGACCATCATCTACACGACATAGCCCTGAATTTTCCAATGCGCAGCTCTTTGCAAAAGAGAGATATTGGCAAGGAAAAGCTGTCTTGTACCATTGCATTTTTCTCCCAAACGAAGGACACTAGAATTAAAATTTTAAAGCCTCCTGTTAGGCCATCATCTACACGATATAGCCCTGAATTTTCCAATGCGCAGCTCTTTGCAAACGAGAGATATTGGCAAGGAAAAGCTGTCTTGTACCTTTGCATTTTTCTCCCAAACGAAGGACACTAGAAAGAAAATTTTAAAGCCTCCTGTTAGGCCATCATCTACACGACATAGCCCTGCATTTTCCAATGCGCAGCTCTTTGCAAAAGAGAGATATTGGCAAGGAAAAGCTGTCTTGTACCATTGTATTTTTCTCCCAAACGAAGGACACTAGAATTAAAATTTTAAAGCCTCCTGTTAGGCCATCATCTACACGATATAGCCCTGAATTTTCCAATGCGCAGCTCTTTGCAAAAGAGAGATATTGGCAAGGAAAAGCTTTCTTGTACCATTGCATTTTTCTCCCAAACGAAGGACACTAGAATTAAAATTTTAAAGCCTCCTGTTAGACCATCATCTACACGACATAGCCCTGAATTTTCCAATGCGCAGCTCTTTGCAAAAGAGAGATATTATCAAGGAAAAGCTGTCTTGTACCATTGCATTTTTCTCCCAAACGAAGGACACTAGAATTAAAATTTTAAAGCCTCCTGTTAGGCCATCATCTACACGATATAGCCCTGAATTTTCCAATGCGCAGCTCTTTGCAAACGAGAGATATTGGCAAGGAAAAGCTGTCTTGTACCTTTGCATTTTTCTCCCAAACGAAGGACACTAGAAAGAACATTTTAAAGCCTCCTGTTAGGCCATCATCTACACGATATAGCCCTGAATTTTCCAATGCGCAGCTCTTTGCAAAAGAGAGATATTGGCAAGGAAAAGCTGTCTTGTACCTTTGCATTTTTCTCCCAAACGAAGGACACTAGAAAGAAAATTTTAAAGCCTCCTGTTAGGCCATCATCTACACGACATAGCCCTGAATTTTCCAATGCGCAGCTCTTTGCAAAAGAGAGATATTGGCAAGGAAAAGCTGTCTTGTACCATTGCATTTTTCTCCCAAGCGAAGGACACTAGAAAGAAAATTTTAAAGCCTCCTGTTAGACCATCATCTACACGACATAGTCCTGAATTTTCCAATGCGTAGCTCTTTGCAAAAGAGAGATATTGGCAAGGAAAAGCTGTCTTGTACCTTTGCATTTTTCTCCCAAACGAAGGACACTAGAAAGAAAATGTTAAAGCCTCCTGTTAGGCCATCATCTACACGACATAGCCCTGAATTTTCCAATGCGCAGCTCTTTGCAAAAGAGAGATATTGGCAAGGAAAAGCTTTCTTGTACCATTGCATTTTTCTCCCAAACGAAGGACACTAGAATTAAAATTTTAAAGCCTCCTGTTAGTCCATCATCTACACGACATAGCCCTGAATTTTCCAATGCGCAGCTCTTTGCAAAAGAGAGATATTGGCAAGGAAAAGCTGTCTTGTACCTTTGCATTTTTCTCCCAAACGAAGGACACTAGAAAGAAAATTTTAAAGCCTCCTGTTAGGCCATCATCTACACGACATAGCCCTGAATTTTCCAATGCGCAGCTCTTTGCAAAAGAGAGATATTGGCAAGGAAAAGCTTTCTTGTACCATTGCATTTTTCTCCCAAACGAAGGACACTAGAATTAAAATTTTAAAGCCTCCTGTTAGACCATCATCTACACGGCATAGCCATGAATTTTCCAATGCGCAGCTCTTTGCAAAAGAGAGATATTGGCAAGGAAAAGCTGTCTTGTACCTTTGCATTTTTCTCCCAAACGAAGGACACTAGAATTAAAATTTTAAAGCCTCCTGTTAGGCCATCATCTACACGATATAGCCCTGAATTTTCCAATGCGCAGCTCTTTGCAAACGAGAGATATTGGCAAGGAAAAGCTGTCTTGTACCATTGCATTTTTCTCCCAAACGAAGGACACTAGAAAGAAAATTTTAAAGCCTCCTGTTAGACCATCATCTACACGACATAGCCCTGAATTTTCCAATGCGTAGCTCTTTGCAAAAGAGAGATATTGGCAAGGAAAAGCTGTCTTGTACCTTTGCATTTTTCTCCCAAACGAAGGACACTAAAAAGAAAATTTTAAAGCCTCCTGTTAGGCCATCATCTACACGACATAGCCCTGAATTTTCCAATGCGCAGCTCTTTGCAAAAGAGAGATATTGGCAAGGAAAAGCTTTCTTGTACCATTGCATTTTTCTCCCAAACGAAGGACACTAGAATTAAAATTTTAAAGCCTCCTGTTAGGCCATCATCTACACGATATAGCCCTGAATTTTCCAATGCGCAGCTCTTTGCAAAAGAGAGATATTGGCAAGGAAAAGCTGTCTTGTACCTTTGCATTTTTCTCCCAAACGAAGGACACTAGAAAGAAAATTTTAAAGCCTCCTGTTAGGCCATCATCTACACGACATAGCCCTGAATTTTCCAATGCGCAGCTCTTTGCAAAAGAGAGATATTGGCAAGGAAAAGCTGTCTTGTACCATTGCATTTTTCTCCCAAACGAAGGACACTAGAAAGAAAATTTTAAAGCCTCCTGTTAGACCATCATCTACACGACATAGCCCTGAATTTTCCAATGCGCAGCTCTTTGCAAAAGAGAGATATTGGCAAGGAAAAGCTGTCTTGTACCATTGCATTTTTCTCCCAAACGAAGGACACTAGAATTAAAATTTTAAAGCCTCCTGTTAGGCCATCATCTACACGATATAGCCCTGAATTTTCCAATGCGCAGCTCTTTGCAAACGAGAGATATTGGCAAGGAAAAGCTGTCTTGTACCTTTGCATTTTTCTCCCAAACGAAGGACACTAGAAAGAAAATTTTAAAGCCTCCTGTTAGGCCATCATCTACACGACATAGCCCTGCATTTTCCAATGCGCAGCTCTTTGCAAAAGAGAGATATTGGCAAGGAAAAGCTGTCTTGTACCATTGCATTTTTCTCCCAAACGAAGGACACTAGAATTAAAATTTTAAAGCCTCCTGTTAGGCCATCATCTACACGATATAGCCCTGAATTTTCCAATGCGCAGCTCTTTGCAAAAGAGAGATATTGGCAAGGAAAAGCTTTCTTGTACCATTGCATTTTTCTCCCAAACGAAGGACACTAGAATTAAAATTTTAAAGCCTCCTGTTAGACCATCATCTACACGACATAGCCCTGAATTTTCCAATGCGCAGCTCTTTGCAAAAGAGAGATATTATCAAGGAAAAGCTGTCTTGTACCATTGCATTTTTCTCCCAAACGAAGGACACTAGAATTAAAATTTTAAAGCCTCCTGTTAGGCCATCATCTACACGATATAGCCCTGAATTTTCCAATGCGCAGCTCTTTGCAAACGAGAGATATTGGCAAGGAAAAGCTGTCTTGTACCTTTGCATTTTTCTCCCAAACGAAGGACACTAGAAAGAACATTTTAAAGCCTCCTGTTAGACCATCATCTACACGGCATAGCCATGAATTTTCCAATGCGCAGCTCTTTGCAAAAGAGAGATATTGGCAAGGAAAAGCTGTCTTGTACCATTGCATTTTTCTCCCAAACGAAGGACACTAGAATTAAAATTTTAAAGCCTCCTGTTAGGCCATCATCTACACGATATAGCCCTGAATTTTCCAATGCGCAGCTCTTTGCAAACGAGAGATATTGGCAAGGAAAAGCTGTCTTGTACCTTTGCATTTTTCTCCCAAACGAAGGACACTAGAAAGAACATTTTAATGCCTCCTGTTAGGCCATCATCTACACGACATAGCCCTGAATTTTCCAATGCGCAGCTCTTTGCAAAAGAGAGATATTGGCAAGGAAAAGCTGTCTTGTACCATTGCATTTTTCTCCCAAACGAAGGACACTAGAAAGAAAATTTTAAAGCCTCCTGTTAGACCATCATCTACACGACATAGTCCTGAATTTTCCAATGCGTAGCTCTTTGCAAAAGAGAGATATTGGCAAGGAAAAGCTGTCTTGTACCTTTGCATTTTTCTCCCAAACGAAGGACACTAGAAAGAAAATTTTAAAGCCTCCTGTTAGGCCATCATCTACACGACATAGCCCTGAATTTTCCAATGCGCAGCTCTTTGCAAAAGAGAGATATTGGCAAGGAAAAGCTTTCTTGTACCATTGCATTTTTCTCCCAAACGAAGGACACTAGAATTAAAATTTTAAAGCCTCCTGTTAGGCCATCATTTACACGATATAGCCCTGAATTTTCCAATGCGCAGCTCTTTGCAAAAGAGAGATATTGGCAAGGAAAAGCTGTCTTGTACCTTTGCATTTTTCTCCCAAACGAAGGACACTAGAAAGAAAATGTTAAAGCCTCCTGTTAGGCCATCATCTACACGACATAGCCCTGAATTTTCCAATGCGCAGCTCTTTGCAAAAGAGAGATATTGGCAAGGAAAAGCTGTCTTGTACCATTGCATTTTTCTCCCAAACGAAGGACACTAGAAAGAAAATTTTAAAGCCTCCTGTTAGACCATCATCTACACGACATAGCCCTGAATTTTCCAATGCGTAGCTCTTTGCAAAAGAGAGATATTGGCAAGGAAAAGCTGTCTTGTACCTTTGCATTTTTCTCCCAAACGAAGGACACTAAAAAGAAAATTTTAAAGCCTCCTGTTAGGCCATCATCTACACGACATAGCCCTGAATTTTCCAATGCGCAGCTCTTTGCAAAAGAGAGATATTGGCAAGGAAAAGCTTTCTTGTACCATTGCATTTTTCTCCCAAACGAAGGACACTAGAATTAAAATTTTAAAGCCTCCTGTTAGGCCATCATCTACACGATATAGCCCTGAATTTTCCAATGCGCAGCTCTTTGCAAAAGAGAGATATTGGCAAGGAAAAGCTGTCTTGTACCTTTGCATTTTTCTCCCAAACGAAGGACACTAGAAAGAAAATTTTAAAGCCTCCTGTTAGGCCATCATCTACACGACATAGCCCTGCATTTTCCAATGCGCAGCTCTTTGCAAAAGAGAGATATTGGCAAGGAAAAGCTGTCTTGTACCATTGCATTTTTCTCCCAAACGAAGGACACTAGAATTAAAATTTTAAAGCCTCCTGTTAGGCCATCATCTACACGATATAGCCCTGAATTTTCCAATGCGCAGCTCTTTGCAAAAGAGAGATATTGGCAAGGAAAAGCTTTCTTGTACCATTGCATTTTTCTCCCAAACGAAGGACACTAGAATTAAAATTTTAAAGCCTCCTGTTAGACCATCACCTACACGACATAGCCCTGAATTTTCCAATGCGCAGCTCTTTGCAAAAGAGAGATATTATCAAGGAAAAGCTGTCTTGTACCATTGCATTTTTCTCCCAAACGAAGGACACTAGAATTAAAATTTTAAAGCCTCCTGTTAGGCCATCATCTACACGATATAGCCCTGAATTTTCCAATGCGCAGCTCTTTGCAAACGAGAGATATTGGCAAGGAAAAGCTGTCTTGTACCTTTGCATTTTTCTCCCAAACGAAGGACACTAGAAAGAACATTTTAAAGCCTCCTGTTAGACCATCATCTACACGGCATAGCCATGAATTTTCCAATGCGCAGCTCTTTGCAAAAGAGAGATATTGGCAAGGAAAAGCTGTCTTGTACCTTTGCATTTTTCTCCCAAACGAAGGACACTAGAATTAAAATTTTAAAGCCTCCTGTTAGGCCATCATCTACACGATATAGCCCTGAATTTTCCAATGCGCAGCTCTTTGCAAAAGAGAGATATTGGCAAGGAAAAGCTGTCTTGTACCTTTGCATTTTTCTCCCAAACGAAGGACACTAGAAAGAAAATTTTAAAGCCTCCTGTTAGGCCATCATCTACACGACATAGCCCTGAATTTTCCAATGCGCAGCTCTTTGCAAAAGAGAGATATTGGCAAGGAAAAGCTGTCTTGTACCATTGCATTTTTCTCCCAAACGAAGGACACTAGAATTAAAATTTTAAAGCCTCCTGTTAGGCCATCATCTACACGATATAGCCCTGAATTTTCCAATGCGCATCTCTTTGCAAACGAGAGATATTGGCAAGGAAAAGCTGTCTTGTACCTTTGCATTTTTCTCCCAAACGAAGGACACTAGAAAGAAAATTTTAAAGCCTCCTGTTAGGCCATCATCTACACGACATAGCCCTGAATTTTCCAATGCGCAGCTCTTTGCAAAAGAGAGATATTGGAAAGGAAAAGCTGTCTTGTACCATTGCATTTTTCTCCCAAACGAAGGACACTAGAAAGAAAATTTTAAAGCCTCCTGTTAGACCATCATCTACACGACATAGTCCTGAATTTTCCAATGCGTAGCTCTTTGCAAAAGAGAGATATTGGCAAGGAAAAGCTGTCTTGTACCTTTGCATTTTTCTCCCAAACGAAGGACACTAGAAAGAAAATTTTAAAGCCTCCTGTTAGGCCATCATCTACACGACATAGCCCTGAATTTTCCAATGCGCAGCTCTTTGCAAAAGAGAGATATTGGCAAGGAAAAGCTTTCTTGTACCATTGCATTTTTCTCCCAAACGAAGGACACTAGAATTAAAATTTTAAAGCCTCCTGTTAGGCCATCATTTACACGATATAGCCCTGAATTTTCCAATGCGCAGCTCTTTGCAAAAGAGAGATATTGGCAAGGAAAAGCTGTCTTGTACCTTTGCATTTTTCTCCCAAACGAAGGACACTAGAAAGAAAATGTTAAAGCCTCCTGTTAGGCCATCATCTACACGACATAGCCCTGAATTTTCCAATGCGCAGCTCTTTGCAAAAGAGAGATATTGGCAAGGAAAAGCTTTCTTGTACCATTGCATTTTTCTCCCAAACGAAGGACACTAGAATTAAAATTTTAAAGCCTCCTGTTAGTCCATCATCTACACGACATAGCCCTGAATTTTCCAATGCGCAGCTCTTTGCAAAAGAGAGATATTGGCAAGGAAAAGCTGTCTTGTACCATTGCATTTTTCTCCCAAACGAAGGACACTAGAATTAAAATTTTAAAGCCTCCTGTTAGGCCATCATCTACACGATATAGCCCTGAATTTTCCAATGCGCATCTCTTTGCAAACGAGAGATATTGGCAAGGAAAAGCTGTCTTGTACCTTTGCATTTTTCTCCCAAACGAAGGACACTAGAAAGAACATTTTAAAGCCTCCTGTTAGACCATCATCTACACGGCATAGCCATGAATTTTCCAATGCGCAGCTCTTTGCAAAAGAGAGATATTGGCAAGGAAAAGCTGTCTTGTACCATTGCATTTTTCTCCCAAACGAAGGACACTAGAAAGAAAATTTTAAAGCCTCCTGTTAGACAATCATCTACACGACATAGCCCTGAATTTTCCAATGCGCAGCTCTTTGCAAAAGAGAGATATTGGCAAGGAAAAGCTGTCTTGTACCTTTGCATTTTTCTCCCAAACGAAGGACACTAGAAAGAAAATTTTAAAGCCTCCTGTTAGGCCATCATCTACACGACATAGCCCTGAATTTTCCAATGCGCAGCTCTTTGCAAAAGAGAGATATTGGCAAGGAAAAGCTTTCTTGTACCATTGCATTTTTCTCCCAAACGAAGGACACTAGAATTAAAATTTTAAAGCCTCCTGTTAGGCCATCATTTACACGATATAGCCCTGAATTTTCCAATGCGCAGCTCTTTGCAAAAGAGAGATATTGGCAAGGAAAAGCTGTCTTGTACCTTTGCATTTTTCTCCCAAACGAAGGACACTAGAAAGAAAATGTTAAAGCCTCCTGTTAGGCCATCATCTACACGACATAGCCCTGAATTTTCCAATGCGCAGCTCTTTGCAAAAGAGAGATATTGGCAAGGAAAAGCTTTCTTGTACCATTGCATTTTTCTCCCAAACGAAGGACACTAGAATTAAAATTTTAAAGCCTCCTGTTAGTCCATCATCTACACGACATAGCCCTGAATTTTCCAATGCGCAGCTCTTTGCAAAAGAGAGATATTGGCAAGGAAAAGCTGTCTTGTACCATTGCATTTTTCTCCCAAACGAAGGACACTAGAATTAAAATTTTAAAGCCTCCTGTTAGGCCATCATCTACACGATATAGCCCTGAATTTTCCAATGCGCAGCTCTTTGCAAACGAGAGATATTGGCAAGGAAAAGCTGTCTTGTACCTTTGCATTTTTCTCCCAAACGAAGGACACTAGAAAGAACATTTTAAAGCCTCCTGTTAGACCATCATCTACACGGCATAGCCATGAATTTTCCAATGCGCAGCTCTTTGCAAAAGAGAGATATTGGCAAGGAAAAGCTGTCTTGTACCATTGCATTTTTCTCCCAAACGAAGGACACTAGAAAGAAAATTTTAAAGCCTCCTGTTAGACAATCATCTACACGACATAGCCCTGAATTTTCCAATGCGCAGCTCTTTGCAAAAGAGAGATATTGGCAAGGAAAAGCTGTCTTGTACCATTGCATTTTTCTCCCAAACGAAGGACACTAGAATTAAAATTTTAAAGCCTCCTGTTAGGCCATCATCTACACGATATAGCCCTGAATTTTCCAATGCGCAGCTCTTTGCAAACGAGAGAAATTGGCAAGGAAAAGCTGTCTTGTACCTTTGCATTTTTCTCCCAAACGAAGGACACTAGAAAGAACATTTTAAAGCCTCCTGTTAGACCATCATCTACACGGCATAGCCATGAATTTTCCAATGCGCAGCTCTTTGCAAAAGAGAGATATTGGCAAGGAAAAGCTTTCTTGTACCATTGCATTTTTCTCCCAAACGAAGGACACTAGAATTAAAATTTTAAAGCCTCCTGTTAGACCATCATCTACACGGCATAGCCATGAATTTTCCAATGCGCAGCTCTTTGCAAAAGAGAGATATTGGCAAGGAAAAGCTGTCTTGTACCATTGCATTTTTCTCCCAAACGAAGGACACTAGAATTAAAATTTTAAAGCCTCCTGTTAGGCCATCATCTACACGATATAGCCCTGAATTTTCCAATGCGCAGCTCTTTGCAAACGAGAGAAATTGGCAAGGAAAAGCTGTCTTGTACCTTTGCATTTTTCTCCCAAACGAAGGACACTAGAAAGAAAATGTTAAAGCCTCCTGTTAGACCATCATCTACACGACATAGCCCTGAATTTTCCAATGCGCAGCTCTTTGCAAAAGAGAGATATTGGCAAGGAAAAGCTGTCTTGTACCATTGCATTTTTCTCCCAAACGAAGGACACTAGAAAGAAAATTTTAAAGCCTCCTGTTAGACCATCATCTACACGACATAGCCCTGAATTTTCCAATGCGTAGCTCTTTGCAAAAGAGAGATATTGGCAAGGAAAAGCTGTCTTGTACCTTTGCATTTTTCTCCCAAACGAAGGACACTAGAAAGAAAATTTTAAAGCCTCCTGTTAGGCCATCATCTACACGACATAGCCCTGAATTTTCCAATGCGCAGCTCTTTGCAAAAGAGAGATATTGGCAAGGAAAAGCTGTCTTGTACCTTTGCATTTTTCTCCCAAACGAAGGACACTAGAATTAAAATTTTAAAGCCTCCTGTTAGGCCATCATCTACACGATATAGCCCTGAATTTTCCAATGCGCAGCTCTTTGCAAACGAGAGATATTGGCAAGGAAAAGCTGTCTTGTACCTTTGCATTTTTCTCCCAAACGAAGGACACTAGAAAGAAAATTTTAAAGCCTCCTGTTAGGCCATCATCTACACGACATAGCCCTGAATTTTCCAATGCGCAGCTCTTTGCAAAAGAGAGATATTGGCAAGGAAAAGCTGTCTTGTACCATTGCATTTTTCTCCCAAACGAAGGACACTAGAAAGAAAATTTTAAAGCCTCCTGTTAGACCATCATCTACACGACATAGCCCTGAATTTTCCAATGCGTAGCTCTTTGCAAAAGAGAGATATTGGCAAGGAAAAGCTGTCTTGTACCTTTGCATTTTTCTCCAAAACGAAGGACACTAAAAAGAAAATTTTAAAGCCTCCTGTTAGGCCATCATCTACACGACATAGCCCTGAATTTTCCAATGCGCAGCTCTTTGCAAAAGAGAGATATTGGCAAGGAAAAGCTTTCTTGTACCATTGCATTTTTCTCCCAAACGAAGGACACTAGAATTAAAATTTTAAAGCCTCCTGTTAGGCCATCATCTACACGATATAGCCCTGAATTTTCCAATGCGCAGCTCTTTGCAAAAGAGAGATATTGGCAAGGAAAAGCTGTCTTGTACCTTTGCATTTTTCTCCCAAACGAAGGACACTAAAAAGAAAATTTTAAAGCCTCCTGTTAGGCCATCATCTACACGACATAGCCCTGAATTTTCCAATGCGCAGCTCTTTGCAAAAGAGAGATATTGGCAAGGAAAAGCTTTCTTGTACCATTGCATTTTTCTCCCAAACGAAGGACACTAGAATTAAAATTTTAAAGCCTCCTGTTAGGCCATCATCTACACGATATAGCCCTGAATTTTCCAATGCGCAGCTCTTTGCAAACGAGAGATATTGGCAAGGAAAAGCTGTCTTGTACCTTTGCATTTTTCTCCCAAACGAAGGACACTAGAAAGAAAATTTTAAAGCCTCCTGTTAGGCCATCATCTACACGACATAGCCCTGAATTTTCCAATGCGCAGCTCTTTGCAAAAGAGAGATATTGGCAAGGAAAAGCTGTCTTGTACCATTGCATTTTTCTCCCAAACGAAGGACACTAGAAAGAAAATTTTAAAGCCTCCTGTTAGACCATCATCTACACGACATAGCCCTGAATTTTCCAATGCGCAGCTCTTTGCAAAAGAGAGATATTGGCAAGGAAAAGCTGTCTTGTACCATTGCATTTTTCTCCCAAACGAAGGACACTAGAAAGAAAATTTTAAAGCCTCCTGTTAGACCATCATCTACACGACATAGCCCTGAATTTTCCAATGCGCAGCTCTTTGCAAAAGAGAGATATTGGCAAGGAAAAGCTGTCTTGTACCATTGCATTTTTCTCCCAAACGAAGGACACTAGAATTAAAATTTTAAAGCCTCCTGTTAGGCCATCATCTACACGACATAGCCCTGAATTTTCCAATGCGCAGCTCTTTGCAAAAGAGAGATATTGGCAAGGAAAAGCTTTCTTGTACCATTGCATTTTTCTCCCAAACGAAGGACACTAGAATTAAAATTTTAAAGCCTCCTGTTAGGCCATCATCTACACGATATAGCCCTGAATTTTCCAATGCGCAGCTCTTTGCAAACGAGAGATATTGGCAAGGAAAAGCTGTCTTGTACCTTTGCATTTTTCTCCCAAACGAAGGACACTAGAAAGAAAATTTTAAAGCCTCCTGTTAGGCCATCATCTACACGACATAGCCCTGAATTTTCCAATGCGCAGCTCTTTGCAAAAGAGAGATATTGGCAAGGAAAAGCTGTCTTGTACCATTGCATTTTTCTCCCAAACGAAGGACACTAGAAAGAAAATTTTAAAGCCTCCTGTTAGACCATCATCTACACGACATAGCCCTGAATTTTCCAATGCGCAGCTCTTTGCAAAAGAGAGATATTGGCAAGGAAAGCTGTCTTGTACCATTGCATTTTTCTCCCAAACGAAGGACACTAGAATTAAAATTTTAAAGCCTCCTGTTAGGCCATCATCTACACGATATAGCCCTGAATTTTCCAATGCGCAGCTCTTTGCAAACGAGAGATATTGGCAAGGAAAAGCTGTCTTGTACCTTTGCATTTTTCTCCCAAACGAAGGACACTAGAAAGAAAATTTTAAAGCCTCCTGTTAGGCCATCATCTACACGACATAGCCCTGAATTTTCCAATGCGCAGCTCTTTGCAAAAGAGAGATATTGGCAAGGAAAAGCTGTCTTGTACCATTGCATTTTTCTCCCAAACGAAGGACACTAGAAAGAAAATTTTAAAGCCTCCTGTTAGACCATCATCTACACGACATAGTCCTGAATTTTCCAATGCGTAGCTCTTTGCAAAAGAGAGATATTGGCAAGGAAAAGCTGTCTTGTACCTTTGCATTTTTCTCCCAAACGAAGGACACTAGAAAGAAAATTTTAAAGCCTCCTGTTAGGCCATCATCTACACGACATAGCCCTGAATTTTCCAATGCGCAGCTCTTTGCAAAAGAGAGATATTGGCAAGGAAAAGCTTTCTTGTACCATTGCATTTTTCTCCCAAACGAAGGACACTAGAATTAAAATTTTAAAGCCTCCTGTTAGGCCATCATCTACACGATATAGCCCTGAATTTTCCAATGCGCAGCTCTTTGCAAAAGAGAGATATTGGCAAGGAAAAGCTGTCTTGTACCATTGCATTTTTCTCCCAAACGAAGGACACTAGAAAGAAAATTTTAAAGCCTCCTGTTAGACCATCATCTACACGACATAGCCCTGAATTTTCCAATGCGCAGCTCTTTGCAAAAGAGAGATATTGGCAAGGAAAAGCTGTCTTGTACCATTGCATTTTTCTCCCAAACGAAGGACACTAGAATTAAAATTTTAAAGCCTCCTGTTAGGCCATCATCTACACGATATAGCCCTGAATTTTCCAATGCGCAGCTCTTTGCAAACGAGAGATATTGGCAAGGAAAAGCTGTCTTGTACCTTTGCATTTTTCTCCCAAACGAAGGACACTAGAAAGAAAATTTTAAAGCCTCCTGTTAGGCCATCATCTACACGACATAGCCCTGAATTTTCCAATGCGCAGCTCTTTGCAAAAGAGAGATATTGGCAAGGAAAAGCTGTCTTGTACCATTGCATTTTTCTCCCAAACGAAGGACACTAGAATTAAAATTTTAAAGCCTCCTGTTAGGCCATCATCTACACGATATAGCCCTGAATTTTCCAATGCGCAGCTCTTTGCAAAAGAGAGATATTGGCAAGGAAAAGCTTTCTTGTACCATTGCATTTTTCTCCCAAACGAAGGACACTAGAATTAAAATTTTAAAGCCTCCTGTTAGGCCATCATCTACACGATATAGCCCTGAATTTTCCAATGCGCAGCTCTTTGCAAACGAGAGATATTGGCAAGGAAAAGCTGTCTTGTACCTTTGCATTTTTCTCCCAAACGAAGGACACTAGAAAGAAAATTTTAAAGCCTCCTGTTAGGCCATCATCTACACGACATAGCCCTGAATTTTCCAATGCGCAGCTCTTTGCAAAAGAGAGATATTGGCAAGGAAAAGCTGTCTTGTACCATTGCATTTTTCTCCCAAACGAAGGACACTAGAAAGAAAATTTTAAAGCCTCCTGTTAGACCATCATCTACACGACATAGTCCTGAATTTTCCAATGCGTAGCTCTTTGCAAAAGAGAGATATTGGCAAGGAAAAGCTGTCTTGTACCTTTGCATTTTTCTCCCAAACGAAGGACACTAGAAAGAAAATTTTAAAGCCTCCTGTTAGGCCATCATCTACACGACATAGCCCTGAATTTTCCAATGCGCAGCTCTTTGCAAAAGAGAGATATTGGCAAGGAAAAGCTTTCTTGTACCATTGCATTTTTCTCCCAAACGAAGGACACTAGAATTAAAATTTTAAAGCCTCCTGTTAGGCCATCATCTACACGATATAGCCCTGAATTTTCCAATGCGCAGCTCTTTGCAAAAGAGAGATATTGGCAAGGAAAAGCTGTCTTGTACCATTGCATTTTTCTCCCAAACGAAGGACACTAGAAAGAAAATTTTAAAGCCTCCTGTTAGACCATCATCTACACGACATAGCCCTGAATTTTCCAATGCGCAGCTCTTTGCAAAAGAGAGATATTGGCAAGGAAAAGCTGTCTTGTACCATTGCATTTTTCTCCCAAACGAAGGACACTAGAATTAAAATTTTAAAGCCTCCTGTTAGGCCATCATCTACACGATATAGCCCTGAATTTTCCAATGCGCAGCTCTTTGCAAACGAGAGATATTGGCAAGGAAAAGCTGTCTTGTACCTTTGCATTTTTCTCCCAAACGAAGGACACTAGAAAGAAAATTTTAAAGCCTCCTGTTAGGCCATCATCTACACGACATAGCCCTGAATTTTCCAATGCGCAGCTCTTTGCAAAAGAGAGATATTGGCAAGGAAAAGCTGTCTTGTACCATTGCATTTTTCTCCCAAACGAAGGACACTAGAATTAAAATTTTAAAGCCTCCTGTTAGGCCATCATCTACACGATATAGCCCTGAATTTTCCAATGCGCAGCTCTTTGCAAAAGAGAGATATTGGCAAGGAAAAGCTTTCTTGTACCATTGCATTTTTCTCCCAAACGAAGGACACTAGAATTAAAATTTTAAAGCTTCCTGTTAGACCATCATCTACACGACATAGCCCTGAATTTTCCAATGCGCAGCTCTTTGCAAAAGAGAGATATTATCAAGGAAAAGCTGTCTTGTACCATTGCATTTTTCTCCCAAACGAAGGACACTAGAATTTAAATTTTAAAGCCTCCTGTTAGGCCATCATCTACACGATATAGCCCTGAATTTTCCAATGCGCAGCTCTTTGCAAACGAGAGATATTGGCAAGGAAAAGCTGTCTTGTACCTTTGCATTTTTCTCCCAAACGAAGGACACTAGAAAGAACATTTTAAAGCCTCCTGTTAGACCATCATCTACACGGCATAGCCATGAATTTTCCAATGCGCAGCTCTTTGCAAAAGAGAGATATTGGCAAGGAAAAGCTGTCTTGTACCTTTGCATTTTTCTCCCAAACGAAGGACACTAGAATTAAAATTTTAAAGCCTCCTGTTAGGCCATCATCTACACGATATAGCCCTGAATTTTCCAATGCGCAGCTCTTTGCTAAAGAGAGATATTGGCAAGGAAAAGCTGTCTTGTACCTTTGCATTTTTCTCCCAAACGAAGGACACTAGAAAGAAAATTTTAAAGCCTCCTGTTAGGCCATCATCTACACGACATAGCCCTGAATTTTCCAATGCGCAGCTCTTTGCAAAAGAGAGATATTGGCAAGGAAAAGCTGTCTTGTACCTTTGCATTTTTCTCCCAAACGAAGGACACTAGAAAGAAAATTTTAAAGCCTCCTGTTAGACCATCATCTACACGACATAGTCCTGAATTTTCCAATGCGTAGCTCTTTGCAAAAGAGAGATATTGGCAAGGAAAAGCTGTCTTGTACCTTTGCATTTTTCTCCCAAACGAAGGACACTAGAAAGAAAATTTTAAAGCCTCCTGTTAGGCCATCATCTACACGACATAGCCCTGAATTTTCCAATGCGCAGCTCTTTGCAAAAGAGAGATATTGGCAAGGAAAAGCTTTCTTGTACCATTGCATTTTTCTCCCAAACGAAGGACACTAGAATTAAAATTTTAAAGCCTCCTGTTAGGCCATCATTTACACAAAATAGCCCTGAATTTTCCAATGCGCAGCTCTTTGCAAAAGAGAGATATTGGCAAGGAAAAGCTGTCTTGTACCTTTGCATTTTTCTCCCAAACGAAGGACACTAGAAAGAAAATGTTAAAGCCTCCTGTTAGGCCATCATCTACACGACATAGCCCTGAATTTTCCAATGCGCAGCTCTTTGCAAAAGAGAGATATTGGCAAGGAAAAGCTTTCTTGTACCATTGCATTTTTCTCCCAAACGAAGGACACTAGAATTAAAATTTTAAAGCCTCCTGTTAGTCCATCATCTACACGACATAGCCCTGAATTTTCCAATGCGCAGCTCTTTGCATAAGAGAGATATTGGCAAGGAAAAGCTGTCTTGTACCATTGCATTTTTCTCCCAAACGAAGGACACTAGAATTAAAATTTTAAAGCCTCCTGTTAGGCCATCATCTACACGATATAGCCCTGAATTTTCCAATGCGCAGCTCTTTGCAAACGAGAGATATTGGCAAGGAAAAGCTGTCTTGTACCTTTGCATTTTTCTCCCAAACGAAGGACACTAGAAAGAACATTTTAAAGCCTCCTGTTAGACCATCATCTACACGGCATAGCCATGAATTTTCCAATGCGCAGCTCTTTGCAAAAGAGAGATATTGGCAAGGAAAAGCTGTCTTGTACCTTTGCATTTTTCTCCCAAACGAAGGACACTAGAATTAAAATTTTAAAGCCTCCTGTTAGGCCATCATATACACAATATAGCCCTGAATTTTCCAATGCGCAGCTCTTTGCAAAAGAGAGATATTGGCAAGGAAAAGCTGTCTTGTACCTTTGCATTTTTCTCCCAAACGAAGGACACTAGAAAGAAAATTTTAAAGCCTCCTGTTAGGCCATCATCTACACGACATAGCCCTGAATTTTCCAATGCGCAGCTCTTTGCAAAAGAGAGATATTGGCAAGGAAAAGCTGTCTTGTACCATTGCATTTTTCTCCCAAACGAAGGACACTAGAAAGAAAATTTTAAAACCTCCTGTTAGACAATCATCTACACGACATAGCCCTGAATTTTCCAATGCGCAGCTCTTTGCAAAAGAGAGATATTGGCAAGGAAAAGCTGTCTTGTACCATTGCATTTTTCTCCCAAACGAAGGACACTAGAATTAAAATTTTAAAGCCTCCTGTTAGGCCATCATCTACACGATATAGCCCTGAATTTTCCAATGCGCAGCTCTTTGCAAACGAGAGATATTGGCAAGGAAAAGCTGTCTTGCACCTTTGCATTTTTCTCCCAAACGAAGGACACTAGAAAGAAAATTTTAAAGCCTCCTGTTAGACCATCATCTACACGACATAGCCCTGAATTTTCCAATGCGCAGCTCTTTGCAAAAGAGAGATATTGGCAAGGAAAAGCTGTCTTGTACCATTGCATTTTTCTCCCAAACGAAGGACAATAGAAAGAAAATTTTAAAGCCTCCTGTTAGACCATCATCTACACGACATAGCCCTGAATTTTCCAATGCGTAGCTCTTTGCAAAAGAGAGATATTGGCAGGGAAAAGCTGTCTTGTACCTTTGCATTTTTCTCCCAAACGAAGGACACTAGAAAGAAAATTTTAAAGCCTCCTGTTAGGCCATCATCTACACGACATAGCCCTGAATTTTCCAATGCGCAGCTCTTTGCAAAAGAGAGATATTGGCAAGGAAAAGCTTTCTTGTACCATTGCATTTTTCTCCCAAACGAAGGACACTAGAATTAAAATTTTAAAGCCTCCTGTTAGACCATCATCTACACGGCATAGCCATGAATTTTCCAATGCGCAGCTCTTTGCAAAAGAGAGATATTGGCAAGGAAAAGCTGTCTTGTACCTTTGCATTTTTCTCCCAAACGAAGGACACTAGAATTAAAATTTTAAAGCCTCCTGTTAGGCCATCATCTACACGATATAGCCCTGAATTTTCCAATGCGCAGCTCTTTGCAAACGAGAGATATTGGCAAGGAAAAGCTGTCTTGTACCTTTGCATTTTTCTCCCAAACGAAGGACACTAGAAAGAAAATTTTAAAGCCTCCTGTTAGGCCATCATCTACACGACATAGCCCTGAATTTTCCAATGCGCAGCTCTTTGCAAAAGAGAGATATTGGCAAGGAAAAGCTGTCTTGTACCATTGCATTTTTCTCCCAAACGAAGGACACTAGAAAGAAAATTTTAAAGCCTCCTGTTAGACCATCATCTACACGACATAGTCCTGAATTTTCCAATGCGTAGCTCTTTGCAAAAGAGAGATATTGGCAAGGAAAAGCTGTCTTGTACCTTTGCATTTTTCTCCCAAACGAAGGACACTAGAAAGAAAATTTTAAAGCCTCCTGTTAGGCCATCATCTACACGACATAGCCCTGAATTTTCCAATGCGCAGCTCTTTGCAAAAGAGAGATATTGGCAAGGAAAAGCTGTCTTGTACCATTGCATTTTTCTCCCAAACGAAGGACACTAGAATTAAAATTTTAAAGCCTCCTGTTAGGCCATCATCTACACGATATAGCCCTGAATTTTCCAATGCGCAGCTCTTTGCAAACGAGAGATATTGGCAAGGAAAAGCTGTCTTGTACCTTTGCATTTTTCTCCCAAACGAAGGACACTAGAAAGAACATTTTAAAGCCTCCTGTTAGGCCATCATCTACACGATATAGCCCTGAATTTTCCAATGCGCAGCTCTTTGCAAACGAGAGATATTGGCAAGGAAAAGCTGTCTTGTACCTTTGCATTTTTCTCCCAAACGAAGGACACTAGAAAGAACATTTTAAAGCCTCCTGTTAGACCATCATCTACACGGCATAGCCATGAATTTTCCAATGCGCAGCTCTTTGCAAAAGAGAGATATTGGCAAGGAAAAGCTGTCTTGTACCTTTGCATTTTTCTCCCAAACGAAGGACACTAGAATTAAAATTTTAAAGCCTCCTGTTAGGCCATCATATACACAATATAGCCCTGAATTTTCCAATGCGCAGCTCTTTGCAAAAGAGAGATATTGGCAAGGAAAAGCTGTCTTGTACCTTTGCATTTTTCTCCCAAACGAAGGACACTAGAAAGAAAATTTTAAAGCCTCCTGTTAGGCCATCATCTACACGACATAGCCCTGAATTTTCCAATGCGCAGCTCTTTGCAAAAGAGAGATATTGGCAAGGAAAAGCTGTCTTGTACCATTGCATTTTTCTCCCAAACGAAGGACACTAGAAAGAAAATTTTAAAACCTCCTGTTAGACAATCATCTACACGACATAGCCCTGAATTTTCCAATGCGCAGCTCTTTGCAAAAGAGAGATATTGGCAAGGAAAAGCTGTCTTGTACCATTGCATTTTTCTCCCAAACGAAGGACACTAGAATTAAAATTTTAAAGCCTCCTGTTAGGCCATCATCTACACGATATAGCCCTGAATTTTCCAATGCGCAGCTCTTTGCAAACGAGAGATATTGGCAAGGAAAAGCTGTCTTGTACCTTTGCATTTTTCTCCCAAACGAAGGACACTAGAAAGAAAATTTTAAAGCCTCCTGTTAGACCATCATCTACACGACATAGCCCTGAATTTTCCAATGCGCAGCTCTTTGCAAAAGAGAGATATTGGCAAGGAAAAGCTGTCTTGTACCATTGCATTTTTCTCCCAAACGAAGGACAATAGAAAGAAAATTTTAAAGCCTCCTGTTAGACCATCATCTACACGACATAGCCCTGAATTTTCCAATGCGTAGCTCTTTGCAAAAGAGAGATATTGGCAAGGAAAAGCTGTCTTGTACCTTTGCATTTTTCTCCCAAACGAAGGACACTAGAAAGAAAATTTTAAAGCCTCCTGTTAGGCCATCATCTACACGACATAGCCCTGAATTTTCCAATGCGCAGCTCTTTGCAAAAGAGAGATATTGGCAAGGAAAAGCTTTCTTGTACCATTGCATTTTTCTCCCAAACGAAGGACACTAGAATTAAAATTTTAAAGCCTCCTGTTAGACCATCATCTACACGGCATAGCCATGAATTTTCCAATGCGCAGCTCTTTGCAAAAGAGAGATATTGGCAAGGAAAAGCTGTCTTGTACCTTTGCATTTTTCTCCCAAACGAAGGACACTAGAATTAAAATTTTAAAGCCTCCTGTTAGGCCATCATCTACACGATATAGCCCTGAATTTTCCAATGCGCAGCTCTTTGCAAACGAGAGATATTGGCAAGGAAAAGCTGTCTTGTACCTTTGCATTTTTCTCCCAAACGAAGGACACTAGAAAGAAAATTTTAAAGCCTCCTGTTAGGCCATCATCTACACGACATAGCCCTGAATTTTCCAATGCGCAGCTCTTTGCAAAAGAGAGATATTGGCAAGGAAAAGCTGTCTTGTACCATTGCATTTTTCTCCCAAACGAAGGACACTAGAAAGAAAATTTTAAAGCCTCCTGTTAGACCATCATCTACACGACATAGTCCTGAATTTTCCAATGCGCAGCTCTTTGCAAACGAGAGATATTGGCAAGGAAAAGCTGTCTTGTACCTTTGCATTTTTCTCCCAAACGAAGGACACTAGAAAGAAAATTTTAAAGCCTCCTGTTAGGCCATCATCTACACGACATAGCCCTGAATTTTCCAATGCGCAGCTCTTTGCAAAAGAGAGATATTGGCAAGGAAAAGCTGTCTTGTACCTTTGCATTTTTCTCCCAAACGAAGGACACTAGAAAGAAAATTTTAAAGCCTCCTGTTAGGCCATCATCTACACGACATAGCCCTGAATTTTCCAATGCGCAGCTCTTTGCAAAAGAGAGATATTGGCAAGGAAAAGCTTTCTTGTACCATTGCATTTTTCTCCCAAACGAAGGACACTAGAATTAAAATTTTAAAGCCTCCTGTTAGGCCATCATTTACACGATATAGCCCTGAATTTTCCAATGCGCAGCTCTTTGCAAAAGAGAGATATTGGCAAGGAAAAGCTGTCTTGTACCTTTGCATTTTTCTCCCAAACGAAGGACACTAGAAAGAAAATGTTAAAGCCTCCTGTTAGGCCATCATCTACACGACATAGCCCTGAATTTTCCAATGCGCAGCTCTTTGCAAAAGAGAGATATTGGCAAGGAAAAGCTTTCTTGTACCATTGCATTTTTCTCCCAAACGAAGGACACTAGAATTAAAATTTTAAAGCCTCCTGTTAGTCCATCATCTACACGACATAGCCCTGAATTTTCCAATGCGCAGCTCTTTGCAAAAGAGAGATATTGGCAAGGAAAAGCTGTCTTGTACCATTGCATTTTTCTCCCAAACGAAGGACACTAGAATTAAAATTTTAAAGCCTCCTGTTAGGCCATCATCTACACGATATAGCCCTGAATTTTCCAATGCGCAGCTCTTTGCAAACGAGAGATATTGGCAAGGAAAAGCTGTCTTGTACCTTTGCATTTTTCTCCCAAACGAAGGACACTAGAAAGAACATTTTAAAGCCTCCTGTTAGACCATCATCTACACGGCATAGCCATGAATTTTCCAATGCGCAGCTCTTTGCAAAAGAGAGATATTGGCAAGGAAAAGCTGTCTTGTACCTTTGCATTTTTCTCCCAAACGAAGGACACTAGAATTAAAATTTTAAAGCCTCCTGTTAGGCCATCATATACACGATATAGCCCTGAATTTTCCAATGCGCAGCTCTTTGCAAAAGAGAGATATTGGCAAGGAAAAGCTGTCTTGTACCTTTGCATTTTTCTCCCAAACGAAGGACACTAGAAAGAAAATTTTAAAGCCTCCTGTTAGGCCATCATCTACACGACATAGCCCTGAATTTTCCAATGCGCAGCTCTTTGCAAAAGAGAGATATTGGCAAGGAAAAGCTGTCTTGTACCATTGCATTTTTCTCCCAAACGAAGGACACTAGAAAGAAAATTTTAAAGCCTCCTGTTAGACAATCATCTACACGACATAGCCCTGAATTTTCCAATGCGCAGCTCTTTGCAAAAGAGAGATATTGGCAAGGAAAAGCTGTCTTGTACCATTGCATTTTTCTCCCAAACGAAGGACACTAGAATTAAAATTTTAAAGCCTCCTGTTAGGCCATCATCTACACGATATAGCCCTGAATTTTCCAATGCGCAGCTCTTTGCAAACGAGAGATATTGGCAAGGAAAAGCTGTCTTGTACCTTTGCATTTTTCTCCCAAACGAAGGACACTAGAAAGAAAATTTTAAAGCCTCCTGTTAGACCATCATCTACACGACATAGCCCTGAATTTTCCAATGCGCAGCTCTTTGCAAAAGAGAGATATTGGCAAGGAAAAGCTGTCTTGTACCATTGCATTTTTCTCCCAAACGAAGGACAATAGAAAGAAAATTTTAAAGCCTCCTGTTAGACCATCATCTACACGACATAGCCCTGAATTTTCCAATGCGTAGCTCTTTGCAAAAGAGAGATATTGGCAAGGAAAAGCTGTCTTGTACCTTTGCATTTTTCTCCCAAACGAAGGACACTAGAAAGAAAATTTTAAAGCCTCCTGTTAGGCCATCATCTACACGACATAGCCCTGAATTTTCCAATGCGCAGCTCTTTGCAAAAGAGAGATATTGGCAAGGAAAAGCTTTCTTGTACCATTGCATTTTTCTCCCAAACGAAGGACACTAGAATTAAAATTTTAAAGCCTCCTGTTAGACCATCATCTACACGGCATAGCCATGAATTTTCCAATGCGCAGCTCTTTGCAAAAGAGAGATATTGGCAAGGAAAAGCTGTCTTGTACCTTTGCATTTTTCTCCCAAACGAAGGACACTAGAATTAAAATTTTAAAGCCTCCTGTTAGGCCATCATCTACACGATATAGCCCTGAATTTTCCAATGCGCAGCTCTTTGCAAACGAGAGATATTGGCAAGGAAAAGCTGTCTTGTACCTTTGCATTTTTCTCCCAAACGAAGGACACTAGAAAGAAAATTTTAAAGCCTCCTGTTAGGCCATCATCTACACGACATAGCCCTGAATTTTCCAATGCGCAGCTCTTTGCAAAAGAGAGATATTGGCAAGGAAAAGCTGTCTTGTACCATTGCATTTTTCTCCCAAACGAAGGACACTAGAAAGAAAATTTTAAAGCCTCCTGTTAGACCATCATCTACACGACATAGCCCTGAATTTTCCAATGCGTAGCTCTTTGCAAAAGAGAGATATTGGCAAGGAAAAGCTGTCTTGTACCTTTGCATTTTTCTCCCAAACGAAGGACACTAAAAAGAAAATTTTAAAGCCTCCTGTTAGGCCATCATCTACACGACATAGCCCTGAATTTTCCAATGCGCAGCTCTTTGCAAAAGAGAGATATTGGCAAGGAAAAGCTTTCTTGTACCATTGCATTTTTCTCCCAAACGAAGGACACTAGAATTAAAATTTTAAAGCCTCCTGTTAGGCCATCATCTACACGATATAGCCCTGAATTTTCCAATGCGCAGCTCTTTGCAAAAGAGAGATATTGGCAAGGAAAAGCTGTCTTGTACCTTTGCATTTTTCTCCCAAACGAAGGACACTAAAAAGAAAATTTTAAAGCCTCCTGTTAGGCCATCATCTACACGACATAGCCCTGAATTTTCCAATGCGCAGCTCTTTGCAAAAGAGAGATATTGGCAAGGAAAAGCTTTCTTGTACCATTGCATTTTTCTCCCAAACGAAGGACACTAGAATTAAAATTTTAAAGCCTCCTGTTAGGCCATCATCTACACGACATAGCCCTGAATTTTCCAATGCGCAGCTCTTTGCAAAAGAGAGATATTGGCAAGGAAAAGCTTTCTTGTACCATTGCATTTTTCTCCCAAACGAAGGACACTAGAATTAAAATTTTAAAGCCTCCTGTTAGGCCATCATCTACACGATATAGCCCTGAATTTTCCAATGCGCAGCTCTTTGCAAACGAGAGATATTGGCAAGGAAAAGCTGTCTTGTACCTTTGCATTTTTCTCCCAAACGAAGGACACTAGAAAGAAAATTTTAAAGCCTCCTGTTAGGCCATCAACTACACGACATAGCCCTGAATTTTCCAATGCGCAGCTCTTTGCAAAAGAGAGATATTGGCAAGGAAAAGCTGTCTTGTACCATTGCATTTTTCTCCCAAACGAAGGACACTAGAAAGAAAATTTTAAAGCCTCCTGTTAGACCATCATCTACACGACATAGCCCTGAATTTTCCAATGCGCAGCTCTTTGCAAAAGAGAGATATTGGCAAGGAAAAGCTGTCTTGTACCATTGCATTTTTCTCCCAAACGAAGGACACTAGAATTAAAATTTTAAAGCCTCCTGTTAGGCCATCATCTACACGATATAGCCCTGAATTTTCCAATGCGCAGCTCTTTGCAAACGAGAGATATTGGCAAGGAAAAGCTGTCTTGTACCTTTGCATTTTTCTCCCAAACGAAGGACACTAGAAAGAAAATTTTAAAGCCTCCTGTTAGGCCATCATCTACACGACATAGCCCTGAATTTTCCAATGCGCAGCTCTTTGCAAAAGAGAGATATTGGCAAGGAAAAGCTGTCTTGTACCATTGCATTTTTCTCCCAAACGAAGGACACTAGAAAGAAAATTTTAAAGCCTCCTGTTAGACCATCATCTACACGACATAGTCCTGAATTTTCCAATGCGTAGCTCTTTGCAAAAGAGAGATATTGGCAAGGAAAAGCTGTCTTGTACCTTTGCATTTTTCTCCCAAACGAAGGACACTAGAAAGAAAATTTTAAAGCCTCCTGTTAGGCCATCATCTACACGACATAGCCCTGAATTTTCCAATGCGCAGCTCTTTGCAAAAGAGAGATATTGGCAAGGAAAAGCTTTCTTGTACCATTGCATTTTTCTCCCAAACGAAGGACACTAGAATTAAAATTTTAAAGCCTCCTGTTAGGCCATCATCTACACGATATAGCCCTGAATTTTCCAATGCGCAGCTCTTTGCAAACGAGAGATATTGGCAAGGAAAAGCTGTCTTGTACCATTGCATTTTTCTCCCAAACGAAGGACACTAGAAAGAAAATTTTAAAGCCTCCTGTTAGACCATCATCTACACGACATAGCCCTGAATTTTCCAATGCGCAGCTCTTTGCAAAAGAGAGATATTGGCAAGGAAAAGCTGTCTTGTACCATTGCATTTTTCTCCCAAACGAAGGACACTAGAATTAAAATTTTAAAGCCTCCTGTTAGACCATCATCTACACGGCATAGCCATGAATTTTCCAATGCGCAGCTCTTTGCAAAAGAGAGATATTGGCAAGGAAAAGCTGTCTTGTACCTTTGCATTTTTCTCCCAAACGAAGGACACTAGAATTAAAATTTTAAAGCCTCCTGTTAGGCCATCATCTACACGATATAGCCCTGAATTTTCCAATGCGCAGCTCTTTGCAAACGAGAGATATTGGCAAGGAAAAGCTGTCTTGTACCTTTGCATTTTTCTCCCAAACGAAGGACACTAGAAAGAAAATTTTAAAGCCTCCTGTTAGGCCATCATCTACACGACATAGCCCTGAATTTTCCAATGCGCAGCTCTTTGCAAAAGAGAGATATTGGCAAGGAAAAGCTTTCTTGTACCATTGCATTTTTCTCCCAAACGAAGGACACTAGAAAGAAAATTTTAAAGCCTCCTGTTAGACCATCATCTACACGACATAGTCCTGAATTTTCCAATGCGTAGCTCTTTGCAAAAGAGAGATATTGGCAAGGAAAAGCTGTCTTGTACCTTTGCATTTTTCTCCCAAACGAAGGACACTAGAAAGAAAATTTTAAAGCCTCCTGTTAGGCCATCATCTACACGACATAGCCCTGAATTTTCCAATGCGCAGCTCTTTGCAAAAGAGAGATATTGGCAAGGAAAAGCTTTCTTGTACCATTGCATTTTTCTCCCAAACGAAGGACACTAGAATTAAAATTTTAAAGCCTCCTGTTAGACCATCATCTACACGACATAGCCCTGAATTTTCCAATGCGCAGCTCTTTGCAAAAGAGAGATATTGGCAAGGAAAAGCTGTCTTGTACCATTGCATTTTTCTCCCAAACGAAGGACACTAGAATTAAAATTTTAAAGCCTCCTGTTAGGCCATCATCTACACGATATAGCCCTGAATTTTCCAATGCGCAGCTCTTTGCAAAAGAGAGATATTGGCAAGGAAAAGCTGTCTTGTTCCTTTGCATTTTTCTCCCAAACGAAGGACACTAGAAAGAACATTTTAAAGCCTCCTGTTAGACCATCATCTACACGGCATAGCCATGAATTTTCCAATGCGCAGCTCTTTGCAAAAGAGAAATATTGGCAAGGAAAAGCTGTCTTGTACCTTTGCATTTTTCTCCCAAACGAAGGACACTAGAATTAAAATTTTAAAGCCTCCTGTTAGGCCATCATATACACGATATAGCCCTGAATTTTCCAATGCGCAGCTCTTTGCAAAAGAGAGATATTGGCAAGGAAAAGCTGTCTTGTACCTTTGCATTTTTCTCCCAAACGAAGGACACTAGAAAGAAAATTTTAAAGCCTCCTGTTAGGCCATCATCTACACGACATAGCCCTGAATTTTCCAATGCGCAGCTCTTTGCAAAAGAGAGATATTGGCAAGGAAAAGCTGTCTTGTACCATTGCATTTTTCTCCCAAACGAAGGACACTAGAAAGAAAATTTTAAAGCCTCCTGTTAGACCATCATCTACACGACATAGCCCTGAATTTTCCAATGCGCAGCTCTTTGCAAAAGAGAGATATTGGCAAGGAAAAGCTGTCTTGTACCATTGCATTTTTCTCCCAAACGAAGGACACTAGAATTAAAATTTTAAAGCCTCCTGTTAGGCCATCATCTACACGATATAGCCCTGAATTTTCCAATGCGCAGCTCTTTGCAAACGAGAGATATTGGCAAGGAAAAGCTGTCTTGTACCTTTGCATTTTTCTCCCAAACGAAGGACACTAGAAAGAAAATTTTAAAGCCTCCTGTTAGACCATCATCTACACGACATAGCCCTGAATTTTCCAATGCGCAGCTCTTTGCAAAAGAGAGATATTGGCAAGGAAAAGCTGTCTTGTACCATTGCATTTTTCTCCCAAACGAAGGACACTAGAAAGAAAATTTTAAAGCCTCCTGTTAGACCATCATCTACACGACATAGCCCTGAATTTTCCAATGCGTAGCTCTTTGCAAAAGAGAGATATTGGCAAGGAAAAGCTGTCTTGTACCTTTGCATTTTTCTCCCAAACGAAGGACACTAGAAAGAAAATTTTAAAGCCTCCTGTTAGGCCATCATCTACACGACATAGCCCTGAATTTTCCAATGCGCAGCTCTTTGCAAAAGAGAGATATTGGCAAGGAAAAGCTTTCTTGTACCATTGCATTTTTCTCCCAAACGAAGGACACTAGAATTAAAATTTTAAAGCCTCCTGTTAGACCATCATCTACACGGCATAGCCATGAATTTTCCAATGCGCAGCTCTTTGCAAAAGAGAGATATTGGCAAGGAAAAGCTGTCTTGTACCTTTGCATTTTTCTCCCAAACGAAGGACACTAGAATTAAAATTTTAAATCCTCCTGTTAGGCCATCATCTACACGATATAGCCCTGAATTTTCCAATGCGCAGCTCTTTGCAAACGAGAGATATTGGCAAGGAAAAGCTGTCTTGTACCTTTGCATTTTTCTCCCAAACGAAGGACACTAGAAAGAAAATTTTAAAGCCTCCTGTTAGGCCATCATCTACACGACATAGCCCTGAATTTTCCAATGCGCAGCTCTTTGCAAAAGAGAGATATTGGCAAGGAAAAGCTGTCTTGTTACCATTGCATTTTTCTCCCAAACGAAGGACACTAGAAAGAAAATTTTAAAGCCTCCTGTTAGACCATCATCTACACGACATAGCCCTGAATTTTCCAATGCGTAGCTCTTTGCAAAAGAGAGATATTGGCAAGGAAAAGCTGTCTTGTACCTTTGCATTTTTCTCCCAAACGAAGGACACTAAAAAGAAAATTTTAAAGCCTCCTGTTAGGCCATCATCTACACGACATAGCCCTGAATTTTCCAATGCGCAGCTCTTTGCAAAAGAGAGATATTGGCAAGGAAAAGCTTTCTTGTACCATTGCATTTTTCTCCCAAACGAAGGACACTAGAATTAAAATTTTAAAGCCTCCTGTTAGGCCATCATCTACACGATATAGCCCTGAATTTTCCAATGCGCAGCTCTTTGCAAAAGAGAGATATTGGCAAGGAAAAGCTGTCTTGTACCTTTGCATTTTTCTCCCAAACGAAGGACACTAAAAAGAAAATTTTAAAGCCTCCTGTTAGGCCATCATCTACACGACATAGCCCTGAATTTTCCAATGCGCAGCTCTTTGCAAAAGAGAGATATTGGCAAGGAAAAGCTTTCTTGTACCATTGCATTTTTCTCCCAAACGAAGGACACTAGAATTAAAATTTTAAAGCCTCCTGTTAGGCCATCATCTACACGATATAGCCCTGAATTTTCCAATGCGCAGCTCTTTGCAAACGAGAGATATTGGCAAGGAAAAGCTGTCTTGTACCTTTGCATTTTTCTCCCAAACGAAGGACACTAGAAAGAAAATTTTAAAGCCTCCTGTTAGGCCATCATCTACACGACATAGCCCTGAATTTTCCAATGCGCAGCTCTTTGCAAAAGAGAGATATTGGCAAGGAAAAGCTGTCTTGTACCATTGCATTTTTCTCCCAAACGAAGGACACTAAAAAGAAAATTTTAAAGCCTCCTGTTAGGCCATCATCTACACGATATAGCCCTGAATTTTCCAATGCGCAGCTCTTTGCAAACGAGAGATATTGGCAAGGAAAAGCTGTCTTGTACCTTTGCATTTTTCTCCCAAACGAAGGACACTAGAAAGAAAATTTTAAAGCCTCCTGTTAGACCATCATCTACACGACATAGCCCTGAATTTTCCAATGCGCAGCTCTTTGCAAAAGAGAGATATTGGCAAGGAAAAGCTGTCTTGTACCATTGCATTTTTCTCCCAAACGAAGGACACTAGAAAGAAAATTTTAAAGCCTCCTGTTAGACCATCATCTACACGACATAGCCCTGAATTTTCCAATGCGTAGCTCTTTGCAAAAGAGAGATATTGGCAAGGAAAAGCTGTCTTGTACCTTTGCATTTTTCTCCCAAACGAAGGACACTAGAAAGAAAATTTTAAAGCCTCCTGTTAGGCCATCATCTACACGACATAGCCCTGAATTTTCCAATGCGCAGCTCTTTGCAAAAGAGAGATATTGGCAAGGAAAAGCTTTCTTGTACCATTGCATTTTTCTCCCAAACGAAGGACACTAGAATTAAAATTTTAAAGCCTCCTGTTAGACCATCATCTACACGGCATAGCCATGAATTTTCCAATGCGCAGCTCTTTGCAAAAGAGAGATATTGGCAAGGAAAAGCTGTCTTGTACCTTTGCATTTTTCTCCCAAACGAAGGACACTAGAATTAAAATTTTAAAGCCTCCTGTTAGGCCATCATCTACACGATATAGCCCTGAATTTTCCAATGCGCAGCTCTTTGCAAACGAGAGATATTGGCAAGGAAAAGCTGTCTTGTACCTTTGCATTTTTCTCCCAAACGAAGGACACTAGAAAGAAAATGTTAAAGCCTCCTGTTAGGCCATCATCTACACGACATAGCCCTGAATTTTCCAATGCGCAGCTCTTTGCAAAAGAGAGATATTGGCAAGGAAAAGCTGTCTTGTACCATTGCATTTTTCTCCCAAACGAAGGACACTAGAAAGAAAACTTTAAAGCCTCCTGTTAGACCATCATCTACACGACATAGCCCTGAATTTTCCAATGCGTACCTCTTTGCAAAAGAGAGATATTGGCAAGGAAAAGCTGTCTTGTACCTTTGCATTTTTCTCCCAAACGAAGGACACTAAAAAGAAAATTTTAAAGCCTCCTGTTAGGCCATCATCTACACGACATAGCCCTGAATTTTCCAATGCGCAGCTCTTTGCAAAAGAGAGATATTGGCAAGGAAAAGCTTTCTTGTACCATTGCATTTTTCTCCCAAACGAAGGACACTAGAATTAAAATTTTAAAGCCTCCTGTTAGGCCATCATCTACACGATATAGCCCTGAATTTTCCAATGCGCAGCTCTTTGCAAAAGAGAGATATTGGCAAGGAAAAGCTGTCTTGTACCTTTGCATTTTTCTCCCAAACGAAGGACACTAAAAAGAAAATTTTAAAGCCTCCTGTTAGGCCATCATCTACACGACATAGCCCTGAATTTTCCAATGCGCAGCTCTTTGCAAAAGAGAGATATTGGCAAGGAAAAGCTTTCTTGTACCATTGCATTTTTCTCCCAAACGAAGGACACTAGAATTAAAATTTTAAAGCCTCCTGTTAGGCCATCATCTACACGATATAGCCCTGAATTTTCCAATGCGCAGCTCTTTGCAAAAGAGAGATATTGGCAAGGAAAAGCTGTCTTGTACCATTGCATTTTTCTCCCAAACGAAGGACACTAGAATTAAAATTTTAAAGCCTCCTGTTAGGCCATCAACTACACGATATAGCCCTGAATTTTCCAATGCGCAGCTCTTTGCAAACGAGAGATATTGGCAAGGAAAAGCTGTCTTGTACCTTTGCATTTTTCTCCCAATCGAAGGACACTAGAAAGAAAAATGTAAAGCCTCCTGTTAGGCCATCATCTACACGACATAGCCCTGAATTTTCCAATGCGCAGCTCTTTGCAAAAGAGAGATATTAGCAAGGAAAAGCTGTCTTGTACCATTGCATTTTTCTCCCAAACGAAGTACACTAGAATTAAAATTTTAAAGCCTCCTGTTAGGCCATCATCTACACGATATAGCCCTGAATTTTCCAATGCGCAGCTCTTTGCAAACGAGAGATATTGGCAAGGAAAAGCTGTCTTGTACCTTTGCATTTTTCTCCCAAACGAAGGACACTAGAAAGAAAATTTTAAAGCCTCCTGTTAGACCATCATCTACACGACATAGCCCTGAATTTTCCAATGCGCAGCTCTTTGCAAAAGAGAGATATTGGCAAGGAAAAGCTGTCTTGTACCATTGCATTTTTCTCCCAAACGAAGGACACTAGAAATAAAATTTTAAAGCCTCCTGTTAGACCATCATCTACACGACATAGCCCTGAATTTTCCAATGCGCAGCTCTTTGCAAAAGAGAGATATTGGCAAGGAAAAGCTGTCTTGTACCATTGCATTTTTCTCCCAAACGAAGGACACTAGAATTAAAATTTTAAAGCCTCCTGTTAGGCCATCAACTACACGATATAGCCCTGAATTTTCCAATGCGCAGCTCTTTGCAAACGAGAGATATTGGCAAGGAAAAGCTGTCTTGTACCTTTGCATTTTTCTCCCAATCGAAGGACACTAGAAAGAAAATTTTAAAGCCTCCTGTTAGGCCATCATCTACACGACATAGCCCTGAATTTTCCAATGCGCAGCTCTTTGCAAAAGAGAGATATTGGCAAGGAAAAGCTGTCTTGTACCATTGCATTTTTCTCCCAAACGAAGTACACTAGAATTAAAATTTTAAAGCCTCCTGTTAGGCCATCATCTACACGATATAGCCCTGAATTTTCCAATGCGCAGCTCTTTGCAAACGAGAGATATTGGCAAGGAAAAGCTGTCTTGTACCTTTGCATTTTTCTCCCAAACGAAGGACACTAGAAAGAAAATTTTAAAGCCTCCTGTTAGACCATCATCTACACGACATAGCCCTGAATTTTCCAATGCGCAGCTCTTTGCAAAAGAGAGATATTGGCAAGGAAAAGCTGTCTTGTACCATTGCATTTTTCTCCCAAACGAAGGACACTAGAAAGAAAATTTTAAAGCCTCCTGTTAGACCATCATCTACACGACATAGCCCTGAATTTTCCAATGCGTAGCTCTTTGCAAAAGAGAGATATTGGCAAGGAAAAGCTGTCTTGTACCTTTGCATTTTTCTCCCAAACGAAGGACACTAGAAAGAAAATTTTAAAGCCTCCTGTTAGGCCATCATCTACACGACATAGCCCTGAATTTTCCAATGCGCAGCTCTTTGCAAAAGAGAGATATTGGCAAGGAAAAGCTTTCTTGTACCATTGCATTTTTCTCCCAAACGAAGGACACTAGAATTAAAATTTTAAAGCCTCCTGTTAGACCATCATCTACACGGCATAGCCATGAATTTTCCAATGCGCAGCTCTTTGCAAAAGAGAGATATTGGCAAGGAAAAGCTGTCTTGTACCTTTGCATTTTTCTCCCAAACGAAGGACACTAGAATTAAAATTTTAAAGCCTCCTGTTAGGCCATCATCTACACGATATAGCCCTGAATTTTCCAATGCGCAGCTCTTTGCAAACGAGAGATATTGGCAAGGAAAAGCTGTCTTGTACCTTTGCATTTTTCTCCCAAACGAAGGACACTAGAAAGAAAATTTTAAAGCCTCCTGTTAGGCCATCATCTACACGACATAGCCCTGAATTTTCCAATGCGCAGCTCTTTGCAAAAGAGAGATATTGGCAAGGAAAAGCTGTCTTGTACCATTGCATTTTTCTCCCAAACGAAGGACACTAGAAAGAAAATTTTAAAGCCTCCTGTTAGACCATCATCTACACGACATAGCCCTGAATTTTCCAATGCGTAGCTCTTTGCAAAAGAGAGATATTGGCAAGGAAAAGCTGTCTTGTACCTTTGCATTTTTCTCCCAAACGAAGGACACTAAAAAGAAAATTTTAAAGCCTCCTGTTAGGCCATCATCTACACGACATAGCCCTGAATTTTCCAATGCGCAGCTCTTTGCAAAAGAGAGATATTGGCAAGGAAAAGCTTTCTTGTACCATTGCATTTTTCTCCCAAACGAAGGACACTAGAATTAAAATTTTAAAGCCTCCTGTTAGGCCATCATCTACACGATATAGCCCTGAATTTTCCAATGCGCAGCTCTTTGCAAAAGAGAGATATTGGCAAGGAAAAGCTGTCTTGTACCTTTGCATTTTTCTCCCAAACGAAGGACACTAAAAAGAAAATTTTAAAGCCTCCTGTTAGGCCATCATCTACACGACATAGCCCTGAATTTTCCAATGCGCAGCTCTTTGCAAAAGAGAGATATTGGCAAGGAAAAGCTTTCTTGTACCATTGCATTTTTCTCCCAAACGAAGGACACTAGAATTAAAATTTTAAAGCCTCCTGTTAGGCCATCATCTACACGATATAGCCCTGAATTTTCCAATGCGCAGCTCTTTGCAAAAGAGAGATATTGGCAAGGAAAAGCTGTCTTGTACCATTGCATTTTTCTCCCAAACGAAGGACACTAGAATTAAAATTTTAAAGCCTCCTGTTAGGCCATCAACTACACGATATAGCCCTGAATTTTCCAATGCGCAGCTCTTTGCAAACGAGAGATATTGGCAAGGAAAAGCTGTCTTGTACCTTTGCATTTTTCTCCCAATCGAAGGACACTAGAAAGAAAAATGTAAAGCCTCCTGTTAGGCCATCATCTACACGACATAGCCCTGAATTTTCCAATGCGCAGCTCTTTGCAAAAGAGAGATATTGGCAAGGAAAAGCTGTCTTGTACCATTGCATTTTTCTCCCAAACGAAGTACACTAGAATTAAAATTTTAAAGCCTCCTGTTAGGCCATCATCTACACGATATAGCCCTGAATTTTCCAATGCGCAGCTCTTTGCAAACGAGAGATATTGGCAAGGAAAAGCTGTCTTGTACCTTTGCATTTTTCTCCCAAACGAAGGACACTAGAAAGAAAATTTTAAAGCCTCCTGTTAGACCATCATCTACACGACATAGCCCTGAATTTTCCAATGCGCAGCTCTTTGCAAAAGAGAGATATTGGCAAGGAAAAGCTGTCTTGTACCATTGCATTTTTCTTCCAAACGAAGGACACTAGAAAGAAAATTTTAAAGCCTCCTGTTAGACCATCATCTACACGACATAGCCCTGAATTTTCCAATGCGTAGCTCTTTGCAAAAGAGAGATATTGGCAAGGAAAAGCTGTCTTGTACCTTTGCATTTTTCTCCCAAACGAAGGACACTAGAAAGAAAATTTTAAAGCCTCCTGTTAGGCCATCATCTACACGACATAGCCCTGAATTTTCCAATGCGCAGCTCTTTGCAAAAGAGAGATATTGGCAAGGAAAAGCTTTCTTGTACCATTGCATTTTTCTCCCAAACGAAGGACACTAGAATTAAAATTTTAAAGCCTCCTGTTAGACCATCATCTACACGGCATAGCCATGAATTTTCCAATGCGCAGCTCTTTGCAAAAGAGAGATATTGGCAAGGAAAAGCTGTCTTGTACCTTTGCATTTTTCTCCCAAAGGAAGGACACTAGAATTAAAATTTTAAAGCCTCCTGTTAGGCCATCATCTACACGATATAGCCCTGAATTTTCCAATGCGCAGCTCTTTGCAAACGAGAGATATTGGCAAGGAAAAGCTGTCTTGTACCTTTGCATTTTTCTCCCAAACGAAGGACACTAGAAAGAAAATTTTAAAGCCTCCTGTTAGGCCATCATCTACACGACATAGCCCTGAATTTTCCAATGCGCAGCTCTTTGCAAAAGAGAGATATTGGCAAGGAAAAGCTGTCTTGTACCTTTGCATTTTTCTCCCAAACGAAGGACACTAAAAAGAAAATTTTAAAGCCTCCTGTTAGGCCATCATCTACACGACATAGCCCTGAATTTTCCAATGCGCAGCTCTTTGCAAAAGAGAGATATTGGCAAGGAAAAGCTTTCTTGTACCATTGCATTTTTCTCCCAAACGAAGGACACTAGAATTAAAATTTTAAAGCCTCCTGTTAGGCCATCATCTACACGATATAGCCCTGAATTTTCCAATGCGTAGCTCTTTGCAAAAGAGAGATATTGGCAAGGAAAAGCTGTCTTGTACCTTTGCATTTTTCTCCCAAACGAAGGACACTAAAAAGAAAATTTTAAAGCCTCCTGTTAGGCCATCATCTACACGACATAGCCCTGAATTTTCCAATGCGCAGCTCTTTGCAAAAGAGAGATATTGGCAAGGAAAAGCTTTCTTGTACCATTGCATTTTTCTCCCAAACGAAGGACACTAGAATTAAAATTTTAAAGCCTCCTGTTAGGCCATCATCTACACGATATAGCCCTGAATTTTCCAATGCGCAGCTCTTTGCAAAAGAGAGATATTGGCAAGGAAAAGCTGTCTTGTACCTTTGCATTTTTCTCCCAAACGAAGGACACTAAAAAGAAAATTTTAAAGCCTCCTGTTAGGCCATCATCTACACGACATAGCCCTGAATTTTCCAATGCGCAGCTCTTTGCAAAAGAGAGATATTGGCAAGGAAAAGCTTTCTTGTACCATTGCATTTTTCTCCCAAACGAAGGACACTAGAATTAAAATTTTAAAGCCTCCTGTTAGGCCATCATCTACACGATATAGCCCTGAATTTTCCAATGCGCAGCTCTTTGCAAACGAGAGATATTGGCAAGGAAAAGCTGTCTTGTACCTTTGCATTTTTCTCCCAAACGAAGGACACTAGAAAGAAAATTTTAAAGCCTCCTGTTAGGCCATCATCTACACGACATAGCCCTGAATTTTCCAATGCGCAGCTCTTTGCAAAAGAGAGATATTGGCAAGGAAAAGCTGTCTTGTACCATTGCATTTTTCTCCCAAACGAAGGACACTAGAAAGAAAATTTTAAAGCCTCCTGTTAGACCATCATCTACACGACATAGCCCTGAATTTTCCAATGCGCAGCTCTTTGCAAAAGAGAGATATTGGCAAGGAAAAGCTGTCTTGTACCATTGCATTTTTCTCCCAAACGAAGGAAACTAGAAAGAAAATGTTAAAGCCTCCTGTTAGGCCATCATCTACACGACATAGCCCTGAATTTTCCAATGCGCAGCTCTTTGCAAAAGAGAGATATTGGCAAGGAAAAGCTGTCTTGTACCATTGCATTTTTCTCCCAAACGAAGGACACTAGAAAGAAAATTTTAAAGCCTCCTGTTAGACCATCATCTACACGACATAGCCCTGAATTTTCCAATGCGCAGCTCTTTGCAAAAGAGAGATATTGGCAAGGAAAAGCTGTCTTGTACCATTGCATTTTTCTCCCAAACGAAGGACACTAGAATTAAAATTTTAAAGCCTCCTGTTAGGCCATCAACTACACGATATAGCCCTGAATTTTCCAATGCGCAGCTCTTTGCAAACGAGAGATATTGGCAAGGAAAAGCTGTCTTGTACCTTTGCATTTTTCTCCCAATCGAAGGACACTAGAAAGAAAATTTTAAAGCCTCCTGTTAGGCCATCATCTACACGACATAGCCCCGAATTTTCCAATGCGCAGCTCTTTGCAAAAGAGAGATATTGGCAAGGATAAGCTGTCTTGTACCATTGCATTTTTCTCCCAAACGAAGGACACTAGAAAGAAAATTTTAAAGCCCCCTGTTAGACCATCATCTACACGATATAGCCCTGAATTTTCCAATGCGCAGCTCTTTGCAAAAGAGAGATATTGGCAAGGAAAAGCTGTCTTGTACCATTGCATTTTTCTCCCAAACGAAGGACACTAGAAAGAAAATTTTAAAGCCTCCTGTTAGACCATCATCTACACGACATAGCCCTGAATTTTCCAATGCGTAGCTCTTTGCAAAAGAGAGATATTGGCAAGGAAAAGCTGTCTTGTACCTTTGCATTTTTCTCCCAAACGAAGGACACTAGAAAGAAAATTTTAAAGCCTCCTGTTAGGCCATCATCTACACGACATAGCCCTGAATTTTCCAATGCGCAGCTCTTTGCAAAAGAGAGATATTGGCAAGGAAAAGCTTTCTTGTACCATTGCATTTTTCTCCCAAACGAAGGACACTAGAATTAAAATTTTAAAGCCTCCTGTTAGGCCATCATCTACACGATATAGCCCTGAATTTTCCAATGCGCAGCTCTTTGCAAACGAGAGATATTGGCAAGGAAAAGCTGTCTTGTACCTTTGCATTTTTCTCCCAAACGAAGGACACTAGAAAGAACATTTTAAAGCCTCCTGTTAGACCATCATCTACACGGCATAGCCATGAATTTTCCAATGCGCAGCTCTTTGCAAAAGAGAGATATTGGCAAGGAAAAGCTGTCTTGTACCTTTGCATTTTTCTCCCAAACGAAGGACACTAGAATTAAAATTTTAAAGCCTCCTGTTAGGCCATCATATACACGATATAGCCCTGAATTTTCCAATGCGCAGCTCTTTGCAAAAGAGAGATATTGGCAAGGAAAAGCTGTCTTGTACCTTTGCATTTTTCTCCCAAACGAAGGACACTAGAAAGAAAATTTTAAAGCCTCCTGTTAGGCCATCATCTACACGACATAGCCCTGAATTTTCCAATGCGCAGCTCTTTGCAAACGAGAGATATTGGCAAGGAAAAGCTGTCTTGTACCTTTGCATTTTTCTCCCAAACGAAGGACACTAGAAAGAAAATTTTAAAGCCTCCTGTTAGACCATCATCTACACGACATAGCCCTGAATTTTCCAATGCGCAGCTCTTTGCAAAAGAGAGATATTGGCAAGGAAAAGCTGTCTTGTACCATTGCATTTTTCTCCCAAACGAAGGACACTAGAAAGAAAATTTTAAAGCCTCCTGTTAGACCATCATCTACACGACATAGCCCTGAATTTTCCAATGCGTAGCTCTTTGCAAAAGAGAGATATTGGCAAGGAAAAGCTGTCTTGTACCTTTGCATTTTTCTCCCAAACGAAGGACACTAGAAAGAAAATTTTAAAGCCTCCTGTTAGGCCATCATCTACACGACACAGCCCTGAATTTTCCAATGCGCAGCTCTTTGCAAAAGAGAGATATTGGCAAGGAAAAGCTTTCTTGTACCATTGCATTTTTCTCCCAAACGAAGGACACTAGAATTAAAATTTTAAAGCCTCCTGTTAGACCATCATCTACACGGCATAGCCATGAATTTTCCAATGCGCAGCTCTTTGCAAAAGAGAGATATTGGCAAGGAAAAGCTGTCTTGTACCTTTGCATTTTTCTCCCAAACGAAGGACACTAGAATTAAAATTTTAAAGCCTCCTGTTAGGCCATCATCTACACGATATAGCCCTGAATTTTCCAATGCGCAGCTCTTTGCAAACGAGAGATATTGGCAAGGAAAAGCTGTCTTGTACCTTTGCATTTTTCTCCCAAACGAAGGACACTAGAAAGAAAATTTTAAAGCCTCCTGTTAGGCCATCATCTACACGACATAGCCCTGAATTTTCCAATGCGCAGCTCTTTGCAAAAGAGAGATATTGGCAAGGAAAAGCTGTCTTGTACCATTGCATTTTTCTCCCAAACGAAGGACACTAGAAAGAAAATTTTAAAGCCTCCTGTTAGACCATCATCTACACGACATAGCCATGAATTTTCCAATGCGCAGCTCTTTGCAAAAGAGAGATATTGGCAAGGAAAAGCTGTCTTGTACCATTGCATTTTTCTCCCAAACGAAGGACACTAGAATTAAAATTTTAAAGCCTCCTGTTAGGCCATCATCTACACGATATAGCCCTGAATTTTCCAATGCGCAGCTCTTTGCAAACGAGAGATATTGGCAAGGAAAAGCTGTCTTGTACCTTTGCATTTTTCTTCCAAACGAAGGACACAAGAAAGAAAATTTTAAAGCCTCCTGTTAGGCCATCATCTACACGACATAGCCCTGAATTTTCCAATGCGCAGCTCTTTGCAAAAGAGAGATATTGGCAAGGAAAAGCTGTCTTGTACCATTGCATTTTTCTCCCAAACGAAGGACACTAGAAATAAAATTTTAAAGCCTCCTGTTAGACCATCATCTACACGACATAGCCCTGAATTTTCCAATGCGCAGCTCTTTGCAAAAGAGAGATATTGGCAAGGAAAAGCTGTCTTGTACCATTGCATTTTTCTCCCAAACGAAGGACACTAGAATTAAAATTTTAAAGCCTCCTGTTAGGCCATCATCTACACGATATAGCCCTGAATTTTCCAATGCGCAGCTCTTTGCAAACGAGAGATATTGGCAAGATAAAGCTGTCTTGTACCATTGCATTTTTCTCCCAAACGAAGGACACTAGAATTAAAATTTTAAAGCCTCCTGTTAGGCCATCATCTACACGATATAGCCCTGAATTTTCCAATGCGCAGCTCTTTGCAAACGAGAGATATTGGCAAGGAAAAGCTGTCTTGTACCATTGCATTTTTCTCCCAAACGAAGGACACTAGAAAGAACATTTTAAAGCCTCCTGTTAGACCATCATCTACACGGCATAGCCATGAATTTTCCAATGCGCAGCTCTTTGCAAAAGAGAGATATTGGCAAGGAAAAGCTGTCTTGTACCTTTGCATTTTTCTCCCAAACGAAGGACACTAGAATTAAAATTTTAAAGCCTCCTGTTAGGCCATCATCTACACGATATAGCCCTGAATTTTCCAATGCGCAGCTCTTTGCAAAAGAGAGATATTGGCAAGGAAAAGCTGTCTTGTACCTTTGCATTTTTCTCCCAAACGAAGGACAGTAGAAAGAAAATTTTAAAGCCTCCTGTTAGGCCATCATCTACACGACATAGCCCTGAATTTTCCAATGCGCAGCTCTTTGCAAAAGAGAGATATTGGCAAGGAAAAGCTGTCTTGTACCATTGCATTTTTCTCCCAAACGAAGGACACTAGAAAGAACATTTTAAAGCCTCCTGTTAGACCATCATCTACACGACATAGCCCTGAATTTTCCAATGCGCAGCTCTTTGCAAAAGAGAGATATTGGCAAGGAAAAGCTGTCTTGTACCATTGCATTTTTCTCCCAAACGAAGGACACTAGTATTAAAATTTTAAAGCCTCCTGTTGGGCCATCATCTACACGACATAGCCCTGAATTTTCCAATGCGCAGCTCTTTGCAAAAGAGAGATATTGGCAAGGAAAAGCTGTCTTGTACCATTGCATTTTTCTCCCAAACGAAGGACACTAGAATTAAAATTTTAAAAGCCTCCTGTTAGGCCATCATCTACACGATATAGCCCTGAATTTTCCAATGCGCAGCTCTTTGCAAACGAGAGATATTGGCAAGGAAAAGCTGTCTTGTACCTTTGCATTTTTCTCCCAAACGAAGGACACTAGAATTAAAATTTTAAAGCCTCCTGTTAGGCCATCATCTACACGATATAGCCCTGAATTTTCCAATGCGCAGCTCTTTGCAAAAGAGAGATATTGGCAAGGAAAAGCTGTCTTGTACCTTTGCATTTTTCTCCCAAACGAAGGACACTAGAAAGAAAATTTTAAAGCCTCCTGTTAGGCCATCATCTACACGACATAGCCCTGAATTTTCCAATGCGCAGCTCTTTGCAAAAGAGAGATATTGGCAAGGAAAAGCTGTCTTGTACCATTGCATTTTTCTCCCAAACGAAGGACACTAGAAAGAAAATTTTAAAGCCTCATGTTAGACCATCATCTACACGACATAGCCCTGAATTTTCCAATGCGCAGCTCTTTGCAAAAGAGAGATATTGGCAAGGAAAAGCTGTCTTGTACCTTTGCATTTTTCTCCCAAACGAAGGACACTAGAATTAAAATTTTAAAGCCTCCTGTTGGGCCATCATCTACACGACATAGCCCTGAATTTTCCAATGCGCAGCTCTTTGCAAAAGAGAGATATTGGCAAGGAAAAGCTGTCTTGTACCTTTGCATTTTTCTCCCAAACGAAGGACACTAGAATTAAAATTTTAAAGCCTCCTGTTAGGCCATCATCTACACGATATAGCCCTGAATTTTCCAATGCGCAGCTCTTTGCAAACGAGAGATATTGGCAAGGAAAAGCTGTCTTGTACCTTTGCATTTTTCTCCCAAACGAAGGACACTAAAAAGAAAATTTTAAAGCCTCCTGTTAGGCCATCATCTACACGACATAGCCCTGAATTTTCCAATGCGCAGCTCTTTGCAAAAGAGAGATATTGGCAAGGAAAAGCTTTCTTGTACCATTGCATTTTTCTCCCAAACGAAGGACACTAGAATTAAAATTTTAAAGCCTCCTGTTAGGCCATCATCTACACGATATAGCCCTGAATTTTCCAATGCGCAGCTCTTTGCAAACGAGAGATATTGGCAAGGAAAAGCTGTCTTGTACCTTTGCATTTTTCTCCCAAACGAAGGACACTAGAAAGAAAATTTTAAAGCCTCCTGTTAGGCCATCATCTACACGACATAGCCCTGAATTTTCCAATGCGCAGCTCTTTGCAAAAGAGAGATATTGGCAAGGAAAAGCTGTCTTGTACCATTGCATTTTTCTCCCAAACGAAGGACACTAGAAAGAAAATTTTAAAGCCTCCTGTTAGACCATCATCTACACGACATAGCCCTGAATTTTCCAATGCGCAGCTCTTTGCAAAAGAGAGATATTGGCAAGGAAAAGCTGTCTTGTACCATTGCATTTTTCTCCCAAACGAAGGAAACTAGAAAGAAAATGTTAAAGCCTCCTGTTAGGCCATCATCTACACGACATAGCCCTGAATTTTCCAATGCGCAGCTCTTTGCAAAAGAGAGATATTGGCAAGGAAAAGCTGTCTTGTACCATTGCATTTTTCTCCCAAACGAAGGACACTAGAAAGAAAATTTTAAAGCCTCCTGTTAGACCATCATCTACACGACATAGCCCTGAATTTTCCAATGCGCAGCTCTTTGCAAAAGAGAGATATTGGCAAGGAAAAGCTGTCTTGTACCATTGCATTTTTCTCCCAAACGAAGGACACTAGAATTAAAATTTTAAAGCCTCCTGTTAGGCCATCAACTACACGATATAGCCCTGAATTTTCCAATGCGCAGCTCTTTGCAAACGAGAGATATTGGCAAGGAAAAGCTGTCTTGTACCTTTGCATTTTTCTCCCAATCGAAGGACACTAGAAAGAAAATTTTAAAGCCTCCTGTTAGGCCATCATCTACACGACATAGCCCTGAATTTTCCAATGCGCAGCTCTTTGCAAAAGAGAGATATTGGCAAGGATAAGCTGTCTTGTACCATTGCATTTTTCTCCCAAACGAAGGACACTAGAAAGAAAATTTTAAAGCCCCCTGTTAGACCATCATCTACACGATATAGCCCTGAATTTTCCAATGCGCAGCTCTTTGCAAAAGAGAGATATTGGCAAGGAAAAGCTGTCTTGTACCATTGCATTTTTCTCCCAAACGAAGGACACTAGAAAGAAAATTTTAAAGCCTCCTGTTAGACCATCATCTACACGACATAGCCCTGAATTTTCCAATGCGTAGCTCTTTGCAAAAGAGAGATATTGGCAAGGAAAAGCTGTCTTGTACCTTTGCATTTTTCTCCCAAACGAAGGACACTAGAAAGAAAATTTTAAAGCCTCCTGTTAGGCCATCATCTACACGACATAGCCCTGAATTTTCCAATGCGCAGCTCTTTGCAAAAGAGAGATATTGGCAAGGAAAAGCTTTCTTGTACCATTGCATTTTTCTCCCAAACGAAGGACACTAGAATTAAAATTTTAAAGCCTCCTGTTAGGCCATCATCTACACGATATAGCCCTGAATTTTCCAATGCGCAGCTCTTTGCAAACGAGAGATATTGGCAAGGAAAAGCTGTCTTGTACCTTTGCATTTTTCTCCCAAACGAAGGACACTAGAAAGAACATTTTAAAGCCTCCTGTTAGACCATCATCTACACGGCATAGCCATGAATTTTCCAATGCGCAGCTCTTTGCAAAAGAGAGATATTGGCAAGGAAAAGCTGTCTTGTACCTTTGCATTTTTCTCCCAAACGAAGGACACTAGAATTAAAATTTTAAAGCCTCCTGTTAGGCCATCATATACACGATATAGCCCTGAATTTTCCAATGCGCAGCTCTTTGCAAAAGAGAGATATTGGCAAGGAAAAGCTGTCTTGTACCTTTGCATTTTTCTCCCAAACGAAGGACACTAGAAAGAAAATTTTAAAGCCTCCTGTTAGGCCATCATCTACACGACATAGCCCTGAATTTTCCAATGCGCAGCTCTTTGCAAAAGAGAGATATTGGCAAGGAAAAGCTGTCTTGTACCATTGCATTTTTCTCCCAAACGAAGGACACTAGAAAGAAAATTTTAAAGCCTCCTGTTAGACCATCATCTACACGACATAGCCCTGAATTTTCCAATGCGCAGCTCTTTGCAAAAGAGAGATATTGGCAAGGAAAAGCTGTCTTGTACCATTGCATTTTTCTCCCAAACGAAGTACACTAGAATTAAAATTTTAAAGCCTCCTGTTAGGCCATCATCTACACGATATAGCCCTGAATTTTCCAATGCGCAGCTCTTTGCAAACGAGAGATATTGGCAAGGAAAAGCTGTCTTGTACCTTTGCATTTTTCTCCCAAACGAAGGACACTAGAAAGAAAATTTTAAAGCCTCCTGTTAGACCATCATCTACACGACATAGCCCTGAATTTTCCAATGCGCAGCTCTTTGCAAAAGAGAGATATTGGCAAGGAAAAGCTGTCTTGTACCATTGCATTTTTCTCCCAAACGAAGGACACTAGAAAGAAAATTTTAAAGCCTCCTGTTAGACCATCATCTACACGACATAGCCCTGAATTTTCCAATGCGTAGCTCTTTGCAAAAGAGAGATATTGGCAAGGAAAAGCTGTCTTGTACCTTTGCATTTTTCTCCCAAACGAAGGACACTAGAAAGAAAATTTTAAAGCCTCCTGTTAGGCCATCATCTACACGACACAGCCCTGAATTTTCCAATGCGCAGCTCTTTGCAAAAGAGAGATATTGGCAAGGAAAAGCTTTCTTGTACCATTGCATTTTTCTCCCAAACGAAGGACACTAGAATTAAAATTTTAAAGCCTCCTGTTAGACCATCATCTACACGGCATAGCCATGAATTTTCCAATGCGCAGCTCTTTGCAAAAGAGAGATATTGGCAAGGAAAAGCTGTCTTGTACCTTTGCATTTTTCTCCCAAACGAAGGACACTAGAATTAAAATTTTAAAGCCTCCTGTTAGGCCATCATCTACACGATATAGCCCTGAATTTTCCAATGCGCAGCTCTTTGCAAACGAGAGATATTGGCAAGGAAAAGCTGTCTTGTACCTTTGCATTTTTCTCCCAAACGAAGGACACTAGAAAGAAAATTTTAAAGCCTCCTGTTAGGCCATCATCTACACGACATAGCCCTGAATTTTCCAATGCGCAGCTCTTTGCAAAAGAGAGATATTGGCAAGGAAAAGCTGTCTTGTACCATTGCATTTTTCTCCCAAACGAAGGACACTAGAAAGAAAATTTTAAAGCCTCCTGTTAGACCATCATCTACACGACATAGCCCTGAATTTTCCAATGCGCAGCTCTTTGCAAAAGAGAGATATTGGCAAGGAAAAGCTGTCTTGTACCATTGCATTTTTCTCCCAAACGAAGGACACTAGAATTAAAATTTTAAAGCCTCCTGTTAGGCCATCATCTACACGATATAGCCCTGAATTTTCCAATGCGCAGCTCTTTGCAAACGAGAGATATTGGCAAGATAAAGCTGTCTTGTACCATTGCATTTTTCTCCCAAACGAAGGACACTAGAATTAAAATTTTAAAGCCTCCTGTTAGGCCATCATCTACACGATATAGCCCTGAATTTTCCAATGCGCAGCTCTTTGCAAACGAGAGATATTGGCAAGGAAAAGCTGTCTTGTACCTTTGCATTTTTCTCCCAAACGAAGGACACTAGAAAGAACATTTTAAAGCCTCCTGTTAGACCATCATCTACACGGCATAGCCATGAATTTTCCAATGCGCAGCTCTTTGCAAAAGAGAGATATTGGCAAGGAAAAGCTGTCTTGTACCATTGCATTTTTCTCCCAAACGAAGGACACTAGAATTAAAATTTTAAAGCCTCCTGTTAGGCCATCATCTACACGATATAGCCCTGAATTTTCCAATGCGCAGCTCTTTGCAAAAGAGAGATATTGGCAAGGAAAAGCTGTCTTGTACCTTTGCATTTTTCTCCCAAACGAAGGACAGTAGAAAGAAAATTTTAAAGCCTCCTGTTAGGCCATCATCTACACGACATAGCCCTGAATTTTCCAATGCGCAGCTCTTTGCAAAAGAGAGATATTGGCAAGGAAAAGCTGTCTTGTACCATTGCATTTTTCTCCCAAACGAAGGACACTAGAAAGAACATTTTAAAGCCTCCTGTTAGACCATCATCTACACGACATAGCCCTGAATTTTCCAATGCGCAGCTCTTTGCAAAAGAGAGATATTGGCAAGGAAAAGCTGTCTTGTACCATTGCATTTTTCTCCCAAACGAAGGACACTAGTATTAAAATTTTAAAGCCTCCTGTTGGGCCATCATCTACACGACATAGCCCTGAATTTTCCAATGCGCAGCTCTTTGCAAAAGAGAGATATTGGCAAGGAAAAGCTGTCTTGTACCATTGCATTTTTCTCCCAAACGAAGGACACTAGAAAGAACATTTTAAAGCCTCCTGTTAGACCATCATCTACACGACATAGCCCTGAATTTTCCAATGCGCAGCTCTTTGCAAAAGAGAGATATTGGCAAGGAAAAGCTGTCTTGTACCATTGCATTTTTCTCCCAAACGAAGGACACTAGTATTAAAATTTTAAAGCCTCCTGTTGGGCCATCATCTACACGACATAGCCCTGAATTTTCCAATGCGCAGCTCTTTGCAAAAGAGAGATATTGGCAAGGAAAAGCTGTCTTGTACCATTGCATTTTTCTCCCAAACGAAGGACACTAGAATTAAAATTTTAAAAGCCTCCTGTTAGGCCATCATCTACACGATATAGCCCTGAATTTTCCAATGCGCAGCTCTTTGCAAAAGAGAGATATTGGCAAGGAAAAGCTGTCTTGTACCATTGCATTTTTCTCCCAAACGAAGGACACTAGAATTAAAATTTTAAAAGCCTCCTGTTAGGCCATCATCTACACGATATAGCCCTGAATTTTCCAATGCGCAGCTCTTTGCAAACGAGAGATATTGGCAAGGAAAAGCTGTCTTGTACCTTTGCATTTTTCTCCCAAACGAAGGACACTAGAATTAAAATTTTAAAGCCTCCTGTTAGGCCATCATCTACACGATATAGCCCTGAATTTTCCAATGCGCAGCTCTTTGCAAAAGAGAGATATTGGCAAGGAAAAGCTGTCTTGTACCTTTGCATTTTTCTCCCAAACGAAGGACACTAGAAAGAAAATTTTAAAGCCTCCTGTTAGGCCATCATCTACACGACATAGCCCTGAATTTTCCAATGCGCAGCTCTTTGCAAAAGAGAGATATTGGCAAGGAAAAGCTGTCTTGTACCATTGCATTTTTCTCCCAAACGAAGGACACTAGAAAGAAAATTTTAAAGCCTCATGTTAGACCATCATCTACACGACATAGCCCTGAATTTTCCAATGCGCAGCTCTTTGCAAAAGAGAGATATTGGCAAGGAAAAGCTGTCTTGTACCTTTGCATTTTTCTCCCAAACGAAGGACACTAGAATTAAAATTTTAAAGCCTCCTGTTGGGCCATCATCTACACGACATAGCCCTGAATTTTCCAATGCGCAGCTCTTTGCAAAAGAGAGATATTGGCAAGGAAAAGCTGTCTTGTACCATTGCATTTTTCTCCCAAACGAAGGACACTAGAATTAAAATTTTAAAGCCTCCTGTTAGGCCATCATCTACACGATATAGCCCTGAATTTTCCAATGCGCAGCTCTTTGCAAACGAGAGATATTGGCAAGGAAAAGCTGTCTTGTACCTTTGCATTTTTCTCCCAAACGAAGGACACTAGAAAGAAAATTTTAAAGCCTCCTGTTAGGCCATCATCTACACGACATAGCCCTGAATTTTCCAATGCGCAGCTCTTTGCAAACGAGAGATATTGGCAAGGAAAAGCTGTCTTGTACCTTTGCATTTTTCTCCCAAACGAAGGACACTAGAAAGAAAATTTTAAAGCCTCCTGTTAGGCCATCATCTACACGACATAGCCCTGAATTTTCCAATGCGCAGCTCTTTGCAAAAGAGAGATATTGGCAAGGAAAAGCTGTCTTGTACCATTGCATTTTTCTCCCAAACGAAGGACACTAGAAAGAAAATTTTAAAGCCTCCTGTTAGACCATCATCTACACGACATAGCCCTGAATTTTCCAATGCGCAGCTCTTTGCAAAAGAGAGATATTGGCAAGGAAAAGCTGTCTTGTACCATTGCATTTTTCTCCCAAACGAAGGACACTAGAAAGAAAATGTTAAAGCCTCCTGTTAGGCCATCATCTACACGACATAGCCCTGAATTTTCCAATGCGCAGCTCTTTGCAAAAGAGAGATATTGGCAAGGAAAAGCTGTCTTGTACCTTTGCATTTTTCTCCCAAACGAAGGACACTAGAATTAAAATTTTAAAGCCTCCTGTTAGGCCATCATCTACACGACATAGCCCTGAATTTTCCAATGCGCAGCTCTTTGCAAAAGAGAGATATTGGCAAGGAAAAGCTGTCTTGTACCTTTGCATTTTTCTCCCAAACGAAGGTCACTAGAAAGAAAATTTTAAAGCCTCCTGTTAGGCCATCATCTACATGACATAGCCCTGAATTTTCCAATGCGTAGCTCTTTGCAAAAGAGAGATATTGGCAAGGAAAAGCTGTCTTGTACCTTTGCATTTTTCTCCCAAACGAAGGACACTAGAAAGAAAATTTTAAAGCCTCCTGTTAGGCCATCATCTACACGACATAGCCCTGAATTTTCCAATGCGCAGCTCTTTGCAAAAGAGAGATATTGGCAAGGAAAAGCTGTCTTGTACCTTTGCATTTTGCTCCCAAACGAAGGACACTAGAATTAAAATTTTAAAGCCTCCTGTTAGGCCATCATCTACACGATATAGCCCTGAATTTTCCAATGCGCATCTCTTTGCAAAAGAGAGATATTGGCAAGGAAAAGCTGTCTTGTACCATTGCATTTTTCTCCCAAACGAAGGACACTAGAAAGAAAATTTTAAAGCCTCCTGTTAGACCATCATCTACACGGCATAGCCATGAATTTTCCAATGCGCAGCTCTTTGCAAAAGAGAGATATTGGCAAGGAAAAGCTGTCTTGTACCTTTGCATTTTTCTCCCAAACGAAGGACACTAGAAAGAAAATTTTAAAGCCTCCTGTTAGGCCATCATCTACACGACATAGCCCTGAATTTTCCAATGCGCAGCTCTTTGCAAAAGAGAGATATTGGCAAGGAAAAGCTGTATTGTACCATTGCATTTTTCTCCCAAACGAAGGACACTAGAAAGAACATTTTAAAGCCTCCTGTTAGACCATCATCTACACGACATAGCCCTGAATTTTCCAATGCGCAGCTCTTTGCAAAAGAGAGATATTGGCAAGGAAAAGCTGTCTTGTACCATTGCATTTTTCTCCCAAACGAAGGACACTAGAATTAAAATTTTAAAGCCTCCTGTTAGGCCATCATCTACACGATATAGCCCTGAATTTTCCAATGCGCAGCTCTTTGCAAAAGAGAGATATTGGCAAGGAAAAGCTGTCTTGTACCTTTGCATTTTTCTCCCAAACGAAGGACACTAGAAAGAAAATTTTAAAGCCTCCTGTTAGACCATCATCTACACGACATAGCCCTGAATTTTCCAATGCGCAGCTCTTTGCAAAAGAGAGATATTGGCAAGGAAAAGCTGTCTTGTACCATTGCATTTTTCTCCCAAACGAAGGACACTAGAAAGAAAATGTTAAAGCCTCCTGTTAGGCCATCATCTACACGACATAGCCCTGAATTTTCCAATGCGCAGCTCTTTGCAAAAGAGAGATATTGGCAAGGAAAAGCTGTCTTGTACCTTTGCATTTTTCTCCCAAACGAAGGTCACTAGAAAGAAAATTTTAAAGCCTCCTGTTAGGCCATCATCTACATGACATATCCCTGAATTTTCCAATGCGTAGCTCTTTGCAAAAGAGAGATATTGGCAAGGAAAAGCTGTCTTGTACCTTTGCATTTTTCTCCCAAACGAAGGACACTAGAAAGAAAATTTTAAAGCCTCCTGTTAGGCCATCATCTACACGACATAGCCCTGAATTTTCCAATGCGCAGCTCTTTGCAAAAGAGAGATATTGGCAAGGAAAAGCTGTCTTGTACCTTTGCATTTTGCTCCCAAACGAAGGACACTAGAATTAAAATTTTAAAGCCTCCTGTTAGGCCATCATCTACACGATATAGCCCTGAATTTTCCAATGCGCAGCTCTTTGCAAAAGAGAGATATTGGCAAGGAAAAGCTGTCTTGTACCATTGCATTTTTCTCCCAAACGAAGGACACTAGAAAGAAAATTTTAAAGCCTCCTGTTAGACCATCATCTACACGGCATAGCCATGAATTTTCCAATGCGCAGCTCTATGCAAAAGAGAGATATTGGCAAGGAAAAGCTGTCTTGTACCTTTGCATTTTTCTCCCAAACGAAGGACACTAGAAAGAAAATTTTAAAGCCTCCTGTTAGGCCATCATCTACACGACATAGCCCTGAATTTTCCAATGCGCAGCTCTTTGCAAAAGAGAGATATTGGCAAGGAAAAGCTGTATTGTACCATTGCATTTTTCTCCCAAACGAAGGACACTAGAAAGAAAATTTTAAAGCCTCCTGTTAGACCATCATCTACACGACATAGCCCTGAATTTTCCAATGCGCAGCTCTTTGCAAAAGAGAGATATTGGCAAGGAAAAGCTGTCTTGTACCATTGCATTTTTCTCCCAAACGAAGGACACTAGAATTAAAATTTTAAAGCCTCCTGTTAGGCCATCATCTACACGATATAGCCCTGAATTTTCCAATGCGCAGCTCTTTGCAAACGAGAGATATTGGCAAGGAAAAGCTGTCTTGTACCTTTGCATTTTTCTCCCAAACGAAGGACACAAGAAAGAAAATTTTAAAGCCTCCTGTTAGGCCATCATCTACACGACATAGCCCTGAATTTTCCAATGCGCAGCTCTTTGCAAAAGAGAGATATTGGCAAGGAAAAGCTGTCTTGTACCATTGCATTTTTCTCCCAAACGAAGGACACTAGAAATAAAATTTTAAAGCCTCCTGTTAGACCATCATCTACACGACATAGCCCTGAATTTTCCAATGCGCAGCTCTTTGCAAAAGAGAGATATTGGCAAGGAAAAGCTGTCTTGTACCATTGCATTTTTCTCCCAAACGAAGGACACTAGAATTAAAATTTTAAAGCCTCCTGTTAGGCCATCATCTACACGATATAGCCCTGAATTTTCCAATGCGCAGCTCTTTGCAAACGAGAGATATTGGCAAGGAAAAGCTGTCTTGTACCTTTGCATTTTTCTCCCAAACGAAGGACACTAGAAAGAACATTTTAAAGCCTCCTGTTAGACCATCATCTACACGGCATAGCCATGAATTTTCCAATGCGCAGCTCTTTGCAAAAGAGAGATATTGGCAAGGAAAAGCTGTCTTGTACCTTTGCATTTTTCTCCCAAACGAAGGACACTAGAATTAAAATTTTAAAGCCTCCTGTTAGGCCATCATCTACACGATATAGCCCTGAATTTTCCAATGCGCAGCTCTTTGCAAAAGAGAGATATTGGCAAGGAAAAGCTGTCTTGTACCTTTGCATTTTTCTCCCAAACGAAGGACACTAGAAAGAAAATTTTAAAGCCTCCTGTTAGACCATCATCTACACGACATAGCCCTGAATTTTCCAATGCGCAGCTCTTTGCAAAAGAGAGATATTGGCAAGGAAAAGCTGTCTTGTACCATTGCATTTTTCTCCCAAACGAAGGACACTAGAAAGAAAATGTTAAAGCCTCCTGTTAGGCCATCATCTACACGACATAGCCCTGAATTTTCCAATGCGCAGCTCTTTGCAAAAGAGAGATATTGGCAAGGAAAAGCTGTCTTGTACCTTTGCATTTTTCTCCCAAACGAAGGACACTAGAATTAAAATTTTAAAGCCTCCTGTTAGGCCATCATCTACACGACATAGCCCTGAATTTTCCAATGCGCAGCTCTTTGCAAAAGAGAGATATTGGCAAGGAAAAGCTGTCTTGTACCTTTGCATTTTTCTCCCAAACGAAGGTCACTAGAAAGAAAATTTTAAAGCCTCCTGTTAGGCCATCATCTACATGACATAGCCCTGAATTTTCCAATGCGTAGCTCTTTGCAAAAGAGAGATATTGGCAAGGAAAAGCTGTCTTGTACCTTTGCATTTTTCTCCCAAACGAAGGACACTAGAAAGAAAATTTTAAAGCCTCCTGTTAGGCCATCATCTACACGACATAGCCCTGAATTTTCCAATGCGCAGCTCTTTGCAAAAGAGAGATATTGGCAAGGAAAAGCTGTCTTGTACCTTTGCATTTTGCTCCCAAACGAAGGACACTAGAATTAAAATTTTAAAGCCTCCTGTTAGGCCATCATCTACACGATATAGCCCTGAATTTTACAATGCGCAGCTCTTTGCAAAAGAGAGATATTGGCAAGGAAAAGCTGTCTTGTACCATTGCATTTTTCTCCCAAACGAAGGACACTAGAAAGAAAATTTTAAAGCCTCCTGTTAGACCATCATCTACACGGCATAGCCATGAATTTTCCAATGCGCAGCTCTTTGCAAAAGAGAGATATTGGCAAGGAAAAGCTGTCTTGTACCTTTGCATTTTTCTCCCAAACGAAGGACACTAGAAAGAAAATTTTAAAGCCTCCTGTTAGGCCATCATCTACACGACATAGCCCTGAATTTTCCAATGCGCAGCTCTTTGCAAAAGAGAGATATTGGCAAGGAAAAGCTGTATTGTACCATTGCATTTTTCTCCCAAACGAAGGACACTAGAAAGAAAATTTTAAAGCCTCCTGTTAGACCATCATCTACACGACATAGCCCTGAATTTTCCAATGCGCAGCTCTTTGCAAAAGAGAGATATTGGCAAGGAAAAGCTGTCTTGTACCATTGCATTTTTCTCCCAAACGAAGGACACTAGAATTAAAATTTTAAAGCCTCCTGTTAGGCCATCATCTACACGATATAGCCCTGAATTTTCCAATGCACAGCTCTTTGCAAACGAGAGATATTGGCAAGGAAAAGCTGTCTTGTACCTTTGCATTTTTCTCCCAAACGAAGGACACAAGAAAGAAAATTTTAAAGCCTCCTGTTAGGCCATCATCTACACGACATAGCCCTGAATTTTCCAATGCGCAGCTCTTTGCAAAAGAGAGATATTGGCAAGGAAAAGCTGTCTTGTACCATTGCATTTTTCTCCCAAACGAAGGACACTAGAAATAAAATTTTAAAGCCTCCTGTTAGACCATCATCTACACGACATAGCCCTGAATTTTCCAATGCGCAGCTCTTTGCAAAAGAGAGATATTGGCAAGGAAAAGCTGTCTTGTACCATTGCATTTTTCTCCCAAACGAAGGACACTAGAATTAAAATTTTAAAGCCTCCTGTTAGGCCATCATCTACACGATATAGCCCTGAATTTTCCAATGCGCAGCTCTTTGCAAACGAGAGATATTGGCAAGGAAAAGCTGTCTTGTACCTTTGCATTTTTCTCCCAAACGAAGGACACTAGAAAGAACATTTTAAAGCCTCCTGTTAGACCATCATCTACACGGCATAGCCATGAATTTTCCAATGCGCAGCTCTTTGCAAAAGAGAGATATTGGCAAGGAAAAGCTGTCTTGTACCTTTGCATTTTTCTCCCAAACGAAGGACACTAGAATTAAAATTTTAAAGCCTCCTGTTAGGCCATCATCTACACGATATAGCCCTGAATTTTCCAATGCGCAGCTCTTTGCAAAAGAGAGATATTGGCAAGGAAAAGCTGTCTTGTACCTTTGCATTTTTCTCCCAAACGAAGGACACTAGAAAGAAAATTTTAAAGCCTCCTGTTAGACCATCATCTACACGACATAGCCCTGAATTTTCCAATGCGCAGCTCTTTGCAAAAGAGAGATATTGGCAAGGAAAAGCTGTCTTGTACCATTGCATTTTTCTCCCAAACGAAGGACACTAGAAAGAAAATGTTAAAGCCTCCTGTTAGTAGAGATGAGCGCCTGAAATTTTTCGGGTTTTGTGTTTTGGTTTTGGGTTCGGTTCCGCGGCCGTGTTTTGGGTTCGAACGCGTTTTGGCAAAACCTCACCGAATTTTTTTTGTCGGATTCGGGTGTGTTTTGGATTCGGGTGTTTTTTTCAAAAAACACTAAAAAACAGCTTAAATCATAGAATTTGGGGGTCATTTTGATCCCAAAGTATTATTAACCTCAAAAACCATAATTTACACTCATTTTCAGTCTATTCTGAATACCTCACACCTCACAATATTATTTTTAGTCCTAAAATTTGCACCGAGGTCGCTGTGTGAGTAAGATAAGCGACCCTAGTGGCCGACACAAACACCGGGCCCATCTAGGAGTGGCACTGCAGTGTCCCTTCCAAAAAACCCTCCCCAAACAGCACATGACGCAAAGAAAAAAAGAGGCGCAATGAGGTAGCTGTGTGAGTAAGATTAGCGACCCTAGTGGCCGACACAAACACCGGGCCCATCTAGGAGTGGCACTGCAGTGTCACGCAGGATGTCCCTTCCAAAAAACCCTCCCCAAACAGCACATGACGCAAAGAAAAAAAGAGGCGCAATGAGGTAGCTGTGTGAGTAAGATTAGCGACCCTAGTGGCCGACACAAACACCGGGCCCATCTAGGAGTGTCACTGCAGTGTCACGCAGGATGGCCCTTCCAAAAAACCCTCCCCAAACAGCACATGACGCAAAGAAAAAAAGAGGCGCAATGAGGTAGCTGTGTGAGTAAGATTAGCGACCCTAGTGGCCGACACAAACACCGGGCCCATCTAGGAGTGGCACTGCAGTGTCACGCAGGATGTCCCTTCCAAAAAACCCTCCCCAAACAGCACATGACGCAAAGAAAAAAAGAGGCGCAATGAGGTAGCTGTGTGAGTAAGATTAGCGACCCTAGTGGCCGACACAAACACCGGGCCCATCTAGGAGTGGCACTGCAGTGTCACGCAGGATGTCCCTTCCAAAAAACCCTCCCCAAACAGCACATGACGCAAAGAAAAAAAGAGGCGCAATGAGGTAGCTGACTGTGTGAGTAAGATTAGCGACCCTAGTGGCCGACACAAACACCGGGCCCATCTAGGAGTGGCACTGCAGTGTCACGCAGGATGTCCCTTCCAAAAAACCCTCCCCAATCAGCACATGATGCAAAGAAAAAGAAAAGAAAAAAGAGGTGGAAGATGGAATTGTCCTTGGGCCCTCCCACCCACCCTTATGTTGTATAAACAAAACAGGACATGCACACTTTAACCAACCCATCATTTCAGTGACAGGGTCTGCCACACGACTGTGACTGATATGACGGGTTGGTTTGGACCCCCCCCAAAAAAGAAGCAATTAATCTCTCCTTGCACAAACTGGCTCTACAGAGGCAAGATGTCCACCTCATCTTCACCCTCCGATATATCACCGTGTACATCCCCCTCCTCACAGATTATCAATTCGTCCCCACTGGAATCCACCATCTCAGCTCCCTGTGTACTTTGTGGAGGCAATTGCTGCTGGTCAATGTCTCCGCGGAGGAATTGATTATAATTCATTTTAATGAACATCATCTTCTCCACATTTTCTGGATGTAACCTCGTACGCCGATTGCTGACAAGGTGAGCGGCGGCACTAAACACTCTTTCGGAGTACACACTTGTGGGAGGGCAACTTAGGTAGAATAAAGCCAGTTTGTGCAAGGGCCTCCAAATTGCCTCTTTTTCCTGCCAGTATAAGTACGGACTGTGTGACGTGCCTACTTGGATGCGGTCACTCATATAATCCTCCACCATTCTATCAATGTTGAGAGAATCATATGCAGTGACAGTAGACGACATGTCCGTAATCGTTGTCAGGTCCTTCAGTCCGGACCAGATGTCAGCATCAGCAGTCGCTCCAGACTGCCCTGCATCACCGCCAGCGGGTGGGCTCGGAATTCTGAGCCTTTTCCTCGCACCCCCAGTTGCGGGAGAATGTGAAGGAGGAGATGTTGACAGGTCGCGTTCCGCTTGACTTGACAATTTTGTCACCAGCAGGTCTTTCAACCCCAGCAGACCTGTGTCTGCCGGAAAGAGAGATCCAAGGTAGGCTTTAAATCTAGGATCGAGCACGGTGGCCAAAATGTAGTGCTCTGATTTCAACAGATTGACCACCCGTGAATCCTTGTTAAGCGAATTAAGGGCTGCATCCACAAGTCCCACATGCCTAGCGGAATCGCTCCCTTTTAGCTCCTTCTTCAATGCCTCCAGCTTCTTCTGCAAAAGCCTGATGAGGGGAATGACCTGACTCAGGCTGGCAGTGTCTGAACTGACTTCACGTGTGGCAAGTTCAAAGGGCATCAGAACCTTGAACAACGTTGAAATCATTCTCCACTGCACTTGAGACAGGTGCATTCCACCTCCTATATCGTGCTCAATTGTATAGGCTTGAATGGCCTTTTGCTGCTCCTCCAACCTCTGAAGCATATAGAGGGTTGAATTCCACCTCGTTACCACTTCTTGCTTCAGATGATGGCAGGGCAGGTTCAGTAGTTTTTGGTGGTGCTCCAGTCTTCTGTACGTGGTGCCTGTACGCCGAAAGTGTCCCGCAATTTTTCTGGCCACCGACAGCATCTCTTGCACGCCCCTGTCGTTTTTTAAAAAATTCTGCACCACCAAATTCAAGGTATGTGCAAAACATGGGACGTGCTGGAATTTGCCCATATTTAATGCACACACAATATTGCTGGCGTTGTCCGATGCCACAAATCCACAGGAGAGTCCAATTGGGGTAAGCCATTCCGCGATGATCTTCCTCAGTTGCCGTAAGAGGTTTTCAGCTGTGTGCGTATTCTGGAAAGCGGTGATACAAAGCGTAGCCTGCCTAGGAAAGAGTTGGCGTTTGCGAGATGCTGCTACTGGGGCCGCCGCTGCTGTTCTTGCGGCGGGAGTCCATACATCTACCCAGTGGGCTGTCACAGTCATATAGTCCTGACCCTGCCCTGCTCCACTTGTCCACATGTCCGTGGTTAAGTGGACATTGGGTACAACTGCATTTTTTAGGACACTGGTGAGTCTTTTTCTGACGTCCGTGTACATTCTCGGTATCGCCTGCCTAGAGAAGTGGAACCTAGATGGTATTTGGTAACGGGGGCACACTGCCTCAATAAATTGTCTAGTTCCCTGTGAACAAACGGCGGATACCGGACGCACGTCTAACACCAACATAGTTGTCAAGGCCTCAGTTATCCGCTTTGCAGTAGGATGACTGCTGTGATATTTCATCTTCCTCGCAAAGGACTGTTGAACAGTCAATTGATTACTGGAAGTAGTACAAGTGGGCTTACGACTTCCCCTCTGGGATGACCATCGACTCCCAGCGGCAACAACAGCAGCGCCAGCAGCAGTAGGCGTTACACGCAAGGATGCATCGGAGGAATCCCAGGCAGGAGAGGACTCGTCAGAATTGCCAGTGACATGGCCTGCAGGACTATTGGCATTCCTGGGGAAGGAGGAAATTGACACTGAGGGAGTTGGTGGGGTGGTTTGCGTGAGCTTGGTTACAAGAGGAAGGGATTTACTGGTCAGTGGACTGCTTCCGCTGTCACCCAAAGTTTTTGAACTTGTCACTGACTTATTATGAATGCGCTGCAGGTGACGTATAAGGGAGGATGTTCCGAGGTGGTTAACGTCCTTACCCCTACTTATTACAGCTTGACAAAGGGAACACACGGCTTGACACCTGTTGTCCGCATTTCTGGTGAAATACCTCCACACCGAAGAGCTGATTTTTTTGGTATTTTCACCTGGCATGTCAACGGCCATATTCCTCCCACGGACAACAGGTGTCTCCCCGGGTGCCTGACTTAAACAAACCACCTCACCATCAGAATCCTCCTGGTCAATTTCCTCCCCAGCGCCAGCAACACCCATATCCTCCTCATCCTGGTGTACTTCAACACTGACATCTTCAATCTGACTATCAGGAACTGGACTGCGGGTGCTCCTTCCAGCACTTGCAGGGGGCGTGCAAATGGTGGAAGGCGCATGCTCTTCACGTCCAGTGTTGGGAAGGTCAGGCATCGCAACCGACACAATTGGACTCTCCTTGTGGATTTGGGATTTCGAAGAATGCACAGTTCTTTGCTGTGCTGCTTTTGCCAGCTTGAGTCTTTTCATTTTTCTAGCGAGAGGCTGAGTGCTTCCATCCTCATGTGAAGCTGAACCACTAGCCATGAACATAGGCCAGGGCCTCAGCCGTTCCTTGCCACTCCGTGTGGTAAATGGCATATTGGCAAGTTTACGCTTCTCCTCCGACAATTTTATTTTAGGTTTTGGAGTCCTTTTTTTTCTGATATTTGGTGTTTTGGATTTGACATGCTCTGTACTATGACATTGGGCATCGGCCTTGGCAGACGACGTTGCTGGCATTTCATCATCTCGGCCATGACTAGTGGCAGCAGCTTCAGCACGAGGTGGAAGTGGATCTTGATCTTTCCCTAATTTTGGAACCTCAACATTTTTGTTCTCCATATTTTAATAGGCACAACTAAAAGGCACCTCAGGTAAACAATGGAGATGGATACTAGTATACAATTATGGACTGCCTGCCGACTGCAGACACAGAGGTAGCCACAGCCGTGAACTACCGTACTGTACTGTGTCTGCAGCTAATATAGACTGGTTGATAAAGAGAAGATGTCTATGTAACTATGTATGTATAAAGAAGACTGAAAAAAATCCACGGTTAGGTGGTATACAATTATGGACGGACTGCCTGCCGAGTGCAGACACAGAGGTAGCCACAGCCGTGAACTACCGTACTGTACTGTGTCTGCAGCTAATATAGACTGGTTGATAAAGAGAAGATGTCTATGTAACTATGTATGTATAAAGAAGAATGAAAAAAATCCACGGTTAGGTGGTATTACAATTATGGACGGACTGCCTGCCGAGTGCAGAGACACAGAGGTAGCCACAGCCGTGAACTACCGTACTGTGTCTGCTGCGACTGGATGATAAATGATATAAAATATATATATATATCACTACTGCAGCCGGACAGGTATATATTATATATTATATAATGACGGACCTGCTGGACACTGTCTGTCAGCAGAATGAGTTTTATTTTTATAGAATAAAAAAAAAAAAAACACACAAGTGAAGTCACACGACGAGTGTTTAACTTTTTCAGGCAATCACAATATAAGTATACTACTAACTATACTGGTGGTCAGTGTGGTCAGGTCACTGGTCAGTCACACTGGCAGTGGCACTCCTGCAGCAAAAGTGTGCACTGTTTAATTTTAATATAATATGTACTCCTGGCTCCTGCTATAACCTATAACTGGCACTGCAGTAGTGCTCCCCAGTCTCCCCCACAATTATAAGCTGTGTGAGCTGAGCAGTCAGACATATACATAATATATATAGATGATGCAGCACACTGGCCTGAGCCTGAGCAGTGCACACAGATATGGTATGTGACTGACTGAGTCACTGTGTGTATCGCTTTTTTCAGGCAGAGAACGGATATATTAAATAAACTGCACTGTGTGTCTGGTGGTCACTCACTATATAATATATTATGTACTCCTGGCTCCTGCTATAACCTATAACTGGCACTGCAGTAGTGCTCCCCAGTCTCCCCCACAATTATAAGCTGTGTGAGCTGAGCAGTCAGACAGATATATATAATATTATATATAGATAATAGATGATGCAGCACACTGGCCTGAGCCTGAGCAGTGCACACAGATATGGTATGTGACTGACTGAGTCACTGTGTGTATCGCTTTTTTCAGGCAGAGAACGGATATATTAAATAAACTGCACTGTGTGTCTGGTGGTCACTCACTATATAATATATTATGTACTCCTGGCTCCTGCTATAACCTATAACTGGCACTGCAGTAGTGCTCCCCAGTCTCCCCCACAATTATAAGCTGTGTGAGCTGAGCAGTCAGACAGATATATATAATATTATATATAGATAATAGATGATGCAGCACACTGGCCTGAGCCTGAGCAGTGCACACAGATATGGTATGTGACTGACTGAGTCACTGTGTGTATCGCTTTTTTCAGGCAGAGAACGGATATATTAAATAAACTGCACTGTGTGTCTGGTGGTCACTCATTATATAATATATTATGTACTCCTGGCTCCTGCTATAACCTATAACTGGCACTGCAGTAGTGCTCCCCAGTCTCCCCCACAATTATAAGCTGTGTGAGCTGAGCAGTCAGACAGATATATATAATATTATATATAGATAATAGATGATGCAGCACACTGGCCTGAGCCTGAGCAGTGCACACAGATATGGTATGTGACTGAGTCACTGTGTGCTGTGTATCGCTTTTTTCAGGCAGAGAACGGATTATAAAGTAAACTGCACTGTCCTCACTAGTAAACTCTCTCCACTCAGTCTCTACACTTCTACAGTAACAGTACTCCTCCTAGTCAGCACCAGTAAATCTCTCTCAGTCTCTTATAATCTAAATGGAGAGGACGCCAGCCACGTCCTCTCCCTATCAATCTCAATGCACGTGTGAAAATGGCGGCGACGCGCGGCTCCTTATATAGAATCCGAGTCTCGCGATAGAATCCGAGCCTCGCGAGAATCCGACAGCGTCATGATGACGTTCGGGCGCGCTCGGGTTAACCGAGCAAGGCGGGAAGATCCGAGTCGCTCGGACCCGTGAAAAAAAACATGAAGTTCTGGCGGGTTCGGATTTAGAGAAACCGAACCCGCTCATCTCTACCTGTTAGGCCATCATCTACACGACATAGCCCTGAATTTTCCAATGCGCAGCTCTTTGCAAAAGAGAGATATTGGCAAGGAAAAGCTGTCTTGTACCTTTGCATTTTTCTCCCAAACGAAGGTCACTAGAAAGAAAATTTTAAAGCCTCCTGTTAGGCCATCATCTACATGACATAGCCCTGAATTTTCCAATGCGTAGCTCTTTGCAAAAGAGAGATATTGGCAAGGAAAAGCTGTCTTGTACCTTTGCATTTTTCTCCCAAACGAAGGACACTAGAAAGAAAATTTTAAAGCCTCCTGTTAGGCCATCATCTACACGACATAGCCCTGAATTTTCCAATGCGCAGCTCTTTGCAAAAGAGAGATATTGGCAAGGAAAAGCTGTCTTGTACCTTTGCATTTTGCTCCCAAACGAAGGACACTAGAATTAAAATTTTAAAGCCTCCTGTTAGGCCATCATCTACACGATATAGCCCTGAATTTTCCAATGCGCAGCTCTTTGCAAAAGAGAGATATTGGCAAGGAAAAGCTGTCTTGTACCATTGCATTTTTCTCCCAAACGAAGGACACTAGAAAGAAAATTTTAAAGCCTCCTGTTAGACCATCATCTACACGGCATAGCCATGAATTTTCCAATGCGCAGCTCTTTGCAAAAGAGAGATATTGGCAAGGAAAAGCTGTCTTGTACCTTTGCATTTTTCTCCCAAACGAAGGACACTAGAAAGAAAATTTTAAAGCCTCCTGTTAGGCCATCATCTACACGACATAGCCCTGAATTTTCCAATGCGCAGCTCTTTGCAAAAGAGAGATATTGGCAAGGAAAAGCTGTATTGTACCATTGCATTTTTCTCCCAAACGAAGGACACTAGAAAGAAAATTTTAAAGCCTCCTGTTAGACCATCATCTACACGACATAGCCCTGAATTTTCCAATGCGCAGCTCTTTGCAAAAGAGAGATATTGGCAAGGAAAAGCTGTCTTGTACCATTGCATTTTTCTCCCAAACGAAGGACACTAGAATTAAAACTTTAAAGCCTCCTGTTAGGCCATCATCTACACGATATAGCCCTGAATTTTCCAATGCGCAGCTCTTTGCAAACGAGAGATATTGGCAAGGAAAAGCTGTCTTGTACCTTTGCATTTTTCTCCCAAACGAAGGACACAAGAAAGAAAATTTTAAAGCCTCCTGTTAGGCCATCATCTACACGACATAGCCCTGAATTTTCCAATGCGCAGCTCTTTGCAAAAGAGAGATATTGGCAAGGAAAAGCTGTCTTGTACCATTGCATTTTTCTCCCAAACGAAGGACACTAGAAATAAAATTTTAAAGCCTCCTGTTAGACCATCATCTACACGACATAGCCCTGAATTTTCCAATGCGCAGCTCTTTGCAAAAGAGAGATATTGGCAAGGAAAAGCTGTCTTGTACCATTGCATTTTTCTCCCAAACGAAGGACACTAGAATTAAAATTTTAAAGCCTCCTGTTAGGCCATCATCTACACGATATAGCCCTGAATTTTCCAATGCGCAGCTCTTTGCAAACGAGAGATATTGGCAAGGAAAAGCTGTCTTGTACCTTTGCATTTTTCTCCCAAACGAAGGACACTAGAAAGAACATTTTAAAGCCTCCTGTTAGACCATCATCTACACGGCATAGCCATGAATTTTCCAATGCGCAGCTCTTTGCAAAAGAGAGATATTGGCAAGGAAAAGCTGTCTTGTACCTTTGCATTTTTCTCCCAAACGAAGGACACTAGAATTAAAATTTTAAAGCCTCCTGTTAGGCCATCATCTACACGATATAGCCCTGAATTTTCCAATGCGCAGCTCTTTGCAAAAGAGAGATATTGGCAAGGAAAAGCTGTCTTGTACCTTTGCATTTTTCTCCCAAACGAAGGACACTAGAAAGAAAATTTTAAAGCCTCCTGTTAGGCCATCATCTACACGACATAGCCCTGAATTTTCCAATGCGCAGCTCTTTGCAAAAGAGAGATATTGGCAAGGAAAAGCTGTCTTGTACCATTGCATTTTTCTCCCAAACGAAGGACACTAGAAAGAAAATTTTAAAGCCTCCTGTTAGACCATCATCTACACGACATAGCCCTGAATTTTCCAATGCGCAGCTCTTTGCAAAAGAGAGATATTGGCAAGGAAAAGCTGTCTTGTACCATTGCATTTTTCTCCCAAACGAAGGACACTAGAATTAAAATTTTAAAGCCTCCTGTTGGGCCATCATCTACACGATATAGCCCTGAATTTTCCAATGCGCAGCTCTTTGCAAACGAGAGATATTGGCAAGGAAAAGCTGTCTTGTACCTTTGCATTTTTCTCCCAAACGAAGGACACTAGAAAGAAAATTTTAAAGCCTCCTGTTAGGCCATCATCTACACGACATAGCCCTGAATTTTCCAATGCGCAGCTCTTTGCAAAAGAGAGATATTGGCAAGGAAAAGCTGTCTTGTACCATTGCATTTTTCTCCCAAACGAAGGACACTAGAAAGAAAATTTTAAAGCCTCCTGTTAGACCATCATCTACACGACATAGCCCTGAATTTTCCAATGCGTAGCTCTTTGCAAACGAGAGATATTGGCAAGGAAAAGCTGTCTTGTACCATTGCATTTTTCTCCCAAACGAAGGACACTAGAAAGAAAATTTTAAAGCCTCCTGTTAGGCCATCATCTACACGACATAGCCCTGAATTTTCCAATGCGCAGCTCTTTGCAAAAGAGAGATATTGGCAAGGAAAAGCTTTCTTGTACCATTGCATTTTTCTCCCAAACGAAGGACACTAGAATTAAAATTTTAAAGCCTCCTGTTAGGCCATCATCTACAAGATATAGCCCTGAATTTTCCAATGCGCAGCTCTTTGCAAAAGAGAGATATTGGCAAGGAAAAGCTGTATTGTTTTTTTTTTCATTTTTCTCCCAAACGAAGGACACTAGAATTAAAATTTTAAAGCCTCCTGTTAGGCCATCATCTACACGACATAGTCCTGAATTTTCCAATGCGTAGCTCTTTGCAAAAGAGAGATAATGGCAAGGAAAAGCAGTCTTGTACCTTTGCATTTTTCTCCCAAACGAAGGTCACTAGAAAGAAAATTTTAAAGCCTCCTGTTAGGCCATCATCTACACGACATAGCCCTGAATTTTCCAATGCGTAGCGCTTTGCAAAAGAGAGATATTGGCAAGGAAAAGCTGTCTTGTACCTTTGCATTTTTCTCCCAAACGAAGGTCACTAGAAAGAAAATTTTAAAGCCTCCTGTTAGGCCATCATCTACACGACATAGCCCTGAATTTTCCAATGCGTAGCTCTTTGCAAAAGAGAGATATTGGCAAGGAAAAGTTGTCTTGTACCTTTGCATTTTTCTCCCAAACGAAGGACACTAGAAAGAAAATTTTAAAGCCTCCTGTTAGGCCATCATCTACACGACATAGCCCTGAATTTTCCAATGCGCAGCTCTTTGCAAAAGAGAGATATTGGCAAGGAAAAGCTGTCTTGTACCTTTGCATTTTTCTCCCAAACGAAGGACACTAGAATGAAAATTTTAAAGCCTCCTGTTAGTGCTTCATCTACACGGCATAGCCCTGAATTTTCCAATGCGTAGCTCTTTGCAAAAGAGAGATATTGGCAAGGAAAAGCTGTCTTGTACCTTTGCATTTTTCTCCCAAACGAAGGACACTAGAATTAAAATTTTAAAGCCTCCTGTTAGGCCATCATCTACACGACATAGCCCTGAATTTTCCAATGCGCAGCTCTTTGCAAAAGAGAGATGTTGGCAAGGACAAGCTGTCTTGTAACTTTGCATTTTTCTCCCAAACGAAGGTCACTAGAAAGAAAATTTTAAAGCCTCCTGTTAGGCCATCATCTACACGACATAGTCCTGAATTTTCCAATGCGTAGCTCTTTGCAAAAGAGAGATATTGGCAAGGAAAAGCTGTCTTGTACCTTTGCATTTTTCTCCCAAACGAAGGTCACTAGAAAGAAAATTTTAAAGCCTCCTGTTAGGCCATCATCTACACGACATAGCCCTGAATTTTCCAATGCGTAGCTCTTTGCAAAAGAGAGATATTGGCAAGGAAAAGCTGTCTTGTACCTTTGCATTTTTCTCCCAAACGAAGGACACTAGAAAGAAAATTTTAAAGCCTCCTGTTAGGCCATCATCTACACGACATAGCCCTGAATTTTCCAATGCGTAGCTCTTTGCAAAAGAGAGATATTGGCAAGGAAAAGCTGTCTTGTACCTTTGCATTTTTCTCCCAAACGAAGGTAACTAGAAAGAAAATTTTAAAGCCTCCTGTTAGGCCATCATCTACACGACATAGCCCTGAATTTTCCAATGCGTAGCTCTTTGCAAAAGAGAGATATTGGCAAGGAAAAGCTGTCTTGTACCATTGCATTTTTCTCCCAAACGAAGGACACTAGAAATAAAATTTTAAAGCCTCCTGTTAGACCATCATCTACACGACATAGCCCTGAATTTTCCAATGCGTAGCTCTTTGCAAAAGAGAGATATTGGCAAGGAAAAGCTGTCTTGTACCTTTGCATTTTTCTCCCAAACGAAGGACACTAGAATGAAAATTTTAAAGCCTCCTGTTAGTGCTTCATCTACACGGCATAGCCCTGAATTTTCCAATGCGTAGCTCTTTGCAAAAGAGAGATATTGGCAAGGAAAAGCTGTCTTGCACCTTTGCATTTTTCTCCCAAACGTCTCCCATTTTTGTCATTATAGGTGCTCTGTGAGCTGCTGGCCATGCCCCAGCCCCTCTGTCTCCCGTGAATAGAGATTGAGGCTTATTCAGACCAGATCGCTTCAATTTATTTTCACCCAGCGGGCAATCTGGTTTGCACTGCACATGCTTATGCGCCACAATGCGTAAGTGCGACGGTCCGGAGATCACAAGAAGATTGACAAGAAGAGGGTGTTTGTGTGGGTGGCAACTGAATGTTTCTAGGGAGTGTCCGGAAAAACACTGGAGGGACCCGGCGTTTTGTGGGAGGATTTGTGACGTCACCTCAATGGCTGAGTAAGTGCTGAGCTGTGCAGCTCTTGTGCACATGTGATCACACACCTGCACAGCAAATTTTCCCTTCCGCTGTAGGCGACAACTACCTGATTACAGGGATGCAAAAAAACACACCCTAGCGATCAGGTCTGAATTACCCACAATGTGCATATTTGCAGAGCAACAAGCTACAGGGAGCCTTCCACCCCCCCCCTTCCCCATGGGAAGGGGGGGGGGGGGGTTGTTTGGGTTAGCTGGACATTCCCCAAAAAAGTGACTGTCCTGCAAAAATTGGGATAGTTGGGAGGTATGTTCAAATACATTTATTGTTTTGCATGCAGGGTAAATACTGGCTTCTTTGACATTTAGCCACAAATGCTGCACAGCTGAATTACAGTATTACACTGCAATTAACAGTTATGCTAGGACATTCCCCCTCCCAAATCTACCTCTCTCTGCATGTTACATCTGTCCCACAGTGGCGTGCGGTGAGGTCAGTGGCTAGTGAGGCACTACAGCCATAATGTCCGCCGAATCCTGCCGATGACCCTTAGCCAATGCCCGCTACTGCCTCTGAGCCGATACCCGCTGCCACCGCCAATGGCTTACAAACTCGCCCACAATCAACTGACCCAGCCCTCCACCACTAATTTCTATCTCAGTCCGATGCCGCCAATGCCCGCTGCCTGCCTGCTCATTGTTCTCGTTATATATTATACATTTTTAAAGAAAAAAAAATGAGTGTTTGGGACTGGGAAGGGTGAGGGAGGAGGACATGAATGCAATTTTGTTGTCCAGGGCTTCCATTAACTTAAAGGAGAAGGTTCTGAATGGGTTAAAAAAATGCGTGAGGTCCCCCCTCCTTAGTATAACCAGCCTCGGGCTCTTTGAGCCGGTCCTGGTTATTTAAATACTGGGGGAAAAATTGGACAGGGGTTCCCCGTATTTAGACAACCAGCACCGGGCTCTTAGACCGGTCCAGTTTCCAAAAATACGTGGGACAATAGATGTAGGGGTCCCCCATATTTTTAAAACCAGCACCGGGCTCCACTAGCCAGAGAGATAATGCCACAGCCGGGGGACACTTTTATGTAGGTCCCTGCGGCCCTGGCATTACCCCTCCAACTAGTCACCCCTGGCCGGGGTTCCCTGGAGGAGTGGGGACCCCTTAAATCAAGAGGTTCCTCCCCTCGAGGCACCCAAGGGCCAGGGGTGAAGCCCGAGGCTGTCCCCAGCACCCCTGGGTGGTGGGTGTCGGGCTGATAGCCATGTGTGTAAAAAAAGAATATTGTTTTTTCGTTGTGGAACTACAAGGCCCAGCAAGCCTCCCCCGCTTGCTGGTACTTGGAGAACCTCAAGTACCAGCAGGCGGGAAAATAACGGGCTTGCTGGTACCTGTAGTTCTACAACAACAAAAAATACCCAAATAAAAACACAAACACACACAGCGTGACAGTAAAATTATTGAGACAGGCTGTAGCATGTGGGTGCATGTAACCCTATAAAAGTGATGGATTGGGTGACTATTACAATACCCACTGTTGCTGTCTGAAAAATGATGGATTTATAGATTGCTCTGCCGAGACATGTTTTTTTCTAAAATGCACCACAGGTATGGATGGATAGTATACTTGACGACACAGAGGTAGGTAGAGCAGTGGCCTACTGTACCGTACTGCTATATATTATATTATTTATTATTATTATTATCCTTTATTTATATGGTGCCACAAGGGTTCCGCAGTGCCCAATTACAGAGTACATAAACAAATAATCAAACAGGAAAACAGCAACTTACAGTTGACGACAATATAGGACAAGTACAGGGTAAATAAACATAGCTACATCAGCAGATGACACTGGAATAAGTATCAGGTGGCAGAAGACTGCTGAATTTGGTGCAGCTGAAGATTATTAAAGTAAGAAAAGAGTAAGCACATGAGGGAAGAGGGCCCTGCTCGTGAGAGCTTACATTCTAAAAGGGAGGGGTAGACAGACAGGGGTGAGACAGATGGGGTACATAGAGAGCATGGAACAGAGGTTTAGGATGAGATTTGGCTGGGTTTGGTGAAGAAGTGGGTCTTGAGAGCCCGTTTGAAGTTTTGTAGAGAGGTGGAGAGTCTGAGGGGGAGAGGTAGGGAATTCCAGAGAAGTGGTGCAGCACGTGAAAAATCTTGGAGGTAGGAGTGGGAGGAAGTAATCCGTAGGCTGGAGAGTCGGTGTGCATTAGCAGAGCGAAGAGGACGGGTGGGAGTGTAAAGCGAGATAAGATCAGAGATGTAGATGGGAGAGGAGTGGGTTTGTAAGCAAGTGTGAGAAGCTTGAAATGGATTCTGAAAGGGAAGGGGAGCCAGTGAAGGACTAGTAAGAGAGGAGAGGTGGACGTAGTGCGTTTGGTGAGGAAAATGAGCCGGGCAGCAGCATTGAGGATAGATTGGAGTGGAGAGAGGTATTTGTCAGGAATGCCAGTCAGGAAGAGATTACAGCAGTCCAGTCTGGAGATGACCAGTGAGTGGATAAGAGTCTTAGTAGCATCCTGGGTCAGAAAGGGTCTGATCCTGGAAATATTTTTTAGATGAAAACGGCAGGTTTGTGAGAGGTGCTGAATGTGTGGTTTGAAGGAGAGGGAGGAGTCAAGGATTACTCCAAGACAGCGCACTTGGGGGGTAGAGGAGATAGTAGTGCCATCAATAGATAATGAGATTGTAGGAGGTGAGATTATGCGGGAGGGAGGGAAGATGATCAGCTCGGTCTTAGACATGTTAAGTTTAAGAAAGCGCTCGGACATCTAGGAAGAGATAGCAGAGAGACAGTTGGAGATACGAGTGAGGAGAGTAGGGGAGAGGTCTGGAGAGGAAAGATAGATTTGAGTGTCATCAGCATAGAGATGATATTGGAAACCAAAAGAACTAATGAGCTTACCTAGTGAGGACGTATAGAGAGAGAAGAGAAGAGGACCAAGGACAGAACCTTGGGGTACCCCTACAGTTAGTGGAAGTGAGGGGGAGGTGGAGTCATGAGAGGAGACAGAGAATGAACGGTCAGAAAGGTAGGACGACAACCAAGAGAGGGCAGTGTTACGCAGACCAATGGAGTGAAGGATTTGCAGTAGGAGAGGATGGTCCACAGTGTCAAAAGCAGCAGAGAGATCAAGTAGAATAAGTAGAGAGTAGTGTCCCTTAGATTTAGCAGCATGGAGGTCATTGCATACTTTTGTAAGGGCAGTTTCAGTGGAGTGGAGAGGACGGAAGCCAGACTGGAATGGGTCAAGCAGTGAGTGTGAGGAAAGAAAGGAAGTAAGGCGGTTGTAGACAATACGCTCAAGGAGTTTGGAGGCAAAAGGGAGGAGAGAGATGGGTCGGTAGTTGGAGAGAGTGTTTGGATCAAGGGTAGGTTTTTTAAGAATAGGAGAGATGAGAGCGTGCTTGAAGGCAGAGGGGACAGTGCCTGATGAGAGGGAGAGATTGAGAAGGTGGGAAAGATGGGAACAAGCAGAAGAAGAGAGGTGGCAAAGGAGGCGGGAGGGGATAGGGTCAAGTGGGGAGGTGGTGAGGGGACAGGAACGAATGAGGGCCATGACTTCCTCTCCAGATGCATAGGAGAAAGATGACAGAGTTGGTGCGAGGGATGGGGAGGGTTGGTAAGGGATGGGAGAAGGCTGGTTACTGATAGTCTGGTGTGATGTGATGTCCTGACGTATGGAGTCAATTTTGGATGTGAAGTAAGTGGCAAAGTCAAGAGCAGAGAGTGAGGAAGGGAGACGAGGTGGAGGTGGGCAGAGGAGTGAGTTGAGAGTAGCAAAGAGGCGCCGGGGGTTGGAAGACTGGGAGGAGATGAGGTTCTTGAAGTATGACTGTTTAGCAAGAGAAAGGGCAGCACTGAAGGATGAGAGCATAAGTTTGAAATGGAGGAAGTCTGCCTTAGAGCGTGATTTCCTCCAGTGTCGCTCAGCAGTACATGAGCATTTTTGCAGATATCTGGTGCATTTGGTGTGCCAGGGTTGAGGTGTTAATTTGCAAGGGTGAATAGTGGTTGGTGGAGCAACAGAGTCAAGAGCAGAAGTAAGGGAAGCATTGTATGTGGAAGTGGCTTGTTCAGGGCATGAGAGAGAGAGAATAGGAGAGAGAAGTGAGTCAAACAGAGAGGAAAGGAATGTGGTGTCAATAGCTTCAATGTTACGCTTAGTGATGGTAGCCTTAGGAGGTAGAGATGGGGAAGTCAAGAGAGATAGGTTGAAGGAGAGCAGGTGGTGGTCAGAGAGGGGAAATGGGGAGTTGGAAAAATCAGAAATATCACAGCGGTGAGTGAAGACCAGATCCAGTGAGCTCCCATTCACATGGGAGGGTGAGGAGGTCCACTGGGAGAGACCAAGTGAAGAGGTGAGGTTAAGGAGTTTAGAGGCAGGGGATTGTGTGGGGATGTCAATAGGGATGTTGAAATCGCCTAGGATAATGGTGGGAATGTCAGAAGAGAGGAAGTGAGGAAGCTAGGAAGCAAAGTTGTCGATGAATTTGGAAGCAGTGCCAGGGGGGCGGTAAATGACAGCTACTCTAAGATTGACTGGTTGGAAGAGGCATATGGCGTGGACCTCAAATGTAGAGAATATAAGGGATGGTTCTGGTGGTATGAGTTGGTAGGAGTAACTAGAAGGTAAAAGGACCCCAACACCACCCCCATGGCGACCCCCAGGTCGGGGTGTGTGTGTGAATGTAAGGCCCCCAGCAGAGAGAGCAGCAGCAGAAGTAGTGTCAGAGGGCATAATCCAAGTTTCAGTAATGGCTAGTAGGTGTAGGGAGTTGGAAATGAAAAGGTCATGAGTGGGGACCAGTTTGTTACAAACAGATCTGGCATTCCAGAGGGCACAGGATAGGGGGTATGAGTTTGTGGGAGAGATGTGAATTAGATTTTCAGGGTTGCTGTAGCGATGAGGTGGGATTAACTTTGAGGGCAGGGATGATGAGAGAGTAGTGATGGTACGGGTGCCTGAGCTAGGAGGGGAAACTGCAGGAGGTGGGCAGGGAGGGAGGTCAGTGTGATGTGGATGGGGGTGTGGGGAGGTGACAGGGAAGGGAGAGAGGGAGCAGGGCTGAGTTGTGGGGTAGCAGGACCATGGGGCAGAGGTGAATGAAAGTGGGGTAACAGGAAAGGTGGGGGAAGGAAACAGAGGGATGGAGGGGAGACAGAGGAGGGGAGAGAGGAGGAGGTGGAGGAGACTAGTGGGGAAGGATAAAGATACATTATTAGGTAGACACTGAGTGATGTGGGGAGTATAAGAAAACCTTGACATAGTGTTAAGTAGGTAAATAGGTTGAAGTAGTGGAAGTAGGAGAGGAGACTGTAAGGCAATCCGAGCAGAAGAATTGCAGAAATGCAGGTGAGAAAAGCAGTGTAGGCTCAAGGGGTGTAGATTTAGTATGAAATGAGTCAAAAGCGTAGATAAAGTGGGTGCAGAAATGTATTTGGAGTGTAAGAAATGAAAGGATTGTGAGAGGTTTAAGAAGCAATGGTAATTATGTTAGATGTTTTAAGTGTTTGCAGGTAAAATTGCATTGGTGCAGCTGTGCTTATAAAACAAAATTACAATAATACAGATACAGGCATTTGTAGGTGAAATGGATGGTTTATGAAATGTCCAAGTAAGGTAGTTCTGTGCTATGTAATCAGATGCAACAATCAGGAGGTGAGTGATCTGAGGAGTAAGTGACTCACATTTGTTATTAGTTCTTCAGTTTTCTTTGTTTTGTTAGATTGGTGTGCTTCTGTTTTCCTTCTTTTTCACTTCGATTGAACGCTGATTGAACACTGCTGTTATGTGTCAATTTTATCACGCTTTGATAAAAATGCACGCTTAGATCAATAAATGCACAGCCAAATGGCTTTGCACAGCCTACACCATTGGACTTAAGTAGAAGACTATTACAAGTGAAACCAATAATTGAAATCTGTAACCACACCCCATCCCCTCAAATGCCAGGCAATAAATTACCTTAAAAACAACAACCAGGCATTCCACAAAGATTAAACTGGGTCTATATCATTCAAAACTTTAAAAAAGTACTTCAAAATCACATACTATGCAATAATGTTTCAATTTGCATAACCCAGAGAATTAGCTTTGCATATATAGATATAGTGCAGCAGAATATATTGGTGGTTGTAGTCAATTGTAATTACCTGTAGGTGACAAGAAGAGAAGAAACGTCAATTCACAATCGATATCAGCTGAAGATAAATTAACGCTGATTGAACGCTGCTGTTATGTGTCAATTTTATCACGCTTTGATAAAAATGCACGCTTAGATCAATAAATGCACAGCCAAACGGCTTTGCACAGCCTACACCATTGGACTTAAGTAGAAGACTATTACAAGTGAAACCAATAATTGAAATCTGTAACCACACCCCACCCCCTCAAATGCCAGGCAATAAATTACCTTAAAAACAACAACCAGGCATTCCACAAAGATTAAACTGGGTCTATATCATTCAAAACTTTAAAAAAGTACTTCAAAATCACATACTATGCAATAATGTTTCAATTTGCATTACCCAGCAGAATTAGCTTTGCATATATAGATATAGTGCAGCAGAATATATTGGTGGTTGTAGTCAATTGTAATTACCTGTAGGTGACAAGAAGAGAAGAAACGTCAATTCACAATCGATATCAGCTGAAGATAAATTAACGCTGATTGAACGCTGCTGTTATGTGTCAATTTTATCACGCTTTGATAAAAATGCACGCTTGGATCAATAAATGCACAGCCAAACGGCTTTGCACAGCCTACACCATTGGACTTAAGTAGAAGACTATTACAAGTGAAACCAATAATTGAAATCTGTAACCACACCCCAACCCCTCAAATGCCAGGCAATAAATTACCTTAAAAACAACAACCAGGCATTCCACAAAGATTAAACTGGGTCTATATCATTCAAAACTTTAAAAAAGTACTTTAAAATCACATACTATGCAATATTGTTTCAATTTGCATTACCCAGCAGAATTAGCTTTGCATATATAGATATAGTGCAGCAGAATATATTGGTGGTTGTAGTCAATTGTAATTACTCAGCAGAATTAGCTTTTCATATATAGATATAGTGCAGCAGAATATATTGGTGGTTGTAGTCAATTGTAATTACCCAGCAGAATTAGCTTTGCAAATATAGATATAGTGCAGCAGAATATATTGGTGGTTGTAGTCAATTGTAATTACCCAGCAGAATTAGCTTTGCATATATATAGTGCAGCAGAATATATTGGTGGTTGTAGTAAATTGTAATTACCCAGCAGCAGCTCTACTGCACTCAACATCACCAGTGCTCACAATATATATATAATGCTATATACTATGCCATAGTGGTGCTTACTATATAACACCTCCTACTGCGTTCCCCCTGGCAATGAGCATGACACCCAGAGAGTGAAACCCCTGGCAATGAGCATGACACCCAGCACGTGAAACTCTTGGCATTGAGCAGTTTTTGTAAAAGTAATTAGAAGCTTTACTGTAGGGCATAGTGTATCACAGATATTGTGGTGAGTGACATAATATGTTCCAAAGGGCATTAATGTGTGGGGCTTAACATGGTGGAAATTACTGTACTTTTTTCCCTGTGGTGGCCGAGGTCTGTTGGTGCAGGGTCAAGAACTGGGGTGTAAGGTAGTCTTTGCCTGCAAGGCTACGCTCATTTTATTGAGACCATACCCATACATTTAAGTGTGGCATATACCTGCGCTTGCTCGCGGGGTGAGAACATCTCCCTAATTGAATTCAGCGATATGAATAGAGGTTGTGCAGCAGCCACAGAAAGGGTTAATCTCTGCAGCTTGTCACTAAATTACATTGTTGCAATTTTAGCTGGGAGCTGCAATAATTACTCTAATACATAACACAGCCAACACTTCTATATTCACACAATATACTGCATGGTGAATATAGCAGTGGGTTGCAGAGAAAAAAAATATGCTGGCAAAAAAATCCAATTGAGTGATTAAACAGCTCTTCATTTTCTGGCTTTATTTTTATGCTAACAAATTTGTTCTCTGAAAAGTGTCCACAAAGCCAAGTATCTGATTAACACCTTTGTAGGGATGGTTTTTCACCTATTACTAAATTAAACTTGCTTCATTGGAAAGGCAGCAAGATGCATCGTCATTTCAATATCTACTGAAATAATACAGGTTGACACCAGGAAACATTAACGCCACTGCATCCTTGCTGCTTTCTCATGTGGAAGTCTGTTTAATGTGAAAACAAGGTGATATCTAATTAGCACACAGGTAAGGAATTAAGAAAATCTTTATTTAAGGGTGAAGATGTTTCTCACAAAATCGTTACCCCAATGCATCATTGAAATTCAAGCTGGAAAGATGATTTTAATATATCACTTGTACATTTTGTATTGCTCTTCTGGTGACAATGTAGTTTGTTTTTGTCAATTACCATTTTAATAATAGGGTAAAGAAAATTAAGTGGATTTTTGAAAGAAAACAATACTGTCAATATACTATTAAACAAATTAAAATGGTAAAAGTTATTGTACTTTAAGTAAAAATAAAAGAGCTAAAATATCAATCCCAATTTTGGATTACTTTAATTAAAAAAAATGCATATAGCAGAGGATAGTTTCAATCTGCCTACCTCTGGGTTATCGGCCCAGCATGCTTCCATTGCAGTACTCTGCTGCACATGTAAGTGCAAGAGATCCTGAAGCACTCACTCATCATGGGAAAGTACCAATGTGTTTCTTCGTTGGTTGATGGAAGAAACATCTTACAAAAACTCTCCAGATTATTGACTTTTTAAAGTTTTTCTAGGAAACGTTCTAGATGAATGCTTATTAGCCTTTGTCAGTATGTACTTTTTGCAAAGTGTCTCTGTGGCGCAATCGGTTAGTGTGTTCGGCTATTAACCAAAAGGTTGGTGGTTCAATCCCACCCAGGGATGTAATTGACCTTGTGATTGGATTTTGGTGATATTTAAGTAGACAAGTCAAAATTTCAAACCCCCTGTTATGGTGTGGGTACCTGGCCTTCCCTGATGTAATCAGAGTTAGATTTGATTCAGTGATTTTATAAAAACAGCTAGGAAGCACAATTTAGCAGTAGGTTGCAGAGAAAAAAAATATGCTGGCAGAAAAATCCAATTGAGTGATTAAACTGCTCTTCATTTTCTGGCTTTATTTTTATGCTAACAAATTTGTTCTCTGAAAAGTGTCCACAAAGCAAAGTCTCTGATTAACACCTTTGTAAGGATGGTTTTTCACCTATTACTAAATTAAACTTGCTTCATTGGAAAGGCAGCAAGATGCATCCTCATTTCAATGTCTACTGAAATAATACAGGTTGACACCAGGAAACATTAATGCCACTGCATCCTTGCTGCTTTCTCATGTGGAAGTCTGTTTAATGTGAAAACAAGGTGATATCTAATTTGCACACAGGTAAGGAATTAAGAAAATCTTTATTTAAGGGTAAAGATGTTTCTCACAAAATCGTTGCCCCAATGCATCATTGAAATTCAACCTGGAAAGATGATTTTAATATATCACTTGTACATTTTGTATTGCTCTTCTGGTGACAATGTAGTTTGTTTTTGTCAATTACCATTTTAATAATAGGGTAAAGAAAATTAAGTGGATTTTTGAAAGAAAACAATACTGTCAATATACTATTAAAACAAATTAAAATGGTAAAAGTTATTGTACTTTAAGTAAAAATAAAAGAGCAAAAATATCCATCCCAGTTTTGGATTACTTTAATTAACAAAAAAAATGCATATAGCAGAGGATAGTTTCAATCTGCCTACCTCTGGGTTATGGGCCCAGCATGCTTCCATTGCAGTACTCTGCTGCACATGTAAGTGCAAGAGATCCTGAAGCACTCACTCATCATGGGAAAGTACCAATGTGTTTCTTTGTTGGTTGATGGAAGAAACATCTTACAAAAACTCTCCAGATTATTGACTTTTTAAAGTTTTTCTAGGAAACGTTCTAGATGAATGCTTATTAGCCTTTGTCAGTATGTACTTTTTGCAAAGTGCTTCTGTGGCGCAATCGGTTAGTGTGTTCGGCTATTAACCAAAAGGTTGGTGGTTCAATCCCACCCAGGGATGTAATTGACCTTGTGATCGGATTTTGGTGATATTTAAGTAGACAAGTCAAAATTTCAAACCCCCTCTTATTGTGTAGGGTACCTAGCCTTCTCTGATGTAATCAGAGTTAGATTTGATTCAGTGATTTTATAAAAACAGCTAGGAAGCACAATTTAGCAGTGGGTTGCAGAGAAAAAGAAATATGCTGGCAAAAAAATCCAATTGAGTGATTAAACAGCTCTTCATTTCTGGCTTTATTTTTATGCTAACAAATTTGTTCTTTGAAAAGTGTCCACAAAGCCAAGTCTCTGATTAACACCTTTGTAGGGATGGTTTTTCACATATTACTAAATTAAACTTGCTTCATTGGAAAGGCAGCAAGATGCATCCTCATTTCAATGTCTACTGAAATAATACAAGTTGACACCAGGAAACATTAACGCCACTGCATCCTTGCTGCTTTCTCATGTGGAAGTCTGTTTAATGTGAAAACAAGGTGATATCTAATTAGCACACAAGTAAGGAATTAAGAAAATCTTTATTTAAGGGTGAAGATGTTTCTCACAAAATCGTTGCCCCAATGCATCATTGAAATTCAAGCTGGAAAGATGATTTTAATATATCACTTGTACATTTTGTATTGCTCTTCTGGTGACAATGTAGTTTGTTTTTGTCAATTACCATTTTAATAATAGGGTAAAGAAAATTAAGTGGATTTTTGAAAGAAAACAATACTGTCAATATACTATTAAAACAAATTAAAATGGTAAAAGTTATTGTACTTTAAGTAAAAATAAAAGAGGCAAAATATCAATCCCAGTTTTGGATTACTTTAATTAACAAAAAAAAATGCATATAGCAGAGGATAGTTTCAATCTGCCTACCTCTGGGTTATGGGCCCAGCATGCTTCCATTGCTGTACTCTGCTGCACATGTAAGTGCAAGAGATCCTGAAGCACTCACTCATCATGGGAAAGTACCAATGTGTTTCTTCGTTGGTTGATGGAAGAAACATCTTACAAAAACTCTCCAGATTATTGACTTTTTAAAGTTTTTCTAGGAAACGTTTTAGATGAATGCTTATTAGCCTTTGTCATTATTTACTTCTGCAAAGTGTCTCTGTGGCGCAATCAGTTAGTGTGTACGGCTACTAACCAAAAGGTTGGTGGTTCAATCACACCCAGGGACGTAATTGACCTTGTGATCAGATTTTGGTGATCTTTAAGTAGACAAGTCAAAATTTCAAACCCCCTGTTATGGTGTAGGGTACCTGGCCTTCTCTGATGTAATCAGAGTTAGATTTGATTCAGTGATTTTATAAAAACAGCTAGGAAGCACAATTTAGCAGTGGGTTGCAGAGAAAAAGAAATATGCTGGCAAAAAAATTCAATTGAGTGATTAAACAGCTCTTCATTTTCTGGCTTTATTTTTATGCTAACAAATTTGTTCTCTGAAAAGTGTCCACAAAGCCAAGTCTCTGATTAACACCTTTGTAGGGATGGTTTTTCACCTATTACTAAATTAAACTTGCTTCATTGGAAAGGCAGCAAGATGCATCCTCATTTCAATGTCTACTGAAATAATACAGGTTGACACCAGGAAACATTAACGCCACTGCATCCTTGCTGCTTTCTCATGTGGAAGTCTGTTTAATGTGAAAACAAGGTGATATCTAATTAGCACACAGGTAAGGAATTAAGAAAATCTTTATTTAAGGGTGAAGATGTTTCTCACAAAATCGTTGCCCCAATGCATCATTGAAATTCAAGCTGGAAAGATGATTTTAATATATCACTTGTACATTTTGTATTGCTCTTCTGGTGACAATGTAGTTTGTTTTTGTCAATTACCATTTTAATAATAGGGTAAAGAAAATTAAGTGGATTTTTGAAAGAAAACAATACTGTCAATATACTATTAAAACAAATTAAAATGGTAAAAGTTATTGTACTTTAAGTAAAAATAAAAGAGCAAAAATATCAATCCCAGTTTTGGATTACTTTAATTAACAAAAAAAATGCATATAGCAAAGGATAGTTTCAATCTGCCTATCTCTGGGTTATGGGCCCAGCATGCTTCCATTGCAGTACTCTGCTGCACATGTAAGTGCAAGAGATCCTGAAGCACTCACTCATCATGGGAAAGTACCAATGTGTTTCTTTGTTGGTTGATGGAAGAAACATCTTACAAAAACTCTCCAGATTATTGACTTTTTAAAGTTTTTCTAGGAAACGTTCTAGATGAATGCTTATTAGCCTTTGTCAGTATGTACTTTTTGCAAAGTGTCTCTGTGGCGCAATCGGTTAGTGTGTTCGGCTATTAACCAAAAGGTTGGTGGTTCAATCCCACCCAGGGATGTAATTGACCTTGTGATCGGATTTTGGTGATATTTAAGTAGACAAGTCAAAATTTCAAACCCCCTCTTATTGTGTAGGGTACCTAGCCTTCTCTGATGTAATCAGAGTTAGATTTGATTCAGTGATTTTATAAAAACAGCTAGGAAGCACAATTTAGCAGTGGGTTGCAGAGAAAAAGAAATATGCTGGCAAAAAAATCCAATTGAGTGATTAAACAGCTCTTCATTTCTGGCTTTATTTTTATGCTAACAAATTTGTTCTCTGAAAAGTGTCCACAAAGCCAAGTCTCTGATTAACACCTTTGTAGGGATGGTTTTTCACATATTACTAAATTAAACTTGCTTCATTGGAAAGGCAGCAAGATGCATCCTCATTTCAATGTCTACTGAAATAATACAAGTTGACACCAGGAAATATTAACGCCACTGCATCCTTGCTGCTTTCTCATGTGGAAGTCTGTTTAATGTGAAAACAAGGTGATATCTAATTAGCACACAAGTAAGGAATTAAGAAAATCTTTATTTAAGGGTGAAGATGTTTCTCACAAAATCGTTGCCCCAATGCATCATTGAAATTCAAGCTGGAAAGATGATTTTAATATATCACTTGTACATTTTGTATTGCTCTTCTGGTGACAATGTAGTTTGTTTTTGTCAATTACCATTTTAATAATAGGGTAAAGAAAATTAAGTGGATTTTTGAAAGAAAACAATACTGTCAATATACTATTAAAACAAATTAAAATGGTAAAAGTTATTGTACTTTAAGTAAAAATAAAAGAGGCAAAATATCAATCCCAGTTTTGGATTACTTTAATTAACAAAAAAAAATGCATATAGCAGAGGATAGTTTCAATCTGCCTACCTCTGGGTTATGGGCCCAGCATGCTTCCATTGCTGTACTCTGCTGCACATGTAAGTGCAAGAGATCCTGAAGCACTCACTCATCATGGGAAAGTACCAATGTGTTTCTTCGTTGGTTGATGGAAGAAACATCTTACAAAAACTCTCCAGATTATTGACTTTTTAAAGTTTTTCTAGGAAACGTTTTAGATGAATGCTTATTAGCCTTTGTCAGTATTTACTTCTGCAAAGTGTCTCTGTGGCGCAATCAGTTAGTGTGTACGGCTACTAACCAAAAGGTTGGTGGTTCAATCACACCCAGGGACGTAATTGACCTTGTGATCAGATTTTGGTGATCTTTAAGTAGACAAGTCAAAATTTCAAACCCCCTGTTATGGTGTAGGGTACCTGGCCTTCTCTGATGTAATCAGAGTTAGATTTGATTCAGTGATTTCATAAAAACAGCTAGGAAGCACAATTTAGCAGTGGGTTGCAGAGAAAAAGAAATATGCTGGCAAAAAAATCCAATTGAGTGATTAAACAGCTCTTCATTTCTGGCTTTATTTTTATGCTAACAAATTTGTTCTCTGAAAAGTGTCCACAAAGCCAAGTCTCTGATTAACACCTTTGTAGGGATGGTTTTTCACATATTACTAAATTAAACTTGCTTCATTGGAAAGGCAGCAAGATGCATCCTCATTTCAATGTCTACTGAAATAATACAAGTTGACACCAGGAAACATTAACGCCACTGCATCCTTGCTGCTTTCTCATGTGGAAGTCTGTTTAATGTGAAAACAAGGTGATATCTAATTAGCACACAAGTAAGGAATTAAGAAAATCTTTATTTAAGGGTGAAGATGTTTCTCACAAAATCGTTGCCCCAATGCATCATTGAAATTCAAGCTGGAAAGATGATTTTAATATATCACTTGTACATTTTGTATTGCTCTTCTGGTGACAATGTAGTTTGTTTTTGTCAATTACCATTTTAATAATAGGGTAAAGAAAATTAAGTGGATTTTTGAAAGAAAACAATACTGTCAATATACTATTAAAACAAATTAAAATGGTAAAAGTTATTGTACTTTAAGTAAAAATAAAAGAGGCAAAATATCAATCCCAGTTTTGGATTACTTTAATTAACAAAAAAAAATGCATATAGCAGAGGATAGTTTCAATCTGCCTACCTCTGGGTTATGGGCCCAGCATGTTTCCATTGCTGTACTCTGCTGCACATGTAAGTGCAAGAGATCCTGAAGCACTCACTCATCATGGGAAAGTACCAATGTGTTTCTTCGTTGGTTGATGGAAGAAACATCTTACAAAAACTCTCCAGATTATTGACTTTTTAAAGTTTTTCTAGGAAACGTTTTAGATGAATGCTTATTAGCCTTTGTCAGTATTTACTTCTGCAAAGTGTCTCTGTGGCGCAATCAGTTAGTGTGTACGGCTACTAACCAAAAGGTTGGTGGTTCAATCACACCCAGGGACGTAATTGACCTTGTGATCAGATTTTGGTGATCTTTAAGTAGACAAGTCAAAATTTCAAACCCCCTGTTATGGTGTAGGGTACCTGGCCTTCTCTGATGTAATCAGAGTTAGATTTGATTCAGTGATTTTATAAAAACAGCTAGGAAGCACAATTTAGCAGTGGGTTGCAGAGAAAAAGAAATATGCTGGCAAAAAAATTCAATTGAGTGATTAAACAGCTCTTCATTTTCTGGCTTTATTTTTATGCTAACAAATTTGTTCTCTGAAAAGTGTCCACAAAGCCAAGTCTCTGATTAACACCTTTGTAGGGATGGTTTTTCACCGATTACTAAATTAAACTTGCTTCATTGGAAAGGCAGCAAGATGCATCCTCATTTCAATGTCTACTGAAATAATACAGGTTGACACCAGGAAACATTAACGCCACTGCATCCTTGCTGCTTTCTCATGTGGAAGTCTGTTTAATGTGAAAACAAGGTGATATCTAATTAGCACACAGTTAAGGAATTAAGAAAATCTTTATTTAAGGGTGAAGATGTTTCTCACAAAATCGTTGCCCCAATGCATCATTGAAATTCAAGCTGGAAAGATGATTTTAATATATCACTTGTACATTTTGTATTGCTCTTCTGGTGACAATGTAGTTTGTTTTTGTCAATTACCATTTTAATGATAGGGTAAAGAAAATTAAGTGGATTTTTGAAAGAAAACAATACTGTCAATATACTATTAAAACAAATTAAAATGGTAAAAGTTATTGTACTTTAAGTAAAAATAAAAGAGCAAAAATATCAATCCCAGTTTTGGATTACTTTAATTAACAAAAAAAATGCATATAGCAAAGGATAGTTTCAATCTGCCTATCTCTGGGTTATGGGCCCAGCATGCTTCCATTGCAGTACTCTGCTGCACATGTAAGTGCAAGAGATCCTGAAGCACTCACTCATCATGGGAAAGTACCAATGTGTTTCTTCATTGGTTGATGGAAGAAACATCTTACAAAAACTCTCCAGATTATTGACTTTTTAAAGTTTTTCTAGGAAACGTTCTTGATGAATGCATATTAGCCTTTGTCAGTATGTACTTTTTGCAAAGTGTCTCTGTGGCGCAATCAGTTAGTATGTACGGCTATTAACCAAAAGGTTGGTGGTTCAATCCCACCCAGGGACCTAATTGACCTTGTTATCAGATTTTGGTGATCTCTAAGTAGACAAGTCAAAATTTCAAACCCCCTGTTATGGTGTAGGGTACCTGGCCTTCTCTGATGTAATCAGAGTTAGATTTGATTCAGTGATTTTATAAAAACAGCTAGGAAGCACAATTTAGCAGTGGGTTGCAGAGAAAACAAATATGCTGGCAGAAAAATCCAATTGAGTGATTAAACAGCTCTTTATTTTCTGGCTTTATTTTTATGCTAACAAATTTGTTCTCTGAAAAGTGTCCACAAAGCCAAGTCTCTGATTAACACCTTTGTAAGGATGGTTTTTCACCTATTACTAAATTAAACTTGCTTCATTGGAAAGGCAGCAAGATGCATCCTCATTTCAATGTCTACTGAAATAATACAGGTTGACACCAGGAAACATTAACGCCACTGCATCCTTGCTGCTTTCTCATGTGGAAGTCTGTTTAATGTGAAAACAAGGTGATATCTAATTAGCACACAGGTAAGGAATTAAGAAAATCTTTATTTAAGGGTGAAAATGTTTCTCACAAAATCGTTGCCCCAATGCATCATTGAAATTCAAGCTGGAAAGATGATTTTAATATATCACTTGTACATTTTGTATTGCTCTTCTGGTGACAATGTAGTTTGTTTTTGTCAATTACCATTTTAATAATAGGGTAAAGAGAATTAAGTGGATTTTTGAAAGAAAACAATACTGTCAATATACTATTAAAACAAATTACAATGGTAAAAGTTATTGTACTTTAAGTAAAAATAAAAGAGCCAAAATATCAATCCCAGTTTTGGATTACTTTAATTAACAAACAAAAAAATGCATATAGCAGAGGATAGTTTCAATCTGCCTACCTCTGGGTTATGGGCCCAGCATGCTTCCATTGCAGTACTCTGCTGCACATGTAAGTGCAAGAGATCCTGAAGCACTCACTCATCATGGGAAAGTACCAATGTGTTTCTTCGTTGGTTGATGGAAGAAACATCTTACAAAAACTCTCCAGATTATTGACTTTTTTAAGTTTTTCTAGGAAACGTTTTAGATGAATGCTTATTAGCCTTTGTCAGTATGTACTTTTGCAAAGTGTCTCTGTGGCGCAATCAGTTAGTGTGTACGGCTATTAACCAAAAGGTTGGTGGTTCAATCCCACCCAGGGACGTAATTGACCTTGTTATCAGATTTTGGTGATCTTTAAGTAGACAAGTCAAATTTCATACCCCCTGTTATGGTTTAGGGTACCTGGCCTTCTCTGATGTAATCAGAGTTAGATTTGATTCAGTGATTTTATAAAAACATCTAGGAAGCACAATTTAGCAGTGGGTTGCAGAGAAAAAGAAATATGCTGGCAAAAAAATCAAATTGCGTGATTAAACAGCTCTTAATTTTCTTGCTTTATTTTTATGCTAACAAATTTGTTCTCTGAAAAGTGTCCACAAAGCCAAGTCTCTGATTAACACCTTTGTAGGGATGGTTTTTCACCGATTACTAAATTAAACTTGCTTCATTGGAAAGGCAGCAAGATGCATCCTCATTTCAATGTCTACTGAAATAATACAGGTTGACACCAGGAAACATTAACGCCACTGCATCCTTGCTGCTTTCTCATGTGGAAGTCTGTTTAATGTGAAAACAAGGTGATATCTAATTAGCACACAGGTAAGGAATTACGAAAATCTTTATTTAAGGGTGAAGATGTTTCTCACAAAATTGTTGCCCCAATGCATCATTGAAATTCAAGCTGGAAAGATGATTTTAATATATCACTTGTACATTTTGTATTGCTCTTCTGGTGACAATGTAGTTTGTTTTTGTCAATTACCATTTTAATAACAGGGTAAAGAAAATTAAGTGGATTTTTGAAAGAAAACTATACTGTCAATATACTATTAAAACAAATTAAAATGGTAAAAGTTATTGTACTTTAAGTAAAAATAAAAGAGCAAAAATATCAATCCCAGTTTTGATTACTTAAATTAACAAAAAAAATGCATATAGCAAAGGATAGTTTCAATCTGCCTACCTCTGGGTTATGGGTCCAGCATGCTTCCATTGCAGTACTCTGCTGCACATGTAAGTGCAAGAGATCCTGAAGCACTCACTCATCATGGGAAAGTACCAATGTGTTTCTTCGTTGGTTGATGGAAGAAACATCTTACAAAAACTCTCCAGATTATTGATTTTTTAATGTTTTTCTAGGAAACGTTCTAGATGTATGCCTATTAGCCTTTGTCAGTATGTACTTTTTGCAAAGTGTCTCTGTGGCGCAATTGGTTAGTGTGTTCGGCTATTAACCAAAAGGTTGGTGGTTCAATCCCACCCAGGGACGTAATTAAACTTGTGATCAGATTTTGGTGATATTTAAGTAGACAAGTCAAAATTTCAAACCCCCTGTTATGGTGTAGGGTACCTGGCCTTCTCTGATGTAATCAGAGTTAGATTTGATTCAGTGATTTTATAAAAACAGCTAGGAAGCACAATTTAGCAGTGGGTTGCAGAGAAAAAAAATATGCTGGCAGAAAAATCCAATTGAGTGATTAAACAGCTCTTCATTTTCTGGCTTTATTTTTATGCTAACAAATTTGTTCTCTGAAAAGTGTCCACAAAGCCAAGTCTCTGATTAACACCTTTGTAAGGATGGTTTTTCACCTATTACTAAATTAAACTTGCTTCATTGGAAAGGCAGCAAGATGCATCCTCATTTCAATGGTAAGTCAACCTTCTTGCCCTATGTTCCCTCTCAACGGATGAAGACGCATCATTATCTACCGCAGTCATTTTGGCCCAATAGATATGCAAGAAGTTAAGATTCCCCATTCTTTGCAGGTAGAGGAAGGAAAAGGAAGAGGTCTGTAGCCTCTTCAAGATCGCAGGACCAGAGATTGTCCTCTGCTTCTGCCAAATCCACTGCATGACACTGGGGCTTTCTTGCAGGAGCCCACACCAGTGGGGGCACGTCTAAAACTCTTCAGTCAGTTCTGGATTCATTCGGACCTGGACTCGTGGGTTTTACAAATAGTGTCCCAAGGGTACAAACTGGGGTTTCAAGACGTTCCCCCTCACCGATTGTTCAAATTGGCCTTAGTCAGCAGGGAGAATGTTTTTATTCAAGCCTCTTCGTGGTCCCGAAGCCGGACGGCTCAGTCAGACCAATCTTAAATCTGAAATCCCTCAATTTCTTCCTAAAGAAATTCAATTTCAAGATGGAATTTCTCAGGGCAGTGATCTCCAGTCCGGAGGACGGAGATTTCATGGTTTTGGTAGACATAAAGGATGCCTACTTACATGTTCCCATTTAGCCACTGCCTCAAGCTACCTAAGGTTTGCAATTCAGGATTGTCATTACCAATTTCAGACATTGCCGTTTGGTCTGTCCACGGCTCCGAGGATTTTCACCAGGGTGATGGCGGAAATTATGGTTCTCCTTCGCAAGCAAGGAGTCACAATTATCCCGTACTTGGATGATCTCCTGATAAAGGCGAGATCCAGGGACCAGTTGGTGCAAAACATCTACTCTCCCTGACAGTTCTTCAACAACATGGTTGGCTCCTAAACTTGCCAAAATCGCAGTTGGTTCCAATGACGCGGTTGTTGTTTTTGGGAGTCATACTGTTAGGCGCCGGGGTCCGCTTGATGGTCTGCGCGGCCCGGCGCCTAGCAACTAGAGACGCCGTGCACGTACAGCCGCCGGCTCCCTAGCAACGCTAGACGCCGGGCGCGCTGAGCCGCACGGACCCTAGCAACGGGGACGCCACTGGCGGACCGCGTTCCCCGTTGCTAGGCTTTAGGAAATTAAGATATTCACCTGCTCTCTGGCCGTGCAGCAAGGCAGCTGCACGGCATTTATTCTAATCAGCCTTTAGCAGCTGATTGGAGGACTCCTTGTTAAATACACTCCCAGGGCTTCTCACAGACGCCGGTAATAGCTTCCTGCATGCTGCCTTTGTTTGCTGAGAGTCTGTTTCCAGTCCTGCTGTATCCGGTCATTCCAGTCCGCAGAAGTCCGGTATTCGGGAGTTGTCATCTCATCCCAAGAGGTCGTTTGGTTCCCTGGAGTCCTGACTGATCACCGTTTTATATCCAGTGGTGTTCGTGAGTTGCGGCTCTGCCGTGTGTTGCGGCTCAGCCGCTTTACCTTTTATATTTTGTGTTTGGAGCATTTGCGGAGGGTTCCGCTTCCACAAGTCCTCTCTGGTACTTGGCGGTGCCGGGTAGGAGAATTGGACAAGTGGATATTTTGGTTGTCCTTTTTCCTGGCGGTTTCTCCGCACATATTATAGTTTTGAGTTTGCTTATCCCCTGGCCTGGTTGTTTAGTTAGAGGGCCTCTTGTTATCACCCTGTCTCGGGTTTCCCTTTGTCTCTCATTAAGACCGGGGGGCATCGAAGTTGGGCAGACATAATCCGCCCTTCAAACGCGGCTGCCAAGGGCTCAAGAAACCATAGTCTCGCAGGGGATTTCTGACAACACGGGTGAGACAACAGAGTTAGGGCGCCAGGGGCTATTTTCCTGTCCTGCTCCCTTCCCCAGCATTCCGTTCCAGTGCTCCAGTCCTTGCCATAAGATCTTCTCTGACCAGAGTGCTGGAATCATAACATTATTACCGGCCATACCAAAACTTAAAATTAAACGGGGTTTAATTTTTTCTCATTCAGTTTTGTGAGAGTTTATCGGCCTCATGAATCCAACAGGTTTAGGGCCAAATCCTGGTCAGCTCTTAGTCAGCCAGATTCAAGAACTTACTCAGATGGTTCAGGATCTTTCTCTTCGGGTGAAGTCGCAGGAAGATCTTTTGCGAGCTTCCCCAAGGGTAGTCCCTGAACCAAAGATGCATTTGCCTGACCGTTTTTCTGGTGATAGAAAAGAGTTTTTTAATTTGAAAGAATCCTGTAAACTTTATTTTCGTTTAAGACCGACTTCCTCGGGTACTGAATCTCAGCGGGTCGGGTTTATTATTTCTTTGCTCCAGGGGGATCCTCAGACCTGGGCATTTGGTTTAAGAGCAGAGGATCCGGCAGTTGACGCTTTTTTTGAGTCTTTAGGGCTCTTGTATGATGACCCTGATAGAGAGGCGTCCGCTGAAAGTCAGTTGCGCGCTCTCAGACAGGGTAGAAATCCTGCAGAGGTTTATTGTACGGAGTTTCGCCGTTGGTCGAACGACTGTGGCTGGAATGACCCAGCCCTGCGCAGTCAGTTTCGCCTCGGCTTATCAGAGTCTATAAAAGACAGTCTCCTTCAGTACCCCGCTCCTGAGACTCTCGATAAACTCATGGAGCTTTCTATTAAGATTGATCGTCGTCTCAGAGAGCGGAGGGCTGAAAAAGGAGCACCTGTAAGGTCAAGTCCGTGTGTATATTCCATTCCTGAAGACGTAGAGGAGACCATGCAGATGGGTCTCTCCCGGCTGTCTCCTGAAGAAAGAGCCAGAAGGCAAAATTCTGGTCTTTGTCTGTACTGTGGGGGTAAGGGACATTTTGCTCGTAATTGTCCGAACAAGTCGGGAAACGCTTTGACCAGGTGAATTGTGAGGGGGTTCACCTAGGTCTGCAGCTTATCTCATCGAATAACTCCCTTTTAGTCCCAGTTAAAGTTTCCTTTGGCAGCCTCAGTTCTTCGGTGTCGGCTTTTGTTGACAGTGGAGCTGCAGGAAACTTTATGGATTTAACTTGGGCTAAGGCCTTAGGCATTCCTCAGTTACCTTTGGGTAGGTGTGTCACCATGCATGGCTTAGATGGGAGTCCGCTGTCTAATGGGATTATTTCTCTCCGTACACCCCCTGTACTACTTACAGTAGGAGCTCTACATTCCGAGAAAATCGAGTTCTTTCTTACACATTGCCCAGCAGTTCCAGTTGTTCTGGGTCACCCTTGGCTGGCCTTTCATAATCCCACCATTGATTGGCGGTCGGGGGAGATTTCACATTGGGGTACTTTTTGTGATAAGGAATGTATCACGTTTCCAGTCAGAGTAGCAGCTATCATTCCAGAACTCATTCCGGTGGAATACCAGGAGTTTGCTGATGTTTTCTCCAAAGGCAATGCGGACATTCTGCCTCCCCATCGGCCTTATGATTGTGCTATTGAGTTAATTCCTGGTGCCGCATTGCCAAAGGGAAGATTATATGCATTATCCGGGCCAGAAACTGCGGCTATGAATGATTATGTAAAGGAGAGCCTTGAGAAAGGATTTATTAGACCATCAAAATCTCCTTTAAGTGCAGGCTTCTTCTTTGTGGAGAAAAAGGATGGCTCGCTTAGACCTTGCATTGATTTTAGAGCCCTGAATAAGATCTCAGTTAAAAACACCTATCCTTTGCCGTTGATTTCTGTACTCTTTGATCAGTTACGTTCTGCTGTGATTTTTTCTAAAATTGACCTTAGAGGAGCGTACAACCTCATCCGAATTAAATCTGGAGATGAGTGGAAAACGGCCTTCAGTACTCAGTCGGGTTACTACGAATACCTGGTGATGCCGTTCGGCCTGTCCAATGCTCCGGCAGTTTTTCAAGACCTCATTAACGATGTGCTCCGTGACTTCCTAGGGAAATTCGTGGTCGTTTACTTAGACGACATCCTGATTTTTTCTAAATCAATGGAACAACATGTTACCCAGGTGCGTCTGGTTCTTCAAAAGTTATGTGAGAATCATTTATATGCCAAGCTGGAGAAGTGTGAGTTTCATGTCACGGAAGTATCTTTTTTAGGGTACATAATTTCCCCTCAGGGATTTTCCATGGAACCAAAGACACTCCAGGCCATCCTTAGTTGGGCGCAACCCACCAATTTAAAAGCAATTAAGCGTTTTTTAGGGTTTGCGAATTATTATAGGAGGTTCATTCATTCTTTTTCTGACCTGGTTGCTCCCATTGTAGCTCTGACAAAGAAAGGAGCGGATCCTACCAACTGGTCGCGTGAAGCTGAGTGTTAGGCGCCGAGGGTCCGCTCGTCAGTGCGGCCGGCGCCTAGCAACGGGGACGCCACTGTCGGATCGTGTTCCCCGTTGCTGGGTCTAAGTTTATATCATCACTGGTTTCCTGGCTGTGTAGCATGCAGCTGCACGGCATGTTGTAATTATCACTCATCTGTTTCCCTGGCCATGCAGCTTGTCAGCTGCATGGCATTTAATCCAATCAGCCTCCAAACAGCTGATTGGAAGACTCTCTGTTAAAAGCACTCCCAGGACTCCTCACAGACGCCGGTGATAGCTTCCTGTTTGCCTGATTCTGCTGCAGAGAGAGTTCCCAGTCCCGGTCTGTTCGTTTGTTCCTGTTCTCAGTGATCCAGTACTCGGAAGTTACCATCTGTTCCTGGAGTCTGACCGAGCACCTTTAACATCTGGTGGTGTTCGTGAGTCGCGGCGCAGCCGTGTGTTGCGGCTTGTCCGCTACTATTTATTATTGTGTTTATTTTGAGTTCTGGAGCTTTGCGGAGGATTCCGCTTCCACAAGATCCACTCTGGTGTCCAGCGGTGCCGGATAGGAGTGTCGGATCCGTGGATCCTTGGTTGTCCTTTTCCCTGGCGGCTAGTCCGCACATACCTTTTGATTTAGTTAAGTTAGCTTGTAACCCCTGGCTTGGTTGCTTAGTCAGAGGGCCCCTTGTTATCACCCTGTCTCGGACTTCCCCTTGTCTCCCATTAAGACCTGCGGGGGCATCGGGGTTGGGCAGACATAATCCGCCCTTCGAACGCGGCTGCCATGGGCTCAAGCAACCATAGTCTCGCAGGGGATTTCTGATAACACGGGCGAGACAACGGAGTTAGGGCGCCAGGGGTTACTAGGCTCTCCAGCTCCCACAACCTGTATTTCATTCCTGTACTCAGATCTCTGCCATAAGATCTTCTCCAGTCTGGAGTACAGGAATCGTAACATTATCACCGGCCAGACAAAAGAAAAAATTTCAACAGGAGTTAATTTTTTCACTTATCCAGTAGGGAGAATTTTGTCGGCCTCATGAATCCCACCGGTGTTGGGCCAAATCCTGGCCAGTTTTTGGTTAGTCAGATTCAGGAACTTACCCAGATGGTTCAGGATCTGTCCCTCCGGGTGAGCTCACAGGAAGATCTGTTACGGACTTCCCCGAGGGTCATCCCTGAACCAAAAATGCATCTGCCTGACCGTTTTTCTGGGGATAGAACACAGTTTTTTAATTTTAAAGAGTCTTGTAAACTGTATTTTCGTTTAAGACCAGTTTCCTCAGGTACGGAGGCTCAGCGGGTTGGAATTATAATTTCTCTGCTTCAGGGGGATCCTCAGACCTGGGCTTTTGGTTTAAAGACAGACGATCCAGCCTTATCGTCTGTAGACGCTTTTTTGAAATCTTTAGGGCTATTGTATGACGACCCTGATAGAGAGGCATCCGCAGAAAGTCAGTTGCGTGCTCTAAGACAGGGTAGGAATCCTGCAGAGAATTATTGTACGGAGTTTCGCCGTTGGCCGAACGACTGTGGCTGGAATGATCCTGCCCTGCGCAGTCAGTTTCGCCTCGGCTTATCTGAATCTATAAAAGACAGCCTCCTTCAGTATCCCGCTCCTGAGAACCTTGATAAACTCATGGAGCTCTCTATTAAAATAGATCGTCGGCTCAGAGAGCGGAGGACTGAGAAAGGGGCATCTGTAGTTTCTTTTCCCTGTGTTTCTTCCGTTCCGATAGACATGGAGGAGCCTATGCAGATTGGTCTCTCCAAATTGTCTCCTGAAGAAAGAACCAGGAGGCAAAATTCTGGTCTGTGTTTGTACTGCGGAGGTAAGGGACATTTTGCCCGTAGTTGCCCAAACAAGTCGGGAAACTTCCTGACCAAGTGAATAGTGAGGGGGTTCACTTTGGTCTACAGCTCATCTCCTCAAATAATTCACTATTGGTTCCTGCTAAAGTTTCTTATGACAGCCTCTGTTCCTCGGTCTCTGCTTTTGTGGACAGTGGAGCTGCAGGAAACTTTATGGACTTAACATGGGCCAAGGCCTTAGGTATTCCTCAGTTAACCTTAAGTAGGTGTATCACCATGCATGGTTTAGATGGGAGTCCCTTATCCAATGGGGTTATTTCTCTATGTACACCTCCTGTTTTGCTCTCGGTGGGAGCTCTACATTCTGAAAAGATTGAGTTTTTTCTTACCCATTGTCCAGCAGTTCCTGTGGTTCTGGGTCACCCTTGGCTGGCCTTTCATAATCCCATCATAGATTGGCAGTCTGGGGAGATTCTACAATGGAGTACCATCTGTGATAAAGAATGTATTACACTTCCTATCCGAGTAGCTGCTGCCAGGTCCGCACATATTCCTGGAGACTACCAAGATTTTTTGGATGTGTTTTCCAAGGGCAATGCGGATATTTTGCCTCCCCATAGGCCTTATGATTGTACCATTGAGTTAATTCCTGGTGCCACGTTGCCTAAAGGAAGGTTATATGCATTGTCTGGTCCTGAAACTGTGGCCATGAATGAGTATGTGAAAGAAAGTCTTGAGAAAGGGTTTATCAGGCCATCTAAATCCCCTTTAAGTGCAGGTTTTTTCTTCGTAGAGAAGAAGGATGGTTCCCTCAGACCCTGCATTGACTTTCGAGCCCTGAATAAAATCTCAGTAAAGAATACTTACCCTCTGCCTCTGATCTCTGTCCTCTTTGATCAGCTACGTTCGGCTGTTATTTTTTCTAAGATTGACCTGAGAGGAGCATATAATCTCATTAGAATCAGATCGGGGGATGAGTGGAAAACGGCATTCAGTACTCAATCAGGTCACTATGAGTATCTGGTCATGCCTTTCGGCCTATCTAACGCTCCGGCAGTCTTTCAGGATCTCATTAATGATGTGCTCCGTGAGTTTCTGGGAAGATTCGTTGTGGTCTATTTAGACGACATTTTGATTTATTCTGACTCTATAGAACAACATGTTACCCAGGTGCGTCAGGTACTTAAGAAATTACGTGAAAATCACTTGTATGCCAAACCGGAGAAGTGTGAATTTCACGTCACGGAGGTATCCTTTTTAGGGTACATTATTTCCCCTCGGGGATTCCGAATGGAACCTAAGAAGCTCCAAGCCATCCTGAGTTGGGCGCAACCCACCAACTTAAAAGCAATTCAGCGCTTTTTAGGGTTTGCGAACTACTACAGAAGGTTTATTCACTCTTTCTCTGACATAGTTGCTCCCATTGTGGCACTCACTAAGAAGGGAGCAGATCCTACCAATTGGTCATGTGAAGCTAAAGTATCTTTTCAGGCCTTGAAACAAGCCTTTGTCTCAGCCCCTGTCCCTAGACATCCCAACCCAGAATTGCCTTTCATCGTTGAGGTAGATGCCTCGGAGGTTGGTGTAGGGGCTATCCTTTCTCAGAAGGATCCAGATTCCCTTGAGTTACATCCTTGTGCATTTATGTCCAGGAAATTCTCATCTGCTGAATCCAACTACGATGTTGGTAATCGGGAGTTGCTGGCTATTAAATGGGCTTTTGAGGAGTGGAGACATTGGCTTGAAGGAGCGACCCATACCATTTCTGTTTTGACAGATCACAAAAATCTTCAATACATTGAATCAGCTAAGCGACTGAATGCCCGACAGGCTCGTTGGGCTTTATTTTTCACTCGTTTCAAATTCATTATCACCTTCAGACCTGGTTCCAAGAATACCAAGGCAGATGCCCTCTCACGCAGTTTTCTTCCCGCTCAAGACAACAGTCCTGTTACTCTCATACTTCCGCCTTCAGTCATTCAGGCAGGTCTCACACAGGATGTTTTTTCTCAATTGAAGCTGCTTCAACATCAAGCTCTGGGAAATACTCCTGCTGGTCGTCTTTTTGTTCCTGAGTTTTTGAGAGCAACTGTTTTGGAGGAATTTCATGATAGCAAAGTTGCAGGGCATCTGGGAGTCGCTAAAACTTTTGAATTGGTATCCCGCTCAGTGTGGTGGCCTGGTCTTTCTAAAGACATTAAAGAGTTTGTTTTTTCGTGTCAGGTCTGTGCACAGCATAAAGTTCCCCGTTCTTTGCCTATTGGTCAACTTATGCCATTGAATGTTCCTCTTAGACCATGGTCGCATATCTCCATGGATTTTGTGGTGGATCTCCCTCTGTCAGCTGGATGCACAGTCATATGGGTGGTAGTGGACCGTTTTAGTAAGATGGCTCATTTTATTGGTCTTCCCCGATTGCCATCTGCCCAGGGATTGGCAGTCTTGTTCCTCCGTCATGTTTTCAGACTCCATGGGTTACCCACTGATATTGTTTCTGACAGGGGTCCACAATTCATTGCACAGTTTTGGAAGTCTTTTTGTGCTTCGTTAAAAATGAAATTATCATTAACCTCCGGTTATCATCCACAATCAAATGGACAGACTGAGCGAGTGAACCAATCCTTAAAACAATATTTGCGTTTGTACTCGGCCAAACTCCAAAATGACTGGTCTGAGTTTCTTCCATTGGCAGAGTTTGCTTATAATAATGCCTGTCATTCCTCCACCAATGTGTCTCCATTTTTTGCAGTTTTTGGTTTCCACCCCAGAGCTAATTCATTTTTCCAACATTCCTCTGTCTCCTCTCTGGCCCTGACCTCTCATCTTAAACTTATTTGGAAAAAAGTGCACATAGCTCTCAGAAAAGCAGCTTTCAAGGAAAAAGATTTTTCGGACAGGTTCCGGCGGCCGTGCACTTTTAGAGTAGGAGACAGGGTGTGGCTGTCGACTCGCAATATCAAACTTCGACAAACCTCAGCCAGATTGGGTCCTAGATTTATTGGACCATTTCTCATTATCAAAAAAGTCAATCCAGTTGCTTTCCGGTTACAGCTACCAAAAACGTTACGAATCGGAAATACCTTCCATTGCTCTTTGCTCAAACCATATGTTTCATCTAGCAGATTTCCTCGTAAAAAACCTCAGGGGAGATCACCAGTTAATGTACAGGGTCAGCAGGAGTTCGTGGTTGAGAAGGTTCTCGATTCCAAGCTGTCCCGGGGTCGGCTTTATTTTTTGGTGCATTGGAAAGGTTATGGTCCTGAGGAAAGGTCGTGGGTCCTAGATGAGGACCTTCATGCCCCAAGGCTCAAAAGGGCATTTTTTCAAGAATTTCCTCAGAAACCCGGATTTAGGGGTTCCTTGACCCCTCCTCAAGGGGGGGGTACTGTTAGGCGCCGAGGGTCCGCTCGTCAGTGCGGCCGGCGCCTAGCAACGGGGACGCCACTGTCGGATCGTGTTCCCCGTTGCTGGGTCTAAGTTTATATCATCACTGGTTTCCTGGCTGTGTAGCATGCAGCTGCACGGCATGTTGTAATTATCACTCATCTGTTTCCCTGGCCATGCAGCTTGTCAGCTGCATGGCATTTAATCCAATCAGCCTCCAAACAGCTGATTGGAAGACTCTCTGTTAAAAGCACTCCCAGGACTCCTCACAGACGCCGGTGATAGCTTCCTGTTTGCCTGATTCTGCTGCAGAGAGAGTTCCCAGTCCCGGTCTGTTCGTTTGTTCCTGTTCTCAGTGATCCAGTACTCGGAAGTTACCATCTGTTCCTGGAGTCTGACCGAGCACCTTTAACATCTGGTGGTGTTCGTGAGTCGCGGCGCAGCCGTGTGTTGCGGCTTGTCCGCTACTATTTATTATTGTGTTTATTTTGAGTTCTGGAGCTTTGCGGAGGATTCCGCTTCCACAAGATCCACTCTGGTGTCCAGCGGTGCCGGATAGGAGTGTCGGATCCGTGGATCCTTGGTTGTCCTTTTCCCTGGCGGCTAGTCCGCACATACCTTTTGATTTAGTTAAGTTAGCTTGTAACCCCTGGCTTGGTTGCTTAGTCAGAGGGCCCCTTGTTATCACCCTGTCTCGGACTTCCCCTTGTCTCCCATTAAGACCTGCGGGGGCATCGGGGTTGGGCAGACATAATCCGCCCTTCGAACGCGGCTGCCATGGGCTCAAGCAACCATAGTCTCGCAGGGGATTTCTGATAACACGGGCGAGACAACGGAGTTAGGGCGCCAGGGGTTACTAGGCTCTCCAGCTCCCACAACCTGTATTTCATTCCTGTACTCAGATCTCTGCCATAAGATCTTCTCCAGTCTGGAGTACAGGAATCGTAACACTGAGTTGTCCTTCCGGGCCTTGAAACAAGCCTTTGTCTCGGCTCCAGTCCTCAGACATCCTAATCCGGAATTGCCCTTTGTGGTGGAGGTTGATGCCTCGGAGGTTGGAGTGGGGGCTATCCTTTCTCAAAAGGATCCGGAGTCTCTGGAGTTACATCCTTGTGCCTTTATGTCCAGGAAATTCTCCTCCGCTGAATCCAACTATGACGTTGGTAATCGGGAGTTACTGGCGGTAAAATGGGCTTTCGAGGAGTGGAGGCATTGGCTGGAGGGAGCAAAACATACTATTTCGGTATTGACTGACCATAAGAACCTGCAATACATTGAATCGGCTAAGCGGCTTAATGCCCGGCAGGCACGTTGGGCATTATTTTTTACGCGTTTCAAATTTATAATCACTTTCAGGCCTGGTTCCAAGAATACTAAGGCTGATGCCCTGTCACATAGCTTTCTTCCGGTTCACAATAACAATCCTGTTACACCCATACTTCCATCTTCGGTCATCTGGGCGGGCCTCACACAAGATTTATTTACCCAGTTAAAACAGCTTCAACACCAAGCTCCTAGAATTACTCCTGCTGGTCGTCTTTACGTCCCTGAGTTTTTGAGAGTTACTGTTTTAACGGAATTCCATGATAACAAAGTTTCAGGGCATCCAGGAGTCTCTAAGACATTGGAGTTAGTCTCTCGCTCAGTATGGTGGCCTGGTCTTTCTAAAGACGTCAAGGAATTTGTTTATTCATGTCAGGTTTGTGCACAGCATAAGGTTCCCCGTTCCTTGCCCATCGGGCAACTTATGCCCTTAAATGTTCCTCTCAGGCCGTGGTCTCATATTTCCATGGATTTTGTGGTTGACCTTCCCCTTTCAGCCGGATTCCGAGTCATATGGGTGGTAGTGGACCGTTTTAGTAAAATGGCTCATTTTATTGCTCTTCCCCGATTGCCTTCTGCCCAAGGGTTGGCAGTTTTGTTTCTCCGCCATGTATTCAGGCTTCATGGGTTGCCTACTGATATTGTTTCTGATCGGGGTCCACAATTCATCGCACAATTCTGGAAATGTTTTTGTGCCTCATTGAAGATGAAATTGTCGTTAACATCCGGTTACCACCCACAATCCAACGGGCAAACCGAACGAGTTAACCAATCATTGAAACAATATTTGCGCTTGTATTCAGCCAAACTCCAGAATGATTGGTCCGAGTTTCTTACGTTGGCTGAATTTGCTTACAATAATTCTTGTCATTCCTCCACTAAAGAGTCTCCATTCTTTTCAGTTTTTGGTTTTCACCCCAGAGCTAATTCTTTTTTTCATCATTCCTCAGTCTCCTCGCTTACCTTAACCTCCCATCTCAGAGCCATTTGGAAAAAGGTGCACCTTGCTCTCAGAAAAGCGGCCTTTCGAGAGAAGAAATTTTCTGACAGGCTCCGACGTCCTTGCACTTTTAAGGTGGGAGATAGGGTGTGGTTGTCGACTCGCAACATCAGGCTTCGACAATCCTCAGCTAGACTGGGACCCAAATTTATTGGGCCATTTCTTATTATTAAAAGAGTCAACCCAGTTGCCTTTCGGTTACGTTTACCAAGATCTCTCAGGATTGGAAATACGTTTCATTGTTCCCTGTTGAAACAATACGTTTCTTCCAGTAGATTTCCTCGGAAGATCTCTCAGGGTAGATCTCCAGTGGATGTACAGGGACAACAGGAGTTCTTGGTAGAGAAGGTTCTCGATTCCAAATTGTCCCGGGATCGGCTGTATTTTCTGGTTCACTGGAAAGGCTATGGTCCGGAGGAAAGGTCTTGGGTCCTGGATAAGGATCTTCATGCCCCGAGGCTCAAGAGGGCATTTTTTCGGGAATTTCCTCAGAAACCTGGCTTTAGGGGTTCCTTGACCCCTCCTCAAGGGGGGGGTACTGTTAGGCGCCGGGGTCCGCTTGATGGTCTGCGCGGCCCGGCGCCTAGCAACTAGAGATGCCGTGCACGTACAGCCGCCGGCTCCCTAGCAACGCTAGACGCCGGGCGCGCTGAGCCGCACGGACCCTAGCAACGGGGACGCCACTGGCGGACCGCGTTCCCCGTTGCTAGGCTTTAGGAAATTAAGATATTCACCTGCTCTCTGGCCGTGCAGCAAGGCAGCTGCACGGCATTTATTCTAATCAGCCATTAGCAGCTGATTGGAGTACTCCTTGTTAAATACACTCCCAGGGCTTCTCACAGATGCCGGTAATAGCTTCCTGCATGCTGCCTTTGTTTGCTGAGAGTCTGTTTCCAGTCCTGCTGTATCCGGTCATTCCAGTCCGCAGAAGTCCGGTATTCGGGAGTTGTCATCTCATCCCAAGAGGTTGTTTGGTTCCCTGGAGTCCTGACTGATCACCGTTTTATATCCAGTGGTGTTCGTGAGTTGCGGCTCTGCCGTGTGTTGCGGCTCAGCCGCTTTACCTTTTATATTTTGTGTTTGGAGCATTTGCGGAGGGTTCCGCTTCCACAAGTCCTCTCTGGTACTCGGCGGTGCCGGGTAGGAGAATTGGACAAGTGGATATTTTGGTTGTCCTTTTTCCTGGCGGTTTCTCCGCACATATTATAGTTTTGAGTTTGCTTATCCCCTGGCCTGGTTGTTTAGTTAGAGGGCCTCTTGTTATCACCCTGTCTCGGGTTTCCCTTTGTCTCTCATTAAGACCGGGGGGCATCGAAGTTGGGCAGACATAATCCGCCCTTCAAACGCGGCTGCCAAGGGCTCAAGAAACCATAGTCTCGCAGGGGATTTCTGACAACACGGGTGAGACAACAGAGTTAGGGCGCCAGGGGCTATTTTCCTGTCCTGCTCCCTTCCCCAGCATTCCGTTCCAGTGCTCCGGTCCTTGCCATAAGATCTTCTCTGACCAGAGTGCTGGAATCATAACACATACTGGACACAGAAGAGGTTTTCTTCCAGTGGAAAGGCTATGGAGATCCAGAGTCTGGTCAAACAAATTCTGAAACCAGCAAGAGTGTTAATCCATCAATGCATTCAGTTGCTGGGGAAGATGGTTGTGGCCTACGAGGCCATTCAGTTTGGCAGGTTCCATGCCAGAGTGTTCCAGTGGGACCTGTTGGACAATTGGTCCGGATCCCACCTACACATGCACCGGAGGATAATCCTGTCTTCCAAGACCAGAATCTCACTCCATTGGTGGCTGCACAGTTCTCACCTCCTAGAGGGGCGATGGTTCGGGATCCAGGACTGGATCCTAGGGACCACAGATGCAACCCTCCGAGGCTGGGGAGCAGTCACACAGGGGGAAAATGTCCAAGGAAGATGGTCAAGTCAGGAAAGTTGTCTCCACATAAATGTTCTGGAGTTAAGGGCCATTTAATAACTGCAGACACAGTACACACTGGGACGGGTGCCCAGCATCCTCAACAGACTAAGAGAAAAGGATTTACCGGTAGGTATTAAAATCCTAGTTTCTCTAACGTCCTAGAGGATGCTGGGGACTCCGTAAGGACCATGGGGATAGACGGGCTCCACAGAGTTCATGATCTTCACTGAGGTAGCGTACAGCACTGCAGCTGTGCGCCATTGCTCCCATACACCTCACATACTCCGGTCACTGTAAGGGTGCAGGGCGCAGGGGGGGCGCCCTGGGCAGCAATATAAACCTCTTTTTGGCAAAAATATAACATAGATACAGCTGGGCACTGTATATATGTATGAGCCCCCACCAATTTTACAGTTTAAGCGGGACAGAAGCCCGCCGCCGAGGGGGCGGGGCTTCTCCCTCAGCACTCACCAGCGCCATTTTTTCTCCACAGCACCGCTGAGAGGAAGCTCCCCGGACTCTCCCCTGCTTATACCACGGTAGAGAAGAGGGTTGAAAAGAGAGGGGGGGCACATAATTCGGCGCAAATTACATACAGCAGCGCTACTGGACAAACATTAAGTTACTGTGTTATTCCTGGGTTATATAGCGCTGGGGAGTGTGCTGGCATACTCTCTCTCTGTCTCTCCAAAGGGCCTTGTGGGGAAACTGTCTTCAGAAAAAGTTTTCCCTGTGTGTGTGGTGTGTCGGTACACGTGTGTCGACATGTCTGAGGAAGAAGGCTATATTAGAGAGGAGCGGGAGCAAATGAATGTGGTGTCTCCGCTGACACCTGATTGGATGGATATGTGGAATGTTTTAAATGCTAGTGTAAACTCATTGTACAAAAGATTAGACAAGGCTGAAGCTTTGGGACAGTCAGGGACTCAACCCATGCCTGATCCTATGTTGCAGGGACTGTCAGGGTCTCATAAGCGCCCACTATCCCAGATTGTTGACACAGATACCGACACGGATTCTGACTCCAGTGTCGATTACGATGATGCAAAGTTACAGCCAAAATTGGCAAAATCCATTCGATATATGATTATGGCAATAAAAGATGTTTTGCACATCACAGAGGAACCCCCTGTCCCTGACAAGAGGGTACATATGTACAAGGGAAAGAAGCCTGAGGTAACCTTTGAGGGAGTCACACGAGCTGAACGAGTTATGTGAAAAAGCTTGGGAATCTCCAGATAAAAGACTGCAGATTTCCAAAAGGATTCTTATGGCGTATCCTATTCCATCAACGGATAGGTTACGATGGAAATCCTCACGTAGGATGGACAAAGCATTAACACGCACAGCTACAGTTGGAAAATCAAATTTTTTACCTTATGTTCCCTCACAGCATAAGAAAGCTCCGCATTATCAAATGCAGTCCTTTCAGTCACAAAGAAACAAGAAAGTGCGAGGTGCGTCCTTTCTTGCCAGAGGTAGGGGCAGAGGAATAAAGCTGCACAACACAGCTAGTTCCCAGGAACAGAAGTCCTCCCCGGCCTCTACAAAATCTACCTCATGACGCTGGGGCTCCACTGGCAGAGTCCGGCCCATGTGATGTCATGCAGCTGCTCTGACCACGCCTCCTGTTTCTCCGTTGCCGACCCCATTTTGAAACCGTGCCCCCGCACCGCTCCATCTCCGACTTGGAAATGGAGTGTTGTTGACCCCCCTCCCCCCCCCCCCTTCACCGATTCACAGGCAGAGGTGATCGCATTATCTGCGGGGTGCCGCAGAAAATGCAGGCGTATGCTCTTAGCAGTTTTTGCAGTTGGATTGCGATCCAACCTGAATCAGGCCCAATTACCTATCACAATGCACTGCGGGTAGTACAAAATGGGGTTAATATAGGAGAAAAAACCCCAGAGCTGTGCTCCTTAACTGTCCCTGGTGGCTAGTGGAGCGGCTGCCCAGTAATCAGTGTCCACGCCAGTGCGCAAACGGCCCGCCCCCATCAGCGGCCTCGTGATCCCGGAGGGCGGTGTGTGTGTGACTGACCTTAGGAAGAAACCGGAGCCTCCGCTGCAGTGACCCAGCAACCGGGGCACGGGAGTATACTGCGCCACTGGGAGTGATGGAGCTGCAGTAAAGAGGTCTATTAGACCTAGCCTGCTGCAGCCCTTGTAGATTCTTATAAAAAAAGTTCTTCTTTTCTTGCCAAAATTAATAGCTAAGAATAGGCTGCCTGAGGCAGCCCCCTGTTAAGTGGCCTGCTACTGAAGGCACCAACTACAAACTGAGCTCCCTGTTCATGGAAGCGAGGTTATAGAGGAGGGGGCGCTGAGCATCTTGGGAACAGTCAAAAGCTTTGAGCCTGTTGGTGCCTCAGATCAAGATCCTACTCTGGTGTACATATACAATGTGAATCCTTGTGGAGTCCAGTGTACCCCACAGAAGAAATGAATGCGTCACACCCATTGGCAGCAACATTAGAATAGCTGCTGATGGGCACAATTGAGAAAGGAAGGGGGGAAAACATTTGAATCCAGCACATATATGTAATTTGAATATGTAATTTGTACCTTCCTACTTTAAAATGTAATGGATGAACCTCACCCTGTGAGAACTATCTTCATGATCAAGAGATCTCATATGCAAGATAAGTATGTGTTGGGATAGGGCTGTGGAGGGCGGCTGCTCGGGCACACCCCTGTCAAGTTAAGGAGATTCAACTGAGGAAGCACAAGGGAACTCTCATCTGGGAACAACAACTGCAGGGAGAACACATTTTCAGACGAATGTGGGAGGGCAGAAGGCTGCCTAATACTGAAGCACCCCCAAATAACAAACCAAATGCAACAACTACTGCAAGCATTCCTGGGGGAAGGCCTGCAGCAGATGGATTTGCATATAGTGATGTCATCCAAGCAGTGGGCATAGTTGGCTGCAACCCTCGTCTGCATATGAAAAGAGAAAAGGGTCACGCAGGGCATGGCGGCCTTTGTGGGGTTGCGCTTGGATGACCCCTAAATCGCTTTATACACCCCCACCCCCCATCAGTGTGGGCTCATGTTGGCCATGCCCCAGCCCCTGAAGCATTCAAGCTGATTTCTTGCAGCAGCTGGACCCAGAAACAGCTCCAGAGTTGCTCTACAAGACAAGTAAAAGGGTGTGAGCCCTGCAGCACCACCTGTAGTTTGCATACACACATATATAGGACAGCATCTCTTATATGCCCCAGGGTCAATAAAATAGTATCCTTATCTAGGGTATCCATCCCCTCAGATAAGGTATCCGTCCATGCCGCTACAGCACTACACACCCAGGCCGACGCAATTGCCGGTCTGAGTAAGGTACCTGAATGTGTATAAATGGACTTCAGGGAAATCTCCTGTTTGCGGTCAGCAGACTCTTTGAGGGTAGCCGTATACTGGGACGGGAGGGCTACCTTCTTGGATAAGCGTGTTAATGCTTTGTCCACCCTAGGGGAGGATTCCCATCGTAACCTATCCATTGATGGGAAAGGATACGCCATAAGAATCCTTTTGGAAATCTGCAGTCTTTTATCTGGAGATTCCCAAGCTTTTTCACATAACTCGTTCAGCTCGTGTGACCCCCTCAAAGGTTACCTCAGGCTTTTTCACCTTGTACATATGTACCCTCTTGTCAGGGACAGGGGGTTCCTCTCTGATGTGCAAAACATCTTTTATTGCCATAATCATATATCGAATGGATTTTGCCAATTTTGGCTGTAACTTTGCATCATCGTAATCGACAGTGGAGTCAGAATCCGTGTCTGTATCTGTGTCAACAATCTGGGATAGTGGGCGCTTATGAGACCCTGACAGTCCCTGCAACATAGGATCAGGCATGGGTTGAGACCCTGACTGTCCCAAAGCTTCAGCCTTGTCTAATCTTTTGTGCAATGAGTTTACACTAGCATTTAAAACATTCCACATATCCATCCAATCAGCTGTCGGCGGAGACACCACATTCATTTGCTCCTGCTCCTCTCTAATATAGCCTTCTTCCTCAGACATGTCGACACACGTGTACCGACACACCACACACACAGGGAATGCTTTTTCTGAAGACAGTTTCCCCACAAGGCCCTTTGGAGAGACAGAGAGAGAGTATGCCAGCACACACCCCAGCGCTATATAACCCAGGAATACACAGTAACTTAATGTTTGCCCAGTAGTACTGCTGTATGTAATTTGCGCCAAATTATGTGCCCCCCCCCCCTCTTTTCAACTCTCTTGTCTACCGTGGTATAAGCAGGGGAGAGTCCGGGGAGCTTCCTCTCAGCGGTGCTGTGGAGAAAAAATGGCGCTGGTGAGTGCTGAGGGAGAAGCCCCGCACCCTCGGCGGCAGGCTTCTGTCCCGCTTAAACTGTAAAATTGGCGGGGGCTCATACATATATACAGTGCCCCGCTGTATATGTGTTATATTTTTGCCAAAAAGAGGTTTATATTGCTGCCCAGGGTGCCCCCCCCCCCTGCGCCCTGCACCCTTACAGTGACCGGAGTGTGTGAGGTGTATGGGAGCAATGGCGCACAGCTGCAGTGCTGTGCGTTACTTCAGTGAAGATCATGAAGTCTTCTGCCGCCTCTGAAGTCTTCTTTTCTTCTCATACTCACCCGGCTTCTATCTTCCGGCTCTGCAAGGGGGACGGAGGTGCGGCTCTGGGACGGACGGCGAGGGTGAGATCCTGCGTACCAATCCCTCTGGAGCTAATGGTGTCCAGTAGCCTAAGAAGCTGGACCTTGCAACTCAGAGAGTAGGGCTGCTTCTCTCCCCTCAGTCCCTCGATGAGGGAGTCTGTTGCCAGTAGTGCTCCCTGAAAATTAAAAACCTAACAAAATACTTTCTGTCAGAAAGCTCAGGAGAGCTCCTGAAAAGCACCCAGTCTCCACTGGGCACAGTATCAAACTGAGGTCTGGAGGAGGGGCATAGAGGGAGGAGCCAGTGCACACCCAGAACTAAAGTCTTTCTTAAAGTACCCATGTCTCCTGCGGAGCCTATCTATCCCCATGGTCCTTACGGAGTCCCCAGCATCCTCTAGGACGTTAGAGAAAATAGGATTTTAATACCTACCGGTAAATCCTTTTCTCTTAGTCCGTAGAGGATGCTGGGCACCTGTCCCAGTGCGTACTGTGTCTGCAGTTATTAAATGGCCCTTAACTCCAGAACATTTATGTGGAGAAAACTTTCCTGACTTGACCATCTTCCTTGGATGTTTTCCCCCTGTGTGACTGCTCCCCAGCCTCGGAGGGTTGCATCCATGGTCCCTAGGATCCAGTCCTGGATCCCGAACCATCGCCCCTCTAGGAGGTGAGAACTGTGCAGCCACCAATGGAGTAAGATTCTGGTCTTGGAAGACAGGATTATCCTCCGGTGCATGTGTAGGTGGGATCCGGACCACTTGTCCAACAGGTCCCACTGGAACACTCTGGCATGGAACCTGCCAAACTGAATGGCCTTGTAGGCCGCAACCATCTTCCCCAGCAACAGAATGCATTGATGGATTAACACTCTTGCTGGTTTCAGAATTTGTTTGACCAGACTCTGGAACTCCATAGCCTTTCCACTGGAAGAAAGCCTCTTCTGTGTCCAGTATGACTCCCAGAAACAACAACCGCGTCATTGGGACCAACTGCGATTTTGGCAAGTTTAGGAGCCAACCATGTTGTTGAAGAACTGTCAGGGAGAGTAGATGTTTTGCACCAACTGGTCCCTGGATCTCGCCTTTATCAGGAGATCATCCAAGTACGGCATAATTGTGACTCCTTGCTTGCGAAGGAGAACCATCATTTCCACCATCACCCTGGTGAAAATCCTCGGAGCCGTGGACAGACCAAACGGCAACGTCTGAAATTGATAATGACAATCCTGAATTGCAAACCTCAGGTAGCTTGATGCAGTGGCTAAACGGGAACACGTAATTAGGCATCCTTATGTCTACCAAAACCATGAAATCTCCTTCCTCCGGACTGGAGATCCCTACCCTGAGAGATTCCATCTTGAAATTGAATTTCTTTAGGTAGAAATTGAGGGATTTCAGATTTAAGATTGGTCTGACTGAGCCGTCCGGCTTCGGGAGCACGAAGAGGCTTGAATAAAAACCTTCTCCCTGCTGACTAAGGCCGATTTGAACAATCGGTGAGGGGGAACGTCTTGAAACCCCAGTTTGTACCCTTGTGACACTATTTGTAAAACCCACGAGTCCAGGTCCAAATTAATCCAGAACTGACTGAAGTGTTTTAGACGTGCCCCCACTGGTGTGGGCTCCTGCAAGAGAGCCCCAGCGTCATGCAGTGGATTTGGCAGAAGCAGAGGACGATCTCTGCTCCTGCGATCTTGAAGAGGCTACAGACCTCTTCCCTCTTCTCCTTCCTCTACCTGCAAAGAAAGGGGAATCTTAACTTCTTGCATATCTATTGGGACAAAATGACTGCGTTAGACAATGATGCGTCTTCATCCGTTGAGAGGGAACATAGGGCAAGAAGGTTGACTTACCTGCGGGAGCTGCCGAGATCAAATTAACTAGGCCGTTGCCAAACAAGGCTTCACCTTCATAGGGAAGAGACTCCCTTTCTTCTTGGAGTCAGCATCAGCATTCCATTGGTGAATCCACAATGCCCTCCTATCCGAGACTGCCATGAAATTGGCCCGTGAACTCAAGAGTCCTATATCCCTTGCAGTCGTAAGTATGCTGCAGTGTCCTTGGTATGATCCAACGTAAGGAGTATCCCATCTCTCCAAGATATCTATATCGGAAGACAAGGTATTCGACCAATTCTTGAATACTACTACTCACCCATGCGCATGTAATGGCAGGTCTAAGTAATGTACCCGTGGTTACATAACTAGAAATAATGTAGCTTCCTGCATACGATCCGCTGGATTTGTGACAGGGCCCCGTGCAGAACAGGGGGTGACTCCCACTTTATTCTGTCCGCAGCAGGAAATGAATAAACAATCGGAAACCTTTTGTGGATTTGAAACCATCTTGTCGAGCTGGCCCAGACTTTCTCAAACAGAGATGGAGGAACGTTACATCAGCTTTCATTATATATCTATATATACATACATATAGACCCCTTTGTCAGGAACAGCAGGGTCCTCAGTGATGTTAATATGTCCTTAATATCCACAATCATGTACTGAATGCTCCTTGCCAATATTGGATCTAATCAGGAAATATTATGGTCGACATAGGAATCAGTATCCGAGTCAGTATCAGTGTGTAGTAACATTTTTGCGGGCCTGAGGGAAAAGAAGCATAGCCATGAACATCACATCTATTCTCTACGTCTGTGTCTGGGACACAGATTTATCCAACCTCACTCTGATATTATTGAAACTTTCACCCAGTCAGTTATTGGTGGTGCCAACAGGGCCACCATCATATGTCTGCATTCCTAATATAGTTTCCTCTTGGGAAAAACATTCAGCCACCGACATGTTGACACACATGTACCAAGTACCCACAGACACATCGGCTTATGGGGGATAGACCTACAGTAAATCTGTCAGAGGGACAGAGAGGATTTTTTAGCTCACAACCCAGCGCCAAAAGTACACAGTCTGGGAAATAATAAACTCTATAGTGATAGACTTGTAACGCTCTATAGATGTGCTGGTGAGGTGAGGAAGAAGCCCCGCCGCTGTAATGGCACGCTTCTGTCCCGCTCAGAAACAAATAATTAATTACGCTGGCGGGGTAAGGACAGTGCCCAGGCACTAATGTCCACTTTTGCCAGTCTTTTGTGAGGAATTTATGCTGCCCAGGGTGCCCCCCCCCCACCCACCCACATGCCCTGCACCCTGCAGTGCCTGTGTTTGTGTGGAAGCATGGCGCACAGCATTCCGCTCGCTGCGTGGTACCTCAGAATGCCGTCACTGGAGAAGAAGTCTTCTGTTCTTCTGCTACTCGCCTGTCTTCTGACTTCTGGCTCTGTAAGGGGGTGATGGCAGGCTACGGGAGTGGGCATCTAGGCGTACCCAGTGATCAGCACCCTCAGGAGCTAATGGTGTCCTGTCAGCCAGAAGCAGAGCCATTGAACTCACTAGAAGTTGGTCATACTTCTCTCCCCTAAGTTCCACGAAGCAGGGAGACTGTTGCCAGCAGCCTCCCTGAAAATAAGAAAAACTAACATAAGTATTTTCAGAGAAACTCAGTAGAGCTCCCCTGTAGTGCATCCAGTCTCACTGGGCACAATTCTAAAACTGGAGTCTGGAGGAGGGGCATAGAGGGAGGAGACAGTTCACACCCTTTGAAAGTCTTAAAGTGCCCATGTCTCCTGCGGATCCCGTCTATACCCCATGGTTCTTAATGTGATCCCAGCATCCTCTAGGACGTATGAGAAAACAAATAACGCACACACGAGGAGGAGAGAACAAAGGAAGCTATAAGGAGGGGAGGGGAGGGGAGGGGGGGGGGGGGAGGTAAGGTAGTAAAGGGATATTGGATAAACTAAAACCTTATACATTTTCATTAATGTACCAGTAGTTAGAAGTAGAAAAGCTCTAACAGAAACCACAAAGCTTATCTAAAGCCACACCACACTGGATATGCCCAATCTCATTTGATCTTTGAAGCAAAGCAGTATTGGACTTTGTTACTACCAAGCAGTCTCCCATCCATGTATTATCAGATTCTTTAGGTGTTTTTAAACTACCAACACCCTTTTCTTGGTACTGTACATTTAATTTTTACACATATTCTTTTATGTACCAGAAGTTAGAAGTAGAAGAGCTCTAACAGAAACCACGAGCTCATCTACAGCCACAGCACACTGGATTTGCCCAATCTCTCCTGATCATGGAAGCTGAGCAGTGTTGGTCCTGGTTTTAGTACTTGGATGGGAGACCACCAGGAAATACCAGGAGCTGTGTGTATTTTTACAATACCAACACCGTTCTCTTGATGCATTCCATTTTGAAACATTGGGGCAGATCTATTAAGCCTGGTGAACTGATAAAGTGCAAGGTGATAAAGTACCAGCCAGTCAGCTCCTAACTGTCATTTTTCAAACCCAGCCTGTGACATGGCAATTAGGAGCTGATTGGCTGGTACTTTATCACCATGCAAATTATCATTTCACCAGGTTTAATAAATCGTCCGCTTATTCATTTATGTACGAGTAGTTAGAAGTAGAAGAACTCTAACAGAAACCACTAAGCTCATCTACAGCCACACCACACTGTATATGCCCAATATCACCTGATCTTAGGCCTGGTTTGTTCTTGGATGTGAGACCACCTGGGAATACCAGGTGCTGTAGGTAGTTTTATACTACCAACACCGTTCTCTTGATGCATTCTATTATGAAACTTATTCATTGATGTAGAAGTTAGAAACAGCAAAAATCATCTACAGCCGCATCACACTGGATATGTCCAATCCAGTGGCGTAACTAGAAATTTTTCTCCCCCAAGCCAAAAAATTCTTCGGCGCCCCCCCCCCCCCCCCCCCTTCATGCTCCATAATTGGGAGCAAGAAAGGGATAAATATGCGCGCGCCTAAGGCGCGCGCGTCAAAAAAGGGGCGTGGTTTTGTTGGAGTGGGCGTGGTTTCGCATAAAGGGGCGTGGCATTGCAGGAAAAGACTACCTTATACCCCAGTTTTGCAACCTGCACGCCCATACGTTGGCCACCACAGGAAAGAAAAATAATCCTGATTCATGCCCCTTACATTATTTGTCATTTTTCCTCCTTATAGTAATGCCCAGTATACATTATGCCACATACTGCAATGGCCCTTAGACATTATGCCGCACACAATAATGCACGACACAATATGCACACACTGTAATGCCCCCGACACATTATGCCACACACCGTAATGTCTGTGACACATTATGCCACACACCGTAATGCCTGTGACACATTATGACAGGAATCGCAATGCCCGTTATACATTATGCTACACACTGCAATGCCCCTGATACATTATAGCACATACAATGTCTGTGACACATTATGACACACACCGCAATGTCCGTGATACATTATGCCACACACTGCAATGCCCGATACATTATAGCACATACAATGCCTGTGACACATTATGCCACACACTGCAATGACCTTGAGACATTATACCACAATGCCCGTGATATAGTATACCATACACCGTAATGCCTGTGACACATACCGCAATGCCCTGCCCGTTATACCCTATGCCACACATCGCAATGCCCGTTATGTATTATGCCACACTGCAATGACCCTGAGACATTATACCACATACCACAATGCCCGTGATATAGTATACCACACATCGTAATGCCTGACACATTATGACACACACCGCAATGTCCGTGATACATTATGCCACACACTGCAATGACCCTGAGACATTATACCACATATCACAATGCCCGCGATATAGTATACCATACACCGTAATGCCTGCGACACATTATGACACACACCGCAATGTCCGTGATACATTATGCCACACACCGTAATGCCCATTACACATTAAGTCCTACAGTAAGGCTTCTAATTACTTTTCAATTACCTGCTCGTTGTCAGGGGTTTCATGCACTGGGTGTCATGCTCGTTGCCAGGGGTTTCATGCTCTTGGTTCCATGCACGGTGCCAGGGGTTTTCATGCTCAGGGTGTCATGCTCATTGCCAGGGGTTTCATGCACTGGGTGTCATGCTCGTTGCCAGGTGTTTCATGCACTGGGTGTCATGCTCGTTGCCAGATGTTTCATGCACTGGGTGTCATGCTCGTTGCTAGGAGGTAGTCCTTGTTGCTAGGGCTGTGCTCCCAGTGCCACATATGTCCCCAGTGCCAGATATTCCCCCACGGTGCCAGGTACTTACATGCCCCAGTGCCAAATATAGTCGTCCCCCCCATGTGCCAGGTACACATATGCCCCCAGTGCCAGATATTCCCCCCCAGTGCCATATATGCCCCCAGTGCCAGATATTCCCCCCAGTGCCATATATGCCCCCCGTGCCATATATGCCCCCAGTGCCAGATACCCCCCCCCAGTGCCATATATGCCCCCAGTGCCAGATATTCCCCCCCAGTGCCATATATGCCCCAGTGCCAGATATCCCCCCCAGTGCCAGATATGCCCCCAGTGCCAGATATTCCCCCCAGTGCCAGAAATGCCCCAGTGCCAGATATTCCTCCCTCCCCCCCCGTGCCATATATGCCCCCAGTGCAGATATTTACCCCCCCCCCCCGCCGTCGCTTTTTGGAGGGACACGGAGGGCACAGCTCGTCTCTCCTGTGTCCCTCCTGCTGCATCATCTCCGGCGGCCGCGGGTCTAATAGGGGGAAGTGCCGGTTCGTGAGCCAATTAGAGCTCACGGACGGCACTTCCCCCTATTAGACCCGCGGCCGCCGGAGATGATGCAGCAGGAGGGACACAGGGAGGCGCGCTGTGTGCCCTCCGTGTCCCTCCAAAAAGCGGCGGAGGGAAGGAGACTGCAGACTGACATGCGGTCGCTCGTCCGCATGTCAGTCTGCTGTAAATCAGTGGCGCCCCCGCAGCCCCTCGCCCCCAAGCCACCGCGAGGACTGCGGGGGCAGTAGTTACGCCACTGGTCCAATCTCATCTGATGATGGAAGCTAAGCAGTGTTGTGCCTGGTTTGTTTTTGGATTTCAAGTCCTGCCTTCTGGTTTGGCCACGGCACCTCGGATATTCACCAAGGTCATGGCCGTGATGACGACCCTTCGCCATCAGAGAATCAGGATCCTGCCAAATCTGGACGACTTGCTGATCCTGGTGAACTCCCAAGAGGTTCTCCACAGTTATCTGGAACTGGCGGTCCAATTCCTAAAAGTCCACGGGTGGCTCATCAACTGAAAAAAGTCCTCGCTGGTCCCTGCTCGGAACATTGTGCACCTAGGGGCACTGCTGGACACACACAGCCAACAATTGTTTCTGTCTCCAGAGAAAGTCCTGAAAATTCAGGACAGTATCGTCCTCTCTCGCCCAAGAGTGTTGATACACACGGCGATGCAAGTACTAGACCTCATGGTGTCGGCTTTCGATATGGTAGAGTACGCTCAATTTCATTACCGCCCTCTGCAGAGGTTAATCCTCTCCAAGTGGGACGGCCTGCCTCATCGGATGATGTCTCAAATGATCTCCTTGACTCCGGAGGTTCGTCTGACACTGAGCTGGTGGCTACAGGACCAACAGTTGAGCAGGGGCCATCCCTTCTGGATCTCCAACTGTGTCCTCCTGACAATGGATGCCAGTCTTTTGGGCTGGGCCATGGTGTTGGAGCAACACTTTCTCCAGGGTCGGTGGACCAGGGAGGAATCTCTCCTCCTGATATACATTCTGGAATTGCAGGCAGTGTTCAATTAATTGACACTGGCCCTGCCTCTAGTACAGAACAGGCCTGTTCAAGTACAATCTGACAACGCCACCACGGTAGTGTACACAAATCATCAAGGCGGCACTCGAAACTGCATGGCAAAGCTGGAAGTATCAAAAATCCTCCGTTGGGTAGAAAGTCATCTGACAGCAATATCGGCAGTGTTCATTCCCGGAGTCCTCAACTAGGAAGCGGATTTCCTCAGTCGTCAGGACGTTCACGCTGGAGAGTGGAGAGGCCGCAGCAGAAATGTCTGCACTGGTGTCAGTAGGTGACTGAGGCAGGGATGACTGGGAGATAGTGGGTGACTGAAGCATGTATGAGTGGGAGATAGTGGGTGACTGAGGCCGGGGTGACTGGGAGATAGTGGGTGACAGGGAGATAGTGGGTTACTGAGGGAGGGGTGATAGGAAGGGGTTGGGTAAGTATGGGAAGAAAGTGGGTGACAGGTATAATAAATGACTAAGGCAGGGGTGATAGGGAGATAGTGGATGACTGTGGCAGGGGTGACAGGGACAGTAAGAGACTGAGGCAGGGGTGACAGGGATAGTGGCTGACTGAGGCAGGGGTGACTGGGAGATAGTGGGTGACTGAGGCAGGGTTGACAGGGATAGTGGGTGACTGAAGCAGGGGTGATAGGGTGACAGTGGGTGACTAAAGCAGGGGTGACTGGTATAGTGGGTGACTGAGGCAGGGATCGCAGATATAGTGGTTGACTGAGGCAGCGGTGACTGGGAGATAGTGGGTAACTGAGGCAGGGGTGACAGGGAAAGTGTGTGACTCAGGCAGGGGTGATAGGGAGATAGTGGGCTGCATATCTCTGCCTCACTGCAGCAGCACATTCCTGCTTCAATGACAGCAGCACATCCCTACCTCACTTATAGCAGCACATCCCTGCCTCGCTGACAGCAGCACATCCCTGCCTCGCTGACAGCAGCACATCCCTGCCTCGCTGACAGCAGCACATCCCTGCTTCGCTGACAGCAGCACATCCCTGCTTCGCTGACAGCAGCACATCCCTGCTTCGCTGACAGCAGCACATCCCTGCCTCGCTGACAGCAGCACATCCCTGTCTCGCTGACAGCAGCACAGCACTGCTTCGCTGACAGCAGCACATCACTGCTTCACTACCAGCAGCACATCCCTGCCTCACTGGCAGCAGCACATCCCTGCCTTACTGACAGCTGTATATAGGGCCTAATTCAGACCTGATCCCTGCTGTGCATATTCACACAACAGGAGATCAGGTCTGAAGTGCGTGTGTGCTGGTGCCGCAGTGCACCGGCACATGCCAGAGATGCGATCAGCATCTCTGCCCAGTGAGCGCCTCTGCCTGATTGACAGGCAGAGGCGGTCACTGGGCAGGAGGAGTCGGGCCAGCGGCGTTGTGCCGCCATTTTGGGTCACAGTCAGGACAACGCAGACATGACCGGACCGTATGGGGGCGGGCCGTGACGGCTGCGTGACCCGGACAGCAACGGGCCTTATTTACTAAAATCTCAGATAAATTTTATGGCATTTATGTGCAGTCTAGTTTGCACAGTTGATAGAGTGTTGATCTTGCACTATCAATGTAAGCCTCACATAGGTTTGATACACATGTAAGTTTGTTTTTATTTTACTACATTGTGGTTTGTGGCTCTATACCATGTAATGCATGTCTTTTAACAGTAGTCAAGTCTTCCAATGTGCTTGTTAGTGAAACCCAATAGATAGCTTTATTTTATTTTGTTTCTTCAAATATTGAATGCATATGTCTTATAACTTTTTTTTTTTCAATATACAGGTTGAGTATCTGTATATACATTTTTATTATAAGATTTTCAATGACACAAGTACATCCAAGTTGCAGATTATGGATTGTGAAGGACAAATCAACCATATAAACAATTTAAGCAATTTAAATTGCATGCAGGTAGTAGAATATCAAACTCCTTGGATGAGAGTTGGTCGTAATAAACTAGGATAGAAAAGAATAAAGTAGAAAATAAGATTTTAAACCTACCGGTAAATCTTTTTCTCGTAGTCCGTAGAGGATGCTGGGGACTCCGTAAGGACCATGGGGATAGACGGGCTCCACAGGAGACATGGGCACTTTAAGAAAGACTTTAGTTCTGGGTGTGCACTGGCTCCTCCCTCTATGCCACAGTTAGAGAAACTGTGCCCAGAGGAGACGGACAGTATGAGGAAAGGATTTTGTTAATCCAGGGCAAGATTCATACCAGCCACACCAATCACACCGTATAACTTGTGATAAACTACCCAGTTATCAGTATGAAAAAACAACATAGCATCAGTGCAGGACCGATGCAACTATAACATAACCCTTATTGAAGCAATAACTATATACAAGTATTGCAGAAGTAGTCCGCACTTGGGACGGGCGCCCAGCATCCTCTACGGACTACGAGAAAAAGATTTACCAGTAGGTTTAAAATCTTATTTTCTCTAACGTCCTAGAGGATGCTGGGGACTCCGTAAGGACCATGGGGATTATACCAATGCTCCAAAACGGGCGGGAGAGTGCGGATGACTCTGCAGCACCGATTGAGCAAACATGAGTTCCTCCTCAGCCAGGGTATCAAACTTATAGTATTTTGCAAAGGTGTGTGAACCCGACCAAGTAGCATCTTGACACAGCTGTAGTGCCGAGACCCCTCGGGCAGCCGCCCAAGAAGAGCCCACTTTCCTCGTGGAATGGGCCTTGACCGATTTCAGTAACTGCAATCCAGCCATAGAATGCGCTTGCTGAATCGTGTTACAAATCCGGCGAGCAATAGCCTGCTTTGAAGCAGGGGCACCAATCTTGTTGGTTGCATACAGGACAAACAGCGCTTCAGTTTTCCTGACTCTAGCCGTCCTGGCCACGTAAATTTTCAAAGCCCTAACCACATCAAGTAACTCGGAATCCTCCAAGTCACGCGTAGCCACAGGCACCACAATAGGTTGGTTCATATGAAAAGATGAGACCACTTTTGGTAGGAATTGAGGACGGGTCTGCAATTCCGCTCTATCCACATGGAATACCAAATATGGGCTTTTATGTGACAAAGCCGCTAATTCCAACACTCGCCTAGCCGAAGCCAAGGCTAATAACATGACCACCTTCCATGTGAGATATTTTAACTCCACTGTTTAAGTGGTTCAAACCAGTGTGATTTTAGAAAACTTAACACCACGTTAAGGTCCCAAGGTGCCACCGGAGGCACAAAAGGAGGCTGAATATGCAGCACTCCTTTTACAAAAGTCTGAACTTCTGGAAGAGAAGCCAATTCTTTTTGAAAGAAAATGGATAAGGCCGAAATCTGGACCTTAATAGAGCCTAATTTTAGGCCCAAATTCACTCCAGTTTGTAGGAAGTGAAGGAAACGGCCCAGATGGAATTCTTCCGTAGGAGCATTCCTGGCCTCACACCAAGAAACATAATTTCGCCATATACGGTGTAATGTTTTAACGTTACATCCTTCCTAGCCTTTATCAGCGTAGGGATGACCTCAACCGGAATGCTAGGATCCGGCATTCAACCGCCATGCCGTCAAACGCAGCCGCGGTAAGTCTTGGAACAGACAGGGCCCCTGATGCAACTGGTCCTGTCTTAGAGGGAGAGGCCACAGATCTTCTGTGAGCATTTCCTGCAGATCCGGATACCAGGTCCTCCGTGGCCAATCTGGAACAATGAGGATTGTTCTCACTCCTCTTTGTCTTATTATCCTCAACACCTTGGGTATGAGAGGAAGAGGAGGAAATACATAGACCGACCGGAACACCCACGGTGTCACTAGGGCGTCTACAGCTACTGCCTGAGGGTCTCTTGACCTTGCGCAATACCTCTGTAGCTTTTTGTTGAGCCGGGACGGCATCATGTCTATCTGTGGCAGTTCCCACCGACTTGTAATCTGTGCAAAGACTTCCTGATGAAGTCCCCACTCTCCCGGATGTAGGTCGTGTCTGCTGAGGATGTCTGCTTCCCAGTTGTCCACTCCCGGAATGAACACTGCTGACAGTGCGCTTGCGTGATTCTCCACCCAGCGAAGAATTCTGGTGGCTTGTGCCATCGCCACTCTGCTTCTTGTGCCGCCTTGGCGGTTTACATGAGCCACTGCGGTGACGTTGTCTGACTGGATCAGAACCGGTTGGTCGCAAAGTAAGGTCTCCGCTTGACGTAGGGCATTGTATATGGCCCTTAGTTCCAGGATGTTGATGTGAAGACAAGTCTCTTGACTTGACCAAAGACCTTGGAAATTTCTTCCCTGTGTGACTGCTCCCCAACCTTGGAGGCTTGCGTCTGTGGTCACCAGGATCCAGCCCTGAATGCTGAATCTGCGTCCCTCGAGAAGGTGAGCACTCTGCAGCCACCACAAGAGTGATACCCTGACCCTGGGGGACAGGGTGATCAACCAATGCATCTGTAAATGTGACCCGGACCACTTGTCCAGTAGGTCCCATTGGAAAGTCCTCGCATGGAACCTGCCGAATGGAATGGCCTCGTATGATGCCACCATCTTTCCCAGGACTCGAGTGCAGTGATGCACTGACACCTGTTTTGGTTTCAATAGGTTCATGACAAGAGTCATGAGTTCCTGGGCCTTTTCTATCAGGAGATAAACCCTCTTCTGGTCTGTGTCCAGAATCATGCCCAAGAAAGACAGACGAGTAGTAGGAATCAACTGCGACTTCGGGATATTGAGAATCCAGCCGTGTTGCTGTAACACTTTCAGTGAAAGTGATACGCTGTTCAGCAACTGCTCTCTTGATCTCGCTTTTATGAGATCGCCCAAGTACGGGATAATTGTGACACCTTGCTTGCACAGGAGCACCATCATTTCCGCCATTACCTTGGTGAAAATTCTCAGGGCCATGGAGAGACCAAACAGCAACATCTGAAATTGGCAATGACAGTCCTGTACCGCAAATCTGAGTTACGCCTGATGAGGTGGATAAATGGGGACATGAAGGTATGCATCCTGTACACAAATGCGGACAACAGGTGTCAAGCCGTGTGTTGCCTTTGTCAAGCTGTAATAAGTAGGGATAAGGACGTTAACCACCTCGGAACATCCTCCCTTATATGTCACCTGCAGCGCATTCATCATAAGTCAGTGACAAGTTCAAAAACTTTGGATGACAGCGGAAGCAGTCCACTAACCACTAAATCCCTTCCTCTTGTAACCAAGCTCCTGCAAACCACACCACCAACTCCCTCAGTGTCAATTTCCTCCTTAGACAGGAGAGCCAATAGTCCTGCAGGCCATGTCACTGGCAAGTCTGACGAGTCCTCTCCTGCCTGGGATTCCTCCGATGCATCCTTGAGTGTAACGCCTACTGCTGCTGTCGCTGCTGTTGTTGCTGCTGGGAGTCGATCGTCATCCCAGAGGGGAAGTCGGAAGACCACTTGTACTTCTTCCAGTAAGCAATTGACTGTCCAACAGTCCTTTGCGAGGAAGATGAAATATCACAGCAGTCATCCTGCTGCAAAGCGGATAACTCAGGTCTGGGTGGTGAGAAACGTGGTTCCGGTATCCATCGTTAATTTAGAGGCAACTAGAGACTTGATTGAGGTACTGTGTCCCCGGTACCAAATACCCTCTAGGTTCCATTTCTCTAGGCAGGCGATACCGAAAATGTACACAGACCTCAGAAAAAGAGTCACCAGTGTCCTAAAAAATGCAGTTGTACCCAATGTCCACTTGTCTGTGGTTAAGTGGAGCAGGGCAGACTCAGGACTATATGACTGTGACAGCCCACTGGGTAGATGTATTGCCTCCCGCAGCAAGAACAGCAGCGGCGGCACCAGTAGCAGCATCTCGCAATTGCCAACTCGTTCCTAGGCAGGCTACGCTTTGTATCACCGCTTTCCATAAGAGGCACACAGCTGACAACCTCTTACGGAAACTGAGGAACATCATCGCAGAATGGCTTACCCCAATTGAACTCTCCTGGTTATTTGTGACATCGGACAACGCCACCAATATTGTGCGTGCATTACATCTGGGCAAATTCCAGCACGTCCCATGTTTTGCACATACATTGAACTTGGTGGTGCAGAATTATTTAAAAAACGACAGGGGCGTGCAAGAGATGCTGTCGGTGGCCCGAAGAATTGCGGGCCACTTTCTGCCTTCAGCCACCGCATGCCGAAGACTGGAGCACCACCAAACATTCCTGAACCTGCCCTGCCATCATCTGAAGCAAGAGGTGGTAACGAGGTGGAATTCAACCCTCTATATGCTTCAGAGGATGGAGGAGCAGCAAAAGGCCATTCAAGCCTATACATCTGCCCACGATATAGGCAAAGGAGGGGGAATGCACCTGACTCAAGCGCAGTGGAGAATGATTTCAACGTTGTGCAAGGTTCTGCAACCCTTTGAACTTTCCACACGTGAAGTCAGTTCAGACACTGCCAGCCTGAGTCAGGTCATTCCCCTCATCAGGCTTTTGCAGAAGAAGCTGGAGACATTGAAGGAGGAGCTAAAACAGAGCGATTCAACTAGGCATGTGGGACTTGTGGATGGAGCCCTTAATTTGCTTAACCAGGATTCAATCTGTTGAAATCAGAGCACTACATTTTGGCCGCCGTGCTCGATCCTAGATTTAAAACCTACATTGTATCTCTCTTTCCGGCAGACACAAGTCTGCAGAGGTTCAAAGACCTGCTGGTGAGAAAATTGTCAAGTCAAGCGGAACGTGACCCGTCAACAGCTCCTCCTTCACATTCTCCCGCAACTGGGGGTGCGAGGAAAAGGCTAAGAATTCCGAGCCCACCCGCTGGCGGTGATGCAGGGCAGTCTGGAGTGAGTGCTGACATCTGGTCCAGACTGAAGGACCTGGCAACGATTACTGACATGTCGTCTACTGTCACTGCATATGATTCTGTCACCTTTGAAAGAATGGTGGAGAAAAAGAGGCAATTTGGAGGCCCTTGCACAAACTGGCTTTATTCTACCTAAGTTGCCCTCCCTCCAGTGTGTACTCCGAAAGAGTGTTTAGTGCGGCCGCTCACCTTGTCAGCAATCGGCGTACAAGGTTACTTCCAGAAAATGTGGAGAAGATGATGATCATCAAAATTAATTATAATCAATTCCTCCGTGGAGACATTCACCAGCAATTGCCTCCAGAAAGTACACAGGGATCTGAGATGGTGGATTCCAGTGGGGACGAATTAATAATCTGTGAGGAGGGGGATGTACACAGTGAAAGGGGTGAGGAATCGGAGGATGATGAGGTGGACATCTTGCCTCTGTAGAGCCAGTTTGTGCAAGGAGAGATTGATTGATTCTTTTTTGGTGGGGGCCCAAACCAACCAGTCATTTCAGTCAGTCGAGTGGCAGACCCTGTCGCTGAAATGATGGGTTCGTCAATGTTTTTCTTTTCAATCTAAGCCCCTGCAGTTTTCTGTAAGCATCTGCTTCGCTATGATGATCAACAAGTCACAAGGGAAAACACTCAGGGCTGGAGGCGTAGATCTTAGGACCAGCTGCTACAAGCATGGCAGAGGTGTCACTATCACTGGTGACACCCAGAGAGGCGGCGAGGGAGATTGTAATGCAGTGCGCGCAGATAAGCAGCGCAATGGTAAAAAGGAGGCATGGTCTCATAGGTAGGGGCGTGGCCTGAATCACCATTTTGTTGCTGCGGGTATCCCGGGGGTTGGGGGCTGTACCCGGGGACTAGTGTGTGAGTGGTGCTGGCTCCTGCACAGTGACAGAAACTGGGTGTTGCACGTAATGTCACAGTGAAACACCCATATTCTGTCACTGAAGAAGAGCCGGCACTTTGGTGTCACCCCACTTGGCGGGTGACACTCGGGTGTGTGCCGCAACCCCGTTGTGATGCCACTGACCCATGGGAAGCTTTACGTGGCTTACCCATGTGTTAGTAGCCCCAAGCATCTTTTGTGTTAGTCCCTGAAGAAAAACTTCAAATATTGTTTACAATTTTGTAATCAATGGCCTAATTCAGTAAGGATTGCAAATTCTGCTAAGTAACAGAATTTGCAATCCTTTGGTTCGCATGCTGGGGCCACCCATCACAGGGCATGGCCACCCAGCATGCCGCCTCCCTTCTTGACCACGCTGAAATTGCAGTCTCAGTGCAGTTCAGCGTGATCATAAAAAATGGGTTAGCCTCCTGTTGGTGCAGACTGTACGTGTGCGCAGGAAGCCGCCACCATTTTTGTGATCGCAACGGCTGCATGTGATGTCATGCAGCCGCTCTGACCACGCCTCCTGTTTCTCCGTTGAAGCCCTGCCCCCGCACCGCTCCATCTCCGACTTTGAAATGGAGTGTTGCTGACCCCCCCCCCCCCCGCACCGATTGACAGTCACAGAAAATGCAGGCGCATGCGTATGCTCTTAGCAATTTTTGCAGTTGGATTGCTTATTGTGATTGCAATCCAACCTGAATCAGGCTCTATTACCTATCACAATGCACTGCAGGTAGTACAAAATGGGGTTAATATAGGAGAAAAACCCCCAGAGCTGTGCTCCTTAACTGTCCCTGGTGGCTAGTGGAGCGGCTGCCCAGTAATCAGTGTCCACGCCAGTGCGCACACGGCCCGCCCCCTACTGCCACGCTGGATCACGGTATAGTGTGGGCACAGAAGCCCCTTACCTCCCTTTCATCAGCGGCCTCGTGATCCCGGAGGGCGGTGTGTGTGTGACTGACCTTAGGAAGAAACCGGAGCCTCCGCTGCAGTGACCCAGCAACCAGGGCACGGGAGTATACTGCGCCGCTGGGAGTGATGGAGCTGCAGTAAAGATGTCTATTAGACCTAGCCTGCTGCAGCCCTTGTACATTCTTATAAAAAAAGTTCTTCTTTTCTTGTCAAAATTAATAGCTAAGTATAGGCTGCCTGAGGCAGCCCCCTGTTAAGTGTCCTGCTACTGAAGGCACCAACTACAAACTGAGCTCCCTGTTCATGGAAGCGAGGTTATAGAGCAGGGGGCGCTGAGCATCTTGGGAACAGTCAAAAGCTTTGAGCCTGTTGGTGCCTCAGATCAAGATCCTACTCTACTCCCCAATGTGAATCCTTGTGGAGTCCAGTGTACCCCACAGAAGAAATGAATGTGTCACACCCATTGGCAGCAACATTAGAATAGCTGCTGATGGGCACAATTGAGAAAGGAAGGGGGGAAAACATTTGAATCCAGCACATATATGTAATTTGAATATGTAATTTGTACCTTCCTACTTTAAAATGTAATGGATGAACCTCACCCTGTGAGAACTATCTTCATGATCAAGAGATCTCATATGCAAGATAAGTATGTGTTGGCAGAGGCGCTCACTGGGCAGAGATGCTGATCGCACTGCGGCACCAGCACACACACACACACACACACACACACACACACACACACACACACACACACACACTTCAGACCTGATCTCCTGTTGTGTGAATATGCACAGCAGAGATCAGGTCTGAATTAGGCCCTATATACAGCTGTCAGTAAGGCAGGGATCTGCTGCTGCCAGTGAGGCAGGGATGTGCTGCTGTCAGTGAAGCAGTGATCTGCTGCTGCCAGTGAGGCAGGGATCTGCTGCTGCCAGTGAGGCAGGGATGTGCTGCTATAAGTGAGGCATGTATGTGCTGCTGTCAATGAGGCAGGGATGTGCTGCTGTCAGTGAAGCAGGGATGTGCTGCTGTCAGCGAGGCAGTGATCTGCTGCCCACTATCTCCCTATCACCCCTGCCTGAGTCACACACTTTCCCTGTCACCCCTGCCCCAGTTACCCACTATCTCCCAGTCACCGCTGCCTCAGTTAACCACTATACCTGCGACCCCTGCCTCAGTCACCCACTATACCAGTCACCCCTGCTTTAGTCACCCACTATCTCTGTCACCCCTGCCTCAGTCAACCACTATCTCCATATCACCCCTACCCCAGTCACCCACTATCCCTGTCACCTCTGCCTCAGTCACCCACTGTCACCCTATCACCCCTGCCTCAGTCACCCACTATCCCTGTCACCCCTGCCTCAGTCTCCTACTGTCCCTGTCACCCCTGCCACAGTCATCCACTATATCCCTATCACCCCTGCCTTAGTCACTGACTATTTCCCAGTCACCCCGGCCTCAGTCACCCACTATCTCCCAGTCATACATGCTTCAGTCACCCACTATCTCCCAGTCATCCCTGCCTCAGTCACCTACTGACACCAGTGCAGACATTTCTGCTGCGGCCTCTCCACTCTCCAGCGTGAACGTACTGACGACTGAGGAAATCCGCTTCCCAGTTGAGGACTCCGGGAATGAACACTGCCGATATTGCTGGCAGATGACGTTCTACCCAACTGAGGATTTTTGATACTTCCAGCTTTGCCATGCAATTTCGAGTGCCGCCTTGATGATTTTTGTACACTACCGTGGTGTCGTTGTCCGATTGTACTTGAACAGGCCTGTTCTGTACTAGAGGCAGGGCCAGTGTCAATGAATTGAACACTGCCCGCAATTCCAGAATGTTTATCGGGAGGAGAGATTCCTCCCTGGTCCACCGATGGTGAAGGGTCGTCATCACGGCCATGACCTTGGTGAAATTCCGAGGTGCCGTGGCCAAACCAGAAGGCAGGACCTGAAATCCAAAAACTAACCAGGCACAACACTGCTTAGCTTCCAACATCAGATGAGATTGGACATATCCAGTGTGATGCGGCTGTAGATGATTTTTGCTGTTTCTAACTTCTACTTCTAACTACTGGTACATCAATGAATAAGTTTCAAAATATAATGCATCAAGAGAACGGTGTTGGTAGTATAAAACTACCTACAGCACCTGGTATTCCCAGGTGGTCTCACATCCAAGAACAAACCAGGCCTAAAATCAGGTGATATTGGGCATATACAGTGTGGTGTGGCTGTAGATGAGCTTAGTGGTTTCTGTTAGAGTTCTTCTACTTCTAACTACTCGTACATAAATGAGTAAGCAGCCGATTTATTAAACCTGGTGAAATGATAATTTGCATGGTGATAAAGTACCAGCCAATCAGCTCCTAATTGCCATGTCACAGGCTGGGTTTGAAAAATTACAGTTAGGAGCTGACTGGCTGGTACTTTATCACCTTGCACTTTATCAGTTCACCAGGCTTAATAGATCTGCCCCAATGTTTCAAAATGGAATGCATCAAGAGAACGGTGTTGGTAGTATAAAACTACCTACAGCACCTGGTATTCCCAGGTGGTCTCACATCCAAGAACAAACCAGGCCTAAAATCAGGTGATATTGGGCATATACAGTAGAGATGAGCGGGTTCGGTTTCTCTGAATCCGAACCCGCCAGAACTTCATGTTTTTTTTCACGGGTCCGAGCGACTCGGATCTTCCCGCCTTGCTCGGTTAACCCGAGCGCGCCCGAACGTCATCATGACGCTGTCGGATTCTCGCGAGGCTCGGATTCTATCGCGAGACTCGGATTCTATATAAGGAGCCGCGCATCGCCGCCATTTTCACACGTGCATTGAGATTGATAGGGAGAGGACGTGGCTGGCGTCCTCTCCATTTAGATTATAAGAGACTGAGAGAGATTTACTGGAGCTGACTAGGAGGAGTACTGTTACTGTAGAAGTGTAGAGACTGAGTGGAGAGAGTTTACTAGTGAGGACAGTGCAGTTTACTTTATAATCCGTTCTCTGCCTGAAAAAAGCGATACACAGCACACAGTGACTCAGTCACATACCATATCTGTGTGCACTGCTCAGGCTCAGGCCAGTGTGCTGCATCATCTATTATCTATATATAATATTATATATATCTGTCTGACTGCTCAGCTCACACAGCTTATAATTGTGGGGGAGACTGGGGAGCACTACTGCAGTGCCAGTTATAGGTTATAGCAGGAGCCAGGAGTACATAATATATTATATAGTGAGTGACCACCAGACACACAGTGCAGTTTATTTAATATATCCGTTCTCTGCCTGAAAAAAGCGATACACACAGTGACTCAGTCAGTCACATACCATATCTGTGTGCACTGCTCAGGCTCAGGCCAGTGTGCTGCATCATCTATATATATTATATATCTGTCTGACTGCTCAGCTCACACAGCTTATAATTGTGGGGGAGACTGGGGAGCACTACTGCAGTGCCAGTTATAGGTTATAGCAGGAGCCAGGAGTACATATTATATTAAAATTAAACAGTGCACACTTTTGCTGCAGGAGTGCCACTGCCAGTGTGACTGACCAGTGACCTGACCACACTGACCACCAGTATAGTTAGTAGTATACTTATATTGTGATTGCCTGAAAAAGTTAAACACTCGTCGTGTGACTTCACTTGTGTGTTTTTTTTTTTTTTATTCTATAAAAATAAAACTCATTCTGCTGACAGACAGTGTCCAGCAGGTCCGTCATTATATAATATATAATATATACCTGTCCGGCTGCAGTAGTGATATATATATATTTTTTATATCATTTATCATCCAGTCGCAGCAGACACAGTACGGTAGTTCACGGCTGTGGCTACCTCTGTGTCTCTGCACTCGGCAGGCAGTCCGTCCATAATTGTAATACCACCTAACCGTGGATTTTTTTCATTCTTCTTTATACATACATAGTTACATAGACATCTTCTCTTTATCAACCAGTCTATATTAGCTGCAGACACAGTACAGTACGGTAGTTCACGGCTGTGGCTACCTCTGTGTCTGCACTCGGCAGGCAGTCCATCCATAATTGTATACCACCTAACCGTGGATTTTTTTCAGTCTTCTTTATACATACATAGTTACATAGACATCTTCTCTTTATCAACCAGTCTATATTAGCTGCAGACACAGTACAGTACGGTAGTTCACGGCTGTGGCTACCTCTGTGTCTGCAGTCGGCAGGCAGTCCATAATTGTATACTAGTATCCATCTCCATTGTTTACCTGAGGTGCCTTTTAGTTGTGCCTATTAAAATATGGAGAACAAAAATGTTGAGGTTCCAAAATTAGGGAAAGATCAAGATCCACTTCCACCTCGTGCTGAAGCTGCTGCCACTAGTCATGGCCGAGACGATGAAATGCCAGCAACGTCGTCTGCCAAGGCCGATGCCCAATGTCATAGTACAGAGCATGTCAAATCCAAAACACCAAATATCAGAAAAAAAAAGGACTCCAAAACCTAAAATAAAATTGTCGGAGGAGAAGCGTAAACTTGCCAATATGCCATTTACCACACGGAGTGGCAAGGAACGGCTGAGGCCCTGGCCTATGTTCATGGCTAGTGGTTCAGCTTCACATGAGGATGGAAGCACTCAGCCTCTCGCTATAAAAATGAAAAGACTCAAGCTGGCAAAAGCAGCACAGCAAAGAACTGTGCATTCTTCGAAATCCCAAATCCACAAGGAGAGTCCAATTGTGTCGGTTGCGATGCCTGACCTTCCCAACACTGGACGTGAAGAGCATGCGCCTTCCACCATTTGCACGCCCCCTGCAAGTGCTGGAAGGAGCACCCGCAGTCCAGTTCCTGATAGTCAGATTGAAGATGTCAGTGTTGAAGTACACCAGGATGAGGAGGATATGGGTGTTGCTGGCGCTGGGGAGGAAATTGACCAGGAGGATTCTGATGGTGAGGTGGTTTGTTTAAGTCAGGCACCCGGGGAGACACCTGTTGTCCGTGGGAGGAATATGGCCGTTGACATGCCAGGTGAAAATACCAAAAAAATCAGCTCTTCGGTGTGGAGGTATTTCACCAGAAATGCGGACAACAGGTGTCAAGCCGTGTGTTCCCTTTGTCAAGCTGTAATAAGTAGGGGTAAGGACGTTAACCACCTCGGAACATCCTCCCTTATACGTCACCTGCAGCGCATTCATAATAAGTCAGTGACAAGTTCAAAAACTTTGGGTGACAGCGGAAGCAGTCCACTGACCAGTAAATCCCTTCCTCTTGTAACCAAGCTCACGCAAACCACCCCACCAACTCCCTCAGTGTCAATTTCCTCCTTCCCCAGGAATGCCAATAGTCCTGCAGGCCATGTCACTGGCAATTCTGACGAGTCCTCTCCTGCCTGGGATTCCTCCGATGCATCCTTGCGTGTAACGCCTACTGCTGCTGGCGCTGCTGTTGTTGCCGCTGGGAGTCGATGGTCATCCCAGAGGGGAAGTCGTAAGCCCACTTGTACTACTTCCAGTAAGCAATTGACTGTTCAACAGTCCTTTGCGAGGAAGATGAAATATCACAGCAGTCATCCTACTGCAAAGCGGATAACTGAGGCCTTGACAACTATGTTGGTGTTAGACGTGCGTCCGGTATCCGCCGTTAGTTCACAGGGAACTAGACAATTTATTGAGGCAGTGTGCCCCCGTTACCAAATACCATCTAGGTTCCACTTCTCTAGGCAGGCGATACCGAGAATGTACACGGACGTCAGAAAAAGACTCACCAGTGTCCTAAAAAATGCAGTTGTACCCAATGTCCACTTAACCACGGACATGTGGACAAGTGGAGCAGGGCAGGGTCAGGACTATATGACTGTGACAGCCCACTGGGTAGATGTATGGACTCCCGCCGCAAGAACAGCAGCGGCGGCACCAGTAGCAGCATCTCGCAAACGCCAACTCTTTCCTAGGCAGGCTACGCTTTGTATCACCGCTTTCCAGAATACGCACACAGCTGAAAACCTCTTACGGCAACTGAGGAAGATCATCGCGGAATGGCTTACCCCAATTGGACTCTCCTGTGGATTTGTGGCATCGGACAACGCCAGCAATATTGTGTGTGCATTAAATATGGGCAAATTCCAGCACGTCCCATGTTTTGCACATACCTTGAATTTGGTGGTGCAGAATTTTTTAAAAAACGACAGGGGCGTGCAAGAGATGCTGTCGGTGGCCAGAAAAATTGCGGGACACTTTCGGCGTACAGGCACCACGTACAGAAGACTGGAGCACCACCAAAAACTACTGAACCTGCCCTGCCATCATCTGAAGCAAGAAGTGGTAACGAGGTGGAATTCAACCCTCTATATGCTTCAGAGGTTGGAGGAGCAGTAAAAGGCCATTCAAGCCTATACAATTGAGCACGATATAGGAGGTGGAATGCACCTGTCTCAAGTGCAGTGGAGAATGATTTCAACGTTGTGCAAGGTTCTGATGCCCTTTGAACTTGCCACACGTGAAGTCAGTTCAGACACTGCCAGCCTGAGTCAGGTCATTCCCCTCATCAGGCTTTTGCAGAAGAAGCTGGAGGCATTGAAGAAGGAGCTAAAAGGGAGCGATTCCGCTAGGCATGTGGGACTTGTGGATGCAGCCCTTAATTCGCTTAACAAGGATTCACGGGTGGTCAATCTGTTGAAATCAGAGCACTACATTTTGGCCACCGTGCTCGATCCTAGATTTAAAGCCTACCTTGGATCTCTCTTTCCGGCAGACACAGGTCTGCTGGGGTTGAAAGACCTGCTGGTGACAAAATTGTCAAGTCAAGCGGAACGCGACCTGTCAACATCTCCTCCTTCACATTCTCCCGCAACTGGGGGTGCGAGGAAAAGGCTCAGAATTCCGAGCCCACCCGCTGGCGGTGATGCAGGGCAGTCTGGAGCGACTGCTGATGCTGACATCTGGTCCGGACTGAAGGACCTGACAACGATTACGGACATGTCGTCTACTGTCACTGCATATGATTCTCTCAACATTGATAGAATGGTGGAGGATTATATGAGTGACCGCATCCAAGTAGGCACGTCACACAGTCCGTACTTATACTGGCAGGAAAAAGAGGCAATTTGGAGGCCCTTGCACAAACTGGCTTTATTCTACCTAAGTTGCCCTCCCACAAGTGTGTACTCCGAAAGAGTGTTTAGTGCCGCCGCTCACCTTGTCAGCAATCGGCGTACGAGGTTACATCCAGAAAATGTGGAGAAGATGATGTTCATTAAAATGAATTATAATCAATTCCTCCGCGGAGACATTGACCAGCAGCAATTGCCTCCACAAAGTACACAGGGAGCTGAGATGGTGGATTCCAGTGGGGACGAATTGATAATCTGTGAGGAGGGGGATGTACACGGTGATATATCGGAGGGTGAAGATGAGGTGGACATCTTGCCTCTGTAGAGCCAGTTTGTGCAAGGAGAGATTAATTGCTTCTTTTTTGGGGGGGGTCCAAACCAACCCGTCATATCAGTCACAGTCGTGTGGCAGACCCTGTCACTGAAATGATGGGTTGGTTAAAGTGTACATGTCCTGTTTTGTTTATACAACATAAGGGTGGGTGGGAGGGCCCAAGGACAATTCCATCTTGCACCTCTTTTTTCTTTTCTTTTTCTTTGCATCATGTGCTGATTGGGGAGGGTTTTTTGGAAGGGACATCCTGCGTGACACTGCAGTGCCACTCCTAGATGGGCCCGGTGTTTGTGTCGGCCACTAGGGTCGCTAATCTTACTCACACAGTCAGCTACCTCATTGCGCCTCTTTTTTTCTTTGCGTCATGTGCTGTTTGGGGAGGGTTTTTTGGAAGGGACATCCTGCGTGACACTGCAGTGCCACTCCTAGATGGGCCCGGTGTTTGTGTCGGCCACTAGGGTCGCTAATCTTACTCACACAGCTACCTCATTGCGCCTCTTTTTTTCTTTGCGTCATGTGCTGTTTGGGGAGAGTTTTTTGGAAGGGACATCCTGCGTGACACTGCAGTGCCACTCCTAGATGGGCCCGGTGTTTGTGTCGGCCACTAGGGTCGCTAATCTTACTCACACAGCTACCTCATTGCGCCTCTTTTTTTCTTTGCGTCATGTGCTGTTTGGGGAGGGTTTTTTGGAAGGGCCATCCTGCGTGACACTGCAGTGCCACTCCTAGATGGGCCCGGTGTTTGTGTCGGCCACTAGGGTCGCTAATCTTACTCACACAGCTACCTCATTGCGCCTCTTTTTTTCTTTGCGTCATGTGCTGTTTGGGGAGGGTTTTTTGGAAGGGACATCCTGCGTGACACTGCAGTGCCACTCCTAGATGGGCCCGGTGTTTGTGTCGGCCACTAGGGTCGCTAATCTTACTCACACAGCTACCTCATTGCGCCTCTTTTTTTCTTTGCGTCATGTGCTGTTTGGGGAGGGTTTTTTGGAAGGGCCATCCTGCGTGACACTGCAGTGCCACTCCTAGATGGGCCCGGTGTTTGTGTCGGCCACTAGGGTCGCTTATCTTACTCACACAGCGACCTCGGTGCAAATTTTAGGACTAAAAATAATATTGTGAGGTGTGAGGTATTCAGAATAGACTGAAAATGAGTGTAAATTATGGTTTTTGAGGTTAATAATACTTTGGGATCAAAATGACCCCCAAATTCTATGATTTAAGCTGTTTTTTAGTGTTTTTTGAAAAAAACACCCGAATCCAAAACACACCCGAATCCGACAAAAAAAATTCGGTGAGGTTTTGCCAAAACGCGTTCGAACCCAAAACACGGCCACGGAACCGAACCCAAAACCAAAACACAAAACCCGAAAAATTTCAGGCGCTCATCTCTAATAAACACCGCTAATTCCACTTACACACAATAATTTCAGTTTGCGACCAGGAGCCGGCAATGTATGTGCACCCAAATGAAGCCACTGTACATGCCCTGCAGGCTGCTATGTACTGCACAGGTGCAACAAATGTAAATGCCCTATCTTTAAAATGGGGCATATTTTACTAAATTAAAAAACCCTGTAACTTTCTGTAAAACCTTAACCCCAAAAGGCACTACACTAACATCGGGGTGTAGAGTTGGATCTTGATCCAAGGCACCAACAGGCTAAAGCTTTGACTGTTCCCAGGATGCCTTGCACCGCCTCCTCTATAACCCTGCCCAGTGGCGTAACTAGACCTTTGTGGGCCCCATAGCAAAATTCTGAATGGGCCCACCAGCACTCAACAAGAATGAGTGGCGTTTGGGGTCAGAAAAGTAGAGGGGAAGGGGTCTGACAGAGTAGGGGGCAGGACATGAATGAATAGAAACTGAGGTGTCCATTATATAAAGAAATACAGTATGTGTGTCTGTGTGTATATCACACACACACACATATAAGGGAAATTCAAATGCCCTCAATTATTGCGCACATTACACTCTGGTTTAGGTGCACAAAGCACCTAAACCTGAATAAAGTAATGGGCGCGATCATGAAAAGACACCGTTTGGTTGCCCAAATGGGTCTCTTTGCACACATTTCAGCTTGTTTCCCCTGGGGGTAGCGAGCTGAAATAAACATATCGCACCCGTTGGCAGCAACATTAGAATAGCTGCTGACGGGCACGATTGAGGGAGGAAAGGGACATTTGAATCCAGCCCATAGATGCAATGTGAATATGTAATTTGTACCTTCCTATCTTAAAATGTATATAGTAGTGTTTACACTAGAGGTCTTTCCGAACCCCCTAATCCTAACATTGTAATTTGCTTTAGGGCGCACCTCCAATTAGTCTAGTGTTTCGTATTTTCACATTAAATACTTTCTTGCATTGGTTGGTTAAAGATTAGATCGTATATTTTTCTAGATATAGCTGTGCATAGTCTACAAGGCTACATGCTTCTCCCCTAACTAGAGATGTGCAGCGGGCATTTTTCGTGTTTCATGTTTTGGTTTTGGTTTCGGATCCGCAGTTGTGTTTTGGATACGGACGCGTTTTGGCAAAACCACCCTTTCGGGTTTTGTATTCGGGTGATTTTTTTTTAAAACCTCAAACAGCTAAAATCATAGAATTTGGGGGTAATTTTGATCCTATAGTATTAAGCTCAATAACCATAATTTCTACTCCTTTCCAGTCTATTCTGAACACCTCACACCTCCCAATATTATTTTTAGTCCTAAAATTTGCACCAAGGTCCCTGGATGACTAAGCTAAGCGACCCAAGTGGGCAGCACAAACACCTGGCCCATCTAGGAGTGGCACTGCAGTGTCAGACAGGATGGCACTTAAAAAAATAGCCCCAAACAGCACATGATGCAAAGATAAATAAAAAAAGAGGCGCAAGATGAAATTGTAGTGTGTCTCTCCTGCTCAGTGTCAGTTCTCAGTAGTATCCTCATCAGTGCTCAGTATCACTGCTCATTGTCTTGTGCTGCAATGTGGTGCTCAGTATACTAGAGTACATTACTAATAGTCCAGTGCTGCATCTTGCTGCTCAGTGTCAGTTCTAGTATCCTCATCAGTGCTCAGTATCACTGCTCATTGTCTTGTGCTGCATTGTGGTGCTCAGTATACTACAGAACATTACTAATAGTCCAGTGCTGCATCTGGCTGCTCAGTGTCAGTTCTAGTAATCTCATCAGTGCTCCGTATCACTGCTCATTGTCTTGTGGTGCTCAGTATACTACAGTACATTACTAATACTCCAGTGTCTTGTGCCGCATATGGCTGCTGTAGGGTGCTGTGGTAGTGTCCTGTCACTGTGCATATGTCATCATTCCAGTCACAGTGATATCTGGTATCTATCTAGTGGTATCTAATTCCAGACATTACCACCGTCTAATTCCAGATATATTACTGGCATATAATTCCACACATTAAAAAATGGAGAACAAAAAGGTGGAGGGTAAAATAGGGAAAGATCAAGATCCACTTCCACCTAGTGCTGAAGCTGCTGCCACTAGTCAAGGCAGAGACAATTCAATGCCATCAACATTATGTAATGATTATACGATACATTATATATCATATCATTGTATGGTTGTAAAATACAACTTAAAAACTTTAATGAATAAATACATAAAGTAGCTTTTATGTAACCTTTTTAAACCTATTAGCATAGACCGAATCTCATCGTGTGTATAGGCCTTTAGTTCAACAACAGCATGGGACCAGTTAGTGTGTTTTGACCACTGCACAGCACCTGGTGTTATATAGTAAGCACCACTATGGCATAGTATACAGCATTATGGGCCTGATATGAGTGTGACCAGCGGTGATGTGGAATGCAGTAGGAGGTGCTGTTTAGCAAGCACCACTTCTATATTCACCATGCAGTATATTGTGTGAATATAGAAGTGTTGGCTGTGTTATGTATTAGAGTAATTATTGCAGCTCCCAGCTAAAATTGCAACAATGTAATTTAGTGACAAGCTGCAGAGATTAACCCTTTCTGTGGCTGCTGCACAACCTCTATTCATATCGCTGAATTCAATTAGGGAGATGTTCTCACCCCGCGAGCAAGCGCAGGTATATGCCACACTTAAATGTATGGGTATGGTCTCCATAAAATGAGCGTAGCCTTGCAGGCAAAGACTACCTTACACCCTAGTTCTTGACCCTGCACCAACAGACCTCGGCCACCACAGGGAAAAAAGTACAGTAATTTCCACCATGTTAAGCCCCACACATTAATGCCCTTTGGAACATATTATGTCACTCACCACAATATCTGTGATACACTATGCCCTACAGTAAAGCTTCTAATTACTTTTACAAAAACTGCTCAACGCCAAGAGTTTCACGTGCTGGGTGTCATGCTCATTGCCAGGGGTTTCACTCTCTGGGTGTCATGCTCATTGCCAGGGGGAACGCAGTAGGAGGTGTTATATAGTAAGCACCACTATGGCATAGTATATAGCATTATATATATTGTGAGCACTGGTGATGTCGAGTGCAGTAGAGCTGCTGCTGGGTAATTACAATTTACTACAACCACCAATATATTCTGCTGCACTATATATATGCAAAGCTAATTCTGCTGGGTAATTACAATTGACTACAACCACCAATATATCTGCTGCACTATATCTATATTTGCAAAGCTAATTCTGCTGGGTAATTACAATTGACTACAACCACCAATATATTCTGCTGCACTATATCTATATATGCAAAGCTAATTCTGCTGAGTAATTACAATTGACTACAACCACCAATATATTCTGCTGCACTATATCTATATATGCAAAGCTAATTCTGCTGGGTAATGCAAATTGAAACATTATTGCATAGTATGTTTATTATTAAGTACTTTTTTAAAGTTTTGAATGATATAGACCCAGTTTAATCTTTGTGGAATGCCTGGTTGTTGTTTTTAAGGTAATTTATTGCCTGACATTTGAGGTGGGGGGGGTTTGGTTACAGATTTCAATTATTGGTTTTACTTGTAATAGTCTTCTACTTAAGTCCAATGGTGTAGGCTGTGCAAAGCCGTTTGGCTGCGCATTTATTGATCCAAGCGTGCATTTTTATCAAAGCGTGATAAAATTGACACATAACAGCAGTGTTCAATCAGCGTTAATTTATCTTCAGCTGATATCGATTGTGAATTGACGTTTCTTCTCTTCTTGTCACCTCCAGGTAATTACAATTGACTACAACCACCAATATATTCTGCTGCACTATATCTATATATGCAAAGCTAATTCTGCTGGGTAATGCAAATTGAAACATTATTGCATAGTATGTGATTTTGAAGTACTTTTTTAAAGTTTTGAATGATATAGACCCAGTTTAATCTTTGTGGAATGCCTGGTTGTTGTTTTTAAGGTAATTTATTGCCTGGCATTTGAGGGGGTGGGGTGTGGTTACAGATTTCAATTATTGGTTTCACTTGTAATAGTCTTCTACTTAAGTCCAATGGTGTAGGCTGTGCAAAGCCATTTGGCTGTGCATTTATTGATCTAAGCGTGCATTTTTATCAAAGCGTGATAAAATTGACACATAACAGCAGTGTTCAATCAGCGTTCAATCGAAGTGAAAAAGAAGGAAAACAGAAGCACACCAATCTAACAAAACAAAGAAAACTGAAGAACTAATAACAAATGTGAGTCACTTACTCCTCAGATCACTCACCTCCTGATTGTTGCATCTGATTACATAGCACAGAACTACCTTACTTGGACATTTCATAAACCATCCATTTCACCTACAAATGCCTGTATCTGTATTATTGTAATTTTGTTTTTTAAGCACAGCTGCACCAATGCAATTTTACCTGCAAACACTTAAAACATCTAACATAATTACCATTGCTTCTTAAACCTCTCACAATCCTTTCATTTCTTACACTCCAAATACATTTCTGCACCCACTTTATCTACGCTTTTGACTCATTTCATACTAAATCTACACCCCTTGAGCCTACACTGCTTTTCTCACCTGCATTTCTGCAATTCTTCTGCTCGGATTGCCTTACAGTCTCCTCTCCTACTTCCACTACTTCAACCTATTTACCTACTTAACACTATGTCAAGGTTTTCTTATACTCCCCACATCACTCAGTGTCTACCTAATAATGTATCTTTATCCTTCCCCCACTAGTCTCCTCCACCTCCTCCTCTCTCCCCTCCTCTGTCTCCCCTCCATCCCTCTGTTTCCTTCCCCCACCTTTCCTGTTACCCCACTTTCATTCACCTCTGCCCCATGGTCCTGCTACCCCACAACTCAGCCCTGCTCCCTCTCTCCCTTCCCTGTCACCTCCCCACACCCCCATCCACATCACACTGACCTCCCTCCCTGCCCACCTCCTGCAGTTTCCCCTCCTAGCTCAGGCACCCGTACCATCACTACTCTCTCATCATCCCTGCCCTCAAAGTTAATCCCACCTAATCGCTACAGCAACCCTGAAAATCTAATTCACATCTCTCCCACAAACTCATACCCCCTATCCTGTGCCCTCTGGAATGCCAGATCTGTTTGTAACAAACTGGTCCCCACTCATGACCTTTTCATTTCCAACTCCCTACACCTACTAGCCATTACTGAAACTTGGATTACGCCCTCTGACACTACTTCTGCTGCTGCTCTCTCTGCTGGGGGCCTTACATTCACACACACCCCGACCTGGGGGTCGCCATGGGGGTGGTGTTGGGGTCCTTTTACCTTCTAGTTACTCCTACCAACTCATACCACCAGAACCATCCCTTATATTCTCTACATTTGAGGTCCACGCCATATGCCTCTTCCAACCAGTCCATCTTAGAGTAGCTGTCATTTACCGCCCCCCTGGCACTGCTTCCAAATTCATCGACAACTTTGCTTCCTGGCTTCCTCACTTCCTCTCTTCTGACATTCCCACCATTATCCTAGGCAATTTCAACATCCCTATTGACATCCCCACACAATCCCCTGCCTCTAAACTCCTTAACCTCACCTCTTCACTTGGTCTCTCCCAGTGGACCTCCTCACCCTCCCATGTGAATGGGAGCTCACTGGATCTGGTCTTCACTCACCGCTGTGATATTTCTGATTTTTCCAACTCCCCATTTCCCCTCTCTGACCACCACCTGCTCTCCTTCAACCTATCTCTCTCGACTTCCCCATCTCTACCTCCTAAGGCTACCATCACTAAGCGTAACATTGAAGCTATTGACACCACATTCCTTTCCTCCCTGTTTGACTCACTTCTCTCTCCTATTCTCTCTCTCTCATGCCCTGAACAAGCCACTTCCACATACAATGCTTCCCTTACTTCTGCTCTTGACTCTGTTGCTCCACCAACCACTATTCACCCTTGCAAATTAACACCTCAACCCTGGCACACCAAATGCACCAGATATCTGCAAAAATGCTCATGTACTGCTGAGCGACACTGGAGGAAATCACGCTCTAGGGCAGACTTCCTCCATTTCAAACTTATGCTCTCATCCTTCAGTGCTGCCCTTTCTCTTGCTAAACAGTCATACTTCAAGAACCTCATCTCCTCCCAGTCTTCCAACCCCCGGCGCCTCTTTGCCACTCTCAACTCACTCCTCTGCCCACCTCCACCTCGTCTCCCTTCCTCACTCTCTGCTCTTGACTTTGCCACTTACTTCACATCCAAAATTGACTCCATACGTCAGGACATCACATCACACCAGACTATCAGTAACCAGCCTTCTCCCATCCCTTACCAACCCTCCCCATCCCTCGCACCAACTCTGTCATCTTTCTCCCATGCATCTGGAGAGGAAGTCATGGCCCTCATTCGTTCCTGTCCCCTCACCACCTCCCCACTTGACCCTATCCCCTCCCGCCTCCTTTGCCACCTCTCTTCTTCTGCTTGTTCCCATCTTTCCCACCTTCTCAATCTCTCCCTCTCATCAGGCACTGTCCCCTCTGCCTTCAAGCACGCTCTCATCTCTCCTATTCTTAAAAAACCTACCCTTGATCCAAACACTCTCTCCAACTACCGACCCATCTCTCTCCTCCCTTTTGCCTCCAAACTCCTTGAGCGTATTGTCTACAACCGCCTTACTTCCTTTCTTTCCTCACACTCACTGCTTGACCCATTCCAGTCTGGCTTCCATCCTCTCCACTCCACTGAAACTGCCCTTACAAAAGTATGCAATGACCTCCATGCTGCTAAATCTAAGGGACACTACTCTCTACTTATTCTACTTGATCTCTCTGCTGCTTTTGACACTGTGGACCATCCTCTCCTACTGCAAATCCTTCACTCCATTGGTCTGCGTAACACTGCCCTCTCTTGGTTGTCGTCCTACCTTTCTGACCGTTCATTCTCTGTCTCCTCTCATGACTCCACCTCCCCCTCACTTCCACTAACTGTAGGGGTACCCCAAGGTTCTGTCCTTGGTCCTCTTCTCTTCTCTCTCTATACGTCCTCACTAGGTAAGCTCATTAGTTCTTTTGGTTTCCAATATCATCTCTATGCTGGTGACACTCAAATCTATCTTTCCTCTCCAGACCTCTCCCCTACTCTCCTCACTCGTATCTCCAACTGTCTCTCTGCTATCTCTTCCTGGATGTCCCAGCGCTTTCTTAAACTTAACATGTCTAAGACCGAGCTGATCATCTTCCCTCCCTCCCGCATAATCTCACCTCCTACAATCTCATTATCTATTGATGGCACTACTATCTCCTCTACCCCCCAAGCGCGCTGTCTTGGAGTAATCCTTGACTCCTCCCTCTCCTTCAAACCACACATTCAGCACCTCTCACAAACCTGCCGTTTTCATCTAAAAAATATTTCCAGGATCAGACTTTTTCTGACCCAGGATGCTACTAAGACTCTTATCCACTCACTGGTCATCTCCAGACTGGACTGCTGTAATCTCTTCCTGACTGGCATTCCTGACAAATACCTCTCTCCACTCCAATCTATCCTCAATGCTGCTGCCCGGCTCATTTTCCTCACCAAACGCACTACGTCCACCTCTCCTCTCTTACTAGTCCTTCACTGGCTCCCCTTCCCTTTCAGAATCCATTTCAAGCTTCTCACACTTGCTTACAAAGCCCTCACCCACTCCTCTCCCATCTACATCTCTGATCTTATCTCGCTTTACACTCCCACCCGTCCTCTTCGCTCTGCTAATGCACACCGACTCTCCTGCCTACGGATTACTTCCTCCCACTCCTACCTCCAAGATTTTTCACGTGCTGCACCACTTCTCTGGAATTCCCTACCTCTCCCCCTCAGACTCTCCACCTCTCTACAAAACTTCAAACGGGCTCTCAAGACCCACTTCTTCACCAAACCCAGCCAAATCTCATCCTAAACCTCTGTTCCATGCTCTCTATGTACCCCATCTGTCTCACCCCTGTCTGTCTACCCCTCCCTTTTAGAATGTAAGCTCTCACGAGCAGGGCCCTCTTCCCTCATGTGCTTACTCTTTTCTTACTTTAATAATCTTCAGCTGCACCAAATCCAGCAGTCTTCTGCCACCTGATACTTATTCCAGTGTCATCTGCTGATGTAGCTATGTTTATTTACCCTGTAGTTGTCCTATATTGTCGTCAACTGTAAGTTGCTGTTTTCCTGTTTGATTATTTGTTTATGTACTCTGTAATTGGGCACTGCGGAACCCTTGTGGCGCCATATAAATAAAGGATAATAATAATAATAATAAATAATATAATATATAGCATTACGGTACAGTAGGCCACTGCTCTACCTACCTCTGTGTCGTCAAGTATACTATCCATCCATACCTGTGGTGCATTTTAGAAAAAAACATGTCTCGGCAGAGCAATCTATAAATCCATCATTTTTCAGACAGCAACAGTGGGTATTGTAATAGTCACCCAATCCATCACTTTTATAGGGTTGCATGCACCCACATGCTACAGCCTGTCTCAATAATTTTACTGTCACGCTGTGTGTGTTTGTGTTTTTATTTGGGTATTTTTTGTTGTTGTAGAACTACAGGTACCAGCAAGCCCGTTATTTCCCCGCCTGCTGGTACTTGAGGTTCTCCAAGTACCAGCAAGCAGGGGAGGCTTGCTGGGCCTTGTAGTTCCACAACGAAAAAACAATATTCTTTTTTTACACACATGGCTATCAGCCCGGCACCCACCACCCAGGGGTGCTGGGGACAGCCTCGGGCTTCACCCCTGGCCCTTGGGTGCCTCGAGGGGAGGAACCTCTTGATTTAAGGGGTCCCCACTCCTCCAGGGAACCCCGGCCAGGGGTGACTAGTTGGAGGGGTAATGCCAGGGCCGCAGGGACCTACATAAAAGTGTCCCCCGGCTGTGGCATTATCTCTCTGGCTAGTGGAGCCCGGTGCTGGTTTTAAAAATATGGGGGACCCCTACATCTATTGTCCCACGTATTTTTGGAACCTGGACCGGTCTAAGAGCCCGGTGCTAGTTGTCTAAATACGGGGAACCCCTGTCCAATTTTTCCCCCAGTATTTAAATAACCAGGACCGGCTCAAAGAGCCCGAGGCTGGTTATACTAAGGAGGGGGGACCTCACGCATTTTTTTTTAACCCATTCAGACCCTTCTCCTTTAAGTTAATGGAAGCCCTGGACAACAAAATTGCATTCATGTCCTCCTCCCTCACCCTTCCCAGTCCCAAACACTCGTTTTTTTTTCTTTAAAAATTTATAATATATAACGAGAACAATGAGCAGGCAGGCAGCGGGCATTGGCGGCATCGGACTGAGATAGAAATTAGTGGTGGAGGGCTGGGTCAGTTGATTGTGGGCGAGTTTGTAAGCCATTGGCGGTGGCAGCGGGTATCGGCTCAGAGGCAGTAGCGGGCATTGGCTAAGGGTCATCGGCAGGATTCGGCGGACATTATGGCTGTAGTGCCTCACTAGCCACTGACCTCACCGCACGCCACTGTGGGACAGATGTAACATGCAGAGAGAGGTAGATTTGGGAGGGGGAATGTCCTAGCATAACTGTTAATTGCAGTGTAATACTGTAATTCAGCTGTGCAGCATTTGTGGCTAAATGTCAAAGAAGCCAGTATTTACCCTGCATGCAAAACAATAAATGTATTTGAACATACCTCCCAACTATCCCAATTTTTGCAGGACAGTCACTTTTTTGGGGAATATCCAGCTAACCCAAACAACCCTCCCCCCCCTTCCCACTGTGTGAGTAAGATTAGCGACCCTAGTGGCCGACACAAACACCGGGCCCATTTAGGAGTGGCACTGCAGTGTCACGCAGGATGTCCCTTCCAAAAAACCCTCCCCAATCAGCACATGACGCAAAGAAAAAAAGAGGCGCAATGAGGTAGCTGACTGTGTGAGTAAGATTAGCGACCCTAGTGGCCGACACAAACACCGGGCCCATTTAGGAGTGGCACTGCAGTGTCACGCAGGATGTCCCTTCCAAAAAACCCTCCCCAATCAGCACATGACGCAAAGAAAAAAAGAGGCGCAATGAGGTAGCTGACTGTGTGAGTAAGATAAGCGACCCTAGTGGCCGACACAAACACCGGGCCCATTTAGGAGTGGCACTGCAGTGTCACGCAGGATGTCCCTTCCAAAAAACCCTCCCAAATCAGCACATGACGCAAAGAAAAAAAGAGGCGCAATGAGGTAGCTGACTGTGTGAGTAAGATTAGCGACCCTAGTGGCCGACACAAACACCGGGCCCATTTAGTAGTGGCACTGCAGTGTCACGCAGGATGTCCCTTCCAAAAAACCCTCCCCAATCAGCACATGACGCAAAGAAAAAAAGAGGCGCAATGAGGTAGCTGACTGTGTGAGTAAGATTAGCGACCCTAGTGGCCGACACAAACATCGGGCCCATTTAGGAGTGGCACTGCAGTGTCACGCAGGATGTCCCTTCCAAAAAACCCTCCCCAATCAGCACATGACGCAAAGAAAAAAAGAGGCGCAATGAGGTAGCTGACTGTGTGAGTAAGATTAGCGACCCTAGTGGCCGACACAAACACCGGGCCCATTTAGGAGTGGCACTGCAGTGTCACGCAGGATGTCCCTTCCAAAATACCCTCCCCAATCAGCACATGACGCAAAGAAAAAAAGAGGCGCAATGAGGTAGCTGACTGTGTGAGTAAGATTAGCGACCCTAGTGGCCGACACAAACACCGGGCCCATTTAGGAGTGGCACTGCAGTGTCACGCAGGATGTCCCTTCCAAAAAACCCTCCCCAATCAGCACATGACGCAAAGAAAAAAAGAGGCGCAATGAGGTAGCTGACTGTGTGAGTAAGATTAGCGACCCTAGTGGCCGACACAAACACCGGGCCCATTTAGGAGTGGCACTGCAGTGTCACGCAGGATGTCCCTTCCAAAAAACCCTCCCCAATCAGCACATGACGCAAAGAAAAAAAGAGGCGCAATGAGGTAGCTGACTGTGTGAGTAAGATTAGCGACCCTAGTGGCCGACACAAACACCGGGCCCATTTAGGAGTGGCACTGCAGTGTCACGCAGGATGTCCCTTCCAAAAAACCCTCCCCAATCAGCACATGACGCAAAGAAAAAAAGAGGCGCAATGAGGTAGCTGACTGTGTGAGTAAGATTAGCGACCCTAGTGGCCGACACAAACACCGGGCCCATTTAGGAGTGGCACTGCAGTGTCACGCAGGATGTCCCTTCCAAAAAACCCTCCCCAAACAGCACATGACGCAAAGAAAAATAAAAGAAAAAAGAGGTGCAAGATGGAATTGTCCTTGGGCCCTCCCACCCACCCTTATGTTGTATAAACAAAACAGGACATGCACACTTTAACCAACCCATCATTTCAGTGACAGGGTCTGCCACACGACTGTGACTGATATGACGGGTTGGTTTGGACCCCCCCCAAAAAAGAAGCAATTAATCTCTCCTTGCACAAACTGGCTCTACAGAGGCAAGATGTCCACCTCATCATCACCCTCCGATATATCACCGTGTACATCCCCCTCCTCACAGATTATCAATTTGTCCCCACTGGAATCCACCATCTCAGCTCCCTGTGTACTTTGTGGAGGCAATTGCTGCTGGTCAATGTCTCCGCGGAGGAATTGATTATAATTCATTTTAATGAACATCATCTTCTCCACATTTTCTGGATGTAACCTCGTACGCCGATTGCTGACAAGGTGAGCGGCGGCACTAAACACTCTTTCGGAGTACACACTTGTGGGAGGGCAACTTAGGTAGAATAAAGCCAGTTTGTGCAATGGCCTCCAAATTGCCTCTTTTTCCTGCCAGTATAAGTATGGACTGTGTGACGTGCCTACTTGGATGCGGTCACTCATATAATCCTCCACCATTCTTTCAATGGTGAGAGAATCATATGCAGTGACAGTAGACGACATGTCCGTAATCGTTGTCAGGTCCTTCAGTCCGGACCAGATGTCAGCATCAGCAGTCGCTCCAGACTGCCCTGCATCACCGCCAGCGGGTGGGCTCGGAATTCTGAGCCTTTTCCTCGCACCCCCAGTTGCGGGAGAATGTGAAGGAGGAGATGTTGACAGGTCGCGTTCCGCTTGACTTGACAATTTTCTCACCAGCAGGTCTTTCAACCCCAGCAGACTTGTGTCTGCCGGAAAGAGAGATCCAAGGTAGGCTTTAAATCTAGGATCGAGCACGGTGGCCAAAATGTAGTGCTCTGATTTCAACAGATTGACCACCCGTGAATCCTTGTTAAGCGAATTAAGGGCTCCATCCACAAGTCCCACATGCCTAGCGGAATCGCTCTGTGTTAGCTCCTCCTTCAATGTCTCCAGCTTCTTCTGCAAAAGCCTGATGAGGGGAATGACCTGACTCAGGCTGGCAGTGTCTGAACTGACTTCACGTGTGGCAAGTTCAAAGGGCATCAGAACCTTGCACAACGTTGAAATCATTCTCCACTGCGCTTGAGACAGGTGCATTCCACCTCCTATATCGTGCTCAATTGTATAGGCTTGAATGGCCTTTTGCTGCTCCTCCAACCTCTGAAGCATATAGAGGGTTGAATTCCACCTCGTTACCACTTCTTGCTTCAGATGATGGCAGGGCAGGTTCAGTAGTTTTTGGTGGTGCTCCAGTCTTCTGTACGTGGTGCCTGTACGCCGAAAGTGTCCCGCAATTTTTCTGGCCACCGACAGCATCTCTTGCACGCCCCTGTCGTTTTTTAAATAATTCTGCACCACCAAATTCAAGGTATGTGCAAAACATGGGACGTGCTGGAATTTGCCCATATTTAATGCACACACAATATTGCTGGCGTTGTCCGATGCCACAAATCCACAGGAGAGTCCAATTGGGGTAAGCCATTCCGCGATGATCTTCCTCAGTTGCCGTAAGAGGTTTTCAGCTGTGTGCGTATTCTGGAAACCGGTGATACAAAGCGTAGCCTGCCTAGGAAAGAGTTGGCGTTTGCGAGATGCTGCTACTGGTGCCGCCGCTGCTGTTCTTGCGGCGGGAGTCCATACATCTACCCAGTGGGCTGTCACAGTCATATAGTCCTGACCATGCCCTGCTCCACTTGTCCACATGTCCGTGGTTAAGTGGACATTGGGTACAACTGCATTTTTTAGGACACTGGTGAGTCTTTTTCTGACGTCCGTGTACATTCTCGGTATCGCCTGCCTAGAGAAGTGGAACCTAGATGGTATTTGGTAACGGGGGCACACTGCCTCAATAAATTGTCTAGTTCCCTGTGAACTAACGGCGGATACCGGACGCACGTCTAACACCAACATAGTTGTCAAGGCCTCAGTTATCCGCTTTGCAGCAGGATGACTGCTGTGATATTTCATCTTCCTCGCAAAGGACTGTTGAACAGTCAATTGCTTACTGGAAGTAGTACAAGTGGGCTTACGACTTCCCCTCTGGGATGACCATCGACTCCCAGCAGCAACAACAGCAGCGCCAGCAGCAGTAGGCGTTACACGCAAGGATGCATCGGAGGAATCCCAGGCAGGAGAGGACTCGTCAGAATTGCCAGTGACATTGCCTGCAGGACTATTGGCATTCCTGGGGAAGGAGGAAATTGACACTGAGGGAGTTGGTGGGGTGGTTTGCGTGAGCTTGGTTACAAGAGGAAGGGATTTACTGGTCAGTGGACTGCTTCCGCTGTCACCCAAAGTTTTTGAACTTGTCACTGACTTATTATGAATGCGCTGCAGGTGACGTATAAGGGAGGATGTTCCGAGGTGGTTAACGTCCTTACCCCTACTTATTACAGCTTGACAAAGGCAACACACGGCTTGACACCTGTTGTCCGCTTTTCTGTTGAAATACCTCCACACTGAAGAGCTGATTTTTTTGGTATTTTCACCTGGCATGTCAACGGCCATATTCCTCCCACGGACAACAGGTGTCTCCCCGGGTGCCTGACTTAAACAAACCACCTCACCATCAGAATCCTCCTGGTCAATTTCCTCCCCAGCGCCAGCAACACCCATATCCTCCTCATCCTGGTGTACTTCAACACTGACATCTTCAATCTGACTATCAGGAACTGGACTGCGGGTGCTCCTTCCAGCACTTGCAGGGGGCGTGTAAATGGTGGAAGGCGCATGCTCTTCACGTCCAGTGTTGGGAAGGTCAGGCATCGCAACCGACACAATTGGACTCTCCTTGTGGATTTGGGATTTCGAAGAACGCACAGTTCTTTGCGGTGCTACTGCTTTTGCCAGCTTGAGTCTTTTCATTTTTCTAGCGAGAGGCTGAGTGCCTCCATCCTCATGTGAAGCTGAACCACTAGCCATGAACATAGGCCAGGGCCTCAGCCGTTCCTTGCCACTCCGTGTGGTAAATGGCATATTGGCAAGTTTACGCTTCTCCTCCGACAATTTTATTTTAGGTTTTGGAGTCCTTTTTTTACTGATATTTGGTGTTTTGGATTTGACATGCTCTGTACTATGACATTGGGCATCGGCCTTGGCAGACGACGTTGCTGGCATTTCATCGTCTCGGCCATGACTAGTGGCAGCAGCTTCAGCACGAGGTGGAAGTGGATCTTGATCTTTCCCTAATTTTGGAACCTCAACATTTTTGTTCTCCATATTTTAATAGGCACAACTAAAAGGCACCTCAGGTAAACAATGGAGATGGATGGATACTAGTATACAATTATGGATGGACTGCCGAGTGCCGACACAGAGGTAGCCACAGCCGTGAACTACCGTACTGTACTGTGTCTGCTGCTAATATAGACTGGTTGATAAAGAGATGTCGTAGTATGTATGTATGAAGAAGAAAGAAAAAAAAACCACGGTTAGGTGGTATACAATTATGGACGGACTGCCGAGTGCCGACACAGAGGTAGCCACAGCCGTGAACTACCGTACTGTACTGTGTCTGCTGCTAATATAGACTGGTTGATAAAGAGATGTCGTAGTATGTATGTATGAAGAAGAAAGAAAAAAAAACCACGGGTAGGTGGTATACAATTATGGACGGACTGCCGAGTGCCGACACAGAGGTAGCCACAGCCGTGAACTACCGTACTGTACTGTGTCTGCTGCTAATATAGACTGGTTGATAAAGAGATGTAGTAGTATGTATGTATAAAGAAGAAAGAAAAAAAAACCACGGGTAGGTGGTATACAATTATGGACGGACTGCCGAGTGCCGACACAGAGGTAGCCACAGCCGTGAACTACCGTACTGTACTGTGTCTGCTGCTAATATAGACTGGTTGATAAAGAGATGTCGTAGTATGTATGTATGAAGAAGAAAGAAAAAAAAACCACGGTTAGGTGGTATACAATTATGGACGGACTGCCGAGTGCCGACACAGAGGTAGCCACAGCCGTGAACTACCGTACTGTACTGTGTCTGCTGCTAATATAGACTGGTTGATAAAGAGATGTCGTAGTATGTATGTATAAAGAAGAAAGAAAAAAAACCACGGTTAGGTGGTATACAATTATGGACGGACTGCCGAGTGCCGACACAGAGGTAGCCACAGCCATGAACTACCGTACTGTACTGTGTCTGCTGCTAATATAGACTGGTTGATAAAGAGATGTCGTAGTATGTATGTATGAAGAAGAAAGAAAAAAAAACCACGGTTAGGTGGTATACAATTATGGACGGACTGCCGAGTGCCGACACAGAGGTAGCCACAGCCGTGAACTACCGTACTGTACTGTGTCTGCTGCTAATATAGACTGGTTGATAAAGAGATGTCGTAGTATGTATGTATAAAGAAGAAAGAAAAAAAAACCACGGTTAGGTGGTATACAATTATGGACAGACTGCCGAGTGCCGACACAGAGGTAGCCACAGCCGTGAACTACCGTACTGTACTGTGTCTGCTGCTAATATAGACTGGTTGATAAAGAGATGTAGTAGTATGTATGTATAAAGAAGAAAGAAAAAAAAACCACGGGTAGGTGGTATACAATTATGGATGGACTGCCGAGTGCCGACACAGAGGTAGCTACAGCCGTGAACTACCGTACTGTGTCTGCTGCGACTGGATGATAAATAATGATATAAAAAATATATATATATCACTACTGCAGCCGGACAGGTATATATATTATATAATGACGGACCTGCTGGACACTGTCTGTCAGCAGAATGAGTTTTTTATAGAATAAAAAAAAAAACACCACACAAGTGAAGTCACACGACGAGTGTTTAACTTTTTCAGGCAATCACAATATAGTATACTACTAACTATACTGGTGGTCAGTGTGGTCAGGTCACTGGTCAGTCACACTGGCAGTGGCCCCCCTGCAGCAAAAGTGTGCACTGTTTAATTTTAATATAATATGTACTCCTGGCTCCTGCTATAACCTATAACTGGCACTGCAGTGCTCCCCAGTCTCCCCCACAATTATAAGCTGTGTGAGCTGAGCACAGTCAGATATATAATATATACATAGATGATGCAGCACACTGGGCTGAGCAGTGCACACAGATATGGTATGTGACTGTCTTGTACTCCTGGCTCCTGCTATAACCTATAACTGGCACTGCAGTGCTCCCCAGTCTCCCCCACAATTATAAGCTGTGTGAGCTGAGCACAGTCAGATATATAATATATACATAGATGATGCAGGCATGCAGCACACTGGGCTGAGCAGTGCACACAGATATGGTATGTGACTGAGTCACTGTGTGTACCGTTTTTTTCAGGCAGAGAACGGATATATTAAATAAAACAACTGCACTGCTGGTGGTCACTGTGGTCAGTCACTAAACTCTGCACTCTCTTCTACAGTATCAGCCTCAGGTCAATCTCTCTCTCTCTCTCTCTCCTAATCTAAATGGAGAGGACGCCAGCCACGTCCTCTCCCTATCAATCTCAATGCACGTGTGAAAATGGCGGCGACGCGCGGCTCCTTATATAGAATCCGAGTCTCGCGAGAATCCGACAGCGTCATGATGAAGTTCGGGCGCGCTCGGGTTAACCGAGCAAGGCGGGAAGATCCGAGTCGCTCGGACCCGTGAAAAAAAACATGAAGTTCGTGCGGGTTCGGATTCAGAGAAACCGAACCCGCTCATCTCTAATTGTGGGTAATTCAGACCTGATCGCTAGGGTGTGTTTTTTGCATCCCTGTAATCAGGTAGTTGCCGCCTACAGCGGAAGGGAAAATTTGCTGTGCAGGTGTGTGATCACATGTGCACAAGAGCTGCACAGCTCAGCACTTACTCAGCCATTGAGGTGACGTCACAAATCCTCCCACAAAACGCCGGGTCCCTCCAGTGTTTTTCCGGACACTCCCTAGAAACATTCAGTTGCCACCCACACAAACACCCTCTTCTTGTCAATCTTCTTGTGATCTCCGGACCGTCGCACTTACGCATTGTGGCGCATACGCATGTGCAGTGCAGACCAGATTGCCCGCTGGGTGAAAATAAATTGAAGCGATCTGGTCTGAATAAGCCTCAATGTCTATTCACGGGAGACAGAGGGGCTGGGGCATGGCCAGCAGCTCACAGAGCACCTATAATGACAAAAATGGGAGACATGGCTCATGATCGCGATATACCTGCGAAGGTACGCCCTCTACTGATTGACAGGCAGAGGCATTCGCATTTTCTGCGGGGCACCCGGAGAAAATGTAGGCACACGCACAGGATGGACCCTGCGTATATGCCCCCATCCTCTTCATAGTTTTTGCGGTTGGAACGCGTATTACGATCCAAACTGAATTAGGCCCTATATGTCTTATATACACGAGCAGTGTGAAAACATCAATCGATGGGGGTAATTCCAAGATGATCGCAGCAGGAATTTTGTTAGCAGTTGGGCAAAACCATGTGTACTGCAGGGGAGGCAGATATAACATGTGCAGAAAGAGTTAGATTTGGGTGAGTTATTTTGTTTCTGTGCAGGGTAAATACTGACTGCTTTATTTTTACACTGCAAATTAGATTGCAGATTGAACACACCACACCCAAATCTAACTCTCTCTGCACATGTTAAATCTGCCTTCCCTGCAGTGCACATAGGTGGTCATTCCGAGTTGTTCGCTCTGTAATTTTCTTCGCATCGCAGCGATTTTCCGCTTAATGCGCATGCGCAATGTTCACACTGCGACTGCGCCAAGTAAATTTGCTATGCAGTTAGGAATATTACTCACGGTTTTTTCATCGTTCTGGTGATCGTAATGTGATTGACAGGAAGTGGGTGTTTCTGGGCGGAAACAGGCCGCTTTAGGGGTGTGTGGGAAAAAATGCTACCGTTTCTGGGGAAAACGCGGGAGTGGCTGGAGAAACGGAGGAGTGTCTGGGCGAACGCTGGGTGTGTTTGTGACGTCAAACCAGGAACGACAAGCACTGAACTGATCGCACTGGCAGAGTAAGTCTCGAGCTACTCAGAAACTGCACAGAGATGTCTTATCGCAATATTGCAAATCTTTCGTTCGCAATTTTAAGATGCTAAGATTCACTCCCAGTAGGCGGCAGCTTAGCGTGTGCAATGCTGCTAAAAGCAGCTTGCGAGCGAACAACTCGGAATGAGGGCCATGGGGGGTAATTCTGAGTTGATCGCAGCAGGATTTTTGTTAGCAGTTGGGCAAAACCATGTGCACTGCATTTACGAACAGATGATTTTTTTATATAAATTTTAAAATGTTAGTAAATGTGTGTGTTTTTTTCAACCTGGAAGCCCAACATCGATTAAGATCGATCTTAAATAGACCCCTGGGTTTTAAGGATAACCATGGTTGAGTCCAATGGTTAATTCACATTGACCGAAGTTCTAATTAAGTCACCTGTGCTCAAGCATGATATCCTTAAAATCTGGATTGCAATGACAGCATTTTGGAACTATGCCTAAGGGTTTAATTTTTACATTTATCCACTGACAATAAATCGTCCTACAATATCCCTGTAACTGTTATGATTACAGTATTTCACTAAATAATTTAATTTGCTGAACCTTCTGTAAAAAGAAATATTAAGCTGCTGTAATTCCCAGATGCAGCAAATTTGTTAGCTAGTGGGCAAAACCATGTGCACTGCAGGGATGGGGGGGGGGGCAGATATAACATTTGCAGAGAGATTTAGGTGGGTTATATTGTTTGTGTGCAGGGTAAATACTGGCTGTTTTGTTTTTACACTGCAATTTAGATTTCAGTTTGAACACACCGCACCAAAATCTAACTCTCTCTGCACATATTATACACCCCCCCCCTGCAGTGTACATGGTTTTAGCTAATAAATTTGCTGCTGTGATCAGATCTGAGTTAAGCCCTATGTATTTGGCACTGGCAAAGGGTTAGAGGCCTTGCTGTAGAGCTCACACCTTTCTTATCATGCATTGTAATATTTCCTATGTCCTGATGATGTGCTCTCTGCTCCATCCAAGTAAACAGCAATGTAGCATGGCTATCAAAGAGCGTGAAGATTGCAGATTTCCTGGGATTAATGCTAAGGAATGCTATTCCAGAGGCTGCTGCTTTAATTCAAGTGTCACTGGGGTTAAATGGTGTTTTTACCTTAAAAACACAGGTAGAGTATATAGTACAGTGGTAAAGTGGGAGCATGTAGTGCTATTGATTACAGATTTGATGGAGCTTAAACATGGATAAGGTCCATGGCTCTAAGAGTTTATCTTGTGTATCCTTTATTCTTAGTCATGGTCAGATAAGATTAGAAAATACCATTTAAGTGGAAATTTCCTGTTAGCTGTTTTTCAGTTTGCTCAACTGTCTGATTAACTGGTCCTAAAAAAGGACCAAAGGAGCTAAATTGCCCTGTGATCTAGCTAAATTGCCCCAGTTAAAAAAAAAAAAAAAACTAAGCTGCTGTAATTCCTGGATGTTTCCTTACTGCATCAACAGGAAGTGACAAGAAACAATGTAATGTGGAACCGTACAGCAGAAGGGATTGCGGCTACCCCACAATAAGTGCAGCGGAATGTAAGAAGAGGAATTGTTGCTTTGACTGCAGCATTCCCGGGGTTAACTGGTGTTTCTTCAAGTCACAAGGTATGGAGCTGCTGTATAGTTACTCGCAAGTCAGTAGTTGTATGATGCTCACACCTGTTAAGCTGGATACACACAGAATGCCCTACACAGGGGGTGAAATGAGCGCCCCCCCCACCCCCCGTACGCTCAGCACACATCACGCTGTGCTGAGCGGGGGGAGAGATGTGTGCTGAGCAGTTCGCTCAGCACACATCTCTCCCCAAAATCGGGCCGTGAATACGGACCTTTAAACTGGATCCACACTTAGATTATCTGTCCAATTTTTTTTTCTAGTTGAAACAAAATTATGCTAATATGTGGCAGCAAATTACAATTGACCATTTGCTCACAAACACTGGAAAACATCCAAAAATGGTCATTTAGATAAATTGGTTAAATCCATTTCATTTAGCTAATTTATCCAAACTACCTTTATTGTATCTTTGTGGGTGAATGATGTGTGGGTCAGTGTTGAGGGTGGTGGAGGAGATGGGTAATAGGCACAGCAGGGTGTGGACAGTCAAATAGTGTGCTTAGAGGTTCAGAGTCATTGTATGAGACTCTGGCAACAGTGACTTGATGAGTATGGTGTCCATAGGGTGGGACGCATTAACCTTTTTATGCTATTGAAATAGTTCTCCTCCTGACCGACGCAGTTCCTTGCTCCGAGGTTGGTGTATTGTCCTGTTGCAGCGCCTCTCCACTGTGGTCACAGTGAGCTGTGTGGTGTTGCTGGCGCATGCCAATCTCCCCCCAACCTCCCTCTTGCATTTCAGACCTACGTACGCATGATGGGATCTTGTATGATATGCGCGTGTGCTGTAGAGATGAAAGTGGGGGTGAGGAGGCAGATCGTGAGATGGGGAAACTTTGTGGACTGTTAGCGAAGGGGAGCACTGGGCAATCTGAGTTGCAAAGAGGGCAGCAGAAGAGGTTATTGCATGTGCACTGGTGACAGGTCCATCCTTGGTGGCCAGCCTCAGTGGTAAAGGGGTACATGAGCTAGTGTCCCTTGGCCAGCCATGTACCATGGCCACCTCCCTACCTCCTATATATTCTCCCTGATCTGTCACTTTGTTACGGTCTGCTGCTGGCACTGGTGTATCGTCCTGCAATTGCCGTCTCCGCCCATTGCTGTGACTTCCCCCAGAGTTAGCCACACAGAGTGACAGATCTGGGAAAATATATAGGAGATCATTACTTTCACTTGCAGCCTACCTTATTTTTTGCAGCCTAGCATGCTCCTGACCCCTTCTCTCACTAATACTTATACAACATTCATGAACTCATCTTAAGGTTTCTTTATTATTCAGTCACACTGTCTTGGATCCAAACCATTTCCTGTGGCATTGCAGTCAAACAATTGAGCTATTTACCCTTGCATAGAAAGGTATAATCTAAGCTAGAGAATTCTATTTGGAGCTCACCTTGTACTTTGTGAAGAAATAATCAGCTTTGTGGCTGAGCAGATATATGGAGTGTGTGGCTGCACACTGCATTGATCTGCTGAGTTGCAATGCTAATAATTTTTTTTTTTGCAAAGTACCAATAGCTTCATTGTGAAGGTGGAAAGAAGGGTGTTACGGCATGGAATGTACAAACTGCGAGACCCTGCTGGTAGCGCCTTTGTCTATTTAGTAGGAAGGGCACGTAACAGCCGGGGGGCAATGGAGGAAGCCCCTTTAGGGCTGGAGCCCGGCGGCAACTGACTCCGTTGTCTCTGGCAGTTCCGCCCCTGGACTAGAGGAATGGTCAAGAACATGGCAACATTTAATGCCAAAAAATGCAAAATCATACACGTCTCAAAAATGCAAAGGCTAACTATAATATTAAGGGCATTATAATGGCAAGAGGAAAGCTATCTAAGTATTACTATTTCAGGTAAGCAATGTAACAAAGCAATAGGAAAGGCAAGTCAGATGCTTGTTTGCATAGGTTAAAGAACCAGTAGCAGAAAAAAGTAATACAGGTTGAGTATCCCATATCCAAATATTCCGAAATACGGAATATTCCGAAATACGGACTTTTTTGAGTGAGACTGAGATAGTGAAACCTTTGTGTTTTGATGGCTCAGTGTACACACACTTTGTTTAATACTCAAAGTTATTAAAAATATTGTATTAAATGAACTTCAGACTGTGTGTATAAGGTGTATATGAAACATAAATGAATTCTGTGAATGTACACACACTTTGTTTAATGCACAAAGTTATAAAAAATATTGGCTAAAATGACCTTCAGGCTGTGTGTATAAGGTGTATATGAAACATAAATGCCTTCTGTGCTTAGATTTAGGTCCCATCACCATAATATCTCGTTATGGTATGCAATTATTCCAAAATACAGAAAAATCCGATATCCAAAATTCCTCTGGTCCCAAGCATTTTGGATAAGGGATACTCAACCTGTAATGCCACTGTATAGGTCCTTGGTACAGCCACATTTAGAATCCTGTGTTCAGTTCCAGAAGCCATATCTCCAGAAGGCTGTAAATACATTAGGGCAACTAAAATTGTGCATGGCCTACATCACAAAACTTACCTGGAAATACTAAAAAATGTTGATGTGTATAGTTTGGAGAAGGGAAGAGGGAACATACAGTAATAGAAACATTTAAATATATAGGGAGGAATGTAATAGGGTGTGAGAATCAGAAAGTGAGAGATTTTGTGTTTTTTCCTGTTGTTTTTTTTTGTTTGTTTGATTGTTTGTTTTTAAAGTGGCAATCCTTTACATGGCAAAACCAGGTTGATATTTGCCATGTAAAGGATTGCCACCGTGGGCATGTGTAGAAGGGGCACTGCTACTGTTGGCATTATGTGTGTAAGCTGCACTGATATGGTGGTTATGTGCACAGGCGTGCGCAGAGACTGACTGGAGGGTGCCGCTCCGGACTCCCCCCCCCTCCACGGCATTATAGTGATCTCTCGCCTCCCCTGTCCTGGATATAGACTGCTCACCTGGTCCGCTCACCTGGGCCGCCCAGGTGAGCAGTTTATATCCAGGACAGGGGAGGTGAGAGAACACTATAATGCCGTGGAGGGGGGGAAGTCCGGAGCGGCACCCGCCAGTCAGTCTCTGCGCACGCCTGTGGTTATGTGTATAAAGGGCACTGCGACTGTGGGTATTATTATTATTATTATTATTATTATATGCGGTGTAATGACAATAAGATAGTGCTACTGTGTGGCGTATTTTGATTTGGGGTGCTATTGTGTGGCCATGCCCCTTCCTTGTGATACCACACCTTCTTTTTTTAAGGAGCGCACTGTCCCTTTATTAAGTATTGGAGAGAGGGCCCAAATTAATAGTTTGCAGGGAGGCGCCAAACACCCTAGCACTGGCCCTTTGGTAGGGGACAGGATTTGCTTCTGCTTGTGCACATATGTTATGATTGCCAGCCAACAGCACTGGTTTTGCCTATAACACTAACTATAAATATTTTGAATTGGTCCTGGACCACCAATCCAAGGCACCCCTGCAAGTGTCCTGAGGCACCCCAGGGTGCAGTTTGAGAACCACTGGTCTAGTGAGTACCCAGGATAATTATTGTAGCTGGTCTGCGGGTAACAGCTCTCAGATCCACTTCTAGAAAAAATGCAGCAATGTAATTTGAGTGACAAACTGCAGAGATGAACCCTTTCTGTGACTGCTGCACAGGGATCACACAAACTCTATTCATAGGGCTGACTTCACTTAGGGGAGATGTTCTCACCCCGCAAAGAAGTGCGAGTATATACCGCACTTACGGTACCATTGGATTTACAGATATTTTCTTGCAATACACTATGGGGGTCATTCTGAGTTGATTGCTCGCTAGCAGTTTTTAGCAGCCATGCAAACGCATTGTCGCTGCCCACTGGAGAGTGTATATTCACTTTGGAGAAGTGCGAACACTTGAGCAGCAGAGCGCCTGCAAAATCGTTTCAAAATAAGACCAGCACTGCAGTTACACTTCGTGTGCGTTGATTCTAACAACCGAGGGACGGCTTTTGATGTCACACACCCATCCAGCGAATGCCCAGCCACGTCTGCATTTCTTCTGCCACGCCTGCATTTTTCCAAGCACTCCCTGAAAACGGTCAGTTGCCACCCAGAAACGCCCTCTTTCTGTCAATCTCCTTGTGGCCTGTTCTGTGATTGGAATAATCGCTAGAACTAGTGCAAAACCACAATGGACTTTGTACCCGTATGATGCGCATGCACATTACGGAGCATGCGCATGCACAGATTAGCCATTTTTTTTCAACTGATTGCTACGCAGCGAACAACGGCAGCATGCGATCAACTCGGAATGACCCCCTATATACATAGAAACATGGATTTTTACTGCAGGAATTATGGTTAGTTTAGGGGTATCGGTTAGGGTCAACAGAGGTGTAGCTAGGGGTCCAAGCGCCCCTGGCAAAGTAAGGGACTGGCGCCCCCCCTTTCGATAAAGCATTGCAGTCCATTGGCGGTTACCATGTTGGAGCCACAGCAACTGACCCCCTCCCCCACACGCTGCCCTACATCATCGGCTGGGATTCACTGTTGGTGTGAAGCCACTGGGAACAGTCTGGTAGCATTAGCTGCAGTCTGTGTCATAGATAGGGAAGGCAGAAGGTTAACTAGCTAATAGCAGTCTGTTGGCAGCAGAGGCTGGGCGGGGGGCTGAGAATGAGCCAACCTGATCAGTGTCCAGTCTGCTTAGACAAAAATATTTTGTGATCAGGGCTGGTTCTAGACCAAAGGAGCCAATGGCAAAAATTTCCTTTGCCCCCCCCCCCCCCCCCCCCCCCCCCCCCACACACACACACACACACACACACCAAAAAAGAACATATCCCAGTTTAACATAACGCTATGTGGTGCAAGGTGTGGAGCTGGTTACTTGTATCAGACCTCTGACATTTGCCTTTTCACCCATATTGCATACTTTTTCTTGCAGGTTGTGTCTTAATTCAAGAAGTGTTCTAAGTACTTCAGCTTAGTATCTTTACTGACCCCTCTTTACCCCACACTACATAACTGACCCCTCTATACCCTACACTACATCACTGACCTTTCTATAACCATCACTGCATTACTGACCCCTCTATACAGTACACTGACCTCTATATACCTGCTAGTACATCCCTGATGCCTATATTCCCTTAGCTAAATCCCTGACGCCTCTATTCCCTACGCTACATCCCTGACGCCTCTATTCCCTATGCTACATCCCTGACGCCTCTATACCCTACGCTACATCCCTGATGCCTCTATTCCCTACGCTACATTCCTGATGCCTCTATAACCTACGCTACATCCCTGACGCCTCTATACCCTACGCTACATCCCTGACGCCTCTATACAGTACAATGCATTACTGATCCCTCTAGACCATACATCCTCATTACATCAGAGAGATAGTGAAACACTGGAAAAAATAAGGATAAAGTGGACTACAGAAACTGATGCTCTAAACAAAGGAGAGAGAGAGAGAGAAAAGCACAAGGGAAAGTGGGCAATCGGAACACCATAGAGAGAGGAGAGATAGAAATGCCTGAAAAAGTAAAGGGGGTTGGGTATGGCATCCGGCGCTCGGGATTCCAGCAGTCACATGATACCTAATCCTAACCCTCTGGGGGGGTGGCGGATAGGGCTAACCCTCAGGGGGTGGCAGCTAGGACTAACCCCCCCCCCTCCTAGTGCCTTCCCTAACACCCGCTCCCCCGGTCCTAACCCTCCCTCCAATACTCGCCTTCGGGATGTTGGCTGTCTGTGTGCCGGCACCAGTCTCCCAAGTGTTGTCAGGATTCCAACATCGGTCAAATGACCGCCGGTATACCGTCTGCCGGGATGGTAAATGTATCCTGAGGACAGGTAGTGAGTGTGGAGGGATAGGTGGTTCAGTTAAATGTAACAGCTCAAACTGCGATCATTCACTGATAAATTGATTTATAGCTCTCCCTTTTTAACCATTGCAGTCATAAAAGCAATGTTTTTTAAACTTTTAAATAAAGCTTGTTAGCATCCCCAGCACACTGTATATGCTGGGAGATGTAGTTCTCAATATGAAAACATTTAATTACTGTATGAACTCTAATTCCCCAACTGAAACCTCTCACAAACACACACTCCTAAATCTAGTACACACACACACACACACACACACACACACACACACACACACACACACACACACACACACACACACACACACACATTTCCCCAGTACTGACTCTCATCACTTCCACACACTGACAACTCCCTCCTGCTCCTCTCCCCACTGACACTGACAGCTCCCTCACAGTCACACACATCCTCCACCCCCCCACACACACACTGATAGCACACATGCACAAATCCCCCCCTCCTCGACACTAACTGTCACGGACTGCTTGGGCAGCAGGGGGCAGGCTCTGACTTGAAGTGCTGAAATTCAACAGCTCTCTCGAACTTGCAAGGCATGGCTGTGCAGCTGTCTCCAGCCATCTCCTTGCCCACTGTGTAATTTGTGGCGTTCTCTGATGTTCCCCGCTCTGCCTCTACAACCGGCACATAATGTACAGCAGTGGTGACTCCTGAGTATGGGCCTGGAGAACTCCGCCTACCGGGGGGTAGGGATTAATAATTTCAAAGGGGCAGAGCTAGGAGTGAAGCAGTGGACAGCAGTTGAGGGGCGTTTCAAACTGTAACAGGGTTGGGACAATTTCAGTATCCTTCCCTCACCGTCTAATTGGTCAGTCCCACGCTGATTGCCATAGCGCCCTTTCGAGACTGCAGAACTCTATCCCTTAGCTACGGTTGGCACAGCTGGATGGTGCCCCTGGCAAGTGCCATCCTGGCCAAGGGGTAGATACGCCCCTGAGGGTCAGGGCCAGCAACAGAAATCTCGGGGCCCAGTGCACTGATATCTCTGGGGCCCCCTCAACCCCCCCTTAACTTGGCAGAGGGATCTTTAAAAAAAATGGAGCCTTTGACTCGGACCGTCAGTGAGGCCGGCAGGTGGTTTTCATACTGGGCTATCCAGCTCTTCGGTGGCGGTGGCAGGGACATTCAGAAAAGGGCCAGCACAGCAACATGCATAATAATGGCAATACAGTATGGACCACAGGGACTGGACAAAGTGATGGGGTAAAAGGAGGGGGGAGGGTTTAGTTGGCCTGTTAATTGTTTTCCTGCTTAAATTGAGCAGTTGGTGGATACACTTTAAAAAGCAATATTGGCACTGTGGCCCCATTATTTCTGTTCTTAATACTTGGAGCCCTGAACAAGTGTCCCCTTTGTCCCCCCTGTCACCGGGCCTGTTCAGGCGTTACCTATGGAGAAGCTGCGACATGACATCCTATGACACGATACTGCACCATGCATCACCATTATATTTCAGTGTGCCTTGTCAATATTTAAATCTTGTTCTGTGTGACGTGAGTTGTAAATGGTTGAAAATCTCTGTGCTACAGTATCGTCACCATGTAGTTATAACAACACCGCAAAACCACCAAAAGACGTGTTTTGGTAGAGGGACTGCTGGAGGGGCCCATTGGGGCCCCCAGTTTGCTACCCCACCCCAGTATACCTGTGCTGTAGCCAGTGGAAGGGGCACTATCTTCCCGGTGATCTCTTCGGGAAGATGGTGCCGCACATAGAAAGCAAAGACTCTGGCTGCACTCTCCTGCCCTCGCTCTAAGCAAGGTGATCGGGCCACAAAAGGACCCCTGTCGGACCCCGGCCTGTGGGCCACAAAAGGATGCATTGGGGGCGGCATGCGGCCCATGGGATTGACACCCCTGCCCTAGAGTATCAAAATTTGTTTCACGGCACCCCTAGGCCAAAGTTTTTTTTATTGAGAAATTCAGAAAAAAATATAAAATTAAGTAAATTGTGTTTATAGCATGTCATCCTCAGGTTCAGTTATGTTGTGAGGGAATGGTTTTGCCAATTTAATAAAGTATAAATAATTTTAATTGGTCCTGGACCACCAAACTATGCTACCAGTGCAAGAACCCCAGTTTGGAAACTACTGCCATAAAATAAACCTTTTTTGTTTTTTTTAAACTACATGTAATACACCTTAGATCTCAGTTCCTAAAAGGTTTTAAACCCGTGCATACAGTAAACTACACATATTTAAAAATCCTACACCGGGCACAAGTGCTCACGGGCCAATTTCATGGCAGTCTCGGATAGGAGGGCATTGTGGATTCACCAAGGGAATGCTGATGCTGACTCCAAGAAGAAAGGGAGTCTCTTCCCTATGAAGGTGAAGCCTTGTTTGGCGACGGCCTAGTTAATTTGATCTCGGCAGCTCCCGCAGGTAAGTCATCCTTCTTGCCCTATGTTCCCTCTCAACGGATGAAGACGCATCATTACCTGACGCAGTCATTTCGGCCCAATAGATATGCAAGAAGTTAAGATTCCCCTTTCTTTGCAGGTAGAGGAAGGAAAAGAGAGAAGAGGTCTGTAGCCTCTTCAAGATCGCAGGAGCAGAGATCGTCCTCTGCTTCTGCCAAATCCACTGCATGACGCTGGGGCTCTCTTGCAGGAGCCCGCACCAGTGGGGGGCACGTCTAAAACTCTTCAGTCAGTTCTAGATTCATTCGGACCTGGACTCGTGGGTTTTACAAATAGTGTCCCAAGGGTACAAACTGGGGTTTCAAGACGTTCCCCCTCACCGATTGTTCAAATCAGCCTTAGTCAGCAGGGAGAAGGTTTTTATTCAAGCCTCTTCGTGGTCCAGAAGCCGGACGGCTCAGTCAGACCAATCTTAAATCTGAAATCCCTTAATTTCTACCTAAAGAAATTCAATTTCAAGATGGAATCTCTCAGGGTAGTGATCTCCAGTCCGGGGGATAAAGGAGATTTCATGGTTTTGGTAGACATAAAGGATGCCTACTTATATGTTCCCATTTAGCCACTGCATCAAGCTACCTGAGGTTTGCAATTCAGGATTGTCATTACCAATTTCAGACGTTGCCGTTTGGTCTGTCCACGGCTCCGAGGATTTTCACCAGGGTGATGGCGGAAATGATGGTCCTCCTTCGCAAGCAAGGAGTCACAATTATCCCGTACTTGGATGATCTCCTGATAAAGGCGAGATCCAGGGACCAGTTGGTGCAAAACATCTACTCTCCCTGACAGTTCTTCAACAACATGGTTGGCTCCCAAACTTGCCAAAATCGCAGTTGGTCCCAATGACGCGGTTGTTGTTTTTGGGAGTGATACTGGACACAGAAGAGGTTTTCTTCTAGTGGAAAGGCTCTGGAGATCCAGAGTCTGGTCAAACAAATTCTGAAACCAGCAAGAGTGTTAATCCATCAATGCATTCAGTTGCTGGGGAAGATGGTTGCGGCCTACGAGGCCATTCAGTTTGGCAGGTTCCATGCCAGAGTGTTCCAGTGGGACCTGTTGGACAAGTGGTCCGGATCCCACCTACACATGCACCGGAGGATAATCCTGTCTTCCAAGACCAGAATCTCACTCCATTGGTGGCTGCACAGTTCTCACCACCTAGAGGGGCGATGGTTCGGGATCCAGGACGGGATCCTAGGGACCACGGATGCAACCCTCCGAGGCTGGAGAGCAGTCACACAGGGGGAAAACATCCAAGGAAGATGGTCAAGTCTTCCTTGGATGTTTTCATCTCCACATAAATGTTCTGGAGTTAAGGGCCATTTAATAACTGCAGACACAGTACGCACTGGGACGGGTGCCCAGCATCCTCTACGGACTAAGAGAAAAGGATTTACCGGTAGGTATTAAAATCCTATTTTCTCTAACGTCCTAGAGGATGCTGGGGACTCCGTAAGGACCATGGGGATAGACGGGCTCCGCAGGAGACATGGGCACTTTAAGAAAGACTTTAGTTCTGGGTGTGCACTGGCTCCTCCCTCTATGCCCCTCCTCCAGACCTCAGTTTGATACTGTACCCAGTGGAGACTGGGTGCTTTTCAGGAGCTCTCCTGAGCTTTCTGACAGAAAGTATTTTGTTAGGTTTTTAATTTTCAGGGAGCACTGCTGGCAACAGACTCCCTCATCGAGGGACTGAGGGGAGAGAAGCAGCCCTACTATCTGAGTTGCAAGGTCCTGCTTCTTAGGCTACTGGACACCATTAGCTCCAGTGGGATTGGTACGCAGGATCTCACCCTCGCCGTCCGTCCCAGAGCCGCGCCGCCGTCCCCCTCGCAGAGCCGGAAGATAGAAGCCGGGTGAGTATGAGAAGAAAAGAAGACTTCAGAGGCGGCAGAAGACTTCATGATCTTCACTGAGGTAACGCACAGCACTGCAGCTGTGCGCCTTTGCTCCCATACACCTCACATACTCCGGTCACTGTAAGGGTGCAGGGCGCAGGGGGGGCGCCCTGGGCAGCAATATAAACCTCTTTCGCAAAAATATAACATATATACAGCTGGGCACTTTATATATGTATAAGCCCCCACCAATTTTACAGTTTAAGCGGGACAGAAGCCCGCCTCCGAGGGGGCGGGGCTTCTCCCTCAGCACTCACCAGCGCCATTTTTTCTCCACAGCACCGCTGAGAGGAAGCTCCCCGGACTCTACCCTGCTTATACCACGTTAGACAAGAGGGTTGAAAAGAGGGGGGGGGGGGCACATAATTCGCAAATTACATACAGCAGCACTACTGGGCAAACATTAAGTTACTGTTTTATTCCTGGGTTATATAGCGCTGGGGGGTGTGCTGGCATACTCTCTCTCTGTCTCTCCAAAGGGCCTTGTGGGGAAACTGTCTTCAGAAAAAGCATTCCCTGTGTGTGTAGTATGTCGGTACACGTGTGTCGACATGTCTGAGGAAGAAGGCTATATTAGAGAGGAGCGGGAGCAAATGAATGTGGTGTCTCCGCCGACAGCTGATTGGATGGATATGTGGAATGTTTTAAATGCTAGTGTAAACTCATTGCACAAAAGATTAGACAAGGCAGAAGCTTTGGGACAGTCAGGATTTAAACCCATGCCTGATCCTATGTTGCAGGGACTGTCAGGGTCTCATAAGCGCCCACTATCCCAGATTGTTGACACAGATACCGACACGGATTCTGACTCCAGTGTCGATTACGATGATGCAAAGTTACAGCCAAAATTGGCAAAATCCATTCGATTTATGATTATGGCAATAAAAGATGTTTTGCACATCACAGAGGAACCCCCTGTCGCTGACAAGAGGGTACATATGTACAAGGGAAAGAAGCCTGAGGTAACCTTTCCCCCCTCACACGAGCTGAACGAGTTATGTGAAAAAGCTTGGGAATCTCCAGATAAAAGACTGCAGATTTCCAAAAGGATTCTTATGGCGTATCCTTTCCCATCAACGGATAGGTTACGATGGGAATCCTCCCCTAGGGTGGACAAAGCATTAACACGCTTATCCAAGAAGGTAGCCCTCCCGTCCCAGGATACGGCTACCCTCAAAGAGTGTGCTGACCGCAAACAGGAGATTACCCTGAAGTCCATTTATACACATTCAGGTACCTTACTCAGACCGGCAATTGCGTCGGCCTGGGTGTGTAGTGCTGTAGCGGCATGGACAAATACCTTATCTGAGGGGATGGATAGCCTAGACAAGGATACTATTTTATTGACCCTGGGGCATATAAGAGATGCTGTCCTATATATGTGTGTATGCAAACTACAGGTGGTGCTGCAGGGCCCACACCCTTTTACTTGTCTTGTAGAGCAGCTCTGAAGCTGTTACAGTGCCCAGCTGCTGCAAGAAATCAGCTTGAATGCTTCAGGGGCTTGGGCATGGCCAACATGAGCCCCACACCGAAGGAGGGTGGGGGTGTTTAATGCAAACTTGGGGTTATACAAGCGCCGCAAAAGGCCGCCATGCCCTGCATGCCCCTTTTCTCTTTTCATATACAGATGAGGGTTCCAGCCAACTTTGGCCCACTGCTTGGATGACATCACCGTATGCAAATCCGTCTGCTGCAGACCTTCCCCCAGGAATGCTTGCAATAGTTGTTGCATATGGTTTAATGTCTGAGGGTGCTTCAGTATTAGGCAGCCTTCTGCCCTCCCATGTTCATCTGAAAAGATGTGGTCTCCCTGCAGTTGTTGTCCCCAGATGAGAGTTCCCTTGTGCTTCCTCAGTTAAATCTCCTTAACTTGACGGGGGTGTGCCCGAGCAGCCGCCCTCCCCAGCCCTATCCCAACACATACTTATCTTGCATATGAGATCTCTTGATCATGAAGATAGTTCTCACAGGTTGAGGTTCATCCTGGCCCCGCTCCCCGCTGGAGATCGCTGATGGGGACAGCAGCGGGGCTTCAGCAGAAGGGTGAGTATGTGTGGCCAGAGACCTCCCTTCCCATGTGCAGGCCTGCAGAGTCTGCCGCGCAGGATGGGGCATGTGGCACTCTCCCTCCCAGGGGCTCTTCCAGATGTAGCTCCTCAGCAGTATTTTTCCCGGGCTGCGCGGCGCTCTCCCCGACTGGCATCCGCCCTGGAACACTGCCTTCCTCAACGCAACATCAGCAGGGGGCCCTGGCCTCATCACCATCCCAGGTCTTTCTCATGTATGTATCATGTATGTGTGTGTGATATATGTATGAATCATATATGTTTGTGATATATATATATATATTCCATAGACAAAAAACCTTACGGTTTCACATGTCCCATTAAGGCTTCTTAGACATGATCGAAATTTCAGAAACCTGTTGTAACTCTTCCACTCAAACTCCAAAAAGCAATGAAATTCCGATCATTAAGGCTGATGCCTTAATGGACGTGTTCCTTGCGCAATACAGATATGGTATGCCATCACAGCCTGTGGGTAAGTGCAGATTCAGCACTCTCACAGAGTGAGATTGCTGTCACTCACACAATGGTGGAGCTGCTAATTCACAGATTTGTGTGCTCATTGGAATACACACATGCAGTCTATGCAACTGAAGGTCTGAGCAGTTTTGTGGTGCTCCCATCCCACACAGTGCCCACAACCATCCCATTCAGTCAACACAACAAAGCCACCTTGTTACAACATCCTTCTAACTCCATACATCCATCTCACTTAGTATACACAGTTAGCTCCCTCAAACATCTTGGTTAATTGCTAAACTATAATACCCCATCTACGGTCTATGCATCTACACTTACTTCCCCTATACACCCCCATGCTGCCCGGTCTTCCCCAATCCCTACTGCTGTGTTCTCCCATCTGTGCTAGTCTGTACTAACTTATCTGTACCATCTGTCTTTCCCCACCTGTGCATTGTCTGTACCACCGTTTCCTTCTCTCTGTGCTGCTCAGTGTTTCATTCTTCAACGTCACTCTGCCTCCTCCAGTACATGGCACACTGTCTTCTCTCCCATCTGCACCAGTTTTCTACCCATCCATGCCAGTGTTTTCAACCCATCTGCACCATTTCCCCCATCTGCACCGCTCTGTCTCCCTTCCCATACTTGCTGCTTAATCTACCCCCTAGCCACACCACTCTTACCCTATTCATGTAGCTGACATCCTGAAGGTAAATTTAGTGGATCCTGCGCTCTTGGCAGGGGGATAACCGCCACAGCCCACCCCCCAGTGGTCCGGAAACGCCTCCGTTGTGCAGACCATGCCCTGCCAATGGCATTCTAACGCTGTTTGCACGCCCCCCTCCTTCCCCGCAACCACCTCTGCCTATCAATCAGACAGGGTGATAGCATCTCACTGGGCTCCTGGGGTACGCACGCACCTCACAAACTAATTCAGACTGCAATCGCTGCTGCTCCGGTCTGAATTACCCCCTGTGTTTCTCTGTCCCCCCCATTAGTGCTGCTTAGTGTTCCCTCTATCCACACACTTCTGTTCCCCCATCCACACCGCTCTCCTCCCTCCAATCAACAACACTCTTACCTCATCTGAGCAGCTTTGTCTTCCGCTCAGACCTTCAGTTGCATAGACTGCATGTGTGTATTCCAATGAGCACACAAATCTGTGAATTAGCAGCTCCACCATTGTGTGAGTGACAGCAATCTCACTCTGTGAGAGTGCTGAATCTGCACTTACCCACAGGCTGTGATGGCATACCATATCTGTATTGCGCAAGGAACACGTCCATTAAGGCGTCAGCCTTAATGATCGGAATTTCATTGCTTTTTGGAGTTTGAGTGGAAGAGTTACAACAGGCTTCTGAAATTTCGATCATGTCTAAGAAGCCTTAATGGGACATGTGAAACCGTAAGGTTTTTTGTCTATGGAATTTCATCGCTTTTTTTAAATTTATTTTTTTTATTCAGAAATGTAAAATTTCACTTAAAGAATAAACATTTGATTTTTTAAATGTTTAATGAAAATGTTCGTATAACATCACTGTTCTGTGCAAAATTATTTTATTAACCAAACCAAATTGTTTAAGGTCCGTACACACTTAACGATTTAATGAGCGACGTCGCTCATTTTATCGTTAAGTGTGTATGCAGCCAGCGACAAACGATGCGCGGCCCCGCGGGTCGGCAACAATCTTCGCTGTCGGTAGGGCATGCAGGAAGGATGTGGACTGTCGTCCACGACCTTCATGCAGGGCTGGCGGGGGCGTGACGTCACTGAGCGATATGAGCGGTCATATCGCTCAGTGTGTACAGTCGGCCGCCGGCCGGCCCGGGAGGGGAAACATTAGACGATGTAGCTCACAGAGCGACATCGTTTAATGTGTACGGGCCTTTAGACTTTGGTCAAAATATTTTGCTGCCTTTGCAGCTGATGCAGGGAGGGGGGTAGGCGGCAGCAGCCTGTAACTGAGGCTGGAGGTAGGCGTGAAATGCATTGCTTGTACGTGTGAGTGCGTGGTGTCAGGTGCTGCGCGTGTATATGTGTGTGTGTGTCAGGTGCTGCCTGTGTATGTGTGTGTCAGCTCCTGTGTGTATGTGTGTGTCTGGTGCTGCGTGTATATATGAGTGTGTCTGATGGTGCGTGTGTATGCGTCAGCTGCCGCATGTGTGTGTGTGTGTGTGTGTGTGTCAGGTGTTGCGGGTGTATATGTGTGTGAGTATCAGGTTCTCCGCGTGTGTACAAGTGTATGTCTGGTGCTGTGCATGAATACGTATGTCTGTGTCAGGTGATGCGCGTGTACATGAGTGTGCGTCAGGTGCTGCGCGTGTACATGAGTGTGCATTAGGTGCTGCGCGTGTACATGAGTGTGCGTCAGGTGCTGCGTGTGTACATGAGTGTGCGTCAGGTGCTGCGCGTGTACATGAGTGTGCATTAGGTGCTGCGCGTGTACATGAGTGTGCGTCAGGTGCTGCGTGTGTACATGAGTGTGCGTCAGGTGCTGCGCGTGTACATGTGTGTGCGTCAGGTGCTGCGCGTGTACATGTGTGTGCCTCAGGTGCTGCACGTGTCTGTGTGTGAGTAAGGCACTGCGTGTGTATGTGTGTGTCTGATGGTGTGCGTGTATATGTATGTGTCAGGTGCTGCGTGTATATGCATGTGTCAGGTGCTGCGTGTATATGCATGTGTCAGGTGCTGCGTGTATATGCATGTGTCAGGTGCTGCGTGTATATGCATGTGTCAGGTGCTGCGTGTATATGCATGTGTCAGGTGCTGCATGTTTATTTTATTGTGTCTGATGGTACGTGTGTGTGTCAGGTGCCGCACGTGTATATGTGTGTGTGTCAGGTGTTGCGCGTGTATGTGTGGGTCAGGTGCTGCATGTTTATTTTATTGTGTCTGATGCTACGTGTGTGTGTGTCAGGTGCCGCACGTGTATGTGTGTGTGTCAGGTGTTGCGCGTGTATGTGTGGGTCAGGTGCTGCATGTTTATTTTATTGTGTCTGATGCTACGTGTGTGTGTGTCAGGTGCCGCACGTGTATGTGTGTGTGTCAGGTGTTGCGCGTGTATGTGTGTGTCAGGTGCCGCGCGTGTATGTGTGTGTCAGGTGCCGTTCCCCTTCTTCCCATCCCAGCTCTCTCTGTAGAATACAGCTCTGCACCCAGAGAGAGGGAAAGACTAGGGGGCTGATCACTGCACTGCTCACTTTTTGGTCATGAGTTCGGCCTCCTGTTTCTTCCAGTGCTGTGTTCCTGCAGCCTAGCCCTCCCTGTTGTGCCAGAGAATCAGCCCTTCCTTCCCCTGACAGAGAGAGAGAGCCCGAGGCAGAGACACTCTTCCCGTAGCTGGCCTACCCCCAGTACTTCAGCACTGGCCATGCGGCAGTCAACAAAGGAGACCAGCAGGGGGTTCTGGCAGCATCAGCTGTGGCCGCAGCTGGATCGGGGAGGCCTGCAGTGTCTGAGGTGGGCAACACTTCCTCCGCCGCTGTCACCTTCCCCTGCCGGAGAGAAAGCCAGAGACATACCCTTCCCGCAGCTGGGATACCCCTAGTACCTCAGCGCTGGACAGGCAGAGGTCTATGGAGGGGACCGGCAGGGGTTTCGGGCCGCAGCAGTAGCAGCGGCCGCAGTCAGATCAGGGAGGCCTGCAGGGTCAGAACTGGGCAGCACTTCCACCAACACTGTCACCTCTGTGCTGGGCATGTACACCAGTCCGTACGGACGGAGGTGTCCACAACAGGCAGCAGTATAATGAGTCAGACAAACTCATTACACGCTGCCCACTGCTGCGCCGCATGCCCTCGATGGAGGAAGCCTAGATGCGGTCCCCAGCGGCAGCGAGGGAGAAGGGTGATCACATCACCCTTCAACCCGGCACCTCACAATCAGCTGGGGATCTGCAGTAGCTTCATCTCTCTCTTCCTCTCCCTCTCTGACAGCACAGCAGCCCCTCTGGGTCCCATGTAGCTCTGCCCCCCTGCTCACAGTTCACTCGGCCTCTCCTGATTAAAAAGAAAATAAGAGCCTGACCTGCTGCTCAGATGCGAGGGGACGGGCGGTAGGTCCTCTGTGAGTACACTACACAGTCAAAATTAACTCTGACTCCTCACAACAGTGTGGACTGCAGGCGACGTCAGATGCCAATTTGGGTGTGCTTGCCGCACTACCTGCCCATCAAGCCCAACGTGGCATTTTGTATTAGGAACCCTATAACAGCATTCCGACATCCCTTCCTATGACGCTGCCATCCATACACTGCCGCTCTCATACATCCGTACACCGCCACTCTCATACATCCGCACACTGCCGCTCTCACACAACTGTACACTGTTGCTCTCATACATCCATACACTGCCGCTCTCATACATCCGTACAACCCCGCTCTCATACATCCGTACAACCCCGCTCTCATACATCCGTACAACCCCGCACTCTTACAGCCGCACTCTTACAGCCGTGCTCTTACAGCCGCACACTGCCGCACTCTTACAGCCGCACACCGCCGCACGCATACAGCCGCACACCATCGCACTCATACAGCCGCACACCGATGCAGTTATACAGCCGTACATTGCCGCTCTCATACATCCGCACACTGCCGCTCACATCTATACATACATAGCCTCCATACATCTACACATCCAATCCCCGCGCAAGGGAACACTGAAATCACTATCACTTTTCCCCGGGGTGTGACCACAGCCAGCGACTACTCCGGCCACCTTCTTGTGACACCAAAATGCATCTTACCTATCATCAGGGTGGTGCTGCTGCTGGGGGCAGGTTGCTGCCTCAGTCTCCTAGTTGGTGCTGCGATTGGAGGGGGTACTGCTTCCCTGTGCTGCCACTGTCTCCCGGATCATCGTGCCGCTGGCTGAATTGCAGCTTGACGCTACTGCTGCCGGGAGTAACAGCTTCCTGACTGTTGTTGCTGGTGGCTGCCTACTGCTCATTGCCGCCGGAACACTGACCGGCTCGGCAGTGATGCTGGCGGAGGAGTAGTGGCGGTGGGGTGGTGCCTGCTCCCTTCCCTCGAGCATGCCGCAGTGTAAAAAAATAAATAATAGAGAGCATACCAGGGTGAGAGTCTGTATGGATCACAGTGATTACACGGGGCACAGCATAAGGACACCTTGCTGTGAGGGGCTCTGCCCACACAGATTGCTGCACCCTCTCTGATGTCAGCCGCTGCCCTCTCGTTCTCTGGGCGGCCAGTTCCAGTGTGAGGTAGGAGAGGAAGAGAACACACAGGTGTTAGGCGCCGTGGTCCGCGATGTCCTCGCGGCCCGGCGCCTAGCAACTAGGGACGCCGAGCGTGCTAGCCGCCGGCTCCCTAGCAACGCTAGGACGCCGGGCGCGCTGAGCCGCCTGGACCCTAGCAACGGGGACGCCACGGACGGACTGCGCTCCCCTTGCAGGGTCAATCAAGTGAACTACACACACACACTTGTCTTCTGGTCGTGTAGCAAGGCAGCTGCACGGCATTGTGCTAATCAGGCTCTGAACTACTGATTGAAGGACTCCCTGCTAAATACCTTCTCAGTGCTTCACACAGACGCCGGTAATAGCTTCCTGCATGCTGCTTTGGTTTGCTGACGTCTGTTCCAGTTCTGCTGTGTCCGGTCATTCCTGTCCTCAGAGTTCCTGAATCTTAGTGTTGTCATCTCTTCCCAAGGAGTCTTCCAGTCCTCATTTACCCGCAACAGTCGCTAGAGGATCTCGTGTGATTTTCGTGAGTGGCGGCTCTGCCGCGTGCTGCGGCCTAGGCCGCTTTATTTTGTATTCTGTGTTGGTGCATTTGCGGAGGTTTACGCTCCCACACTCCTCTCCGGAACTCGCCGGTGCCGGGTAGAAGAGTGGACAAGTGGGTATTTTGGTTGTCCTTTTCCCTGGCGGTTTTCCGCACATACTCTAGTTTAAAGTTAGTTTTGAGCCCCTGGCTTTGTTGTTTAGTAGAGGGCCCCTTGTTATCACCCTGTCTCGGATTTCTCTTTGTCTCCCATTAAGACCTGAGGGGGCATCGGAGTTGGGCAGACGTAATCCGCCCTTCAAACGCGGCTGCCATGGGCCCAAGCAACCATAGTCTCGCAAGAGATTTCTGACAGCACGGGCGAGACAACGGAGATAGGGCGCCAGGGGCTATTCCCGTTCCCACTCCCTTTCCAAGCATTACGTTCCAGTACTCAGGTCCTTGCTATAAGATATCCCCAGACCAGAGTATTGGAATCATAACAGGAGAGCAGCCCTGATATATAACAGAGGTGGAAGTTCTATAGGCAGCAGAGACGGAGACCAGCCAGCCAGTCTCCCAGTGCCCTGATCACTACACGCCGCCAGCACAGCATTACAGGAGGGTCCTATAGTGCTGCCCTGAGCTAACAGGTGTGTGTACCAGTGTGCTGCGCCCTGGTGTCTCTGAGAGGGGTGAGGTCACCGTGCCGCTTTAGTATATGGCTTTTCCTTAGTACTGTAAGTTACAGCCCTGCACTAGTAGTGGCAACTCTGCCCTATGTGAACCTGTGAGGTTATTTTCCTATTTACAGAATAACCGGGGAGAAGGCGGCCATATTGCGGCTCTCAAGAGAAGGCACTCTAGTACACCCCCTGCTGGCGGCCACTGCGCAGGCGCAACAAATTGAAATGCCCGATCTCTATAATGGGGCATATTTCTCTTAATTAAAAAAAACCTGTAACTTTCTGAAAAACCACAACCCCAAAAGGCACTTCACAGGGACATGCTCTATCTAATAAAACAAACCCCAAGTCATATATATATATATATATATATATATATATATATATATATAAAATAAGATTTTACTCACCGGTAAATCTATTTCTCGTAGTCCGTAGTGGATGCTGGGACTCCGTAAGGACCATGGGGAATAGCGGCTCCGCAGGAGACTTGGCACAACTAAAGAGAGCTTTAGGACTACCTGGTGTGCACTGGCTCCTCCCCCTATGACCCTCCTCCAGACCTCAGTTAGGATACTGTGCCCGGAAGAGCTGACACTAAGGAAGGATTTTGAATCCCGGGTAAGACTCATACCAGCCACACCAATCACACCGTACAACTCGTGATATTATACCCAGTTAACAGTATGACAACAACGGAGCCTCTGCACAGATGGCTCTCAACAATAACCCTTTTGTTAACAATAACTATGTACAAGTACTTGGGATGGGCGCCCAGCATCCACTACGGACTACGAGAAATAGATTTACCGGTGAGTAAAATCTTATTTTCTCTGACGTCCTAAGTGGATGCTGGGACTCCGTAAGGACCATGGGGATTATATCAAAGCTCCCAAACGGGAGGGAGAGTGCGGATGACTCTGCAGCACCAAATGAGCGAACTCTAGGTCCTCCTCAGCCAGGGTGTCAAACTTGTAAAATCTTGCAAATGTGTTTGACCCCGACCAAGTAGCAGCTCGGCAAAGTTGTAAAGCAGAGACCCCTCGGGCAGCCGCCCAAGAAGAGCCCACCTTCCTCGTGGAATGGGCTTTTACTGATCTAGAATGCGGCAGTCCCGCTGCAGAATGACAGTCCTGTACCACAAATCTGAGGTACTCCTGGTGAGGAGAGTAAATGGGGACATGCAGGTAAGCATCCTTGATGTCCAGTGATACCATGTAATCCCCTTCCTCCAGGCTTGAGATAACCGCCCTGAGCGATTCCATCTTGAACTTGAACCGTTTTATATACGTGTTCAAAGATTTAAAATTTAAAATGGGTCTCACCGAACCGTCCGGTTTCGGTACCACAAACATCGTGGAATAGTAACCCCTTCCTTGTTGAAGGAGGGGTACCTTGACTATCACCTGCTGCAAATACAGCTTGTGAATTTGCCTCTATCACAGCCTCCCTGTCCAAGGGAGATGTTGGCAAGGCAGATTTTAGGAAACGGCGAGGGGGAGACGTCTCGAATTCCAGCTTGAATCCCTGAGACACTACTTGTAGAATCCAGGGATCCACCTGTGAGCAAGCCCACTGATTGCTGAAGCACTTGAGACGGGCCCCCACCGCACCTGGCTCCACCAGTGGAGCCCCAGCGTCATGCTGTGGACTTAGCGGAAGCGGGGGAGGACTTTTGTTCCTGGGAACTGGCTGTATGTATATATATATATATATATGCACACACACTCATGTATATACATGTATACACAAATACACGTATGTACATGTTTATGTATGTATAATACACTGAGTACATTATATTTATGAATTAATTGCTTCCCGATTCTGCAGCAGCATCATCAGCACCATCAGTGTTACTCACAGTCACTTCACACTGACTGCTGCACAACACATCACTTAATTTCCGGGCCGCCCGCCACCTGGTGAAGAGACATGGGAGATGAAGGACCAGCAGTGCCACGTTGAGCGGAAGTATTGTGAATTAGTTACCCACACACTCCTTGTGACACCTGCTCCCCGTCTGCCCTCCCACCCGCCGCCTGCCATCCGGAACCCGCACTGACAAGTAAGTCTCAGCAGAATGTGTCTGCCGGCGGCTCCCAGTCCCCCCTAGAGGAACACTGCCAGTGGTGTGGCAGCCGCGGCACACTAGGACTGAGAGACCGCAGCGGGAGGAAAGCACGGGTGGGCGGGAGGAGAGCATAGGCGGACATCACCACGTCACATTGCAAGGTGACACCAGTCCCCCCAGTGAGGCCGCCGACGAATGCACTCAGCATAGTATTAGCAGCAGGCAGAGGGGGGGGCGGGCGCAGCGGTGGTGGGAGGTATGGAAATGAGCTACAGGCTAGGCTCCACCGATCACACACTCAGCGATCACTGTGCCACAGCAAGCGTGGCGTGCAGCGGTGCTGGACATTAGGGAGTGCCTGTGCGCACCAGGCACCCCCTGTACGCACGCCTATGCGCTACCACCCCCCATATGCCACACTACATCACTATGCTATAGCCCTCCCATATGCTGCACTTCATAGTTACACTATACCCCCCATACAACATACTACATCACCACACTACACTACTCACAATAAAATTAAAACATCCCAGTTCCTCATTCTTAATGAGCTCACGTGAGTTCTCTCCCCAACGGAGCTCCAGACCAAGTAACAATGAAGACACCAGCAGCGTGTAGGGGGCAGGCCTGGTCCACTTGTCAGGAGAGAGCAGTCACTGGAGGGTAAGAAGGGGGCGGGGCCTAGTCCTACAGACGGGAGAGAGCACAGACAGGAGAGAGCAAGGTACAGGGGTAGAAGGGGACGGCTGATGTGAAGAAGGGGGCGGGGCCTATTCTTGCATCCTTTCAAAATTCGACTTTTTAAAATTCGACATTTGACAAATTCGACTTTTCTGCAATGGTACAAATGCGGCAATTCAACAAAAGTATATTCAATTGAAGTTTGTAAATTCGACAACAGTGCTTTTAAACAGTAAATTCGTCATTTTCAATCCGCCACACTTTGCAGGCGGAATCTAATAAAAAATAATATTTTTTTGGGGTAATAGCATATCTATTTATATTAGAAGGGATTAGGTACTTGGTTTGTCTTTTTTGGAGGCACAAGTATTATTTATATATTTTTTAAAAGATTATTATTTTTTATTTTTTTTAAATGGAATGTGAAAAACCCGGAAAAGAAAAATTGCGTGGGGTCCCCCCTCCAAAGCATAACCAGCCTCGGGCTCTTCGAGCCGGTCCTGGTTCTAAAAATCCGGGGGAAAAACGGACAGGGGATCCCCCGTATTTTTAAAACCGCATAATGTGTCGGGGGCATTACAGTGTGTGCATATTGTGTCGTGCATTATTGTGTGCGGCATAATGTCTAAGGGCCATTGCAGTATGTGGCATAATGTATACTGGGCATTACTATAAGGAGGAAAAATGACAAATAATGTAAGGGGCATGAATCAGGATTATTTTTCTTTCCTGTGGTGGCCAACGTATGGGCGTGCAGGTTGCAAAACTGGGGTATAAGGTAGTCTTTTCCTGCAATGCCACGCCCCTTTATGCGAAACCACGCCCACTCCAACAAAACCACGCCCCTTTTTTGACGCGCGCGCCTTAGGCGCGCGCATATTTATCCCTTTCTTGCTCCCAATTATGGAGCATGAAGGGGGGGGGGGGGGGCGCCGAAGAATTTTTTGGCTTGGGGGAGAAAAATTTCTAGTTACGCCACTGGATTGGACATATCCAGTGTGATGCGGCTGTAGATGATTTTTGCTGTTTCTAACTTCTACATCAATGAATAAGTTTCAAAATAGAATGCATCAAGAGAACGGTGTTGGTAGTATAAAACTACCTACAGCACCTGGTATTCCCAGGTGGTCTCACATCCAAGAACAAACCAGGCCTAAGATTAGGTGATATTGGGCATATACAGTGTGGTGTGGCTGTAGATGAGCTTAGTGGTTTCTGTTAGAGTTCTTCTACTTCTAACTACTCGTACATAAATGAATAAGCGGACGATTTATTAAACCTGGTGAAATGATAATTTGCATGGTGATAAAGTACCAGCCAATCGGCTCCTAATTGCCATGTCACAGGCTGGGTTTGAAAAATGACAGTTAGGAGCTGACTGGCTGGTACTTTATCACCTTGCACTTTATCAGTTCACCAGGCTTAATAGATCTGCCCCAATGTTTCAAAATGGAATGCATCAAGAGAACGGTGTTGGTATTGTAAAAATACACACAGCTCCTGGTATTTCCTGGTGGTCTCCCATCCAAGTACTAAAACCAGGACCAACACTGCTCAGCTTCCATGATCAGGAGAGATTGGGCAAATCCAGTGTGCTGTGGCTGTAGATGAGCTCGTGGTTTCTGTTAGAGCTCTTCTACTTCTAACTTCTGGTACATAAAAGAATATGTGTAAAAATTAAATGTACAGTACCAAGAAAAGGGTGTTGGTAGTTTAAAAACACCTAAAGAATCTGATAATACATGGATGGGAGACTGCTTGGTAGTAACAAAGTCCAATACTGCTTTGCTTCAAAGATCAAATGAGATTGGGCATATCCAGTGTGGTGTGGCTTTAGATAAGCTTTGTGGTTTCTGTTAGAGCTCTTCTACTTCTAACTACTGGTACATTAATGAATATGTATAAGGTTGTAGTTTATCCAATATCCCTTTACTACCTTACCTCCCCCCCCCCCCTCCCCTCCCCTCCCCTCCTTATAGCTTCCTTTGTTCTCTCCTCCTCGTGTGTGCGTTATTTGTTTTCTCATACGTCCTAGAGGATGCTGGGATCACATTAAGAACCATGGGGTATAGACGGGATCCGCAGGAGACATGGGCACTTTAAGACTTTCAAAGGGTGTGAACTGTCTCCTCCCTCTATGCCCCTCCTCCAGACTCCAGTTTTAGAATTGTGCCCAGTGAGACTGGATGCACTACAGGGGAGCTCTACTGAGTTTCTCTGAAAATACTTATGTTAGTTTTTCTTATTTTCAGGGAGGCTGCTGGCAACAGTCTCCCTGCTTCGTGGAACTTAGGGGAGAGAAGTATGACCAACTTCTAGTGAGTTCAATGGCTCTGCTTCTGGCTGACAGGACACCATTAGCTCCTGAGGGTGCTGATCGCTGGGTACGCCTAGATGCCCACTCCCGTAGCCTGCCATCACCCCCTTACAGAGCCAGAAGTCAGAAGACAGGCGAGTAGCAGAAGAACAGAAGACTTCTTCTCCAGTGACGGCATTCTGAGGTACCACGCAGCGAGCGGAATGCTGTGCGCCATGCTTCCACACAAACACAGGCACAGCAGGGTGCAGGGCATGTGGGTGGGTGGGGGGGGGGGCACCCTGGGCAGCATAAATTCCTCACAAAAGGCTGGCAAAAGTGGACATTAGTGCCTGGGCACTGTCCTTACCCCGCCAGCGTAATTAATTATTTGTTTCTGAGCGGGACAGAAGCGTGCCATTACAGCGGCGGGGCTTCTTCCTCACCTCACCAGCACATCTATAGAGCGTTACAAGTCTATCACTATAGAGTTTATTATTTCCCAGACTGTGTACTTTTGGCGCTGGGTTGTGAGCTAAAAAATCCTCTCTGTCCCTCTGACAGATTTACTGTAGGTCTATCCCCCATAAGCCGATGTGTCTGTGGGTACTTGGTACATGTGTGTCAACATGTCGGTGGCTGAATGTTTTTCCCAAGAGGAAACTATATTAGGAATGCAGACATATGATGGTGGCCCTGTTGGCACCACCAATAACTGACTGGGTGAAAGTTTCAATAATATCAGAGTGAGGTTGGATAAATCTGTGTCCCAGACACAGACGTAGAGAATAGATGTGATGTTCATGGCTATGCTTCTTTTCCCTCAGGCCCGCAAAAATGTTACTACACACTGATACTGACTCGGATACTGATTCCTATGTCGACCATAATATTTCCTGATTAGATCCAATATTGGCAAGGAGCATTCAGTACATGATTGTGGATATTAAGGACATATTAACATCACTGAGGACCCTGCTGTTCCTGACAAAGGGGTCTATATGTATGTATATATAGATATATAATGAAAGCTGATGTAACGTTCCTCCATCTCTGTTTGAGAAAGTCTGGGCCAGCTCGACAAGATGGTTTCAAATCCCCAAAAGGTTTCCGATTGTTTATTCATTTCCTGCTGCGGACAGAATAAAGTGGGAGTCACCCCCTGTTCTGCACGGGGCCCTGTCACAAATCAAGCGGATCGTATGCAGGAAGCTACATTATTTCTAGTTATGTAACCACGGGTACATTACTTAGACCTGCCATTACATGCGCATGGGTGAGTAGTAGTATTCAAGAATTGGTCGAATACCTTGTCTTCCGATATAGATATCTTGGAGAGATGGGATACTCCTTACGTTGGATCATATCAAGGACACTGCAGCATACTTACGACTGCAAGGGATATAGGACTCTTGAGTTCACGGGCCAATTTCATGGCAGTCTCGGATAGGAGGGCAATGTGGATTCACCAAGGGAATGCTGATGCTGACTCCAAGAAGAAAGGGAGTCTCTTCCCTATGAAGGTGAAGCCTTGTTTGGCAACGGCCTAGTTAATTTGATCTCGGCAGCTCCCGCAGGTAAGTCAACCTTCTTGCCCTATGTTCCCTCTCAACGGATGAAGACGCATCATTGTCTAACGCAGTCATTTTGTCCCAATAGATATGCAAGAAGTTAAGATTCCCCTTTCTTTGCAGGTAGAGGAAGGAGAAGAGGGAAGAGGTCTGTAGCCTCTTCAAGATCGCAGGAGCAGAGATCGTCCTCTGCTTCTGCCAAATCCACTGCATGACGCTGGGGCTCTCTTGCAGGAGCCCACACCAGTGGGGGCACGTCTAAAACACTTCAGTCAGTTCTGGATTAATTTGGACCTGGACTCGTGGGTTTTACAAATAGTGTCACAAGGGTACAAACTGGGGTTTCAAGACGTTCCCCCTCACCGATTGTTCAAATCGGCCTTAGTCAGCAGGGAGAAGGTTTTTATTCAAGCCTCTTCGTGCTCCCGAAGCCGGACGGCTCAGTCAGACCAATCTTAAATCTGAAATCCCTCAATTTCTACCTAAAGAAATTCAATTTCAAGATGGAATCTCTCAGGGTAGGGATCTCCAGTCCGGAGGAAGGAGATTTCATGGTTTTGGTAGACATAAGGATGCCTAATTACATGTTCCCGTTTAGCCACTGCATCAAGCTACCTGAGGTTTGCAATTCAGGATTGTCATTACCAATTTCAGACGTTGCCGTTTGGTCTGTCCACGGCTCCGAGGATTTTCACCAGGGTGATGGTGGAAATGATGGTTCTCCTTCGCAAGCAAGGAGTCACAATTATGCCGTACTTGGATGATCTCCTGATAAAGGCGAGATCCAGGGACCAGTTGGTGCAAAACATCTACTCTCCCTGACAGTTCTTCAACAACATGGTTGGCTCCTAAACTTGCCAAAATCGCAGTTGGTCCCAATGACGCGGTTGTTGTTTCTGGGAGTCATACTGGACACAGAAGAGGCTTTCTTCCAGTGGAAAGGCTATGGAGTTCCAGAGTCTGGTCAAACAAATTCTGAAACCAGCAAGAGTGTTAATCCATCAATGCATTCTGTTGCTGGGGAAGATGGTTGCGGCCTACGAGGCCATTCAGTTTGGCAGGTTCCATGCCAGAGTGTTCCAGTGGGACCTGTTGGACAAGTGGTCCGGATCCCACCTACACATGCACCGGAGGATAATCCTGTCTTCCAAGACCAGAATCTTACTCCATTGGTGGCTGCACAGTTCTCACCTCCTAGAGGGGCGATGGTTCGGGATCCAGGACTGGATCCTAGGGACCATGGATGCAACCCTCCGAGGCTGGGGAGCAGTCACACAGGGGGAAAACATCCAAGGAAGATGGTCAAGTCAGGAAAGTTTTCTCCACATAAATGTTCTGGAGTTAAGGGCCATTTAATAACTGCAGACACAGTACGCACTGGGACGGGTGCCCTGCATCCTCTACGGACTAAGAGAAAAGGATTTACCGGTAGGTATTAAAATCCTATTTTCTCTAATGTCCTAGAGGATGCTGGGGACTCCGTAAGGACCATGGGGATAGATAGGCTCCGCAGGAGACATGGGTACTTTAAGAAAGACTTTAGTTCTGGGTGTGCACTGGCTCCTCCCTCTATGCCCCTCCTCCAGACCTCAGTTTGATACTGTGCCCAGTGGAGACTGGGTGCTTTTCAGGAGCTCTCCTGAGCTTTCTGACAGAAAGTATTTTGTTAGGTTTTTAATTTTCAGGGAGCACTGCTGGCAACAGACTCCCTCATCGAGGGACTGAGGGGAGAGAAGCAGCCCTACTCTCTGAGTTGCAAGGTCCAGCTTCTTAGGCTACTGGACACCATTAGCTCCAGAGGGATTGGTACGCAGGATCTCACCCTCGCCGTCCGTCCCAGAGCCGCGCCTCCGTCCCCCTTGCAGAGCCGGAAGATAGAAGCCGGGTGAGTATGAGAAGAAAAGAAGACTTCAGAGGCGGCAGAAGACTTCATGATCTTCACTGAAGTAACGCACAGCACTGCAGCTGTGCGCCATTGCTCCCATACACCTCACACACTCCGGTCACTGTAAGGGTGCAGGGCGCAGGGGGGGGGGGGGCACCCTGGGCAGCAATATAAACCTCTTTTTGGCAAAAATATAACACATATACAGCGGGGCACTGTATATATGTGTGAGCCCCCGCCAATTTTACAGTTTAAGCGGGACAGAAGCCTGCCGCCGAGGGTGCGGGGCTTCTCCCTCAGCACTCACCAGCGCCATTTTTTCTTCACAGCACCGCTGAGAGGAAGCTCCATGGACTCTCCCCTGCTTATACCACGGTAGACAAGAGAGTTGAAAAGAGGGGGGGGGGGCACATAATTTGGCGCAAATTACATACAGCAGTACTACTGGGCAAACATTAAGTTACTGTGTATTCCTGGGTTATATAGCACTGGGGTGTGTGCTGGCATACTCTCTCTCTGTCTCTCCAAAGGGCCTTGTGGGGAAACTGTCTTCAGAAAAAGCATTCCCTGTGTGTGTGGTGTGTCGGTACACGTGTGTCGACTAGAGATGAGCGCCTGAAATTTTTCGGGTTTTGTGTTTTGGTTTTGGGTTCGGTTCCGCGGCCGTGTTTTGGGTTCGACCGCGTTTTGGCAAAACCTCACCGAATTTTTTTTGTCGGATTCGGGTGTGTTTTGGATTCGGGTGTTTTTTTAAAAAAACACTAAAAAACAGCTTAAATCATAGAATTTGGGGGTCATTTTGATCCCATATTATTATTAACCTCAAAAACCATAATTTCCACTCATTTTCAGTCTATTCTGAATACCTCACACCTCACAATATTATTTTTAGTCCTAAAATTTGCACCAAGGTCGCTGGATGACTAAGCTAAGCGACACTAGTGGCCGACACAAACACCTGGCCCATCTAGGAGTGGCACTGCAGTGTCACGCAGGATGTCCCTTCCAAAAAACCCTCCCCAATCAGCACATGACGCAAAGAAAAAAAGAGGCGCAATGAGGTAGCTGACTGTGTGAGTAAGATAAGCGACCCTAGTGGCCGACACAAACACCGGGCCCATTTAGGAGTGGCACTGCAGTGTCACGCAGGATGTCCCTTCCAAAAAACCCTCCCCAATCAGCACATGACGCAAAGAAAAAAAGAGGCGCAATGAGGTAGCTGACTGTGTGAGTAAGATTAGCGACCCTAGTGGCCGACACAAACACCGGGCCCATTTAGGAGTGGCACTGCAGTGTCACGCAGGATGTCCCTTCCAAAAAACCCTCCCCAATCAGCACATGACGCAAAGAAAAAAAGAGGCGCAATGAGGTAGCTGACTGTGTGAGTAAGATTAGCGACCCTAGTGGCCGACACAAACACCGGGCCCATTTAGGAGTGGCACTGCAGTGTCACGCAGGATGTCCCTTCCAAAAAACCCTCCCCAATCAGCACATGACGCAAAGAAAAAAAGAGGCGCAATGAGGTAGCTGACTGTGTGAGTAAGATTAGCGACCCTAGTGGCCGACACAAACACCGGGCCCATTTAGGAGTGGCACTGCAGTGTCACGCAGGATGTCCCTTCCAAAAAACCCTCCCCAATCAGCACATGACGCAAAGAAAAAAAGAGGCGCAATGAGGTAGCTGACTGTGTGAGTAAGATTAGCGACCCTAGTGGCCGACACAAACACCGGGCCCATTTAGGAGTGGCACTGCAGTGTCACGCAGGATGTCCCTTCCAAAAAACCCTCCCCAATCAGCACATGACGCAAAGAAAAAAAGAGGCGCAATGAGGTAGCTGACTGTGTGAGTAAGATTAGCGACCCTAGTGGCCGACACAAACACCGGGCCCATTTAGGAGTGGCACTGCAGTGTCACGCAGGATGTCCCTTCCAAAAAACCCTCCCCAATCAGCACATGACGCAAAGAAAAAAAGAGGCGCAATGAGGTAGCTGACTGTGTGAGTAAGATTAGCGACCCTAGTGGCCGACACAAACACCGGGCCCATTTAGGAGTGGCACTGCAGTGTCACGCAGGATGTCCCTTCCAAAAAACCCTCCCCAATCAGCACATGACGCAAAGAAAAAAAGAGGCGCAATGAGGTAGCTGACTGTGTGAGTAAGATTAGCGACCCTAGTGGCCGACACAAACACCGGGCCCATTTAGGAGTGGCACTGCAGTGTCACGCAGGATGTCCCTTCCAAAAAACCCTCCCCAATCAGCACATGACGCAAAGAAAAAAAGAGGCGCAATGAGGTAGCTGACTGTGTGAGTAAGATTAGCGACCCTAGTGGCCGACACAAACACCGGGCCCATTTAGGAGTGGCACTGCAGTGTCACGCAGGATGTCCCTTCCAAAAAACCCTCCCCAAACAGCACATGACGCAAAGAAAAAGAAAAGAAAAAAGAGGTGCAAGATGGAATTGTCCTTGGGCCCTCCCACCCACCCTTATGTTGTATAAACAAAACAGGACATGCACACTTTAACCAACCCATCATTTCAGTGACAGGGTCTGCCACACGACTGTGACTGATATGACGGGTTGGTTTGGACCCCCCCAAAAAAGAAGCAATTAATCTCTCCTTGCACAAACTGGCTCTACAGAGGCAAGATGTCCACCTCATCATCACCCTCCGATATATCACCGTGTACATCCCCCTCCTCACAGATTATCAATTCGTCCCCACTGGAATCCACCATCTCAGCTCCCTGTGTACTTTGTGGAGGCAATTGCTGCTGGTCAATGTCTCCGCGGAGGAATTGATTATAATTCATTTTAATGAACATCATCTTCTCCACATTTTCTGGATGTAACCTCGTACGCCGATTGCTGACAAGGTGAGCGGCGGCACTAAACACTCTTTCGGAGTACACACTTGTGGGAGGGCAACTTAGGTAGAATAAAGCCAGTTTGTGCAATGGCCTCCAAATTGCCTCTTTTTCCTGCCAGTATAAGTATGGACTGTGTGACGTGCCTACTTGGATGCGGTCACTCATATAATCCTCCACCATTCTTTCAATGGTGAGAGAATCATATGCAGTGACAGTAGACGACATGTCCGTAATCGTTGTCAGGTCCTTCAGTCCGGACCAGACATCAGCATCAGCAGTCGCTCCAGACTGCCCTGCATCACCGCCAGCGGGTGGGCTCGGAATTCTGAGCCTTTTCCTCGCACCCCCAGTTGCGGGAGAATGTGAAGGAGGAGATGTTGACAGGTCGCGTTCCGCTTGACTTGACAATTTTCTCACCAGCAGGTCTTTCAACCCCAGCAGACTTGTGTCTGCCGGAAAGAGAGATCCAAGGTAGGCTTTAAATCTAGGATCGAGCACGGTGGCCAAAATGTAGTGCTCTGATTTCAACAGATTGACCACCCGTGAATCCTTGTTAAGCGAATTAAGGGCTCCATCCACAAGTCCCACATGCCTAGCGGAATCGCTCCGTGTTAGCTCCTCCTTCAATGTCTCCAGCTTCTTCTGCAAAAGCCTGATGAGGGGAATGACCTGACTCAGGCTGGCAGTGTCTGAACTGACTTCACGTGTGGCAAGTTCAAAGGGCATCAGAACCTTGCACAACGTTGAAATCATTCTCCACTGCGCTTGAGACAGGTGCATTCCACCTCCTATATCGTGCTCAATTGTATAGGCTTGAATGGCCTTTTGCTGCTCCTCCAACCTCTGAAGCATATAGAGGGTTGAATTCCACCTCGTTACCACTTCTTGCTTCAGATGATGGCAGGGCAGGTTCAGTAGTTTTTGGTGGTGCTCCAGTCTTCTGTACGTGGTGCCTGTACGCCTAAAGTGTCCCGCAATTTTTCTGGCCACCGACAGCATCTCTTGCACGCCCCTGTCGTTTTTTAAATAATTCTGCACCACCAAATTCAAGGTATGTGCAAAACATGGGACGTGCTGGAATTTGCCCATATTTAATGCACACACAATATTGCTGGCGTTGTCCGATGCCACAAATCCACAGGAGAGTCCAATTGGGGTAAGCCATTCCGCGATGATCTTCCTCAGTTGCCGTAAGAGGTTTTCAGCTGTGTGCGTATTCTGGAAACCGGTGATACAAAGCGTAGCCTGCCTAGGAAAGAGTTGGCGTTTGCGAGATGCTGCTACTGGTGCCGCCGCTGCTGTTCTTGCGGCGGGAGTCCATACATCTACCCAGTGGGCTGTCACAGTCATATAGTCCTGACCCTGCCCTGCTCCACTTGTCCACATGTCCGTGGTTAAGTGGACATTGGGTACAACTGCATTTTTTAGGACACTGGTGAGTCTTTTTCTGACGTCCGTGTACATTCTCGGTATCGCCTGCCTAGAGAAGTGGAACCTAGATGGTATTTGGTAACAAGGGCACACTGACTCAATAAATTGTCTAGTTCCCTGTGAACTAACGGCGGATACCGGACGCACGTCTAACACCAACATAGTTGTCAAGGCCTCAGTTATCCGCTTTGCAGCAGGATGACTGCTGTGATATTTCATCTTCCTCGCAAAGGACTGTTGAACAGTCAATTGCTTACTGGAAGTAGTACAAGTGGGCTTACGACTTCCCCTCTGGGATGACCATCGACTCCCAGCAGCAACAACAACAGCAGCGCCAGCAGCAGTAGGCGTTACACGCAAGGATGCATCGGAGGAATCCCAGGCAGGAGAGGACTCGTCAGAATTGCCAGTGACATTGCCTGCAGGACTATTGGCATTCCTGGGGAAGGAGGAAATTGACACTGAGGGAGTTGGTGGGGTGGTTTGCGTGAGCTTGGTTACAAGAGGAAGGGATTTACTGGTCAGTGGACTGCTTCCGCTGTCACCCAAAGTTTTTGAACTTGTCACTGACTTATTATGAATGCGCTGCAGGTGACGTATAAGGGAGGATGTTCCGAGGTGGTTAACGTCCTTACCCCTACTTATTACAGCTTGACAAAGGGAACACACGGCTTGACACCTGTTGTCCGCATTTCTGTTGAAATAGTTCCACACCGAAGAGCTGATTTTTTTGGTATTTTCACCAGGCATGTCAACGGCCATATTCCTCCCACGGACAACAGGTGTCTCCCCGGGTGCCTGACTTAAACAAACCACCTCACCATCAGAATCCTCCTGGTCAATTTCCTCCCCAGTGCCAGCAACACCCATATCCTCCTCATCCTGGTGTACTTCAACACTGACATCTTCAATCTGACTATCAGGAACTGGACTGCGGGTGCTCCTTCCAGCACTTGCAGGGGGCGTGCAAATGGTGGAAGGTGCATGCTCTTCACGTCCAGTGTTGGGAAGGTCAGGCATCGCAACCGACACAATTGGACTCTCCTTGTGGATTTGGGATTTCGAAGAACGCACAGTTCTTTGCGGTGCTACTGCTTTTGCCAGCTTGAGTCTTTTCATTTTTCTAGCGAGAGGCTGAGTGCCTCCATCCTCATGTGAAGCTGAACCACTAGCCATGAACATAGGCCAGGGCCTCAGCCGTTCCTTGCCACTCCGTGTGGTAAATTGCATATTGGCAAGTTTACGCTTCTCCTCCGACAATTTTATTTTAGGTTTTGGAGTCCTTTTTTTACTGATATTTGGTGTTTTGGATTTGACATGCTCTGTACTATGACATTGGGCATCGGCCTTGGCAGACGACGTTGCTGGCATTTCATCGTCTCGGCCATGACTAGTGGCAGCAGCTTCAGCACGAGGTGGAAGTGGATCTTGATCTTTCCCTAATTTTGGAACCTCAACATTTTTGTTCTCCATATTTTAATAGGCACAACTAAAAGGCACCTCAGGTAAACAATGGAGATGGATGGATACTAGTATACAATTATGGACGGACTGCCGAGTGCCGACACAGAGGTAGCTACAGCCGTGAACTACCGTACTGTGTCTGCTGCTAATATAGACTGGTTGATAAAGAGATGTCGTAGTATGTATGTATGAAGAAGAAAGAAAAAAAAACCACGGTTAGGTGGTATACAATTATGGACGGACTGCCGAGTGCCGACACAGAGGTAGCCACAGCCGTGAACTACCGTACTGTACTGTGTCTGCTGCTAATATAGACTGGTTGATAAAGAGATGTCGTAGTATGTATGTATGAAGAAGAAAGAAAAAAAAACCACGGGTAGGTGGTATACAATTATGGACGGACTGCCGAGTGCCGACACAGAGGTAGCCACAGCCGTGAACTACCGTACTGTACTGTGTCTGCTGCTAATATAGACTGGTTGATAAAGAGATGTAGTAGTATGTATGTATAAAGAAGAAAGAAAAAAAAACCACGGGTAGGTGGTATACAATTATGGACGGACTGCCGAGTGCCGACACAGAGGTAGCCACAGCCGTGAACTACCGTACTGTACTGTGTCTGCTGCTAATATAGACTGGTTGATAAAGAGATGTCGTAGTATGTATGTATGAAGAAGAAAGAAAAAAAAACCACGGTTAGGTGGTATACAATTATGGACGGACTGCCGAGTGCCGACACAGAGGTAGCCACAGCCGTGAACTACCGTACTGTACTGTGTCTGCTGCTAATATAGACTGGTTGATAAAGAGATGTCGTAGTATGTATGTATAAAGAAGAAAGAAAAAAAAACCACGGTTAGGTGGTATACAATTATGGACGGACTGCCGAGTGCCGACACAGAGGTAGCCACAGCCGTGAACTACCGTACTGTACTGTGTCTGCTGCTAATATAGACTGGTTGATAAAGAGATGTCGTAGTATGTATGTATGAAGAAGAAAGAAAAAAAAACCACGGTTAGGTGGTATACAATTATGGACGGACTGCCGAGTGCCGACACAGAGGTAGCCACAGCCGTGAACTACCGTACTGTACTGTGTCTGCTGCTAATATAGACTGGTTGATAAAGAGATGTCGTAGTATGTATGTATAAAGAAGAAAGAAAAAAAACCACGGTTAGGTGGTATACAATTATGGACGGACTGCCGAGTGCCGACACAGAGGTAGCCACAGCCGTGAACTACCGTACTGTACTGTGTCTGCTGCTAATATAGACTGGTTGATAAAGAGATGTAGTAGTATGTATGTATAAAGAAGAAAGAAAAAAAAAACCACGGGTAGGTGGTATACAATTATGGATGGACTGCCGAGTGCCGACACAGAGGTAGCTACAGCCGTGAACTACCGTACTGTGTCTGCTGCGACTGGATGATAAATAATGATATAAAAAATATATATATATCACTACTGCAGCCGGACAGGTATATATATTATATAATGACGGACCTGCTGGACACTGTCTGTCAGCAGAATGAGTTTTTTATAGAATAAAAAAAAAAACACCACACAAGTGAAGTCACACGACGAGTGTTTAACTTTTTCAGGCAATCACAATATAGTATACTACTAACTATACTGGTGGTCAGTGTGGTCAGGTCACTGGTCAGTCACACTGGCAGTGGCACTCCTGCAGCAAAAGTGTGCACTGTTTAATTTTAATATAATATGTACTCCTGGCTCCTGCTATAACCTATAACTGGCACTGCAGTGCTCCCCAGTCTCCCCCACAATTATAAGCTGTGTGAGCTGAGCACAGTCAGATATATAATATATACATAGATGATGCAGGCATGCAGCACACTGGGCTGAGCAGTGCACACAGATATGGTATGTGACTGAGTCACTGTGTGTACCGTTTTTTTCAGGCAGAGAACGGATATATTAAATAAAACAACTGCACTGCTGGTGGTCACTGTGGTCAGTCACTAAACTCTGCACTCTCTTCTACAGTATCAGCCTCAGGTCAATCTCTCTCTCTCTCTCCTAATCTAAATGGAGAGGACGCCAGCCACGTCCTCTCCCTATCAATCTCAATGCACGTGTGAAAATGGCGGCGACGCGCGGCTCCTTATATAGAATCCGAGTCTCGCGATAGAATCCGAGCCTCGCGAGAATCCGACAGCGTCATGATGACGTTCGGGCGCGCTCGGGTTAACCGAGCAAGGCGGGAAGATCCGAGTCGCTCGGACCCGTGAAAAAAAACATGAAGTTCGTGCGGGTTCGGATTCAGAGAAACCGAACCCGCTCATCTCTAGTGTCGACATGTCTGAGGAAGAAGGCTATATTAGAGAGGAGCAGGAGCAAATGAATGTGGTGTCTCCGCCGACAGCTGATTGGATGGATATGTGGAATGTTTTAAATGCTAGTGTAAACTCATTGCACAAAAGATTAGACAAGGCTGAAGCTTTGGGACAGTCAGGGTCTCAACCCATGCCTGATCCTATGTTGCAGGGACTGTCAGGGTCTCATAAGCGCCCACTATCCCAGATTGTTGACACAGATACAGACACGGATTCTGACTCCAGTGTCGATTACGATGATGCAAAGTTACAGCCAAAATTGGCAAAATCCATTCGATATATGATTATGGCAATAAAAGATGTTTTGCACATCAGAGAGGAACCCCCTGTCCCTGACAAGAGGGTACATATGTACAAGGTGAAAAAGCCTGAGGTAACCTTTGAGGGGGTCACACGAGCTGAACGAGTTATGTGAAAAAGCTTGGGAATCTCCAGATAAAAGACTGCAGATTTCCAAAAGGATTCTTATGGCGTATCCTTTCCCATCAATGGATAGGTTACGATGGGAATCCTCCCCTAGGGTGGACAAAGCATTAACACGCTTATCCAAGAAGGTAGCCCTCCCATCCCAGTATACGGCTACCCTCAAAGAGTCTGCTGACCGCAAACAGGAGATTTCCCTGAAGTCCATTTATACACATTCAGGTACCTTACTCAGACCGGCAATTGCGTCGGCCTGGGTGTGTAGTGCTGTAGCGGCATGGACGGATACCTTATCTGAGGGGATGGATACCCTAGATAAGGATACTATTTTATTGACCCTGGGGCATATAAGAGATGCTGTCCTATATATGTGTGTATGCAAACTACAGGTGGTGCTGCAGGGCTCACACCCTTTTACTTGTCTTGTAGAGCAACTCTGGAGCTGTTTCTGGGTCCAGCTGCTGCAAGAAATCAGCTTGAATGCTTCACGGGCTGGGGCATGGCCAACATGAGCCCACACTGATGGGGGGTGGGGGTGTATAAAGCGATTTAGGGGTCATCCAAGCGCAACCCCACAAAGGCCGCCATGCCCTGCGTGACCCTTTTCTCTTTTCATATGCAGACGAGGGTTGCAGCCAACTATGCCCACTGCTTGGATGACATCACTATATGCAAATCCATCTGCTGCAGGCCTTCCCACAGGAATGCTTGCAGTAGTTGTTGCATTTGGTTTGTTGTTTGGGGGTGCTTCAGTATTAGGCAGCCTTCTGCCCTCCCACATTCGTCTGAAAATGTGTTCTCCCTGCAGTTGTTGTTCCCAGATGAGAGTTCCCTTGTGCTTCCTCAGTTGAATCTCCTTAACTTGACAGGGGTGTGCCCGAGCAGCCGCCCTCCACAGCCCTATCCCAACACATACTTATCTTGCATATGAGATCTCTTGATCATGAAGATAGTTCTCACAGGGTGAGGTTCATCCATTACATTTTAAAGTAGGAAGGTACAAATTACATATTCAAATTACATATATGTGCTGGATTCAAATGTTTTCCCCCCTTCCTTTCTCAATTGTGCCCATCAGCAGCTATTCTAATGTTGCTGCCAATGGGTGTGACGCATTCATTTCTTCTGTGGGGTACACTGGACTCCACAAGGATTCACATTGTATATGTACACCAGAGTAGGATCTTGATCTGAGGCACCAACAGGCTCAAAGCTTTTGACTGTTCCCAAGATGCTCAGCGCCCCCTCCTCTATAACCTCGCTTCCATGAACAGGGAGCTCAGTTTGTAGTTGGTGCCTTCAGTAGCAGGCCACTTAACAGGGGGCTGCCTCAGGCAGCCTATTCTTAGCTATTAATTTTGGCAAGAAAAGAAGAACTTTTTTTATAAGAATCTACAAGGGCTGCAGCAGGCTAGGTCTAATAGACCTCTTTACTGCAGCTCCATCACTCCCAGTGGCGCAGTATACTCCCGTGCCCCGGTTGCTGGGTCACTGCAGCGGAGGCTCCGGTTTCTTCCTAAGGTCAGTCACACACACACCGCCCTCCGAGATCACGAGGCCGCTGATGGGGGCGGGCCGTGTGCGCACTGGCGTGGACACTGATTACTGGGCAGCCGCTCCACTAGCCACCAGGGACAGTTAAGGAGCACAGCTCTGGGGTTTTTTCTCCTATATTAACCCCATTTTGTACTACCCGCAGTGCATTGTGATAGGTGATGGGGCCTGATTCAGGTTGGATCGCAATCCAACTGCAAAAACTGCTAAGAGCATACGCCTGCATTTTCTGCGGCACCCCGCAGATAATGCGATCACCTCTGCCTGTGAATCGGTGAAGGGGGGGGGGGGGAGGGGGGTCAACAACACTCCATTTCCAAGTCGGAGATGGAGCGGTGCGGGGGCACGGTTTCAAAATGGGGTCGGCAATGGAGAAACAGGAGGCGTGGTCAGAGCAGCTGCATGACATCACATGGGCCGGACTCTGCCAGTGGAGCCCCAGCGTCATGAGGTAGATTTTGTAGAGGCCGGGGAGGACTTCTGTTCCTGGGAACTAGCTGTGTTGTGCAGCTTTATTCCTCTGCCCCTACCTCTGGCAAGAAAGGACGCACCTCGCACTTTCTTGTTTCTTTGTGACTGAAAGTACTGCATTTGATAATGCGGAGCTTTCTTATGCTGTGAGGGAACATAAGGTAAAAAATTTGATTTTCCAACTGTAGCTGTGCGTGTTAATGCTTTGTCCATCCTACGTGAGGATTTCCATCGTAACCTATCCGTTGATGGAATAGGATACGCCATAAGAATCCTTTTGGAAATCTGCAGTCTTTTATCTGGAGATTCCCAAGCTTTTTCACATAACTCGTTCAGCTCGTGTGACCCCCTCAAAGGTTACCTCAGGCTTCTTTCCCTTGTACATATGTACCCTCTTGTCAGGGACAGGGGGTTCCTCTGTGATGTGCAAAACATCTTTTATTGCCATAATCATATATCGAATGGATTTTGCCAATTTTGGCTGTAACTTTGCATCATCGTAATCGACACTGGAGTCAGAATCCGTGTCGGTATCTGTGTCAACAATCTGGGATAGTGGGCGCTTATGAGACCCTGACAGTCCCTGCAACATAGGATCAGGCATGGGTTGAGTCCCTGACTGTCCCAAAGCTTCAGCCTTGTCTAATCTTTTGTACAATGAGTTTACACTAGCATTTAAAACATTCCACATATCCATCCAATCAGGTGTCAGCGGAGACACCACATTCATTTGCTCCCGCTCCTCTCTAATATAGCCTTCTTCCTCAGACATGTCGACACACGTGTACCGACACACCACACACACAGGGAATACTTTTTCTGAAGACAGTTTCCCCACAAGGCCCTTTGGAGAGACAGAGAGAGAGTATGCCAGCACACTCCCCAGCGCTATATAACCCAGGAATTACACAGTAACTTAATGTTTGTCCAGTAGCGCTGCTGTATGTAATTTGCGCCGAATTATGTGCCCCCCCCTCTCTTTTCAACCCTCTTCTCTACCGTGGTATAAGCAGGGGAGAGTCCGGGGAGCTTCCTCTCAGCGGTGCTGTGGAGAAAAAATGGCGCTGGTGAGTGCTGAGGGAGAAGCCCCGCCCCCTCGGCGGCGGGCTTCTGTCCCGCTTAAACTGTAAAATTGGTGGGGGCTCATACATATATACAGTGCCCAGCTGTATATATGTTATATTTTTGCCAAAAAGAGGTTTATATTGCTGCCCAGGGCGCCCCCCCTGCGCCCTGCACCCTTACAGTGACCGGAGTATGTGAGGTGCATGGGAGCAATGGCGCACAGCTGCAGTGCTGTACGCTACCTCAGTGAAGATCATGAACTCTGTGGAGCCCGTCTATCCCCATGGTCCTTACGGAGTCCCCAGCATCCTCTAGGACGTTAGAGAAACTAGGATTTTAATACCTACCGGTAAATCCTTTTCTCTTAGTCTGTTGAGGATGCTGGGCACCCGTCCCAGTGTGTACTGTGTCTGCAGTTATTAAATGGCCCTTAACTCCAGAACATTTATGTGGAGACAACTTTCCTGACTTGACCATCTTCCTTGGACATTTTCCCCCTGTGTGACTGCTCCCCAGCCTCGGAGGGTTGCATCTGTGGTCCCTAGGATCCAGTCCTGGATCCCGAACCATCGCCCCTCTAGGAGGTGAGAACTGTGCAGCCACCAATGGAGTGAGATTCTGGTCTTGGAAGACAGGATTATCCTCCGGTGCATGTGTAGGTGGGATCCGGACCAATTGTCCAACAGGTCCCACTGGAACACTCTGGCATGGAACCTGCCAAACTGAATGGCCTCGTAGGCCACAACCATCTTCCCCAGCAACTGAATGCATTGATGGATTAACACTCTTGCTGGTTTCAGAATTTGTTTGACCAGACTCTGGATCTCCATAGCCTTTCCACTGGAAGAAAACCTCTTCTGTGTCCAGTATGTGTTATGATTCCAGCACTCTGGTCAGAGAAGATCTTATGGCAAGGACCGGAGCACTGGAACGGAATGCTGGGGAAGGGAGCAGGACAGGAAAATAGCCCCTGGCGCCCTAACTCTGTTGTCTCACCCGTGTTGTCAGAAATCCCCTGCGAGACTATGGTTTCTTGAGCCCTTGGCAGCCGCGTTTGAAGGGCGGATTATGTCTGCCCAACTTCGATGCCCCCCGGTCTTAATGAGAGACAAAGGGAAACCCGAGACAGGGTGATAACAAGAGGCCCTCTAACTAAACAACCAGGCCAGGGGATAAGCAAACTCAAAACTATAATATGTGCGGAGAAACCGCCAGGAAAAAGGACAACCAAAATATCCACTTGTCCAATTCTCCTACCCGGCACCGCCGAGTACCAGAGAGGACTTGTGGAAGTGGAACCCTCCGCAAATGCTCCAAACACAAAATATAAAAGGTAAAGCGGCTGAGCCGCAACACACGGCAGAGCCGCAACTCACGAACACCACTGGATATAAAACGGTGATCAGTCAGGACTCCAGGGAACCAAACGACCTCTTGGGATGAGATGACAACTCCCGAATACCGGACTTCTGCGGACTGGAATGACCGGATACAGCAGGACTGGAAACAGACTCTCAGCAAACAAAGGCAGCATGCATGAAGCTATTACCGGCATCTGTGAGAAGCCCTGGGAGTGTATTTAACAAGGAGTACTCCAATCAGCTGCTAATGGCTGATTAGAATAAATGCCGTGCAGCTGCCTTGCTGCACGGCCAGAGAGCAGGTGAATATCTTAATTTCCTAAAGCCTAGCAACGGGGAACGCGGTCCGCCAGTGGCGTCCCCGTTGCTAGGGTCCGTGCGGCTCAGCGCGCCCGGCGTCTAGCGTTGCTAGGGAGCCGGCGGCTGTACGTGCACGGCATCTCTAGTTGCTAGGCGCCGGGCCGCGCAGACCATCAAGCGGACCCCGGCGCCTAACAGTACCCCCCCTTGAGGAGGGGTCAAGGAACCCCTAAAGCCAGGTTTCTGAGGAAATTCCCGAAAAAATGCCCTCTTGAGCCTCGGGGCATGAAGATCCTTATCCAGGACCCAAGACCTTTCCTCCGGACCATAGCCTTTCCAGTGAACCAGAAAATACAGCCGATCCCGGGACAATTTGGAATCGAGAACCTTCTCTACCAAGAACTCCTGTTGTCCCTGTACATCCACTGGAGATCTACCCTGAGAGATCTTCCGAGGAAATCTACTGGAAGAAACGTATTGTTTCAACAGGGAACAATGAAACGTATTTCCAATCCTGAGAGATCTTGGTAAACGTAACCGAAAGGCAACTGGGTTGACTCTTTTAATAATAAGAAATGGCCCAATAAATTTGGGTCCCAGTCTAGCTGAGGATTGTCAAAGCCTGATGTTGCGAGTCGACAACCACACCCTATCTCCCACCTTAAAAGTGCAAGGACGTCGGAGCCTGTCAGAAAATTTCTTCTCTCGAAAGGCCGCTTTTCTGAGAGCAAGGTGCACCTTTTTCCAAATGGCTCTGAGATGGGAGGTTAAGGTAAGCGAGGAGACTGAGGAATGATGAAAAAAAGAATTAGCTCTGGGGTGAAAACCAAAAACTGAAAAGAATGGAGACTCTTTAGTGGAGGAATGACAAGAATTATTGTAAGCAAATTCAGCCAACGTAAGAAACTCGGACCAATCATTCTGGAGTTTGGCTGAATGCAAGCGCAAATATTGTTTCAATGATTGGTTAACTCGTTCGGTTTGCCCGTTGGATTGTGGGTGGTAACCGGATGTTAACGACAATTTCATCTTCAATGAGGCACAAAAACATTTCCAGAATTGTGCGATGAATTGTGGACCCCGATCAGAAACAATATCAGTAGGCAACCCATGAAGCCTGAATACATGGCGGAGAAACAAAACTGCCAACCCTTGGGCAGAAGGCAATCGGGGAAGAGCAATAAAATGAGCCATTTTACTAAAACGGTCCACTACCACCCATATGACTCGGAATCCGGCTGAAAGGGGAAGGTCAACCACAAAATCCATGGAAATATGAGACCACGGCCTGAGAGGAACATTTAAGGGCATAAGTTGCCCGATGGGCAAGGAACGGGGAACCTTATGCTGTGCACAAACCTGACACGAATAAACAAATTCCTTGACGTCTTTAGAAAGACCAGGCCACCATACTGAGCGAGAGACTAACTCCAATGTCTTAGAGACTCCTGGATGCCCTGAAACTTTGTTATCATGGAATTCCGTTAAAACAGTAACTCTCAAAAACTCAGGGACGTAAAGACGACCAGCAGGAGTAATTCTAGGAGCTTGGTGTTGAAGCTGTTTTAACTGGGTAAATAAATCTTGTGTGAGGCCCGCCCAGATGACCGAAGATGGAAGTATGGGGGTAACAGGATTGTTATTGTGAACCGGAAGAAAGCTATGTGACAGGGCATCAGCCTTAGTATTCTTGGAACCAGGCCTGAAAGTGATTATAAATTTGAAACGCGTAAAAAATAATGCCCAACGTGCCTGCCGGGCATTAAGCCGCTTAGCCGATTCAATGTATTGCAGGTTCTTATGGTCAGTCAATACCGAAATAGTATGTTTTGCTCCCTCCAGCCAATGCCTCCACTCCTCGAAAGCCCATTTTACCGCCAGTAACTCCCGATTACCAACGTCATAGTTGGATTCAGCGGAGGAGAATTTCCTGGACATAAAGGCACAAGGATGTAACTCCAGAGACTCCGGATCCTTTTGAGAAAGGATAGCCCCCACTCCAACCTCCGAGGCATCAACCTCCACCACAAAGGGCAATTCCGGATTAGGATGTCTGAGGACTGGAGCCGAGACAAAGGCTTGTTTCAAGGCCCGGAAGGACAACTCAGCTTCACGCGACCAGTTGGTAGGATCCGCTCCTTTCTTTGTCAGAGCTACAATGGGAGCAACCAGGTCAGAAAAAGAATGAATGAACCTCCTATAATAATTCGCAAACCCTAAAAAACGCTTAATTGCTTTTAAATTGGTGGGTTGCGCCCAACTAAGGATGGCCTGGAGTGTCTTTGGTTCCATGGAAAATCCCTGAGGGGAAATTATGTACCCTAAAAAAGATACTTCCGTGACATGAAACTCACACTTCTCCAGCTTGGCATATAAATGATTCTCACATAACTTTTGAAGAACCAGACGCACCTGGGTAACATGTTGTTCCATTGATTTAGAAAAAATCAGGATGTCGCCTAAGTAAACGACCACGAATTTCCCTAGGAAGTCACGGAGCACATCGTTAATGAGGTCTTGAAAAACTGCCGGAGCATTGGACAGGCCGAACGGCATCACCAGGTATTCGTAGTAACCCGACTGAGTACTGAAGGCCGTTTTCCACTCATCTCCAGATTTAATTCGGATGAGGTTGTACGCTCCTCTAAGGTCAATTTTAGAAAAAAATCACAGCAGAACGTAACTGATCAAAGAGTACAGAAATCAACGGCAAAGGATAGGTGTTTTTAACTGAGATCTTATTCAGGGCTCTAAAATCAATGCAAGGTCTAAGCGAGCCATCCTTTTTCTCCACAAAGAAGAAGCCTGCACTTAAAGGAGATTTTGATGGTTTAATAAATCCTTTCTCAAGGCTCTCCTTTACATAATCATTCATAGCCGCAGTTTCTGGCCCGGATAATGCATATAATCTTCCCTTTGGCAATGCGGCACCGGGAATTAACTCAATAGCACAATCATTAGGCCGATGGGGAGGCAGAATGTCCGCATTGCCTTTGGAGAAAACATCAGCAAACTCCTGGTATTCCACCGGAATGAGTTCTGGAATGATAGCTGCTACTCTGACTGGAAACGTGATACATTCCTTATCACAAAAAGTACCCCAATGTGAAATCTCCCCCGACCGCCAATCAATGGTGGGATTATGAAAGGCCAGCCAAGGGTGACCCAGAACAACTGGAACTGCTGGGCAATGTGTAAGAAAGAACTCGATTTTCTCGGAATGTAGAGCTCCTACTGTAAGTAGTACAGGGGGTGTACGGAGAGAAATAATCCCATTAGACAGCGGACTCCCATCTAAGCCATGCATGGTGACACACCTACCCAAAGGTAACTGAGGAATGCCTAAGGCCTTAGCCCAAGTTAAATCCATAAAGTTTCCTGCAGCTCCACTGTCAACAAAAGCCGACACCGAAGAACTGAGGCTGCCAAAGGAAACTTTAACTGGGACTAAAAGGGAGTTATTCGAGGAGATAAGCTGCAGACCTAGGTGAACCCCCTCACAATTCACCTGGTCAAAGCGTTTCCCGACTTGTTCGGACAATTACGAGCAAAATGTCCCTTACCCCCACAGTACAGACAAAGACCAGAATTTTGCCTTCTGGCTCTTTCTTCAGGAGACAGCCGGGAGAGACCCATCTGCATGGTCTCCTCTACGTCTTCAGGAATGGAATATACACACGGACTTGACCTTACAGGTGCTCCTTTTTCAGCCCTCCGCTCTCTGAGACGACGATCAATCTTAATAGAAAGCTCCATGAGTTTATCGAGAGTCTCAGGAGCGGGGTACTGAAGGAGACTGTCTTTTATAGACTCTGATAAGCCGAGGCGAAACTGACTGCGCAGGGCTGGGTCATTCCAGCCACAGTCGTTCGACCAACGGCGAAACTCCGTACAATAAACCTCTGCAGGATTTCTACCCTGTCTGAGAGCGCGCAACTGACTTTCAGCGGACGCCTCTCTATCAGGGTCATCATACAAGAGCCCTAAAGACTCAAAAAAAGCGTCAACTGACAACAATGCCGGATCCTCTGCTCTTAAACCAAATGCCCAGGTCTGAGGATCCCCCTGGAGCAAAGAAATAATAAACCCGACCCACTGAGATTCAGTACCCGAGGAAGTCGGTCTTAAACGAAAATAAAGTTTACAGGATTCTTTAAAATTAAAAAACTCTTTTCTATCACCAGAAAAACGGTCAGGCAAATGCATCTTTGGTTCAGGGACTACCCTTGGGGAAGCTCGCAAAAGATCTTCCTGCGACTTCACCCGAAGAGAAAGATCCTGAACCATCTGAGTAAGTTCTTGAATCTGGCTGACTAAGAGCTGACCAGGATTTGGCCCTAAACCTGTTGGATTCATGAGGCCGATAAACTCTCACAAAACTGAATGAGAAAAAATTAAACCCCGTTTAATTTTAAGTTTTGGTATGGCCGGTAATAATGTTATGATTCCAGCACTCTGGTCAGAGAAGATCTTATGGCAAGGACTGGAGCACTGGAACGGAATGCTGGGGAAGGGAGCAGGACAGGAAAATAGCCCCTGGCGCCCTAACTCTGTTGTCTCACCCGTGTTGTCAGAAATCCCCTGCGAGACTATGGTTTCTTGAGCCCTTGGCAGCCGCGTTTGAAGGGCGGATTATGTCTGCCCAACTTCGATGCCCCCCGGTCTTAATGAGAGACAAAGGGAAACCCGAGACAGGGTGATAACAAGAGGCCCTCTAACTAAACAACCAGGCTAGGGGCAAAGCAAACTCAAAACTATAATATGTGCGGAGAAACCGCCAGGAAAAAGGACAACCAAAATATCCACTTGTCCAATTCTCCTACCCGGCACCGCCAAGTACCAGAGAGGACTTGTGGAAGCGGAACCCTCCGCAAATGCTCCAAACACAAAATATAAAAGGTAAAGCGGCTGAGCCGCAACACACGGCAGAGCCGCAACTCACGAACACCACTGGATATAAAACGGTGATCAGTCAGGACTCCAGGGAACCAAACGACCTCTTGGGATGAGATGACAACTCCCGAATACCGGACTTCTGCGGACTGGAATGACCGGATACAGCAGGACTGGAAACAGACTCTCAGCAAACAAAGGCAGCATGCAGGAAGCTATTACCGGCGTCTGTGAGAAGCCCTGGGAGTGTATTTAACAAGGAGTCCTCCAATCAGCTGCTAAAGGCTGATTAGAATAAATGCCGTGCAGCTGCCTTGCTGCACGGCCAGAGAGCAGGTGAATATCTTAATTTCCTAAAGCCTAGCAACGGGGAACGCGGTCCGCCAGTGGCGTCCCCGTTGCTAGGGTCCGTGCGGCTCAGCGCGCCCGGCATCTAGCGTTGCTAGGGAGCCGGCGGCTGTACGTGCACGGCGTCTCTAGTTGCTAGGCGCCGGGCCGCGCAGACCATCAAGCGGACCCTGGCGCCTAACAGTATGACTCCCAAAAACAACAACCGCGTCATTGGGACCAACTGCGATTTTGGCAAGTTTAGGAGCCAACCATGTTGTTGAAGAACTGTCAGGGAGAGTAGATGTTTTGCACCAACTGGTCCCTGGATCTCGCCTTTATCAGGAGATCATCCAAGTACGGGATAATTGTGACTCCTTGCTTGCGAAGGAGAACCATAATTTCCGCCATCACCCTGGTGAAAATCCTCGGAGCCGTGGACAGACCAAACGGCAATGTCTGAAATTGGTAATGACAATCCTGAATTGCAAACCTTAGGTAGCTTGAGGCAGTGGCTAAATGGGAACATGTAAGTAGGCATCCTTTATGTCTACCAAAACCATGAAATCTCCGTCCTCCGGACTGGAGATCACTGCCCTGAGAAATTCCATCTTGAAATTGAATTTCTTTAGGAAGAAATTGAGGGATTTCAGATTTAAGATTGGTCTGACTGAGCCGTCCGGCTTCGGGACCACGAAGAGGCTTGAATAAAAACATTCTCCCTGCTGACTAAGGCCAATTTGAACAATCGGTGAGGGGGAACGTCTTGAAACCCCAGTTTGTACCCTTGGGACACTATTTGTAAAACCCACGAGTCCAGGTCCGAATGAATCCAGAACTGACTGAAGAGTTTTAGACGTGCCCCCACTGGTGTGGGCTCCTGCAAGAAAGCCCCAGTGTCATGCAGTGGATTTGGCAGAAGCAGAGGACAATCTCTGGTCCTGCGATCTTGAAGAGGCTACAGACCTCTTCCTTTTCCTTCCTCTACCTGCAAAGAAAGGGGAATCTTAACTTCTTGCATATCTATTGGGCCAAAATGACTGCGGTAGATAATGATGCGTCTTCATCCGTTGAGAGGGAACATAGGGCAAGAAGGTTGACTTACCATTGAAATGAGGATGCATCTTGCTGCCTTTCCAATGAAGCAAGTTTAATTTAGTAATAGGTGAAAAACCATCCTTACAAAGGTGTTAATCAGAGACTTGGCTTTGTGGACACTTTTCAGAGAACAAATTTGTTAGCATAAAAATAAAGCCAGAAAATGAAGAGCTGTTTAATCACTCAATTGGATTTTTCTGCCAGCATATTTTTTTTCTCTGCAACCCACTGCTAAATTGTGCTTCCTAGCTGTTTTTATAAAATCACTGAATCAAATCTAACTCTGATTACATCAGAGAAGGCCAGGTACCCTACACCATAACAGGGGGTTTGAAATTTTGACTTGTCTACTTAAATATCACCAAAATCTGATCACAAGTTTAATTACGTCCCTGGGTGGGATTGAACCACCAACCTTTTGGTTAATAGCCGAACACACTAACCGATTGCGCCACAGAGACACTTTGCAAAAAGTACATACTGACAAAGGCTAATAGGCATACATCTAGAACGTTTCCTAGAAAAACATTAAAAAATCAATAATCTGGAGAGTTTTTGTAAGATGTTTCTTCCATCAACCAACGAAGAAACACATTGGTACTTTCCCATGATGAGTGAGTGCTTCAGGATCTCTTGCACTTACATGTGCAGCAGAGTACTGCAATGGAAGCATGCTGGACCCATAACCCAGAGGTAGGCAGATTGAAACTATCCTTTGCTATATGCATTTTTTTTGTTAATTTAAGTAATCAAAACTGGGATTGATATTTTTGCTCTTTTATTTTTACTTAAAGTACAATAACTTTTACCATTTTAATTTGTTTTAATAGTATATTGACAGTATAGTTTTCTTTCAAAAATCCACTTAATTTTCTTTACCCTGTTATTAAAATGGTAATTGACAAAAACAAACTACATTGTCACCAGAAGAGCAATACAAAATGTACAAGTGATATATTAAAATCATCTTTCCAGCTTGAATTTCAATGATGCATTGGGGCAACAATTTTGTGAGAAACATCTTCACCCTTAAATAAAGATTTTCGTAATTCCTTACCTGTGTGCTAATTAGATATCACCTTGTTTTCACATTAAACAGACTTCCACATGAGAAAGCAGCAAGGATGCAGTGGCGTTAATGTTTCCTGGTGTCAACCTGTATTATTTCAGTAGACATTGAAATGAGGATGCATCTTGCTGCCTTTCCAATGAAGCAAGTTTAATTTAGTAATCGGTGAAAAACCATCCCTACAAAGGTGTTAATCAGAGACTTGGCTTTGTGGACACTTTTCAGAGAACAAATTTGTTAGCATAAAAATAAAGCAAGAAAATTAAGAGCTGTTTAATCACGCAATTTGATTTTTTTGCCAGCATATTTCTTTTTCTCTGCAACCCACTGCTAAATTGTGCTTCCTAGATGTTTTTATAAAATCACTGAATCAAATCTAACTCTGATTACATCAGAGAAGGCCAGGTACCCTAAACCATAACAGGGGGTATGAAATTTGACTTGTCTACTTAAAGATCACCAAAATCTGATAACAAGGTCAATTACGTCCCTGGGTGGGATTGAACCACCAACCTTTTGGTTAATAGCCGTACACACTAACTGATTGCGCCACAGAGACACTTTGCAAAAGTCCATACTGACAAAGGCTAATAAGCATTCATCTAAAACGTTTCCTAGCAAAACTTTAAAAAGTAAATAATCTGGAGAGTTTTTGTAAGATGTTTCTTCCATCAACCAACGAAGAAACACATTGGTACTTTCCCATGATGAGTGAGTGCTTCAGGATCTCTTGCACTTACATGTGCAGCAGAGTACTGCAATGGAAGCATGCTGGGCCCATAACCCAGAGGTAGGCAGATTGAAACTATCCTCTGCTATATGCATTTTTTTGTTTGTTAATTAAAGTAATCCAAAACTGGGATTGATATTTTGGCTCTTTTATTTTTACTTAAAGTACAATAACTTTTACCATTGTAATTTGTTTTAAGTGTATATTGACAGTATTGTTTTCTTTCAAAAATCCACTTAATTCTCTTTACCCTATTATTAAAATGGTAATTGACAAAAACAAACTACATTGTCACCAGAAGAGCAATACAAAATGTACAAGTGATATATTAAAATCATCTTTCCAGCTTGAATTTCAATGATGCATTGGGGCAACGATTTTGTGAGAAACATCTTCACCCTTAAATAAAGATTTTCTTAATTCCTTACCTGTGTGCTAATTAGATATCACCTTGTTTTCACATTAAACAGACTTCCACATGAGAAAGCAGCAAGGATGCAGTGGCGTTAATGTTTCCTGGTGTCAACCTGTATTATTTCAGTAGACATTGAAATGAGGATGCATCTTGCTGCCTTTCCAATGAAGCAAGTTTAATTTAGTAATAGGTGAAAAACCATCCTTACAAAGGTGTTAATCAGAGACTTGGCTTTGTGGACACTTTTCAGAGAACAAATTTGTTAGCATAAAAATAAAGCCAGAAAATAAAGAGCTGTTTAATCACTCAATTGGATTTTTCTGCCAGCATATTTTTTTTCTCTGCAACCCACTGCTAAATTGTGCTTCCTAGCTGTTTTTTATAAAATCACTGAATCAAATCTAACTCTGATTACATCAGAGAAGGCCAGGTACCCTACACAATAAGAGGGGGTTTGAAATTTTGACTTGTCTACTTAAATATCACCAAAATCTGATCACAAGGTCAATTACGTCCCTGGGTGGGATTGAACCACCAACCTTTTGGTTAATAGCCGAACACACTAACCGATTGCGCCACAGAGACACTTTGCAAAAAGTACATACTGACAAAGGCTAATAAGCATACATCTAGAACGTTTCCTAGAAAAACATTAAAAAATCAATAATCTGGAGAGTTTTTGTAAGATGTTTCTTCCATCAACCAACGAATAAACACATTGGTACTTTCCCATGATGAGTGAGTGCTTCAGGATCTCTTGCACTTACATGTGCAGCAGAGTACTGCAATGGAAGCATGCTGGACCCATAACCCAGAGGTAGGCAGATTGAAACTATCCTTTGCTATATGCATTTTTTTTTGTTAATTTAAGTAATCAAAACTGGGATTGATATTTTTGCTCTTTTATTTTTACTTAAAGTACAATAACTTTTACCATTTTAATTTGTTTTAATAGTATATTGACAGTATAGTTTTCTTTCAAAAATCCACTTAATTTTCTTTACCCTATTATTAAAATGGTAATTGACAAAAAAAACTACATTGTCACCAGAAGAGAAATACAAAATGTACAAGTGATATATTAAAATCATCTTTCCAGCTTGAATTTCAATGATGCATTGGGGCAACAATTTTGTGAGAAACATCTTCACCCTTAAATAAAGATTTTCGTAATTCCTTACCTGTGTGCTAATTAGATATCACCTTGTTTTCACATTAAACAGACTTCCACATGAGAAAGCAGCAAGGATGCAGTGGCGTTAATGTTTCCTGGTTTCAACCTGTATTATTTCAGTAGACATTGAAATGAGGATGCATCTTGCTGCCTTTCCAATGAAGCAAGTTTAATTTAGTAATAGGTGAAAAACCATCCCTACAAAGGTGTTAATCAGAGACTTGGCTTTGTGGACACTTTTCAGAGAACAAATTTGTTAGCATAAAAATAAAGCCAGAAAATGAAGAGCTGTTTAATCACGCAATTTGATTTTTTTGCCAGCATATTTCTTTTTCTCTGCAACCCACTGCTAAATTGTGCTTCCTAGATGTTTTTATAAAATCACTGAATCAAATCTAACTCTGATTACATCAGAGAAGGCCAGGTACCCTACACAATAACAGGGGGTATGAAATTTGACTTGTCTACTTAAAGATCACCAAAATCTGATAACAAGGTCAATTACGTCCCTGGGTGGGATTGAACCACCAACCTTTTGGTTAATAGCCGTACACACTAACTGATTGCGCCACAGAGACACTTCGCAAAAGTACATACTGACAAATGCTAATAAGCATTCATCTAAAACGTTTCCTAGAAAAACTTAAAAAAGTCAATAATCTGGAGAGTTTTTGTAAGATGTTTCTTCTATCAACCAACGAAGAAACACATTGGTACTTTCCCATGATGAGTGAGTGCTTCAGGATCTCTTGCACTTACATGTGCAGCAGAGTACAGCAATGGAAGCATGCTGGGCCCATAACCCAGAGGTAGGCAGATTGAAACTATCCTCTGCTATATGCATTTTTTTTTGTTAATTAAAGTAATCCAAAACTGGGATTGATATTTTGGCTCTTTTATTTTTACTTAAAGTACAATAACTTTTACCATTTTAATTTGTTTTAATAGTATATTGACAGTATTGTTTTCTTTCAAAAATCCACTTAATTTTCTTTACCCTATTATTAAAATGGTAATTGACAAAAACAAACTACATTGTCACCAGAAGAGCAATCCAAAATGTACAAGTGATATATTAAAATCATCTTTCCAGCTTGAATTTCAATGATGCATTGGGGCAACGATTTTGTGAGAAACATCTTCACCCTTAAATAAAGATTTTCTTAATTCCTTACCTGTGTGCTAATTAGATATCACCTTGTTTTCACATTAAACAGACTTCCACATGAGAAAGCAGCAAGGATGCAGTGGCGTTAATGTTTCCTGGTGTCAACCTGTATTATTTCAGTAGACATTGAAATGAGGATGCATCTTGCTGCCTTTCCAATGAAGCAAGTTTAATTTAGTAATAGGTGAAAAACTATCCCTACAAAGGTGTTAATCAGAAACTTTGCTTTGTGGACACTTTTCAGAGAACAAATTTGTTAGCATAAAAATAAAGCCAGAAAATGAAGAGCTGTTTAATCACTCAATTGGATTTTTTTGCCAGCATATTTCTTTTTCTCTGCAACCCACTGCTAAATTGTGCTTCCTAGCTGTTTTTATAAAATCACTGAATCAAATCTAACTCTGATTACATCAGAGAAGGCCAGGTACCCTACACCATAACAGGGAGTTTGAAATTTTGACTTGTCTACTTAAAGATCACCAAAATCTGATAACAAGGTCAATTACGTACCTGGGTGGGATTGAACCACCAACCTTTTGGTTAATAGCCGTACACACTAACTGATTGCGCCACAGAGACACATTGCAAAAGTATATACTGACAAGGGCTAATAAGCATTCATCTAAAACGTTTCCTAGAAAAACTTTAAAAAGTCAATAATCTGGAGAGTTTTTGTAAGATGTTTCTTCCATCAACCAACGAAGAAACACATTGGTACTTTCCCATGATGAGTGAGTGCTTCAGGATCTCTTGCACTTACATGTGCAGCAGAGTACAGCAATGGAAGCATGCTGGGCCCATAACCCAGAGGTAGGCAGATTGAAACTATCCTCTGCTATATGCTTTTTTTTTGTTAATTAAAGTAATCCAAAACTGGGATTGATATTTTGGCTCTTTTATTTTTACTTAAAGTACAATAACTTTTACCATTTTAATTTGTTTTAATAGTATATTGACAGTATTGTTTTCTTTCAAAAATCCACTTAATTTTCTTTACCCTATTATTAAAATGGTAATTGACAAAAACAAACTACATTGTCACCAGAAGAGCAATACAAAATGTACAAGTGATATATTAAAATCATCTTTCCAGCTTGAATTTCAATGATGCATTGGGGCAACGATTTTGTGAGAAACATCTTCACCCTTAAATAAAGATTTTCTTAATTCCTTACCTGTGTGATAATTAGATATCACCTTGTTTTCGCATTAAACAGACTTCCACATGAGAAAGCAGCAAGGATGCAGTGGCGTTAATGTTTCCTGGTGTCAACTTGTATTATTTCAGTAGACATTGAAATGAGGATGCATCTTGCTGCCGTTCCAATGAAGCAAGTTTAATTTAGTAATAGGTGAAAATCCATCCCTACAAAGGTGTTAATCAGAGACTTGGCTTTGTGGACACTTTTCAGAGAACAAATTTGTTAGCATAAAAATAAAGCCAGAAAATGAAGAGCTGTTTAATCACTCAAATGGAATTTTTTTGCCAGCATATTTTTTTTCTCTGCAAACCACTGCTAAATTGTGCATCCTAGCTGTTTTTATAAAATCAATGAATCAAATCTAACTCTGATTACATCAGAGAAGGCCAGGTACCCTACACCATAACAGGGGGTTTGAAATTTTGACTTGTCTACTTAAAGATCACCAAAATCTGATAACAAGGTCAATTACGTCCCTGGGTGGGATTGAACCACCAACCTTTTAGTTAATAGCCGTACACACTAACTGATTGCGCCACAGAGACACTTTACGAAAGTGCATACTGACAAAGGCTAATAAGCATTCATCTAAAACGTTTCCTAGAAAAACTTTAAAAAGTCAATAATCTGGAGAGTTTTTGTAAGATGTTTCTTCCATCAACCAACGAAGAAACACATTGGTACTTTCCCATGATGAGTGAGTGCTTCAGGATCTCTTGCACTTACATGTGCAGCAGAGTACAGCAATGGAAGCATGCTGGGCTCATAACCCAGAGGTAGGCAGATTGAAACTATCCTCTGCTGTATGCTTTTTTTTTTAAATTAAAGTAATCCAAAACTGGGATTGATATTTTGGCTCTTTTATTTTTACTTAAAGTACAATAACTTTTACCATTTTAATTTGTTTTAATAGTATATTGACAGTATTGTTTTCTTTCAAAAATCCACTTAAATTTCTTTACCCTATTATTAAAATGGTAATTGACAAAAACAAACTACATTGTCACCAGAAGAGCAATACAAAATGTACATGTGATATATTAAAATCATCTTTCCAGCTTGAATTTCAATGATGCATTGGGGCAACGATTTTGTGAGAAACATCTTCACCCTTAAATAAAGATTTTCTTAATTCCTTACCTGTGTGCTAATTAGATATCACCTTGTTTTCGCATTAAACAGACTTCCACATGAGAAAGCAGCAAGGATGCAGTGGCGTTAATGTTTCCTGGTGTCAACTTGTATTATTTCAGTAGACATTGAAATGAGGATGCATCTTGCTGCCTTTCCAATGAAGCAAGTTTAATTTAGTAATAGGTGAAAAACCATCCCTACAAAGGTGTTAATCAGAGACTTGGCTTTGTGGACACTTTTCAGAGAACAAATTTGTTAGCATAAAAATAAAGCCAGAAAATGAAGAGCTGTTTAATCACTCAATTGGATTTTTTTTGCCAGCATATTTTTTTTCTCTGCAACCCACTGCTAAATTGTGCTTCCTAGCTGTTTTTTATAAAATCACTGAATCAAATCTAACTCTGATTACATCAGAGAAGGCCAGGTACCCTACACAATAAGAGGGGGTTTGAAATTTTGACTTGTCTACTTAAATATCACCAAAATCTGATCACAAGGTCAATTACGTTCCTGGGTGGGATTGAACCACCAATCTTTTGGTTAATAGCCTTACACACTAACCAATTGCACCACAGAGACACTTTGCAAAAAGTACATACTGACAAAGGCTAATATGCATTCATCAAGAACGTTTCCTAGAAAAACTTTAAAAAGTCAATAATCTGGAGAGTTTTTGTAAGATGTTTCTTCCATCAACCAATGAAGAAACACATTGGTACTTTCCCATGATGAGTGAGTGCTTCAGGATCTCTTGCACTTACATGTGCAGCAGAGTACTGCAATGGAAGCATGCTGGGCCCATAACCCAGAGATAGGCAGATTGAAACTATCCTTTGCTATATGCATTTTTTTTGTTAATTAAAGTAATCCAAAACTGGGATTGATATTTTTGCTCTTTTATTTTTACTTAAAGTACAATAACTTTTACCATTTTAATTTGTTTTAATAGTATATTGACAGTATTGTTTTCTTTCAAAAATCCACTTAATTTTCTTTACCCTATTATTAAAATGGTAATTGACAAAAACAAACTACATTGTCACCAGAAGAGCAATACAAAATGTACAAGTGATATATTAAAATCATCTTTCCAGCTTGAATTTCAATGATGCATTGGGGCAACGATTTTGTGAGAAACATCTTCACCCTTAAATAAAGATTTTCTTAATTCCTTACCTGTGTGCTAATTAGATATCACCTTGTTTTCACATTAAACAGACTTCCACATGAGAAAGCAGCAAGGATGCAGTGGCGTTAATGTTTCCTGGTGTCAACCTGTATTATTTCAGTAGACATTGAAATGAGGATGCATCTTGCTGCCTTTCCAATGAAGCAAGTTTAATTTAGTAATAGGTGAAAAACCATCCCTACAAAGGTGTTAATCAGAGACTTGGCTTTGTGGACACTTTTCAGAGAACAAATTTGTTAGCATAAAAATAAAGCCAGAAAATGAAGAGCTGTTTAATCACTCAATTGAATTTTTTTGCCAGCATATTTCTTTTTCTCTGCAACCCACTGCTAAATTGTGCTTCCTAGCTGTTTTTATAAAATCACTGAATCAAATCTAACTCTGATTACATCAGAGAAGGCCAGGTACCCTACACCATAACAGGGGGTTTGAAATTTTGACTTGTCTACTTAAAGATCACCAAAATCTGATCACAAGGTCAATTACGTCCCTGGGTGTGATTGAACCACCAACCTTTTGGTTAGTAGCCGTACACACTAACTGATTGCGCCACAGAGACACTTTGCAGAAGTAAATACTGACAAAGGCTAATAAGCATTCATCTAAAACGTTTCCTAGAAAAACTTTAAAAAGTCAATAATCTGGAGAGTTTTTGTAAGATGTTTCTTCCATCAACCAACGAAGAAACACATTGGTACTTTCCCATGATGAGTGAGTGCTTCAGGATCTCTTGCACTTACATGTGCAGCAGAGTACAGCAATGGAAGCATGCTGGGCCCATAACCCAGAGGTAGGCAGATTGAAACTATCCTCTGCTATATGCATTTTTTTTTGTTAAATAAAGTAATCCAAAACTGGGATTGATATTTTGCCTCTTTCATTTTTACTTAAAGTACAATAACTTTTACCATTTTAATTTGTTTTAATAGTATATTGACAGTATTGTTTTCTTTCAAAAATCCACTTAATTTTCTTTACCCTATTATTAAAATGGTAATTGACAAAAAACAAACTACATTGTCACCAGAAGAGCAATACAAAATGTACAAGTGATATATTAAAATCATCTTTCCAGCTTGAATTTCAATGATGCATTGGGGCAACGATTTTGTGAGAAACATCTTCACCCTTAAATAAAGATTTTCTTAATTTCTTACCTGTGTGCTAATTAGATATCACCTTGTTTTCACATTAAACAGACTTCCACATGAGAAAGCAGCAAGGATGCAGTGGTGTTAATGTTTCCTGGTGTCAACCTGTATTATTTCAGTAGACATTGAAATGAGGATGCATCTTGCTGCCTTTCCAATGAAGCAAGTTTAATTTAGTAATAGGTGAAAAACCATCCTTACAAAGGTGTTAATCAGAGACTTGGCTTTGTGGACACTTTTCAGAGAACAAATTTGTTAGCATAAAAATAAAGCCAGAAAATGAAGAGCTGTTTAATCACTCAATTGGATTTTTCTGCCAGCATATTTTTTTTCTCTGCAACCTACTGCCAAATTGTGCTTCCTAGCTGTTTTTATAAAATCACTGAATCAAATCTAACTCTGATTACATCAGGGAAGGCCAGGTACCCACACCATAACAGGGGGTTTGAAATTTTGACTTGTCTACTTAAATATCACCAAAATCCAATCACAAGGTCAATTACATCCCTGGGTGGGATTGAACCACCAACCTTTTGGATAAAAGCCGAACACACTAACCGATTGCGCCACAGAGACACTTTGCAAAAAGTACATACTGACAAAGGCTAATAAGCATTCATCTAGAACGTTTCCTAGAAAAACTTTAAAAAGTCAATAATCTGGAGAGTTTTTGAATGATGTTTCTTCCATCAACCAACGAAGAAACACATTGGTACTTTCCCATGATGAGTGAGTGCTTCAGGATCTCTTGCACTTACATGTGCAGCAGAGTACTGCAATGGAAGCATGCTGGGCCCATAACCCAGGAGGTAGGCAGATTGAAACTATCCTCTGCTATATGCATTTTTTTTTAATTAAAGTAATCCAAAATTGGGATTGATATTTTAGCTCTTTTATTTTTACTTAAAGTACAATAACTTTTACCATTTTAATTTGTTTAATAGTATATTGACAGTATTGTTTTCTTTCAAAAATCAACTTAATTTTCTTTACCCTATTATTAAAATGGTAATTGACAAAAACAAACTACATTGTCACCAGAAGAGCAATACAAAATGTACAAGTGATATATTAAAATCATCTTTCCAGCTTGAATTTCAATGATGCATTGGGGTAACGATTTTGTGAGAAACATCTTCACCCTTAAATAAAGATTTTCTTAATTTCTTACCTGTGTGCTAATTAGATATCACCTTGTTTTCACATTAAACAGACTTCCACATGAGAAAGCAGCAAGGATGCAGTGGCGTTAATGTTTCCTGGTGTCAACCTGTATTATTTCAGTAGACATTGAAATGAGGATGCATCTTGCTGCCTTTCCAATGAAGCAAGTTTAATTTAGTAATAGGTGAAAAACCATCCTTACAAAGGTGTTAATCAGAGACTTGGCTTTGTGGACACTTTTCAGAGAACAAATTTGTTAGCATAAAAATAAAGCCAGAAAATGAAGAGCTGTTTAATCACTCAATTGGATTTTTCTGCCAGCATATTTTTTTTCTCTGCAACCTACTGCCAAATTGTGCTTCCTAGCTGTTTTTATAAAATCACTGAATCAAATCTAACTCTGATTACATCAGGGAAGGCCAGGTACCCACACCATAACAGGGGGTTTGAAATTTTGACTTGTCTACTTAAATATCACCAAAATCCGATCACAAGGTCAATTATATCCCTGGGTGGGATTGAACCACCAACCTTTTGGATAATAGCCGAACACACTAACCGATTGCGCCACAGAGACACTTTGCAAAAAGTACATACTGACAAAGGCTAATAAGCATTCATCTAGAACGTTTCCTAGAAAAACTTTAAAAAGTCAATAATCTGGAGAGTTTTTGAATGATGTTTCTTCCATCAACCAACGAAGAAACACATTGGTACTTTCCCATGATGAGTGAGTGCTTCAGGATCTCTTGCACTTACATGTGCAGCAGAGTACTGCAATGGAAGCATGCTGGGCCCATAACCCAGAGGTAGGCAGATTGAAACTATCCTCTGCTATATGCATTTTTTTTTAATTAAAGTAATCCAAAATTGGGATTGATATTTTAGCTCTTTTATTTTTACTTAAAGTACAATAACTTTTACCATTTTAATTTGTTTAATAGTATATTGACAGTATTGTTTTCTTTCAAAAATCAACTTAATTTTCTTTACCCTATTATTAAAATGGTAATTGACAAAAACAAACTACATTGTCACCAGAAGAGCAATACAAAATGTACAAGTGATATATTAAAATCATCTTTCCAGCTTGAATTTCAATGATGCATTGGGGTAACGATTTTGTGAGAAACATCTTCACCCTTAAATAAAGATTTTCTTAATTCCTTACCTGTGTGCTAATTAGATATCACCTTGTTTTCACATTAAACAGACTTCCACATGAGAAAGCAGCAAGGATGCAGTGGCGTTAATGTTTCCTGGTGTCAACCTGTATTATTTCAGTAGATATTGAAATGACGATGCATCTTGCTGCCTTTCCAATGAAGCAAGTTTAATTTAGTAATAGGTGAAAAACCATCCCTACAAAGGTGTTAATCAGATACTTGGCTTTGTGGACACTTTTCAGAGAACAAATTTGTTAGCATAAAAATAAAGCCAGAAAATGAAGAGCTGTTTAATCACTCAATTGGATTTTTTTGCCAGCATATTTTTTTTCTCTGCAACCCACTGCTATATTCACCATGCAGTATATTGTGTGAATATAGAAGTGTTGGCTGTGTTATGTATTAGAGTAATTATTGCAGCTCCCAGCTAAAATTGCAACAATGTAATTTAGTGACAAGCTGCAGAGATTAACCCTTTCTGTGGCTGCTGCACAACCTCTATTCATATCGCTGAATTCAATTAGGGAGATGTTCTCACCCCGCGAGCAAGCGCAGGTATATGCCACACTTAAATGTATGGGTATGGTCTCCATAAAATGAGCGTAGCCTTGCAGGCAAAGACTACCTTACACCCCAGTTCTTGACCCTGCACCAACAGACCTCGGCCACCACAGGGAAAACAAGGCTTCACCTTCATAGGGAAGAGACTCCCTTTCTTCTTGGAGTCAGCATCAGCATTCCCTTGGTGAATCCACAATGCCCTCCTATCCGAGACTGCCATGAAATTGGCCCGTGAACTCAAGAGTCCTATATCCCTTGCAGTCGTAAGTATGCTGCAGTGTCCTTGATATGATCCAACGTAAGGAGTATCCCATCTCTCTAAGATATCTATATCGGAAGACAAGGTATTCGACCAATTCTTGAATACTACTACTCACCCATGCGCATGTAATGGCAGGTCTAAGTAATGTACCCGTGGTTACATAACTAGAAATAATGTAGCTTCCTGCATACGATCCGCTGGATTTGTGACAGGGCCCCGTGCAGAACAGGGGGTGACTCCCACTTTATTCTGTCCGCAGCAGGAAATGAATAAACAATCGGAAACCTTTTGGGGATTTGAAACCATCTTGTCGAGCTGGCCCAGACTTTCTCAAACAGAGATGGAGGAACGTTACATCAGCTTTCATTATATATCTATATATACATACATATAGACCCCTTTGTCAGGAACAGCAGGGTCCTCAGTGATATTAATATGTCCTTAATATCCACAATCATGTACTGAATGCTCCTTGCCAATATTGGATCTAATCAGGAAATATTATGGTCGACATAGGAATCAGTATCCGAGTCAGTATCAGTGTGTAGTAACATTTTTGCGGGCCTGAGGGAAAAGAAGCATAGCCATGAACATCACATCTATTCTCTACGTCTGTGTCTGGGACACAGATTTATCCAACCTCACTCTGATATTATTGAAACTTTCACCCAGTCAGTTATTGGTGGTGCCAACAGGGCCACCATCATATGTCTGCATTCCTAATATAGTTTCCTCTTGGGAAAAACATTCAGCCACCGACATGTTGACACACATGTACCAAGTACCCACAGACACATCGGCTTATGGGGGATAGACCTACAGTAAATCTGTCAGAGGGACAGAGAGGATTTTTTAGCTCACAACCCAGCGCCAAAAGTACACAGTCTGGGAAATAATAAACTCTATAGTGATAGACTTGTAACGCTCTATAGATGTGCTGGTGAGGTGAGGAAGAAGCCCCGCCGCTGTAATGGCACGCTTCTGTCCCGCTCAGAAACAAATAATTAATTACGCTGGCGGGGTAAGGACAGTGCCCAGGCACTAATGTCCACTTTTGCCAGCCTTTTGTGAGGAATTTATGCTGCCCAGGGTGCCCCCCCCCCCACCCACCCACATGCCCTGCACCCTGCAGTGCCTGTGTTTGTGTGGAAGCATGGCGCACAGCATTCCGCTCGCTGCGTGGTACCTCAGAATGCCGTCACTGGAGAAGAAGTCTTCTGTTCTTCTGCTACTCGCCTGTCTTCTGACTTCTGGCTCTGTAAGGGGGTGATGGCAGGCTACGGGAGTGGGCATCTAGGCGTACCCAGCGATCAGCACCCTCAGGAGCTAATGGTGTCCTGTCAGCCAGAAGCAGAGCCATTGAACTCACTAGAAGTTGGTCATACTTCTCTCCCCTAAGTTCCACGAAGCAGGGAGACTGTTGCCAGCAGCCTCCCTGAAAATAAGAAAAACTAACATAAGTATTTTCAGAGAAACTCAGTAGAGCTCCCCTGTAGTGCATCCAGTCTCACTGGGCACAATTCTAAAACTGGAGTCTGGAGTCTGGAGTCTGGAGTCTTAAAGTGCCCATGTCTCCTGCGGATCCCGTCTATACCCCATGGTTCTTAATGTGATCCCAGCATCCTCTAGGACGTATGAGAAAACAAATAACGCACACACGAGGAGGAGAGAACAAAGGAAGCTATAAGGAGGGGAGGGGAGGGGAGGGGAGGGGGGGGGGGAGGTAAGGTAGTAAAGGGATATTGGATAAACTACAACCTTATACATATTCATTAATGTACCAGTAGTTAGAAGTAGAAGAGCTCTAACAGAAACCACAAAGCTTATCTAAAGCCACACCACACTGGATATGCCCAATCTCATTTGATCTTTGAAGCAAAGCAGTATTGGACTTTGTTACTACCAAGCAGTCTCCCATCCATGTATTATCAGATTCTTTAGGTGTTTTTAAACTACCAACACCCTTTTCTTGGTACTGTACATTTAATTTTTACACATATTCTTTTATGTACCAGAAGTTAGAAGTAGAAGAGCTCTAACAGAAACCACGAGCTCATCTACAGCTACAGCACACTGGATTTGCCCAATCTCTCCTGATCATGGAAGCTGAGCAGTGTTGGTCCTGGTTTTAGTACTTGGATGGGAGACCACCAGGAAATACCAGGAGCTGTGTGTATTTTTACAATACCAACACCGTTCTCTTGATGCATTCCATTTTGAAACATTGGGGCAGATCTATTAAGCCTGGTGAACTGATAAAGTGCAAGGTGATAAAGTACCAGCCAGTCAGCTCCTAACTGTCATTTTTCAAACCCAGCCTGTGACATGGCAATTAGGAGCTGATTGGCTGGTACTTTATCACCATGCAAATTATCATTTCACCAGGTTTAATAAATCGTCCGCTTATTCATTTATGTACGAGTAGTTAGAAGTAGAAGAACTCTAACAGAAACCACTAAGCTCATCTACAGCCACACCACACTGTATATGCCCAATATCACCTGATCTTAGGCCTGGTTTGTTCTTGGATGTGAGACCACCTGGGAATACCAGGTGCTGTGGGTAGTTTTATACTACCAACACCGTTCTCTTGATGCATTCTATTTTGAAACTTATTCATTGATGTAGAAGTTAGAAACAGCAAAAATCATCTACAGCCGCATCACACTGGATATGTCCAATCCAGTGGCGTAACTAGAAATTTTTCTCCCCCAAGCCAAAAAATTCTTCGGCGCCCCCCCCCCCCCCCCCTTCATGCTCCATAATTGGGAGCAAGAAAGGGATAAATATGCGCGCGCCTAAGGCGCGCGCGTCAAAAAAGGGGCGTGGTTTTGTTGGAGTGGGCGTGGTTTCGCATAAAGGGGCGTGGCATTGCAGGAAAAGACTACCTTATACCCCAGTTTTGCAACCTGCACGCCCATACGTTGGCCACCACAGGAAAGAAAAATAATCCTGATTCATGCCCCTTACATTATTTGTCATTTTTCCTCCTTATAGTAATGCCCAGTATACATTATGCCACATACTGCAATGGCCCTTAGACATTATGCCGCACACAATAATGCACGACACAATATGCACACACTGTAATGCCCCCGACACATTATGCGGTTTTAAAAATACGGGGGATCCCCTGTCCGTTTTTCCCCCGGATTTTTAGAACCAGGACCGGCTCGAAGAGCCCGAGGCTGGTTATGCTTTGGAGGGGGGACCCCACGCAATTTTTCTTTTCCGGGTTTTTCACATTCCATTTAAAAAAAATAAAAAATAATAATCTTTTAAAAAATATATAAATAATACTTGTGCCTCCAAAAAAGACAAACCAAGTACCTAATCCCTTCTAATATAAATAGATATGCTATTACCCCAAAAAAATATTATTTTTTATTAGATTCCGCCTGCAAAGTGTGGCGGATTGAAAATGACGAATTTACTGTTTAAAAGCACTGTTGTCGAATTTACAAACTTCAATTGAATATACTTTTGTTGAATTGCCGCATTTGTACCATTGCAGAAAAGTCGAATTTGTCAAATGTCGAATTTTAAAAAGTCGAATTTTGAAAGGATGCAAGAATAGGCCCCGCCCCCTTCTTCACATCAGCCGTCCCCTTCTACCCCTGTACCTTGCTCTCTCCTGTCTGTGCTCTCTCCCGTCTGTAGGACTAGGCCCCGCCCCCTTCTTACCCTCCAGTGACTGCTCTCTCCTGACAAGTGGACCAGGCCTGCCCCCTACACGCTGCTGGTGTCTTCATTGTTACTTGGTCTGGAGCTCCGTTGGGGAGAGAACTCACGTGAGCTCATTAAGAATGAGGAACTGGGATGTTTTAATTTTATTGTGAGTAGTGTAGTGTGGTGATGTAGTATGTTGTATGGGGGGTATAGTGTAACTATGAAGTGCAGCATATGGGAGGGCTATAGCATAGTGATGTAGTGTGGCATATGGGGGGTGGTAGCGCATAGGCGTGCGTACAGGGGGTGCCTGGTGCGCACAGGCACTCCCTAATGTCCAGCACCGCTGCACGCCACGCTTGCTGTGGCACAGTGATCGCTGAGTGTGTGATCGGTGGAGCCTAGCCTGTAGCTCATTTCCGTACCTCCCACCACCGCTGCGCCCGCCCCCCCTCTGCCTGCTGCTAATACTATGCTGAGTGCATTCATCGGCGGCCTCACTGGGGGGACTGGTGTCACCTTGCAATGTGACGTGGTGATGTCCGCCTATGCTCTCCTCCCGCCCACCCGTGCTTTCCTCCCGCTGCGGTCTCTCAGTCCTAGTGTGCCGCGGCTGCCACACCACTGGCAGTGTTCCTCTAGGGGGGACTGGGAGCCGCCGGCAGACACATTCTGCTGAGACTTGTCAGTGCGGGTTCCGGATGGCAGGCGGCGGGTGGGAGGGCAGACGGGGAGCAGGTGTCACAAGGAGTGTGTGGGTAACTAATTCACAATACTTCCGCTCAACGTGGCACTGCTGGTCCTTCATCTCCCATGTCTCTTCACCAGGTGGCGGGCGGCCCGGAAATTAAGTGATGTGTTGTGCAGCAGTCAGTGTGAAGTGACTGTGAGTAACACTGATGGTGCTGATGATGCTGCTGCAGAATCGGGAAGCAATTAATTCATAAATATAATGTACTCAGTGTATTATACATACATAAACATGTACATACGTGTATTTGTGTATACATGTATATACATGAGTGTGTGTGCATATATATATATATATATATACATACAGCCAGTTCCCAGGAACAAAAGTCCTCCCCCGCTTCCGCTAAGTCCACAGCATGACGCTGGGGCTCCACTGGTGGAGCCAGGTGCGGTGGGGGCCCGTCTCAAGTGCTTCAGCAATCAGTGGGCTTGCTCACAGGTGGATCCCTGGATTCTACAAGTAGTGTCTCAGGGATTCAAGCTGGAATTCGAGACGTCTCCCCCTCGCCGTTTCCTAAAATCTGCCTTGCCAACATCTCCCTTGGACAGGGAGGCTGTGATAGAGGCAAATTCACAAGCTGTATTTGCAGCAGGTGATAGTCAAGGTACCCCTCCTTCAACAAGGAAGGGGTTACTATTCCACAATGTTTGTGGTACCGAAACCGGACGGTTCGGTGAGACCCATTTTAAATTTTAAATCTTTGAACACGTATATAAAACGGTTCAAGTTCAAGATGGAATCGCTCAGGGCGGTTATCTCAAGCCTGGAGGAAGGGGATTACATGGTATCACTGGACATCAAGGATGCTTACCTGCATGTCCCCATTTACTCTCCTCACCAGGAGTACCTCAGATTTGTGGTACAGGACTGTCATTCTGCGGCGGGACTGCCGCATTCTAGATCAGTAAAAGCCCATTCCACGAGGAAGGTGGGCTCTTCTTGGGCGGCTGCCCGAGGGGTCTCTGCTTTACAACTTTGCCGAGCTGCTACTTGGTCGGGGTCAAACACATTTGCAAGATTTTACAAGTTTGACACCCTGGCTGAGGAGGACCTAGAGTTCGCTCATTCGGTGCTGCAGAGTCATCCGCACTCTCCCTCCCGTTTGGGAGCTTTGATATAATCCCCATGGTCCTTACGGAGTCCCAGCATCCACTTAGGACGTCAGAGAAAATAAGATTTTACTCACCGGTAAATCTATTTCTCGTAGTCCGTAGTGGATGCTGGGCGCCCATCCCAAGTACTTGTACATAGTTATTGTTAACAAAAGGGTTATTGTTGAGAGCCATCTGTGCAGAGGCTCCGTTGTTGTCATACTGTTAACTGGGTATAATATCACGAGTTGTACGGTGTGATTGGTGTGGCTGGTATGAGTCTTACCCGGGATTCAAAATCCTTCCTTAGTGTCAGCTCTTCCGGGCACAGTATCCTAACTGAGGTCTGGAGGAGGGTCATAGGGGGAGGAGCCAGTGCACACCAGGTAGTCCTAAAGCTCTCTTTAGTTGTGCCAAGTCTCCTGCGGAGCCGCTATTCCCCATGGTCCTTACGGAGTCCCAGCATCCACTACGGACTACGAGAAATAGATTTACCGGTGAGTAAAATCTTATTTTATATATATATATATATATATATATGACTTGGGGTTTGTTTTATTAGATAGAGCATGTCCCTGTGAAGTGCCTTTTGGGGTTGTGGTTTTTCAGAAAGTTACAGGTTTTTTTTAATTAAGAGAAATATGCCCCATTATAGAGATCGGGCATTTCAATTTGTTGCGCCTGCGCAGTGGCCGCCAGCAGGGGGTGTACTAGAGTGCCTTCTCTTGAGAGCCGCAATATGGCCGCCTTCTCCCCGGTTATTCTGTAAATAGGAAAATAACCTCACAGGTTCACATAGGGCAGAGTTGCCACTACTAGTGCAGGGCTGTAACTTACAGTACTAAGGAAAAGCCATATACTAAAGCGGCACGGTGACCTCACCCCTCTCAGAGACACCAGGGCGCAGCACACTGGTACACACACCTGTTAGCTCAGGGCAGCACTATAGGACCCTCCTGTAATGCTGTGCTGGCGGCGTGTAGTGATCAGGGCACTGGGAGACTGGCTGGCTGGTCTCCGTCTCTGCTGCCTATAGAACTTCCACCTCTGTTATATATCAGGGCTGCTCTCCTGTTATGATTCCAATACTCTGGTCTGGGGATATCTTATAGCAAGGACCTGAGTACTGGAACGTAATGCTTGGAAAGGGAGTGGGAACGGGAATAGCCCCTGGCGCCCTATCTCCGTTGTCTCGCCCGTGCTGTCAGAAATCTCTTGCGAGACTATGGTTGCTTGGGCCCATGGCAGCCGCGTTTGAAGGGCGGATTACGTCTGCCCAACTCCGATGCCCCCTCAGGTCTTAATGGGAGACAAAGAGAAATCCGAGACAGGGTGATAACAAGGGGCCCTCTACTAAACAACAAAGCCAGGGGCTCAAAACTAACTTTAAACTAGAGTATGTGCGGAAAACCGCCAGGGAAAAGGACAACCAAAATACCCACTTGTCCACTCTTCTACCCGGCACCGGCGAGTTCCGGAGAGGAGTGTGGGAGCGTAAACCTCCGCAAATGCACCAACACAGAATACAAAATAAAGCGGCCTAGGCCGCAGCACGCGGCAGAGCCGCCACTCAAGAAAACCACACGAGATCCTCTAGCGACTGTTGCGGGTAAATGAGGACTGGAAGACTCCTTGGAAAGAGATGACAACACTAAGATTCAGGAACTCTGAGGACAGGAATGACCGGACACAGCAGAACTGGAACAGACGTCAGCAAACCAAAGCAGCATGCAGGAAGCTATTACCAGCGTCTGTGTGAAGCACTGAGAAGGTATTTAGCAGGGAGTCCTTCAATCAGTAGTTCAGAGCCTGATTAGCACAATGCCGTGCAGCTGCCTTGCTGCACGACCAGAAGACAAGTGTGTGTGTGTAGTTCACTTGATTGACCCTGCAAGGGGAGCGCAGTCCGTCCGTGGCGTCCCCGTTGCTAGGGTCCAGGCGGCTCAGCGCGCCCGGCGTCCTAGCATTGCTAGGGAGCCGGCGGCTAGCACGCTCGGCGTCCCTAGTTGCTAGGCGCCGGGCCGCGAGGACATCGCGGACCACGGCGCCTAACACCTGTGTGTTCTCTTCCTCTCCTACCTCACACTGGAACTGGCCGCCCAGAGAACGAGAGGGCAGCGGCTGACATCAGAGAGGGTGCAGCAATCTGTGTGGGCAGAGCCCCTCACAGCAAGGTGTCCTTATGCTGTGCCCCGTGTAATCACTGTGATCCATACAGACTCTCACCCTGGTATGCTCTCTATTATTTATTTTTTTACACTGCGGCATGCTCGAGGGAAGGGAGCAGGCACCACCCCACCGCCACTACTCCTCCGCCAGCATCACTGCCGAGCCGGTCAGTGTTCCGGCGGCAATGAGCAGTAGGCAGCCACCAGCAACAACAGTCAGGAAGCTGTTATTCCCGGCAGCAGTAGCGTCAAGCTGCAATTCAGCCAGCGGCACGATGATCCGGGAGACAGTGGCAGCACAGGGAAGCAGTACCCCCTCCAATCGCAGCACCAACTAGGAGACTGAGGCAGCAACCTGCCCCCAGCAGCAGCACCACCCTGATGATAGGTAAGATGCATTTTGGTGTCACAAGAAGGTGGCCGGAGTAGTGGCTGGCTGTGGTCACACCCCGGGGAAAAGTGATAGTGATTTCAGTGTTCCCTTGCGCGGGGATTGGATGTGTAGATGTATGGAGGCTATGTATGTATAGATGTGAGCGGCAGTGTGCGGATGTATGAGAGCGGCAATGTACGGCTGTATAACTGCGTCGGTGTGCGGCTGTATGAGTGCGATGGTGTGCGGCTGTATGCGTGCGGCGGTGTGCGGCTGTAAGAGTGCGGCAGTGTGCGGCTGTAAGAGCACGGCTGTAAGAGTGCGGCTGTAAGAGTGCGGGGTTGTACGGATGTATGAGAGCGGGGTTGTACGGATGTATGAGAGCGGGGTTGTACGGATGTATGAGAGCGGCAGTGTATGGATGTATGAGAGCAACAGTGTACAGTTGTGTGAGAGCGGCAGTGTGCGGATGTATGAGAGTGGCGGTGTACGGATGTATGAGAGCGGCAGTGTATGGATGGCAGCGTCATAGGGAGGGATGTCGGAATGCTGTTATAGGGTTCCTAATACAAAATGCCACGTTGGGCTTGATGGGCAGGTAGTGCGGCAAGCACACCCAAATTGGCATCTGACGTCACCTGCAGTCCACACTGTTGTGAGGAGTCAGAGTTAATTTTGACTGTGTAGTGTACTCACAGAGGACCTACCGCCCGTCCCCTCGCATCTGAGCAGCAGGTCAGGCTCTTATTTTCTTTTTAATCAGGAGAGGCCGAGTGAACTGTGAGCAGGGGGGCAGAGCTACATGGGACCCAGAGGGGCTGCTGTGCTGTCAGAGAGGGAGAGGAAGAGAGAGATGAAGCTACTGCAGATCCCCAGCTGATTGTGAGGTGCCGGGTTGAAGGGTGATGTGATCACCCTTCTCCCTCGCTGCCGCTGGGGACCGCATCTAGGCTTCCTCCATCGAGGGCATGCGGCGCAGCAGTGGGCAGCGTGTAATGAGTTTGTCTGACTCATTATACTGCTGCCTGTTGTGGACACCTCCGTCCGTACGGACTGGTGTACATGCCCAGCACAGAGGTGACAGTGTTGGTGGAAGTGCTGCCCAGTTCTGACCCTGCAGGCCTCCCTGATCTGACTGCGGCCGCTGCTACTGCTGCGGCCCGAAACCCCTGCCGGTCCCCTCCATAGACTTCTGCCTGTCCAGCGCTGAGGTACTAGGGGTATCCCAGCTGCGGGAAGGGTATGTCTCTGGCTTTCTCTCCAGCAGGGGAAGGTGACAGCGGCGGAGGAAGTGTTGCCCACCTCAGACACTGCAGGCCTCCCCGATCCAGCTGCGGCCACAGCTGATGCTGCCAGAACCCCCTGCTGGTCTCCTTTGTTGACTGCCGCATGGCCAGTGCTGAAGTACTGGGGGTAGGCCAGCTACGGGAAGAGTGTCTCTGCCTCGGGCTCTCTCTCTCTGTCAGGGGAAGGAAGGGCTGATTCTCTGGCACAACAGGGAGGGCTAGGCTGCAGGAACACAGCACTGGAAGAAACAGGAGGCCGAACTCATGACCAAAAAGTGAGCAGTGCAGTGATCAGCCCCCTAGTCTTTCCCTCTCTCTGGGTGCAGAGCTGTATTCTACAGAGAGAGCTGGGATGGGAAGAAGGGGAACGGCACCTGACACACACAGACACGCGCGGCACCTGACACACACATACACGCGCAACACCTGACACACACACATACACGTGCGGCACCTGACACACACACACGTAGCATCAGACACAATAAAATAAACATGCAGCACCTGACCCACACATACACGCGCAACACCTCACACACACACATACACGTGCGGCACCTGACACACACACACGTAGCATCAGACACAATAAAATAAACATGCAGCACCTGACCCACACATACACGCGCAACACCTGACACACACACATATACACGTGCGGCACCTGACACACACACGTACCATCAGACACAATAAAATAAACATGCAGCACCTGACACATGCATATACACGCAGCACCTGACACATGCATATACACGCAGCACCTGACACATGCATATACACGCAGCACCTGACACATGCATATACACGCAGCACCTGACACATGCATATACACGCAGCACCTGACACATACATATACACGCACACCATCAGACACACACATACACACGCAGTGCCTTACTCACACACACATAGACACGTGCAGCACCTGAGGCACACACATGTACACGCGCAGCACCTGACGCACACACATGTACACGCGCAGCACCTGACGCACACTCATGTACACACGCAGTACCTGACGCACACTCATGTACACGCGCAGCACCTAATGCACACTCATGTACACGCGCAGCACCTGACGCACACTCATGTACACGCGCATCACCTGACACAGACATACGTATTCATGCACAGCACCAGACATACACTTGTACACACGCGGAGCACCTGATACTCACACACATATACACCCGCAACACCAGACACACACACACACACGTGCGGCAGCTGACGCATACACACGCACCATCAGACACACTCATATATACACGCAGCACCAGACACACACATACACACACACAGGAGCTGACACACACATACACAGGCAGCACCTGACACACACACACATATACACGCGCAGCACCTGACACCACGCACTCACACGTACAAGCAATGCATTTCACGCCTACCTCCAGCCTCAGTTACAGGCTGCTGCCGCCTACTCCCCTCCCTGCATCAGCTGCAAAGGCAGCAAAATATTTTGACCAAAGTCTAAAGGCCCGTACACATTAAACGATGTCGCTCTGTGAGCTACATCGTCTAATGTTTCCCCTCCCGGGCCGGCCGGCGGCCGACTGTACACACTGAGCGATATGACCGCTCAAATCGCTCAGTGACGTCACGCCCCCGCCAGCCCTGCATGAAGGTCGTGGACGACAGTCCACATCCTTCCTGCATGCCCTACCGACAGCGAAGATTGTTGCCGACCCGCGGGGCCGCGCATCGTTTGTCGCTGGCTGCATACACACTTAACGATAAAATGAGCGACGTCGCTCATTAAATCGTTAAGTGTGTACGGACCTTAAACAATTTGGTTTGGTTAATAAAATAATTTTGCACAGAACAGTGATGTTATACGAACATTTTCATTAAACATTTAAAAAATCAAATGTTTATTCTTTAAGTGAAATTTTACATTTCTGAATAAAAAAAATAAATTTAAAAAAAGCGATGAAATTCCATAGACAAAAAACCTTACGGTTTCACATGTCCCATTAAGGCTTCTTAGACATGATCGAAATTTCAGAAGCCTGTTGTAACTCTTCCACTCAAACTCCAAAAAGCAATGAAATTCCGATCATTAAGGCTGACGCCTTAATGGACGTGTTCCTTGCGCAATACAGATATGGTATGCCATCACAGCCTGTGGGTAAGTGCAGATTCAGCACTCTCACAGAGTGAGATTGCTGTCACTCACACAATGGTGGAGCTGCTAATTCACAGATTTGTGTGCTCATTGGAATACACACATGCAGTCTATGCAACTGAAGGTCTGAGCGGAAGACAAAGCTGCTCAGATGAGGTAAGAGTGTTGTTGATTGGAGGGAGGAGAGCGGTGTGGATGGGGGAACAGAAGTGTGTGGATAGAGGGAACACTAAGCAGCACTAATGGGGGGGACAGAGAAACACAGGGGGTAATTCAGACCGGAGCAGCAGCTGCAGCGATTGCAGTCTGAATTAGTTTGTGAGGTGCGTGCGTACCCCAGGAGCCCAGTGAGATGCTATCACCCTGCCTGATTGATAGGCAGAGGTGGTTGCGGGGAAGGAGGGGGGCGTGCAAACAGCGTTAGAATGCCATTGGCAGGGCATGGTCTGCACAACGGAGGCGTTTCCGGACCACTGGGGGGTGGGCTGTGGCGGTTATCCCCCTGCCAAGAGCGCAGGATCCACTAAATTTACCTTCAGGATGTCAGCTACATGAATAGGGTAAGAGTGGTGTGGATAGGGGGTAGATTAAGCAGCAAGTATGGGAAGGGAGACAGAGCGGTGCAGATGGGGGAAATGGTGCAGATGGGTTGAAAACACTGGCATGGATGGGTAGAAAACTGGTGCAGATGGGAGAGAAGACAGTGTGCCATGTACTGGAGGAGGCAGAGTGACGTTGAAGAATGAAACACTGAGCAGCACAGAGAGAAGGAAACGGTGGTACAGACAATGCACAGGTGGGGAAAGACAGATGGTACAGATAAGTTAGTACAGACTAGCACAGATGGGAGAACACAGCAGTAGGGATTGGGGAAGACCGGGCAGCATGGGGGTGTATAGGGGAAGTAAGTGTAGATGCATAGACCGTAGATGGGGTATTATAGTTTAGCAATTAACCAAGATGTTTGAGGGAGCTAAATGTGTATACTAAGTGAGATGGATGTATGGAGTTAGAAGGATGTTGTAACAAGGTGGCTTTGTTGTGTTGACTGAATGGGATGGTTGTGGGCACTGTGTGGGATGGGAGCACCACAAAACTGCTCAGACCTTCAGTTGCATAGACTGCATGTGTGTATTCCAATGAGCACACAAATCTGTGAATTAGCAGCTCCACCATTGTGTGAGTGACAGCAATCTCACTCCGTGAGAGTGCTGAATCTGCACTTACCCACAGGCTGTGATGGCATACCATATCTGTATTGCGCAAGGAACACGTCCATTAAGGCGTCAGCCTTAATGATCGGAATTTCATTGCTTTTTGGAGTTTGAGTGGAAGAGTTACAACAGGTTTCTGAAATTTCGATCATGTCTAAGAAGCCTTAATGGGACATGTGAAACCGTAAGGTTTTTTGTCTATGGAATATATATATATATCACAAACATATATAATTCATACATATATCACACACACATACATGATACATACATGAGAAAGACCTGGGATGGTGATGAGGCCAGGGCCCCCTGCTGATGTTGCGTTGAGGAAGGCAGTGTTCCAGGGCGGATGCCAGTCGGGGAGAGCGCCGCGCAGCCCGGGAAAAATACTGCTGAGGAGCTACATCTGGAAGAGCCCCTGGGAGGGAGAGTGCCACATGCCCCATCCTGCGCGGCAGACTCTGCAGGCCTGCACATGGGAAGGGAGGTCTCTGGCCACACATACTCACCCTTCTGCTGAAGCCCCGCTGCTGTCCCCATCAGCGCTCTCCAGCGGGGAGCGGGGCCAGGATGAACCTCAACCTGTGAGAACTATCTTCATGATCAAGAGATCTCATATGCAAGATAAGTATGTGTTGGGATAGGGCTGGGGAGGGCGGCTGCTCGGGCACACCCCCGTCAAGTTAAGGAGATTTAACTGAGGAAGCACAAGGGAACTCTCGTCTGAGGACAACAACTGCAGGGAGACCACATCTTTTCAGATGAACATGGGAGGGCAGAAGGCTGCCTAATACTGAAGCACCCTCAGACATTAAACCATATGCAACAACTATTGCAAGCATTCCTGGGGGAAGGTCTGCAGCAGACGGATTTGCATACGGTGATGTCATCCAAGCAGTGGGCCAAAGTTGGCTGGAACCCTCATCTGTATATGAAAAGAGAAAAGGGGCATGCAGGGCATGGCGGCCTTTTGCGGCGCTTGGATAACCCCAAGTTTGCATTAAACACCCCCACCCTCCTTCGGTGTGGGGCTCATGTTGGCCATGCCCAAGCCCCTGAAGCATTTAAGCTGATTTCTTGCAGCAGCTGGGCACTGTGACAGCTTCAGAGCTGCTCTACAAGACAAGTAAAAGGGTGTGGGCCCTGCAGCACCACCTGTAGTTTGCATACACACATATATAGGACAGCATCTCTTATATGCCCCAGGGTCAATAAAATAGTATCCTTGTCTAGGCTATCCATCCCCTCAGATAAGGTATTTGTCCATGCCGCTACAGCACTACACACCCAGGCCGACGCAATTGCCGGTCTGAGTAAGGTACCTGAATGTGTATAAATGGACTTCAGGGTAATCTCCTGTTTGCGGTCAGCACACTCTTTGAGGGTAGCCGTATCCTGGGACGGGAGGGCTACCTTCTTGGATAAGCGTGTTAATGCTTTGTCCACCCTAGGGGAGGATTCCCATCGTAACCTATCCGTTGATGGGAAAGGATACGCCATAAGAATCCTTTTGGAAATCTGCAGTCTTTTATCTGGAGATTCCCAAGCTTTTTCACATAACTCGTTCAGCTCGTGTGAGGGGGGAAAGGTTACCTCAGGCTTCTTTCCCTTGTACATATGTACCCTCTTGTCAGCGACAGGGGGTTCCTCTGTGATGTGCAAAACATCTTTTATTGCCATAATCATAAATCGAATGGATTTTGCCAATTTTGGCTGTAACTTTGCATCATCGTAATCGACACTGGAGTCAGAATCCGTGTCGGTATCTGTGTCAACAATCTGGGATAGTGGGCGCTTATGAGACCCTGACAGTCCCTGCAACATAGGATCAGGCATGGGTTTAAATCCTGACTGTCCCAAAGCTTCTGCCTTGTCTAATCTTTTGTGCAATGAGTTTACACTAGCATTTAAAACATTCCACATATCCATCCAATCAGCTGTCGGCGGAGACACCACATTCATTTGCTCCCGCTCCTCTCTAATATAGCCTTCTTCCTCAGACATGTCGACACACGTGTACCGACACACTACACACACAGGGAATGCTTTTTCTGAAGACAGTTTCCCCACAAGGCCCTTTGGAGAGACAGAGAGAGAGTATGCCAGCACACCCCCCAGCGCTATATAACCCAGGAATAAAACAGTAACTTAATGTTTGCCCAGTAGTGCTGCTGTATGTAATTTGCGAATTTTGTGCCCCCCCCCTCTTTTCAACCCTCTTGTCTAACGTGGTATAAGCAGGGTAGAGTCCGGGGAGCTTCCTCTCAGCGGTGCTGTGGAGAAAAAATGGCGCTGGTGAGTGCTGAGGGAGAAGCCCCGCCCCCTCGGAGGCGGGCTTCTGTCCCGCTTAAACTGTAAAATTGGTGGGGGCTTATACATATATAAAGTGCCCAGCTGTATATATGTTATATTTTTGCGAAAGAGGTTTATATTGCTGCCCAGGGCGCCCCCCCTGCGCCCTGCACCCTTACAGTGACCGGAGTATGTGAGGTGTATGGGAGCAAAGGCGCACAGCTGCAGTGCTGTGCGTTACCTCAGTGAAGATCATGAAGTCTTCTGCCGCCTCTGAAGTCTTATTTTCTTCTCATACTCACCCGGCTTCTATCTTCCGGCTCTGCGAGGGGGACGGCGGCGCGGCTCTGGGACGGACGGCGAGGGTGAGATCCTGCGTACCAATCCCACTGGAGCTAATGGTGTCCAGTAGCCTAAGAAGCAGGACCTTGCAACTCAGATAGTAGGGCTGCTTCTCTCCCCTCAGTCCCTCGATGAGGGAGTCTGTTGCCAGCAGTGCTCCCTGAAAATTAAAAACCTAACAAAATACTTTCTGTCAGAAAGCTCAGGAGAGCTCCTGAAAAGCACCCAGTCTCCACTGGGTACAGTATCAAACTGAGGTCTGGAGGAGGGGCATAGAGGGAGGAGCCAGTGCACACCCAGAACTAAAGTCTTTCTTAAAGTGCCCATGTCTCCTGCGGAGCCCGTCTATCCCCATGGTCCTTACGGAGTCCCCAGCATCCTCTAGGACGTTAGAGAAAATAGGATTTTAATACCTACCGGTAAATCCTTTTCTCTTAGTCCGTAGAGGATGCTGGGCACCCGTCCCAGTGCGTACTGTGTCTGCAGTTATTAAATGGCCCTTAACTCCAGAACATTTATGTGGAGATGAAAACATCCAAGGAAGACTTGACCATCTTCCTTGGATGTTTTCCCCCTGTGTGACTGCTCTCCAGCCTCGGAGGGTTGCATCCGTGGTCCCTAGGATCCCGTCCTGGATCCTGAACCATTGCCCCTCTAGGTGGTGAGAACTGTGCAGCCACCAATGGAGTGAGATTCTGGTCTTGGAAGACAGGATTATCCTCCGGTGCATGTGTAGGTGGGATCCGGACCACTTGTCCAACAGGTCCCACTGGAACACTCTGGCATGGAACCTGCCAAACTGAATGGCCTCGTAGGCCGCAACCATCTTCCCCAGCAACTGAATGCATTGATGGATTAACACTCTTGCTGGCTTCAGAATTTGTTTGACCAAACTCTGGATCTCCAGAGCCTTTCCACTAGAAGAAAACCTCTTCTGTGTCCAGTATCACTCCCAAAAACAACAACCGCGTCATTGGGACCAACTGCGATTTTGGCAAGTTTAGGAGCCAACCATGTTGTTGAAGAACTGTCAGGGAGAGTAGATGTTTTGCACCAACTGGTCCCTGGATCTCGCCTTTATCAGGAGATCATCCAAGTACGGGATAATTGTGACTCCTTGCTTGCGAAGGAGGACCATCATTTCCGCCATCACCCTGGTGAAAATCCTCGGAGCCGTGGACAGACCAAACGGCAACGTCTGAAATTGGTAATGACAATCCTGAATTGCAAACCTCAGGTAGCTTGATGCAGTGGCTAAATGGGAACATATAAGTAGGCATCCTTTATGTCTACCAAAACCATGAAATCTCCTTTATCCCCCGGACTGGAGATCACTACCCTGAGAGATTCCATCTTGAAATTGAATTTCTTTAGGTAGAAATTAAGGGATTTCAGATTTAAGATTGGTCTGACTGAGCCGTCCGGCTTCTGGACCACGAAGAGGCTTGAATAAAAACCTTCTCCCTGCTGACTAAGGCTGATTTGAACAATCGGTGAGGGGGAACGTCTTGAAACCCCAGTTTGTACCCTTGGGACACTATTTGTAAAACCCACGAGTCCAGGTCCGAATGAATCTAGAACTGACTGAAGAGTTTTAGACGTGCCCCCCACTGGTGCGGGCTCCTGCAAGAGAGCCCCAGCGTCATGCAGTGGATTTGGCAGAAGCAGAGGACGATCTCTGCTCCTGCGATCTTGAAGAGGCTACAGACCTCTTCTCTCTTTTCCTTCCTCTACCTGCAAAGAAAGGGGAATCTTAACTTCTTGCATATCTATTGGGCCGAAATGACTGCGTCAGATAATGATGCGTCTTCATCCGTTGAGAGGGAACATAGGGCAAGAAGGACCTGCGGGAGCTGCCGAGATCAAATTAACTAGGCCGTCGCCAAACAAGGCTTCACCTTCATAGGGAAGAGACTCCCTTTCTTCTTGGAGTCAGCATCAGCATTCCCTTGGTGAATCCACAATGCCCTCCTATCCGAGACTGCCATGAAATTGGCCCGTGAGCACTTGTGCCCGGTGTAGGATTTTTAAATATGTGTAGTTTACTGTATGCACGGGTTTAAAACCTTTTAGGAACTGAGATCTAAGGTGTATTACATGTAGTTTAAAAAAAACAAAAAAGGTTTATTTTATGGCAGTAGTTTCCAAACTGGGGTTCTTGCACTGGTAGCATAGTTTGGTGGTCCAGGACCAATTAAAATTATTTATACTTTATTAAATTGGCAAAACCATTCCCTCACAACATAACTGAACCTGAGGATGACATGCTATAAACACAATTTACTTAATTTTATATTTTTTTCTGAATTTCTCAATAAAAAAAACTTTGGCCTAGGGGTGCCGTGAAACAAATTTTGATACTCTAGGGCAGGGGTGTCAATCCCATGGGCCGCATGCCGCCCCCAATGCATCCTTTTGTGGCCCACAGGCCGGGGTCCGACAGGGGTCCTTTTGTGGCCCGATCACCTTGCTTAGAGCGAGGGCAGGAGAGTGCAGCCAGAGTCTTTGCTTTCTATGTGCGGCACCATCTTCCCGAAGAGATCACCGGGAAGATAGTGCCCCTTCCACTGGCTACAGCACAGGTATACTGGGGTGGGGTAGCAAACTGGGGGCCCCAATGGGCCCCTCCAGCAGTCCCTCTACCAAAACACGTCTTTTGGTGGTTTTGCGGTGTTGTTATAACTACATGGTGACGATACTGTAGCACAGAGATTTTCAACCATTTACAACTCACGTCACACAGAACAAGATTTAAATATTGACAAGGCACACTGAAATATAATGGTGATGCATGGTGCAGTATCGTGTCCTAGGATGTCATGTCGCAGCTTCTCCATAGGTAACGCCTGAACAGGCCCGGTGACAGGGGGGACAAAGGGGACACTTGTTCAGGGCTCCAAGTATTAAGAACAGAAATAATGGGGCCACAGTGCCAATATTGCTTTTTAAAGTGTATCCACCAACTGCTCAATTTAAGCAGGAAAACAATTAACAGGCCAACTAAACCCTCCCCCCTCCTTTTACCCCATCACTTTGTCCAGTCCCTGTGGTCCATACTGTATTGCCATTATTATGCATGTTGCTGTGCTGGCCCTTTTCTGAATGTCCCTGCCACCGCCACCGAAGAGCTGGATAGCCCAGTATGAAAACCACCTGCCGGCCTCACTGACGGTCCGAGTCAAAGGCTCCATTTTTTTTAAAGAACCCTCTGCCAAGTTAAGGGGGGGTTGAGGGGGCCCCAGAGATATCAGTGCACTGGGCCCCGAGATTTCTGTTGCTGGCCCTGACCCTCAGGGGCGTATCTACCCCTTGGCCAGGATGGCACTTGCCAGGGGCACCTTCCAGCTGTGCCAACCGTGGCTAAGGGATAGAGTTCTGCAGTCTCGAAAGGGCGCTATGGCAATCAGCGTGGGACTGACCAATTAGACGGTGAGGGAAGGATACTGAAATTGTCCCAACCCTGTTACAGTTTGAAACGCCCCTCAACTGCTGTCCACTGCTTCACTCCTAGCTCTGCCCCTTTGAAATTATTAATCCCTACCCCCCGGTAGGCGGAGTTCTCCAGGCCCATACTCAGGAGTCACCACTGCTGTACATTATGTGCCGGTTGTAGAGGCAGAGCGGGGAACATCAGAGAACGCCACAAATTACACAGTGGGCAAGGAGATGGCTGGAGACAGCTGCACAGCCATGCCTTGCAAGTTCGAGAGAGCTGTTGAATTTCAGCACTTCAAGTCAGAGCCTGCCCCCTGCTGCCCAAGCAGTCCGTGACAGTTAGTGTCGAGGAGGGGGGGATTTGTGCATGTGTGCTATCAGTGTGTGTGTGGGGGGGGGGTGGAGGATGTGTGCGACTGTGAGGGAGCTGTCAGTGTCAGTGGGGAGAGGAGCAGGAGGGAGTTGTCAGTGTGTGGAAGTGATGAGAGTCAGTACTGGGGAAATGTGTGTGTGTGTGTGTGTACTAGATTTAGGAGTGTGTGTTTGTGAGAGGTTTCAGTTGGGGAATTAGAGTTCATACAGTAATTAAATGTTTTCATATTGAGAACTACATCTCCCAGCATATACAGTGTGCTGGGGATGCTAACAAGCTTTATTTAAAAGTTTAAAAAACATTGCTTTTATGACTGCAATGGTTAAAAAGGGAGAGCTATAAATCAATTTATCAGTGAATGATCGCAGTTTGAGCTGTTACATTTTACTGAACCACCTATCCCTCCACACTCACTACCTGTCCTCAGGATACATTTACCATCCCGGCAGACGGTATACCGGCGGTCATTTGACCGATGTTGGAATCCTGACACCACTTGGGAGACTGGTGCCGACACACAGACAGCCAACATCCCGAAGGCGAGTATTGGAGGGAGGGTTAGGACCGGGGGAGCGGGTGTTAGGGAAGGCACTAGGAGGGGGGGGGGGTTAGTCCTAGCTGCCACCCCCTGAGGGTTAGCCCTATCCGCCACCCCCCCAGAGGGTTAGGATTAGGTATCATGTGACTGCTGGAATCCCGAGCGCCGGATGCCATACCCAACCCCCTTTACTTTTTCAGGCATTTCTATCTCTCCTCTCTCTATGGTGTTCCGATTGCCCACTTTCCCTTGTGCTTTTCTCTCTCTCTCTCTCTCCTTTGTTTAGAGCATCAGTTTCTGTAGTCCACTTTATCCTTATTTTTTCCAGTGTTTCACTATCTCTCTGATGTAATGAGGATGTATGGTCTAGAGGGATCAGTAATGCATTGTACTGTATAGAGGCGTCAGGGATGTAGCGTAGGGTATAGAGGCGTCAGGGATGTAGCGTAGGTTATAGAGGCATCAGGAATGTAGCGTAGGGAATAGAGGCATCAGGGATGTAGCGTAGGGTATAGAGGCGTCAGGGATGTAGCATAGGGAATAGAGGCGTCAGGGATGTAGCGTAGGGAATAGAGGCGTCAGGGATTTAGCTTAGGGAATATAGGCATCAGGGATGTACTAGCAGGTATATAGAGGTCAGTGTACTGTATAGAGGGGTCAGTAATGCAGTGATGGTTATAGAAAGGTCAGTGATGTAGTGTAGGGTATAGAGGGGTCAGTTATGTAGTGTGGGGTAAAGAGGGGTCAGTAAAGATACTAAGCTGAAGTACTTAGAACACTTCTTGAATTAAGACACAACCTGCAAGAAAAAGTATGCAATATGGGTGAAAAGGCAAATGTCAGAGGTCTGATACAAGTAACCAGCTCCACACCTTGCACCACATAGCGTTATGTTAAACTGGGATATGTTCTTTTTTGGTGTGTGTGTGTGTGTGTGTGTGTGTGTGTGTGTGTGTGTATGTGTGTGGGGGGGGGGTGCCAAAGGAAATTTTTGCCATTGGCTCCTTTGGTCTAGAACCAGCCCTGATCACAAAATATTTTTGTCTAAGCAGACTGGACACTGATCAGCGTTGGCTCATTCTCAGCCCCCCGCCCAGCCTCTGCTGCCAACAGACTGCTATTAGCTAGTTAACCTTCTGCCTTCCCTATCTATGACACAGACTGCTGCTAATGCTACCAGACTGTTCCCAGTGGCTTCACACCAACAGTGAATCCCAGCCGATGATGTAGGGCAGCGTGTGGGGGAGGGGGTCAGTTGCTGTGGCTCCAACATGGTAACCGCCAATGGACTGCAATGCTTTATCGAAAGGGGGGGCGCCAGTCCCTTACTTTGCCAGGGGCGCTTGGACCCCTAGCTACACCTCTGTTGACCCTAACCGATACCCCTAAACTAACCATAATTCCTGCAGTAAAAATCCATGTTTCTATGTATATAGGGGGTCATTCCGAGTTGATCGCATGCTGCCGTTGTTCGCTGCGTAGCAATCAGTTGAAAAAAAATGGCTAATCTGTGCATGCGCATGCTCCGTAATGTGCATGCGCATCATACGGGTACAAAGTCCATTGTGGTTTTGCACTAGTTCTAGCGATTATTCCAATCACAGAACAGGCCACAAGGAGATTGACAGAAAGAGGGCGTTTCTGGGTGGCAACTGACCGTTTTCAGGGAGTGCTTGGAAAAATGCAGGCGTGGCAGAAGAAATGCAGACGTGGCTGGGCATTCGCTGGATGGGTGTGTGACATCAAAAGCCGTCCCTCGGTTGTTAGAATCAACGCACACGAAGTGTAACTACAGTGCTGGTCTTATTTTGAAACGATTTTGCAGGCGCTCTGCTGCTCAAGTGTTCGCACTTCTCCAAAGTGAATATACACTCTCCAGTGGGCAGCGACAATGCGTTTGCATGGCTGCTAAAAACTGCTAGCGAGCAATCAACTCAGAATGACCCCCATAGTGTATTGCAAGAAAATATCTGTAAATCCAATGGTACCGTAAGTGCGGTATATACTCGCACTTCTTTGCGGGGTGAGAACATCTCCCCTAAGTGAAGTCAGCCCTATGAATAGAGTTTGTGTGATCCCTGTGCAGCAGTCACAGAAAGGGTTCATCTCTGCAGTTTGTCACTCAAATTACATTGCTGCATTTTTTCTAGAAGTGGATCTGAGAGCTGTTACCCGCAGACCAGCTACAATAATTATCCTGGGTACTCACTAGACCAGTGGTTCTCAAACTGCACCCTGGGGTGCCTCAGGACACTTGCAGGGGTGCCTTGGATTGGTGGTCCAGGACCAATTCAAAATATTTATAGTTAGTGTTATAGGCAAAACCAGTGCTGTTGGCTGGCAATCATAACATATGTGCACAAGCAGAAGCAAATCCTGTCCCCTACCAAAGGGCCAGTGCTAGGGTGTTTGGCGCCTCCCTGCAAACTATTAATTTGGGCACTCTCTCCAATACTTAATAAAGGGACAGTGCGCTCCTTAAAAAAAGAAGGTGTGGTATCACAAGGAAGGGGCATGGCCACACAATAGCACCCCAAATCAAAATACGCCACACAGTAGCACTATCTTATTGTCATTACACCGCATATAATAATAATAATAATAATACCCACAGTCGCAGTGCCCTTTATACACATAACCACCATATCAGTGCAGCTTACACACATAATGCCAACAGTAGCAGTGCCCCTTCTACACATGCCCACGGTGGCAATCCTTTACATGGCAAATATCAACCTGGTTTTGCCATGTAAAGGATTGCCACTTTAAAAACAAACAATCAAACAAAAAAAAAAAAAAACAATAGGAAAAAACACAAAATCTCTCACTTTCTGATTCTCACACCCTATTACATTCCTCCCTATATATTTAAATGTTTCTATTACTGTATGTTCCCTCTTCCCTTCTCCAAACTATACACATCAACATTTTTTAGTATTTCCAGGTAAGTTTTGTGATGTAGGCCATGCACAATTTTAGTTGCCCTAATGTATTTACAGCCTTCTGGAGATATGGCTTCTGGAACTGAACACAGGATTCTAAATGTGGCTGTACCAAGGACCTATACAGTGGCATTACAGGTTGAGTATCCCTTATCCAAAATGCTTGGGACCAGAGGAATTTTGGATATCGGATTTTTCTGTATTTTGGAATAATTGCATACCATAACGAGATATTATGGTGATGGGACCTAAATCTAAGCACAGAAGGCATTTATGTTTCATATACACCTTATACACACAGCCTGAAGGTCATTTTAGCCAATATTTTTTATAACTTTGTGCATTAAACAAAGTGTGTGTACATTCACAGAATTCATTTATGTTTCATATACACCTTATACACACAGTCTGAAGTTCATTTAATACAATATTTTTAATAACTTTGAGTATTAAACAAAGTTTGTGTACACTGAGCCATCAAAACACAAAGGTTTCACTATCTCAGTCTCACTCAAAAAAGTCCGTATTTCGGAATATTCCGTATTTCGGAATATTTGGATATGGGATACTCAACCTGTATTACTTTTTTCTGCTACTGGTTCTTTAACCTATGCAAACAAGCATCTGACTTGCCTTTCCTATTGCTTTGTTACATTGCTTACCTGAAATAGTAATACTTAGATAGCTTTCCTCTTGCCATTATAATGCCCTTAATATTATAGTTAGCCTTTGCATTTTTGAGACGTGTATGATTTTGCATTTTTTGGCATTAAATGTTGCCATGTTCTTGACCATTCCTCTAGTCCAGGGGCGGAACTGCCAGAGACAACGGAGTCAGTTGCCGCCGGGCTCCAGCCCTAAAGGGGCTTCCTCCATTGCCCCCCGGCTGTTACGTGCCCTTCCTACTAAATAGACAAAGGCGCTACCAGCAGGGTCTCGCAGTTTGTACATTCCATGCCGTAACACCCTTCTTTCCACCTTCACAATGAAGCTATTGGTACTTTGCAAAAAAAAAAAATTATTAGCATTGCAACTCAGCAGATCAATGCAGTGTGCAGCCACACACTCCATATATCTGCTCAGCCACAAAGCTGATTATTTCTTCACAAAGTACAAGGTGAGCTCCAAATAGAATTCTCTAGCTTAGATTATACCTTTCTATGCAAGGGTAAATAGCTCAATTGTTTGACTGCAATGCCACAGGAAATGGTTTGGATCCAAGACAGTGTGACTGAATAATAAAGAAACCTTAAGATGAGTTCATGAATGTTGTATAAGTATTAGTGAGAGAAGGGGTCAGGAGCATGCTAGGCTGCAAAAAATAAGGTAGGCTGCAAGTGAAAGTAATGATCTCCTATATATTTTCCCAGATCTGTCACTCTGTGTGGCTAACTCTGGGGGAAGTCACAGCAATGGGCGGAGACGGCAACTGCAGGACGATACACCAGTGCCAGCAGCAGACCGTAACAAAGTGACAGATCAGGGAGAATATATAGGAGGTAGGGAGGTGGCCATGGTACATGGCTGGCCAAGGGACACTAGCTCATGTACCCCTTTACCACTGAGGCTGGCCACCAAGGATGGACCTGTCACCAGTGCACATGCAATAACCTCTTCTGCTGCCCTCTTTGCAACTCAGATTGCCCAGTGCTCCCCTTCGCTAACAGTCCACAAAGTTTCCCCATCTCACGATCTGCCTCCTCACCCCCACTTTCATCTCTACAGCACACGCGCATATCATACAAGATCCCATCATGCGTACGTAGGTCTGAAATGCAAGAGGGAGGTTGGGGGGAGATTGGCATGCGCCAGCAACACCACACAGCTCACTGTGACCACAGTGGAGAGGCGCTGCAACAGGACAATACACCAACCTCGGAGCAAGGAACTGCGTCGGTCAGGAGGAGAACTATTTCAATAGCATAAAAAGGTTAATGCGTCCCACCCTATGGACACCAGACTCATCAAGTCACTGTTGCCAGAGTCTCATACAATGACTCTGAACCTCTAAGCACACTATTTGACTGTCCACACCCTGCTGTGCCTATTACCCATCTCCTCCACCACCCTCAACACTGACCCACACATCATTCACCCACAAAGATACAATAAAGGTAGTTTGGATAAATTAGCTAAATGAAATGGATTTAGCCAATTTATCTAAATGACCATTTTTGGATGTTTTCCAGTGTTTGTGAGCAAATGGTCAATTGTAATTTGCTGCCACATATTAGCATAATTTTGTTTCAACTAGAAAAAAAAATTGGACAGATAATCTAAGTGTGGATCCAGTTTAAAGGTCCGTATTCACGGCCCGATTTTGGGGAGAGATGTGTGCTGAGCGAACTGCTCAGCACACATCTCTCCCCCCGCTTAGCACAGCGTGATGTGTGCTGAGCGTACGGGGGGTGGGGGGGCGCTTATTTCACCCCCTGTGTAGGGCATTCTGTGTGTATCCAGCTTAACAGGTGTGAGCATCATACAACTACTGACTTGCGAGTAACTATACAGCAGCTCCATACCTTGTGACTTGAAGAAACACCAGTTAACCCCGGGAATGCTGCAGTCAAAGCAACAATTCCTCTTCTTACATTCCGCTGCACTTATTGTGGGGTAGCCGCAATCCCTTCTGCTGTACGGTTCCACATTACATTGTTTCTTGTCACTTCCTGTTGATGCAGTAAGGAAACATCCAGGAATTACAGCAGCTTAGTTTTTTTTTTTAACTGGGGCAATTTAGCTAGATCACAGGGCAATTTAGCTCCTTTGGTCCTTTTTTAGGACCAGTTAATCAGACAGTTGAGCAAACTGAAAAACAGCTAACAGGAAATTTCCACTTAAATGGTATTTTCTAATCTTATCTGACCATGACTAAGAATAAAGGATACACAAGATAAACTCTTAGAGCCATGGACCTTATCCATGTTTAAGCTCCATCAAATCTGTAATCAATAGCACTACATGCTCCCACTTTACCACTGTACTATATACTCTACCTGTGTTTTTAAGGTAAAAACACCATTTAACCCCAGTGACACTTGAATTAAAGCAGCAGCCTCTGGAATAGCATTCCTTAGCATTAATCCCAGGAAATCTGCAATCTTCACGCTCTTTGATAGCCATGCTACATTGCTGTTTACTTGGATGGAGCAGAGAGCACAACATCAGGACATAGGAAATATTACAATGCATGATAAGAAAGGTGTGAGCTCTACAGCAAGGCCTCTAACCCTTTGCCAGTGCCAAATACATAGGGCTTAACTCAGATCTGATCACAGCAGCAAATTTATTAGCTAAAACCATGTACACTGCAGGGGGGGGGGGGGTGTATAATATGTGCAGAGAGAGTTAGATTTTGGTGCGGTGTGTTCAAACTGAAATCTAAATTGCAGTGTAAAAACAAAACAGCCAGTATTTACCCTGCACACAAACAATATAACCCACCTAAATCTCTCTGCAAATGTTATATCTGCCCCCCCTTCCCCATCCCCGCAGTGCACATGGTTTTGCCCACTAGCTAACAAATTTGCTGCATCTGGGAATTACAGCAGCTTAATATTTCTTTTTACAGAAGGTTCAGCAAATTAAATTATTTAGTGAAATACTGTAATCATAACAGTTACAGGGATATTGTAGGTAGATTTATTGTCAGTGGATAAATGTAAAAATTAAACCCTTAGGCATAGTTCCAAAATGCTGTCATTGCAATCCAGATTTTAAGGATATCATGCTTGAGCACAGGTGACTTAATTAGAACTTCGGTCAATGTGAATTAACCATTGGACTCAACCATGGTTATCCTTAAAACCCAGGGGTCTATTTAAGATCGATCTTAATCGATGTTGGGCTTCCAGGTTGAAAAAAACACACACATTTACTAACATTTTAAAATTTATATAAAAAAATCATCTGTTCGTAAATGCAGTGCACATGGTTTTGCCCAACTGCTAACAAAAATCCTGCTGCGATCAACTCAGAATTACCCCCCATGGCCCTCATTCCGAGTTGTTCGCTCGCAAGCTGCTTTTAGCAGCATTGCACACGCTAAGCTGCCGCCTACTGGGAGTGAATCTTAGCATCTTAAAATTGCGAACGAAAGATTTGCAATATTGCGATAAGACATCTCTGTGCAGTTTCTGAGTAGCTCGAGACTTACTCTGCCAGTGCGATCAGTTCAGTGCTTGTCGTTCCTGGTTTGACGTCACAAACACACCCAGCGTTCGCCCAGACACTCCTCCGTTTCTCCAGCCACTCCCGCGTTTTTCCCAGAAACGGTAGCATTTTTTCCCACACGCCCCTAAAGCGGCCTGTTTCCGCCCAGAAACACCCACTTCCTGTCAATCACATTACGATCACCAGAACGATGAAAAAACCGTGAGTAATATTCCTAACTGCATAGCAAATTTACTTGGCGCAGTCGCAGTGTGAACATTGCGCATGCGCATTAAGCGGAAAATCGCTGCGATGCGAAGAAAATTACCGAGCGAACAACTCGGAATGACCACCTATGTGCACTGCAGGGAAGGCAGATTTAACATGTGCAGAGAGAGTTAGATTTGGGTGTGGTGTGTTCAATCTGCAATCTAATTTGCAGTGTAAAAATAAAGCAGTCAGTATTTACCCTGCACAGAAACAAAATAACTCACCCAAATCTAACTCTTTCTGCACATGTTATATCTGCCTCCCCTGCAGTACACATGGTTTTGCCCAACTGCTAACAAAATTCCTGCTGCGATCATCTTGGAATTACCCCCATCGATTGATGTTTTCACACTGCTCGTGTATATAAGACATATAGGGCCTAATTCAGTTTGGATCGTAATACGCGTTCCAACCGCAAAAACTATGAAGAGGATGGGGGCATATACGCAGGGTCCATCCTGTGCGTGTGCCTACATTTTCTCCGGGTGCCCCGCAGAAAATGCGAATGCCTCTGCCTGTCAATCAGTAGAGGGCGTACCTTCGCAGGTATATCGCGATCATGAGCCATGTCTCCCATTTTTGTCATTATAGGTGCTCTGTGAGCTGCTGGCCATGCCCCAGCCCCTCTGTCTCCCGTGAATAGACATTGAGGCTTATTCAGACCAGATCGCTTCAATTTATTTTCACCCAGCGGGCAATCTGGTCTGCACTGCACATGCGTATGCGCCACAATGCGTAAGTGCGACGGTCCGGAGATCACAAGAAGATTGACAAGAAGAGGGTGTTTGTGTGGGTGGCAACTGAATGTTTCTAGGGAGTGTCCGGAAAAACACTGGAGGGACCCAGCGTTTTGTGGGAGGATTTGTGACGTCACCTCAATGGCTGAGTAAGTGCTGAGCTGTGCAGCTCTTGTGCACATGTGATCACACACCTGCACAGCAAATTTTCCCTTCCGCTGTAGGCGGCAACTACCTGATTACAGGGATGCAAAAAACACACCCTAGCGATCAGGTCTGAATTACCCACAATTAGAGATGAGCGGGTTCGGTTTCTCTGAATCCGAACCCGCACGAACTTCATGTTTTTTTTTCACGGGTCCGAGCGACTCGGATCTTCCCGCCTTGCTCGGTTAACCCGAGCGCGCCCGAACGTCATCATGACGCTGTCGGATTCTCGCGAGACTCGGATTCTATATAAGGAGCCGCGCGTCGCCGCCATTTTCACACGTGCATTGAGATTGATAGGGAGAGGACGTGGCTGGCGTCCTCTCCATTTAGATTAGGAGAGAGAGAGAGAGATTGACCTGAGGCTGATACTGTAGAAGAGAGTGCAGAGTTTAGTGACTGACCACAGTGACCACCAGCAGTGCAGTTGTTTTATTTAATATATCCGTTCTCTGCCTGAAAAAAACGGTACACACAGTGACTCAGTCACATACCATATCTGTGTGCACTGCTCAGCCCAGTGTGCTGCATGCCTGCATCATCTATGTATATATTATATATCTGACTGTGCTCAGCTCACACAGCTTATAATTGTGGGGGATACTGGGGAGCACTGCAGTGCCAGTTATAGGTTATAGCAGGAGCCAGGAGTACAAGACAGTCACATACCATATCTGTGTGCACTGCTCAGCCCAGTGTGCTGCATCATCTATGTATATATTATATATCTGACTGTGCTCAGCTCACACAGCTTATAATTGTGGGGGAGACTGGGGAGCACTGCAGTGCCAGTTATAGGTTATAGCAGGAGCCAGGAGTACATATTATATTAAAATTAAACAGTGCACACTTTTGCTGCAGGAGTGCCACTGCCAGTGTGACTGACCAGTGACCTGACCACACTGACCACCAGTATAGTTAGTAGTATACTATATTGTGATTGCCTGAAAAAGTTAAACACTCGTCGTGTGACTTCACTTGTGTGGTGTTTTTTTTTTTTATTCTATAAAAAACTCATTCTGCTGACAGACAGTGTCCAGCAGGTCCGTCATTATATAATATATATATCTGTCCGGCTGCAGTAGTGATATATATATATTTTTTATATCATTATTTATCATCCAGTCGCAGCAGACACAGTACGGTAGTTCACGGCTGTAGCTACCTCTGTGTCGGCACTCGGCAGTCCATCCATAATTGTATACCACCTACCCGTGGTTTTTTTTTCTTTCTTCTTTATACATACATACTACTACATCTCTTTATCAACCAGTCTATATTAGCAGCAGACACAGTACAGTACGGTAGTTCACGGCTGTGGCTACCTCTGTGTCGGCACTCGGCAGTCCGTCCATAATTGTATACCACCTAACCGTGGGTTTTTTTCTTTCTTCTTTATACATACATACTACGACATCTCTTTATCAACCAGTCTATATTAGCAGCAGACACAGTACAGTACGGTAGTTCACGGCTGTGGCTACCTCTGTGTCGGCACTCGGCAGTCCGTCCATAATTGTATACCACCTAACCGTGGTTTTTTTTTCTTTCTTCTTCATACATACATACTACGACATCTCTTTATCAACCAGTCTATATTAGCAGCAGACACAGTACAGTACGGTAGTTCACGGCTGTGGCTACCTCTGTGTCGGCACTCGGCAGTCCGTCCATAATTGTATACCACCTAACCGTGGTTTTTTTTTCTTTCTTCTTTATACATACATACTACGACATCTCTTTATCAACCAGTCTATATTAGCAGCAGACACAGTACAGTACGGTAGTTCACGGCTGTGGCTACCTCTGTGTCGGCACTCGGCAGTCCGTCCATAATTGTATACCACCTAACCGTGGTTTTTTTTCTTTCTTCTTCATACATACATACTACGACATCTCTTTATCAACCAGTCTATATTAGCAGCAGACACAGTACAGTACGGTAGTTCACGGCTGTGGCTACCTCTGTGTCGGCACTCGGCAGTCCGTCCATAATTGTATACCACCTACCCGTGGTTTTTTTTTCTTTCTTCTTTATACATACATACTACTACATCTCTTTATCAACCAGTCTATATTAGCAGCAGACACAGTACAGTACGGTAGTTCACGGCTGTGGCTACCTCTGTGTCGGCACTTGGCAGTCCGTCCATAATTGTATAACACCTACCCGTGGTTTTTTTTTCTTTCTTCTTCATACATACATACTACAACATCTCTTTATCAACCAGTCTATATTAGCAGCAGACACAGTACAGTACGGTAGTTCACGGCTGTGGCTACCTCTGTGTCGGCACTCGGCAGTCCGTCCATAATTGTATACCACCTAACCGTGTTTTTTTTTTCTTTCTTCTTCATACATACATACTACGACATCTCTTTATCAACCAGTCTATATTAGCAGCAGACACAGTACAGTACGGTAGTTCACGGCTGTGGCTACCTCTGTGTCGGCACTCGGCTGTCCGTCCATAATTGTATACTAGTATCCATCCATCTCCATTGTTTACCTGAGGTGCCTTTTAGTTGTGCCTATTAAAATATGGAGAACAAAAATGTTGAGGTTCCAAAATTAGGGAAAGATCAAGATCCACTTCCACCTCGTGCTGAAGCTGCTGCCACTAGTCATGGCCGAGACGATGAAATGCCAGCAACGTCGTCTGCCAAGGCCGATGCCCAATGTCATAATACAGAGCATGTCAAATCCAAAACACCAAATATCAGTAAAAAAAGGACTCCAAAACCTAAAATAAAATTGTCGGAGGAGAAGCGTAAACTTGCCAATATGCCATTTACCACACGGAGTGGCAAGGAACGGCTGAGGCCCTGGCCTATGTTCATGGCTAGTGGTTCAGCTTCACATGAGGATGGAGGCACTCAGCCTCTCGCTAGAAAAATGAAAAGACTCAAGCTGGCAAAAGCAGTAGCACCGCAAAGAACTGTGCGTTCTTCGAAATCCCAAATCCACAAGGAGAGTCCAATTGTGTCGGTTGCGATGCCTGTCCTTCCCAACACTGGACGTGAAGAGCATGCGCCTTCCACCATTTACACGCCCCCTGCAAGTGCTGGAAGGAGCACCCGCAGTCCAGTTCCTGATAGTCAGATTGAAGATGTCAGTGTTGAAGTACACCAGGATGAGGAGGATATGGGTGTTGCTGGCGCTGGGGAGGAAATTGACCAGGAGGATTCTGATGGTGAGGTGGTTTGTTTAAGTCAGGCACCCGGGGAGACACCTGTTGTCCGTGGGAGGAATATGGCCGTTGACATGCCTGGTGAAAATACCAAAAAAATCAGCTCTTCAGTGTGGAGGTATTTCAACAGAAAAGCGGACAACAGGTGTCAAGCCGTGTGTTGCCTTTGTCAAGCTGTAATAAGTAGGGGTAAGGACGTTAACCACCTCGGAACATCCTCCCTTATACGTCACCTGCAGCGCATTCATAATAAGTCAGTGACAAGTTCAAAAACTTTGGGTGACAGCGAAAGCAGTCCTCTGACCAGTAAATCCCTTCCTCTTGTAACCAAGCTCACGCAAACCACCCCACCAACTCCCTCAGTGTCAATTTCCTCCTTCCCCAGGAATGCCAATAGTCCTGCAGGCAATGTCACTGGCAATTCTGACGAGTCCTCTCCTGCCTGGGATTCCTCCGATGCATCCTTGCGTGTAACGCCTACTGCTGCTGGCGCTGCTGTTGTTGCTGCTGGGAGTCGATGGTCATCCCAGAGGGGAAGTCGTAAGCCCACTTGTACTACTTCCAGTAAGCAATTGACTGTTCAACAGTCCTTTGCGAGGAAGATGAAATATCACAGCAGTACGTACGTACGTACGTACGTACGTACGTACGTACGTGTGTGTGTGTGTGTGTGTCAGGTGCCGCGCGTGTACGTGTGTGTGTCAAGTGCCGCGTGTGTACGTACGTATGTGTGTGCCTGGAGCCGCGCGTGTACATACATGTGTGTGTGTGTGTCTCAGGTGCTGTACGTGTATGTGTGTGTCTCAGGTGCTGCACGTGTATATGTGTGTATTTCAGGTGCTGCATTTGTATGCGTCAGCTGCCACGTGGGTGTCAGGTGTTGAGCGTGTATGTGTTTGTGTCAGCTGTCGCATCTGTATGTGTGTGACTGTCAGGTGCTGCGCGTGTATGTGTGTGTCAGGTGCTGTTCATGTATGTGGGAGTGGCAGGTGCTGCATGTGTATATATGTGTGAGTGGCAGGTGCTGCGTGTGTATACGAGTGTGTGTGAGGTGCTGCGAGTGTATGTGTGTGTTAGGTGCTCTGAGTGTATATGATTGTGTGTCAGGTGCTGTGCGTGTGTGCGTTAAATGCCACATGTATATATGTGTGTCAGGTGCTGTGTGTGTGTGTGTGTGTGTCAGGTGCTGCATGTTTGTATGTGTGTGTGTGTGTGTGTGTCAGGTGCTGCATGTCTGTATGTGTGTGTGTGTGTCAGGCGCTGCATGTCTGTGTGTGTGTGTGTGTGTGTGTGTGTGTGTGTGTGTGTCAGGTGCTGCATGTCTGTATATGTGTGTGGGTGTGTCAGGTGATGCATGTCTGTGTGTGTGGGTGTGTCAGGTGATGCATGTGTGTGTGTGTGGGTGTGTCAGGTGCTGCATGTCTGTGTGTGTGTGTGTGTGTGTGTGTGGGTGTGTGTGTCTGTCAGGTGCAGCATGTGTGTGTCAGGTGCTGCATGTCTGCGTGTGTGTGTGTCAGGCGCTGTATGTCTGCGTGTGTGTGTCAGGCGCTGCATATCTGTGTCAGGTGCTGTGTGTGTGTGTGTGTGTGTGTGTCTGTCAGGTGCTGCGTGTCTGCGTGTGTGTCAGGTGCTGCGTGTCTGCGTGTGTCAGGCGTTGCGTGTCTGCGTGTGTGTCAGGCGCTGCGTGTCTGCGTGTGTGTCAGGCGCTGCGTGTCTGCATGTGTGTCAGGCGCTGCGTGTCTGCGTGTGTATCAGGCGCTGCGTGTCTGCGTGTGTGTCAGGCGCTGCGTGTGTGTCAGGCGCTGCGTGTGTGTCAGGCGCTGCGTGTGTGTCAGGCGCTGCATGTGTGTCAGGCGCTGCGTGTGTGTCAGGCGCTGCGTGTGTGTCAGGCGCTGCGTATCTGCGTGTGTGTCAGGCGCTGCGTGTCTGCGTGTGTGTCAGGCGCTGCGTGTCTGCGTGTGTGTCAGGCGCTGCGTGTGTGTGTCAGGTGCTGCGTGTGTGTGTGTCAGATGCTGCGTGTCTGCGTGTGTGTCAGGTGCTGCGTGTGAGCATGTCAGGTGCTGCGTGTGTCAGGAGCATGTGAGTGTCAGGTGCGTGTGTGTGTCAGGCGCTGCGTGTGTCAGGCGCTGCCTGTGCGTGTGCGTGTGTGTCAGGCGCTGCCTGTGCGTCAGGCGCTGCGTGTCTGTGTGTGTCAGGCGCTGCGTGTCTGTGTGTGTCAGGCGCTGCGTGTGTGCCAGGCGCTGCCTGTGCGTGTGTGCCAGGCGCTGCCTGTGCGTGTGTGCCAGGCGCTGCCTGTGCGTGTGTGCCAGGCGCCGCCTGTGCGTGTGTGCCAGGCGCCGCGTGTCTGTCAGGCGCCGCGTGTGCGTCAGGCGCCGCGTGTGCGTCAGGCGCCGCGTGTGCGTCAGGCGCCGCGTGTCTATGTGCGTCAGGCGCCGCGTGTGAGTGTGTGCGTGTGTGTCAGGTCCGTGTGAGTGTCAGGTGCTGCGTCTGTGTGTGCGTGTGTCAGGTGCTGCGTGTGTGTCAGGTGCTGCGTGTGAGTGTGTGCGCGTGTGTCAGGTCCGTGTGAGTGTCAGGTGCTGTGTGTGTGTGTGTGTCAGGTGCTGTGTGTGTGCGTGTGTGTCAGGTGCTGTGTGTGTGTGTGTGTGTGTGTCAGGTGCTGTGTGTGTGCGTGTGTGTCAGGCGCTGCATATGCGTATGCGTGTCAGGCGTTGCATGTCTGTGTGTGTCAGGCGCTGCGTGTCTGGGGGGGGTGGCCGGACACACAGCAGAGAGGGGGGGGGGTGGCTGGACACACAGCAGAGAGGGGAGGGTGACCGGACACACGGCAGGGAGGGGAGGGGGTAGGGGGTGGCCGTACACAGCGGGAGGGGGGTAGGCAGGACACACAGCAGGGGAGGGGAGGGTGGCCGGACAAACAGCAGGGAGGGGGGGGGGTAGGCCGGACACACAGCAGGGGAGGGGGGGTGGCTGGACACACAGCAGGTGAGGGGGGGGCTGGACACACAGCAGGTGAGGGGGGGGGGCTGGACACACAGCAGGTGAGGGGGGGGGGCTGGACACACAGCAGGTGAGGGGGGGGGGGGCTGGACACACAGCAGGTGAGGGGGGGGCTGGACACACAGCAGGTGAGGGGGGGGGGCTGGACACACAGCAGGTGAGGGGGGGGGGCTGGACACACAGCAGGTGAGGGGGGGGTGGACACACAGCAGGTGAGGGGGGGGGCTGGACACACAGCAGGTGTGGGGGGGGGGGGCTGGACACACAGCAGGTGAGGGGGGGGGCTGGACACACAGCAGGTGAGGGGGTAGGCCGGACACACAGCAGGGGAGGAGGGGGGGCTGGACACACAGCAGGTGAGGGGGGGGGGCTGGACACACAGCAGGTGAGGGGGGGTAGGCCGGACACACAGCAGGGAGGGGGGGGGGTAGGCCGCCGGACACACAGCAGGGGAGGGGAGGGTGGCCGGACAAACAGCAGGGGAGGGGGGGGGTAGGCCGGACACACAGCAGGTGAGGGGGGGGGGTGGCTGGACACACAGCAGGTGAGGGGGGGTCTGGACACACAGCAGGGAGGGGGGGGGTAGGCCGGACAAACAGCAGGGAGGGGGGGGGGGGTAGGCCGGACACACAGCAGGAAGGGGGGGGGCTGGACACACAGCAGGGGGGGTAGGCCGGACACACAGCAGGTGAGGGGGGTGGTGGCTGGACACACAGCAGGGAGGGGGGGGGGTAGGCCGGACACACAGCAGGTGAGGGGGGGGGGGCTGGACACACAGCAGGTGAGGGGGGGGGGCTGGACACACAGCAGGTGAGGGGGGGGTAGGCCGGACACACAGCAGGTGAGGGGGGGGGTGGCTGGACACACAGCAGGGAGGGAAGGGGGTAGGGGGGTGGCCTTATTATAATAACCGTGTGGGGGAGGAGTCTGCGGCGGTGGGTGAATGAGATGTGGGGGCAGGCTGCTAAGGGTGCAGGGGAGGAGGGGAAGGGAGCCGGATGGATATGAATGTGAGCCGCACATAAGGGACCATACTAATCCTCCCCACCTCAGCCCGCTGGTGCTGGTGCTGCTGCTGCTGCCTGACTTCTTCCGTGCAGCACAGCTGTCTTCTCCGGCTGCCGCTCCCGCACCCGCTTCAGGTGTGGGGGTACCACACCGCTCAGTAGGCAAGCGCTGTCAGTCAGGAGTCAGCGCTGCACCGGATGTCTCTTCTGGATGTCCTCTGACTTTCTCCTGCGGCGCAACTCCAGCTATTCCTCCCGCTGCGGCTCCCACTTCGGGTAAGGGGACCATATTGCTCAGTAGTGAGCACTTTCGGTAAGCCTGCGGCTGCTATGCCGCTACCCCTCTCCTCCAGAGTCCTAATGGGTCGCTGCAGTCTGTAAGGGACCGCAGGTGCACACACCCAGGAACCGCTGGCTCTCCTCCCGCCGCCAGCAGCTACTTTTATAACCTCAGCCTGCACGAGACCCCTTCCCTCACTCACTCTCGCTCTCCTGGCGGCCACTGCGCAGCCGCAACAAATTGAAAAGCCCTATCTCTATAATGGGGCATATTTCTCTTAATTAAAAAAAACCCTATAACTTTCTGAAAAACCACAACCCCAAAAGGCACTACACTGGGGCATACTCTATCTAGTAAAACAAACCCCAAGTCTTAATTCGTCCTCTATCCGGAGTTATGCCTTCCCAAAAAATATCTAATTCACTCTATAGGAAAACGGTGTCAAAAAGCCACAAAGGAAGTCACAGAAAAAAACTGACAGTTGGAACTTTACGTTACTCCCAATTCCTCATTTTTTATTATTTTGCCCTGAAATTTGGCATGCAGCACCGGGTGACGATTCTACACGCCCATGCCAAATTTCAGCTCAGTACGTCCAATCAGTTTTGAGGTGTAGCCCCTCAAACACCATGCCCCCATCTCAGAAGTTCCCTATGGGAGAATTCCGTTTGTTCGATTCAGCCTTAATATAAGGGCACGACCGTGCCCTTATAATATGTATCTATCTATCTATCTATCTATCTATCTATCTATCTATCGTATGTGTGTGTATATATACATCTATACATACATGCGCTAACACCTGGACATACACTGATGTACCCACACCTAATATCCATACATACACGCCCTGACACCTGGACATACACCAACATTCCCACACCTGCATCTATACATACACATGCTGACACCTGGACATACACCAACATACAAGCACCTGCATCTATATATACACGCGCTGACAAATGGACATACACCGACGTACCCACACTTGCATCTATACATACATGCACTGACATCTGGACATACAAGCACCTGCATCTATACATACACGCGCTGACACCTGAACCTACACTGACCTTCCCACACCTGCATCTATACATACACATTCTGACACCTGGACATACACAGACGTACCCACACCTGCATCTATACATACACGCGTTGACACCTGGACGTACACTGACGTACACACACCTACATCTATATATGCATGGATGCAAATGTGGGTACGTCTGTATACGTCCAGGTGTTAGCATGTGTATGTATAGATGTTAGGTGTGGGTACATCAGTGTATGTCCAGGTGTCAGCACATGTATGTATAGATTCACATGTGGGTAAGCCGGTGTACGTCCACGTGTCAGCATGTGTAGGTATAGATGCAGGTGTGGGTACGTTGGTGTACGTTTAGGGGTCAGCGTGTTAATGTATAGATGTTGGTGTGTGTATGTCAGTGTACGTACAGATATAGGTGTGTGTGTGTGTATGTATGTATGTATGTATGTATGTATGTATGTATGTATATGTATAGAGGAAGGTGTGATACATACATATAACACATACATGATAGATACATACATATATCACACACACGATAGATAGATAGATAGATAGATAGATAGATAGATAGATAGATAGATAGATAGATAGATAGATAGATAGATAAAACACATACATACAAGATAGATACATACATACATACATGATAGATACATATATATACACACACATACGATAGATAGATAGATAGATAGATAGATAGATAGATAGATAGATAGATAGATAGATAGATAGATAGATAGATAGATAGATACATATATATACACACACATACGATAGATAGATAGATAGATAGATAGATAGATAGATAGATAGATAGATAGATAGATAGATAGATAGATACATATATATATATATATATATCACAAACATATATGATTCATACATATATCACACACACATACATGATACATACATGAGAAAGACCTGGGATGGTGATGAGGCCAGGGCCCCCTGCTGATGTTGCGTTGAGGAAGGCAGTGTTCCAGGGCGGATGCCAGTCGGGGAGAGCGCCGCGCAGCCCGGGAAAAATACTGCTGAGGAGCTACATCTGGAAGAGCCCCTGGGAGGGAGAGTGCCACATGCCCCATCCTGCGCGGCAGACTCTGCAGGCCTGCACATGGGAAGGGAGGTCTCTGGCCACACGTACTCACCCTTCTGCTGAAGCCCCGCTGCTGTCCCCATCAGCGCTCTCCAGCGGGGAGCGGGGCCAGGATGAACCTCAACCTGTGAGAACTATCTTCATGATCAAGAGATCTCATATGCAAGATAAGTATGTGTTGGGATAGGGCTGGGGAGGGTGGCTGCTCGGGCACACCCCCGTCAAGTTAAGGAGATTTAACTGAGGAAGCACAAGGGAACTCTCGTCTGGGGACAACAACTGCAGGGAGACCACATCTTTTCAGATGAACATGGGAGGGCGGAAGGCTGCCTAATACTGAAGCACCCTCAGACATTAAACCATATGCAACAACTATTGCAAGCATTCCTGGGGGAAGGTCTGCAGCAGACGGATTTGCATACGGTGATGTCATCCAAGCAGTGGGCCAAAGTTGGCTGGAACCCTCATCTGTATATGAAAAGAGAAAAGGGGCATGCAGGGCATGGCGGCCTTTTGCGGCGCTTGGATAACCCCAAGTTTGCATTAAACACCCCCACCCTCCTTCGGTGTGGGGCTCATGTTGGCCATGCCCAAGCCCCTGAAGCATTCAAGCTGATTTCTTGCAGCAGCTGGGCACTGTAACAGCTTCAGAGCTGCTCTACAAGACAAGTAAAAGGGTGTGGGCCCTGCAGCACCACCTGTAGTTTGCATACACACATATATAGGACAGCATCTCTTATATGCCCCAGGGTCAATAAAATAGTATCCTTGTCTAGGCTATCCATCCCCTCAGATAAGGTATTTGTCCATGCCGCTACAGCACTACACACCCAGGCCGACGCAATTGCCGGTCTGAGTAAGGTACCTGAATGTGTATAAATGGACTTCAGGGTAATCTCCTGTTTGCGGTCAGCACACTCTTTGAGGGTAGCCGTATCCTGGGACGGGAGGGCTACCTTCTTGGATAAGCGTGTTAATGCTTTGTCCACCCTAGGGGAGGATTCCCATCGTAACCTATCCGTTGATGGGAAAGGATACGCCATAAGAATCCTTTTGGAAATCTGCAGTCTTTTATCTGGAGATTCCCAAGCTTTTTCACATAACTCGTTCAGCTCGTGTGAGGGGGGAAAGGTTACCTCAGGCATCTTTCCCTTGTACATATGTACCCTCTTGTCAGCGACAGGGGGTTCCTCTGTGATGTGCAAAACATCTTTTATTGCCATAATCATAAATCGAATGGATTTTGCCAATTTTGGCTGTAACTTTGCATCATCGTAATCGACACTGGAGTCAGAATCCGTGTCGGTATCTGTGTCAACAATCTGGGATAGTGGGCGCTTATGAGACCCTGACAGTCCCTGCAACATAGGATCAGGCATGGGTTGAAACCCTGACTGTCCCAAAGCTTCTGCCTTGTCTAATCTTTTGTGCAATGAGTTTACACTAGCATTTAAAACATTCCACATATCCATCCAATCAGCTGTCGGCGGAGACACCACATTCATTTGCTCCCGCTCCTCTCTAATATAGCCTTCTTCCTCAGACATGTCGACACACGTGTACCGACACACTTCACACACAGGGAATGCTTTTTCTGAAGACAGTTTCCCCACAAGGCCCTTTGGAGAGACAGAGAGAGAGTATGCCAGCACACCCCCCAGCGCTATATAACCCAGGAATAAAACAGTAACTTAATGTTTGCCCAGTAGTGCTGCTGTATGTAATTTGCAAATTATGTGCCCCCCCCTCTTTTCAACCCTCTTGTCTAACGTGGTATAAGCAGGGTAGAGTCCGGGGAGCTTCCTCTCAGCGGTGCTGTGGAGAAAAAACGGCGCTGGTGAGTGCTGAGGGAGAAGCCCCGCCCCCTCGGAGGCGGGCTTCTGTCCCGCTTAAACTGTAAAATTGGTGGGGGCTAATACATATATAAAGTGCCCAGCTGTATATATGTTATATTTTTGCGAAAGAGGTTTATATTGCTGCCCAGGGCGCCCCCCCTGCGCCCTGCACCCTTACAGTGACCGGAGTATGTGAGGTGTATGGGAGCAAAGGCGCACAGCTGCAGTGCTGTGCGTTACCTCAGTGAAGATCATGAAGTCTTCTGCCGCCTCTGAAGTCTTCTTTTCTTCTCATACTCACCCGGCTTCTATCTTACGGCTCTGCGAGGGGGACGGCGGCGCGGCTCTGTGACGGACGGCGAGGGTGAGATCCTGCGTACCAATCCCACTGGAGCTAATGGTGTCCAGTAGCCTAAGAAGCAGGACCTTGCAACTCAGAGAGTAGGGCTGCTTCTTTCCCCTCAGTCCCTCGATGAGGGAGTCTGTTGCCAGCAGTGCTCCCTGAAAATTAAAAACCTAACAAAATACTTTCTGTCAGAAAGCTCAGGAGAGCTCCTGAAAAGCACCCAGTCTCCACTGGGTACAGTATCAAACTGAGGTCTGGAGGAGGGGCATAGAGGGAGGAGCCAGTGCACACCCAGAACTAAAGTCTTTCTTAAAGTGCCCATGTCTCCTGCGGAGCCCGTCTATGCCCATGGTCCTTACGGAGTCCCCAGCATCCTCTAGGACGTTAGAGAAAATAGGATTTTAATACCTACCGGTAAATCCTTTTCTCTTAGTCCGTAGAGGATGCTGGGCACCCGTCCCAGTGCGTACTGTGTCTGCAGTTATTAAATGGCCCTTAACTCCAGAACATTTATGTGGAGATGAAAACATCCAAGGAAGACTTGACCATCTTCCTTGGATGTTTTCCCCCTGTGTGACTGCTCTCCAGCCTCAGAGGGTTGCATCCGTGGTCCCTAGGATCCCGTCCTGGATCCCGAACCATCGCCCCTCTAGGTGGTGAGAACTGTGCAGCCACCAATGGAGTGAGATTCTGGTCTTGGAAGACAGGATTATCCTCCGGTGCATGTGTAGGTGGGATCCGGACCACTTGTCCAACAGGTCCCACTGGAACACTCTGGCATGGAACCTGCCAAACTGAATGGCCTCGTAGGCCGCAACCATCTTCACCAGCAACTGAATGCATTGATGGATTAACACTCTTGCTGGTTTCAGAATTTGTTTGACCAGACTCTGGATCTCCAGAGCCTTTCCACTAGAAGAAAACCTCTTCTGTGTCCAGTATCACTCCCAAAAACAACATCCGCGTCATTGGGACCAACTGCGATTTTGGCAAGTTTAGGAGCCAACCATGTTGTTGAAGAACTGTCAGGGAGAGTAGATGTTTTGCACCAACTGGTCCCTGGATCTTGCCTTTATCAGGAGATCATCCAAGTACGGGATAATTGTGACTCCTTGCTTGCGAAGGAGAACCATCATTTCCGCCATCACCCTGGTGAAAATCCTCGGAGCCGTGGACAGACCAAACGGCAACGTCTGAAATTGGTAATGACAATCCTGAATTGCAAACCTCAGGTAGCTTGATGCAGTGGCTAAATGGGAACATATAAGTAGGCATCCTTTATGTCTACCAAAACCATGAAATCTCCTTTATCCCCCGGACTGGAGATCACTACCCTGAGAGATTCCATCTTGAAATTGAATTTCTTTAGGTAGAAATTAAGGGATTTCAGATTTAAGATTGGTCTGACTGAGCCGTCCGGCTTCGGGACCACGAAGAGGCTTGAATAAAAACCTTCTCCCTGCTGACTAAGGCTGATTTGAACAATCGGTGAGGGGGAACGTCTTGAAACCGCAGTTTGTACCCTTGGGACACTATTTGTAAAGCCCACGAGTCCAGGTCCGAATGAATCCAGAACTGACTGAAGAGTTTTAGACGTGCCCCCCACTGGTGCGGGCTCCTGCAAGAGAGCCCCAGCGTCATGCAGTGGATTTGGCAAAAGCAGAGGACGATCTCTGCTCCTGCGATCTTGAAGAGGCTACAGACATCTTCCCTCTTTTCCTTCCTCTACCTGCAAAGAAAGGGGAATCTTAACTTCTTGCATATCTATTGGGCCGAAATGACTGCGTCAGATAATGATGCGTCTTCATCCGTTGAGAGGGAACATAGGGCAAGAAGGATGACTTACCTGCGGGAGCTGCCGAGATCAAATTAACTAGGCCGTCGCCAAACAAGGCTTCACCTTCATAGGGAAGAGACTCCCTTTCTTCTTGGAGTCAGCATCAGCATTCCCTTGGTGAATCCACAATGCCCTCCTATCCGAGACTGCCATGAAATTGGCCCGTGAGCACTTGTGCCCGGTGTAGGATTTTTAAATATGTGTAGTTTACTGTATGCAAAGGTTTAAAACCTTTTAGGAACTGAGATCTAAGGTGTATTACATGTAGTTTAAAAAAAACAAAAAAGGTTTATTTTATGGCAGTAGTTTCCAAACTGGGGTTCTTGCACTGGTAGCATAGTTTGGTGGTCCAGGACCAATTAAAATTATTTATACTTTATTAAATTGGCAAAACCATTCCCTCACAACATAACTGAACCTGAGGATGACATGCTATAAACACAATTTACTTAATTTTATATTTTTTTCTGAATTTCTCAATAAAAAATACTTTGGCCTAGGGGTGCCGTGAAACAAATTGTGATACTCTAGGGCAGGGGTGTCAAACCCATGGGCCGCATGCCGCCCTCAATGCATCCTTTTGTGGCCCACAGGCCGGGGTCTGACAGGGGTCCTTTTGTGGCCCGATCACCTTGCTTAGAGCGAGGGCAGGAGAGTGCAGCCAGAGTCTTTGCTTTCTATGTGCGGCACCATCTTCCCGAAGAGATCACCGGGAAGATAGTGCCCCTTCCACTGGCTACAGCACAGGTATACCGGGGTGGGGTAGCAAACTGGGGGCCCCAATGGGCCCCTCCAGCAGTCCCTCTACCAAAACACGTCTTTTGGTGGTTTTGCGGTGTTGTTATAACTACATGGTGACGATACTGTAGCACAGAGATTTTCAACCATTTACAACTCACGTCACACAGAACAAGATTTAAATATTGACAAGGCACACTGAAATATAATGGTGATGCATGGTGCAGTATCGTGTCCTAGGATGTCATGTCGCAGCTTCTCCATAGGTAACGCCTGAACAGGCCCGGTGACAGGGGGGACAAAAGGGACACTTGTTCAGGGCTCCAAGTATTAAGAACAGAAATAATGGGGCCACAGTGCCAATATTGCTTTTTAAAGTGTATCCACCAACTGCTCAATTTAAGCAGGAAAACAATTAACAGGCCAACTAAACCCTCCCCCCTCCTTTTACCCCATCACTTTGTCCAGTCCCTGTGGTCCATACTGTATTGCCATTATTATGCATGTTGCTGTGCTGGCCCTTTTCTGAATGTCCCTGCCACCGCCACCGAAGAGCTGGATAGCCCAGTATGAAAACCACCTGCCGGCCTCACTGACGGTCCGAGTCAAAGGCTCCATTTTTTTTTAAAGATCTCTCTGCCAAGTTAAGGGGGGGTTGAGGGGGCCCCAGAGATATCAGTGTACTGGGCCCCGAGATTTCTGTTGCTGGCCCTGACCCTCAGGGGCGTATCTACCCCTTGGCCAGGATGGCACTTGCCAGGGGCACCATCCAGCTGTGCCAACCGTGGCTAAGGGATAGAGTTCTGCAGTCTCGAAAGGGCGCTATGGCAATCAGCGTGGGACTGACCAATTAGACGGTGAGGGAAGGATACTGAAATTGTCCCAACCCTGTTACAGTTTGAAACGCCCCTCAACTGCTGTCCACTGCTTCACTCTTAGCTCTGCCCCTTTGAAATTATTAATCCCTACCCCCCGGTAGGCGGAGTTCTCCAGGCCCATACTCAGGAGTCACCACTGCTGTACATTATGTGCCGGTTGTAGAGGCAGAGCGGGGAACATCAGAGAACGCCACAAATTACACAGTGGGCAAGGAGATGGCTGGAGACAGCTGCACAGCCATGCCTTGCAAGTTCGAGAGAGCTGTTGAATTTCAGCACTTCAAGTCAGAGCCTGCCCCCTGCTGCCCAAGCAGTCCGTGACAGTTAGTGTCGAGGAGGGGGGGATTTGTGCATGTGTGCTATCAGTGTGTGTGTGGGGGGGTGGAGGATGTGTGTGACTGTGAGGGAGCTGTCAGTGTCAGTGGGGAGAGGAGCAGGAGGGAGTTGTCAGTGTGTGGCAGTGATGAGAGTTGTCAGTACTGGGGAAATGTGTGTGTGTGTACTAGATTTAGGAGTGTGTGTTTGTGAGAGGTTTCAGTTGGGGAATTAGAGTTCATACAGTAATTAAATGTTTTCATATTGAGAAATACATCTCCCAGCATATACAGTGTGCTGGGGATGCTAACAAGCTTTATTTAAAAGTTTAAAAAACATTGCTTTTATGACTGCAATGGTTAAAAAGGGAGAGCTATAAATCAATTTATCAGTGAATGA